>NC_083705.1:50441319-51691319 GCF_033118175.1 Dama dama | reverse complement strand
TGATACCTCAGGTGAAAGATTTAATGGTTGTTTCTAAAGCCTCAGAAGTGAATTGTGTTATTTTTTGTTTTATAATCTAATAGTATTTTGAAAACTAAAGTGTAAAATGATAGCACAAAGAACCATAGCTCCTGCTATTCTTAAGTCAATATGTCAAGATACCTTGCAATTTTGAGGTAATTTATTTTTTCATCTCTAGATATGAGTATTCCTTCATAAAGAACATAAAAACACACAGGAAGAAGAGGCAAATGTTTTCTTAAAATTTCAGGCGAGACTGTGTCCTAACATGAGCCAATTTTTAACAGAATATTTTTCCTTTACTCTTTAACAGAGATCCCCACTCTGTAATGCAGCTTCTTTTTTTTTTTTTTTTTTTTTTTTTATTATTATTATTTTTTTCCAGTGGGTTTTGTCATACATTGATATGAATCAGCCATGGATTTACATGTAATGCAGCTTCTTATTTCAGTGATGCCAGGGCAAAAATTTTCACCAGATAATATTAAACAGGCATGGAAGACTTTTTTTCAAGGGGAGAGAGATTAGAGCTCAGTGTGTACTCAACTCCACTGAGATAAACAGTATGATGATTTTAAAACTGGGGGAAGAGATAAGGAAGATTATAGGTCCTGTACATTTTCTAATTGGTTTTAGGAAAAGGAAAAATAAACTTCCTTATATCTTTATTACAGAAGTGAGGTGCCCACTGAAGTTACTCCTGCTGCTGCATTGTTAACCACTCCATCCTGTCTGACTCTTTGTGACCGTATAAACAGTAACCCACCAGGCTCCTCTGTCCATGGGATTCTCCAGGGAAAAATATTGCAGTGTGTTGCCATTTCCTTTCTTCTCCAGGGGATCATCTGAACCTAGGGATTGAACCAGGGTCTCCTGATAGCAGGTGAATTCTTTACTGTTTGAGCCACCAAACACTGGGAGATACTTCCCCTCAAACACTGGGAAACAATTTGATGTTTACATTTCAAAGGGATGATTAAGTCCTTGAGAAGCATATTCTTGTGTTATGAAACTGACAAGAGGCTTTTAAATTGATTGACATCTCAAAGAGACAATTGCAAGTACTCAAAAAATAAAAAATAACTCTAAGGAAAGGGAGGTAAGGGTTTAGAATCTGGAAACAGCCTAAAGTTTAGTCAACTGAAGGGAACATTAAGGCTGCCTTGGTCATTGGAAATACTATATTTCTCCAATGGGCAATATGGTATTCACTAGCCACATGTGGCTACTAAGTGCTTGAAATGAAGCTATTACAATTGAATCATTGAATATTAAATTGTATTCACCTTTAATTAAGGTAGATTTAATGCTGAAGAGATCAAGGAGAGATGGAAAGAATACTCAGAAAAATTGTATAAAAGGGATCTTAATGAACCAGATTACTACGATGGTGTGGTTAGTCACCCGGAGCCAGACATTCTGGAGTGTGAAATCAACTGGGCACTGATGTTAATAAAGCTAGTGGATGCAATGAAATTCCAGCAAAACTATTCAAATCTCTAAAGGGGGATGCCATCAAGGTTTTGCATTCATTATGTCAACAAATCTGGAAGACCCAGTAGTGGCCACAGGACTAGAAGAGGTCAATGTTCATCCTAGTTCCCAAGAAGGGTAGTACCAAAGAATGTGCTAGCCATTGGACAATTGCACTCATCTCCCACACTAAAAAGGTCATGTTTAAAATCTTGCATGCTAAGCTTCAGCAGTGTGCAAACCAAGAACTTCCAGACGTCCAAGCTGGGTTTAGAAATGTAAGAGGAACTAGAGATCAAATTGCCAACATTCTCTGGATTATAGAAAAACCAAGGGAATTTCAGAAAAAACATCTATCTCTGTTTCATTGAATACACTAAAGCCTTTGATTGTGTAGATCATGAGAAACTGTGGAAAACTCTTAGAGAGATGGGAATGCCAGACCATCTTACCTGTCTCCTGAGAAACCTGTATGCAGGTCAAGAAGCAACAGTTAGAACCCTGTATGGAACTACTGATTGGTTCAAGTTTGAGAAAGGAGTATGACAGGGCTGTCTGCTGTCACCCTGTTTGCTTAACCTATATGCTACATCATGAGACATGCCGGGCTGGATGAGTTACAAGCTGGAATCAAGATACACAGGAGAAACATCAGCAACCTCAGGTATGTGGATGATGCCACCCTAAAGGCAGATAGTGAAGAGGAACTCAAGTGCCTCTTGATGAAGGTGAAAGAGGAGAGTGAAAGAGCTGACTTAAGACTAAATATTGAAAAAACTAATGGCAGCTGGCTCCATTACTGCATGGCAAATAGAAGGGGAAAAAGTGGAAGTAATGACAGATTTCCTCTTCTTGGGCTCCAAAATCACTGCGGACAGTTACTGCAACCATGAAATCAGAAGACAATTGCTTCTTGGCAGGAAAGTGATGACAAACTTAAGGTGTTGAAAGCAGAGACATCTCTCTGCCTTCACAGGTCTGAGCATAATCAAGGCTATGGTCTTCCCAGTTGTCAGGTATGGTTGTGAGAGCTGGACCATAAAGAAGGCAGAATACCAAAGAATTGATGCCTTCGAACTGTGGTGCTGTAGAAGACTCTTGAGAGTCCCTTGGACAGCAAGGAGATCAAGCCAGTCAATCTTAAGGGAGATCAACCCTGAATATTCACTGGAAGGACTGATGCTGAAGCTGAAGCTCCATATTTTGATCATCTGATGTGAATAGATGACTCATTGGGAAAGTACCTGATGCTGGGAAAGATGAAGGGCGGAAGGAGAAGAGGCTATCAGAGGATGAGACGGCTGGACAGCATCACTGGTACGATGAACATCAATTTGGGGAAACTCCAGGAGATGGTAAGGCACAGGGAGGCCTGGTGTACTGCAGTCCATGGAGTCTCAAAGAGTTAGACATAGCTGGGTGACTAAACACCATCACCTGCAAGGTAAATTTAAACTTATTTAGCCACATGTGTCTGATGGCTACACTATTGGGCAGCATAGATACAAATTAATAATTAATAGTCATTATCTTGAACAAAAGAAGAATATTAGTTAACAATGAAAAATAATTGATAATCTATAAAGCTCCTGTATTTATGTTTAGATATTTGATGTACTCCTTTTGGTTGCTGTTTGGTTTTTTTTTGTTATTTGTTGTCATGTTCTTTCACTTAGATAAATCATCAAAAGTCACCAATTAAACACACACCAACTTACTAAATTTCAAATATGTGAGCTCTATCATTGCTCAGTTTCCAAATACAAGAAAGTCACCACAGTAACATGGAATTTCTTGAAAGAAAAAGCAAACTTTTAAGTTTTGCATTTCTGCTTTGATAACAGTTATGTTATAGATTCAGTGCTTTAGATTTAGATAGTATTATGTCAAAACTAAAACCTTTGTTTACCTTTCTCTAAAATTGCCATCAATTGTTTATCTCATTTTTTTTTCTAAATGAGAGAAGTACATATGCATATGTTTGTAACTAAATTGTTTCCCACTGCCTATTCCATTTTTGTTTGAGAGGATAGAAATCTTCAGTAAATTTCTCTATATCCTCATTCCTTTTTTTCCTTTCCTTTGTTTTTGAAAGACATACACCTTCATCCATGTTTACTTCTTACCTAGGCATTTTCTGTTAATTTAAATTAAGCCATACTGATCTCAACTCTGGGAATACCAGACCACCTGACCTGCCTTTTGAGAAACCTGTATGCAAGTCAGGAAGCAACAGTTAGAACTGAACGTGGAACAACAGACTGGTTTCAAATAGGAAAAGGAGTACGTCAAGGCTGTATATTGTCACCCTGCTTATTTAACTTATATGCAGAGTACATCATGAGAAACGCTGGGCTGGAGGAAGCACAAGCTGAAATCAAGATTGCCAGGAGAAATATTAATAACCTCAGATATGCAGATGACACCACCCTTATGGCAGAAAGTGAAGAACTAAATAGCCTCTTGATGAAAGTGAAAGAGGAGAGTGAAAAAGTTGTCTTAAAGCTCAACATTCAGAAAACTAAGATCATGGCATCCGGTCCCATCACTTCATGGGACATAGATGGGGAAACAGTGGAAACAGTGGCTGATTTTATTTTTTGGGCTCCAAAATCAATGCAGATGGTGACTGCAGCCATGATATTAAAAGACGCTTACTCCTTGGAAGGAAAGTTATGACCAAACTAGATAGCATATTAAAAAGCAGAGACATTAGTTTGTCCAAAAAGGTCCATCTAGTCAAGGCTTTGGTTTTTCCAGTAGTCGTGTATGCATGTGAGAGTTGGACTATAAAGAAAGCTGAGCGCTGAAGAATTGATGCTTTTGGAGAAGACCCTTGAGAGTCCCTTGGACTTCAAGGAGATCCAAGCAGTCCATCGTAAAGGAGATCAGTCCTGGGTGTTCATTGGAAGGACTGATGTTGAAGCTGCAACTCCAATATTTGGCCACCTGAAGCAAAGAGCTGACTCATTTGAAAAGACCCTGATGCTGGCAAGGATTGAGGGCAGGAGGAGAAGGGGACGACAGAGAATAAAATGGTTGGATGGCATCACTGACTCAACGGACATGGGTTTGGGTAGACTCCGGCAGTTGGTGATGGACAGTGAGGCCTTGTGTGCTGCGGTTCATGGCATCACAAAGAGTCAGAAATATAAGGAAAATATATTTTGTCAGGAAGTATTTAACAAGAGGCTTCCTGTGTGCTGTTTTGGATCTGTCAGAAACCCTCTGGCCCTCATTAATTCCCGAATATTCAGGAATTAAGAGGAGAGGCACACCTTTCCAGGGGCTGAGGAATCCAGGCATTTCTCATTACAGTGATAAGTACCCTCTTCCTTTTTATGAGCCATATGGTAAAAGGTGATTGTTTGCAACTCTCTCTTTGATAGGGATCACGTTATGTTTTGTAAATCTGGAATTTTAATCTTTATCTTTGCTGAGAATAACTACCTTATATAGGCCTGCACCTTGTTGATTAAAACACCTTTGCTCCATCAGAGCTTGGGTCCCCGTGTCTTTCTTTCTTTTTATTCTTTCTTTCTTTCTCTTTCTCTCTATCTCTCTATTTCTGGCTAATTCCTTGGACAGCAGAGGCCCGCTGAGCTCACTTTCTTGCCCGGGCTTCTAAGACCCTCTGGAGAAGGCGCACTGTGCCTTCACCCACTCGAGAGGGCGCCCGGTGCCTACGTCCTAAGAACAGGACTCTGTTGGCTTTCCGCGGAAACCAGGGGATGTCAGCCTCTTCCTCTCTCTCACTTTCTTATGTTGACTCCAGACCACCAGGTTCCAGTCCATTAAAGGACCAACAATATTTCCTTATATATTTTCTATGACTGCAATTGTCTTTATTCTAATTTCCTCCTCCAGTGATTTGAATTAGGATTTCCTCTGCTCTTTCCTCTGTTACAGAATTTGCCTCTGCTTTTCCAGCTTGCCAATTGTCCTTTATATATTCAATATGTTCAATGATCTTTGTTTACTGTAGATTATACATTAAATCTTTTCAAGCCTTTCAGAATCATTCTCTGCCATACTTCTTCGTTTTTAAATCTTTTCTCATTTAGTCCTTAGCCACTTCCAAAATTACTATATTTACCAAACAACCCAGAATTTTTCTCATATTTTTTAATTTCTATGCCCTGATTTTCCTTGTTTGAATCACTTTCCCCCTTTCCCATATGAAGAAATACTGATTTACCTTCTTTAAGACCTAATTAAACTGTTATACCCTTTATGAAAATCTCTTTCCTCAAAAAAACTTTGAAATATAATAATTCCTCCCACTGAACTTATAAGACATATTTGCAATGTCTTACCAAATTATATTACAAATATTTTATGCTTTCATTTTTTTTTCCTAGTAGAGTGTGTTTTTAGCAACTAGGTATTGTTTTCTTCTTTTAAATTAATTGTTATTGGAATATAGTTATTTTATAATGTTTAGAGTTATTGTTTTCTTAATATCTCTACACTCACGTAATTAATGACTTGCCTCAATTGATCTATACCTGCTTGACATATTTTGAAATATGTACATCATTCAAGAAAAAATATTACTAAAATGTGTTTGTTTTGATAATGATAAAAGGTCTCTATTAAATTGCTTTCAAAATAGATTTCTTACCCTCTATGTTAAAAATTAAAACTGTAATAATTAAATATTAAGATATTTGTTTAATAATTAAACTTTAATTAAATTTATAATGTTATTTTGAATATTTTAAGATATGGAATAATTAGTATTTTTTATTTTGACTTTTCAAACATTCTTTTAAGCATTTAATTTTCTTTGTGGCTAATTCTCTCTAGTATTTTAGAGGATAGATCGCCATCTGGTGGAAATTTTAAATGCTAACTAAATGACCTAAAACAATTTTGTGTAGCTTGTTTCTTATTGTTTTTATGAGCATGTTAATAAGGATTCTGGTTGCAGGAGAGAAAATCTATTAAATTAATGAGCTGAAATATAATGTAAAATAAGAGCAAATGCATTTTCAAATTAAACAAATGTGTTTCTGCTTGCCTTAACCATCCGTTTGTATCACAGTGAATTTCATATTGTGAATATTAAAGCTATTTTTCAACAAATAGAAAAATAACCATTGGTGACTTAAATCATAAACCGTTATTTGCTTTTGCTGGTATTAGTCAAGTTAAAAAACTCTCTAAATTTCTATTATTTTTGTTTTAGTAAGTCTTATAAACAAACATTTCAAAACTGATCATCTTCATTATTTCTGAAGCAATAAACTATCAAGAATAATTCTAGTGGTTGGCAGAGTTTCTTTCTGGGATTCTAGAGTTGCTGATTATATCCTCAGTACAATTCTTGACATCACTTGGAAAGGCAGTGTATTTTCATCTAACGAGGTTGCTATTCTTGTTGGATGCATTTTATTTCCAAAAAATTAAAATTTAATATCACCATAATGGTATGTTTACCTAGACATGCTAGGCCTGACAGAGATGATTTATGTTTCTGAAAATATAGCTAAATTACACAGAGCCCTTGAGGAACCTTAAAGCAGAATGTGTTAGGGGAATGTGGGTTACAATGTGAAGTAAGAAATCTCAAGTACAATTTCACTTTGTGATCTTAATAATAATAATATAAATATTATTATTTGTAAGATAATACAGAGTAATTTTATACCACATATTGTTAAGTCTTCACAACACTAATAAGAACCAGTTTCCCTTGTCATCTGGGTTGTATAAACGAAGAAAGTTCAGAAACACAAAATATCTTTCTTAAGTCCAAAGAGCTAATATAATCCATTGCCAGAAAATTCAGCCAGATTACCTGAGGTTCTGTTTGCCCACTGGAAAAACAATAATCTCTGAATTTTTTTCAAGATATTAGTTTCTCATGCAGTTTAATCATAATTACTAGATTTGTTTTATTGTGGGAACAATGTATTTTTAAATTATGTTTTTCATACTTTTATTATGATTCTATTATGTATACAATATCTATCATACATAGATAAATACATATCTATGTATGATAGATAACTTTTGATATAATGTAAAGAACAATCCAGAAAAATATGAATGCATAGTTCAAATAAATTAAAGCAGCAAACCATAGCAATTTTTATGGTTAGCATTGCAGAAGTTCCCAGCTATTCATCTATGATTATAATAGTCATCTGCAACTGACTTCAATGTAAGCTTTATGTCAAAATTAATGATAATACTATCTCTAATTTTCTTTAAAATTATACTGCCTATGTAGCCATACCTAAACTTAGTTTAGTTTCTCCAGTTTTTCTTATCTATTAACACTGTACATTATTTGATGTCTTGTTTGTTTTAGTCAATAATGTTTGTGAAAGTTATCTTTTATTGTATACATATTGTTTAGTCATTGTTCTATGGTAATTAATCATATTAATTTGAAATAATACAATTATTTATCAGATTATTGATAGATTTAGGCTTTTTTCCCCAATCTATTTCTTAGGTGAGTTATCAAACACTGCAGTGAGATTTCTGGGTCGTTAATTATGAACATCTTTGATATTATTCTGTAATTTCAATCTAATTTTCAAAATGATTGTACAATTTATTCTCCCATCCACAGTGTGAATTTTTTTAGGTTTTATTTTTGCTACCTAATGGCAAACATTTGCACTTTTCTTTACCATGGTGAAACTCTTTTCCATGGAATTATGATCTCTTTGCATATTGTTCCCTTTTGTGCTTATTTTTCTATTATATCACCTATTTTTATTATCCTTTTGAAGAAATTCTTAATGCATTTGAATAAAAACTCTTTCCTGATAAAAACGGTGCTATAGGGAAAATAAAACCCAACACAGAGTCAGGTAGATCAGAAGCAAAGAGCAGGTGTGGAGATTGGAATAATGGTAATTCATTGTAAGATGATCACCATGCCAGGGACAAAATATTAGTTACAACCCACATCAGCCAGAAAAAAAAAAAAAAAAAAGCTATTTCAAGAAGTAACCATGAAGGAATGGATTGAAAACAAGTTCTATTCTAGTTCTGTTTACCCAATAACACATGTGATTCTTAATTAATATCTTCTTGTAATACCTTGCTTAATGCAGTAATACCTTGCTGGATGCTGCACTTATCAAAGAATTTTTGGAAGAGATTAGCTCACAAACAAATGTGTCATCAGATAATTGGAAATGAAATAGAACGGAGCAAAGGGTTCAGAGACTTAAGAGGTTTTCAACTATAAAAAATTTAAAAATATTATTAAGAAATATTCTGATAACCAGGGATGATTACACACAACTTTCCTACAAGGATTAAATCAAGGACATTAACAATCATTCTATAGTGAATGTTTACTGGCATGTAAACCCAAGAAGAATAGAATAAAAATCTCACAATATTTATAAAAAAAGTCAACTTCTGTTAAAACTAGGAATCTGAATACACACTGCTTATGTATTTCTACATTTATAACAACCACTGAACCCAATGATCTACATGCAAGAAGCAGATTACTAAAACTTCTCAGCTCCTAAGGAATCCACATGGTGTACTTCAGATGTCACAAAGACATAGTGGACATAGACACCGCCAAAGTTCAGAGATAGGGACAGAGATCACAGTGGGGTTAATAATCTCTCCCAGAGAGAAGTTTTGGGTCTCAAACCAAGAAAATACCCCAAACACCTTCATAGGATTGGGTAACTTTGTAAATTCTAGCATGACAGACTTTGTCACTAGCATGACAATAGCAAGTCACTAAAATGACAGACTTGCTGTGGACCACAAACTATTCTGTTCTCCCATTATCAACTTTCCAAATGGGAGCTATTTTTCTCCATTTTATTGTCCCAATTCCTCTGATTCTTGTCTGTGTGGGGAGCTAATATTTCTTTTTTCTTTTCATTTAAGGGTCTTTGAGTCCAAATGGGCTTCCATAACTGGATGAAACATTTAGGTCATGTCCTTTGGGAAGAGAATGATTGTTTTTTGCCTGATGAGGAGGAGCGAGCTGAATTTATGGTGAACAGACAAGCTGACTGTGACGAATTCCAGTGTTTCTACCAAATCTTTCCTTTTTTTTTTTTTTGCAGCACTATTGTAGAATCACATATCCCTACCCTTTTTTGAAACCTCCTGCATCCATGTAACTTGTTTAGGCCACTGAGTTAGGAGCAGGAGTGAAGTCTGTCATTTAAGAACCAGGTTGTAATTTATAGCGTTTGTTTCCCACTGCTGCAGTGCTCATAGATGCACATGTCCAGAGCAAGCCTTCACCAGCTTACCTTCCTGAGTGACTCCAGGCACAGCTTTATCTAACGATCCATATCATATATGAAAGGTGTATGAAATATAAACTTTTGGTTTGTTAGGCAAGTAAAGTTTTGGAGTTGAGTATTGCCACAGAATGAGATGAACTGTTGTGATTGTTGCTATTATAATATGTGTTTGTTTGTTTGTTTTTTGTCAATTTCTATAATACTCATGCTGCCCTACTAACACTATCTGAATAAAATGCTTTGTAAACACCAGGTCTTCTTTATCTTATTTCCCATTGCTAGGTATCGCTTCTATAGTTTAAGTCCCTCTATTTTAAATGCAATTATATATTATATTTTTAAATAGTTAAGGATTGTTAAGATTTATTCATATGCTGTGTGTGTTCAGTCATGTCAGACTATTTTGTGACCCCGTGGACTGTAGTCCTCCAGGCTCCTTTGTCCATGGTATTTTCCAGGCAAGAATTCTGGAGCAGGTTGCTATTTTCTAATTCCTGACTCAGGGATCAAACCCTTGTCTCTGTCATCTCCTGCACTGGCAGATGGATTCTTTACTACTAGTGCCTCCTGAGAAGCCTGAAGGTTTACTTATGTTTATCACTTGTATCACTATTCCTCACAATTAATATTATACTTCAGCATTTCCATCTGGAATTTGTTTCCTCCTGCCTGAAGTATAGGCTTACTGAGTAATAGATTCTGATGTGGAAGTGTTACGTATTGCTTAGCCTAGACATTATTTACATAATGTAAAATTATGGCTACAGTAGCTTTCTTAATATATTTGTGGTGCTTTTATCAAACACCATACAAATTTGATTTTGTCACGGAAAAGAAAATGTGTCCGTGTCTTTTGTCTTGTCTCAAATAAACAAATAATTTATTAACTTACTTATTCTTTGTAAAAATTATTTTAGAGGAAGACTGACACAAATGAAGCAAAAGATTTGAAAGGATCAGAAAATAATTTTTTCTTGTTCTTTTCACAAGGGATGTGAGACCACTCTGAAGATGAAGATACAAAGTGCATTCTGAAGGTGAAACCAAGCATTTTGAGAAAATGTTTTTATTTATGAATTAAAACAGGCTGATTCTAGATCACAGATATAAAGTGCTCTTTCTTTTGCCTTATATCCTGAAGAATGGCTTGGAAAAGGTTCTCCAGGTCTACGTAATTGCTGTGCGGTTCTGTGCTTAGTCACTCAGTTGTGTCCAACTCTGTGTGACCCCATAGACTGTAGTCGGCCAGGCTCCTCTGTCCATGGAGAGTCTCCAGGCAAGAATAATGGAGTGGGTTGCCATGTCCTCCTCCAGGGGAGCTGAGGAAATAAATGAAGTTGCAGCTTAATGGTCTTTTTCCTCCAGAAGGATCAACTGTGATGTGGTTTAACTGTGTGCTCAATATTAACAACATAGCTACTGATAGTTATAAGTGAACACTTATACTTATTCTGAATATTGTTTTAATTGAAAGGAATATAATCTGGTTTGTATTCTTTTTCTTTTTCTCTAATATTATTTCTAAACTTTCCAACATATTTCAAAGTCCCTCACCTTTACATCACAGTCTGAAATAATTTTGTCTGTTTAACTGATTAAAGAGTCATATGATATAACAGTGGTAAAACATTGAACTGTAATATTAATATATCACCTATTGTACAGAAGGGAAATAAAAATTAATTACTATAAATTGCCAACAGTTGACTGTTTTTCAGTGGAGAAATTCAAATTCATGTATAAGAATAGATTGTATTTTCATTTTTTTGTAAGGAATAAAGCATATTAAGCCAAAAAAGTAGTAAATGGGTCCTTTATTTATATTCATGTAAGCATAATTTTAATATCCTAGACTGAATGGAAATGAATAACTTCAACACAATGAGTAGCTAAACTGCTTAGCATAATTATGTGAAACTTTGTGATATTAGTTAGATTTTTCAAATTATCCTAAATTTGATCAAAATTGAGCTTATAAGCTGAAATGGAAACAAAAAATGTGCTTCTTTTTTTTTATCTATCACATGTCATTGAAAAAACTGTCATTTTTTTTATCTATCACTTGTCAATTCAGTTAAAAAAAGCTGAGTGCTGAAGAATTGACGCTTTTGAACTGCGGTGTTGGAGAAGACTCTTGAGAGTCCCTTGGACTGCAAGGAGATCCAACCAGTCCATCCTAAAGGAGATCAGTCCTGGGTGTTCATTGGAAGGACTGATGTTGAAGCTGAAACCCCAACACTTTGGCCACTTGATGCGAAGAGCTGACTCATTTAAAAAGACCCTGATGCTGGGAAAGATTGAGGGCGGGAGGAGAAGGGGACAACTGAGGATGAGATGGCTGGATGGCATCACCGACTCAATGGACATGAGTTTGGGTGGACTCCGGGAGTTGGTGATGCACGGGGAGGCCTGGCGTGCTGCGGTTCATGGTGTCACAGAGTCGGACACGACTGAGCGACTGAACTGAACTGAAGTGGGGTGTCAAGTAAGAACTTCAAGGAGAGTAGTATCTAATATTCAATTAAAAATTCAATTCTTAAAACATACCTTCAATCTGTTGACTAAAAACCTTTAGTAAAATTTCTTTAAAAAGCATAGTCTTGATAAACTTTGAATGTTGAAAGTTACACATACCCATGCTTGGTTAAAATTGATGTGTATTATCACAGTAGAGGGAGAAGTGAGTTAATAGATAGCCAAGTGACATTTGCAGAAACATAAAAATTATTTAGGTGTTGATAGAAATATTGAGAGAGTACACAAAATTAAAAGTCAGACCGTTGACTTGGGGAGTTACAGACTGCTCATTGAAGGACAGAGCATGCAAATTTAGAAACGCTTTGCTATATACTTTAGTCCTCTGTATCCATGGGTTCCACATTCTCAGACTTAACCTATCTCAGATCAAAAATACTTCAAAAATTCCAGAAAGTTCCAAAAAGCAAAATTGAGTTTGCCATGTTCTGTCAACTATTTACATAACATTTACATTTTATTTACAACTATTTACATAGAATTTACATTTTATTAGCTACTATAAGTGATCTCAAGATGATTTAAATTGTGCTGAAGGACATGAATAGGTTATATGTAAATACTATACCTTTTTATATAAGGGACTTTAGTGACTGCAGATTTGATATTCCCTTGAAGAAGGTTTCTGGAGAGGACTGTATGAGTGATCTATTTCCAAATGTTAGTACTATGATCAATTTAAAACACCTTAGCCAAAATACAATTGTGCTGTTTTCCTAGATAGACTTTCTGCATTTTTCTACCTCTAAATCAGTTGAATTTCTACACAGAGTCATAGAGTTCTTAAAATTTTCCAAGATTATGTCACTTCTAAAATCATTAACCTGATTTTGTAAGTCACTAACTGACTCATGTAGACTTCTTTGAAGAATTCTGGGAAAAAAACAAAACAAAACAAAACAAAAAAACACTGTCACTCTGGCATATTTTCATTCCCTCAAAACCTCCGGGACCTTTCTCTATACTTCAGGACCTCTATGCAAGCTCTTCCTTTTGCCAGAGACACTTTGAATTCATAGTCCAGCTCAAATGCTACTTTCTCTATATAAAAAATATACCCTTAGAGTATTTCCACAGCACTGTTTACTTCTCCTTTAAATAAAATGTCAAAATTGTGTTATACTTATCTAGATAGTTTTGCATATCATCAGTCTCCCTGATTAGACTGTAGAGTCATAAAGGTAGGGCCATTCCTGCCTTGTTCACACTAATACCTGGGAGAATGTTTTGCAGGTCATTCACTTAAAACTCATACTTCATTGAGTGAATGAATTCATAGATAATTAAATAAAATTATGAATGTATGATAGTGAGATAAATATTGAACTTTTCCACATGATATTTATGCAAAACAGTGTTAATATCAATGTTAATAACATGCAACATTCATTGCACAGTCCTTAAGAATCAATCTTCTGATAACTTTGCGTATTTTAAACAATTGAATTTATGATCAACATTGTAGCTCAGTTCGCTGAATTTCACCATGTATTTTCACCATTTTTGTTCTAATTATTTCTTCATTTTCCTCTCAAACATATATGTCATTACAGTACTTGACTGATTTTCTGAAGTATATCATCTAACACATGTTCATAAACACAGAGTGTTAAAATTTCATTTTCTGTCACACAAAAGAACATAATAAATATTTCTTTAGTTAATATCTACATCTAAGTACTTGTTATAACACTGTAAAGGCAGTAGGTGCTCAATAAACATTGTGGGTTTTGTTTAGTCCCTCCCTAAGTTGTGTCCAAGACTCTTTAGCAACCCAATGGACTCTGCTAGGCTCCTCTGTTCATGGGATTTCCCAGGCAAGAATACTGGAGTAGGTTGCCATTTCCTTCTCCAGGGGATCTTCTGGACCCAGGGATCAAACCCAGGTCTCCTGCATTGGCAGGTGGATTCTTTACCACTGTGAAAATGATGAGGTGATATGGCTTGTTAAAATGATTCAAATTCAGAGAGTCTTAACAACCTTAGCAATTGTGTCTTTGAAAAGTGAAATAAGAATCTCTTTAAAAAGAGTATAAGTGATTAAAAAAAAAACTTCTGTTATCTTAGTTGTATACATTATTCATTTGCAGGTAATTTAATTTGATATTAGAAATAAAAGAAAATGAGTACTGAACAAAAGATGTGACTAGATTAATACAGTGAAAAACTTTGGTATATAAAAACACAGGTGATGTGGAGAAAAGGAAAGATATACTCATTTGAATGCAGAGTTCCAAAGAATAGCAAAGACAGATAAGAAAGCCTTCCTCAGCGATCAATGCAAAGAAATAGAGGAAAACAATAGAATGGGAAAGACTAGAGATCACTTCAAGAAAATTAGACATACCAAGGAAACATTTCATGCAAAGATGGGCTCAATAAAGGACAGAAATGGTATGGAACTAAAAGAAGCACAAGATATTAAGAAGCGGTGTTAAGACTACACAGAAGAACTGTACAAAAAAGGTCTTCATGACCCAGATAATCACGTTGGTGTTCACTCAACTAGAGCCAGACATCCTGGAATGTGAAGTCAAGTGGGCCTTAGGAAATATCACTACAGATAAAGCTAGTGGAGGTGATGGAATTCCAGTTGAGCTATTTCAAATCCTAAAAGATGATGCTGTGAAAGTGCTGTACTCAGTATGCCAGCAAATTTGGAAAACTCAGCAGTAGCCACAGGACTAGGAAAGGGCAGTTTTCATTCCAATCCCAAAGAAAGGCAATGCCAAAGAAGGTTCAAACTACTGCACACTTGCACTCATCTCACACGCTAGTAAAGTAATGCTCAAAATTCTCCAAGCCAGGCTTCAGCAATATATGAACCATGAACTTCCAGATGTTCAAGCTGATTTTAGAAAAAGCAGAAGAACCAAAGATCAAGTTGCCAACATCCACTGGATCATCGAAAAAGCAAGAGAGTTCCAGAAAAATATCTACTTCTGCTTTATTGACTATGCCAAAGCCTTTGACTGTGTGGATCACAATAAACTGTAGAAAATTCTTGAAGAAATGGGGAATACCAGACCACCTGACTTGCCTCTTTAGTAACCTGTATGCAGGTCAGGAAGCAACAGTTAGAACTGGACATGGATCAACAGAGTGGCTCCAAATAGGAAAAGGAGTACATCAAGGCTGTATATTGTCACCCTGCTTATTTAACTTATATGCAGAGTACATCATGAGAAACGCTGGGCTGTAAGAAGCACAAGCTGGAATCAAGATTGCTGGGAGAAATATCAATAACCTCGGATATGGAAATGACACCACCCTTATGGCAGAAAGTGAAGAAGAACTAAAGAGCCTCTTGATGAAAGTGAAAGAGGAGAGTGAAAAAATTGACTTAAAGTTCAACATTCAGAAAACTAAGATCATGGCATCCAGTCCCGTCACTTCATGGCAAATAGATGGGGAAACAGTGGAAACTGTCAGACTTTATTTTTTTGGGCTCCAAAATCACTGCAGATGGGGACTGCAGCCATGAAATAAAAAGACACTTACTCCTTGGAAGAAAAGTTATGACCAACCTAGACAGCATTTTAAAAAGCAGAGACATTACTTTGTCCATAAAGGTCCATCTAGTCAAAGCTATGGTTTTTCCAGTAGTCATGTATGGATGTGAGAGTTAGACTATAAAGAAAGCTGAGTGCCGAAAAACTGATGCTTTTGAACTGTGGTGTTGGAGAAGATTCTTTAGAGTCCGTTGGACTGCAATCCAACCAGTCCATCCTAAAGAAGATCAGTCCTGGGTGTTCATTAGATGAACTGATGTTGAAGGTGAAACGCCAATATTTTGGCCACCTGATGTGAAGAGCTGACTCATTTGAAAAGACACCGAAAAAAAAAAAAAAATGAAAAGACCCCGAGGCTGGGAAAGATTGTGCACAGTAGGAGAAGCGGAAGACAGAGGATGAGGTAGTTGGATGGCATCACCTACTCAATGGACATGATTTTGAGTAAACTCCGGGAGCTGGTGATGGACAGGGAGGCCTGACATGCTGCAGTCCATGGGGTCGCAAAGAGTTGGACACGACTGAGTGACTGAACTGAACTGATGTGGAGTCCATTTCCACACATTTGGAAATACTTTTACCAAAAGTATTTTGGTAAGAAAGCAAGAATAATGTGACATTTTGGAAAGATTTATGAATATATGCATAGTCTGGAAACTCCATGTTCCAAGGAGATTCTCTGAAGGAAGAACTGAAAAGTAGAAGGAAGGGTTGAGGAACTACCTCTCAATTTTGTTTCAGGTAATCTACAAGAAATTAATGGATAACAAGCTGATTTTACAGCAAGTGAAATTTCAGGATGAGTAAAGAATGTTTTCATGAATGAACACCAGTATATAAAGTGTGAAGAAGTTCATTACCCCAGCTGCTCTTCTTGTAATAGAATGCATAACATAATTCAAAATGCATTGTTCTCAGGCTTAGTTACATAGTAATATTCAGATCAAAGTAACAGGCAACATTCTTGGAAATATGAGCTAAGTTATGACTCAGTAAATAGCTTAGCTTATTATGCTCTTTGCTGCATGAATGAAGTCATAAAAATTCAACTTTAAATATAATTATGATAAAAAAAATCATTTTTTTTAGTATACTTTTGTTGATTGTTTAATGAAATTACATTCATTTTAGGCCAAAATACATACTAAGCATAGGAATGTCCTCTAGCCACAGCAGGACTGTTTTTATGACTGAAATAACCCAGACATTAACCATTGAAAGACTGAATAATTTATTGATATAATTATAGTCAGAATTAAAGTAGGTAGTCCTATACTATGTACATTTGGATGCATTTTGAAGAATTATCGAAATTGACAACTTTTGAGGTAGGAAACAGTGGGCCTCTGGGCTGGACACCCGGTATTTATCAAGTAGAGTAAAATTCAGGCTTCGTTCTCACCCAGCCGCTCCAAGGACAAAGGTAGTGACAAAAACTGACTGAGCTCTGCTACAGAAAAGAGATAAGGTGCCCTCGCCTGGGGTCAAGGAAGACTTCCCTGTATGCACATGAGCTGAAAGGCTTCTTTGGGGTCAAGAAGGGAGGGGGCCCCACCCCATAATAAGGGTGGACATGCAACCATAGGCCTGTGCAGTGGGGTCTGTCTTAGCAAAAACTTGCACATGCATCTTGGGGAGGGTCTGTGGAGCAGTCAGTTGTGAAGAATAGAAATAAGATAATTGGCCAAATGTAAACAAAGGCCTGGAAGGACTGTCCTATAAAACTGATGTAAATCACCTCATTACTGTGCTCCTCCTCACTCAGGATGCCCACACTCCTCTCCAAGTGTGTGTTTCTGCCTAGATTCTAACTTACAACATTCTTCCTCTCTAGATAGGAAGCCCAAACACTCTCTCTCTGGGTGTGCATCTCTGCCCTGCTTCTGAGTTGGATAAACAAACTGTTTTGCTGTGTGCTCTCCCATTCGTTGTGCTGTATTTCTAAGAATAATCTTTACACCTGTTTTTACAGGTTTTTGCCTCCCTGAAACATTCTTTCTTTCAAACAGATCCAAGAGGCAGGGCCATTTTTCTCCTAGCCGCTTGCCTTTGCTGGTCTGGTGGGTGGCTAGAACTTCTAATTTTCATCCAGGTTCAGTTCAGTTCAGTTCAGTTCAGTCGCTCAGTCGTGTCTGACTCTTAACGACCCCATGGACTGCAGTACGCCACGCCAGGCTTCTCTGTCCATCACGAACTCCCGGAGGTTACTCAAACTCATGTCCTTTGAGTCGGTGATGCCATTCAACCATCTCATCCTTTGTCACCCCCTTCTTTTCCCACCTTCAATCTTTCCCAACATCAGGGTCTTTTCAAATGAGTCAGTTCTTCGCATGAGGTGGCCAAAGTATTGGAGCTTCAGCTTCAACATCAGTCCTTCCAAGGAATATTCAGGGCTGATTTCCTTTAGGATGGACTGGTTGGATCTCCTTGCAGTCCAAGTTATTCTCAAGAGTCTTCTCCAACACCATAGTTCAAAAGCACCAATTCTTTGGCACTCAGCTTTCAACTCTCACATCCATATATGACTACTGGAAAAACTAGCCTTGGCTAGATAGACATTTGTTGGCATTTTAATGTCTCTGCTTTTTAATATGCTGTCTAGTTTGGTCATAACTTTTCTTCCAAGGAGCAAGTGTTGTTTGATTTCATGGCTGCGGTCACAATCTGCAGTGATTTTGAACCCCAAAAAAAGTCTGTCACTGTTTCCATTGTTTCCCCGTCTATTAGCCACAAAGTGATGGGACCAGATGATCTCTGGGCAGGAAACTAAGATCTCTCTTCTGGACTGCTTACTGCTTTCCCTCCAAGATCACTTCCACTTTCATGTTTCTTTAGATGATCTCATATTAGACTGTTTAGTCTCTAAATTTTGTCCATCTCTTTTGTGTCCCCATGAACTGTAGCCTGCCAGGGTCCTCTCTTCATGGGATTTTCCAGGCAAGAATACTGGAGTGAGATGTCATTTCCTTCTCCAGGGGATCTTCCCAACCCAGGGATTGAAACTGTGTCTCCTGCACTGAAAGTGGATTCTTTACCACTGACCCACCAGGGAATCCCCAAAGTCTAACTTTTAAATATTCTTAAAATTATTACCCTACTCCATAGAAATAAGCCCCAAATATTTACCTATATTATGCCATATTCATAGTTAAATAACCTTTTTGACATATATTTTTACCAATGTGGGAAATGTTAAAAAATAATTAAACATTATTTTTAGTATAATGTAGGTTATTAAACTGCTGTTTATTGTGTGCACTGGCAAATATGCATGAACAGGTTGGCTTAAAAAAGATGATGACATTTAGAAATGACAGAATGTTGTTTTGTTTTAACATTCAAGTATCTGGTTTAGATTAAAAAAAAAAAAAGCACTAAAAAATCTATTTTCATCATTGAACATAGCTATAAAAAAGGCCATGCCATTGAGAGCATGGCCAGAATTATATTGAGGTCGTGAGTCTATATAATAAGCTACATATTCAAACTAGGAAGTTTAAAATTCTCTTAGGTTCAAGGGAAGTGTATTTATTTTTTATTGCTCCATAATAAATTGCCACAAATTTAGTAGCTTATCTAATGCTATAGGTTGGACATTTAGGTGGACTCAGTTGGGTTCTCAGTTAGGGTCTCACAAGACCAAAATCAAGGTGTAAGCACAGGTGAGCTCTTATCTTGATGCTCTAGAGAAGGACTACCTTCAAGCTAATTTGGATTTGATATAATTTAGTTCCTTGTCCCTAAAAGACTGAGGTCCTCATTTGCTGGTTGGCTATTGGCAGGACATCTCTCCCTGCTCCTAGATCCCATTCTCTAGCCCTTGCATGCTGTAAAAGAAAAATTGTATATGATCGGTTAAACATGCAAGAAAGAATTTTCAAGATGATTGCGGTAGGAGAAAAGAGATGAATTCAATACAGGAAAGATTTGAACAAATTTCTGCTTTATCAAAAGCAATGAAGATTTTTAAAGACTTTGGTGAGCTAATAGAAAAGTACTGATTAAGGTTAAGGGAGAAGCTGTAGCTGTTACTGTTCAGTCACTCAGTCTGTCCAATTCTTGCGACCCCATGGACTGTAGCCCACCAGGCTCCTCTATCCATAGGGTTTCCCAAGCAAAAATGCTGGGGTGAGTTGCCATTTTCTCCCCCAGGGAAGCTCCTGAGTCTCCTGCGTTGGCAAGAGAATTCTTTACCACTGAGACACCAGGGAAACCCGGTGGGAGTAGTTTGCAATTGCTGTTTATTCAAGTCAAGCTCCCACCTCCCACAGAAACTGGGAGGAAGAGGTGCTTAGCTTCCTTTTTTTCTTTTCCTTTTTTGTTTTGATATCTGCTTTCAGTTCAGTCACTCAGTCGTGTCCAACTCTTTGAGACCCCATGAAGTGCAGCACGCCAGGCCTCCCTGTCCATCACCAACTCCCAGAGTCTACTCGAACACATGTCCATCGAGTCCGAGATGCCACCCAACCTTCTCATCCTCTGTTGTCCGCTTCTCCTCCTGCCCTCAATCTTTCCCAGCATCAGGGTCTTTTCAAATGAGTCAGCTCTTCGCATCAGGTGGCCAAAGTATTGGAGTTTCAGCATCAATATCAGTCCTTCCAAAGAACACCCAGGACTGATCTCCTTTAGGATGGACTGGTTGGATCTCCTTGCAGTCCAAGGGACTCTCAAGAGTCTTCTCCAAAACCACAGTTCAAAAGATTCAATTCTTCTGTGCTCAGCTTTCTTCACAGTCCAACTCTCACATCCATACATGACCACTGGAAAAACCATAACCTTGACTAGATGGACCTTTGTTGGCAAAGTAATGTCTCTGCTTTTTAATATGCTGTCTAGCTTGGTCATAACTTTCCTTCCAAGGAGTAAGCATCTTTTAATTTAATTGTTGCAATCACCATTGCAGTGATTTTGGAGCCCAGAAAAATAAAGTCAGCCACTGTTTCCACTGTTTCCCCATCTGCTTAGATGATCTCTGCTTATATGATTACATTTAGAAGGGATGACTCATAAGTCCTTGAGGAAAACATTTCTGAGTTGTAAAACACTTATATCTCAAAAAGGGCAGAGGAAGAATCTGTAATTACAAGTTTTCTAAAATTAGTGCTCTTATTTTAAAGGTTAGGGACCTATAGATCAAAAAAAAAAAAAAAAAAAGAAAAAACCTCTTTAAGTTTAGTCAAACTGAAGGAAACATTGTTAATATCATCTAGGTCAATGTGGACCCTCTCCTCTATCTCGAAAGCCAGCAGTGTTGTCTTGATCCATTCTTATGCTCTATGATTTCTCTTTCTGCCACTATCTGGAGAAAACTTTCTGCTTATATAGGACTCATATGATTCAATTAATTCCACCCAGATAATCTCTCTGACTCAATGGACATGAATTTGAGCAAACTATGGGAGACAATGAAGGACAGGGAAGCCTGACATGGTGCAGAAAAGCCTGCACAACAAAGAAGACCCAACCCAGCCAAAAATAAATAATCAATAAGGGTATACTGTACATCACAGGGAAATATAGTCATAGTTTATATTAATTCTATATGAAATATACTTTATAAACATATTGAACCCTAGGTTGTATACCTGGAAATAATATAGTATTGTATGTCAATTAGACTTCAATAAAAAATAGAAATAAAAGCCATTGTATTTTTACCATGCACAATTCACTGTTTGAATTGCTCTGGGTGTAGACATGCATGGATTTTTGCAGGTTGGGAGGGATGATGAGAATAAGCTAACAGCTGCAATATAATGAAACAAATGTTCCAAAAACACTACTTTCCAGATGACATGGGACACATTAGGAGAGTGCTAGGCCAAACCTTCAAGAGTGAGGAAAAATCTGCTGATTAGAATGGCAAGTAAATCCTAATCTGATGGTTAATCAGTTATAAAAAATAAAAGATACTGGAAGGTGAATAAATAGAGTTTTCTGAGACTGATATTAATGTTGTATAACTGAATTATGTAAGTAGAAATGGGCTTCCCAAGTGGTTTAGTGATAAAGCATCTGCCTGGCAATGGAGAAGATGCAGGTTCTATCTTTGGATTAGGAAGATCCCCTGGAGAAGGAAATGGCAGCCCATTCCAGTATTTTTGCCTGGGAAAGTTCAAGGACAGAGGACCCTGGCAGGCTACAGTCCATGGGGTCACAAAGAGTCAGATACAACTTAACAACTGAACAACAACAGCCTCTCTCTGCCTCACAATTCTCCATAATCACGGCGATGATGCTGATCATATTCACAGGTTCCATCCACAATCAATGAGGTTAGAACTTCTACAAGGGTGAGAGTTATTAAAATAATTTCTAAAATTTTGCCTACTACATAAGCTGTGCATTTCTCCCTACATTGTAATTTCTAGAAACCATGTTTAATTATTATTTAGGGCTGCACATTTTGAAGAACAGAGTGAAAGAAGTGCTCCATTGTACATACTTTAGTTGTTTCTTTATGATTGGGGAAATGTGGTGGCCTGTGTGTGCACTGCCATGATAATCATAAGGATGTCCTGACTGGTTTCCTTTTTATCTCCCCTTCCTATCTACTTGTTTTCAGATCCACACACTCCTTATGTGAGTAGGTGAAGAAATGTTTATCCTGAGTTCTAAATTCTGCTACTCCAAGCCTAACTTCTTCAGGAACTGTAAGTAGTCTAACTCTTCCTTTTGATACCTGAAGTTTTCAAAGAAATTGCCTTATCTGCATAAATTCACAAAGATCCTTTCCTTGGTAGCTACTGGGTTGACCAAAAAGTTCATTGGATTTTCCTGCAACAGCTTATGGAAACCCAAAGGAACTTTTTGGCCAACCTAATATGATATTCTTTCTCTGATTTAGGAGTCAATGAATTGAGTAGGATTGATATAAGTTTCCAATGAGTCAACTCTTCGCATGAGGTGGCTAAAGTATTGGAGTTTCAGCTCAGCATCAGTCCTTCGAATGAACACCCAGGACTGATCTCCATTAGGATGGACTGGGTGGATCTCCTTGCAGTCCAAGGGACTCTCAAGAGTCTTCTCCAACACCACAGTTCAAAAGATTCAATTCTTCAGCACTCAGCTTTCTTCACAGTCTGACTCTCACATCCATACATGACCACTGGAAAAACCATAACCTTGACTAGATGGACCTTTGTTGGCAAAGTAATGTCTCTGCTTTTTAATATGCTATCTAGGTTGGTCATAACTTTCCTTCCAAGGAGTAAGCGTCTTTTAATTTGATGGCTGCAATCACCATCTGCAGTGATTTTGGAGCCCCCAAAAATAAAGTCTGACACTGTTTCCACTGTTTCCCCATCTATTTCCCATGAAGTGATGTGCCAGTTGCCATAATCTTAGTTTTCTGAATGTTGAGCTTTAAGGTGATGGACAGGGAGGCCTGGCATGCTGCGATTCATGGGGTTGCAGAGTCGGAGACGACTGAGCAGCTGAGCTGAGCTGAACTGAATACAAGTTTCTGTTGTTGCTGTTGTATGTGTGTTTAGTCATGACTGACTCTTTATGACCTCATGGACTGAAGCCTGCCAGGTTCCTCTGGCCATGGAATTATCCAGACAAGAATACCAGAGTGGGTTGCCATTTCCTACTCCAGAGGAGCTTCCTGATCCAGGGATCAAACCCACTTCTCCTGTGACTGCTGCATTGGCAGGCAGATTCTTTACCACTGAGCCACCTGGGAAGTCCCTAAGTATATGTTAAATCTGTCAATTTTAAAGTATGTAGCATCAAAACATGAATGCATATTTATCAACTGTGCTCTAATATACAAGAAAAAGTTTTCCTTTTGCTAAATTATTAAATCTATTTTTTTTTTTTTTTTGCATTTTTCCCCCAGAATTTTCAGTTATTTGCCGAAAGAGTTGTCATTGAAAATGTCATTTGGTTTTTAAATTGAAGCTCCCAATATGTATATGTGTGCATTTCTGAGTACTATTGTAAGGGATATTTTGATCAATATTATTAGGTATAAATGAAAACAGTGAACATTTGGCAGGGCTGTTACTGCAATGTTGCACTTTGGGCAGAAGGTTGCAGTATTAGATCATACTGAACATACCAGAGATCATATTTATCTCCACTGAATTAGCAACTAGCCAAACATTTTAATATTCTTCCTTGGTTTAATTATCTCATATTTGCTTTTTTCCCCCTTTAAATCAGAAATTCTTTTGTCACTGATAAATTCTGACACAAAAAAACAATGAGAGCAATAACTTAGGCAGTTCATTGCAGAGGAAAACAACTACAAAATCATTTGTTCTAAATATGTATTATGTCTATATCAGGATTGGTAAAGTTCTTCATGCTCAGTGGTACAATTAAATATTTCACATGTATTATTGTGGAATATAAATTACAGAAAGATCAATTATGTAAAAGGTTAGTGGATCCATAAGAATGGATGGTAAACAATCATTTTGCATGGTGGGATGTGGCATTTATTAATCAATATAATCACTTCTGAATCACACTCATACTTCTTTAAAGGGAAAACAGTTTTAAGTAGAAATTTCACATTTTGGCATTAAAGCTATCAGAATAATTTCATTATGCTACATCACAGTTTTGTAAAGAATATGAAAGAATGATAACTAATCTCATATTTATATAGTACTTTTCTCAACATTAAAGAATAATCTTGCCCTTTTTGCCTCAATAGACCTGTGATCCTCACAATTTCAAAAATTCAGTGAATTACAAACTTGGAATTCATGTTTTTTTTTTTTTTTTTTTTCATTTTCTTTTTCAGTATGTTTCTTCTTAAAATGCAAACTGGTGCATTTTTGCTAGTCTAGAAAAAATGTCTAATATTTATACAAGGCATTCTTGTATCTTATGTAACAGAAATTTTAGGTGACTTGATACTGTATAAACTGCTCTAAGTGGAGGTAAACTAATTTAGGTAGAAGGCATAAAAAAAATCTGTGCTAAATGCATTATCAAGAAATCTAGTGTCATGCCTGTATGTGTTAGTCACTTAGTAGTGTGTGACTCTTTGCAACTCCATGGACTCTAGCCCACCAGGCTCCTTTGTACTTGGGATTTTCCAGGCAAGAATACTGGAGTGGGTAGCCATTCCCTTCTTGAAGGGATCTTCCCAACCCGGGGTTGAACCTAGGTCTCCTGCATTGCAGGCGGATTCTTTACCATCTGAGCCACTAGGGAAGCCCAGGAAAGTGTCACATATACTGCTATTCCATATAGCACTAGAGGAAAGTTTTGAGTCAGAATAATTTTTAAAAGTGCATGGTAGTTTCAAGTGTATACCAAGTGGAGATATTTCCAGTCTCTTAATAAGTAGCTTAATACTTAAAGTGTCATAACCAAAGAATAGGCAGGTTGTACTAATCTCATTTTGCTTACATCCTTCCAATCCAAGTATAATCTCTGATCCCTGTTTTCAGAGAAAATACTATTATCATATCCCATTTCCCATTCTACTGGATAGGGTTGATGATCTAATCGGTAGTGAGTCTTTGTGAACCATGATGTAACTGCAGAGGAGCTTCCTACTTCACTTGCTTGTTCAAATAAAAACCTGGTGGGACTTCCCTGGTGGCACAGTGGATAAGAATCCACCTGCCAGTGCAGGGTACATGGGTTCTATCCCTGGTACAGGAGGATCTCACATGCTGTAGGGCAAGTAATCCTGTGCATCACAGTTCCTGAGCCCATGTCCTAGGGCCTGTGAGTTGCAACTACCAAGCCTATGTGCTGCAATTACTGAAGCCCATGCTCCTAGAGCCTGTGCTCCTCCACAAGACAAGCCACTGCAGTGAGAAGCCTACACACAGCAATGAAGAGCAGCCCCTGCTTGCCACAACTAGAGAAAGTCCACGCAAAGAAATGAAGACAAAGTGCAGTCAAAAATAAATAAATTTTTCCAAAAACGGTGGTCTAGCAAAGTTTCAGTTTATCATTTGAAAATCTGATCACAGTCTCCCTCTTTTCCCTTAGTGTTAATCAAGACTCAGTTTCTGGAGACAGAATATTAAACTCAAATGATCTTAAAGGGAAATGCAAACTCAGTGGTTCAGAGAAAAAAGGAATCAAAGGAAAAGTCAAACTTTAATGGGACTAGAACCAAATGCTTGAATATGATCATCAAGAGTCTCTTTTTCTCCAGTTCTTAATGTCACGTTTTGCTTTGAGTTTGCTTCATTTTCGGGCAGTTCCTTTCCAAGTGGAGACAAAAGTCCAAAAATAGGTTCAGGTTTTACATTTTCATTACAGGGAGGATGAGTATACCTCATAATATTGCTCATTTCAAGATGGTCTACTAAATCTACTCGGAACAAGAACCCATCTCAATCAGTAATTTTTGGACAAAGCAGGAAATGCTGTGAGTGGTTCAGTTTGGATATGTTGTTGTTGTTCAGTGGCTCAGCCATGTTCGATTCTTTGTGACCCCTTGGACAGCATGCCAGGCTTCCCTGTCCTTGGTATCTCCCAGAGTTTGCTCAAATACATGTCAAATGAATCGGTGATGCCATCCAACCATTTCATCATCTGTTGCCCCCTTCTCCGCCTGCCTTAAATCTTTCCCAGCATCAGGGTCTTTTCCAATGATGCTCTTTGCATTAGTTGGCCAAAGTATCAGAGCCTCAGCTTCAGCATCAATCTCTCCAATGAATATTCAGGGTTGATTTCCTTTAGGATTTACTGGTTTGATCTCCTTGCAGTCCAAGGGACTCTCAACAGTCTTATCCAACAGCACCATTCAAAAGCATCTAATGCCATCAAGAGCTAAGGGAAGCCTTATCTGAAACATGTACACTACAGTGGGTAAAAATAGTTCCTCACAGGGAGCTTGATGTATTTCTAATAAAAGAGCAGAAATTACATGCTGGTGGGCACATTAGCTGATGATCTCAATATTCCCTTGTTCAAGAGAACACATCCTGTGTTCAAAGATTAAGGCGGTTTATCACTTCCAAAGGTAATTGTTCCGCTTGGAGTACTTCTCTTATTCCATGAACCACACTCTGTGTTTTGGTCATGGGTCCTCTACAAAGCCAAATATATTCATTTCCTGGGTGTAGTAATCATGTTATAACACACTTGCAATTATATAATAGGCCAATTAATGTTAAGTTCCTATGACTTGTTTTGAAAATGAAAAGGTCTTTGGGAATCAGTCTTTCTTGGTTGAGAAACATGAGTATATCCATGACAATGTTCATACATAAGATACAGAGTTTCTGAAATAACAATTCATATAGAAAAACAAGATGAAATTTACTAAGCAGTGTTAAAGGTATTTAAGACACTTTTGTCCAGTTACTGCTGAAGTCCTCCTTTTATAGAAATTTGATTATCACCTCTGTCTTTTTTGTTGTTCTAGTAAGTTTCTTATACACTTAAATTGAAACTAAGAATGTTATAAAACATGCCACAATCTCCACAGATACTGTTCAAAAAGCTCCACTTCTCACAGGGTGGTGGCAGCCGAAGTAGGGAATTGTTTCTTGGTATTTGGTTACTTAAAAAAAAAAAAAAACCAGCTTGCAGGACTGGGGAACCAATTCTTATTGATTCAAATTATATCTTCCTTATTAAACTGAAATTTACTAATATGTGAAACTAAAGCATTCTTGAAGATAGCAGTTACTAAAAACACACAGATGGCGCTTTTATCTGACGGTCACTGTGATCCACAGTAACTGTGGGTAGCCATTAACGATCTCCATACGGAAAAAATACATTTGGTGTAATTGATAACATTATAAAATGGTATGAATTAGTGGTAGATGATACTGATAAGGCAGAATTAAAGGGTATAAATATTACACAGTCAATTGTGTCTTTTAGATTCCCTTAGATGTCTTTAGATCACCTGCTACTTCTACCTTTATAGTTTTGCTCTCTGCCCCTTGCCATGTGTCTTGGAAATAGAAATGATGGCGTAAACACCATTAATATAATGATACAGCATCCCGAACACTTGTTTCTCGCAATGTAAAATTCACTGCAAGTTGTTAGAATTCTCCATTTCTGCCAGCATAGCCCTTCCCTGACTGAGACTCCTTCCATCATTGGTGTCCTCACTTTTATCACATTGTCTTCAATGTAGTCAAGCAATGGGAAAAAATTAAAAGTATTGTGCCTTACAGAATTTAAGTGCCAAACCTGAGAAGGGGAGCACCTCTTCTAATTCAGATGCTTGGCCCCAATCTAACTTTTTTTAAACTAAGACTTTATAAGAGTTGTTTTAGATTCCCAGTAAAATTGAGAGGAGTGTACAAAGATTTTCAATATATCCTGCAACCCCACACATGCAGAGCCTTTACCATTGTAAATATCTCCAACCAAAGAGGCATATTTGTTACAACTGATGAACCTTTACTGACACAACATAATCACCCAAGGTTCATAGTTTACATCAGGGCTCATTCATAGTGTGGTGTGGTACTTTCCATGGGTTTAGATAGATGTCAGATGGCATTTATTAAAGACTATGGTATCAGATAGAGAACATTCCTGGCCTTAAGAGTCCTTTGTGCTTTGTTCCTTTAACCTCTCACTCCTCTCCATCTGAAGATACAAAGAGAAGAGATCCTTCAATAAACCAGAAAAAGGGCTCTAACCACACACTCAATCTTGCAGCAGCTCATGTTGTATTTCTCTGTCTCTAGAACCGTGAGAAATAGTTGTTAGTTGTCTCAGTCAGCCAGTCTATGGTAAATTGTTATAGCATCCCAAGGTAAGGCAGCATGCTCTAAAGTGGAAGTAATAGGCAAAAGAAATCTAACAGTCTGGGAAGAAAGAGAGAAGACCTCCCTGATTCAAAAAATGTGTTACCAATACTTTAAAACTGCCTTAAAACTTAGGGATTTTAGTTCAACAATCTATTAAGAAATAAAGCAAAGGAAATAAACCAAACAGAAGCCAAGCTAAACAAAGCAACATACAGAAAACAGTACAAAAAATGCATTTCATGAGGCATAAAACCAATGAGAAAAAATGTGAACAGTTGATTAATCTTGGTGAAAAGTAGAAAAATATTAATCACATGATTTTTAAAACTTTTGTGTAGATTTTTGGATGAAGAAATTTATTTTAATTAGCTAATTCATTAGAGTAAAAGCTGATGTAAGAATGGACAAATGAGGGTATCTGAGAATGCTAGATTCTATCCAGATGGTACATGGTGCTCCGTGTTAGTGATGACCAATATGCTCTATTAATTTCAAGAGAGATTTGGGCTTATAATCAATGGGTTAGATAATAGGGCAGACATGAGAAACAGCCATGTAAAAATAAGTATTACCAAGATCTACACACAGAAAACAAAAGATACCAGTTGGCTCTAACATTTTCAATCCTGCTTAGAGCACAGATTAAAAGTGCATTCCATTAAAAATGATAATGCATTCTCTTTATGTAAAATGGGTTAGAAATTTGGGTGAAAATAAGACATTTTTGAGGAAGCTGATATCTGGGGGAAAAGTTGTGCTATGCTTCATACTATGACTTCAAGCCTGGCAACTGGCTCTATATAAAGCTGATTTGCATAGAATTTTCAAGAAGGATTCTTATTCAGAGAAGGGTCTGAAAGTAAAGATCTATCTGGCTTGAAGGACTCTTTTTTGGGCTTCCCTGGTAGCTCAGCTGGTAAAGAATCCACCTGCAATGTGAGAGACCTAGTTTCGATCTGATCCTTGGGTTGTGAAGATCCCTAAGAGAAAGGAATGGCTACCCATTCCAGTCTTATGGCCTGGAGAATTCCATGAACTGTGTATCCACGACTGAGCGATTTTTACTTACACTTTCACTTTCAATAGGAAAGCCAATAATTCTTGGAATTATAAGGGCATTGCATATCTCAGAGGCAACCAAAGGTCTAAGTCAACTAAATGAACAAGCATCATGATGTATAGCTGAGCAAATATCTATAAAATTTCAGTCAAAGAAAGAGATCAAAATGTTATATTCAGTTAACCTCCCGTTAAGTATAAATTTCATTTAGATAGGAACGTTAAGCCCTTTGAGAATTCAATAAATGAAGACTTGGTGATCCCTAACTGGGGAAAAGGACTATTAGAAAATAAAAGTGAAAGTAAAAGTCGCTCAATCATGTCCGATGCTTTGTGACCCCATGGATTACAGAGTTTTTGGAATTCTCTAGGCCAGAATACTGAAGTGGGTAGCCTTTCCCTTCTCCGGGGAATCTTTCCAACCCAGGGATCGAACTCAGGTCTCCCACATTGCAGGTGGATTCTTTACCAGCTGAGTCACAAGGAAAACCTTAGAAAATAAAACATCATCACCAAAAATATGAATTAAAAGAGGGAAAAATTGCAGTCAGTGAAAACATTCTTTTTTATCCTGTAATGGTGGAGAGAAAAGCTATGACAAACCTTGTCGTTGTTCAGTCGCTCAGTCATGTCAGACTCTTTGTAACACCATGGACTGCAGCACACCAGGCTTCCCTGTCCTTCAGCTTCTCTCGGAGCTTGCTGAAACACAAGTCCATTGAGTCAGTGATGCCATCCAACCATCTCATCCTCCGTCATCCCCTTCTCTTCCTGCCTTCAATCTTTCCTGAATCAGGGTCTTTTCTCACGAGTCGACTCATCTCATCAGGTGGCCAAAGTATTGGAGCTTCAACTTCAACATCAGACCTTCCAACGAATATTCAGGGTTGATTTCCTTTAGAATTGACTGATTGGATCTCCTTGCAGTCTTAGAGACAAACCTAGACAGCATATTAAGAAGCAGACACATTACTTTGCCAACAAAGTTCTGTGTAGTCAAAACTATAGTATTTCCAGTAGTCATGTATGGATTGAGAGATGAAACATAAAGAAGGCTGAGTGACAAATAATGGATGCTTTTGAACTGTGATGTTGGAGAAGACTCTTGAGAGTCCCTTGGACTGCAAGGAGATCCAACCAGTCCATCCTAAAGGAAATCAACCCTGTATATTCATTGAAAGGCCTGATGCTGAAGTTAAAGCTCCAATATTTGGCCACCTGATGAGAAGAGCTGACTCATTAGAAAAGACCCTGATGTTGGGAAAGATGGAAGGCAGGAAGAGAAGGGGATGACAGAGGATGAGATGGTTGGATGGCATCAATGAATCAATGGACATGAGTTTGAGAAAGCTCCAGGAGATGGTGGAGGAGAGGGAAGCCTGGCGTGCTGCAGTCCATGGGGTTGCAAAGAGTAGGATATGAATGAGCAACTGAAAAATAACAACAACAATGGTGGATACTTGTCATCTGTCAATACCCAAAACAGAAAGTGATCCCATACATGTACTTTTGCTAATGATAATATATAAATATGGGCTCATTAATTGTAGTAAAGGAAATACACCAATGCAAAACCATGATATTGAGAGAAACTGGGTAGTGGGAACATGAGAGAGGACACAGGAACTTTGTACTTTCCACTCAACTTTTTATGTAAAACTTCTCAAAAAGCTATATCCTGCATGATGTCAATTATATGCCTTGCTGGAAAAGGTAAACTATAGAAATATTGAAACAATTAGTAATTGCCAAGGTTTTTGGATTTATAACAGGAGAACCTCTCATAGGTGAAGCATGGGTCTTTGTTTTGCTTAGGATAGTGAAACTATTAAATATGATATTAAAATGGTGGATAGATGACATTATTTATTTGTTACCTATTAAATGCATTTAAGGGACTTTACAGCCTTCACAGTTATTAAATAGAGCCTTAATACATAAAAATTTTAAAATATATTTGCATGGTCAGGGGATAGCAGGATGGATTGCAGTTTTGACATGTGAGCATAAATACATTATAAATGAATGAAACAATCACACTGAAAGTGGTATAGAGATAGGTTGCTGAACTTTAGAAATAATAGGCACTTGCAAGAATGAAAGCAAAAAGAATCTGCACAAAAGAACTGTCCTATCATTGATAATACTATTTCACACTGGAGTATGTCAACACTACTATGCATCTGTACCTCAATTAAACACAGAAAGGATGGCAGCTTGTGGGACCCATGTTTATCACTGGGTTTATATAAACAAGGCAGGTGGCTGGAATGATTCACATAGTAATGTATAGAGATGGAGAGATCAAGAAGAAATATAAATACACATGTTTATGTATAGAAATATATATGTATACACATAAATTTCTTTACTCTGCCAACTGAAGGGGCTTAAAAGAAATGACATGCTATTATAAAGGATCACATCTAGTACCCAGAATTTGTTCTACCAAAAAATAAAATGAAATTCAATAACTAACAAAAAATTTTATGATTAAAAGACTGAATACCTTTTTCTTAAGATCAGAAAAAGCAAAAATGTCCATTCTGATAATTCCATCCAAAATTCACTAGTGTGTCTAACCAGGGCAATCAAATATTAAACATAAAGATATCCAGATTGAATGACAGAAGCAAACTGATTTCTGTGAAATTTCAAAGGACATGTTCTTATAAAGAGAAAATCCTAAAAAATTTATTTACAAAATTATGAAAACTAATAAATAAGTTCATTAAGATTAATATGAAATAATAAATTGAATTTTAATAACAGGTCAATGAAAACTCAGATATGAAGTTAAATAAAAACATACCATACAATATGATCAAAAAGAATAAAATACATAAGAATTCATTTATCAAAGATCATGCAAGACTTATATAGGGAGAAACATAAAACATTATTGAAAGGAATTAAAGATCTAAATAAATGGAGAAACACCTCATGTTCATGGATCAGAAAGTGAAAGTGAAAGTCACTCAGTCATGTCTGACTTTTTACAATACCCTGGACTATACAGTCCATAGAATTCTCCAGGCCAAATACTGGAGTAGGTAGCCTTTCCCTTTTCCAGGGGATCTTCCCAACCCAGGGATCGAACCCAGGTTTCCCACATTGCAGGCAGATTCTTCACCAGCTGAGCCCAAAGGGAAGCCCAAGAATCCTGGCGTGGGTAGCCTATCCTTCTTCAGCAGATCTTCCTGACCCAGGAATCAAATGGTTCGTCTCCTGCATTGCAGAAGGAGCTATGAGGGAAGCCTGCTAGGCAGTACCTATTTTATATCTATGTACCTTACAGAATTCTTACTAAATCTAATAAGGTTTATCTCTTTATATAGTCAGATGATCAGAATCCAATATTATTTATATGGCAACACTTTCTCAAATGATGTACAGATTCAAAATTAGTCATTTCAAAATGCCTACAATATTTCTTTCAGAAATTGATAAAATGATCCTAAATTTCATATAGGAAAACAGAAAATATAGAGTGATCCAAACAGTCTTAAAATCTTAAAATAGAAAAAAAAATGTGGAAGACTCACATTTCCTGATTTCAAAATTTACTACAAAGCTACAGCAATCAAGGCATCATGATATTGGCATGTGGTAGACACATAGGTCAATGAAATAGAGTTGAGAGTTTATAAATAAACCCTTATATGTATGGTCAATTGATTCCACAGAAAAGTGCAAAATGATTCAATTAGGGGAAAAAGTCTTTTCTACAAATATTACTGGAAAAACTTAGTTTCCAGATGCAAAATAATGAAGTTGGATTCTTTCTATAAATCGGGTGGAGAGGGAGGTGGGAGGGGGGATCGGGATTGGGAATACATGTAAATCCATGGCTGATTCATATCAATGTATGACAAAACCCACTGGAAAAAAAAAATAATAATAATAAAAAAAAAAATCATGCACAAAATTCACTCAAATGCATTACAGAAGTAAATGAAATTATTAATACTTTAAAACTCTTAGAAGAAAACACAGGAGTGAATCTTCATTATAACTTGCTAGGCAATGTTTTCTCAGATATAACACAACTGTCAAAATTAAAAGCAAAATGACCTCCTTGAAGTTTCAAAACCTTTTGTTTGCATGAGATATCTTATCAGAAGGGAAAAGACTTCCTAACCAGAATAGGAGAAAATATATTAAATGACTCCTGGATTTATATAATCTGGAGTTTTATGCTTATGAGGATGTAGTTGAGTAATTATTAAACTCAATAATAAAAATACAAATGACCATATTTTAAAAATAGATAAAGTGCCTGTAGAGATATTTCTCCATCAAAAATATACAAAGATCAATCAGTACATGACAAATATGTTCAGCATCACTACTTATTAAGGAAATGCAAACCAAACTGTGAGATGACATTTCATATCCACTAAGATGGCAATAGTCCAAAAGACACATAATAAGATGTGTGGACAAGGTGTCAAAGAACTTGAATACTCATACTTTTCTGATGGGAATGTGAAACTTTGGAAAATTGTTTGATATTTTCTCAAACTTTAAGCGTAGAATTACCATATGACTAAGTATTCCCACTTCCAGGTATGTACCTAAGAGAAATGAAAGCATATACCATATGAAGAACTATACATAAACATTCAAAGCAGCAATATTCAATTTAGCTAAAATAAGGGATAAGACTAAATGTATATCAACTGACAAATATATATGTGTGTGTGTGGTTTATACATACAATAGCATATTTACCTATAAAATGTCAATAATATATAATTCTATTGATATAAAAATAATTATACTTCTATTAATATAAAGTGTCCAAAATAAATAAATCTATAAAGATAGAAATATCCCCTGGATCTGGGAGAGTTATGGGGTTAATAGGAGTGACTTCTAATGGATATAGGGTTTCTTTCTATAGTGATGGAAATGGTTTAAATTGTGTGGATGGCTGCAAACTTTGTGCATATACTAAAAAATTAGGTTTGATGGTGTATTTTATGGCATATCATTTAATTCTCACTAAATGTGTTAAATAATTTAATTGAATTTGTTACATTGATTTTTAACAATTGAATCATTTTTATCAATTTCCCTATGGAATGCTCATCCATTAGATTCAATTTCTTATCACTTTCTACATATTTACATATCATCTCAGTTTCATTGTTAAAATCAGATTAATCATGAAATAATCTACTGAAAAGCACTTAGATGAGTCTTACAAAAAATATAGGAAAATTGTAAAAGTTTAGAGGTTATGGCAGTTATACTTACATTGTATGAACATTTCTCTTTTAAAAATTCATTATAAAGCATACTGAAGATTACACCAGGGCAAAGGTAACAAATGTTTCTCTCTTGAGAGAAATAATTTTTCTGCCTCTTTTTGAGGGAAATACAGTTGGATAAAGCTTTTCTTAATCATACTGGTTTATGCTATTGTAATTTTTGTCTCATAGTTTTCCATTTATGCCTTTGTGTTTTCATACAGCACATGTGTGCTGCAAAGTATAATATGAACTTTTAAAAAGAGGGCATGGTCTTTCCAGGTGGCTCAGTGGTAAAGAATATTCTGCCAATGCAAGAGACTTGAGTTTGATCCATGGGTCAGAAAGATCCCCTGAAGAAGGAAATGGCAACCCACTCCAGTACTCTTGCCTGGGAAATCCCATGGACAGAGGAGCTTGGTGGGCTACAGTCCATGGAGTCACAAAAAAGTTGGACGTGGTTTAGCAACTAAACAGCAACAACACGATTGAAATGCAACCTTTCGCACGTACAAGATTTTGCAAGCTATATAAACAATGAATCTCAGTACTGTTATTTGTTAAATAAGTAAAACATGGCATACGCTGAGGTATGGTGGTGAGGATGAAATTAAATGGCTAGTGGTTAATAAATATGTCTATGACAGATATTTGGCATTTTTATGAAGTCTGGACTTTGTGAGTGTGGGTTTGATTGTGTATAATGAGTTTATATGTATATATAAAGTACCTATATGTAAATATATTTATTGTACTTTCAATTTTATATCTCAAGTCTTGAGATATCTACTACCTAAAAATTTACTACAGATTTTGAAACTATTCTGAATTCTGTTTAAATCTTGAAATTTAAATATAAAAGACTACACTTATAGTTTATCTTGGTTTTGTTTCTCTAGCTTCCTATTACTTATTAAGATAATGTAAAAGTATACCTGTTAGAACTTATTATATCTCTATGCTTCATCAAATAATCCCATGTTTCTTTACTTTAATCATCACAATTTAATTGAAGATAAAATAGTTTATGTCTATTTTAAGTCATTAATTATCTGATGCCAGCAGTGATTTTTAAAGTGAAAAAAATCATGTGGTTTATTGATAGCAATTTGTAACATTTTATTTGAGTCATCATAGTTGATATCTAAGACGTTTATAATTTTAAAACAAAAAATTATCATCACAGACAAAAAATGATTTCACCTTGACTTCTCTAATATGATTGACATTAGCTCAAAATAAGTCTTTTGAGAAGTAAGTGAAGCAAATCTACTTCCCAAGAGGCGGTACATCACACAGAACTGGAGCAAACAAACAGACAAAAGTGACAGTGGATTTACACCTGCCGCAGGGGAGCTGGGACTTGTGAACTTTGTGACAAAATCTTTAAGGGAAATTTGATCTCTCTGACAGTTCCACCAAGCTATCATACCAAAAACAGAAAGAATTTTACCACTTTAAGGAAGTCAGTTCAGTTCAGTCGCTCAGTTGTGTCCGACTCTTTGCGACCCCATGAATCACAGCACGCCAGGCCTCCCTGTCCATCAAAAATTCCCAGAGTTTACTCAAACTCATTTCCATCGAGTCGGTGATGCCATCCAGCCATCTCATCCTCTGTCGTCCCCTTCTCCTCCTGCCCACAGTCCCTCACAGCATCAGAGTCTTTTCCAATGAGTCAACTCTTCGCATGAGGTGGCCAAAGTATTGGAGTTTCCACTTCAGCATCAGTCCTTCCAATGAACACGCAGGACTTATCTCCTTCAGGATGGACTAGTTGAATCTCCTTGCAGTCCAAGGGACTCTCAAGAGTCTTCTCCAACACCATAGTTCAAAAGCATCAATTCTTCGGTGCTCAACTTTCTACACAGTCCAACTCTCACATCCATACATGACCACTGGAAAAACCATAGCCTTGACAAGACGGACCTTTGTTGGCAAAGTAATGCCTCTGCTTTTTAATATGCTATCTAGGTTGGTCTAAGGAAATGTAATAAGGAGACAAAAAAGCATGATATTTGATACAATGTTTCTTTGTCTCTAGGATTTTAAAGACATTCCATTTTGGCAATATTATTCCATCAGTTCAGTTGCTCAGTCGTGTCTGACACTTTACTACCCCATGAACCGCAGCACGCTAGGCCTCCCTGTCCATCAACAACTCCCGGAGTTTACCCAAACTCATGTCCATTGAATCAGTGATGCCATCTAACCATCTTACACTCTGTCGTCCACTTCTCCCCCTGCCTTCAATCTTTCCCAACATCAGGGTCTTTTCAAATGAGTCAGTTCTTCGCATCAGGTGGCCAAAATATTGGAGTTTCAGCTTCAACGTCAGTCCTTCCAATGAACACCCAGGACTGATCTCCTTTATGAGGGACTTCTTGGATCTCCTTGCAGTCCAAGGGACTCAAGAGTCTTCTCCAAAACCACAGTTCAAAAGATTCAATTCTTCAGCGCTCAGCTTTCTTTATAGTCCAACTCTCACATCCATACATGACCACTGGAGAAACCATAGCCTTGACTAGATGGACCTTTGTTGGCAAAGTAATGTCTCTGCTTTTTAATATGCTGTCTAGCTTGGTCATAACTTACCTTCCAAGGAGTAAGTGTCTTTTAATTTCATGGCTGCAGTCACCATCTGCAGTGATTTTGGAGCCCAGAAAAATAAAGTGAAGCACTGTTTCCACTGTTTCCCCATCTATTTGCCATGAAGTGATGGGACCGGATGCCATGATCTTAGTTTTCTGAATGTTGAGCTTTAAGCCAACTTTTTCACTCTCTTCCTTCACTTTCATCAAGAGCCCTTTTAGTTCCTCTTCACTTTCTGCCAAAAGGGTGGTGTCATCTGCATGTCTGAGGTTATTGATATTTCTCCCAGCAGTCTTGATTCCAGCTTGTGCTCCATCAGCCCAGCGTTTCTTATGATGTACTCTGCGTAGAAGTTAGATAAGCAGGGTGACAATATACAGCCTTGATGTACTCCTTTTCCTATTTGGAACCAGTCTGTTGTTCCATGTCCAGTTCTAACTGTTGCTTCATGACCTGCATACAGCTTTCTCAAGAGGCAGGTCAGGTGGTCTGGTATTCCCATCTCTTTCAGAATTTTCCACAGTTTATTGTGATCCACAAGGTCAAAGGTTTTGGCGTAGTCAATAAAGCAGAAATAGATGTTTTTCTGGAAGTTTCTTGCTTTTTCGATGATCCAGCAGATGTTGGCAATTTGATCTCTGGTTCTTCTGCCTTTTCTAAAACCAGCTTGAACATCTGGAAGTTCAAGGTTCATGTATTGCCAAAGCCTGGCTTGGAGAATTTTGAGCACTACTTTACTAGCGTGTGAGATGAGTGCAATTGTGTAGTAGTTTGAGCATTCTTTGGGATTGCCTTTCTTTGGGATTGGAATGAAAACTGACCTTTTCCAGTCCTGTGGCCACTGCTGAGTTTTCCAAAAAATACTGCTAGCTTACATTAAAATTTTTAAAACACTGCTTTTTTAAAGACATCATAAAGCGAGTGAAAACATGAGCTACTGACTGGGAGCAAATATTTGATAAAGGTATATATAATAAAGAACTTTTATTTATGAAGTGCATATAACTCTTAAAAATCAGTGTAAGTAAACAGACAACCCTGTTAAAAAAGTAGACAGAAGGTCTTAAAAGACACCCTACCAAAAAGGATATACAGATCGCTGATAAAAATATGAAAATATGCTCAGCATCATATATCATTAGGGAATTGTAGATAAAGGTAAGATACCACTACACCCTTAGGAACATGGCTAAAATCTAAAACCATGGTAACAACAAATGATGGAGAGGATGTGAAGCAAAAAGAACTCTTCCTCTTTTCAAGCAGAAGTGAAAAACAGTATAGTCACTTTCAAAGACAGCTTGGCAGTTTCTCACAAATTTAAACATAGTTTTATCCATGTGTTCTAACTATTATACTTCAAGGTATTTGCCAAAAAATGTTGAAAACTTTTATCCAAACAAAAATAAGAACACAGATATTTATAGCAAGTTATAATAGTTAATCATAATTGTCAAAAGTTGGAAACAAACAAGATGCCATTGAGTAGGTGAATAGATAAGCAAATTGGATCATTCATATAATGGAATACAAAGAAATGAGCTATAGAGTCGTGAAACATCTTAGAAGAAACTAAATGAATACTGCAACATGAAAGAAGTCCATTTGAAAAGACTATACTGTATACTGCATGATTCTAACTACATAATATTCTGAAAAATGCAAAATTTAAAAGCAGCAAAAGGATTAGTTGTTGCCAGGGATTGGAGAATGAAAAAGAATGATGAATATATTTTAGCACAGAGGATACTTAGGGCAATAATTTCTGTATGATACACTAAGAATGGATACATGCCATGTATTTGGCAAAACCTGTAAACCTCCCCAACACAGAGCAAACTTTACTGTAAACAGTGAACTTCTGTTTTTGTTCATTTGTGCTAGTCACTAAGTCAGGTTTGACTCTTTGCAACCCCAAGGACTGTAGCCTGCCAGTCTCCTCTGACCATGGGATTTCCCAAGCAAAAATGTGGGAGTGGGTCACCATTTCCTTCTCCAAAACAATGAACTTTAGTTAGTAATAATGTCTCACTGTGGATGTTCCAATTGTAACAAAGTACTATACTAATTCAAAATGCTAACAATAGGGGAAACTGTGGTAGAGAGGAGAACTCTGTACTTGTGTTCATTTTTTTCTATAAATCTAAGACTACTCTAAGTAATACAGTCTACTAAATAGAACAAAAGTGGAAATGCCCTGAAACCATATATATTGAGAAGACAATTCTTAAGTTTCTTAACCTTGGATATATTGACCAGAGGTAGTGAGGTAGTGTATTATAGATGAGCTGTCAGACATTGACAAATTTCTGGATCTAGGAGAAAACTTTCTGTCCCTGATAATTAAAAATTTGCATGAAATTCTCATTATAGACCTTGAGTCCCCCAATTTTAAAACTCCCATTAAAGAAAACATGTCAATATTAATGTCAATTCTGAAGTCTAAAAATATTTTTTAAACATTAACACCTATTTCTTAAGCTAGTTTACTCATAAATAAAATACTCACAGGTAGCTCATTTGTCAACGTGTTGACACCATAATTCAGTTATAGGTATTCTCTTCACTTTTATATAAAAACACTTACCCAAATTTCATGTAATTATGTATTTACCACTATTTTCCTTTTTAAAACCTTTGTCAATGTACATGGTGGTTTTGACTTTCCCAGTGACTTTTATTTTAAAAATTAGTTTAGAAACACTGTCATGTCCTAAGTGATGTCTGGTAGATATATTTTCCATCTAAACCTTGGTGTTCATGCCTTAAAGAACCCTGGCAGCAACATCATTTTGATTAAACTAATAACTTAGTTTTTATGCCAGTTGGATGCACAAAAATCTTGACTTCACATTTGCTATGACTGAACTGCAATGAAGATATATCATTCAAACTATTTTGATTAAAAGTTCTGATCAAAGTTGCATAATGGTTTTGCCACTGTAAATGTGAAATAACCTAAATGAATTACTGTACAGGAACTTAATCAACTTCATCTTGTTTATATCCAGGCTCCTCTCCAACTCATCAAGGTCGTCTTGAATTTTAATCCAGTTTTTAAATGTGCTAATTGTCCTACCAAATTGGTGTCATCAGCAAATTTAATAAAGACACTGTGGTTCATCACCCTAATCATTAATTTTAAAAAATGTTTAATAGTAGCAGGCTAAGTAATGACCCTAGCAAAAATATACTTAGCACTTAAAATTTCAAAAGATGATAGAGTATAATCGATTTCCTGGCTACTTGACACTTTTCATTGGTTAAATAAATTAAACACAAATATAATTTTATTAAAACATCAATTTATGTTCATCTATGTGTAAATGCTAGTGTCAGATATTTGAACTTTTAGCTTGCAAGAAGGAAATGTCTACATCACTCTTTGTTGATTTTTTTGGAGCAATATCACTTTCATTTGATGTGCCTCAAATCAAATTATATTATGTAACATGTCTTCTCCTTCTCATCTTATGTGGCCTTATTTTACAGCTTCCCATAATAAAACATTTAGTACTTTGTGTTTCTTCACTATACCTGATTCAATTGCCCAACATTCCATCATTCTGACCTTCCAAAAGCCTATTATGTTTCACTCCATCTTCCCCAGGAAAAAAACTCACATGGTCATATTTCAAAACTTGTCATTGGAAATCAATTTAAAAGTATTAGAAAATACACTGCTTCAAAAAGTGAAACAAGATATATGATTACAGATGTAATGGATATGTAGGTGTACACATAAATGTATGTATGTCAATTAATTTGAAACTGCAAAAATATCTAAAAATACAGAATATTAAAACTGACTCAGTGAACAATAGCCTATTTCTATAAATTTAGTCATTAATCTTGAATTAGTTGAAAGCTTCCTCCAATTAAAAATAAGAGAATAAACAAAACAATTAAAAAATCAAGCCTAATGATTTTATAAGTGTGCTATTTAAAGTCCTTATGGAAAAAATAATTCAAATCTCATCAAACTTTTCAGGCAATGTAAAAGGAAGTCTTCACTGAAAATTATCTATGGGGCTTTTATAAGATAAATGCAGAGTTGCAAAGAATAGCAAGGAGAGACAAAGTTTTCCTAAGTGATATAGGCAAAGAAATAGAGGGGAAAAATAGAATGGGAAAGACTAGAGATTGCTTCAAGAAAATTAGAGATACCAAGGGAACATTTTATGCAAAGATGAGCACAATAAAGTATGGACCTAATAGAAGCAGAGGATGTTAAGAAGAGATGGAAAGAATACACAGAAGAACTATACAAAAAAGATATTAACGACCCAGATAACCACGATGGTGTGATCATTCACCCAGAGCCAGACAACCTGGAGTGAGAAGTCAAGTGGGCCTTAGGAAGCATCACTACAAACAAAGCTAGTAGAGGTGATGGAATTCCAGTTGAGCTATTTCAAATCCTGAAAAATGATGCTGTGAAAGTGCTGCACTCAACATGCCAGCAAAATTGGAAAACTCAGCAGTGGCCACAGGACTGGAAAAAGGCAGTTTTCATTCTAATCCCAAAAAAGGCAATGCCAAAGAAGGTTCAAACTACTGCGCAATTGCACTCATCTCACACGCTAGTAAAGTAATGCTCAAAATTCTCCAAGTGAAGCTTCAGCAGTATGTGAACCAAGAATATCCAGATATCAAGCTGGTTTTAGAAAAGGCAGAAGAACCAGAGGTCAAATTGCCAACATCCGCTGGATCATCGAAAAAGCAAGAAACTTCCAGAAAAACATCTACTTCTGCTTTATTGACTACACCACAGCCTTTGACTGTGTGGATCACGAGAAATTGTGGGAAATTTTTGTAGAGATGGGAATACCAGATCACCTTACCTGCCTCCTGGGAAATCCGTATGCGGGTCAAGAAGCAACAGCTAGAACTGGACATGGAACAACAGACTGGTTCCAAATTGGGAAAAGAGAAAGTAAAGGCTGTATATTTCCATCTTGTTTATTTAACTTCTATGCAGAGTACATCATGTGAAATGCTGGACTGGATGAAGCACAAGCTGGAATCAAATTGACAGGAGAAATATCAATAACCTCAGATATGCAGATGATACCACCTTTATGGCAAAAAATGAAGAGGAACAAAAGAGCCTCTTGATGAAAGTGAAAGAGGAGAGTGAAAAAGCTAGCTTAAAACTCAACATTCAAAAATCTAAGATCATGATGTCTGGTCCCATCACTCATGGCAAATAAATGGGGAAATGATGGAAACTGTGACAGACTTTATTTTCTTGGGCTCCAAAACCACTGCAAATGGTGATTGCAGCCATGAAATTAAAAGACGCTTGCTCCTTGGAAAAAAAGCTATGACCAACCTAGACGGTATATTAAAAAGCAGAGACATTACTTTGCCAAAAAATGCCCATCTAGTCAAAGCTATGTAGTTCATGTATGGATGTGGGAGTTGGACTATAAGGACAGCCGAGCACTGAAGAATTGATGCTTTTGAGCTGCGGTGTAGGAGAAGACTCTTTAGAGTCTCTTGGACTGCAAGGAGATCGAACCAGTCAACCCTAAAGGAAATCAGTCCTGAATATTCATTAGAAGAGCTGATGCTGAAGCTGAAGCTCCAATACTTCGGCCACCTGACGTGAAGAACTGACTCATTGGAAAAGACCCTGATGCTCTTAAAGATTGAAGGCAGGAGGAGCCTGGAATGACAGAGGATGAGATGGTTGGATGGCAGCACCGACTTGATAGACATGAGTTTGAGCAAGCCCCAGGAGATCGTGATGGACAGGGAAGCCTGGCATGCTGCAGTCCATGGGGTCACAAAGAGTCAGACATGACTGAACTGATAACATTAATGCCCTAAATACTTAAAGACTATAGAAATTTTGCAAAATTATAAGTTTATCTCACAGCTTAAATGTATTTGCAAAAATCCTAAGCAAAATTTTATCAATACATATAAAGATAGATTTTCAAAGAAGTTACAAATCAATGAAGTTGATCATATTGCTGGAATAGATTGATTCATTATTATAAAATATATTAACATACACATTCAGAATAGGTATGCTCAGTCATGTCCAACTCTTTGTGACTCTATGGACTGAAGTCTTCCAGGCTTCTCTGTCCATAAAATTTTCCAGGCAAGAATACTATAATCAGTTTCCAGCCCTTCTTTCAAGAGATCTTCCCAAACCAGGGATCTAAGTTTCAATTCTTGAGTCTCCTGCATTGGCAGGTGGATTCTTTACCACTGTGCCACATATTGATTGAAGGAGGAAACATATAAACATCAATATAATGTATCTAAATGATTCAACAATTAATATTTAGAGTTTAAGAAACATAAGGTTTAGATATAACCATATATATTCTTCAGTCCAGAGCTAACATAATTTGAGTGACTGAAGATTCATAATAATTCTTTAAGAAAATATCAAATGGCATTGACTGTACAGAACATTTGAGTTCTAATTTTGAACAGAGAGTAGAACTCATGATTAGGGCATTTTTTGACAAATATATGTAGCAGTTGTTGACTATCATGCTGGGTATCTCACATGGATTGATATGTCGCCTTTTGATGTCTTTGAGCTGGTTCTTAGTCATCAATCATAAATTGAAGAAAATGCAAAAAGTAAGATTTACCTCTCCCATATTTAGTCAAAATTATTTATCCATAGACAAAAGTTTAGAAAGCAATCTCTGAGTTTTCAAATGATCCAGCTTTCTGGACAGCCCAAATGAGAAATTTTTAAAAACAATAAATTACATACCTGCACCACAATACTAAAGTGCAATGCTATAATAAATGTTACTTATGTAAATATGTAACATCTCAAGGTAAAATATTAGGAAAGATCTATAGAGAATGTATTTAACCATTTTTAAAAGCTATATTGCTGGCAATGTTCTGTTCAAAAACAAATGAAACACTCAAATTGGGTAAGCTGAGGACAATTTAATAAAGGGAATATTTACAAAGACTTGAATTAGTTGTAGAGATCCTAGAAAAGAATACACCTGTATAACAACATGGGGATATAGACAGCTGTGAACAATATCTAATATTAAGCCTGAGGGATAAGAAGGCAGAGTAATTGAATAGAACAGTGCCCTGAATACAGAGACAGAACAGTTAGGAAGGAACAATTTCTCTTTTGGTAGGGGAATATATTTAGCTCACATTGCCACCCTATGATCAAGGTTGCTGCTTGTCAGAGTTCATATAGTGTTCATCGCTCAGTCATGTCGGACTCTTTGCAAACCCATGGACTGTAGACTGCCAGGCTCCTCTGTCTAAGGAATTCTCCAGTCAAAAACATTGGAGTGGGTAGTCATTCCCTTATCCAGGGATCTTCCTGACCCAGGAATCAAACCTGAATCTCCCTCATTGCAGGCAGATTCTTTACCGTCTGAGCCACCAGACAGATTTCATATAGAACAGCCTCATAGAGGATGTAGAGCACAAAGGAAAGAATATCTGACAGGGATCAAAAAAGACACCTATCACTTCTGAAGAAATCCGTTTGGTAAAATTAAACATACACACATGCAATAGAAACACTTGGAAAAATAAGAATAAATGCTTGTAAATTGTGCATATAAGTGGGTATATTGCTTTTGCATGTATGCATGATTGTGAGTATATAGGAAGATATTAACACTCAACAGATTTTCCTACAAATACTTAACTTCTGTTTGTTTGTTTGTTTTTTTCATTTATTTTTATTAGTTGGAGGCTAATTACTTTACAATATTGTAGTGGTTTTTGTCATACATTAACTTCTGTTTGTTTCACTCTCCTTTTTAAAATTAAATTAGAAGGATTGAAACTATTCTAAGGGTGGGGACATATCTATTGTGGTCATTCTTTCCCTACCACACAGCTTACTACAGATTTGAAATATTTCACCACATCAATATATATTTGAAGACTGATGCCTCCTAGTCATTACAGAGAGTATCAAAAAAAATTTTTTTTGACGCTGAAAGTCAAGACAATGCCAGTGTAGATGATGCACACTGAAAAATAGGGATAGTTGTAAGAGTTGATGACATGGAGGAAAAGTTCAAGATTGCACATGGCTTTGTAGAAATTTTAATGATTTTGGACTATGTTCTAAACGTGAGAGAAGCCATTGAATGAATATGGCCTGTGCTTCTATACCTGCATACTTGGTCATGCCTGACTCTGTGACACTATGGACTGTGGCACCCCAGGCTCCTCTGTCCATGGGATTTTCTAAGCAAGAATGCTGGAGTGGAAGGCCACTTCCTTCTCCAGGGGATCTTCCCCACCAAGGGATTAAACCCATTTCTTGCATCTCCTGCACTGGAAGATGGATTCTTTACCACTTGAGACGTCAGGGAAGCCCCCAGATATGACCACAGAGGTGATCAATTCTGTGATATTTGAAAATGATCCCTTGGGCAATGTATGAAAACTAAATTCTTGGGACAGAGCAAAAGGAGAAACAGGGAGATGAGTTAATGGCTCAGGTGGCGCAGTAGTAAAGAATCTGCTTGCCAATGCTGGAAACACAGGAGTCGTGAGTTCAAACCCTGGTTCAGGAAGATCCTTGAAGTAAGAAATGGCAATCTGCTCCAGCATTCTTGCCTGAGAATTCCATGGACAGAGGAGCCTGGTGGGCTACAGTTCATGCAATTGCAAAGAGTTGGACATAACTGAACATGTGCACGTACACACACACACACAAAACACACACACACAAATTCTAGAAAAGAGATAGTGTTGTTTTTGGCAAGAGTGGTTATAGTCACTATGGCAAACAGTGCTCAGTGTTGGTCATGATGTAGTATGTAATATCAAAGCAATTGCTGAACGACATATTGTGTTTGATGCTATTAAATATTTGTGCCAATTTAACAGAAGTGGCAGTTGTGTATGGATTTCCTGCCAGATGTTTTGGCTGAAGTTACAAATTTGTCAGATGAGCAAATGTGTGTTACTGAAAGAGATAGATGAGAGATTTGGTGGGGAATAGACGAGGAGTCGACAAAATTTTTTTTTTTTTTTTTATTAGTTGGAGGCTAATTACTTCACAACATTTCAGTGGGTTTTGTCATACATTGATATGAATCAGCCATAGATTTACACGTATTCCCCATCCCGATCCCCCCTCCCACCTCCCTCTCCACCCGATTCCTCTGGGTCTTCCCAGTGCACAAGTGGTGCTGGGAAAACTGGTCAACCACTTGTAAAAGAATGAAACTAGACAAAATTTAAAAGTTAGGAAAACTAACAGAATCCAGCAAAGAATTCTTAGAAGTATCAACCAGTGAAATAAGCTGTAAACCAAAAAAAGGACACAGTGTCTGGAAAATTAAGTGAAAGACAGTTCTTCAGGAAGGATGAAGTGATCAATTGTGCCATGCACTGGCAACAGGTCAAGTTAGTTATGGAGTTAGAATTCCGGGATTTTGCATTGTGAACGTCATGGGTGAATTCATCAAAAGATCTTTTGAGGGAGAGCAAGGCCCAAACTTGGAGTGCAAAATATTTGAGAAAGTGTGAGAGAAAAGCAGAAGTTGAAATGGCATGTGCTACCAAATGAAGTAGAGAAAATCGCTAGGCAGAGCTTTCAAAGGGATGGGGTCCAACAAAATTAAGTTGTAGTTAGAACAGCTTCAATTGAAATTGCAGACCATTATTAAAAATGTAGAATATAAATGTAGTAGCCAAAGTTAAAGTTATTTCATTGTATTTTTCTTAAGTTCGTGTATAGATAGAGCTCCACTCTAAGGAGATCCATTGTTGAAAGCTATACATACATGCTTACATTTTTGACTCTGACTAATAGTAAATAAAATTATTATTTATGAGGAATCCTTCCATGATATTCTCTAGAGCTGAGGAATCCTGCCTTCACATCCACACAGTTTTAAGATAGGTTTAATTTTTTTCTTAAACCCATTTGTAACACACTAACTGATACCTAAAATACATTTATATTTCAGTTCAGTTCTGTTCAATCTCTCAGTCATGTTTGACTCTTTGTGACCCCATGGACTGCAGCACACCAGACTTCCCTGTCCATCACCAACTCCCAGAGCTTACTCAAACTCACCATCAGGTCTGTGATGCCATCCAACCAGCTCATCCTCTGTTGTCCCCTTCTCCTCCTGTCTTCAATCTTTCCCATCTTCAGGGTTTTTTCCAATGAGTCAATCCTTCGCATCAGGTGGCCATTTATATTTAACTACAAATAAATTAATTTTAAAATGCTGAATTTTTAGAAAACTGCACATAATTTGATGTTTAATTGAATTAAATTTTATCTATAACAAAAATTATTTAGAAAAATCAAGAAAACATTAACAAGATAGATCAGAAGTGAGATGTCCAGATACTATATTTTAATACATTTAGTGGGTTATTGTTTAAGCTTTAAGCCCCATGATACTTCATGATATAGACAATTATTTCATAACAATGGTTCAGTGTATTTTAGACCATCTTTTTCATAGAGAATTATTAAAATAAATTGAAGGTTGAGATTATTTGATGATAATTTGTACCATTATTATGTCAATATTTTCATGTAATAAATGGTAAAAATATTCAAATTTTAAAATTACATTGAATATTAGTTGTATATATTATTTGCATTTAACATGGTACTAAGACTTAGTATATCACAATTGATATGATAGTTATAAATTTATCTTCCATTAATTTCCAGATAGAAATAGAAGATGTTTAGATATATTTTGCCTTATTTGGTCTGCTAAAACTATTTGAGGTAGAAGAAATAAGCATGCTAGTTACTATGATATTTTTAATAGGACCAACTTTCTCATTATTTAAAATGTCTTCACTCATCAACTATTCTCTGGGCTATACACATCTTACTTGTTTTATATTTAATTGTACTCTTGGGAATATATTAGTGTCTTTAACTTTAATAAGGAACTTCTGATGCCCAGTAGGTAAATTTTTTCTCTTCTGCATGCTTTATTAATCGTATTCAGCAGATAAAATTTAAGAAAAGAAATAGATTGCTGTATATACTGGTTCTACAGCCTACTATTGTGAAGGAAATCATATTCTTGATTATTTCAATAAATATTTTACACACAGAGAAATTTATATACATATACAATCACACACAACTCAAATGAGTAATGTTTTTCAAGCTGAGATGTATGATGTTATAAATTTTACCTAAGTTTACTTTTTCTTTACATTTTAGACATTTTCATCTCAGCATGATGATGTAAGTGCAATCCAAGGAAAACCAACACACACACACACACACACGTGCACACAATTGATGTGAACTTTTAATTCTCTCTTGGACTTATTAGAAAGCATTTTATTGACCTACCAGATAATACACATATACACACACATATAAGTGAAAAATCTTAAAGGAATCATTTAGGTTTACAATATTCACTTTGCTGAATTACAAAATAGGATAACAATGTATCTTCCACCAATGCATATGTTTTTACAATAATAAAAGAAATATATATGAAAGGTTTTAATTGGTTATAATAGACTAAAAGTAATTGTTTAATAGCACACAAATATAATTTTGTATAAAACAATAGTAACCTCCACCTGCCAAAAGAATTTGCAGAATGATACATGTAGTATAAAAAAAAAAAAAACAAAAAAAAACAAGATTTTGCAAAGCTACATTGATGAAATGAGGAAAAGCTGATAAAAGAATTTGAGGATTTAGTTATTCTGTAGTACCTAGGGACAGTAAATTTTTTTTCCAAGTCCCTTGACTAAGTTATTTTTTTATATCATCAACAGGAAAATAGGAAGATAAGGTTAGAAGTGCTTTTTTTTTTTCTTCCCCCTCTTGTTCAGCCTCAGGAGAGGTGGAGTTAAGCCATTAAGATTTCCCAGTATTGAAACTGCATCACTCTCATCTGAGGAGAGGCAGTGAGAGACTAGAGATTAGGGAAAATTTGGTAAAAGGCCCAAGTTGATTCCAAATAGAACCAAACTTATGTCACATTATTTGGGGTGAAAGAGTAGGTGACAGGTACAGCTTTCCATAATGCATGAGTGAAGTTTCTTTCTTAAATTCATAAGGAAATAAATAAATATCACATTTTATTAAAACTCTGAGTCTGAAGCCCTGACTACACAATTCTATTGAGACGAAAGATAATAATTATGTTAATTCCTCAAGATTTTAAAAGTTATATGGAATGGGCATACAACTGCAGAAAATAAAATGTTACATGCAGATGAGATGTTTTATATATGAAGAAAAGAAAAATACTGAAAATATGAAATAAAATAAATGCATTGCATACTTAAATCTGTTTCCAATTCCATATTGTAGTATATTTAAATTTTAAAATTAATTTATTCCATACTGCAATGCTTGACATTAAGCTTTTTTACTGTAACATAAGTGCCAGATATTAAGTTTGAATTGCAGAAGCATCCATCTTAGACAAATATATTTCCAGCTGTATGACACAACTTCCAGCAAAACAAACAAGGAAACCAAGCTGCACCCACCCATGAAGTTTCTCTTTTAGAAAGACCTGTGCATGAAGACCTAAGTGACTCTACTTTACCTTCCTGGGTCCTAATTCCAGCTTTAATGCTTTAAATTTGCCAGTAAAGAGTGAACCCTGGAAACCCTAGACACCCCATCCATTGATGTCAATAAAGGCAGAGCCCCAGACTTGCATTCCTTCTCTTTCCTCTCAACCTTATTGTGTGATCCTTGAACATGTCATGTACCCTTTAGGACTTATAAAGAACAAATCTTGTTCTAAAAGTTGCCTGATGGTTTTGCGTAGGTGCATCCTGCAATTGTAATAAGAACCACAAGGGCTGGTGCAGCCACAGCATTGGCCCTGATGGGATAGAGGGGTGTCTGTGGGATTTTCTGCAAGTAAATATGGCCTAGGTCGGTGCCTCAGGCTTTGCTAGACAGGAACATCACTGTCCATAAGCTAGGACTGACTATAGGGGCTTTCCAGGTGGCCATAGTGGTACCAGCTGCAACGGACTGTGCAGAAGCCTGGCCGTGAGGAGCTACCTGTCACCCAAGGTCAGAGGCGGTGACTGAGAGCAACAGGCTGCGATGGCACAGGAGCGATGAGAGGAGCTATCCCACTTCCAAGGTCAGAAGCGGCAGCGGAGAGGACATACCCCATGTCCAAGGAAAGAGAAACCCAAGTAAGATGGTAGGTGTTGCAAGAGGGCATCAGAGGGCAGACACACTAAAACCATAATCACAGAAAACTAGCCAATCTGATCACAGGACCACAGCCTTGTCTAACTCAGCGAAACTAAGCCATGCCGTGTGGGGCCACCCAAGACGGTCGGGTCATGGTGGAGAGGTCTGACAGAATGTGGTCCACTGGAGAAGGGAATGGCAAACCGCTTCAGTATTCTTGCCTTGAGAACCCCATGAACAGTATGAAAAGGCAAAATGATAGGATACTGAAAGAGGAACTCCCCAGGTTGGTAGGTGCCCAATATGCTACTGCAGATCAGGGGAGAAATAACTCCAGAAAGAATGAAGGGATAGAGATGAAGGAGAAACAACACCCAGTTGTGGATGTGACTGGTGATAGAAGCAAGGTCCGATGCTGTAAAGAGCAATATTGCATAGGAACCTGGAATGTTAGGTCCATGAATCAAGGCAAATTGGAAGTGGTTCAAACAGGAGATGGCAAGAGTGAATGTTGACATTCTAGGAATCAGCGAACTAAAATGGACTGGAGTGGGTGAATTTAACTCAGATGACCATTTTATCTACTACTGTGGGCAGGAATCCCTTAGAAGAAATATAGTAGCCATCATGGTCAACAAAAGAGTCCAGAATGCAGTACTTGGATGCAATCTCAAAAATGGCAGAATGATCTCTGTTCATTTCCAAGGCAAACCATTCAATATCATGGTAATCCAAGTCTATGCCCCAACCGGTAACGCTGAAGAAGCTGAAGTTGAATGGTTCTATGAAGACCTATAAGACCTTTGAGAACTAACACCCAAAAAAAGACGTCCTTTTCATTATAGGAGACTGGAATGCAAAAGTAGGAAGTCAAGAAACACCTGGAGTAACAGGCAAATTTGGCCTTGGAGTATGGAATGAAGCCGGGCAAAGGCTAATAGAGTTTTGCCAAGAGAACGCACTGGTCATAGCAAACAACCTCTCCCAACAACACAAGAGAAGACTCTACACATGGACATCACCAGATGGTCAACACCAAAATCAGATTGATTATGTTCTTTGCAGCCAAAGATGGAGAAGCTCTATACAGTCAGCAAAAACAAGACTGGGAGCTGACTGTGGCTCAGATCATGAACTCCTTATTGCCAAATTCAGACTTAAATTGAAGAAAGTAGGGAAAACCACGAGACCGTTCAGGTATGACCTAAATCAAATCCCTTATGACTATAGAGTGGAAATTAGAAATAGATTTAAGGGACTAGATCTGATAGACAGAGTGCCTGATGAACTATGGATGGAGGTTCGTGACATTGTACAGGAGACAGGGATCAAGACCATCCCCATGGAAAAGAAATGCAAAAAGGCAAAATGGCTGTCTGAGGAGGTCTTACAAATAGCTGTGAAAAGAAGAGAAGTGAAAAACAAAGGAGAAAAGGAGATACATTTCCATTTGAATACAGAGTTCCAAAGAATAGCAAGGAGAGATAAGAAAGCCTTTCTCAGTGATCAATGCAAAGAAATAGAGGAAGGCAACAGAATGGGAAAGATGAGAGATCTCTTCAAGAAAATTAGAGATACCAAGGGAACATTTCATGCAAAGATGGGCTCAATAAAGGACAGAAATGGTATGGACCTAACAGAAGCAGAAGATATTAAGAAGAGGTGGCAAGAATACACAGACAAACTGTACAAAAATGATCTTCATGACCCACATAATCACGATGGTATGATCATTCACCTAGAGTCAGATATCCTGGAATGTGAAGTCAAGTGGGCCTTAGGAAGTATGACTACGAATAAAGCTAGTGGAGGTGATGGAATTCCAGTTGAGCTATTTCAAATCCTAAAAGATAATGCTGTGAAAGTGCTGCACTCAATATGCCAGCAAATTTGGAAAACTCAGCAGCGGCAACAGGACTGGAAAAGCTCAGTTTTCATTCCAATCCCAAAGAAAGGCAATCCCAAAGAATGCTCAAACTACCACACAATTGCACTCATCTCACACGCTAGTAAAGTAATGCTCAAAATTCTCCAAGCCAGACTTCAGCAATACGTGAACCATGAATTTCCAGATGTTCAAGCTGGTTTTAGAAAAGGCAGAGAAACTAGAGATCAAAATGCCAACATCTGCTGGATCATCGAAAAAGCAAGAGAGTTCCAGAAAAACATCTATTTCTGCTTTATTGACTAGGCCAAAGCCTTTGACTGTGTGGATCACAATAAACTGTGGAAAATACTGAAGGAGATGGGAATACCAGACCACCTGACCTGCCTCTTGAGAAACCTGTATGCAGGTCAGGAAGCAACAGTTAGAACTGGACATGGAACAACAGACTGGTTCCAAATAGGAAAAGGAGTACATCAAGGCTGTATATTGTCACCCTGTTCTTTTTTTTTTTTTCCAGTGGGTTTTGTCATACATTGATATGAATCAGCCATGGATTTACATGTATTCCCAATCCCGATCCCCCCTCCCACCTCCCTCTCCACCCGATTCCTCTGGGTCGTCCCAGTGCACCAGGCCCGAGCACTTGTCCCGTGCATCCCACCTGGGCTGGCGATCTGTTTCACCATAGATAGTATACATGCTGTTCTTTTGAAATATCCCACCCTCACATTCTGCCACAAAGTTCAAAAGTCTGTTCTGTATTTCTGTGTCTCTTTTTCTGTTCTGCATATAGGGTTATCGTTATCAACTTTCTAAATTCCATATACATGTGTCAGTATGCTGTAATGTTCTTTATCTTTCTGGCTTACTTCACTCTGTATAATGGGCTCCAGCTTCATCCATCTCATTAGGACTGGTTCAAATGAATTCTTTTTCATGGCTGAGTAATATTCCATGGTGTATATGTACCACAGCTTCCTTATCCATTCATCTGCTGATGGGCATCTAGGTTGCTTCCATGTCCTGGCTATTATAAACAGTGCTGCGATGAACATTGGGGTGCACGTGTCTCTTTCAGATCTGGTTTCCTCAGTGTGTATGCCCAGAAGTGGGATTGCTGGGTCATATGGCAGTTCTATTTCCAGGTTTTTAAGAAATCTCCACACTGTTTTCCATAGCGGCTGTACTAGTTTGCATTCCCACCAACAGTGTAAGAGGGTTCCCTTTTCTCCACACCCTCTCCAGCATTGATTGCTTGTAGACTTTTGGATAGCAGCCATCCTGACTGGCGTGTAATGGTACCTCATTGTGGTTTTGATTTGCATTTCTCTAATAATGAGTGATGTTGAGCATCTTTTCATGTGTTTGTTAGCCATCTGTATGTCTTCTTTGGAGAAATGTCTGTTTAGTTCTTTGGCCCATTTTTTGATTGGGTCATTTATTTTTCTGGAATTGAGCTGCAGGAGTTGCTTGTATATTTTTGAGATTAATCCTTTGTCTGTTTCTTCATTTGCTATTATTTTCTCCCAATCTGAGGGCTGTCTTTTCACCTTACTTATAGTTTCCTTTGTAGTGCAAAAGCTTTTAAGTTTCATTAGGTCCCATTTGTTTAGTTTTGCTTTTATTTCCAATATTCTGGGAGGTGGGTCATAGAGGATTGTCACCCTGTTCTTATATGCAGAGTACATCATGAGAAATGCTGGGCTGGAAGAAGCACAAGCTGGAATCAAGATTACCTGGAGAAATATCAGTAACCTCAGATATGCAGATGACACCACCCTTATGGCAGAAAGTGAAGAACTAAAGAGCCTCTTGATGAAAGTGAAAGAAGAGAGTGAAAAAGTTGGCTTAAAGCTCAACATTCAGAAAACTAAGATCACGGCATCTGGTCCCATCACTTCATGGCAAATAGATGGGGAAACAGTGGAAACAGTGCCTCACTTTATTTTTCTGGGCTCCAAAATCACCACAGATGGTGACTGCGGCCATGAAATTATAAGATGCTTACTCCTTGGAAGGAAGGTTATGACCAACCTAGATCGCATATTTAAAAGCAGAGACATTACTTTGTCAACAAATGTCCATCTAGTCAAGGCTATGGTTTTTCCAGTAGTTATGTATGGATGTGAGAGATTGACTGTGAAGAGAGCTGAGTGCCGAAGAATTGATGCTTTTGAACTTTGGTGTTGGAGAAGACTCTTGAGAGTCTCTTGGACTGCAAGAAGATCCAACCAGTCCATCCTAAAAGAGATCAGTCCTGGGTGTTCATTGGAAGGACTGATGCTGAAACTGAAACTCCAATACTTTGGCCACTTGATGTGAAGAGCTGACTCATTGGAAAAGACCTTGATGATAGGAAAGATTGAGGGCAGGAGGAGAAGGGGACGACAGAGGATGAGTGGCTGGATGGCATCACCAACTCAATGGACATGAGTTTGGGTAAACTCTGGGAGTTGGTAATGGACAGGGAGGCCTGGCGTGCTGCAGGTCATGGGGTCACAAAGAGTCAGACAGGACTGAGAGACTGAACTGAACTAACTGATAGTGGTAAAGAATCTCCCTGCCATGTATGTCCGTATGTGTATACAAAGTTAATATGTATCAAGCATCTATGAGTTCAGATGCAGAAATGAGACACTTACAAATGCAAAAAATCCCTGAAAACAAGCACATGAAAAGATATTCAACATCGCTAATCACTAGGCAAATTAAGTCAAAACCAAATGAAATATCATCTCACACCCATTAGGATACTTACTATAAAAAAGAGAGAGAGAATAATAAATGTTGGTAAAGATGTGTAAGAATTAGAACCACTGTGCACTGTTGGTGGGAAGACAAAATGGTGCAGCCACAAAGGATAATAGTATGACAGTGTCTCAAAAATTAAAATACTGCATAAAATATTTAGCAATTTCATTTGTTGATATTGAACTGAAACCAGGGTCTTAAAAAATGTTTGCATTCTCTTTTTCACAGCAGCTTACTCAGCAGCACGTGAGTATACATATTGGTTTCTAACAATCAAACTATAAAGGCAACTCAAATGCCTCTCAAGAGATAAATGAATGAACAAAATGTAGTACACACATACAATGGAACATTGCTTAACCATGAAAGGGAAGTCATTTTGACACATTAGAAAACTGATAAATCTTGCCAAAATCAAGTTAAGTGAAATGTCAGTCAAAACAGAAAATGTACTTCTATTTCTATGAGACTTCTAAAGTATTCAAATTCACAGAGACAGAGTTGAGGGGTGGATGCCAGGGGCTAGAGAAAGGGGGAAATAAGTCATTTAATGAGCATAGAGTTTGAATTTTGCAAAATGAAAATGTTCTGGAGATTGTTTTCATATAACACTACTGAAATGTACAATAAAAATGGTTAACTTGGCAAATTTTATGTTATATCTACTTTACCAAAATTTAAAAAGAAACAAAGAGAGAAATGAATGAATGTGAGCATGAGAAACCTATAGTGCTGTGTAGGTATAAGACTCTTGTTTAATGGGTGTTTAAATTCCTAGAAGGGATAAGAATTATGTGTCAGAACATTAAATGCAAATTGAACTGGGCTCCCTATATAAAAATAGTAGTTTAGAAATGGTAATCTCTTTAGAAAAAAAAAAGAAAAAAAAAAAAGAAAACAGATTTTAAAGATTCAAAATACAGTGTTATTTATAAGCATTCATAAACAAACATTTTATTTGAAAGACATGTAAAATGTTTACAAGATGTGGGCCCCTTCTTCTTTATAATATTTTCAGAATTACTATAATGTATAAATTTATAAATCTAATTTTACATACAGAAAAGCAAATTTTATAAATGTTTATAAAATGTATGGTTGTTTTTTGTGTGAGAAAGTACTCCATTAAAGTGTTGAATTTCTATAGACATTATCTTTAATATATTTTAATATTTTTTAAAAATCAAAGGAATAAGAAAGTCATCTACGTTTCTATTATTTTCATTTGTTATATACCATTGAAATAACCTATATAAGATAGAAAAAATTGAGTACTGTTTACCCCTGTAAAACTCAGGAGCTAATCCACCTATGATTTGCAATCATCTCTTCTACATCTGGACAGATTCAATCAAGCATGGCCCATGTAGTGCTATATTCTTTACTATTGGAAAATATACATGTGGATATTATGGATATGGATATTATGGAAAATATCCATGTGGATATTCAGTTGATGTGCAGTTTTACCCCCTTGTTCAAGGGTTAACTGTATTAACAAGGATTTATACACAATTTCCTATGCTGATACATGAACTTTTTCCATTGTTACTAATCTGCTATTTTTCACTTTATGAAAAATGTATTTGCCTCAGGAAGCTTATATGAAATAAACGAAATAATGAAATATTTGTACAGCCCCTGGAATCATATAGAATCCGACACAGCTGAGTAACTTTCCTTCAAGAAATAATTTGAATGAATCATCATAATATTTGATCCTTTGTTAAAAACAGAGTATTCACATTTGGAGTTTAATATACACAAGGTGTGACTATTTTTAACAAATGCTCTGCAAAGCTACATTTTAAATTTTGGAAATTTAAATATAATTCTACTGTATAATTAGACATCTTAAAGTTGTAAAGAAAAAAAAAATTACCAAAGAAAGCAGCTGATTCCTCTAATTAGAAATAATGGCTCCCTCTTTCCAAATATCCTGAAGTAAATTATCCGGCTATTAAAATAGAAAACTTGCAGTCATGTCTTCACAAAATTTGACATATCACTTCGTGTTTACACAAACAGCAATAGCAAAGTCTATTCATGCCAATCAAGTTTTCCCTTTATAAGCAATATGGTTCGAAACTGTTTAAATGAATATATTTAATAGTTGCCCAGTATATTTCTCTAGTCACTAAAATTCCAAACAACAAAAAGCCTTTTTGTTAAGCCTCCTTCACATCTATGTAATTGCTTCTTTTTCCACATTTGCATTTTTGGTTTCTGTTACCAAACTATATTTTTTTTCTCTTAGTTTCGACTAACTTTACACTATTTTTCCTTACTAGACAATAATGATTCATTGAAATAACAAAAGAGGTTAAAGTTTCCCCTGAAATGAAAGAATGTTGAAGTAGAACTGCTCCTTCAGCTAGGAATCGTAGTACAAACTCTAGTTTAAGAAGCCTGTAGAATTTGAAGCATTATCTGCTGGTTATCACATGTGGTATCTATGCAAATTTCTTTGAGCAGATGTTGAGAAGGTAGAGTGAAACTCTACTCACTATGATTATTCGAAAGTTCAGTCTGGTCTTTGTAAATATAATCTAGCCCACATGAAGCATGGAGCCCCCAGCTGTGCTCCTTATGTGGCGCAGTTACTCCAACAGTCCTTAGCGCAAGACATCTGGCAGTATCTGCCATTGTATTTGACTAATCCTTCTCTTGGATTCTACCTTAAAGTTGCCATTTATCCTAAGAAATTCAGAAGAGGAGACACACACACACTCAGGCAGGAGAAATAACATATATTAGTAATATACTGTCTGTATTATGTATTGGAATATATCTCATTATACATAATAAACAAACCCATGGATACTTTCAATGTATGATAACATTTCTGGTGAAATAATTGCACATATCTGTATATTTTAGATATGACATTAATTTTCAATTTTGAATTGTTTCCTATTTGGGCAATGTTCATTAACAAAGCAAAATACTGCAGAATTTCAAGATATAACCTATACTAGCAATATTTAAAATATTGGAAAACCATTGATAAAACTCATTCACAATTCACAAAATAATCAAAATTTCTGTTGCTACTTCTTCTGGCGGAGGGGCTTCCCTGGTGACTAAGATGGTAAAGAATCTGCCGGCAATGCAGGAGTGAAAGTGAAAGTTCAAGTCTCTCAGTCCTGTGCCACTCTTTGTGATCCCATGGACCATACAGTCCATGGAATTCTCTGTGCCAGAATACTGGAGTGGGTAGCCTTTCCCTTCTCCAGGGGATCTTCCCAACCAGGGATCGAACCCAGGTGTCCCACCTTGCAGGTGGATTCTTTACCAGCTGAGTCACAAGGGAAGCCCAAGAATGTTGGAGTGGGTAGCCTATCCCTTTTCCAGGAGATCTTCCTGACCCAGGAATTGAACTGGGGTCACCTGCATTGCAGGCAGATTCTTTACCAAATGAGCTATCAGGGAAGCAGAAGACCCAGGTTCAATACCTGAGTCGGGACGATCCCCTGGAGAAGGGAGTGGCAACCCACTCTGGTATCCTTACCTAGAAAATTCCAAGGACACAGGTGCTTGGCAGGCTACAATCCATAGATGCCTGCACTTTTTTTTCTGCTTTTTGCCTTTAAATTTAGAAACCTGTTATGTCAATCAGAAGTATCAAGTAAATATATCCTTTTTAGTGATATTTTGGTAGATGTTACCATTGTTCATTAACACCTTATTCCCATTTTAACATAGACACATTGATGTTCACACTTCCCAGCACTTTTTTAGTTGGTAGTGCTGTTTTGGACTGAACATGTCCTTCCAAAATTCATATGTTGAAATCTTAACCCTTATATGATGACATTAGGGCCTTTGGTAAGTGGTTAGGTTATGAGAATGGAACTCTCTTGAGTAGGATTAGTGCCTTCATAAGGGAAACCTGAGAAAGCTCTCTCAACCCTTCCATCCTGTGAGGGATAAACAGCAAGGAACATTATTACTGAGACTGGAAAAATGTTTTAACATAATGCTGTGACAAAATACTATTTTTGTTGTCTTGAGCTGACCTGGCAGTATCTTTGAGATATACTTCCTGTATATCTCAGGAAGGGATAAATGTTGGAAAAAAGAAGTTTAGGTGGAAAAAAATACTGGTGACTATTGGCTGCATCTTACAAAATATTACCCAAAAAACAAACTCAGGGGAAAATGGGGAGGGGAGGTGTCAATTTGCAAGCAGAAATGAAAGTGAACAAAGACACAATAAATGTTTAGAGACTTGCAAGTTCAGAATAGCTGACTTCTGTTAGTCCCCAAAAGGGCTTTCCAGGGGGCACCTGGAAAGAATGCACCTGCCAATGCAGGAGACATAAGAGACACAGGTTCGATCTCTGAGTTAGGAAGATCCCCTGGAGGAGGGCATGGCAACCCACTCCAGAATACTTTCCTGGCGAGTCTCATGGACAGAGGAGCCTGATGGGCTACAGTCCATAGGGTCGCAAAAAGTCAGACATGACTGAAGCAACTTAGCATGCACACACTTTAGTCCTCGAAAAGTAAGCAATGAGATACAAATGAGTTTTCAATGACAAAAATATTTCAGTCGAATTCATGCTTCAATTGCAAGGCTTTGTTCAAGGGCTAGTGCCAAGTAAAGTGCTTAATGGGGGAAAATACTCATGGTAAAGTTTAGATCAAGGGTATTGCACTTGTTTTCTATGGCTGCTGTAACAAAGTACCACGTCTGGGTGGTTTGCCACAAAGTTTTCTTCTCCCGCAGTTCTAGGGCTGGAACTCTGAAATCAAGGAAGTGTCAACAAGATTGATTTCTTCTGTTGACTCTGAGGGATAACAAGTTCCCAGACCTCCATCCCACGCTGGTGTTGGATAACAATTCTTAGCAAGCAGATGCATCACTCAATCTGCCCCCTTTCTGCATGTTATTATCCCTGTGTATCTGTGTGTCTTTGTCTCTTCTTATAAGGACATCGGTGATTAAATTTATGGCCAATCCTAAATCTTATGACCTCTCTTTTATTTTTAATCAGCTGAATATTTTATTTTTAATCAGCTGAGTATGTCTGTTCTTTCTTTTTTATAATATTATTAGGTGTTTTGTTTTTTTTTTTGGTGGGGGGGGGCTTTTGCTGTGCTGGCCTTCTATTTTTTTTGGCTGTGCACTTTTCTCTATTTGTGGTGAATAATGATCTCCTGTCCCTAATACATGGCTCTAATTTTATACTATCTTGTTTTTTAACAGTCTATTTGCTTTATATCACTGCTTAAATAAACCATCACAAAATTAGTAACTTAATATAACACAAATTTATAATCTTACAGTTCTGGAGTTTAAAACTTCTAAAATCAAGTGGTTGGCAGGGTGATCTTCCTTTCAGGTGCTCTAGGAAAGACTACATCCTTGCTTTATTCAGCTGCTAGAGGCTGCCTAAATTCCTTGGTTCACGGCTCCACATCACTCTGACTTCCGCTTCTTCCTTTTTCCTGACTCTTACCCTCCTGACTTTCTTTGATAAGGACACTTTGGATTATACTGGCCCTACCCTGACAAGCCAGAATAATCTCCCCCATGTCAGCCTTAATATAATTGCATCTGCTAGATCACTTTATCTATGCAAGAGAATATATTCACAGGTTTTAGAGATTAGAAGGTAAACATCTCATGTGTGGGGGAGGGACTATTCTACTTACTAAAAATACAGTCTCATAGAATTGGGTCTTCAGATGAACAAGCTGTGGTACAGTTGGTTCTGAATATCTGAGCATATTCTGTTTATGGTACGAGGTACCTCTGGTGCCTTTTTGTTATGCTGTTTTTGCATATGTTGAGAAATTGGAAGATGTTGTATGAGTATTTTATTCTTTTTTCTTTTGAAATCCAACACTTGTATTTGCCTTAGACTTTCTCAGCTATCTTTATGAAAATGCCAATTTTTAATTTTTCCAGTTTTATTTAGATATAATTTATATAAACGTAGTGCAAGTTTAAGATGCACAATGTTTATTTAATGCATTTATGCATTTATGGATTACAAAATCATCACGACCGCAGTATTAGCTACCACCTGCATCAAGTTACTTAATTACCATTTTCTTTCTGTGGTAAGAACACTTAAGATCTTTCTTAACAACTTTCAGGTATATAATACAGTATCATTAAGTATAGCCACTAGGATGTACATTACAACTCTAAAAAAATGCCAATTTTAATCATGCTAATATTCAAAATAAAATGGTATGAGATATAAAAATTAAAGGCATAATTTAAAAGTAGAAATAAGAATATTGAATATATTCTGAGGGATTTCCCTATTATTTAAAAGAAAACCCCATTAGCAAGAAAAATAAAATATTTTGCTTAATTGTGACATTCTCAAAAAATGCTATTATCTTTTAGAGAGAACCCCCAGGAAAGTGTACTTTAAATATGCCTTCCCTATTCCAATATTGGTTTAGAAAATAAGATTACATGATCAATAACTTCTGAAGTAAATAAGAAATGTCTATAACATTTGATAACTTTCCCATCATATAAATATTCTAAAGTATTTAGAAATAAAAGAAAATTTTAATGGCTCTGTCATAAGCATTATATCTTTTCTATCATCTGCTTATGAAATACTATTGAATTTTTAAAGTTTTCTTCTCACGTTTTGAAAGACTTATAGTTATCAATACTACTAGGTGATTAATCTAAGACAAACCTGAGCTAAATTGTCCATGACATATTAATAAAAGTTATGCCAAAACATGAATTGTGTAGGCTGAAGTTTTATTCATCTCCTGGTCAGAAAATAAAAGCTTTTTCTTTCTTGTTTCTCTTAACTCTGAACCATGATTTACATCAGGTAACATCTGAAGCTACAAAGGAAAACAAAATAAGTTGCTGTGCTTTACAAATATAAAGGTTTTTTTTAATGCTGGCTTCATGCATTTGCATTAAAGACTATTTTAAAAAAACAAGTTGAAACATTTCAACCAATCTTTATCTTGAAGGGCTTCCCTGGTGGCTCAGATGGTAAAGCGTCTGCCTGGAATGTGGGAGACCCAGGTTCGACCCCTGGGCTGGGAAGATCCCCTGGAGAAGGAAATGGCAACCCACTCCAGTACTCTTGCCTGGAAAATTCCATGGACTGAGGAGCCTGGTAGGCTACAGTCCGTGGGGTTCCAAAGAGTCAGACACGACTGAGCAACCTTACTCTCACTGGTATAAGGCTAATTATTTAATAACGCACATAACAAATATGACCTTTTTCATTGCCCATATTTTCTTCATTATAACTTTTCCTAAAAACAGAAATATGCAAATCCTAGCCTAATACTATTATTAGATATAAAATATGTTACCAGTACAATCTATTCTCAGTATTCCACCTATCATTCTGTTACACATCTTACTTTCCAAAAAACTCAAATATAAACTTTGCCAAGAAGAGTGAATTTCTTGAATCTTTCTAATCTAGTATATCAGTCATGAAATTTTAAAAAAGGTGGGGGGTGATTAGTCACTTAGGTCTTGTACACATTCCTCCGTTGGTAGAAAAGATCTTTATACACTAAACATTTGGAAAGCAAAGGACCTGGCAAAATCTAGGTGATAATTTATGAATAAATGTTCTGCTCTTCATGAAGTCAAGGGGAAGGACATAAATAAAATGCCCTAAACTCATTTGAATGGACAAGTGCCCCTAGACCTAAGGCGCTCTGCCTGAATGCAAGTGGAGTTAGCTGCTCCGGCCTGTGTCCCCCGTGTCCCTCACAATCCACTGCTGCTGTGGGTGGTGGCCAGATCTAGCCATGAATCTCCCAGGCTTCACCCACACACAGCAGCTACCAACCTCTGCACCTGGTGGAGAGCCTGGCTCTATGGTGGCTGGTCCCCTCCCAGCACCCCTGGCATCTAGCTGGATAACCATGGTTAACTACCTGGGGTGGTTCAGCCAGCACTACATCTTCAGATAGGTGGTCAAAAGGTCCTGAATGTTTGAGAAGCCAACCTGCCAAAACTATACCTGGGACACTCTGGTCTTCCCCGAGGGTTTGGCTTCACCCTTTTCTACCCAGCAAGCTGGTCCCCCATATGGAATATACTCTCTCTCTGAAGGAAACCCATTCCCAGCATTCCCAGTGTCAGGCTAATCCATGCTGCTCCCTGGGCAGCAGCCCCCAGGAACCCACCCTGAGCAGACTTCCATGCCTTGTTCTGGGCACTAGCAGATGAGATTGGACTACCCAGGATACCCACAGTTTATATCCATCCCCTCGTCAAGCCTCCAGCTTCCACTTGGAAACCAAGGCATCATCACATATGCTCCTGGCCAATTTTAGTAAGTATCAGCTAATGTCAAGCAGGTAGAACATTGAGAAGAGCATCTGCTTAGAGATATCTAGGAACCTGGAGGAGGGAATGCTGGCCATGGTGAAATAGCTCAATAATACCCCAGCTACTTCTTTGCCGAAAGGCTTAACAAGTCCAAGGGTGGAGAAGAAACAAAGCACCAGACCCTGATTCGCATCCTGGAGTCTCTCAGTGAGATCAATCTCCTGGACATCAGATTGAAGTGCAAGTGGCTCTATGCCAAGTCGCTATACCATGGCCTCTTGGGAAATATTTGAGGAGAATACTGGAGGATCCTGTTGAAGATCTGTGATGGCAATGATTGACTGATGATGGCTGGTTCCCTGCAGTCCACTTGCCAGCAAGTGGCAATGCCAGAAAAAGGCCAGGAGAATGTCTTTCTGTTTCTAGAAAATCCACAAAAGAGCCGCAAAGGAGTCCCAGTGCAGACCATCCTGATAGCCTTACTCCATCCTTTGCCTCCTGCTCCTGATCCTTTCCTCATGCTTGTGCTGAAAGACCTGTTCAGTTGCCATCTCCCTCCAGATGTTTTTTCTCCCCACCTCTTACAGTCTCAAGCTACTTTAGTAGATTTATTTTTTTTTTTAACTTCCTGATTCTTGTAATCAAATGAGTCTACTCTTCACATCAGGTGGCCAACGTATTGGAGTTTCAACTTCAGCATCAGTCCTTCCAATGAATATTCAGGACTGATTTCCTTTAGGATGGACTGCTTTGATCTCCTTGCAGTCCAAGGGATTCTCAAGTCTTCTCCAACACCACAGTTCAAAAGCATCAATTCTTCGGCGCTCAGATTTCTTTATAATCTAACTCTCACATCCATAACTTACTACAGGAAAAACCATAACTTAGACTAGATAGCAAGTTTATGAAGTTTTAAATGGCTTCTGGAAAGCACATAAAAAATTGAAAACATAATCCCCCCAAAAATGGTCAATCCTAAAACTAAAAGAAGCCACGAACATAAAACTTTAATATATTTAAAAACCAACTTATTTGTCTGTAATAAAACAAAGCGGACTCACAGATGTAGGGAACAAACTGCAGGTTAGCAGTAGAGGTGGATGGTATTAAGAGACACAAACTAGTATGTGTAAAATAAATAAGCAGAGGCTTCCCTGGTGGGTCAATGGTAAAGAATACACTTGCCTGTGCAGGAGACATAGGTTGGATCCATGATCTGGGAGATCCCTGATCTGAGAGGATCCCAAATGCCTTGGAACAACTAAGCCTGAGTGTTTGAACCTGTGCTGTAGAGCCAGGGAGATGCAACTTCTGAACCCACGTGCTGCAACTTCTGAAGCCTGTGGGGCCCCGAGAGCCAGTGCTCTGCAACAAGAGAAGCCACTGCAATGAGAAGCTCTCTCACCACAACTAGAGAATAGTCCCCACTCGCCACATCTAGAGGAAAGCCTGTGCAGCAACAAAGACCCAGCCTAGTCAAAAAGAAAGAAAGAAATAAGCAATAAGGATGTATTGTACATTACAGGGAAATATAGCCATTATTGTATATTAATTTAAACAAAGTATAATTTACAAAAATATTGAACCCTAGGTCATACACCTGAAACTAATATAGCATTGCCTGTCAATTAGACTTTAATAAATATAAATAAAAATAAAAGAAATTATATTTTGCCATGCACAATTCACTGTGAGAATTGTTGTGGGTATAGAAATGCATGGATTTTTTGCAGGTTGGAAAGGATAATGACAGTAAGCTAACAACAACAGTATAGTGAAGCAAGTGCTCCAAAAATACTACCTTCCAGATGCCATGGGACACATTAAGAGAGTGCTAGGCCAAACCTCCAAGAGGGAAGAAAGTTTTCCTGATCACAATGGCAAGTTAATCTTAATCTGATGGTTAATCAGTTATAGGAAATAAGAGATACTGGAAGGTGAATAAATACAATTTTCTGAGACTGATGTTAATGTAATATAATTGAGTTATGTAAGTAGAGATGGGTTTCCCAGGTGGATCAGTGCTAAAGAATCTGCCTGCCAATGCAGGAGACACAGGTTCCATCCCTGGGTCAGGGAGATTCTCTGAAGAAAGAAATAGCAACCCATTCCAGTCTTCTTGCCTGGGAAATTCCATGCACAGAGAAGGCTAGTAGGCTACAGTCCATGGGGTCACAAAGAATTGGATACAACTTCACAGCTAAACAACAGCAACAAGTGGAGATAACAGACATTAAAGGAATAATAAAACATGAAGGAGGAAGGAAAACTAAAGAAAGCATCATATCTTGTAAACTATATTAATTCACTATGATATGATATAAATACCTGAAAGGTCACTTTTCTTTCACTAAAACATGACTGATTTGGACAAATAAATTCACTGACCCTGCCCAGTAGCCCAAGAGAATGCAAACTGAGAAGGATCTGAGGGATAACTCCCAAATTGATAATCCAGAATAAAACTTCATCTATAACACTCATAAATGTGGTCCATGAACCACATGAATCAATCATCACATAGGTTCTTAAATAAACATCCAGATTTGGGGGAAAAATCTATCAAACTTACTGTATAATATTTCAAGGAGTGAGACCAAAGCATCAACACTTTTTAGCAAGCAGTTTAGTTCCCTCATAAATCAGATGGCGAATAATCTGCCTACAATGCAGGAGACCTGAGTTCGATCCCTGGGTTAGGAAGATCCCCTGGAGATAGGAATGATCACCCCCTCTAGTTTTATTGCCTGGAGAATCCCATGCACAGAGAGGAGCCTGGTGGGCTATAGTCCATGGGGGTCTCAAAGAATCAGACACAACTGACTGACTAATACTTTCACTTTAATTGATTAAGCATAAAAATATGTAAGTTTAACTTTACAAGCTTATGTATGCATAAATGCTTATTTATGAAAATGATATCTTTCTATTAAACAACACAATTTTACAGATGTTAAGTAAACTAGATGAACAACAGCAGTTCAAAGACAGAAATGAAAATCAGAATCAGACAAAATACAAAAAATTGCAATTATTTTGGCATCTTGAAAACAGCCCCAGAAATACTAAATTTCAGGTGTGATATTTATTACAGTTGTCTCCAAGAGCATATTTAACATCAAATGTGTTAGAGATAATTGTAGTACTTCAAGTTCATTATATCTGATTATATCTGTTAGGTATCTGTGTATTAGCTTTGTTAATCCCAGTAATAGGAGTTAGGTGTCTTAGTCATATTATACAAGAGTCTTCACTCTCCTCAAAGAACATGGTAGGTAACATATCACATTATATTTGTCTTAAGTATTAACAAATACATTATTGACTAAATAAGGTATATAATATAATGTTTCAAAATATATATAGATTAGGATTGTGATTGCTTTGATTTCAAAGTATTCTTTGCCATCAGAGAAATCTGTCTTTGTTTTTCTCTTCTTTTTATTCTTCTGTAGACAGGAATAGAGTGCTACCTCTTACAAAATTGCTGTGAAAACTAAAGTACAAAGGTGGGATGAGTTCCTGGCAAATCATACCCACCCAATCAGTGCATATTATCTAGTACATCACACACACACACACACACACACACACACACATACATTAGTTATAAAGGTGAGTAAATGGATTGTCCCAGACCTTTACAGTTTGCAGCTCACTTTAGTTTTAAATAATTGTTGGCCAGCAAAAACATGTACTATTTATCACCTCCAATATTTGAAATACAAATTACCAATAAAAAAAATCTAAGCAGATAAGGTCAGCTGCATGCTCAGCTGTGTCCTACTCTTTGCGGCTCCACAGACTGTAGCCCGCCAGGCTCCTCTGTCCATGGGATTTTCCAGGCAAGAATAACTGGAGAGGGTTGCCATTTTCTACTCCAGAGGTTCTTCACGACCCAGGGACTGAACCCGTGCTTCTGTGCCTCCTGCACTGGCAGGCAGATTCTTTGCAACCACGCCATCTGGAAAGCCCAAGGTCCCCTAGTTTTTTCTTAATAATATATGTACTTATGTATATAATATATATGCTAGAATTATTAATTATAATACAGAATAGTACAGTGTCATTATGCATCAGTAGTGAATCAGGCCCTAAAAAATATACATAATTTCTTTGCATTAACTGTTTGCCTATATTCATTAACTGAAATAAAACAATTGGTGTTATACAAATTTAATAGTATAATAAATTATTATATTTTCATGAAGCAATCAAATATGATAACTAGACAGCAAATAGATAAATTTAAGACTTAAAATTCTAATTCTATTCAAATACATTTCTTATAATATCTCAAGATCATTTGTTGAGTTTATATGATACACATATATTTTAAATATGCATATATAAATATATGCTTTATATATATATGTGTGTGTGTGTGTGTCTGTGTGTCTGTGTGTGTGTGTGTCTGTGTGTGTGTGTGTGTCTGTGTGTGTGGGTATACAGCAATGCAGTCCACAGCAACTGGCATTGTCCTTTCAATTGAAAGACTGCTTCTTTATATAAATGATATCTTTTTATTAAACAACACAATTTTACAGATGTTAAGTAAACTATGTGAACAACAGTAGCTTAAAGACAGAAATAAAAATCAGAATCAGGCAAAATACAAAAAAATTGCAATTATTTTGGCATCTTGGAAACAGCCCCAGAAATACTAATTTCAGATGTGATATTTGTTACAGTTGTCTCCAAGAACATATTTAATACCAAATGTGTTAGTCAGGGATAAATTGTAGTACTTCAATTTCATTTACTGGAACTAGTAAAATGAGTATGGAAATTGGCTTCCCAAAGTACTGAAATGAGAGGCTTATAAAAGATTGGATGGCTCCGTGTTGCTTACATGTTAATTTAGCGATGCATCTTGATTATATGATATAATAGGAAGAACAATTACCATTAACTCAACTGATATTAGAATCTAATCTATGGATGTTAACTCCCTGCCACACCACTCATACTTGCTTCTCTCCAAACTTCTATTATGTCCATTTTTCAAGATGGAAATGGTGACAAATTATACCAACAACTAGAGTCCTGACTTGAAATCAGCGAATTAGCGCCTGGGTGATAGAAGAGCCAGTGTTAGAAGATAATTAGCAGGCTCCCAGAACATTGTTTTACACTTTGAGCTTATTAAACTCAAAACTAAACAACCCTTATTAAGATACTCATCAAACATATAAATTTATCTCTTTAAAGTTTCCTTTCAGATAATCCATTGTTTAAATCCTGATTTTAGTGTTTATGATGCCACATTCAAAAAGTTCATGCAAATAGTCTCATTATGCTTTAAATAGGCAGTGTTTATTTGCTTATTAAAATGGTTAAGCATTGTCTTAATTCACTCAGGCTACAATAACAAAATATTAATACCACAGACTGGGTGGCCTTTAAACAGCAAACATTTCTTTCTCACATTTCTTGCAGCTTGAAGTCTGCAATCAGAGGCCAGCAGGGTCAGCAAGGGCTCTTTTCTGGGTCACAGACTTCGAGTAATAGCCTCAAGGGGCAGATGGGGCTGGGCTGTTCTGTTCAGTCTCTTTTATAAAAGCACTAATCACATTCACGAGCGTTCCACCCCCATGGCCTGTTGTTCTTCAGTCTCTCGGCCGTGCCCGACACTTTGTGACCCCATAGACCACAGCCCATCAGGCTTCCCTGTCTTTCACTATCTCCCAGAGTTTGCTCAAACTCTTGTCCATTGAGTCAATGATGCCATCCAACCATTTCATTCTTTTTAGCCCCTGTCTGAGTATCTCCTATATACTTCAACCCAAAATATCACATTGGGCATTAGAATTTCAATGCAGGAGTGTATGAATTTGGGGGGAAACACACACATTCAGACCATAGCAGGATTTTTTTGTTTGTTTTTATTCTAACATGTATACTAACTTCAAATATATATGCATAATTTATAAATATATTATACATATTGATGTATGTGTGTGCTCGCTCCCAGTCATGTCCGACTCTTTGCGACCCCAAGGACTGTAGCCCACCAGGCTCCTCTGTCCGTAGGATTCTTCTGACAAGAATACTAGAGTGGGGTGTCATTTCCTCCTCCAGGGTATCACCCTGACCCAGGAATCAAACCCACATCTCCTGTATCTCCTGCATCTCCTGCATTGGCAAGTGGATTCTTCACCACTATGTATGTATGTATATTTATAATCATATATATATATATATATATATATGTAGTCCTGGAGAACACTCCTTGTATCTCTTCCTTTATCATTTTGAAATTTACCTCATCTCTTCTACATATACATCAAACAGCAGTCTCCAAAGTCACACATTCAGCTTCTTATAGTTTTCCTTCTACCACATATAATTCTCAAACCATGTTTACCACTCCTCATGAAACAAAACAGAAAGTAATCTGTACCCTGTATAAACTGACAGAGATTTGTGAGGATCAACAGAAATGACGATATGAGCGTTTGAGGTCTTCGGAGACTATATGAATGAAAGAAGAAGTATTACTGGTACAAACAGTCTTTGGATTTGGTCAGATTACAATTGGCAGTGCATTTTTAGAGGTAAGCCTGATGGCTCAGATGGTAAAGAGTCTCCTGCAATGCAGGAGACCCAGGTTCAATCCCTGGGTCAGGAAGATCCTCTGGAAACGGGAATGGCTACCCATTCCAATATTCTTCCCTGGACAATCTCATGGACAGAGGAGCCTGGCGAGCTATAGTCCATAGGTTGCAAAGAGTCAGACATGATTGAGAGACTAATATTTTCACTTTTTAGGGGTGAAAATAATAAATTTAAATAAATGAATCTAAATTTTATTTTAATTATTAAAGTCAAGATTAAAAAGGAACAAAAACATTTTTTCACTGAAACTATTGGCATGTAAGAACAAGCATAGTAACAACTTTTGATACATTTGATTACATAAGTTTTACAATAATTGTATTATTTTTACAGTTACCAGTCAGAGATTTTTTAAATTTTTAAAAACTTTAATTAGAGGATAGTTGCTTTACAAAGTTGTGTTGCCAGAAACCAGGCAGATATTTGAGGTTATATTTATTCAAGGGAAACATCATTTATTAATATTACTTGGCTTAGCATTATATAAACCAGTGAGTTGGTATTTTATATTACTTTATAATACATATAACTACTGATAGATTTTTCCCCCATACTAACACTTTAAGTAACTTTGGGACTTTTGGTTTTAGAAAAGATTAAGATAATATAGTATGTTTAACTTTAAAGCAATATTAATAGTGAAAATAACACAAAGATGTTGAAAGAATCAAATTATTTTACATTAAAAATTATTGTCATAACTCCTTTGAAATCTACTATGTGGAAAAATTTAAGAACATTTATTCAGTATGATATATGTGAAATAGTCACCAAAGCCGACTTGAAACTAAAACAACCAGATTGCTTTGTTATTAAAATATGATGTGAAAAGTTTTATCATGTCAGTGTCTAAAAGGAAACTTCAGAAGTTGGAAAATAATCATTCTGAGTAGTGTATTTCTAAATAAAATAATTTAATTACTTAATATATCAGTAGAACCAGTTTCAGTTTGTTTTCATAGTGCATTTATAAGATTTTCCTGATGATAAATTCTGAGAGGAAACTAAAATAATATTTATCAAAGAAAACTATGGGAAGTAGATCTAAAAAGAGAAAATGAAAAAACCTTTTAGGATGATATTGTGGAAATTACTTAAATGTTGAATGATTTTCATCATTATTAAATGTACCTGTAATGATAAAATATGGTCCTTTAGCTCAGCTCATTTTTGCTTAGCAGTGTAATGTCAACTCCACCTCCACCAATTATAGACAAGCATATGCATAAGTAATAGAGATGGAGATGAAGAAGCAGATACAAGTTCAGATGCAGATGGAGGTGCAGATGCAGATGGAGAGGAAGATGTGGGTGGAGAGAGATATTAAAACCACACAGACATTATATCAAGGCTTATTTTAGATGTAATCATACTGATTCAATTCTTATCTACTCTATAATTAGTTTGCTAAGACTTTTGTACCATAGTCTGAGTGGCTTGAACAACAAACATTGCTAGCTTCTTACAGTTTTAGATGCTAGAAATCTGAGATTGAAGTGTCAGCAGGATGTTTCCATCTGATAACTGTGATGGAAGGGTCCGTTCCAGGGTTTTCTGCTTGGCTTGTAGAGAAGTCTTCTCCCTGTCTTCAATCTATGTTTGTCTACATCTAAATTTCTTCTTGTAAGAAAACTAGTCATACTGGATTAGTGGTCAAAAATCTGCCTGCCAATGCAGAAGACACAGGAGACGTGGGTTCAGTCCCTGGGTCGGGAAAATCTCCTAGAGAAGGAAATGGCTACCCACTCCAGTATTCTTGCCTGGAGAATCCCATGGATAGAGGAGCCTGGTGGGCTACAGTCCATGGGGTTGCAAAGAGTCAGATACGACTGAGCAACTGAGCATACCGGATTAGGGCCTACCCTAAAAACCTCATATTAAGTAATTACCACTCTAAAGGCCTTTTTTTCTAAATATAGTCACATTCTGATGTACTTGGGATTAGAAAATCAGCATAGAGTTTTGGGGAGCAACAATTTTGTATACAACATGCCCTAATATTCAGTATTATTATTGCAATATAATAATTATGTTATAGTGTTTTTATTTGATAACTGTAAAAGTATTGACTCTCCTTTAATGAAAGATAGAGGTTTTAATTTTCTGTACTAATATTTATATTATATTTCTTGCCTCATAATCTATGCTTTTATTTATTCATTTGATTGCCTATATATATTCACTAATATAGTTACATCCATGCCAAATGTTTAATTTTCTATTTGGATAATAATTGTTTGCCCTTTTTGAAATTAGTCATCCTCTCAGTTTCTTCTTAATTAATTGTTGTATGACTATTATGTAACTTTTTATTCCTTTTATTGAGATAAAAAAAATCCATTTTATTCTTGAAGATGATGTTCTTGGGGTTGGTCGGATTTTTGTTCAACTTTGAACAAAATTATTTCTTGACATATGGCTCAAGAATCATCCTCATATTCTTTTCAGTTGTATTTTTTAAATTAATTTCAACTTTTCTGAAAATTTTTCCCTTTGTTTTTAATTTTTTTAAGCTAGACACCACACTTACATAATATCTTGTTACCACTGTATACATTTTATAGATTTGTTTAGTTAGCCTTACACTTGATTATTTTTCTACATACTGATTTCCATCTGTAAAAATTTTTACCACTAAAATTTTGCAATTTAAAATCCAGTATGGTATCCCAGATGACTCAGGTAAGGAATAGTCAGTATTGACAACAGTACTGACAATAGTCAGTAGTAAAGAATCTGTAGTAGTAAAGAAACTGCCTGCCAATGCAGAGAGACATGAGTTTGATCCCTAGATTGAGAAGATCCCCTGGAGAAGGAAATGGCAACCTACTCCAGTATTCTTGCTTGGAGAATTCCACAGAGAGAGGAGTCTGGCAGGCTACAGTACTTAGGGCTATGGTACAGCAAAGAGTTGGACATAACTGAAGCTCACACACTGGGTCACTGGGGAATTATGGTCATACCTGCTTATTTTTTGGCCCTCCCTCCGCTGAAATTCATAATAGTATATGGTATTTGTTGTTTTTCAGTAGCTAAGACATGTCCATTTCTTTGCAATCCTATGGACTGCAGCACACCAGGCTTCCTTATCTTCACTGTCTCCCAGAGTTTCCTCAAACTCATGTCCGTTGAGTCAGTCATGCCATCTAGTCATCTCATCCTCTGTTGTCCCCTTCTCCTCTTGCCCTCAGTCTTTCCTAGCATCAGGACCTTTTTCAATGAGTCGGTTCTTCACATCAGGTGGACAAAGTATTGGAGCTTCAGCTTCAACATCAGTCCTTCCAATGAATATTCAGGGTTGATTTCCTTTCAGATTGACTGATTTGATCTCCTTTCTTATCCAAAGGACTCTCAAGAGTCTTCTCCAGCACCACAGTTAGAAAGCATCAACTCTTTGCTGCCCAGCCTTCTTTATGATCCAATTCTCAGATCTGTATACGACTACTGGAAAAACCATAGCTTTGACTTTATGGACCTTTGTCAGCAAAGTGATGTCTCTGCTTTTTAATACACTGTCTAGGTTTGTCATAACTTTTCTTCCAAAGAGCAATAGGGGCCCTGTAATTTCTATTATCTGTTGGTTTATTGTTTACCTTCTATATAGAGTCTCATTCTATAATACCTGCTATAGGAATTGTGTATCTAATTCCTTGTATTTTTGTGAGCATTAGCTTTTATACATTTCATATCTTCTCATTTAGTTTACTTTTTGGCAAAAAGCTGAATTCATGGATTTTGATTTCTATCCTTTCTACACATTTGTTATATTTTTGAAATCATTTTTTTAATTTTAAAGAGATTCTTGTTTTCTAGTGTTCCTATTTCCTAGTATTATTTTTCTTTTCTTTAATAGTACAAAACTTTTCCATATTTCTCTTAATGTGTCTTAATATTATTATTTTTCTCATCACCAACATAATCAGCATCATCTCAACCACTTTTTCTCTCATTTTATTGAGATATACTTGACATGTAACATCATATTAGTTGAAGGTGTGCAATATAATGATTTGATATATGTATATATCACAAAACAATCACTACAACAAGTTTAGTTGACATCTGTTACCTTGTGCTTGTGTGTCGAACAAAGTGCTAAGTTATGTCCAACTCTTCGAGACCCCAGGATTGTAGCCTGCCAGGCTCCTCTGTCCACGGGATTTTCTAGCCAAGAATGCTGGAGTGGGTTGCTATTTCATTCTCCAGGGGATCTTCCTGACCCAGGGATCAAATCTGTATTTCTTGCATTGCACGCAGATTTTTTGCCACTAAGCCACCAGGTAAGACCTCACATAATTCTGATTCTTTTTCTTGTCAGGAAAATTTTTAAATTCTGCTCCCTTAGCCACTTAGCCATTCAAATATACTATACAGCATTGTCAAGTCTGTCGCCATGCTATACATTACATCCCATAACTTATCTTCCAAGCATTTTTTAAAAAAAAATTCTTTTTGTCCTAATTTATTACTTTATGTAGAGTTCCTTGATCAGTTTATTCATCATATTCTTTCCTTCGTGTGTTGTTTATTCTCACTATATGTTTGGCATTCCTTGCTATTTACTCTCACATATGAATTGATGATTAAGTTAACCCATTGAGGATGTTGATATATGTTTCCTTTGCAGTTCTGTTGTTCCCCCTTTTTGATTAGACTCAGTCCTGCCTATGTGGATTGTTCTCTTTCATATGTGGGATCTTAGAGCCCCTCTGTCCATTTGCCATTTCCTCTATTTAGGTAAAAATCTGCTGTAAAGTGCCAACATATAAACACTGCACTCCTTGGCAATGATTTATTTAGAGCGGATCTTCACTTTCAACCACCGCTCACTGCTGTATCATTGCTTTCCCTCCAATTTCTGGCTTTTTTACACCACCTTAGCATTGAGACCAGGATTTTTATGGATCTCTCCTGAGAAGAAAAGCTACATCATTGTCTTGTCAGTGCAGTGGGCTAGAACTTGTTGCTTCTAGTTTTTCTGTCAGCAAAATTCAATTTGTGTGAAGTCATCCATAAATCCTTCACAATCTGGTTCACTTCCATACCGCCATTATCTTTATGACTTTATTGTAGTCTGTACTACATTACTGTCATTTTAATGTTTTTTGGGAGGGAGAAAATATAACAAGAGCAAAATACATACACATGTTTCTCTTGTATAGCAAATATATTTATATATACATGCATAAATGAATAGATAAAGGAGAGATAATATATTAATCAGTATCTTTCAGATAGACAAAAAATCAATAGAATAGATAGTTAGGCAGATGGATAGATAAGAGATTCATTATACAGAATTAGTTCATACAATTATGAAGGTTGACAAGTCCCAAGGTTTGCTGTCTCAAGCGGGATAGATCCAGAAGAACAGATACATAGTTTCGGTTTGAGTCCAAAGGCCTAGAGTTCAGGAAAGCCAACAATGTAATTTCCAGTCTGAAAGTTGGCATACTTGAGATCCAAGAAGAGCCAGTCAAAAGGCTAAGTCTGAAGGCCAGACAAGACCCACACGCCAGCTCCAAGCGATCAGTCTGGAACCATTCCCTCTCAGGCATTTTATTCTGTTCAGGTCTTCAGTGGATCAGATGTGGCCCACTCACCTTTGGATAGGCAATCTGCTTTATTCCGTGTATCTACTCAAATGTCAATCGAATCCAAAACTTCCATTACAGACACACCCAGAATAATATTTGGCCACGGGAAGCCCCACTGAAGTTGACACAAGAAATAAAAATTATAATAATAAGTAGCAAAAGCTTATATGTAGTTTATAATGTGCTTGCTACTGCTACTCTATATATGAATATTATATCACATGCATATTTATTCCACTTATGTACAGTAGCTATGTTCTAGAATGTCACTTCAAACACTGAATTAGTAAATAATTAACCTTTGCTCCTAGGGAATGAGGGTTAGGTTTCTGAAACTTCTAGTCTGAACATTTTGGTCAACCATTAAATACATAACCTTGTTTTATATGCATTCCTCTTTAAATACATCTTATTTAATGTATATTATTCATTCATAAACGTTGAACTCACAGCCGAAAGCACCATAATGTGTACCCTAACAAAGCTAATCTAATAAACAGAAAGTATGATATTTCCTCCCTAATGCACACCACATCTTGTGCCTGTGAACACTAGACTGCGTGTCCACAGTATACTTAGCGCTATATTAAACAGCAAAGTCACCACAGAAACAGAAAGACACAGAAACAATATGGTACTAAATAGACCCCAATAAGGATACTTATTTACAGTATGAGGGTTGATTCAAGAAGGCAGAACGTTGCCTCGTTGGAACTAAGCTGAAAAAGTATATGTCAGGTGACTCACCTACTCTACCTATATCCCCCAATGACCAGGAAAAGAGTGCATATTTGATTTTGGCTTACAAATACATTTTAGAGAGTAGTCACATTCTCAAAAAGAGAATGATGAGTATAGGCTGTATCTAAGAGCATCTGAGAGGGGCTATTATAACATAATGTAGAGCATATCATTTAACTTACAAGAATCCTGAGGTGGAACTGAATACATTTCCCAAGTCTATGCTCCTTCTCAAGATCAACCACGAAATGGTTTGTTTACTTTTAAGAATGTTTGAGTCCATATACCTTACCTAGATCTCTAGGTTAGAATATTTTGCCATAATTTAATAGCACGCAAATACAAAAATTGAATTTTGCTGATAATTTGTTAGTGAATACAAACATTTGTTTGAAAATAAGGACCTTGGAAGCATAATTTAATATTCTGTAAACAGCTCTTGCAAATGATCTTATTGTCTCATAATTTATAGAACTTAGAACATTTAAGTTAATTGAAAAAATAAACAGTAAAAATGTGACTGGATAGGATTTGTGCCAATATTATTGCAAATATATTAATAATTAAACACTCCTTAAACGTGTTTGTTGAATTTTCTGCTTTTGCTGTATGTTCGGATCTAACATGGTTTGTTTGCTTAGATGCTCTTTGCTAAGTAGTTCAGATGGCATAGCTAAAGAAGAAAACAGCTTATGTTTCCAGAGAGCATCCTCTCTGGCTCAGAGCAGGTGCATTCATTGCTTTTATACTCCTCCTGCGGGTGAGTTCTTCCAGCTCCTGAGGAGGTGGTAATGTGCATTGCTTTCATCAATACTAGCTTCAATCCAAGGACTGTCGCTCTTAAAATAGCAGTGAACATAAACCATCTGCATTTAAGTACTTGACATTTTGGTAAAATACGACAGTTATACCAAAAACTCCAACTGTTTGACTTGAATTTGTTTGATCTTCTTTTTTTTTTCTTTCTATTTTTATGGGGCAAAGGTTCAAAAAAAGCACAGTTACTGTTTAATGAAAACAGCAGGCAATGCATTTCACAAACAGAGAACTGCTCTCCTATTCCCTTTTGAGAGACCTGAATTTTAAAATCTCAATTCCTACTTGGAAATCATCCTACTCTTTATTCAAATTACAAACATTCAGGTTACCAACTGTTTGAGGAATTGAAAGAGATTTTCAACTTGAAATTGACATAAGAATCCTTTTTGTTCCAACTGGGAAAAGAAATTCTGCTTGGTGTTTTTGAATTCTATATATAACACCTTTCCAAACGAGACAAAATGCATTTCATATGGTATTTCTAGTCCCCTTCCTTCTTTCCTTCCTTTCTTCTTTCATTCCATCTTTCTTTTCTTCCTTTCTTCCATGCCTCTCTCATTGTCTCTGCCTACATCCCTTTTTCTTTTTTCTTCTCTCCCACTCCCTTTCTTTCCCAAATATTCTGTAATTTCTGTGAGTCATAAGTACTTGATTCTATAATTCAATCTCAAGATATTCATTTACTCTCTCTCTCTCTCTGGCTTCCTTGGTGGCGCTCTCTCTCTCTCTCTCTCTCTCTCTCTCTCTCTCTCTATATATATATATATATATATATATATATATATATATATATGATGCATTTACTATGTATACATATATATGATGCATTTACTATGTATACATATATATGATGCATTTACTATATACACATATATATGTGTGTGTGTGTGTGTGTGTGTGTGTATATATATATATATATATGCATTGACAACCTAATATGTGAAAGTGTTAGTTGCTCAGTCATGTCCAATACTTTGCAACCCCATAGACTGTATAGCCCACCAGGATTCTCTGTTTATGGAATTCTCCAGGCAAGAATGCTGGAGTGGGTTGCCATGCCCTTCTCCAGGGGATCTTCCCAACTCAGGGATCAAACCTGGGTCTCCTGCACTGCAGGTGGACTCCTTACCATCTAAGCCACCAGGGAAGCCCAGCCTAATATGTACCTATCTCTATTCTAAATGCTGTGGACAGTGCCTCAAAGTTCTTGTCCTCATACAGCTTCTTTTCTTTTTTTAATTAATTTATTTAAATTGGAGGTTAATTACTTTACAATATTGTGATGGTTTTTATCATACCTTGACTTGAATCAGTCATGGGTGTACATGTGTCCCCCATCCCAATCCCCACTCCCACCTCCCTCCCCATCCCAGCCCTCTGGGTTGTCCCAGAGTACCGGCTTTGAGTGCCCTGTTTCATGCATTGAACTTGGACTGGTCATCTAGTTCACATATGGTAATATACATGTTTCAATGCTATTCTCTCAATTCATCCTACCCTCGCCTTCTCCCACAGAGTCCAAAAGTCTGTTCTTTATATCTGTGTCTCTTTTGCTGTCTCACATATGTGGTCATTGTTTCTAAATTCCATATATATGTATTAACATACTGTATTGGTGTTTTTCCTTTCTGACTAACTTCACTCTGTATAATGGGCTCCAGTTCCATCCACCTCATTAGAACTGATTCAAATGTGCTCTTTTTAACATTTCATTGTGGATATGTATCGCAATTTTCTTTTCCATTTGTCTGGCAATGGACATTTAGGTTACTTCCATGTCCTGGCTATTGTAAATAGTGCTGCAGTGAACAATGGGTACACGTGTCTCCTTCAGTTCTGGTTTTCTCAGCGTGTAGGCCCAGCAGTGGGATTGCTGGGTCATATGGCAGTTCTATTTCCAGTTTTTTAAAGAATCTCCACACTGTTATCCATAGTGGCTGTTTACAGTCCCACCAACAGTATATGAGAGTTCCCTTATCTCCACACCCTCTCCAGCATTTACTGTTTGTAGACTTTTTGATAACAGCCACTCTGACTGGCATGAGATGATACCTCATTGTGGTTTTGATTTGCATTTCTCTGATAATGAGTGATGTTGAGCATCTTTTCATGTGTTTGTTAGCCATCTGTATGTCTTCCTTGGAGAAATGTCCGTTTAGTTCTTTGGCCCATTCTTTGATTGGGTCATTTATTTTTCTGGTATTGAGCTGCAGGAGCTTGTGCAGCTTATTTCCAAATAGAAGGAAAGTATATTGAATTAAATCCAGGAACTAAATTTTTGTTTGAAATAAATAAAATAGTATTCTAAATAATTTACACTTTTGTTTGTGAAAATTTGGGAGCATCATGTTTTCCTCATCATCATTGGCTAGTTTTGGAAGACTATTTATAGCTGTAACTACAACAGTTTATACTATCAGAAGTAGATGTTTTTATTTGGAATTCCCTTGCTTTCTCTGTGATCCAACAAATGTTGGCAATTTGATGATGAGGGTGGCTTGGTATGCTACAGTTCATGGGGTTGCAAGGAGTAAGACATGCCTTGGGAACTGAACAATAACAACTACAGCATAAAGCTAAACATATTTAAAAGCCATTGTTCAGTTATCCACACCACAATTAAAGTTTGAGTATTTTCTAAGAGACTTAAACATAAATAAGCCTGTAAACCAATTGGGAATCTGAAAATCACTGGTCTGACAAGACACCAAAGCAATGAGGCTAGAACCTGAGGCAAATTATGCATTAAGTGGAACCTTAATGATTAATTTAGTGTACAGTGTATTATCTAGCCTTCTTTCTTTTTTCATTTGTCTCTTTCTTTGAACAGCTGTAGATGGACATGTAGCATAAATACATTTTTGTCCTCAATAGGATACCTGAAACAATTTTTCACGTCTTTTCATTTAAATGTAAAACAAAATAGTTGACATAGAATTGCATGTTCTCTATCTATGTGTACAGATACACTCTATTCTACCATCCTGTAATTATTTGGTTCCTTTTCATTTATATGCTCACTCAGTTTATTCAGTAAATATAAAATCAACAGAGTGAAATAATATTTATTAATTTCAATCCACCAAAAAAATAAATATAGCAAGAACAATTCTAACAGTAGACCACAAATATATATGTATATATATATACATATATATATATATAAATTTAAATGGCAGAGACTAGAAATCTGAAAGCAGAAACCTAACATAGACAATAGGAAATGTAGGCATTTTATTAAATAATATTTAAAGGGTAAAGTTTCTTTAAAATTCATAAATTTTAAAAATATAGAGTATAAAACATTAAAACAACATTATAAATTATAGTGTGCAATGAATTGATGGTGATATTTGAAATGCTTAACAGGAAAATAGCATGACTATATCAGTTAGTCAAAACTGAGCACATACAGATGGACACTAACAGAGTTTCAACTCTGCAAGAATACACAAGTGAACAGAGCTGATCTTAATGTTAAATGAGGTGACATTCAAGCCAAGATGCATTTTAAAATAGCCATTGAGAAAAATTAATTTTAAAAGAATTTTATTTAATGAAAGTAAAGCCAGTTATGATTATATACTGGTCACAATTCCTTATTGAATTAAATAAATTACTATAAATAAAAGTTACACTTAGAAAGATTTAGAGAAGCTGGGGAAATGTAAATGGATGTGTAAGAAATTTAAGAAAAAACTTCCCAAATAATTTGCAAATATAATAACAAACATAAATATAAATTAAATAATCTAACAAATAAAGAAGATTAGATAAAAATACCAAATTATTGTTTAAAGTTGTATATTTATGGAACATTTCTGTGCTCAAATTTTATGCTGCAAGGAAAGTCACTTTTCTTTGCTAAAGAACATGCCTCACTAGTAAAATCCTATCAAAAATGCAAATTAAGCATGAGCTAAAATCTCGCTTTTGTTCCAAAATTACAAAATTATTTTAATGAAGAAAATCCCTACAAAGAATAATAAATAGATATGCAGACTGATAGTTAAGCAGCCAATCAGTTAGAGTGAAAACCAAAGTTAAATTAGAACTGCTTGACCAGGAGACGAGAGAAAGAGAAATGGGGCAGGGAGAGAGAGAGAGAGATAAATGTATCCATGAATCCACGAACACATAAATACATAGTGGTAAGTATGAATTTCATTTACATGGTTCCACTAGGAGCTCAAACTTGATCTTAATTTTTTCCTGAAAATAGCGCAAAGGTACACAGAATTGTTCACAACTTTACCTATGTAATAGAGAGAAAGCTTTTGAAAACTGAAACATTTGCTCAAAAATCTGACAACCTGGCAACCCTATCAATTGACCATCATTTGTGGGAGTTTGCCTTGTGAATTATGACTATTTATTTTAGGTCACTTTCTGTACACCTCAATTATGTCACTCTCTCCAGTGAACTTAAGCCTAGTGATGAAAAGTCTTTTCTGCTAGGTGTCATCTCCTGAGCTCTTTGCTTATTCAGTTCAGTTCCTCAGTCATGTCCAACTCTTTGCAAAACCAAGGACTACAACATGCCAGGCTTCCCTGTCCATCACCAACTCCCAGAGCTTGCTCAAATTCATGTCCATTGAGTCAATGATGCCATCCAACCATCTCATTCTCTGTCACCCCCTTCTCCTCCTGCCCTCAATCTTTCCCAACATCCAGGTCTCTTCCAAAGATTTGGCTCTTTGTATCAGGTAACCAAAGTACTGGAACTTCAGCTTCAGCATCAGACCTTCCAATGAATTTTCAGGGTTGATTTCCGTTAGGATTTATGGGTTTGATCTCCTTGCTGTCCAAAGGTTTCTCAAGAGTCTTCCCCAGCACCACAGTTTGAAAGCACCAATTCTTTGCCACCCAGCCTTTTCTATGGTTCAACTTTCACATCTATACATGACTACTGGAAAAAACTGTAGCTTTGACTATAAGTGGGTGCTTGCTAAGTTACCTCAGGTGTGTCAGACTCTGTGGGACCCTATGGAATATAGCCTGCCAGGCTCCTCTGTCCATGGGGTTCTCCAGGCAAGAATACTGGAGTGGGTTGCCACACCCTCCTCCAGGGGATCTTCCCAACCGGGGATCAAACCGCATTTCTTATGTCTCCTCCATTGGCAGGCAGGTTCTTTACCACTAGCGCCATCAGGGAAATCCAGCTTGGACTATACAGACGTATAAGTACTTAACTAAAAAGAAGCCTTTTCAGGATAAGCCAGAAAGAGTGGGCTCATCCTGAGATTATGTTATGAAAACTCTAGAAAGGCTGTTTCAGGATTAAAACCAAGAGCGTGGCATAGTCTAGTGTAATCTTGGAAAGACACTTTGTCAGTAATCTTTGCATTGAGACTTTCAGTGCCATACATGTCCAAATGATTTTATAATGAAAAAAAAAAAAAAAAGAAACATGAATCCAAATACTTTTAATTTGTAGTTGCTATTGCTTCTATTTTCTGATCCATACCAATACAAATAACACTAGCTTTGAGATTTCTATTTTTTTTTTCTTAATTTTAATAGACATGGTATTCTACAGATGATTCTAGCAAGTTTTGTATTTTATTTTAAACAGTAATACAGATGAACCTGGAGAATATTATGCTAAGTGAAATAAGTCAGTCACAGAAAGACAAAAACTACATGATTCCACTTAGCTAAAGAGTTCAAAACAATCAATCACACTCAGAAACAGAGAGTAGAAAGTTGGTTGCCAAGGGCTAGGGAGTGAGGGAAACAGGCCGTTTCAGTTAGATGGCCTAGAGTTTCAGTTATGCAAGATGAATGTCCTTTATAGATCTGCCATAGAACAGTGTGTCTGTGATTAACAGTGCTGTATTGTATTATAATACCTCGTTCATTTTCCATCATGGTTTTGATTTCTTCATATTTTTGCTCTATGCTATCATAATATTCATATATTTCAACATCTTTTATTATAGTTTCAAGAGTCCCCATTGTTGTTTTTCTTTTCCTTGAATAATTTTATAATTGTGTTTTGTTACTACATTATCTTTGCATATATGCCTGTGGGCTCTAATTTTATTTTATTTTTTCAGGCTTAAGAGGATCTCCCTACTCAGGTTTTTCTTTTTAAGTTTTCACTTAAAGTGGGTTTAATCTTTCTTGGTTTACCCATTTCAGAGGCTCAGCATCCATTCTATTGGGACCTATTATATATGTATATTAGAGAAGTGACAGGTTATGACTCTTAAGTGTGACTTAAGCTATGACTCTTTTTTAGAGATTTCAGTGCTATCCATGGCCTGATAATTAGAGACCTTTCTACTAAGGACAATTAAGAGAACTCTTTCTGAGACACCTTTATATTGCTTGAATAGAGACAATCAGAGACCTCTCTATCAAGGACAGTAGAGACCTCTTTCTGAGGCACCTTCATATGGCTTGAATAAAGATATATCATCATTTTTCAAACATGATAGGACAAGAGTTAAGAGCAATAATATCAGTAAGCAAGTATATAAAACACTCCAATACTTTGGCCACAAGATGCATAGAACTGACTTATTGGAAAAAACCCTGATGCTGGGAAATATTGAGGGCAGGAGGAGAAGGGGGCGACAGAGGATGAGATGGTTGGATGGCATCGTCAACTCAATGGACATGAGTTTGAGCAAACTCTGGGAGATAGTGAAGGACTGGAAGCCTGGCGTGCCGCACTCCATGAGGTGACAAACAGTCAGACATGACTGAACAACAACAATATAAGATGGTAGATTTTCATCAGACCATTTAATGCAGGGGCTGGTGACATCTACTCAGGGGCTCCCCTGACACCTCAGTGGTAAACAATCTGCCCGCCAACGCAAGAGATGAGAGTTGGATCTCTGTGTTGGGAAGATCCTCTGGAGAAGGAAATCGCAACCCCCATCAGAATTCTTGCCTGGGAAATCCCATGGACAGTGGAGCTTGGTGGGCTACAGTACATGAGATCACAAAAGTGTTGGACAGAACTGAGCCTCTAAACCAACTAACCAACTCTAACCAACTAAACCAACTAACCAACTCTAAACCAACTCTAACCAACTAAACCTCCTCACACAGCATTCAGATTGGTGGGTTTTTTCTCTATACTCTTCAAGAAAATTTGGCCATCTCATGGAGATCTTCAGATTTCTAATCTCTGGAATCTGTTCCAAAACTTATGAAAATGACATCTAAAATCTGAACCTTAAACTGCAGAACTGAAAGCCTCAGTAGGTTAGGAATCTTCTCCATATTTTATCTATATAGTAAGTTGATCTGTTGGTAGTGAGTTTGGCTTCCAAAATCTAGTGAATACATTTTGTGAAACTGAAAAAACACATACAAAAATGCTACCGATAATCATAACTTCAAAAGTAGATACTCCCCCCAATATAGTCTGCTCTGGACATTTCACGTGTGATTTCTCTACTTATATATATTAGTCATTAGGCAAATATGCATGTTTTCATGACTTCTTAAGTGGTATATTTTTATAAATAATAAACAATATATTCAGAAATGAAGGACACAATAAAATCATAACACAATATCTTCAGGTTGACATGATTTATATATATGTATCTAAATATAGGTTTTTAATATGTATGTATACACATGTGCTATATTATAACAACATTTAAATTATACATACAGGACAAGATGTAAGTAGTGTAAATTGTGTGTGTTTTAAGTTGCTTAGAAATGTATTCCAATTAAATTATGCAAAAGAATATATGGTTTTAAACTGTGTTTTCTATTAACTATATTGAATTTTAGTTATTATTTTAATAGTCATCTTTAATATAGGTGAATACAGAAATAAGTGCAAACTGGAGTCAACAGATGATTCTCATTCCTCATACCATCATTCATTTCTGAATATAGTCTTAATAACCTAATTTTTGATTGACAATTAGTTTCATGGATTCTTTTTTAGGAAAAGTCAGGTCTTTAGTTGAGACCAAGAATTATCTTATCATCATTTAGTGACAATGCATAATGAAAAGGATATCAGTGTAATATCAAGAGAGATTTTTATGAACTTTCATCTGGAACCTATTACAATTCATTTGAAGAAACTGACATGTAGCATATTACTGCAATTTACCTTCTTGCAAATGAGAATGAAACTTAGCTTCCAAAACTTATTGAAGAATTGGGGGAGTATTAACTTAGGTACAAATCAAAATCAAGGCAAGACAAAGAAGTTTGGAGACGCTGGTCTAACAGTAATGTGGGGGAAATACTTGTGAACAACAAAATGATACAGTTGTGATCTTCTATGATAACAGCATCATCTTCAACAGCTATAATTAGAAGGTTCTCATAAGCACAGCATAACAGCTTCAGCAAATATTTTGCGAGTTTAATCTTGTTTCTAAATAACAAAATTCTCATGATATTTTTCATAAGGCTATACTTTAAAAGAAAGCATACATTTGAAAATATATATATATACTTTTAAACTCCTTCAACTTTAAGTACACTGTCTCACAGAAAGAACCTATTGATAATTTAAATATTCTGACAAACTCAACTTCAGTGAAGTGTGATTTATAAGGCAGAAAGGCTAGGGTACTTTAATTGATTCAACAAGTACAGGTCAGATATCTAGGAAGAAGATGCTTAACTCACTTGAAACTCATTTTCTCAAATTTAGGAAATTTAGATTCCATGAAAAGAAATGAAATGATGGCTTGGAAATGCTGTTTCTAGAACACAGCAGTCAACAAATCTCCCTTCCTCTTCATTCTCCTCCTCTTCATCCCCTTCCCCACAATTCTCTTTCTCTAACACACATATACACAAACACACACACAGATACACCCAAGGCTTGATGGAGGAATAAATGAAAAATATACTTTTTATTCCAGTGATATGAAATGTATTGGTTATTTCTATTACAAATATGATAACAAAGTAAGGCATAAAAGCCCAATTACTCAAAAAGTAATGGTATACCTTATATATGTGTGTGCTGTGCTTCCTTGCTCAGCTGTGTCCGACTCTTTGTGACCCCATGGACTGTAGTCTGCCACGCTTCTCTATGAGGATTCTCCAGGCAAGAATAGTGGAGTCGGTTGCCACTTCCTACTCCAGGGGATCTTCCCAAGCCAGGGGTTGAACCCATGTCTTTTGGGTCCCCTGCATTGGTAGGCAGTTTCTTTACCACTGCACCACCTGGGAAGTTACATACTTTACATACATACTTAATATTAGAAAGTTATATGGACTCTTTTACTTTTGAACCTTTTTATATAAAACCATGACCTGTCTTTTGCTTTTATTTTCATTTTCCTGTTTAAAATGAAGGATCCCTGAAAGCTTCTCTCTGTAACCTCTCCAACAATCTTCTATAACCTTTATCAAGGAGTCATGTGAGTGAGGAGGAATAAGATCCATAGTTAATGAAGACCACTTAGAGACGACTGGGATGCTTTCCAAATCTTACATATAAAGATATAAACTTCCTTTGTTCAATTTTCTGTTAACAAAGAAGCTTTTATATTTTATTTTTCATTTATTTTTTAAATTTTCGCATTGGTATGAAAACTATATCTTAATGACTTCTTTTGTAAATTTAATGTGATTTTATTTTTAGTATAAAGATATTTCAGGGATAATGCTATACAATGATGATGTATACCTTCCAAGGTATGAATCTCAGATATATGTCTAACAGTATAGAAACCTTATAGTATGACTTCTGTTGAATTTACAGCACCATTGTGACAGTCACAAGCCATTTATGATGGAACTACATAGATCCTCACTAACACTGTGATAAATGAAGCTGTCTGAATTCCTCTGCACTAATATGGAGACTGAAAAATAAGCTGATAAAAGTCTAATTTAAATTCAGCAACTAATAAAATAGGACACAATTTTAGTAGTGAAAAAAATTTTTCAAATGAGATGTGAAAAGTCTGTTAATTTGCAGCTCATTTATGTTAAAGGGAATGGTATGTTAAAAGTTTAATCTATGACTATAACAACTTGTGGCAGATAGCTTAAGTGGAATTAATAATGCTTTTATTTTTTTTTATAGAATAACTTGTAACCATTTTTTAAATAAACAGAATAATTTTACACATGCATCCCCAATTATTTAAGAACAAATGATTTTGTATTGAAAAGGTATGTCTATGATAAATCATATCAAACTATTTTTACATTTTAATTAACATTAATGTCTCCAATCCAATAAATATGAATCAGTATTCAAATATTTCTTTAAAATGAGTATTTTTGTTAATTTTTAATTGAAAATAACATCCAGAAAAGTAATAAATATCAATCAATTCTTTTGATTTGGGGTCAGTTAAATTTATTTATATATTAAATTAATCTCTCTCATACACACATAAACACAAATAAACACACACACACACAAGAATGAATTCAAATTGAATAAACATGTTTACAGTGGAAGTTTCCATTACTGATATTGTTAATAATTGATTAATATTTAGTCAATTAACAAAGTCTCCAATCGGTGGGGAAAAGGTGATAATACATGGTCATAGTATACTGAACATTCATGTAGCTTTTATACTTCTACCAAGTCATTTGCTTTTTTGCTAAAACAGTTTATGTCAGTTGTGTTTGATACTATAAGTATGAAACTGATTTTATTCATATATATTACATAAACAATTGAATCAGGCATTACATATCAACTGAATATAAGTACAAAGGTATAATTCATTTTTTATTGAAATAGTCATATTATTAGTATTCAATAAGGATGAAGAGGCTTCCCAGGTGACTCAGGGATAAAAGAATCCACCTGTTAAACTGGAGACATGGGTTCTATAGCTGGGTTGGGAAGATCCCCTAGAGAAGGAAATGGCAACCCTCTCCAGTATTCTTACTTGGGAAATTTCAAGTTCCACAGAGGAACTTGGCAGGCTAGAATCCATGGGGTCACAAAGAGTTGGATACAATTTAACAATTAAACTAAAACAAAAGATGAATAGTTCCCATCAAAAATTCTAGATAATTCTAGATAATTATAAGGAAGGCTACAATAACACTGTGTTTTCAATGAGGGCAACATCAGCCCTAAACAGACTATTATTGGTTCTTGGGAAGATGTGAAAAAGTTACAATTTTACATATAAACCAAAAAGTATGCATGCCATATATAAATAATTGTATATGCTTCATATTAGAAGTTCATATGGAAATTAGGGAAATGTCTACAAAGCATCCTTAGGAGGAAAAGAATTTTTTTTTAATGTTGAGAAACATTTATCTAAAAATGGTTATTAAACCTTTAAAACACAATAGTACTGAGTACAGAGTACTTCAAGTACTCTGTTAAGTTTTGTTTTGTTACATTATATTGTAATGAATCAAACCAAAATCTTAGATGATGAATATGGTTGTTATTTATGCAAAAGCATTACTCAAAAATCAGTGTGTAGACCCATACTCCAAAGAAAGCTGTTGATTTTGTTGCCATCATCTGGACAATGTAGCAGAAATTTAAGAGCCAAATTTGATAGTTTGATTTATTTTAGTCCCATAAAGAAATCATCACTAATTTTTACTCATCTTAGCCATTACATACTTCAATAATCTAATCATTTCTAACCTTTGCAATTGTCACCTCCCATATCCAATTTTTGAAATCTGTTTTCCCGCATTTTGCTTTGTTTCAATCCAACTCCATTTCACTCTAGCACAGTTCCCTTTTCCCCACAGCTCAAGTATAATTAGATTGTAATTTTGGTTGAACTATAAATTCATATTCAGTATTGAAATTATGATGGCAATCTAAATTTTACTTACAGGAAGTATCTGATAATATTATTCTCCTTTTTAGCAGAAATTCATGATTTCCCCAGACTTAACTGTTCCCATGATTTTCTTTGCTTAGTTTTTGTATATATCTGTCTCAGTTTCCTAAAGTCACTATAACAAATTACTGCAAATTTGCTGCCTGAAAATGACAGGTATTTATTCCCCCAGATTTCTGGAGGCAGAATTCTAATATCATTGTGTTGGCAGGATCATGCCACTGGGAAGGCTCAAGATAATCCTCTTTATGTTTCACCAGTTGCTGGTGATGCCTGGTGGTCCTTGGCCTGGAGTAGCATAACTCTAATGTTATCCTCTATTTTCACATAGCCTTCTTTCATCTGCCACTGTCGCAAGTTTCTCTCTCTTTCACGCTAAATCCAAAATGAGCTTCTCTCAAGATTAACTTAATTACATCTGCAAAGATCTTACTTCCAAACAGGTCACATTCATAGGTTATCAGGGTAAGTAGTTGCGCAGAACTTTGAGCAACACAGTTCAAACCACTACAATGTCTGGGGCTTCCTTGGTGGCTCAGACAGTAAAGAATCTGCCTGCAATGCGGGAGACCCAGGAATTGAACCTGGGTCAGGAAGATCCTCTGGAAAAGGGAATGGCTACCCACTCCAGTATTCTTGCCTGGAGAATTCCATGAACAGAGGAGCCTGGTAGGCTACAGCCCATGAGGCCATAAATTGTCATACAAAACTAAATGACTAACACTTTCATTTTTCACACAACATCAAATGTATATAATTGCATTAGGAATTTGATCAATTTCATCATTTTAAGAAAATCTCTTCCAGAACCTCCAAACTGCCCCAATCTGGCAAATTGGATCCCTAGGCCAAATTCCTGGCTCTTATTTTGGGAATTCCACTCATAGTCTGTCAGTAAGCATTTAACAGGCGGCTTCCTGTGTGCTGTTTTGGATCTGTCAGGAATCTTTTGGTCCTTATTAATTCCTGAATATTCAGGAATTAAGAAGAGAGGCACACCTTTCCTGGGGCTGAGGAATCCAGGCATTTCCTTTGTTAGTTTCTCATTATAGTGATAAGTACCCTCTTCTCTCTTTAATAGGGATCACTTTGTGTTTTGTAAGTCTGGAATTTTAATCTTTATCTTTGCTGAGAATAACTACATTGTAAGACAGTATATATGCCCACACCATGTTGATTAAAACACCTTTGCTCCATCAGAGCTTGGGTCCCTGTGTCTTTCTCTCTCTCTCTCTCTCTCTCTATTTCTGGCTGATTCCCTGGAGTGTGGAAGCCAGCTGCATAACCCGGGGAATATTAGCCTCTTTCCTTCTTTCACTCTCTCATCGTTGACTCTGGACCACCAGGTTCCGGTCCATTAAAAGACCAACAACAGTCATCTGGGGAATCGCCCTCATCTCTTTCTTGTGTTCAGATTTTTAGTTCTGAATCTGGTATCTTACATGGCTTATATTCTTCAGTCTTTATATAGCAGTTTCTCCAATAGCTCCTTGATAAAGATAAAACCATGAGAGTTTGTATATCTAAAACATATTTTGATTTTACTTTTATCTTCATCTCTTAAGTGTAGCAAAGCATGAATTTGTAAGTTAGACATCATTAAGCAGTGGGTTAACTTTCAGATGGTTCCTGGTTACCTATACATCACCTGGAGCCATGGTTCTGAGGTTTAACCCAGATAGGAATAGGGTGTGCTGGTGATGATGACACCATCACTATTTTACATTCTAAAACTCCCTGGGAGGGATTCAGTTCCAGTTTATTTACGTTATTTATTAAAACTGCATTGTTTGATATTCCGTACCTGGGTTTACTTATTACATGAGACCATGCAGCCCAAACTTCCCTAGACTGAGATGTCTCACATGTCTTGACAGTTCGGGATCAGGATCCTGGTAGCTTGAAGAGAGAATGGTAGGAACTTTGCTTGCATATTCTAGTCCTCCCTGCTGCTCACTTATGCTTCCTTCCTCCGATGTTAAACATCCAGTGGCTCTAAATAAACTTCTGTGAGCAACTACCTTATTAGCCTTTTATGAATCCTGTTGACCATCCCCATTGCTACAGATATTTCTGACATTTTGAAAACACATACTCCATTTTCTAATTTCCATTTTGGTTTTGTACCATTTTGAGAAAAGTTTTTCAATATTCTGATTCTTTATCTTTCACCAAAAACATTTTTAATATTTGCTTGAAACATGTAGAATCTAATTTTGATGTCAGCTGATCTAAAATGCCAAGATGATGTATTTGTGTAGGATTACTTTTATTCATTCACTTAGGAACTTAGATACAAATAGCTGTCCTTCACCCTGATAATATATTTTCAAATTATATATTTGATAATGTCATCTGGTCTAATATTACTTTTATGATATTCTGGAATTTCTATTTGTCAGGCTTTTGACCATCAGGTCTGGTTCTGTATATTACATAATTTTTCTTTAAATTTTCTGCATATATATATATATATATATATATATATATATATATATTTGTTTGTATGTTTGTTCAGTTCAGTTCAGTTGCTCAGTCATGTCTGACTCCTTGCAACCCCATGAACCAGAGCATACCAGGCCTCCCTGTCCATCACCAGCTCCCGGAGCTTACCCAAACTCATGTCCATTGAGTTGGTGATGCCATCCAACCATCTCATCCTCTGTCGTCCCCTTCTCCTCCTGCCTTCAATCTTGCCCAGCATCAGGGTCTTTTCAAATGAGTCAGTTCCCTGCATCAGTGGCCAAAGTATTGGAGTTTCAGCTTGAACATCAGTCCTTCCAATGAACACCCAGGACTGATTTCTTTTAGGATGGACTGGGTGGATCTCCTTTCAGTCCAAGGGACTCTCAAGTGTCTTCTCCAACAACACAGTTCAAAAGCATCATTTCTTTGGCACTCAGCTTTCTTTATAGTCCAACTCTCACATCCATATATGACTACTGGAAAAAACATAGCCTTGACTAGACGGACCCTTGTTGACAAACTAATGTCTCTGCTTTTTAATATGTTGTCTACATTGGTCAAGTGGGCCTTAGAAAGCATCACTATGAAAAAAGCTAGTGGATGTGATGGATTTCCAGTTGAGCTATTTCAAATCCTAAAAGATGATGCTGTGAAAGTGCTGCGCTCAATATGCCAGCAAATTTGGAAAACTCAGCAGTGGCCACACAACTGGAAAAGGTCCATTTTCATTCCAGTCTCAAAGAAAGGCAATCCCAAAGAATGCTCAAACTACCACACAATTGCACTCATCTCACACACTAGTAAGGTAATGCTCAAATATCTCCAAGTCAGGCTTCAGCAATACGTGAACCTTGAACTTCCAGATGTTCAAGCTGGTTTTAGAAAAGGCAGAAGAACCAGAGATCAAATTGCCAATATCCGCTGGATCATCGAAAAAGCAAGAGAGTCCCAAAAGAACATCTATTTCTGCTTTATTGACTACGCCAAAACCTTCGACCGTGTGGATCACAATAAACTGTGGAAAATTCTGAATGAGATGGGAATACCAGACCATCTGACCTACCTCTTCAGAAACCTATATGCAGTTCAGGAAGCAACAGTTAGAACTGGACATGGATCAACAGACTGGTTCCAAATAGGAAAAGGAGTACGTCAAGGCTGTATATTGTCATCCTGCTTGTTTAATTTACATGTAGAGTACATCATGAGAAACGCTGGGCTGGATGAAGCACAAGCTTGAATCAAGATTGCTGGGAGAAATATCAATAACCTCAGATATGCAGATGACACCAACCTTATGGCAGAACGTGAAAAGGAACTAAAAAAGTCTCTTGATGAAAGTGAAAGAGGAGAGTGAAAAAATGGGCTTAAAGCTTAACATTCAGAAAACTAAGATTATGGCATCTGGTCCCATCACTTCATGGGAAATAGATGGGGAGACAGTGGAAACGGTGTCAGACTTTATTATTTTGGGCTCCAAAATCACTGCAGATGGTGACTGCAGCCATGAAATTAAAAGACGCTTACTCCTTAGAAGGAAAGTTATGACCAACCTAGATAGCATATTAAAAAGCTATTAATTAGAGATTAAAAAGAGATATTACTTTGTCAACAAAGGTCCATCTGGTCAAGGTTATGGTTTTTCCAGTGGTCATGTATGGATGTGAGAGTTGGACTGTGAAGAAAGCTGAGCACGGAAAAATTGACGCTTTTGAACTGTGGTGTTGGAGAAGACTCTTGAGAGTCCCTTGGACTGCAAGGAGATCCAACCAGTCCATCCTGAAGGATATAAGTCCTAGGTGTTCATTGGAAGGACTAATGCTGAAGCTGAAACTCCAATACTTTGGCCACCTGATGAGAAGAGTTGACTCATTGGAAAAGACCCTGATGCTTGGAGGGATTGGGGGCAAGAGGAGAAGGGGACGACAGGGGAAGAGTGGCTGGATGGCATCACCGACTCGATGGGCATGAGTTTGAGTAAACTCCAGGAGTTTGTGATGGACAGGGAGACCTGGCGTGCTGCGATTCATTGGGTTTCAAAGAGTCGGACACGACTAAGCAGCTGAACTGAACTGAACTGAACGTTAGTCATAACTTTCCTTCCAAGGAGTAAGCGTCTTTTAATTTCATGGCTGCAATCACCATCTGCAGTGATTTTGGAGCCCAGAAAAATAAAGTCAGCCACTGTTTCCACTGTTTCCCCATCTATTTGCCATGAAGTGATGGGACTGGGTGTCGTGATCTTAGTTTTCTGAATATTGAGCTTAAGCCAACTTTTTCACCCTTCTCTTTCACTTTCATTAAGAGGCTCTTTAGTTTTTCTTGACTTTCTGCCATAAGGGTGATGTCATCTGCATATCTGAGGTTATTGATATTTCTCCCAGCAATCTTGATTCAAGCTTGTGCTTCATCCAGCCCAGCATTTCTCGTGATGTACTCTACATGTAAGTTAAATAAGCAATGACAATAAAAGTGACAATATACAGCCTTGATGTACTCCTTTTCCTATTTGGAACCAGTCTGTTGATCCATGTCCAGTTCTAACTGTTGCTTCCTGACCTGCATACGGGTTTCTCAAGAGACAGGTTAGGTGGTCTGGTATTCCCATCTCCTTCAGAATTTTCCACAGTTTATTGTGACCCGCACAGTCCATGGCTTTGGCATAGTCAATAAAGCAGAAATAGATGTTCTTTTGGAACTCTCTTGCTTTTTCGATGATCCAGCAGATGTTGGCAATTTGATCTCTGGTTCTTCTGCCTTTTCTAAAACCAGCTTGAACATCTGGAAGTTCAAGGTTCAAGTATTGCTGAAGCCTGGCTTGGAGAATTTTGAGCATTACCTTACTAGCGTGTGAGATGAGTGCAATTGTGCGGTAGTTTGAGCATTCTTTGGCATTGCCTTTCTTTGAGACTGGAATGAAAATGGACCTTTTCCAGTCGTGTGGCCACTGCTGAGTTTTCCAGATTTGCTGACAAATCACGTGCAGCACTTTCACAGCATCATCTTTTAGGATTTGAAACAGCTCAACTGGAATTCCATCACCTCCACTAGTTTTGTTCATAGTGATGCTTCCTATGACCGACTTGACTTCACATTTCAAGATGTCTGCCTCTAAGTGAGTGATCACACCATCATGATTATATGAGTCATGAAGATCTTTTTTGTATAGTTATTCTGTGTATCCTTGCCACCTCTTCTTAATATCTTCTGCTTCTGTCAGGTCCATATCATTTCTGTCTTTTATTGTGCCCAGTTTCACATGAAATGTTCTCTTGGTATCCCTAATTTTCTTGAGGAGATCTCTAGTGTATGTTTGTAGTTTTATACAAAGTTATTTTATACAACAATTTTGTGTGTATATATATGCAAAAATATGTATATAAAATATACAAAATATACAAATATATATTTTGTATATACAATAAATGCAAAATATATTTGTAGTTTTATACAAAAATTCTTTCAGTTTAACTGTATATTATTTTAGCTACCATAAAATTGGTTTATAAAAAAGTTTTCCTTCTGAGTATTCTTTTCTACAGCATCTAGTTTTAAATACCTTATGTTACCTCTTCATGAGAATATTTTTGAGGAGCTCAGTTCCTATTAAAAACTTGTTCAGTAGGTAAGTCATGTCCAACTCTGTGACCCCATGAACTGCAGCACACCAGGTTTCCCTGTCCTTCACTAGCTTCCTGAGTTTGCTCAAATTCACATCCTTTGAGTCAGTGATGCCATCCGACCAGCTCATCCTCTGTTGCTCCCTTCTCCTCTTGCCCTCTATCTTTCCCAGCAGCATTGAAATGTGATTTTTCAGATCTGACCGCAGGCAATCACCAAGTTCACCAAGTCTTTACCTAGCAGGGCTCAAGATGCCCTCCCCAAACATTTGGTGCACAGCCCAGGTACCAGTCTATGAAGAGAGCTGCAGTCGATGACTTAGTCCACTCTTGCTAGTCATGCTATTTATAAATCTGCTTTTCTAGCCCAGGCATCTTTAATCCTAGATTTCTCTGTCTAAAGCTTTGCCTGATGTCTTCCAGGACCTCTGTTGAAATCTCCTAGTGTAGGGAGGAGGGAAAACTTTGAAGGTATTTTCCCTACTGTGACTGAGTACCCTCTACTTTTCTGTTCCAAGCCCTCCATCTTGTCCTTCTCCAGGCTTCTAGGTACATGAAGCTGCCGGAGGCTTTTGTTAGGGCTCCCTCAATATTGAGAGAACCTGACACCTGTGTGGACCTACCTGACCCTCCTCCAGGGTCAGGGTCCATTCTACTTGGGAAATGCAACACGGAGAGTCAGCTTTTTCTCCCATGTTAACTTCTTGCTTCTACCATCCCAGTAAGTGATTAGAGGCACAGAACTTTCATTTTTGTCTTACTGCTTTAATTGGCTATTCAGACATCTGACGGTTCAGTTTCTGCCAGCTTAGCTAAGTTCCTGACAACTTGAAACACGTGCTTTGAAATTTTCTTACCTAAAAAACCTAATGTCTTACTGGTCACAGTTTTTCTATTTGCTTGCATCAGTCACAGAGATCTACCCATGGTTTTCAGGTGGTATTTATGAGATAAATATTGAAACCATTAGAAGCTTTGTGTATGAGTGGAGGTTTCCAATTAAAGTCTTTACTACGGAGTATACAAGTTCCTCTTTCATTGGGGTATCCGAGATGGTCATACTCCAAAGAGAAAGTTATCAAAGTCTGTTGACTTGGGAGCAAAGACTTTGCTGACAGTGATTTTGAAACTCAAGATCAGCATAAGGCCAGGTATCTAATCATTTAATATGAGAACTCTCACATCAAACTGTTTTCAGTTTTGTCTCCCTGCTCTCAACATGCCTGATATCCTTCACATAGATACCAAGCACTAAATCCTCTCTAAAGAATAAATCTCTACCTTTATTGATATGGAAAAGGTGCAGTTACAGGGCTGCCTTGAATATGCCACTAAGCTAAAGGACTTTTTCTTAAAAATTATTTCAGACAGTTACTTAGATTTTCTTTTTTTCCTGCTTTCTTCTTCATTTTGGAAGGACAATGCTGAAACAGTATTTTGTCACTTGGAAGTCTTGTTATGTGTGTGCTTAGTCATATCTGACTCTTTGTGATCCCATGGACTGTAGTCCACTCCTCTGCCCATGGAATTTTCCAGGCAAGAATGCTAGAGTGTGTTGTCATGCTACCCTGCTTGGAGTTCTATGATGTCTTAATACCTCACTTTCCTCCAGTGTTAAGTCAATTAGCATTTCCGCTTTCGCATTTTTGCTGCCTTTACATTCCTCACATTCTCCTTGCCCTGGTGAAATTACCTATTCAAACACACACACACACACACACACACACACACACACACACACACGATGAAATTTAGTGAAATTTCTTGAATGAGCAAAGATTAAAAGGGGCCCTAAATCCAGCATGTTTAAGCAGAAATACTTCCATTCCTTATGTAGTCACTTTTTTTTTTTTTTTTAACACCAAACCATGTTGAAAAGGTAGAGAATGGCTTCACCATTCTATGGAAATTTTAAATAATTTTTGGACCTTCTATTTCTGATGAAATAGCATAAATTGACTTCCAATTGTATCTTTCAATCCAAATCTATTGGGTTTATATTTAAAAATACTTCTCTTAAAGTCTAGCAGTAGTTTCGCAGCTGCATGCCTGTGTGCTTAGTCGCTTCAGTCATGACTGACTGTGATCCTGTGGACTGCAGCCCACCAGGCTCCTCTGTCCATGGGATTCTCTAGGCAAGTATCTTGGAATGGGCAGCAATGCCCTCCTCCAGGGAATCTTCTTGAACCATGGATCAAATCTCTGTCTCTTGTTTCTGTTTTTGATTTTTCTTCTACTTCAATTTGGATATTTTCTATTGATCTGTTATTGAGTTTAGTCATTCTCTTTTTCATACTGTCTGGTGTGCTATGGGACATTAAATAGTTTATAATCAGTTATTAAATAAGCATGTGAAACTTTTAAACAGATTGCTCTGCTGCAACAGTTTAAATTGTTTCCACTTTTTCCTAACTTTTTCATAGTTCTCTTGAAGCGTTTTATGCAAACTCTAATATCTGTATCATCTGTGAATCCAAGTATGTGGAATCTTTTTGCTTAATTTCTGGTCATAATTTTATACCTTTCCACACACATGTGTGCTGGGAATTTTGTAGAAAAGAACCATGAAGTACATAGATGGCATTTTTCAAAAGATTCAGCTCTTTTCACTCTGATAAAAAGGAAAAAAAAAAAAAAAAGTCAATTCCTAAGAGGATAAGGTTTATATCACCTTGTTTGTCCTAAAATATTCTTCCCAGGGTTCTGGCCAACTACTGGAACTTTTCTTCACACAGGGAAGACTGAATGGGATTTAACTTTGTGCTGAAAGATTTTGAGCTTTTCTCATAGGGCTCTCACATGAAGAGCTTCAAATGTGGAAAATTTATTGAAAAAATATCACATATTTGATACAAATTCATTCCCCCCACCAAACTTTGATTACTCCTAACTTTGAAGCTAAAGACATTTTCACATCACCATTGTGAAATGAAATGTTTCTGCTTTATGCCCTACCAGTAAACAGTGTGAAGTGAAGTATGAAAGTCACTCGGTCACATTCAATTCTTTGTGACCTCATGGACTATGCAGTCCATGGAATTCTCCAGGCGAGAATACTGGAGTGGGTAGCCTTTCCCTTCTCCAGGGGATCTTCCAGACCCAGGAATCAAACTGGGGTCTCCTGCATTGCAGGCTGATTCTTTACCAACTGAGCTTTTGGTTTTTCCGAATGCAAATTTCTGAGCCCAGGTGCAACAAAACCAGCTATTTGGAAGCCATTGGGTACTTCCTCCCTAGTAAGCACTGAGGAGCTGGGGAAATGTGAGAAACAGCTCTCCATGCCATCTACCATCTCTTAAGGTAAACAAGGAATTGAGATATGAACAATCAAGAAAGCAGGACTGGCCCCAGATAGCCAGATGCATATGAAAGAAATGTTAACAATCCTGGGCAATTGCACCTTCCCATACATTGTTGTTCAGTCACTAAGTTCTGTCTGACTCTTTGTGACCCCATAGACTGCAGCAGTCTAGAAGATCACTAAATCTCTTCATATGAGAGATCTGGTTTTTCTGAATTAACAGTAATCTTTTGATACTCAGATTACCTGCCTCTTGTTGCAAACTTGTGTATAGCCTGACTTCTCCCCTACTTCCTCAGAATCAGCCCTCTCAGTGTCTCCTGAGATACTGTTGTGGCCACGCGTTCTGAGAAACAAACTCACTCAGAAGGACGATGCAGGTAGTGGAGTGCAGTTTATTACACCGGCGGGCCCAAGGCAGAGTCTTCTCTTAGCTAAAGACCCTGACCAGCATTTGTGAAAATCTTTTATACCCCATGTGTACGTGTCCGAACCCACCACCCCAAATTCCTTGAGACTTACATAAACAAAGGAAGGGTAAATACAACCACAATAACCCCATCATTCATATGTTATGTGTTTCAACAGTTAATAATCAATAAGCCCACAGTTACTTTCCAACCAGTTAATAACCGATAAGCCTGTGGTTACATTCTGATAGACACAGAAAAAATGTATGACCTGTCCGGAGGCAGGGGTGATTAGAGTTATGTTTTCTCTTAGGTGATGAGTAACCTGGATATGATCTTCAAGATTCCCCAGCCCGGAGGGGGTCTTACCCTTCTGTTGTCATTTCCATAGGCACTAAACACAGAGTTCAGAGTTCACTGGAGAGGTGGCCGAGCATGATCATTATGAACAGGCCTAAGATGGAGTCCAGGCCCTATGAATTCCTTCTTCAAAACTCTCAAGTTCTAACTTTCCCATGGAATAAAACCATGGTGGGATGTATGGCAAGAGTGACATGGAAACATACATTATCATATTTAATCTAGATAGCCAATAGGAATTTGCTGTACCACTCAAGGAACTCAAACCAGGGCTCTGTCACCACCCAGACTGCTGGTATCGGAAGAAAGGTGGGAGAGAGGAGGGTTCAAAAGGGAGGGTACATAGATATACCTATGCATGATTCATGTTGATGTTTGGCAGAAACCAACACAATACTGTGCCTATCTTTGCATGAAATGTTCCCTTGGTATCTCTGATTTTCTTAGAGATCTCTAGTCTTTCCCATTCTAGTGTTTTCCTCTATTTCTTTGCACTGATCACTGAGGAAGGCTTTCTTATTTCTCCTTGCTATTCTTTGGAACTCTGCATTTAAATCAGTATATGTTTCCTTTTCTCCTTTGCCTTTAGCTTCTATTCTTTTCTCAGCTATTTGTAAGGCCTCCTCAGATAGCCATTTTGCTTTTTGCATTTCTTTTTCTTGGGGATGGTCTTGATCCAAGCCTCTTTTACATGGTCACAAACCTCTGTCCATAGTTCTTCAGGTACTCTGTCTACCAGATCTAATCCCTTGAATCTATTTGTCACTTCCCCTGTATAATCATAAGGGATTTTATTTAGGTCAACCTGAATGGTCTAGTGGTTTTCCCTACTTTCTTCAATTTAAGTCTGAATTTGGCAATTAGGAGTTCATGAACTGAGCCACAGTCAGCTCCTGGTCTTATTTTTGCTGACTCTATAGAGCTTCTCCATGTTTGGCTGCAAAGAATATAATCGATCTAATTTTGATATTGACCATCTGGTGATGTCCATGTGCAGAGTCTTCTCTTGTGCTTTTTGGAAGAGGGTGTTTGCTATGACCAGTGCGTTCTCTTGGCAAATCTCTGTTAACTTTTGACCTGCTTCATTTTGTACGCCAAGGCCAAATTTGCCTGTTGCTCCAGGTATCTCTTGACTTCCTATTTTTGCATTCCAGTCCCCTATAATTAAAAGGACATCAATTTGGGGTATTAGTTCTAGAAAGTCTTGTAGGTATTCATAGAATCTTCAGCTTCAGCATCTTCAGCATTACTGGTCAGGGCATAGACTTAATTACTGTGATAGTGAATGGTTTGCCTTGGAAACAAACAGAGATCATTCTGTCATTTTTTAGACTGTATCCAAGTACTGAATTTCAGACTCCTTTGTTGACTATGAGGGCTACTCCATTTCTTCTAAGGGATTTTTCCCCACAGTAGTAGATATAATGGTTATCTGAGCTAAATTCACCCATTCCAGTCCATTTTAGTTTGCTGATTCCTAAAATGTTTATGTTCACTCTTGCCAATCTCCTATTTGACCACTACCAATTTACCTTGATTCATAGACCTAACGTTCCAGGTTCCTATGCAATATTTCTCATTACATCATCAAACTTTACTTCCATCACCAGTCACATCCACACTGGGTGGATTTTTTTGTTGTTGTTGTTGCTTTGGCTCTGTCTCTTCATTCTTTCTGGAGTTATTTCTCCACTGATCTCTCGTAGCATATTGAACACCTACCAACCTGGGGAGTTCATCTTTCTGTGTCCTATATTTTTGCCTTTTCATGCTGTTCACGGAGTTCTCAAGGCAAGAACAATGAAGTGGTTTGCTATTCCCTTCTTCAAGAAAATTAGAGATACTAAGGGAACATTTCAGGCAAAGATGGGTACAATAAAGGACAGAAATGGTATGAACCTAACAGAAGCAGAAGCTATTAAGAAAAGGTGGCAAAAATACAAAGAAGAACTATGTAAAACAGGCTTTCATGACCAAGATAACCACGATGGTGTGATCACTCGCCTAGAGCCAGACATCCTAGAATGCAAAGTCAAGTGGGCCTTAGGAAGCATTACTGCAAACAAAGGTAGTGGAGGTGATGGAATTCCAGTTGAGCTTTTTCACATCCTAAAATATGTTGCTGTGAAAGTGCTGCACTAAATATGCCAACAAGTTTGGAAAAGAACAGTGGCCACAGGACTGGACAAGATCAGTTTTCATCCCAATCCCAAAGAAGGGAAATGCAAAAGAATGTTCAAACTACTGCATAGTTGCATTCATCTCACAAGCTAGCAAAGTAATGCTGAAAATTCTCCAAGTCAGGCTTCAACAGTAGGTGAACAGTGAACTTCCAGATGTTCAAGCTGGATTTAGAAAAGGTAGAGGAATCAGAGATCAATTCAATCCTGAATATTGGCAAATTGATCATTGAAAAAGCACGAGAGTGCCAGAAAAAATATTCACTTCTGCTTTATTGATTATGCCAAAGCCTTTGACTGTGGGGATCACAACAAATGATGGAAAATTCTTCAAGAGATGGGAGTACCAGACCACCTGACCTGCCTCTTAAGAAACCTATATGCAGGTCAGAAGCAACAGTTAGACTGGACATGGAACAACAGACTGGTTCCAAATAGGAAAAGGAGTACCTTAATGCTGCATATTGTCACCCTGCTTATTTAACTTCTATGCAGTGTACATCATGTGAAATGCTGGGTTGGATGAAGCACAGGCTGGAATCAAGATTGCCAGGAGAAATATCAATAACCTCAGATATGCAGATGACACCACCCTTCTGGCAGAAAATGAAGTGGAATTAAAGAGCCTTTGATTAAAGTGAAAGAGGAGAATGAAAATATTGGCTTAAAACTCAACATTCAGAAAACTAAGTTCATCGCATCCAGTCCCATCACTTCATGGCAAATAGATAGGGAAGCAATAGAAACAGTGAGAGACTTTATTTTCTTGGGCTCCAAAATCATTGCAGATGGTGGCTGCAGCCATGAAATTAAAAGATGTTTGGTCCTTGGAAGAAAAGTTATACCCAACCTAGGCAGCATATTAGTAAGCAGAGTCATTGCTATGCCGACAAAGGTCCATCTAGTCAAAGCTAATGTTCTTCCAGTAGCCACATATGAATGTGAGAGTTGGACTATAAAGAAAGCTGAGCACAGAAGAATTGATGCTTTTGAGCTGTGATGTTGGAGAAGACTCTTGAGAGTCCCTTGGACTGCAAGGAGATCCAACCAGTCAATCCTAAAAGAGATCAATCCTGAATATTCATTGGAAGAACTGATGCTGAAGCTGAAACTCCAATACTTTGGCCACCTGATGCAAAGAACTGACTCACTGGAAAAGACTCTGATGCTGGAAAAGATTGTAGGCAGGAGGAGCAGGAAACGACTGAGGATGAGACAGTTTGATGGCATCACTGACTCACCATTCAATGGACATGAGTTTAAGTAAGCTCTGGGAGTTGGTGATGGACAGGGAAGCCTGGCGTGATGCAATCCATGGGGTTGCAAAGAGTCAGACATGACTGAGCGACTGAACTGAACTGAACTGACTCAATACTGTAAAGCAATTATCCTTCAATTAAAAGCAAATAAATTTAATTAAAAAAAAAACTAACTCTCAGCTTTTAGGTTGTGTGTATTTTTTAGTCGATATCATCTAAAAGTTTCTGTCATTGTGTCCACAGTCTCCAGTGTGTTCCCCAAATATCCCATAGGGAAAGCTAACTGTGCAATTGTTGATGATTTTGTCGGTGGAGTTAGTAATTTCCTCGGTTCTGTCTCACTGCAGCAAAAATTTGAAGCAATGGATTGGCCAGTGTTACAGTTCCATGTTAAGGCTCAATTTTATTTAACAAGCTAAGGAAAATACATCCTCAATGTGTGAGGGCAGACTGATCCAAAAGATGAGAAGAGAAGAGAAGCCGAAGGGTCAATTTTGGCTCCTCTTTTTATATATATATGTGTGTGTGTGTGTGTGTGTGTGTGTGTGTGTGTGTGTGTGTGTGTGTGTTTCCTCCTCCCCTCTGCCTGCCCTATGTAAATTGAGCTAGCCAGGAGGGCTGTTTGTTTCACCTGAGGTCCTCATTCTGGTCCTCAGAACTTCCTTTGTTCTATTTTTGTGGGCTTTTCCCTTTTTCTTTTAGCCACGGCCATTCTGGACTCCTTTTTCCTATTTTAACTACCTAACAATTTCCAAGTCTGAAAGTCTCCATGTTTTTTTCATTTCCTCATGAGATCCTTACTAACCCTCAGAATTGTCTATATCCTTCTGTAAAGAAAATATCCAGTGACCCTCAGCTTGCAATGGACTGAGTCATTCTCCCTACGATTTTAGATTTTAGCTTATCCTATCCTTGTTGTTTTTGATTATTGTACCCTCATTGTTTTTAAAAGTATTTTTGTAAACTAGCTGGCTAGTCCTAGCTATTGCAAAGGAAGTGCTGAGCTTAAAAAAATCTAGTATATCCATCCTGGAATTGAAAACTTCCTTCCCTTATAATTTAATTAAAAATGAGATGTTTGAAAGCACCTATTTTCTGTATCTTGCTTAAATTATTAGTCCCTACTTTCTCATCAGTCCTTCTGATATGACTTACTGAAAACTCAGTCGATTTTTTAATAACATTCCACAACTAATTAAATGCTTCTTTAAGCACAGGGTGGGTTATTATTCATAAATGTCCTGCTTTATAGGATATAATCAAAGTTTTTTTTTTTTTCTTCATAGTCTAAGTTCAGTTCAGTGAAGGTTGATTTCACTGCCACTAAAAAATTGAGATTTGGGTAGACCCTATAAATGTCTTTTTCTAAAACTTAACCCTTTCAATTTCATCAACTTTCAGAACTAACCATAGATGCTTGTGAAATTGTCACTATATAAATGAAATATAGACATTCTCATCTAGTAAGCTTTGTATCCAAAAGTCATGTGAGTACCTTAAAAATATGGTAGTTCTCACTATGGTGCTGAATAAATGTGCTCTGCCAATAAAACCAGCTTCTCCTTTCTTCATGTAACCAAGATGTCCTCTATTACACAGATAAAGCAACTCAGACATTCTTTCACCATGCATTCTTCACAAGCATTCTTAACACTTGTTCTTATTTCTATTTATTTTATACCCATTGAGACCATAAGATTTCTCTTCTTCCTCCTCCTTCTCCTTTTCTGAACATTCATATTTGTGCTCTCTGCTCTTATTTTAGGGAATAGGGGACTGAGAAAAAATCTTCTCCTTAAAGAGGCTAAGAGAGATTGTTTCATAATTTCTGCATTTTCTATTCCCAACTGTGGAATCACCTTTAAGAAGATATTTGGATATCTAGTACCCCTAGAGAACTAGGCAGAAATATTTGGATTTCAGGGAAATATTCTTTCTCTTAATTTTTGAAGTTTTCTACTTTCAGTGTTGACCAATGTATTTCATTTAATTAGTAGCATTGACAATATTATGGGATACTACTATATCTCTCATACTTCACATATATTTGTATTTATAAATATATGTGTGTGTATATATATACACACACATTTGTCTGTGTCTCCATTTCTTTCAGATAGATGCAAGTAGTGTCTGATAATACCTTTGCCTTAATTTGCATGTGTATTTCCATTTTTGTGTGCCCTCTGATGAATCCAAGTCCCTCCTTCCCCTCTTTTATGTTTCTTTTTTTTTTTTTTTTTTTTAAGATGAAAGCAATTGCTTGTCCAATAGCCTCATCCAGGATTTTCATTATAGGTTCCTTTCAGTAATATAAGTCAATGAGCTGTAGCCCATTTAAAAATTAATTCATTTTTCAAATAAATTCTACCTATGTCTACTTGTAGATTAGGGTAGTTTGACTGTATTTATCAATCTAAAATTTTAATTAAAACCTGCACTCATCATTTACTGTTTCTCCTTGTTCTTCATTAGTATGTTAACTCTTGTGCACACCTTGCCATAGATCTCTAATGCCACAAAATGCACAGAACTTTTCTTTCATAAAAAATAGCCACACATGTGTCCTGAATTTCAATAAACACCTTTTGTTAAAATGCAATGATGGATTGTCCAAGATATTCCAAACTAAACATTCTAATCTTCTTAAATTTATCAAAAATGTATGTAAAAGCTCATTGTGAATAATAATAAGATTAATTGCAATTATTATGTTACTTTTTTGATACAAGATAATATTACATATAATATCTCATTGAACCCCAATCCCTACTTTAGGAAGCAGGTACAATTACTATTCTCATTTTATTTAACTGAATCCCAGAGTTTATTTATACATTAAATGGCATACCTAAGTTCCAATGCTAGTCCGTATTATGCTAAATTTGCACCTAGGCACTTGGACTCCAATACCTTTGCTCTTATAGTGTACTACAAGTGCTGTGATTTCTATTACATCCCATCTCATACTCTTGGTCAGCCAGTGGAAAAAGACAGATGGGTCTGGGGTAATGGCAATGTGCTTACTTAAGCTTAATGAAGTTAAGATTCCATTTGTAGCTGTGGTCTCCTTAATGGTGAAATCAATACTTTCCTGGCTCCCATGAGCAGCTATTGACATAGTAAATCTATTTTATCCATTCTGTTAAATAGAAAACACATAAATAGTACCCTTTCACCTATTATATCACTACCATTCTGCAAAGGAAAATGACACTCATTTTTCCAAGGACATAAGAAAAAAATGTTTCTTGTATCATGGTTTCCTTTTCAGAAATCTCCCTATGGAGAAACAATTTCTAGTTGACCTGTACTACAGATCCTAATAGTTATAGAAGGAAAAATATGTGTATGTATGTGCGTGTGAACATGAGTGTATGTTCATGTACCATGGTAGATCCAAAGAATGTAATTATGAGATGAAATATATCTCTTTTCATAAGAGATATCCCACCTAGAGATATCTTAGAGAAGATAGAGGAAGAATTTAGAGGAGCACTGAAATATATACACTACCATGTGTAAACTACAGAGCTAATGGGAAGCTGCGGTGTACCACAGGGAGCTCAGCTTGGTGCCCTGTGATGACTTGGAGGAGTGAAATGGGGGAGTGGGAGGGAGACTTAAGAAGGAAGGGACGTATGTATACATATGACTGACTCATGTTCTGCAGAAACTCACACAACATTGTAAAACAATTATGTTCCAATAAAATATAGAAAAAAGAAAAATAGTTAATATATATTATGACACATTCAGTTCACCTCAACTTGCTGAATATGTATCAGAATGAAAATCTTAATAATGAATATCCAAATGATGTGTTTAAAATTATAACAACTCATAAACTCTAACACATGATGGGAAAGATTTTAACGTCAAACTCATGCTGAACATTTTCTCAGCAGGAGACCATTGTCAATGCAGTGTTTGAAGAGGCAAAGCTGAACAAATAATGAGTCAGAAAAAAACTCTGTCTTCAAAAGGTGGAGAGAAAGAAGAATGTTCAAGTGCTAAAACAGTATTTTAGGGCAAAAAAAGAGAATGCGATAATAATGAAAAATACTGAGTTTGATGGCACCAAATGCTATGCAGCAATATAATGGGGAAAACTGTGGGAGGATTTCCAAAGGAGAAATCTGAATGTGTCACACTAGGGTAACAGTATGAAACACATAAAGTAGGTTTAAAAATGTAATGTTGAAAGACTTCTCTTTTTTTTAAGAAAGAGTCCAGGAACTTTTCTGGATAGCATATGGATCACAGTGAAAGAGTCAAAGTATTTTTTGACCTTTCTTATTTACAGATAGAAAATTGACTGTTGTCCAAATGCCAGCAGGTAGACAAGAACAAAACTCTGGCCTAAGATACAAAAACTCCTTAATGTGTAGGATGTGCCCACTTATGTATCTGCAGTTGGGAACTGACAATGCCTGCTTGTGTATCTGTTATTTAGGAACTGAAGTTATATCACACCTGTCCAAAGTAGGGCTAATTTAGTTGCTCATTTTATTCACCTGACAATGAGAAACAGTTCCTATTTTTTACTGGAATGTTCTAAGGTCTGGGCCTCTCTGGTACCTCAGAGGTAAAGAATTTGCCTGCAATGCAGGAGACTTAGGTTCAATACCTGGGTTGAGAAGATCCCCTGAATTAGGGAATGGCTACTCACTCCAGTATTCTTGCCTGAAGAATTCCATGGATAGAGAAGCCTGGTGGGCTACAGTCCATGGGGTTGCAAAGAGTCGGACACAACTGAGCAACTAACACTTTCACTTTCTTTTAATGTCTAGTGGAGATGGCGATATAGTCTTCAACAGGAATCAATCTCAAATATTTCCCAAGTGGATCTACAGAGTCTATAGAGTTCTTACCACAGTGCTAGGTGCTTTGCTTACAGAAATTGAAAAATATTTTAAAATTAATATGGAAATAGAAAGAATTAAGAGTGGACAAAACACTTTCTAAAAAGAACAAATCTGGAAGAGACTCATACTGTGCAAATTCAAAACTTATGAGAAAGCTAGGGAAATAAAAATGGTATAGTATTGACCCAAAGATAGGCATATAAGCATAAAATAGAATTGAGAGTCCAGAACTAAACTTTTACATTAATGATCAATTGATTTTCAAAAGAGTTCAATTCAATTCAATTAGAAAGCAGTTTTTTTTTAATTTTAAACAAAAGTTCTGAGACAATTAGATTACCATAGCAGAAATGTAAGACAAACCCTTACATCAAAAATTGACTCAAAATGTATCACAGCCCTCAATGAGAAAGCTAAACCTGTAAAACAGAAAAAGATAAAATAAGATTTAAGCCTTGTGATTTTGAGTCAGAAAAAGCCTTTCTAGAAATACTGCCAAAATTACAAATGACAAAATAAACAATAAATTAATTAATCCTCATCAGAATTAGAAAGCTTCACTGCTTCAAAGGACTATATCAACAAAATGAAAGGACAAATTGGGAAATATTTTCACAAAATGGGAAATTATTTACAAAGTTGAAAATATTTGATAAGGCACTTTATTTAGAATATATATTATTACAACTCAAAAATACACATATGCAGAAGTCAATTCTAAGATGAATAGAAGGCAAGCAACATGAAGAGAAGTTTCTCTGAAGGTAGAAAAAATGTATAATAAGCACCCAAAAAGGTGCTCAACAATCTTAGCCATTAAGAATACAAAAATTAAAACGACAATGAGACACCACTTTACACTTACTACAATAGCAATAAATAAAAAGACAGGTAACAGTATGGAATGGCAATGATAGGGAGAACTTGAACCCAATCATATATTACTGGTAGGAATGTAAAATGGTTCAGCTGTTTTCAAAAATAAGTTGACTGGTATTTGAAAGGTTTAGGATAGAGTTACCCTATAATCTGGTAATTCCACTCTTAAGCATATATCAGAGGAAATTAAACTATGTACACAAAAAAGTGTATACAAATTTTCATAACAGCACTATTTATAGTAACAAAAAGTTGGAAATAATGTAAATGTCAATCATACCATGAGCTGTTGAGTGGTAAGATATATATAGGCAAAACAAAACAAAACCAAAAAATATAGATGAAGAGAATCAGTGATTCAATGTTTTCCCTTCAAGGAAAAGAGAGGAACAGACTTTGCACAAATGGCAATCTGATATTCTTCACCCTATCTTTTTACAGTAATTTTCCTCTTAATGCTCAGGAAATGATAAATCTCTGCTTAAAAGTAAACAATGGGGAAAAAAAACCTGTACAACTTTCTTAATTCCTTTCATATTTTCAAATCAAATCAATCCCCAATCTAGCTATTGTTTATCATATTAAAATTCCATCACCAAGGACCTGATTTACTGCTATTGCTTTCTATGATAGAAAAAAAAAAAAATGGAACCAATTTTAAGCATCTTAATTGATAAAAGGAAGCAATATTAAGAAATATTAGAAATATAAAGTTTAGCTCAAAAGAAATTGCTTAACACATACAGCCTTAGAAAGGACTGGGATCATAATTGCAGAAGGATTTGGAGGTCATCTGTCTAGACTTTTAGCATGTGATTCAACTCCAGACACTTCCTTCCAATGCTTCTACTTCTCTGCTCAACAGAGCGGTTGTATAGCCTATCTTGTAAGAGATCCAAATATGTAATCAGCAATTGATGGGCCTTATGATTATTAGATCAACCAAAATGATGTGGAATTGGGGCCACATTCTCCAAAGGAAGTGATCTGGGGATCTGCATAGGGTACATAGGGCTGGCAGACCTGACAACTTATGAGGATTCAGAGAACCTAGAAGAGCTGTTTCACTCAGGCTATGATTTATTGCATTGAAAGGATACAGATTAAATTAGTAATGATTTAATTAAGAATCTAGGTATAAATCTTAGTACTGGTATGTTATGTAAAGAATGTGAGCACATCTGATGTGTGGGATAAGCACTGTGGGATAGTCACATGTCTGTAGGACCTATTAGAATTCATTTAGGCGTAAGCAAAACAATTCTTGTGAGTGTATATATATATTATTTATATTCTGGCATTTATGTACAGGATGTCATGCCATATTTATTATTTTTATAAAGTTATTACATGCTTGCTGGCTCCTAGAAACTGTACCAGGCACTAAGAATTTTGTCCTTGAGAGGATCAGAAAAAGATTATGCTTTACATATAAAAACCCTCAAACATGTATAATATAATATGTTGTAATTGGTGATGAATGAAAAAATAGAGAGTTACTGAAATTCAATTTAACCTTTCTATGGGCTATAACGACAGACTTTATTGGGGAAATGTATTCAAATTGTATCTTGAAACAGGTAGATAAGGAATTGAAGGAGAGAGGGAAGCAGGCATAAATGGATAGATATATAAATAAATGGATGAATTAGTAGATATGTGACTTCTTTACTGAAGTCACCTATTGCCCACTCTAACAGACCATAAACAAGTCACTTTAATCTGGTCTTCTTTCCCTAAATAATAAATGAGATAATTGCCAGCACCATTCCTATTCTAAGTTGATTCTCTGGCAATATGATATGGCCTTAGGCTTTATATCTCAAGTCTGGGATTAATTTTGAGGTTATTTGTCTTGAGTGTTCAAAAGAAAACTTTCTGCAAAGGTAGATGTGTACATTTGGCAAGCAGAAATAGAGATTCTCACATTTCAATTCATATTTACAAAAATTTGAATTCATATTATAGTATTACCTTGACATGTCTGCATTTGGTTTGTCATTTCCTGCCTACACATTACTTAGTTTGACTAAAATCACAAATTTTTTGTCAAAAAAGGAAAATAACTTTTCATATAACATTTATATGCTATAGATGTGGATTTCCAAAGATAAATTTTATGCTCAAATAATATTTTAAATACTTTTAACAATTTCAAATTATAATAATTTATCTAGATGTATTCGGGTGGAGAGGGAGGTGGGAGGGGGGATCGGGATTGGGAATACATGTAAATCCATGGCTGATTCATATCAATGTATGACAAAACCCACTGGAAAAAAAAAAATAATAATAAAAATAAAATAAAATAAAATAAAATGTATTGCCTACTAAGTACATAAAAAAAAATAATTTATCTAGATGTATTTTTTAGAAAGGGACTTCCAAAGATCCAAAAATACAGTAAATACTTTATAATTTATACAGCTTATATCCCAAAAGGCCAATCAAGTCTTGGTGTTGAAGATCTTCAGAATGTGAGGAGTTTGAACAACCCAGTCCTGGTAAAAATAATGGTGATTGAATGAGTAGTATCTACAAATTTTGGCATTCATAAAGAAACATTTGAAATTTTTAAATATTTATGTGACTAAAACAAATATATAAAAATAACCTTAAAATCAACTGGAAACTATGGGATGGATGTTTTCCTTTATCAAAATAATAATTTTAGTCAAATTAGCTAATATTAAGGCAAAAGATATAGCAAAATTTGACTATGTTTTACTATCTTTACTTTCTTTGTTTGTATATAGGACTTGTAGGTACTTTCTCTTTCTAGATGTTTGAGGGTATAGAGCAGCTGGAAGTTTTAAATGAATGCTTCTTAAATTTAAGTAGCCTCTGAATAGAGGATTATTGTTTAAAAATATATAGTAAATATTTAAGTGATTCTTCTCTTCTAATAAAAAATGTGCGGCAAAGCGATATACATAGAGAAGCCCTATAATTATTCATGATTTATTCAGCCTACAAAATAAAAGATTCAGTAAGTGACTAGTCTGTGTCTTACTCCATTTCATAGTATCTTTTGATATTGCATGTCCATTAAAGTTGTATAATAATTCAGACTATTGAAAGCTTGGTTTATCCTTTCTTGTGAAAGGTTATCAAATTTATTTCATAAAAAACAAATAATCCACATTAGATTTAAATTTCTACTTTCCTTAATTGAGTCACTAAAGCTGTATGATTGGCACAAAATCCTAAATGTGGCACGGTTTCTTAGAATCTATAAAAACAAAGGCTTCCTGGAATAAAAATCAGATATATTGACTGTGCTATTGCTCAACGGAAGTGCTGATCAGGCAGCTGTGATTCGCACAACTGTGGCGAGTGGCATTTATTCAGCCCAGAACAGGTGAGCCATCATCTATAAAATCAGAGCAGTAAATATTATTTACTACTCTATCTTAGGGCATGTTATCATTCTCTTCTGTTCTTATACTCAGCATCTTCTGATGCAAACAGTTTGCATGCCATTCCAATCAAGAATATGATGAATCTTTGTTTCCCATTCATGAATATGATTGTTTTTCATATTCACAGATGACAGTTCCAAAGGTTTTACTCCAAAATGATGTGAGCAAAGATATTAGCTCTTGGTTTATATTTATTTCTCAATAATTATTTCAAGGATTGAATTTGTGTTGAAACGTATTTTTATCAGGCTGGAGAAGCAGATCTATAATTTCCCAGCGGTTACTGCCAATAAAAATTTTATGCAGTCATTTTGCATTTGTTTAGTTTTCAGAAACTCTAATTGTTCACTGAACTGTCTATGCACAATGTGAATATTTTACTACTGTGCCAATATCTATGGAAAAATATAAGTATAGGAGAGGAACTAAAGAGCCTCTTGATGAAGGTGAAAGAGGAGAGTGAAAAAGCTGGCTTAAGACTGAAGATTCAGACAACCAAGATCATGACATCTGGTCCCATCACTTCATGGCAAAGAGATGGGGCAGGGGGAGGGGGGAATGGAAACAGTAACAGATTCTATTTTCTTGGGCTCCATAAATCACTGCAGACAGTGACTACAACCACAAAATTAAAGGACCCTTGCTCCTTGCAACAAAAGCTATGACAAACCTGGAGAGCATATTAAAAAGCAGAGACATCACTTTGCTGGCAAAGTTATGAATAGTCAAAGCTATGTTTTTTCTTTTCTAATAGTCATGTATGGATATGAGATTTGGACCATAAAGTAGGCTGAGTGCTTAAGAATTGATGCGTTCAAACTGTGGTGCTGGAAAAGACTCTTGAGAGTCCCTTGGACAGCAAGGAGATGACATCTGTCAAATACTAAAGGAAATCAACCCTGAACATTCACTGGAAGGACTGATGCTGAAGCTGATGGTCCAATATATTTGGCCACCTGACGCAAAGAGCTGACTCATTGGAAAAGACCCTGATGCTGGGAAATATTGAAGGCAGGAGGAGAAGGGGGTGACAGAGGATAAAATGGTTGGATGGCATCAATGACTCACTGGACATGAGTTTGAGCAAACTCTAGGAGATAGGACAGGGAAGGGAAGGACAAGGACAGGGAAGCCTGGTGTGCTACAGTCCATGGAGTCCTCAACATGACTTAGTGACTGAACAACATAGATTATATGGGTATCCATTCACTAAGAGTATAAGTTGTGTAGAATAAACTTATTTCCTGAGTCATTGTTTCCCATGTAGGTCAGTTACACAATACTTTAAGGTTCTCATTTGAAAGGAGACAACCATTCTTCAGGAAACTGTTTATACAAACACAGCTCATTATTCCCCAACATTAGCAATCAAGAAATATTTTGTAGTAAGTGACAATATCTTAAAATATAATTCACACCCCCTTTAACTTTCAACCATTTTTAAGAGCATTCATCATTTTCCCATAGGATTTATCTGAGTTCATCATGCCACTATTGATTGGGTTCATATGACTAGACATAAATGTGAGCAGAATTTGTATTAATGTATTATTGTTACTTTGGTGAAAGTAACATAACCATTGTGTTAAAAAGTTAAATTGCACAGTAGGAATTATAATGAGAAGAAATAGATTTTTCTCCCTCCTTTTTTCTCCCCATGCCCACCACTTCCCAAATTGATTCCTTTCAATGATTTATTTTTCTTTCATCTAATCATGATAGTTATTACTATATTTCTAGATAACATTTTTGTACCTCTGTTGCTTAATTTATTAGCCTTGCAGTTCCATAAAACTTTAGCTCAGGTTATCCAACATCCCTTCCTTTTGCTCAATTTTCTTTCCCTTTGTAAAAGTGCTGTTTCTTTGCCTAATCTTATTTGCTACTTGTTGCGGCAAGTTTGTTATCTATATTCAATAGTGCCGATATATGCTCCCATTATGAAGTTCTCTCTGCATATATTCCATCTTGCTGCTTTTATATCCATTTTATAAATTATCCATCTATTTATTGACTTCTTTTAAATATATTGAAATTTCTCAATACTGATACTCCCTTCTTTTCTTTAGCGTGTTAGATATTTAAATCATTTTACATTTAAAATAATTTCAATGAGATCTTGCCTGTAAGAAGGTTCTCACTGATGTGCTCAGTTTAACATCTTGAACTGGAAGATTTGTAACTCTATAAACTGTTCGTTTTCACTTCTCATGGAGACAATACCTATAAAACAAATTACAAGATCATTACCCTGTTTTTTCTTTCTTTTTATGTTTTACTTTTAACTTCAGAATAATTGCTTTACAATGTTGTAAAGCATTTGATTTCCGCCATACAACAATGTGAATCAGTTATAAGTATACATATGTCCCCTACGTCTTGAATCTCCCTCACCACATCCCACCCCTCTGGGTTATCACAGAGCACGGCTTGAGCTCCCTGTGTTATACATCAATGTTCCACTAGCTATCTATTTTACATACGGTGGATTATAATAGAGGTGCAATTTACCTTTCAATTAATCAATATAGGTTAATTAATTATTATTTAATGACCAAGGCTGCATAACCTGATTAGCTATTATATAAGAAGAGATTTTATCATATTATCCTTCTCATTTTATATCTAGTTATAAACTTAATATTTTTCATCATTGAAACTAGGTCACATTTGCCAGGTTCAACTAAGATTCAGAAATTCCATATGCCATAAAACCCTGTTATTTTGTGTCTGTACATACACTCAGAGTAATTAACCCAAGAAGATAAAATCTAAAATCTACTAGAATCTAATCTGCTTGTGGCATAACAGAATACACTCAAATCCATGTGACACGAAGAATGGTCCTACACATTTCCCCATAAATGATACAGTATATAATATATGGGCATTCAGTTTTCCCTGCAGAATCTGCAACTAAATGTAAATTGAGGAGATAAAGGAAAGAGACAAGCAATTTATATGAGATTTTAAAATAATTTTGTTATTTTCAGTCATTCATTACATATGAGGTTATATTAAAGTAGGCTCTTTCTATAGACTAGGTAATCTTTGTTCATTCCCGAGGGTTTTCCGTTCTGAGATTTAAAGAATTAGGTAATTTTACTAGGAGGTAAATGGATGAATGGCAGTGTTCCCAACTGAACATGTTGCCTATAGTTGGTAGCGAGTCTTCAAGTTCTATTCCTAATTATGCAATTTAATGAGTCCGCATTCAGTTTTAGGACAAAAATTATTGAAAGTAAATTGAAATCAATACACTTTGAAGCATTAGAGATCACATTTCCAGTAATCACTCCTTTCTACAGTGAGGAGTCCATCCGATTTTCTTACTTCGGCTGACACTTTCTTAAACATTTCTCTAAATGTGACAATCAATGCCCTGGCAGCCAAAGAAACTAGATGCAAATCTAATTGAATTGTTAGGTTAAGTATGTTAAGTGTAGGTGTCCCCCTTCTCTGAATACTTATATATAAGAATGAAATAATTTATAGTATGTGCCACATTATACAAACACTGAAATTGTATTTCTCCGCTCTTTTTACTACTAAAAATTTACAAAACCAAAGAGGTTCAAATAATTGAAAGCATGTAATTGCCTTTGAATGATTTATTAAAAGTATTTTTATTGGAGTAAAATTGCTTTAAAATGTTGCATTATTTTCCGCTGTACACGAAGTAAACCAGCTATATGTACACATACAATCCCTCCTTCTTGGACCTCCCTCCCGCCTCTACCCACCCCTCCCCTTTCAGGAATTCATAGCAAATTTTCTACATGTTCTGTTAAAAAAAAATCAAGGTCATTTTAAATTTGAGACAGGACACCTTTTTAGATAAAAATCTAAACATATATCGAAATATCATTAAAACATATTTTGTTTTTAGAAATATTTACTACAAGATGCATTTGAACTACGGTAAGTGGAATATAAAACAATTACTTCCGTGGTATAAGCTTCAAACTGAATAAACACAAAAACCATCTATTCTCTCTTCCTAGTACGTATAAAATATTAAGGTAAATCCTCCTTTAAATAATTATGGATCATTTTCCTTAGTAATCAGTATACTTAAATTATCTATGAATATCACTTCATTTATTGGTAAAAAATAAATATGCTCTACTTACGCTTTTTTAACTTGACAAATTTAGAGCAAAACTTAAAATCTATTTATGTTTGAATATTCCAATATTATGATACTTTAAAAAACGGATACTATTTATGTACATTAGCACACATTTTACATTTAACACATTTAAGTCATTCTCCTGAGTGACTTCTTTTAAAATGAGATACTACCAGGGACTCAGGATTAGCTTAAAATTTCTCTCTGTTTCTTAGAGAATTCACTTTTATTATTATTATTATTATTATTCAGATAATTCGATTTAGCTAGATCTACTATTTCTTGGTCTGACAAACTGCCTCAGTTCACTTCTCTGTCCCTGTGATTACCTTAATGGTTTAGCTGCTGGTTGTTATCCCTGGAAACCTGAAATACTATTTAAATTTCTCTCATAAAGTTTTTCACTGTAACAGCTTGTTAACCCAGTGTCAGGCCTCATTGAAAATTCAGGGTAAGACAATAAAAAACTGAAAGATGATACAAGATTTCTTGTAAATATCTCTTATTACTAAATATAAGTAACATTCAGTGGCAAATGAAAGTTTAAAATGGAAGAAAAACAGGTATTAGACATACTTTGTGACAGGAGAAATTCAAATTAGAACATTAATCTCCTTTTCCCTCAGTAATGGCTAAATGACAAAAATTTAGATTTATCTAACCAAAGAAATGAACCACATCAAATGAACCATATAGAGTGCCATCTTGCCTTAATACCTGTGTCCTTTTGGTCAACACCTACACAAGCTATAGTCTCCAAATATTCTGTAGAATCTAATTATTTGCAGTCAGAAAACAAAGGAAAAGATGAAGTCAGTTTCTGCCTTGATAGTCACCAAAATAAATTTACAACTGCAGGCACAGAAAGCCCAAAAGCAGGAGAACAATTTTGCATTAGGATTGTATGATTTATGATTGAACTAAGAAACTTTTGTCCTTCTAACAGGCAAAGAATATTTTGATTCTTAACAGTAACTTTAGAGTGTAAAATTAATACCAATCAATTTTTCTAATTGTAGCACTGGCTAAGATGAGATCATAACCACTATCTAGTTCATCTGTCCTACTTTCAAAATTATTATTAAATTATTTCAGACTAATAGCTTCAGACAAATAGCATACACGATATAATGCCAAGAAGTAATAAATCATTACAAAGAAAATTAGGACACGGCAAAAATCATGACTGGTGAATATCTTAGTTTTTTTTTGAGTGAAGATTTGTTTGAGGAAGTGACATATAAATAGAGATAAGAATGAAATGAGAATGGAATTATATAACATTGACTGTAGTTCAGTGTTCAACCAGAAGGAAATGCAAATTCAAAGGCATTTTCTGTCCTTTGTTTCAGAAGACAAAAATCAAAGAAAAGTCTTCTGTAAGAATCAGTGTCAGTGTTTACCATATGAAAATTCCTCTGAGTTCTCATTTGTGTGCTCCATAAGAACTTTCCTAAGAACGATAAAAAATTATATATATAAGATGGTAGGATGGCATCATCGACTCAATGCACATGAGTTTGAGCAAACTCAGGGAGACAGTGAAAGACAAAAAAGCCTGGCGTGCGGCAGTACATGGTGTCGCAGAGTTGGACACAACTGAGAGACTGAACAACAATATTATACATATGTGTGTATTATATATTATGTATATGTATAATATACATAATATATAATCTTATATGTATATAAAATTATTTATTGTTACTCTCTGTTCTTCCCTGAACCACCAAAGCCTTCATGTGCAAACTTTTATCCAGATTAATGGCATTACCATGCGCCTACTTGTACCTAGCAAGATACTGTTACATGCATAGTTCTTCACTAGTATTCTTTCTCATATTCTGTGAGCATATTTCTTTTCCTCTGCTAGGTGATACCTCTCTCCTGGTGTATCACTATAAGAAGATATTCACCATGCAAAGCATAGCAAATCACAGGCAATTAAAAAGCTTCTCCTCCTTCAACCTCAAGCAAGCAAACGTATACATGTGTTAATCATCCATGAAGTCTAAACATTTCTATGCCAGTAATGCAGTCTACTTGGCCCCTGCATGGCATTGCATGCTTTAAGTCAATATGTGCCTTTTATTAAGAAACTTTTCTCTCTGAACTACTATAAAACTGTTGGTTCAGGATTCAGCCTGAAGAACTCCATGATGGAGAATTGTTTAGCCTGGATGCACTCAAACTGTTGATGTTCCAGGCAGATTTTTCTTCATTGTACACACAAACACAATCTCCATGCCGTCAATGAAAGAAACACAGCTCTCATTCCTGTCTTATTCATCCTTTACCTCAATTTACCTTTGCATCATCATTGATACCATGCAGACTAGATGAAAATATAAGAAAATTGAAGAATATGAAAGTTACTCCCCTAGTTGAATGAATACATTTGCACTATATTAATTCTATGTATTTATATCCTATGCATAAGCAAACATAAATCATTTGTTTCTAAAATGGCCTTCTCTTAAACTTTTTAAGTTTCCTTGATTGTGTCTTTGTTTTGCCTTCAGCTTCAATAAATTTTCTCCCTAACACACCTTACTTTTGCCAAAATCCTACCCATTCTTGAGGCTTTATGTCAATTGGTAAGCTTTCTCTGTTTCCTGAACCTAATATGTTCTTCCTTTTAACTTTCAATAGGACTATACACATCACTTACTCTATTTATATTCTACCATTAAAATATTGACTATATATAATCTTTGATAAGATTTTAGTTTGTACTGACCGCTTCTGGTAGTTCCATACAACAGCAGATTCTTTTAAAAAGCAGCACTTGCCTTCTCCCATCATGCTTCACCAATGACTGCTTTGTTTGTGACGTTCTTATCTGGGCTGTGTGTGCTATGCTTAGCCGCTAGGTCATGCCAGACTTTGTTTTCCCCGTAGACTGTAGAACACCAGGCTCCTCTGTCCATGGGATTTTTCCAGGCAAGAATACTGGAGTGGGTTGTCATTTCCTCTTCCAGGGGATCTTCCTCACCCAGGGACCAAAGATTCTTTACCACTGTCTACCTGGGAAGCCCCTAGATAAACGACATTGTTACAAAACCAGCTGGCTTTACTAAGAAAACACTGGGGGCATTAAAGTTGACTCTTTCCTCTTCCTCACACCCACAGACATTTGTCTTACATTGGTTCCTACTCCGTTCCCTAACATAGTTAAGTTCTCTAATTTGTCAAAAAATATGTTGTTTGTTTACTTCTATATATCCAATGCCCATACAAAGCTGATACACAAATTAGTAGGTGATTGTAAAACATTGCCTAATATTTTAGGCAATATTAGGAAATATATCCCAATTTCCTTTCCCTTTTTCATTCGTGTATTGTAGTTTGGGACTCTTAAGTGTATTTAAAACATATTAGTTTCAAGGTGTTTGCAATTTTAGTTTCGTGTGCCTTGAACAAACCATCAGAGTGAATGTACTCCCAGTAAAAGGTAAATTGTGTAATGCTTTGGATTTTGTCTTTTCAGAATTGTAATCTAACATTTAAAATTGTGCCTAAGCATAATATAGGAGCTTAATTAATTTGCTAAATTAATAAGTAAGTAATCCTCAAACTAATCATTTATTAAGAATTCCCTGCACTTAACTACATAATTACTCCAACATATCAGGCATCCTTTCTGTTTTGATTCTTATACCTGAATTTTCTTTCTTTTTTTTTTTTTTTAATCAAGAGTAGTAGAAAAGACTCCTAGTTGATTTTTATTACCCAAATTAGAATCTTCCTTCCCATCTTGTCATCTTTCATAGAGCTATAGATTTGATCTTTCTAAATGTTAAATCAAATTAAAACAAGCTTCTAATTTAACATCTAAAAAAGAGAATTCCCCAAACTGACTGAATCATCTAGACATTTCTTTTGGGGAGTTAAGTTGTCTTTGAAAACATGTTCTTAGTCTCACTCTCCAGCTATAATAACAAAATGCATTGTCTATGACATAGCCTCATTGGACATCTAGCTATACCCTCAAAAAAATAAAGATATTTTTATAATTTGTTTATGTCTATGAGCTTTCTCACCAGATGCTACCTTTATTTACATCTTCACCAAATCCTCACCATAGATTTTCCTCCTATACTGTAGTTGTCATGACTTCATAATGGTAATTTGAATACAATTTCAAACATAAATAAATGTAAGAATACAAATACAAGATATATTTTATTTACTTTAGAACAAATAGCTTTTATCTTTTTCTCAGGTTTGTTGAGGTATAATTGATATTAAAAACTACATAAAATATATACTATTATATGTACAATTTTTTTAGTTTAGACACACATGGAATATATACACTTGTGCTGCCATCAGTATTATACATTTTATAATATAAGCAAATCTTAGGAGGACTAAAATTCAAGATGAGAAAGGATCATACAGGTAAAGATTCCAAGAATTTAAATAAAAAAACAAAAAATTTTAAATAAACTTATTTCAAAGTAAAAAATATTTCAAGTATTTTTTGTTTTTATTTCATTAGTTCAGTCTTAGTAACTATAAGCATCTCATGATTCCAAATGCGGCCTAAAAAGTAAATTTTATTCAGAAATAAAGTCAAAAGTGCTGTGCTCACCTTGATGTTTATTGGATACATAGGCGATTTGACAGTTTAAGAAAATCCTTAGACATTTAAATTATAGAAAATGATTAATTTTATTTAATTAAAAGAATATAGCATGCCCTAATATAACAAAAAAAAAGCTAAAGGCAAAAGAGAAAATGAAAGATATACTCATTTGAATGCAGAGTTCCAAACAATAGCAAGGAGAGATAAGAAAGCCTTCCTCAGCGATCAATGCAAAGAAATAGAGGAAAACAATAGAATGGGAAAGACTGGAGATCCCTTCAAGAAAATTAGAGATGCCAAGGGAACATTTCATGCAAAGATAGTCACAATGAAGGACTGAAACGGTATGGACCTAACAGAAACAGAAAGATATTAAGAAGAGTTGGCAAGAATACACAGAACTATACAAAAAAGAACTTCATGAACCAAATAACCACGATGGTGTTAGGACTCCCCTAGAGCCAGACATCCTGGAATGTGAAGTCAAGTGGGCCTTAGGAAGCACCACTACAAACAAAGCTAGTGGAGGTGATGGAATTCCAGTTGAGCTATTTCAAATCCTAAAAGATGATGCTGTGAAAGTGCTGCACTCAATATGCCAGCAAATTTGGAAAACTCAGCAGTGTCCACAGGACTGGAAAAGGTCAGTTATCATTCCAATTCCAAAGAAAGGCAATGCAAATGAATGCTCAAACTACTGCACAATTGCACTCATCTCACACACTAGCAAAGGAATGTTCAAAATTCTCCAAGCCAGGCTTCAACAGTACCTGAACTGTGAAATTCCAATGTTCAAGCTGGATTTAGAAAAGGCAGAGGAACAAGAGATCAAATTGCCAACATCCACTGGATCATCATAAAAGCAAGAGAGTTCTAGAAAAACACTACTTTTGTTTTATTGACTACACCAAAGCCTTTGTGTGGATCACAATAAACTGTGGAAAATTCTTCAAGTGATGGGAATAGCAGACCACCTGACCTGCCTACTGAGTAATCTGTAGGCAGGTCAAGAAGCAACACGTAGAACTAGACATTGAGAAAGAGACTGGTTCCATATCTGGAAAGGAGTATGTCAATGCTGCCTATAGTCACCCTGCTTATTTAACTTCTATGCAGAGTACATCGTGTGAAATGCTGGGCTGGATGAAGCGCAGGCTGGAAAAAAGTTTGCTGAGATAAATATCAATAACCTCAGATAGGCAGATGACACCACCTTTATGGCAGAAAGTGAAGAACTAAAGAGCCTCTTGATGAAATTGAAAGAGGAAAAAAAAAAAAAGAAAGTGAAAGAGGAAAGTCAAAAAGTTGGCTTAACTTAACATTCAGAACACTAAGATGATGGCGTCTGGTCCCATCACTTCATGGCAAATAAATGGGGAAACAATAGAAACGGTGAGAGACTTTATTTTTTGGGTTCCAAAATCACTGCAAATGGTGACTGCAGCCATGAAATTAAAAGACACTTGTTCCTTGGAAGAAAAGCTATGACCAACTTAGACAGCATATTAAAAAGCAGAGACATTACTTTACCAACAAAGGTCAGTCTAGTTAAAGCTATTATTTTTCCAGTGGTCATGTATGGATGTGAGAGTTGGACTATAAAGAAAGCTAAGCACCAAAGAATTAATGCTTTCAAACTGTGGTGTTGGTAAAGACTCTTGAGAGTCCCCTGGACTGCAAGGAGATCCAACCAGTCAGTCCTAAAGGAAATCAGTCCTGAATATTCGTTGGAAGGACTGATGCTGAAGCTGAAACTCCAATACTCTTGCCACCTGATACAAAGAATTGACTTATTGGAAAAGACCCTGATGTTGGGAAAGATTGAAGGTGGAAGGAGAAGGGGATGACAGAGGATGAGATGGTTGGATGGCATCACCGACTCGATGGACTGGAGTTTGAGCAAGATCCAAATGTTGGTGATGAATAAAGAAGCCTGCCACACTGCAGTCCATGAGTCACAAAGAGTCGGACACGACTGAGTGACTGAACTGAACTGAATTTAACAAAATAGGAAATACAGTCTCGATTGAAAAATTACATTTGACTTATACTAGAGCTCCAATAATCAGTAAACATCTGAATTATATGCAACTTCCATTATTTATTAAAAATTCTGTAAAAATTTCAACATGTAAATAAAAGAGAAATAAAACCTTTCTTTTGCAAGAAGCATTGTTTTAGTGGCCTTAATCTGCCATCTTGTGGTGTGATAGTTTCATCTCACATTTTCACACAAATACACCAGGCATTTTTAAATATTTTCTTAGGTATTGTGAATAAGCATAGGGGCTGCCTTTATTTTTGTAAATTTGACTTTTCAGAGAGAACCTTTTTAGAGGTAAATTTTAAAATTTATTGTTATGTAGACAGCTCTGTCTTGAGTAGGGTATATTACAATTGCTGCAAGTTCAGTTAATATTTGATTATGACTATTTAGTAGTTAAATAGAAAGATGAATAAGAGCCAACAATTTAGATAGTCAAATCATACAAAAAATCTACTGGGAAAGAATAGTTCATATCAGATGGCCAGGAGTTAACATAACTTTGTATCTTTTTTTTTTTTTTTGATAAATCAATTTTGCCACTATAACATATTTTCACAATGCAATGAAAATAATTTTATGTTTTATGTAGAAATAAATTTGTTTTAACTTCAACTCATGTCCTTAATATTCTGAAATATATAATTATAAAGTAAAGCAATATTTCACTGGGGTCAGCAAGTTGAGTCTTGAAGTAATTATTGTATAGAATTAGACTTGCTCATTTAACTTTCTGTACTTTGTTAATTTATTATAAACTATTGGCTAAGAATGAAATTATTGTATGTACATAAATTTCACTCTCATAATTTTGAAGCTGTGCTGAAAATACTTTAATGATGGTGTCATCTGAGCAAATACAAACATATATTTTTGGGAAGAGAGATTGAATATGTTTAACACAACAGATTTGGGGAGTGATATGTTTAACTTATATGCAGAATACATCATGAGAAATGCTGGGCTGGATGAAGCATAAACTGGAATCAAGATTGCCGAGAGAAATATCAATAACCTCAGATATGCAGATGACACCACCCTTATGGCAGAAAGTGAAGAGGAACTAAAAAGCCTCTTGATGAAAGTGAAGGAGGAGAGTGAAAAAGTTGGCTTAAAGCTCAACTTTTAGAAAACTAAGATCATGGCATCTGGTCCCATCACTTCATGGGAAATAGATGGGAAAACAGTGGAAACAGTGACAGACTTTATTTTGGGGGGCTCCAAAATAACTGCAGATGGTGATTGCAGCCATGAAATTAAAAGACGCTTACTCCTTGGAAGGAAAGTTATGACCAACCTAGACAGCATATTAAAAAAACAGAGACATTACATTGCCAACAAAGGCCCATCTAGTCAAGGCTATGGTTTTTCCAGTGGTCATGTATGGATGTGAGAGTTGGACTATAAAGAAAGCTGAGCACAGAAGAATTGATGCTTTTGAACTGTGGTGTTGGAGAAGACTCTTGAGAGTCCCTTGGACTGCAAGGAGATCCAACCAGTCCATCCTAAAGGAGATCAGTCCTGGGTGTTCATTGGAAGGACTGATGCTGAACTGAAACTCCAATACTTTGGCCACCTCATGCGAAGAGTTGACTCATTGGAAAAGACCCTGATGCTGGTAGGGATTGGGGGCAAGAGGAGAAGGGGACGACAGAGGATGAGATGGCTGGATGGCATCACTGACTCGATGGACATGAGTTTGAGTAAACTCAGGGAGTTTGTGATGGACAGGGAGGCCTGGCTGCTGCGATACATGGGGTCGCAAAGAGTCAGACACGACTGAGCAACTGAACTGAACTGATGAGCAAAATAGTGGAGTACATACGTATGTGATTTCCCCAGTATGTGAAAGTCACTCATTAATTTTCAATTTTATATTATTTTCTGTTTGGGCATTGTTCATTAATAAAGCAAAATACCTACTGCAGAATTCCAAGATAATCTATACTGACAATATTTAAATATTGGAAAACTGTTGGTAAACCTCATTCTCAATTTACAAAATAATCAAACTTTCTGTTGCTGTTTTTTTTTTTTGGCGGAGGGGCTTCCCTGGTGGCTAGGATGGTAAAGAATCTGCCTGCAATTCAGGAGTGAAAATGAAAGTGAAAGTCGTTCAGTTGTGTTGGACTCTGTGATCCCATAGATTATACAGTTCATGGAATTCTCCAGGCCAGAATATTGGAGTGGGTAGCTTTTCATTTCCCCAGGGATCTTCTCAACCCAAGGATCAAACCCAGGTCTCCCACACTGCAGGCGGATTGCAGGCTACAACTGGATTCTTTACCAGTTGTAGCTCCAAACTGCAGTCTATGCACAGAAACATAAAAAAGAGAGAAATTATCTGAACCAACTATGTAAGAATTCTGGAAAACAGTAAAAATCCTACAGCAATGAAGCAAATGCTGAATCAATAAAAGGCAATTTAAAAAAATTACTCCTGTAATATAGGGAATTATTAACCAACTGATGGAACACAAGCTATACTATCAACAATCAAAATCCTGGGGAAGAAGAACACCTAATTTCTAGAGCTGTAGCATCATTACATTTAAATGTCCAATTTTCAACAACAACAAGAAAAATTACAGAGCATGCAAAGAAAGAGAAAAGTATGGCCCATTCAAAAGAAAAATAAAATGACACAAAATGTCCCTAAGGAAGCCTAGACACTGGACTTACTAGAAAAAGACATCAACACAACTGTATTAAATATGTTCAAAGAGATAAGTGAACTACGGTAAAGAACTAAGGAAAACCACAAAACCAGTGCATGAACTAAATGAGACTATCAATAAGACGTAAAAATTATCTAAAGGGACAAACAGAAATTTTGACCTTGAAAAGTACAAAAAGTAAAATGAAAAGCTTCCTAAGAAGTTCCAATAACAAATTTGAATGGGTGGAAAGAAGGAATCAGTGAAAATTAACACAGGGCACTTGGAATTAGAAAGTTAGGGATAGACAGGAAAAAAGAATGAAATTAAGTGAACTGAGCATAAGGAACCTATGAAAGATCATCAAGCAGGTCAACATATCCATTATTGGAGTCTAAGAAGGAACAGTCAGAGCAACGGAGACAGAAGGAATACTTGAACAACAGCAAAAAAGGCAGAAAATTTTCCAAATTTGACAAAGGAAATGAAACTGTACATCGAGATACTCAACAACTCCAAGCAGGATATGCTCAGTGAGATTCATATTGATGCACATTGTAAATTATCTAAAGACAAAATAGAATATTTAAAATAAGGAAAGAAAAAGTACCTTGCAAAGTACAATCTTCCATAAATGATCGGTTGATTTCTTATTTGAAACCATGGATGGAAGCCTGAAGGCAATGGGATAACACAGAGTACCTACCATAGGAACATCGGTTCAGTTCAGGTGCTCAGTCGTGTCAGACTTTTTGCAACCCCATGGACTGCAGCACACCAGGCTTCTCTGCCCATCGCCAACTCCCAGAGCTTACTCAAATTTATGTCTATCATTTCTTCAGTGCTCAGCTTTCTTTATAGTCCAAGTCTCACATCCATACATGACTACTGGAAAAACCATAGCTTTGACTAGACAGACCTTTGTTGGTAAAGTGATGTCTCTGCTTTTTAATATGCTGTCTAGGTTGGTCATAGCTTTTCTTCCAAGGAGCAAGCATCTTTTAATTTCATGGCTACAGTTACCCTTGGCAGTGATTTTGGAGCCCCCCAAAATAAAGTCTTACACCATTTCCATTGTTTCCCCATCTATTTGCCATGAAGTAATGGGACCAGATGCCAAGATTTTAGTTTTCTGAATGTTGAGTTTTAAGCCACTCTCCTCTTTCACTTTCATCAAGAAGCTCTTTAGTTCTTCTTCACTTTCTGCTGTAAGGGTGGTGTCATCTGTGTATCTTACGTTATTGATATTTCTTCCAGCAATCTTGATTCCACTTTGTGCTTCATCCAGCCCAGCATTTTGCATGATGTTCTCTGCATACAAGTTAAATAAGTAGGATGACAATATGCAGCATTGACGTACTCCTTTCCCAATTTGGAACCAGTCTGTTGTTCTATGTCCAGTTCTAACTGTTGCTTCTTTACCTGCATACAGATTTCTCAGGAAACAAGTCAGGTGGTCTGGTATTCCCATCTCTTTAAGAATTTTCCAAAGTTTGTTGTGATCTATGCAGTCAAAAGCTTTGGCATAGTCAATAAAGCAGAAACAGATGTTTTTCTGGAACTCTCTTGCTTTTTCAATTATCCAAAGGATGTTGGCAATTTGATCTCTTGTTCCTCTGCCTTTTCTAAATCCAGCTTGAACATCTGGAAGTCCACAGTTCACATACTGTTGAAGCCTGGCTTGGAGAATTTTGAACATTCCTTTGTTAGTGTGTGAGATGAGTGCAATTGTGCAGTAGTTTGCACATTCTTTGGCATTGCCTTTCTTTGAGATTGGAATTAAAACTGACCTTTTCTATTCTTGTGGCCAGTGCTGAGATTTCCAAATATAGGAACATAGAGAATTTAAAAAAAAAAAAAAAAAAAAGCTATCAACCAAAACTATCCTTTAAGGATAAAGTAGAAATTAAAAGCTAAGGAAAAAAATAAAACCTAAAGAAATCCACTTTACTAATAGACCTGACTTACAAGAAATGTTAAAGGAAATCTTTCAAACTGAAAAGACACTAGATAGTAACTTCAAGCCGTATGAAGAAATGAAGAACATTGCTAAAGGTAAACTACATTTGTAAATATAAAAGCCAATATCACTATATCTTGTTTTGAAACTTTTTTTTGCTTCACTATATGATTTAAAATACAAACGCATAAAACGTATAAACCTATATTAATGAGCATATAGTGTATAAAGGCAGAGAAGGCAATGGCAACCCACTCCAGTACTCTTGCCTGGAAAATCCCATGGACGGAGGAGCCTGGTAGGTTGCAGTCCATGGGACTAGGAGCTGGACATGCTAGGAGTCGGACACGACTGAGCGACTTCACCTTACTTTTCACTTTCATGCACTGGAGAAGGAAATGGCAACCCACTCTAGTGTTCTTGCCTGGAGAATCCCAGGGACGGGGGAGCCTGGTGGGCTGCCATCTACGGGGTTGCACAGAGTTGGACACAACTGAAGAGACTTAACAGAAGCAACAGCTGTGTGTAAAGGTGTAATCTGTGACACAAACAATAAAAAGTGTAGGGACAGAGAAGGCTAGGAGCTGTGTTCAGACACTACTGAAAGTAGGGAAGTACTGTTCAAATCAGATTGTTAAATGTCTAGGGTGTCAATTGCAATTTCTAACATAACCATTGAAATAATTTAAAATATATGGGAAACACAATAAGAAGAGAATCAAAATGATGCACTACAAAACCAACTTTCAAATAGTAATGGAAGAATTAAGTGGAAGAAAGCATACAGAAGAGATACAGAAGCCAAATGGCAAAATGGCAGAATCAAATCTTTCCTTACAAGTAATTAAGAGTGAATGGATTAAACTCTCCAGTTAGAAGATAGGAATTGGCAAAATGGATTAAAAAGAAACATTATCTATATGCTTACTACAAGAGAATCACTTTAGATTAAAAGACACAAAGAAGTTGATTAAAAACATGGAAAACTATCTTGCATCTGAATAGTAAATAAAAAGGCCTGGTGTATATTTATTATTATCAGAATAAATAAATTTCAAATAAAAATGATTACAAGAGACAAAGATCTTTATATATTAATAAAAGTTTCAACCCATCAGGAAGATATAACAAATATAAATGTATACATATCTAATAACAGAGCCCCGAAATACATGGAGCAAAAATTCAGGGTTGAAAAGAGATATAGCTAGGTATACACTAATAGTTGGATACTTTTAAACACAACTTTATCATTAAATGGGGAAAAAAATAGTCTCTTCGACTTGATAACTACATGCAAAAATGAAAAAGGAGTTGAGCCCCATCTTTATACCACATATAAATAGTCATTCAAAACAATTCAAACAACTAAATTTGAGTTAATATTACACAGATTTTACAAAAAATCTAAATATAAATATACATAATTATAAATTTGACAATAACTTTTAAATAGAATACCAAAAACACAGGCAACAAAAATATAGATAAATTATATTCCATTATAATTTTTTGAAGAACACTGTAAAGAGAATGAAAAATAACTCAGAGAATGGGAGAAGTATTTGCAAATCACATATGGAATTGGAAGTTAATGTGAAAATATATAAAGAAATCCTACAGTTCAACAAGAAGACAAGTAACACAAGTTGAAAATTGACAAGGAACTTGTATAAATATTTCTCAAAAAAAGATTGAAAAATGACTAATTAGCACATTTAAAAAAAAAAAGGCTCAGTATAGTTAGTCATTAGGGAAATGAAAATCTTAAACCACAATGATATACTGATCCACAACTGTAAAAATAAACAGAGACAAAAAATAAACTTGCCATTGATTTCCATTATTCTTCTCTTTAATTGTACCTCTGCTTTCTTATTTATAATCCCATTTTTTTCCTCACTAATTTTTTTCTTACTAATGGCAGTTATGACCTCAAACTCAGTCACTGGTCTGATGATTATCTCTATCGGCTTTTTCCTTTTTTTTTTTTCACATTGCACACAATTTATTGCATCCATATGCTAATAACTTGCTGATTTGTTGCTGCTGCTCAGTTGCTAAGTCCTGGCTGACTCTTCGCAGTCCCATGAACTGCAGCATGCCAAGCTTCCCTGTCCTTCACTATCTCCTGGAGTTTGCTCAAAGTCATGTCCCTTGGGTCAGCGATGCCATCCAACCATCTCACCCTCTGTTGTCCCCTTCTCTTGCCCTCAATCTTTCCCATCATCAAGATCTTTTCCAAAGAGTCAACTCTTTGCATCAGGTGACCAAAGTATTGGAGCTTCAGCTTCAGTACCAGTCCTTCTAATGAATATTCAGGGTTGAACTCCCTGATATTTATCTTCTTTTTTGGATTATTTCTCTATATTCTATCTGATAGACAATTCAAACTTTTTCTTTTTCATAGTAATTTCTAAATTGTCATCTCCAAACTTCATTCTTAAATTCTTTTGATTACATTCTGTGATTTGTCTGTTAATCCTTTTGCTTGTTTGAATCACTGTATTACCATATTAGAAACTTTAAAAGTCACCTTGAACTTCTTTGTCCCCACTAGCATACCTTTAATTGTAAAGATTATCAAATAAAAATTCCTAATGAATTTTTCCATGTTGTCCCTGAGTATTGTCAACACCCCAGTTCTTATCTTCTGAAATATTTTTCTGGACAAATGGCATAATATATGTGAATTCCAAGTACTCCTATTTCCTTATCATTCTTTATCATATAAATCTATTTACCAACACTGACTTTCTCTGACTACAAGTTTTTCACCACTGATAAAATATGGCTATTTATCTTTAATCTCTTGTTGTTGTTATCATTGATCAGTTGAGTCAGCTCTTCGCATCAGGTGGCCAAAGTATTGGAGCTTCAGCCTCAGCATCAGTCTTTTCCAATGAATATTCAGGGTTGATTTCCTTTTGGATTGACTGGTTTGATTTTCTTGCAGTCCAAGTGACTCTCAATAATCTTTGCTAGCACCACAGTTCAAAAGCATCATTTCTTTGCTGCTCAGTCTTATTTATAATCCAACTCTGGTAGAATATTTAATCTCTACTCAATCCTTATCAAAACCTCACACAACCTTGCTAAAATCACTCATCTATTTTTTTACTTCCTTGTTCTATTTTGCAAGACTCTAACATTGTCACCATTTTTAAATCAAATTTTATTAAAATTTAACTTATATTTAATTATATCTGTAAATGTACTATTGTCCTTGTGGTTTTCCCTGAAACTCCCAATAGAAACCAATTTTTACTTTTCTTAGTGACTTATTTCTTAGTTCTTTTACTCCTTTTAGTTATGAATTTGTTATTGTTTTTGTTTTTATGCACAGATCTCACACGTTTATTTGAAAAACAAAATACAGGTAAAAACCAGAAACAATATGAAAGTAGGTAAAATACTCCATATTTGTCCAGGTTCCTCTTTCTATGGAATTTTTCAGGCAAGAATACTGGATTGGATTACCATTTCCTCCTCCAGAGGATCTTCCCGGCCCAGGGATGGAATTCATGCCTCCTTTGTCTCCTGCAATGGCAGGCAGAGTCTTCTCCACTGTGCCACCTGGGAAGCCCTACATTTGTTGTGTATCAACAATAAAAAAGGTATATTTGAAATTTGAGTGTAAAGCACAAAAGACTCACATTTATCCTGAGTTTACCAATCTTCATGATATAATTTCCTTGAGTTCTTTTGATGGATTTCTTCTTTCCACACTTACTTGGAGTTGTCAAATGGTAAGGACTTTTGTATTTCTTCTGCTCACTTACTTTGACAGCAATTTTAAATGTCACCAGTAGGTGCCACCTTCCAACATAAAATAAAGAACTTATATGTGTCATGATTTGAAGGTATCAGAAGATGATTAGATGGCTGATACTAACATTTAGAAGATAGAGAGATTGGGTAGATAGATAGGTATAGATAAATGGAAGACTAGTTAATGAATACATAGTGACATGTGCAAATACACATTAAAAAATGAATTTAAAAAAATAAATAAAAAATGAATTAGTAGCTCCAAAATATAGGCCCTGCATTTTTAGAATAAAGTTAGTTTTCAGAGAGTTACTTTGGCATATGTACATATTACTGATACCAACAGTAAAACTGCCTTCTGACACATGTAACAGAAATTAACCCTGAATTTCATTTTTTTAAAAAAAAGGATTTGTTGGAAGATGAAAAATTTTATACTCCACAGAAACATAATCTCAAGGATTTTTTCTTATATTGTTTTACTGAAATAGTTTCTCCTGCACATAGTTATGTAGCTGTACCTTTCCTTTTTCTCTCCTCCTCTTCTTCCTTCCCTTTCTTTTACTTCTTCTCCCTCTCCCTGTCCTTCCGCCACTCTCCCTCCCCTCCCTCTCCTCCTTTCTCCTTTTTTCCTCCTTATTTTTCTTCTCTTCCTTCTCTCCTTACCTCCTTATCCTTCCCCCTCTTCCTCTTCCTCCTTATTCTTATGGTTTTTACTTAAATATTATCATATCAATGAAGACAACTTTTTATCAACAATCTATTTTGTTATCTTTATTTAACCTTTGTGTATGGCCACTCAGTCATGTCCTGCTCTTTGTGACACCATGGACTGATGCACACTAGCTTTCACTGTCCTTTAATATCTCCTGGAGTTTGTTCAAACTCATGTCCACTGAGTCAGTGATGCCATCCAACCACCTCATCCTCTGTCATCTCCTTCTCCTCCTGCCTTCAATCTTTCCTAGCATCAGGGTCTTTTCCAATAAGTCTGCACTTTATATCTGGTGGCCAAAGTATTGGAGCTTCAGCATCAGTCCCTCCAATAAAAATTCAGGATTGAGTTCCTTTAAGATTGACAGGTGTGATCTCCTTGCTGTCCAAGGGACTCTTGAGAGACTTCTGCAGCACCACAGTTCCAAAGCTTTAATTCTTGAGCACTCAGCCTTCTCTATGGCCCAAATCTCACTTTCATATATGACTACTGGAAAAACCATAGCTTTGACTAGACATATATTTTTTGGAAAAGTGGTGTCTCTGCTTTTTAATATGCAGTCTAGGTTTTTTGTAGCTTTTCTTCCAAGGAGCAAGCATCTTTTAATTTCATACAGTCACCATACACAGAGATTTTGGAGCCCGAGAAAATAAAGTCTGCTACTGCTTCCATTATTTCCCCATCTATTTGCCATGAAGTGTTGGGACCAGACACCATGATGTTAGTTTTTTGAGTGTTCAGTTTTAAGCCAGCTTTTTCATTCTCTTTCACTTTTATCAAGAGCTTCTTTAGTTTCTCTTTGCTTTCTGAAATAAGGGTGGTGTCATCTGCACATCTGAGGTTCTTGATATTTCTCCCAGCAATCTTGATTCCAGCTTGTGCTTCATTGAGGCTGGCACTTCACATGATGTATTCTGCCTAGAAGTTAAATAAGTGGGGTGACAATTTATAGCCTTGATACGCTAGTTTCCAAATTTAGAACCAGTCCATTGTTCCATGTAAGGTTCTAACTGTTACTCTTTGACCTGCATACAGGTTTCTCAGGAGGCAGGTAAGGTGGTTTGGTATTCTCTAGTCTTTCAGAATTTTCCACAGTCTGTTGTTATTCACACAATCAAAGGATTGTGCATGTTCAGTGAAGGAGATGTTTTCTGGAATTCCCTTGATCTTTCTATGTTCCAATGGATGTTGGCGATCTCATCTCTGATTCCTCTGCCTTTTCTAAATGTAGTTTGTACATCTGGAATTTCTCAGTTCACGTGCTGTTGAAGACTACCTTGAAGGATTATGAGCATTATCTTGCTAGTATGTGAGATGCATGCAATTGTGCAGTAGTTTAAACTTTCTTTGGCATTGGCTTTCTTTGGGTATGGAATGAACACCCACTTTTTCCAGTCCTGTGGCCACTGCTGATTTTTCTAAATTTGCTGACATATTGAGTGCAGCACTTTCACAGCATCATCCCATAGGATTTGAAATAGTTCAGCTGGAATTCCATCACCTCTACTAGCTATGTTCGTAGTGATGCTTCCTAAGGCCCACTTGACTTCACATTCCATGTGTCTGGCTCTGGGTGAGTGATCACACCATTATGGTTTTCTAGGTCATTAAGACCTTTTTTTTTTTTTTTTTTTTTGTATAGTTCCTCTGTGTATTCTTGCCATCTCTTCTTAACATCTTCTGCTTCTGTTAGGTCCATACCATTTCTGTTCTTTATTTTGCCCATCTTTGAATGAAATGTTCCCTAGTATCTCTAATTTTCTCAGAGAAATCTCTAGTCTTTCCCAGTCTTTTGTTTTCCTCTATGTCTTTGCATTCTTCTCTTAAGAGGGCTTTCTTGTCTCTCCTTGCTATTCTTTGGAACTTGGAAATGAACCAAGATCCTTCTGTTGTTTTTGAGATTGTACCCAAGTACTGCATTTTGGACTCTTTTGTTAACTTGAGGCCTAATCCATTTCTTCTAAGGGATTCTTGCCCGCAGTAGTAGATATAATGGTCACCTGAATTAAATTCATCCATTCCCATCTATGTAAGTTCACTGATTCCTAAAATGTCCACGTTTACTCTTGCCATCTCCTGTTTGACCACTTCCAATTTACCTTGATTCATGGACCTAACATTCCAGGTTCCTATGCAGTATTTTCTTTACAGTACCAGACTTTACTTTTACCACCAGACACATCAAAAACAGCATTGTCTCTGCTTTGGCTCAGCCTCTTCATTCTTTCTGGAGCTATTTCTCTGCTCTTCTCCAGTAGCTGGACATCTACAGACCTGGGGGCTCATCTTTCAGTGTTGTATCTTTTTGCCTTTTAACAGCAGAAACTTTGCTTTATTCACTGCTGTAATTTCATGCCTCAATAATACCTATCACACAGTAGGTCCTTGAAAAAATATAATAATACAAATGATATGCTTCTAGAATTCATATATGTACCAGATCAAAGTTTTTTTTTATTTATTTTTTTTTATTATTAGTTGGAGGCTAATTACTTCACAACATTTCAGTGGGTTTTGTCATACATTGATATGAATCAGCCATAGAGTTACACGTATCAAAGTTTTGACAGCTCCAGAGTACTATGCACTACTGCAGAAATTCACTATCATGATTGATTTTTGAAAAGCCACTTCATATTTGTACAATTTCTCAGTTCCACCCACCTAAGTAACTGAAATTTGGTTTTCAGAGCACAGGGGAAGAAGAATCTTATCTACTCCTCTGAGGATTACTGTCAAATAAGAAGAGGGCTTAAGAAGTTGTGAGAAGAATAAGAGAGAAATGAATAGAGCTATAGCCCTGGCCAGATACTTGAAGAAGTCCTTTTTAAAAATTTACAAGACATTTGTTTACAATAAGAGATTCATCTATTGCCAAATAATAAAGACACTATTTATGTTCTCTCACTAGATATTTATACCTCCCATGATTTTACTGTAGTTTAATTTCAATGTTAATTTTTTTTTCTATTTTGCCCATAGAGATGACTATTTTAATCAAGTTGGGAACTTAAAGGAGATGTACAGTTGCAAGCATGATAATAATTCATTAAATTGTGAATTAGCAATTTCATCCCATTGGACTTCAGGGATTAAAGGTCAGTTTTAAGGCATTGATTTCTAGGAGTTGAATTAGGTAGGAATGTTATCTATGCAGCTTCACATGGGTATTATTATATATGCATTTTATTTACTTATTATCTAGACTATCTCTAGCAAGTCTACTTGCCCATCACCTCACAGTTCCCACATGGGGAATTCCACTTTGAATAATAATTCCACTTTGAATAACAATGAATATTGTCATTGCTTCTATGAGCTTCTTTAATATCCATTTCCCTAGGTGAATGTGAATTACTGTCTTTATGAATTTGCATATAGTACTGCAGAAATTTCTAGAGAAGTAAAGGGATACTATTGTGACATTTGCTTATTTCTAGTACACACTGAAGTATAGCATCATATTTTTCTTTGCTTTGTTTTTATTAAGCTTTCAATTCCATGTACATAGAAATTATAATGTCCAAATTATCAACTCTGCACTACTTTTTGTTAAAGAAGACAGTTTAAGGATTTCATTGAATTGTAATGCCAATGTCAAATGACTTCTAACTCAAAGAAAAAGATTTTAAAAATCCTTGGAGGACAATTTTAAGATATTCAAGTATAAGGAAATGTGCCCTAGTAGTGTAATATAGGTTATATTTGGAAAATACTAAATGATGAAAATGTGTATACTTACTAAGTCACTTTAGCTTGTACCCATCTCTGTCAGGGCTGAACCAAGATTACTGCATGAAATAGATAAAAAAGTAAAATAAGATGCAATGAGGGCTTTACTGAGAAAAAATTCTGAGAGACTAGTCTTTGTAGGGAGAGTGCTGTGATTTCTCTATAGCTCTCCACATTAGAAGCCAAGTTGATATGACACCTATGAAAAGTAAAAAGCTAGGCACTCAGTGATTTGGAAAATTTGTGTTGAGATACAAATATCATGAACTCTCTTAAACTGCTCAAACTCAAGCTCTATCCATCACATATGGACTGATGAAAGGCTCTCTAATGGCTATAGATTGTCACTGTGAAATAGTTCTAGCCAACTTCAAGTGCCAGTGATTTCCTTGTATCAAAACTGGATGTTAGAAAAACCATGGCCACTTTTTTTTTCTTAAGATACACATTCACATCTCAATGTTTAATACACTTTCTTAGATGGATTTTGCAGTGAGAATCTATATCTGGGTGTAACTGATCAACCTAGAGTTAGGCTTACTGAGACAAGTTTTATGTAATTTTGGTTGGCTGAAATACATACTAACATGATTTTAATTATATCCCAGTCTGTGAGTTTTCTGTAGATCTTAGTAGTCCACATAATTCACCTCGCCTATGTTTAGAGATAAAAGCATAATAATTATTATTTTGTGTCATTTTTCAATTTTGGATTTATGTTACATAATTGCCTTCAACATTGTCACCGTATCAGAGTCTTCACATATAGCTGTTTGACATTGTAGTTCATCTTTCAATTCGGCATCATCACACTTGCGCCTTAGCTTTGGGAATAGAACCTGACGCAATGCATTCCAAATATATGTTTCATTGAATGAATAAATGATGGAAATTATTTATACCTAAATAATTAATACCTAATCTCATTGTACTATAGCCTAGGCACTTTATAACACTAGAGCAATATGCTACATTCTAGGAAGTTAGAAAGATCAGACATGTTATTATGAGTAGACAACAAAATATATTTAAAGAATGCCACATATAGAAATGCACAAATCCCATGTAACACAAACTATTGCTGTTCTATTGGAAAGAAGAAAACATTGTGCCTTTCGTTTATATAGGATCTCAATTAACGAGTGGTACTTCCATTAGCCCACAACAGCTAAGCCCCTAATCTGGATCAGAATGCTGTTGTTCAATGAGATTTTGGGTCTTACTAAATATTCTTACCATTTTTTTGTTTTGTTGTTTAGTCGCTCAGTCATGTCTGACTCTTTGCCACTCCCTGAACTATGCAAACCACCAGATTTCTCTGTCTATGGGATTGTCCAGGCAAGAATACTGGAGTGTATTGCCATTTCCTTCTCCAGGGAATTTTCTTGACCCAGGGATTGAACCCTGTTCTCCTCCATTGCAGGTGAATTCTTTACCACTGAGCCACCTGGAAGCCCATTTTTATCCATTACCAGCCCATTAATGTGTGTAATGGCTAATTTTATGCACAATTTGGCTAAGCTATGGTGCCCAGTTGTTTAGTCAAACACCAGAATGGATGTCACTGTGAGGATATTTTAAACATGTGATTAACATTTTAATCAGTAAACAATGAATATGCTGGGCCTGCAAAGATCTTGGAAGTTTTTAGTTTTAGAAACTGATTGAAATGTTCTCAAGAAGTGAGTTAAGTTAGGTTCATTATTTATTTCTTACTTACTTTTTAAACTTTGCTTTTACTTGTTTTGATATTTAGAAATTGGTTTTACAAAAAGTGATCAAAGGAGGAAAAGAGAGGGGTGAGGCTTGCATTCATAATGCTGTAATTTTGCTAAAAATTTTATAGCACGTTTAATTGTTTATAGAAAAGGCCCTTTGTTGGAGGAATAATCAAAATAGAAACACAATAGATACACATTGTAAAATAATTAATTGTGATCATCATGATTTTCTTCTCTTTTGCACCAATCATGTTCTTTAATGCCAAGGCTTTCTCAAGAGAAAAGCATTTCAAGCGCTCATATCAAAACTGTAAAAATAAAAATTCCTCTTGTCCTTGAAAAATTATCAAATGTATCTTAGATAATCTGATCTTGTATCTAAAAGTAAACTAGAAACATGTAAAACAAAGAGTCACTTCACTGGGAGTACTCCAGACATCTATTATGCTAGCAGATACTTTTTTGTGTGTGAGTGGTGACATAAATCCTTTCACCTTGAGGATTTATCAAATAATTATAGCTTGAATCCCAACTCTCAGAATATAACGAAGCCATGGAAATAGCAAAGGAAAGTATTACATAAGAGAGGAAGCATTGTCACTTGATACTTGAATGCCAAAAATATCACTTTCTTTTGTTAAGTGTTCTTAAGAAAATTGCTTTTTTATGTTAAAGTACAGGTTCTACAAATAAAAATAAAACGGACGTATTTCCAGAAGTATGCTCAATATAACTGCATAATTCTCCTGTATTTTTGAACTTTCCATTTTTTTAAAAATCTCTGATCTTAAATTATTATTAATTATATAATTTCTATGTATATAACTGTCACTAATGATAAATAGAAACATCATTGTTAAAAAAACAATTTATCCTTTTTATTGTTGCACATGATATTATCTTAAATATTTAATTATTTGCAAAAAATAATATAAATTCTATATAATGCTTGGTACAGTCATTTGAAACAGCATTCAGTGGAGTCTTTTTTTAGGAGAATATGATTCTCAGTCTGGGGGAGGAAAAATGCTTGAATGTCACATTTGCATATACTCTTGAAAATCTATATTGGCAAATAAAACAAGAGAACCAATATTTACATTGAAAAGTCAGTCCACTTCACAAATATTTCCACAAAAAACTTAAGGATTATATTAAGAAGTTGAAAATTTGTATCACAATTGAATTGGAAAGTTCACATAAAAATGGTTTCTTAGAGCATGAACCATATACTTTCTCTTTGCATTACAAATCTATCAATATTCTTCCAAACCATGGTTCCGTTGCCGCAGAAAGAAGGTAACTAAGGTGAAACTTAATGGGCCTTCTTAATTAATTCTCATACACTAAAAACAGATCTGTTGAGTACTTTTTTCAGAGCATCTGGTCTTCCAGAAGCACTCATAAGTCAAATAGCATCAAACATACCTTGCTATTTCACCATGAGGGATACTTTGCTATCAACATTTTGTCTTTAAATGGGTTCTATTTGTATTCTCATTGAACAACTTTGGTGATTTCTGTTTTCGCATTTCAGTACAATAAACCATGTGCAGTAGAAATCACTTCAGTTTGGTTGCTTCCAAATATGTTCTGGTTCCTATATGTTTCCCATTATAAATTGTGATTTATCCATTAGCTTTTAATTAAGACTGATGTGCTTCACATTTTCAAACAACTTGACATATAATCACACTATAAAATAATGCAATATTTAAAAGGCTGAAACTTGGAATCAAGCTAATTCATTTTGGTTGCATCTGAAATACAGTTTCTATTTTACACACCTGCACTGGAGACAGTTTTGCCTCACAGAACTACTGTGAGGATTAAATTACATAGTGAAGGCATAGCCCTTAGCAGAGTGCTTTAACATAAAAAAATTAAAATAAACTATTCTTATCATTTACTATAAATAGCATTGGCTCATAAATTTTATGTAAGAGAAAGGCTCTGGAACCTCCTTTGGCATTCTACTTATTTCAGATCTAAAAATATCACCTGAACAATGAAGCTCAACTTTAGACACATTTAAACTCATAGCATAAAAATAACTTTCTTTTTTATTCAAAAGGTTGCAGCATTCTACATTTATTTTGAATTCTCTTTAATGAGTTTTCATTTTGAACAACTTGAAACAGAATATCATTAAAATATTTCAGTTTGTCTGTCTCTAAACTTGACATGAAAGCTGAGGGTGATGCTTTCTAGGGGTTGTGAGGTTAATATGTGGGGTTTTTTCCGCCCCTTAAAAAAGCTAAACTATTTCAGTGTCTCAAGAAGATGTAACTGAAATTTCCAGAAAGACATTGAGGAATTTTTGCAACTTAAATCATCACAAGACGGGCTCTCTGGTAGACTGAACTTTTTGTTGTTATTTGCTCTCTCTCTGGCCACTCTTTCTTGAGAATGATAAGTCCCAAATAGGCGAGAGGAAAATTCATGCAGTTATTTTGCTTGTAATGAAACATGTTGTCTATTATGTTATATACAGTATTCCTTTTCAAATAAAAAGATTAATTATACACATGGACATGCTTCTATTCTTGAACACTATTGAGTTGTCTACTGGAGATTTGATTATTAAAAAGTAAAGTGAAGTCCTTCAGTCGTGTCCGATTCTTTGCAACACCATGGACTGTAGCTCACCAGGCTCCTCCATCCATTGAATTTTCCAAGCAAGAGTACTGGAGTGGGTTGCCATTTCCTTCTCCAGAGTACCTTCCCAACCCAGGTATTGAACCCAGGTCTCCCGTGTTGCAGGCAGACGCTTTACCGTCTGAGTCACCAGGGAAGCTAAGTTTGGGAATTTTTCTCAATAACCTGCATGATTAAGGACACATTATATGACCTTTATTCTATACTAAAGAGACGTTTTCCTTCTTTCTTTCACCCTTCTTTTCCTTCCTTCTTTTCTTCTCTTTCTTTTTCTTCTTTCTCATTTCTCTCTCTCTTTCTTTCCTCCGTTCCTTCTCTTTTGCTTTTATTTTTGTATTAATTATGCTATTATTTCTTAGAAAATTAATACCAATTAAGGTACTTTATTTTTCCTGGGCTCCAAAGTCACTGAAGATGGTGACTGCAGCCACAAAATTAAAAGATGTTTGCTCCTTAGAAGAAAAGCTATGACAAACGTAGACAGCATATTAAAAAGCAGAGACACTACTTTGCCGACAAAGGTCTGTATTGTCAAAGCTATGTTTTTCCCAGTAGTCATGTATGGATGTGAGAGTTGGATCATAAAAGAAGAGTGAACGCCAAGAATTGATGCTCTTGAGCTGTGGTGTTGGAGAAGACTCTTGAGAGTCCCTTGGACTGCAAGGAGATCCAACCAGTCCATCCTAAAAGAAGTCAATCCTTAATATTCCTTAGAAGGAATGATGTTGAAGCTGAAACTCCAATACTTTGGCCACCTGATGAGAAGAGCTGACTCATTCGAAAAATCCCTGATGCTGGGAAATATTGAATGCAGGAGGAGAAGGGGATGACAAAGGGTGAGATGGTTGGATGGCATCACCGACTCAATGGACATGAGTTTGAGCAAGCTCCAGGTAATGGTGAAGGACAGGGAAGCCTGATGTGTTGCAGTCCATGGGGTGTTAAAGAGGCAGACACAACTGAGCAACTGAACAACAACAACAACAAAGGTATTTTAATCCATAGGTGGCCATAATATAATTCTATATCCATGTTTGTCTATTTGTTTTGAAAAAGGTTTACTAAAATTTTACAGAAGCAAGTATGAACTACCAGGACACACAGTTCAGTTCAGTCACTCAGTCGTGTCCAACTTGTTGCAACCCCATGGACTGGCAGCGACCCCTGTCAGTACACCAGGCCTCCCTATCCATCACCAACTCCCAGAGTTTATACAAACTCATGTCCATTGAGTTAATGATGCCATCCAACCATCTCATCCTCTGTCGTCCCCTTCTCCTGCCCTCAATCTTTCTCAGCATCAGGAGCTTTTGAAATGAGTCAGCTCTTCACATCAGGTGGCCAAAGTATTGGAGTTTCAGCTTCAACATCATTCCTTCCAATGAACACCCAGGATTGAACTCCTTTAGGATGGACTGGTTGGATCCCCTTGCAGTCCAAGGGACTCTCAAGAGTCTTCTCCAACACCACAGTTCAAAAGCATCAATTCTTCTGTGCTCAGCTTTCTTCATATTCCAACTCTCACATCCATACATGACTAATGTAAAAACCATAGCCTTGAAGAGACGGACCTTTGTTGGTAAAGTAATATTTCTGCTTTCTAATATGTTGGTCATAACTTTCCTTCCAAGGAGTAAGCGTCTTAATTTCATGGGTGCAGTCACCATGTGCAGTGATTCTGGAGCCCAAAAAAACAAAGTCAGCCACTATTTCCACTGTTTCCCCATCTATTTGCCATGAAGTAATGGAACCAGATGCCATGATGTTAGTTTTCTGAATGTTGAGTTTTAAGCCAACTTTTTCACTCTCCTCTTTCACTTTCATCAAGAAGCTCTTTAGTTCTTCTTCACTTTCTGCCATATGGGTGGTGCCACCTGCATATCTGAGGTTATTGATATTTCTCCCGGCAATCTTGATTCCAGCTTGTGCTTCATCCAGCCCAGCATTTCTCATGATGTACTCTGCATATAAGTTAAACAAGCAGGGTGACAATATACAGCCTTGATGTACTCCTCTTCCTATTTGGAACCAGTCTGTTGTTCCATGTCCACGGTTGAGACATAATACTCACTTGCTGCCACAGGCTGAATTGCACAGCCCATCCTCCTTGCTCCTTCCTAAAAGTTAAAGTGACATATATGCTAGTGATTTTGCAGACTCTTCCTAAATAAATTACAGCAATTGTTTCCTTAAGAAAAGTTGCACTCTAGAGAAGTTTTTCCTTGCTTTTACTGTCTCTCAAGAGAAAGTAGACAGCAACTGGAGAAACTGTGAGTTGAGACTAGCTAAATGTGCTTCTATATTCTGAAGCTAATCACAAACTCTAAGGCTCTGAAGAAATTAAGCCTACATTGTCTTTATCTTTCCCAATACGCTGTCACTTGTTTCTAATAATAACATAACTTCTTTTTGCAAATGGGCAGGCTCTGTGAATCTATGGATAATATAAATGTACATAGTGCTATTAGGGAGTTAGTTACATTTTGAATAACTAATAACTTTTTCTATATCTGTAAAACATGCGAATACTTATTTTGTGTTCTATAAATTCAATACAATTTCTGCTCATTCCAATCATGCCTTTAAGTTTTTAAACTATATTTTCTTGCTTTGGGGGTAGAGGAATTATGCAGATAAATACCCTGCCTAACAAAATGTTAATTCTGTTGTAGCTATAAGCTAGATAATTTTGGTCATGAAAAGAAGAAGTAAACTAGATTTGGCAGAAATTAGAGTAGTCCCGATTCAGCAGTAACCTTACACAAAACCTAGATTCTGTTGTAATCAAATCAGACAAACTAGATTTGGGTATAATTAGATCAGCATAATTAAATTCTCCATCTCTTAGGGAACATCAAAATGCACATATGTAGGCTTCATTACTTTTTTTTTCTTTTTGCCCCTGGTTGTAGCAATGAAAATCTATATCCAAGAAGAATTCAGATGTGTGTGTCACTTAACAAGACAGGTTCTTATCCACTGATATTTCTAAAAATTACTTTAGCCAAAACAACTAATTATAGTTTTCAGTAAAACGGTTTCAAGAGTTTCTAAGTTTAATTCTACTTTACAATTTACCCATTATTTAAAAAATAAAGTTCTTTATTAAAATAGCTAACAATCAGGAATTAAGGACAATAAAATGCATTCTGTTCTGTCATATGCCAGATTGAATAATTCCAACCAAATGAGCATAATATTGGTAAATTACATGGGAGTTTTGTTTAAGAAGGGCACAGGGAAAGACACCGGGAGTTGAAGAGAATGCTTATTGCAAGGGTGGTTAAGGAAGTCATATAAAAACTTACATTTGTGACTCTTTGGGCTGTCATGTAGGGCGTATGTTTGCATGAGGAAGCTAGTGTCAGTCCAGGGCACATTAAGGCTGCTCAGATAAACAAAATGGATACCAAGGCAGTGATACCATGGAGTAATTTAACTAAGCTCTTGCTGCTGCTGCTGCTGCTGCTAAGTCACTTCTGTCGTGTCCGACTCTGTGCGACCCCATAGACGGCAGCCCACCAGGCTCCCCCATCCCTGGGATTCTCCAGGCAAGAACACTGGAGTGGGTTGCCATTTCCTTCTCCAATGCATGAAAGTGAGAAGTGAAAGTGAAGTCGCTCAGTCGTGTCCGACTCTTAGCGACCCCATGGACTGCAGCCTACCAGGCTCCTCCGTCCATGGGATTTTCCAGGCAAGAGACTGGAGTGGGGTGCCATTGCCGTCTCCGAACTAAGCTCTTGACAGTCATTCAATTGTGAAGTGATTATTCCTAGCTGAATTATATCTACCATGTTCATAACTCCTTTCCAATGTTGTACTTGTTCTATTTCTTTCTTTGATCTTCCTCTTAATTTTTGCTTCTCTGGTTAGAGTGAGCAAAAATTGACTTTCTTCACTCTTTGTAGATCAACAATATTTCCTTTTGAACTTTTTGTGGTGACTTCCCTTAAATATTGTTTATTTGCTTAATATGTAAATTTTTACAGTTACGGTTGTATCTTTATGAAGAAGGTTCTTGGGACTCATGTCTAAAAAATATGATTTTGACAGTTAATGGATGATGAGTTATACAATGATAAGAAAACATGCAGTACCAACAGGTTAAAATAACATTAGTCTTACCTTCTTATCTAATGGTGTATGAGCAGGAATAAGAGATGATGGTGGTATGGGCAGGAATAATGACACTGAAGATAGGGAAAATTCAATGGACTCATATGACATGTAATTGATAGATCCAAACACACTTGAGAATGGATTGTACAGAAGTATTAAACAAAGAAATTAATAATGAAGTGGTGAGTTGTTGGCTTGATGAATTAATTCTTTACTCAGATTGGCAAACCTAGGAATAGGGAAATAAGAAGTATTATAATAGTTATTATTTTATTGAAATAGTAATTTTTTTTCTTTTGTTTTTGTCACTATGCATTACACTACATTCTGGCTGTCACATCAAAATGAAACTCAAAAGAACATTGAGCTATAAATTTATTTATAGTTATAAAGTAAAATCTGAATGCATGTGTGGATAGCTTAAAGTGATATAAAGGCCTCAAATTCATGATTGCTCTGACCTTCAAAAGAAATAATTGAAAACTGTATCTATTCACATCATAAGGAGCTTCTGGATTCCAGGTAGATCTTTTCTATGCTTGTTTTAAATTGAATAGTAAAACTGTGATGAGAAAACAGTTACTTTGAGTCACTTCTTAAGTATTTTACAGAATGACACCCTGCTCACACCCAGAGTCTGGACATTTAGATAAGGACCTAAGCTTAGGATTCCAGATACAAGTTTCCACTTTGTTTTTCTTCTGGCCCCTTTTAAATTGGCCACTCAGAGTTGAAAATTTAATGACTCCAACCACCTTATAAGTAATAGATACTTGTTACCCTGGTTTCTGGCACTTCCCAGGTGGCCCTGGAGGTAAAAAACCCACCTGCTAATGCAGAAGATGTAAGATGTGGTTCAACCCTTGGGTAGGGAAAATCCCCTGGAGGAGAGCATGGCAACCTGCTCCAGTATTCTTGCCTGGGAAAATCCACGGAGAGAGGAGCGTGGCAGGAGGCTACAGTCCACTGGGTCACAAAAAGTCGGACGCAAGTGAAGTGACTTAGCATGCTCTCAGGGGCTTGCCTTCTATCTCTTACTCACTCATGACAGGGAACAGAGGACTTGCCCTCTGCTCACTGCACCTATGCCTCTCTGTTTCCAGGATCTATAAGTAATCAATCTTTTGATTTTAGTTTCTTTGTGCATTACTATTGTGCTTTCAATTAAAATAATCTGAGGGCTTTCCCCTCCCCAAAGGGAGAGCTCTGATGCTGATCAGAGAGTCATCTGCCGACTCAGTGAGGTGAGAGTGGCTTATGCTTCTTCACTCAACAGATCATAATCTTTATATTGTTAACTTAATACACCAGCTATAGGCCTCCCAGCATGAAAGCCACAAGAAAGTATTTTAGTGCTCATATTCTCACCAGTCTTGACACTAAAAGTCCAGAAAATAACTGATGCTATCATTAACTCTTTGAGTCCAGCACAGTGCCTACCACATAATCAAATATATTTGAACCTGCAAAAACAATGAACACTGCTACAAAAGGAAAATGATTTATTTTTATGTAGCACTCTTCTGCTAGATGTGTTGCTGATGCTTTTCATGGTTTTCCTATTAAGCAACTTAGAGATTTGAAGCATGCTTTGTTTTTCTAGCTTTTATAGATAAAGCATCTGAAGATCATAGGGGTGATACCCAGAGTCACAAAAAGTAGCTAAAAACTGGCAGAGTCGGGGCTAAAAGAGACACTTTTAGAATCCAAATACATCAATCTTTCCATCAAATCCTCTCAGCCAGGAGAATAAAATAGTTGAGCAGGATTGTATGCCTTAACCCCTCTTTAGGACAAGAAATTTTCTTTCTTTTTTACAAATGCTCTTGTCTAGAGGTTACCTTTACTGTAGGCATCTAAAGTCTGGTTCAGCTCACAATAAAATCCAATCATTCTTAGAAACTTTAGACACCCCCCCCCTAAATATCAGGGACTTCACTGTTTTTGACACTGCTCATATTTAGGGAAAAAAAAAAAAAAAAAAACTATTGCCCATAAATTGTTAACTCAACACTTGAAGAGTCAATATAAATATTATCATCATCATCACCATCATCAGGTGATTTTATTCCTCTAGATGTCATTTATAGAAAAGATATTGCTTAATTTTCCATTTAAAAAAATCATGCATGTTCTCTGAGTTTTGGCAATTTGCAAGAGCTCAATTCTAGATAAATTCCCACTAACACAACTATTTTTCCTGGGGTTGGTTTGGCACTTTTCTATTTTCAAGGGTGAAACAAATTCTATAAAACACCAATGGCATCCTTCTAAGGTTAAAATTTGAATAAAGAACTGGAGGATTAAAAAAAAAATGTTCCAAATATTTCTAGGCTTACACAATGGAATGAAAACAGAGTGAAAATGAAAGCCATTCCCCCCTTGGTAATAGCATGAGCATTTTTTTTTTTCAATTTTCTGATTTTAGGATTTTGTGGCAAACAATGATGTCAGTGTGGTGGCTCTTAGTGAACAAGTGGAAGAAGAAGATGAGATGAAATGAGTTGGCAAGAGCCAAACCATGACCCTTCTAGGTTCCAATGAAGGAATTAATTCTAGGATGAAGATCAGTCAGGAAAAGATTTTATATAGTAGATTGAGATAATCTGATTGAAATTAAAAACAACAACAGCAACAAAACAAACCTTATACTATGGAGATCTTTGTGACTCTGGTTGTAATTGTGTGTGTGCATGGCCTAGAAAGAAAGAAATTTGCCTTGTCATCAGTTGACCTCTGACTCAGTGCATGGCAGGGGACAGAGCAGGTGGAGGAATCACCTAAGAGATACTGTTTTGTGGAAAACTGCAAAAAGTGGCTAGTGACCATAAGAGATATGAGTCAGAGAAAAATAAAACTATGGATGTGTGTGTGTGTTAAAACAGAAGGCTCTAAGGTATGTTTTTGGGAATTATCTAGTACAGAGAAAGTATTGATAATAAAATGCAATGTAAACTGGAAATAGAACTGCCATATGACCCAGCAATCCCACTCCTGGGCATACACACCGCGGAAACTAGATCTGAAAGAGACATGTGCACCCCAATGTTCATCGCAGCACTGTTTATAATTGCCAGGATGTGGAAGCAACCTAGATGCCCATCAGCAGAGAAATGGATAAGGAAGCTATGGTACATATACACCATGGAATATCACTCAGCCATTAAAATGAATTCATTTGAATCAGTTCTAATGAGATGGATGAAACTGGAGCCCATTATACAGAGTGAAGTAAGCCAGAAAGATAAAGACCAATGCAGTATACTAATGCATGTATATGGAATTTAAAATGATGGTAATGATAACCCTATAAGCAAAACAGAAAAAGAGACACAGATGTACAGAACAGACTTTTGGACTCTGTGGGAGAAGGCGAGGGTGGGATGTTCTGAAAGAATAGCATTGAAACAAGTATACTATCAAGGGTGAAACAGATCACCAGCCCAGGTTGGATGCCTGAGACAAGTGCTCAGGGCTGGTAAACTGGGAAGACCCAGAGGGATCGGATGGGGAGGAAGGCTGGAGGGGGGATCGGGTTGGGGAACACATGTAAATCCATGGCTGATTCATGTCAATGTATGGCAAAAACCATTACAATATTGTAAAGTAATTAGCCACCAACTACTACAAATAAAGGAAAAAAGAAAAGAAAATTAAAAAAAAAATGCAATGTATTCTGTGAGAAAGTGAGAAAACCTGAGATTGGAAACACAAAAAACAACAGCAAAAATAGGTACTGAGGCAGGTAAAGAAATTTTCAGATTATTTATTCAAGAATATTTAATAACTTTTACCAGATATTAATAATACAAATCTCATATCATAGTCTAAATATAAACTTTAGTGTCAGACAATCAAGACTTCATGACAAATTCAGGTGGAAGGTACTAAATATGTTGTGGATTTTGCTATATAGTTAATTTATTTTTCTTTCTATTCTCCTTTTCTGTGCTAATCGCAGTCTCAACTCTGTATTTTTAACTGCCCCAAACACTTCTTTCTGGCTCTGAGACCTGTGTGCAAAGATGTCCTCAGTCTCTCAACTTATCAAGTCCCTTCTTTAATCTTTTCACTTATTTCATCCAATTTTTAATAGCTCCCTCTTAAAACTGAGGATTTATTTAAAATATATGGTTCTAAAAATATATGGTATATTCCCAAATATGCTGAAACTATGAGGTGTACTTAGGAAGAATTTTCATCTAACTTCAATAGCAAAATGATGATAAATTTCTAAACATGATTCATATGTAGATTCAACACTTTAGTACACTCTGGAAGATCACTGTTTCTAGAGCAATGTAATAAAAATGAAGTGAAGTAAAGCTCATTCAGTTGTGTCCAACTCTGTGCAACCCCATGGACTGTAATAAGGGCACTTTGTTAAAGGATATATTTAAATTATAAGACAGTAATAAATCTATTTGGAATCACTTATGAAATATTTAAAACATGATCAGGTACTTTATTCATGGACCTAGAACATAAAGAGATTTACTTTATTAAAATGATTATGGGTGTATGCAGGGAAAAAGAAAAAACAACAAAAATGTGTGATTTACAGTGGACACTAAGGCCTTTTAGTTTTAGTGAAAGGTTAAAATTTGGTAATTGAATTTTATAGGATTGATGGTAAAGTATGTGGGAAATTAAAACAAATATGATTCCTTTTGATTTGTTTATAGTTGAATTGTACTTAAATGTTGCAGCATATATTTAATATTTCCTTAACAGCAAGGAATTAATTAATATATGATATATTTTATAGTATATTAAATATGTACATAACATACATACAGTATACATATATATTTATGCTGTACATATTTATTATGGATTAATATTATGCATTGAGATACAAATTTTATATATACAACACAATATATATATATACATGTATGCATACATATCATGCAAATAAGTTTACATAATATTTAAAAAATGAATATGTAGACCACTGTATTTCTTGTTAAAATTTAGAATGTGTGTATTTCAACCTGGCCAGGAATTTCATTAAAGTATACACTTTGTAAAAACACAATAGCCAAAAATGCAGCTATTTAATTTTGAGACCATCTAAAAATGAAAGTTAACATGTTTGCAAACAAAAGTAGAAAAGATATTAAGGAAACAATAATTTCCTCAAGCAATTATTGGAAATTAAGACTCTTGGAATGGAAAAATCGTGTCAATTACTTCTTGATCTTATTAGTCTTTAGCTTTGGGCATTACTAGGAAATTTTGCTCCATTGCTATCAATATTTTATTGCAATGATCCTTAAAGCTTGTTCTTATTTATAATCACACTGGTATATGTGCCATCGATACTATACAATAAGGTCCTGAAAAATCTATAATACTCTAATGTAAAACATAAAGTTCAAGTTGCAGATAAAATTGTTGGTTATTCCTTATTTGCATTTATAAATCCTGAAGAAAAAAAAAAAAAAAACAGAATGGTGAATTCTCCTTCTCTTAAATTTGCTCTAGCTACAGAACAAAAATCTAAAAAATTTTTTCAGTTGCTTTATTAGTACCATGGGTTAATTTATGTCTTTTCAATTTAAATTATCTTAAAGTATAATGGCCAAGTTTTAATATTTTTAAGTTAAATACCAGATTTTATTTATATAGATATCTTTATAAGCTTAATTATATATAATAATTATATCCATATATGATAAAGTTTATGTGACTCTGTTTCAAATTTTTAATTTTTAAATAAAAATTTTAATGATATATATGTATATATACTTTACTTGCAGTATGAATATACAGAGGTTTCTTTTGAGTGATAATATACATGTAATAATTTTAACTTATTAAAAGCTCAGATTGTTTTATAAGCCAAAAATACAAATTTTTTTATATTTAAATAACATTATGAAACAAGCAATTGTTAAATAAAATATATTATTTATTGTATTAACTAAATATAGTATTTTAATAGCCTTTTATTTTTATGAGTTTATTAAAATATTCCTAGTAGTTTTTAAGATAGGAACACTTACATTTATAACATAATGTTTACCCTACTAAAATATAACTATTTCAAAATTGACAGTTTTAAAGCATGTCAGTAATGCATTTTCATGATTTACTAAATAAAACCTCCAGAGAAATTAAAAACAGTAAAAACAGAGTATTGTGAATTTTTTCCCTAGAAAGGAAAAAATGAAGTGAAGAAGAAAAAAGATGAAGTGAAATTAACTCCAAAGAAAATGATCTGGACTGTTGCTTTCAAAAAGATTTTTGTCTTTTCAGATTGATTTTAAAGGAAAAATCCCAACTTAAAAATTTTTTTTTATCAAGTAAAAAAATAAATGAAAAAATTATACATATATTGATTTTATTATCAAACATTTATTTTGGCTAGTTGGGGATAAACAGAAGGTCTCTGACAAAACATGCTTTTGAAGGGCTTACAAATTTGGAGGATGGAGTAAGTGAAAATAAACAATAATAAAATAAGCGTAAATTCAGAAAGCATGCATATTCAGTATGGAATTGTCCTTGAATCACAAGATCTTATGGAAATTCAAGGTTTCCGAATATTAATTCATATTTAACATAGATGTACAATAATTATATTTGGTACCTAATTATTCTCTCTCAAGTTCTCTCTCTTTCTGTATCTCTTTTTTCCCTTTATATATTTTACTTCACTTTTTCAAATTATCAGTGATTTTATAAATGACCCAAAATATCACTTATAAGAAAATAAAATCCTAACCTAAATTTTAATAAATAAAATAAATAACTATGCTGCTCTGTTACACTTTAGCTTGTTACTGGCTTTAGTTTTATCATATAATACTGAATGATTTCAAAATACATCAGATCTGACTGACTTTATTGAACTCTGCTGAGTGAGTATTGTTTGACAATCTGCGCAGGAACTACTCAAGTGTAATCTGAAACCAGTCCCTTAATGTGGAGGGCAGAGAGAGACTGGAGAAAAAGGCAGACCACTCCAGATTGGTAGGTGAAAGGTTTAATAAGCAAGGGAACTTACTTACAAGGCTTCTTTTGGGTAAATGCCAGTAGAGCAGATTTCCATGCCTTCCTGCCAGAGTCTCAGAAATGTATAGAGAAGCCTCAGCTGAATTCAGTCATGTACAATGTCCAGAAAGTTTCAACATCACATTTCAATCTCAAGGCTATATCCTTGGAGCAGCTTCTGGAAGCAGGGAAGAAAAGTGATACTATCTAAGGACAGCGGAGGAGGTAAGGAGTCTCCAATTGCCTGGATCCAGTTTGAAGGTCAGGTGAAGGTGAAAGTTACTCAGTCATGTCTGACTCTTTGTGACCCCATGGGCTATATAGTACATGGAATTCTCTAGGCCAGAATACTGGAGTGGGTAGCCTTTCCCTTTTCCAGGGGATCTTCCCAACCCAGGGATCAAACCGAGGTCTCCCACATTGCAGGCAAATTCTTTAACAGCTGAGCCACAAGGGAGTGTTTGAAGGTCAACGGGTACTCAAATCTCTTTGATGGCCACCTCCAGCATCGAGAAAGATAAACAATGACGTTGCTCTCCTATCCTTGGAGAGCTTAATAAGTCCATTTCAGGGATGAATCAAGTTAACAAACTGAGATGAAACAGAGAATTGATCATTGAGATGAATTCATTTTTTTTTTTTTTCTTCTATGATTTGTTGGTTATTCAGAAGGGTGTTATTTAGCCTCCTAATGTTTGAATTTTTAACAATTTTTTTCCTGGAATTGAGATCTAATCTTACTGCACTGTGGTCAGAAAAGATGACTGGAATGATTTCAATTTTTTTGAATTTTCCAAGGCCAGATTTATGGCCCAGGATGTGATCTATTCTGGAGAAGGTTCCGTGTGCACTTGAGAAAAAGGTGAAGTTGATTGTTTTGGGGTGAAATGTCCTATAGATATCAATTAGGTCTAGCTGGTCCATTGTGTCATTTAAGGTTTGTGTTTCCTTTTTAATTTTCTGTTTAGTTGATCTATCCATAGTTGTGAGTGGGGTATTAAAGTCTCCCACTATTATTGTGTTACTATTAATTTCCTCTTTCATACTCGTTAGTGTTTGCCGTACATATTGCGGTGCTCCTATGTTGGGTGCATATATATTTATAATTGTTATATCTTCTTCTTGGATTGATCCTTTGATCATTATGTAGTGTCCTTCTTTGTCTCTTTTCACATCCTTTATTTGAAAGTCTATTTTATCTGATATGAGTATTGTGACTCCTGCTTTCTTTTGGTCTCTGTTAGATCTCAATTACAGGAAAAAAATTGTTAAAAATTCAAACATATGGAGGCTAAATAACACGCTTCTGAATAACCAACAAATCATAGAAGAAATCAAAATATGTATAGCAATTAATGAAAATGAAAACACAACGACCCAAAACCTATGGGACACTGTAAAAGCAGTGCTAAGGGGAAGGTTCATAGCATTACAGGCTTACATCAAGAAACAAGAAAAAAGCCAAATAAATAACCTAACTCTACACCTAAAGCAATTAGAGAAGGAAGAAATGAACAACCCCAGGGTTAGCAGAAGGAAAGAAATCTTAAAAATCAGGGCAGAAATAAATGCAACAGAAACTAAAGAGACCATAGCAAAAATCAACAAAGCTAAAAGCTGGTTTTTTGAAAAAATAAACAAAATTGACAAACCATTAGCAAGACTCATTAAGAAACAAAGAGAGAAGAACCAAATTAACAAAATTAGAAATGAAAATGGAGAGATCACAACAGACAACAGTGAAATACAAGGGATCATAAGAGACTACTACCAACAGCTCTATGCCAATAAAATGGGCAACTTGGATGAAATGGACAAATTCTTAGAAAAGTATAACTTTCCAAAACTGAACCAGGAAGAAATAGAAGATCTTAACAGACGCATCAGAAGCAAGGAAATCGAAACTGTAATCAAAAATCTTCCAGCAAACAAAAGCCCAGGACCAGATGGCTTCACAGCTGAATTCTACCAAAAATTTAGAGAAGAGCTAACACCTATCTTACTCAAACTCTTCCAGAAAATTGCAGATGAAGGTAAGCTTCCAAACTCATTCTATGAGGCCACCATCACCCTAATTCCAAAACCAGACAAAGATGCCACAAAAAAAGAAAACTACAGGCCAATATCACTGATGAACATAGATGCAAAAATCCTTAACAAAATTCTAGCAAACAGAATCCAACAACATATTAAAAAAATCATACACCATGACCAAGTGGGCTTTATCCCAGGAATGCAAGGATTCTTTAATATCCACAAATCAATCAATGTAATACACCACATTAACAAATTGAAAGATAAAAACCATATGATTATCTCAATAGATGCAGAGAAAGCCTTTGACAAAATTCAACACTCATCATTTATGATTAAAACTCTCCAAAAAGCAGGAATAGAAGGAACATACCTCAACATAATAAAAGCTATATATGACAAACCCACAGCAAGCATCACCCTCAATGGTGAAAAATTGAAAGCATTTCCCCTGAAATCAGGAACAAGACAAGGGTGCCCACTCTCACCACTACTATTCAACATAGTGTTGGAAGTTTTGGCCACAGCAATCAGAGCAGAAAAAGAAGTAAAAGGAATCCAGACAGGAAAAGAAGAAGTGAAACTCTCACTGTTTGCAGATGACATGATCCTCTACATAGAAAACCCTAAAGACTCTACCAGAAAATTCCTAGAGCTAATCAATGAATATAGTAAAGTTGCAGGATATAAAATTAACACACAGAAATCCCTTGCATTCCTATATACTAACAATGAAAAAAACAGAAAGAGAAATTAAGGAAACAATACCATTCACCATTGCAACAAAAAGAATAAAATACTTTGGACCTATACATAGAAAACTATAAAACACTGATGAAAGAAATCAAAGAGGACACAAACAGATGGAGAAACATACCGTGTTCATGGATTGGAAGAATCAATATTGTCAAAATGGTTATTCTACCCAAAGCAATCTATAGATTCAATGCAATCCCTCTCAAGCTACCAATGGTATTTTTCACAGAACTAGACCAAAGAATTTCACAATTTGTATGGAAATACAAAAAACCTCGAATAGCCAAAGTAATCTTGAGAAAGAAGAATGGAACTGAAGGAATCAACCTGCCTGACTTCAGACTCTACTACAAAGCCACAGTCATCAAGACAGTATGGTACTGGCACAAAGACAGAAATATAGATCAATGGAACAGAATAGAAAGCCCAGAGATAAATCCACGAACCTGTGGACACCTTATCTTTGACAAAGGAGGCAAGGATATACAATGGAAAAAAGACAACCTCTTTAACAAGTGGTGCTGGGAAAACTGGTCAATCACTTGTAAAAGAATGAAACTAGAACACTTTCTAACACCATACACAAAAATAAACTCAAAATGGATTAAAGATCTAAATGTAAGACCAGAAACTATAAAACTCCTAGAGGAAAACATAGGCAAAATACTGTCCAACATAAATCACAGCAAGATCCTCTATGATCCATCTCCCAGAATATTGGAAATAAAAGCAAAACTAAACAAATGGGACCTAATGAAACTTAAAAGCTTTTGCACTACAAAGGAAACTATAAGTAAGGTGAAAAGACAGCCCTCATATTGGGAGAAAGTAATGGCAAATGAAGCAACAGACAAAGGATTAATCTCAAAAATATACAAGCAACTCCTGAAGCTCAATTCCAGAAAAATAAATGACCCAATCAAAAAATGGGCCAAAGAACTAAACAGACATTTCTCCAAAGAAGACATATAGATGGCTAACAAACACATGAAAAGATGCTCAACATCACTCATTATTAGAGAAATGCAAATCAAAACCACAATGAGGTACCATTACACGCCAGTCAGGATGGCTGCTATCCAAAAGTCTACAAGCAATCAATGCTGGAGAGGGTGTGGAGAAAAGGGAACCCTCTTACACTGTTGGTGGGAATGCAAACTAGTACAGCCGCTATGGAAAACAGTGTGGAGATTTCTTAAAAAACTGGAAATAGAACTGCCATATGACCCAGCAATCCCACTTCTGGGCATACACACTGAGGAAACCAGATCTGAAAGAGACACGTGCACCCCAATGTTCATCGCAGCACTGTTTATAATAGCCAGGACATGGAAGCAACCTAGATGCCCATCAGCAGATGAATGGATAAGGAAGCTCTGGTACATATACGCCATGGAATATTACTCAGCTGTTAAAAAGAATTCATTTGAACCAGTCCTAATGAGATGGATGAAACTGGAGCCCATTATATAGAGTGAAGTAAGCCAGAAAGATAAAGAACATTACAGCATACTAACACATATATATGGAATTTAGAAAGATGGTAATGATAACCCTATATGCAAAATAGAAAAAGAGACACAGAAATACAGAACAGTCTTTTGAACTCTGTGGGAGAATGTGAGGGTGGGATGTTTCAAAAGAACAGCATCTATACTATCTATGGTGAAACAGATCACCAGCCCATGTGGGATGCATGAGACAAGTGCTCGGGCCTGGTGCACTGGGAAGACCCAGAGGTATCGGGTGGAGAGGGAGGTGGGAGGGGGGATCGGGATGGGGAATACGTGTAACTCTATGGCTGATTCATATCAATGTATGACAAAACCCACTGAAATGTTGTGAAGTAATTAGCCTCCAACTAATAAAAAAAAAAAAAAAAAGATGAAAAGAGATGAATTCAGAGATGAAGCAAATTAACAAAATCCATGCTTATTACAGCACAAAATTCTTCAAGACAATCAGGAAGCACATAACCAGGCCTGAGATACAAGAGAAGTCTGCCAAAAGAATGCAATGCCCAGGTTCAATTTCAAAGATTTAGTAGAATTTATTCACTTAAAAAGGGTTTGTAGGTAAACACGTTTCAGGCAGAGAGAGCAATATAAAATGAGCCACTGAAAAAAGGAGTGAAAAGGATATTTAGGAGTTATAAGCAGACTGTTTGCTTGACAGCAAAACAGAAGAGTGTAGAGTATACCATTAAGAGAAATGTGGCAAAAGAGATATTCAAGGACAAAGTCATGAAAAGCTTTTTGTTTCAGGTTCACTGATTGGAAACTTAGAAGAATTTAGGAAAGCTTTAAGAAGAGACATAATCAACTCTAAGTTCTCAAAGATATCCCCAGTTGCAATGTAGATAGTGGGTTAGAACAATATTTCTCAACAAGGGCAATGCTTCTTGCCAGGAAACATGTGGAAAAGTCTAGGGATATTTTTGGTTGTCAGAACTGGAAGGAGGTGTTATTGATGTCTCATGTGTAGAGATCCTACAATGAATAGGACAGATACCCACAACCACAGGATCTTTCTTCCTCCTTTTGGGATGGCTATCACTGTAGGGTGTAAGAGCTCTACCTGCTAGTCTCCCAACTCTAATTAGCCAGGGATATGCTTTATATATAGCTTATGTTGTCTACAGGACAGGTGAGATTTCTTTACACAGCATCAAAGGCTTTCTTTTTTTTTTTTTTTTTTAATTTTATTTTTATTTTTTTTTTCCAGTGGGTTTTGTCATACATTGATATGAATCGGCCATGGATTTACATGTATTCCCAATCCCAAACCCCCCTCCCACCTCCCTCTCCACCCAATTCCTCTGGGTCTTCCCAGTGCACCAGGCCCAAGCACTTGTCTCGTGCATCCCACCTGGGCTGGTGATCTGTTTCATCATAGATAGTATACATGCTGTTCTTTTGAAATATCCCACCCTCACATTCTCCCACAAAGTTCAAAAGTCTGTTCTGTATTTCTGTGTCTCTTTTTCTGTTCTGCATATAGGGTTATCGTTATCACCTTTCTAAATTCCATATACATGTGTCAGTATGCTGTAATGTTCTTTATCTTTCTGGCTTACTTCACTCTGTATAATGGGCTCCAGTTTCATCCATCTCATTAGGACTGGTTCAAATGAATTCTTTTTCATGGCTGAGTAATATTCCATGGTGTATATGTACCACAGCTTCCTTATCCATTCATCTGCTGATGGGCATCTAGGTTGCTTCCATGTCCTGGCTATTATAAACAGTGCTGCGATGAACATTGGGGTGCACGTGTCTCTTTCAGATCTGGTTTCCTCAGTGTGTATGCCCAGAAGTGGGATTGCTGGGTCATATGGCAGTTCTATTTCCAGTTTTTTAAGAAATCTCCACACTGTTTTCCATAGCGGCTGTACTAGTTTGCATTCCCACCAACAAAGGCTTTCTGACAAGAACTAAACTAATCTTCCAAAGGAAGAACTTACCATTTCTATACCTTCTTTGCCACATCAACTAATATAACATTTCTCCATGCTATTTTTCCCATATATCACATGTCTTCTGTCTAGCTCATTTGAATATCTTTAAATATCACTATAAAGTCTTCCTAAATGCCCTGAGTTCCTGTGGCAAAATGAATATGCTTTTTAGCAATTTTTCTTATGAACATTTTCCCGTTGTTTTGTGTGAAAGTCTCTCAGTCATGTCAAACTCTTTTTGACTCCATCGAGTGTAGTCCACCAGGCTCCTCTATTCTTGGGATTCTCCAGGCAAGAATACTGAACATTTTGCTATTTGTCATATCTATACTCCGTTTTGTTAAGATTCTATGAATTGCTGTTGTTTAGTCACTCAGTTGTGTCCAACTCTTTGTGACCCCATGGACTGCAGCATGCCATGCTTCCCTGTCCTTCACTATCTCCTTGAGTTTACTCAAACTCTTATACATTGAGTCAGTGATGCCATCCAACCATCTCATCTGTCACCCCCTTCTGTTCTTGCCCTCAAGCTTTCCAGCATCAGGGTCTCTTCCAATGAGTCAGCTCTACACATCAGGTGGCCAAAATATTGGAGCTTCAGCTTCAGTATCAGTCCTTCCAATGAATATTCTGGATTGATTTATTTTAGGATTGACTAGTTTGATCTCTTTGCTGTCCAACAGACTCTTAAGAGTCTTCTTCAGCACCACAGTTTGAAAACATCAATTCTTCAGCACTTAGCCTTCTTTACAGTCCACCTCTCACATCCGTGCATGGCTACTGGAAAAACCACAGCTTTGACTATACACATCTTTGTTGGCAAAATGATGGCTCTACTGTTTAATACCTTGTCTAGGTTTGTGGTAGCTTTTCTTCCAAGGAGCAAGTGTCTTTTAAGTTTTTGGCTGCAGTCACCAAAATCTACAGTGATTTTGAAGCCCAAGAAAATAAAGTCTGTCACTGTTTCCATTTTTCCCCATCTATTTGCCATTAAGTGATGGGGCTGGATGCAGATGCTATGAATAAAATGTTACAAAACATTGATTCACTCAGCTTCAAGTAATACTGTGTGTTTCAGATATGTATGTAATGGTCACTGACAGTAAATAGTGCCAGTTTTGAAAAAGAAGTTTTTCTATAGTCCAGTGTTATTCCAAAAGATCACTAACAACAGCTCTGTTTCCCTGTAAGTGGCCATGATTTTATTTTTAGGTTCAGATGATGTTATTGTTTTCTTTCTCTTATCCAGGTAGCCTTTTCTCAATAAATTCAGTAATCAGTGGCAATTGGCAGTTATATAGTCTGTCACTGATGGTGTTTTATGTGATGCATTGATCAATTCTTAAACCATTTCTTCTTTCCTGTGTAGGAAAACCACTCCAACCAACCTTTTAGCCACAAATGATAAATTCTGCTGCTATCTGTCCTGAAATATGGTCAATCTGGAAGAGCTAAATAGTGGCATTTGGAGTTTCTGTGTTAGAGAAATGGCTGTTCTTTGGGCTTCTTTATTGATGAGAATCTTTTGCCATGGGCTATCATTCATTGGTGAAGCCATGGCAATGCTGAAGAAGCAGAAATGGAAAATATCTGACGCAGTCACGTCTGACATCTGTGAAGTTGAATACCTTCAGCTTAGTTTTAGTAAATGCCTTATAGAAGAATTACAGGCATGATGTTTTCTTTTTTTTAGACTTTTTTAAAAAAAATAACATGTCTGGCAAAATGTTAGCAAAAACCATTGCCTATTATCTAGCTTAAAAATATTCCATTATGCAAATTCTAAACCTCTATTTGTTTTGTACTATATTCTCAGGTAATAGTACAGTGTATATAGTGATCACATTTAATTTAGTGTTTATTTCAAGGCATCCTAATTTTACTGTATATGTAAATGTGTCTTTAAATAATAAATAATACACATGTTCTATATGTTCTATAGGATTTCAACTTGAAAGCAAATTTCCACAACATGCTGTGTTTCCTCAAGCATGTGTTCCTGAGTTTCATTGGCATATATGTTTTGTATCATTCCCTGCTCAATTTTATATAATAATTCTTTGTATGAATATTGTGCATCCAGAGGAATCGGGTGGAGAGGGAGGTGGGAGGGGGGATCGGGATTGGGAATACATGTAAATCCATGGCTGATTCATATCAATGTATGACAAAACCCACTGGAAAAAAAAATAATAATAATAATAAAAATTTAAAAAAAAAAAAAATAAATAAATAAAATGGGAAAAAAAAAAAAAAAAAAGAATATTGTGCATATCTGAAATCTAGATTGTTTCTAATGTCTGTTACTGTAAATATTGCATTATAAATAATCCAGTATGTATCTTCCAGTATATTTGTACAAGAAGTTAAATTAGTGTTCATAAGTTATGTGAATATTCAGCCTTAATACATTTTAAAACATCTATTTTAAAGCAGCATGCTAAAAAAAAAAATAAAGCAGCATGCTATAACATAGCATGTAATTACTCATTTAAAAATTACAAGGAAGTCTCAAAACAAGCTCCTAGATCCAAATAGTTAGTCAAGGTACATGATATAAATATAATAAACAAAATCAATCATGATTTTATATTTTAGCAATGAATAATTTAAAATGAAATACATAGGCCCAGATAAATGGAAATGAATATATACAGTGGAATAATGAAAACATATATAAAGGCAAAGGAGAAAAGGAAGGATATAACCATTTGAATGCAAAGTTCCAAACAATAACAAGAAGAGATAAAAAAGACTTCCTCAGCAACCAATGCAAAGAAAGAGAGGAAAAAATAGAATGGGAAACACTAGAGATCTCTTCAAGAAAATTAGAGATACCAAGGGAGTATTTCATGCGAAGAAGTGCACCATAAAGCATAGAAATGGTATGGCTCTAACAGGAGCAGAAGATACTAAGAGGTGGCAAGTATACACAGAAAAACTATACAGAAAAGAACTTCATGACCCAGATAACCACGATGGTGTGATCACTCTCCTAGAGCCAGATATCCTAGAATGCAAAGTCAAGTGGACCTTGAGAAGCATCACTACAAACAAAGCTAGTGGAGGTGATGGAATTCAGTATGAGCTATTTCAAATCCTAAAAGATGATGCTGTGAAAATGCTGCACTCAATATGCCAGCAAGTTTGGAAAACTCAATGGTGGCCACAGGACTGGAAAAGGTCAGTTTTCATCCCAATCCCAAAGAAAGGCAATGCCAAAGAATGTTCAAACTGCTGCATAATTGCTCTCATCTCACATGGTAGCAAAGTAATGCTCAAAATTGTCCAACTCAGGCTTCAATAGTATGTGACTGTGAACTTCCAGATGTTGAAGCTGGATATAGAAAAGGCAGAGGAACCAGAGATCAAATTGCCAACATCAATTGGATCATAGAAGAAGCAAGAGAGTTTCAGAAAAAAATCTACTTCTGCTTTATTGATTAGGCCAAAGCCTTTGACTGTGTGGATCACAACAAACTTTGGAAAATTCTGAAAGAGATGGGAATACCAGACCACCTGAACTGCCTCCTGAGAAATCTGTATGCAGGTCAAGAACAACAATTAAAACTGGACATGGAACAACAGACTGCTTCCAAATTGGGAAAGGAGTACGTCAAGGCTGTATATTGTCACCCTGCTTCTTTAACTTATATGCAGAGTACATCATGCGAAATGCCAGGTTGGATGAAGCACAAGCTGGAATCAAGATTGCCAGGAGAAATATCAACAACCTCAGATATACAGATGACACCACCCTAATAGCAGAAAGCAAAGAAGACCTATAGAGCCTCTTGATGAAAGTGAAAGTGGAGAGTGAAAATGTTGACTTAAAACTCAACATTCAGAACACTAAGATCATAGCATCTGGTCCAATCACCTCATGGCAAATAGATGGGGAAACAGTGGAAACAGTGGCAGACTCTTTTTTGGGGGGGCTCCAAAATCACTGCAGATGGTGACTGCAGCCATGAAATTAAATGATGCTTACACCTTGGAAGAAAGCTATGATCAACCTAGACAGCATACTAAAAAGTAGAGACATTTCCTTGCCAGTGAAGGTCTGTTTGGTCAAAGCTATGTTTTTTCCAGTAGTCATGTATGGATGTGAGAGTTGGACTATAAAGAAAGCTGAGCACAGAAGAACTGATGCTTTTGAACTGCGATGTTGGAGAAGACTGTTTAGAGTCCCTTGGACTACAAAGAGATCCAAGAAGTCCATCCTGAAGGAAATCAGTCCTGAATATTCATTGGGAGGACTGATGTGGAAGCTTGAAATTCCAATACTTTGGCCACTTGATGTGAAGGACTGACTCACTAGAAAAGACCCTGATGCTGGGAAAGATTGAAGGTGGGAGAAGGGGATGACAGAGGATGAGCTCTTTGGATGGCATCACTGACTCAATGGACATGAGTTTTAGCAAGCTCTGGGAGTTGGTGGTGGACAGAAAGGCCTGGCATGCTGCAGTCTGTGGGGTCGCAAAGTGTCGGACATGACTGAGTGGCTGAACTGAACTGAACTGAAGTGCAAACCGAGTAAAACATATAAATGATACACATACTGAAAATGTTAAAAGTAATAAAAAATCATCCTTAAAGAATTATGAGATAATGAGATGTACTACAGTATGTTCATAGCTTAGAAATGTTGATGTTAAGATATGAATTCTAAGCTATTGATTTATATATTCACACAATTTTAATCAATATCTTAGTATAATTTATTTATTGTAAAACATAGAGAAAGAAATCCCAAAAGATAAAAATGAAACAGGATAGAGCCTTAAAAGGCTTCCCTGGTACTTCAGATGGTAAAGAATCTGTCTGCAATGCAGGAGACCTGGGTTCAAGCCTTGGATCAGAAAGATTCCTGAATAATTAATTTTGATTAAAGTAACAGAAGTATTTCAAAAGAGAAATTATGGTCATTTCAACAGGTGGTACTGGAATAGCTGGTCATAACATGCCATAAAAGAATTTTGATCTGAACCTCACACTTATAAAAAGTTAGTTGAAGTAGATTATAGATACAAATATAAAATTAGAACATTTGTAAATATAGAGACAATCTCCAAAATATTTGGTTAGACATATCAAAGCAGATCAACAAAAGAAAGAATTTTAATCTGAACCTCACACTTATAAGAAGTTAGCTGAAGTAGATTATAGATACAAATATAAAATTAGAACATTTGTAAATATAGAGCCAATTTCCAAAATATTTGGTTAGACATATCAAAGCAGATCAACAAAAGAAGGAAAATGTGTGAACAAATTAGTTTCTATAAAAATATAAAATTTTTACTTGTGAAAGATGCTATCAAGATAATATAGTGATAAGATTACATATTCAGAGAAAACTGCACATCTGACAATGGGTATATATATATATAGAATACATAAACCCTTTCAAAATACAAAAAAAAGCATCAGTTCTTCGGCACTCAGCCTTCTTTATGAGTCAACTGCCACATCCTTATTGTGAGAGTTGACTATCGGAAAAACCATAACTTTGACTATGTGGACCTTTACCGGCAAAATGGTATCTCTGCTTTTTAATATGCAATCTAGTTTTGTCATAGCGTTCCTCCCAACAAGCAAGTGTTTTGTTTTGTTTTTTCATTTCATGGCTACAGCCACCATTTTCAGTGTTTTTGGAGCCCAGGAAAATAAAATTTGTCACTGCTTCCACTTTAGTATGACAGTATAATATAGGGCATGTTCCATGGTGCTTCTCTGGTGAGTCAGCGGTAAAGAATCTGCCTGCAATGCAGGAGACCAGAGTTCAATCCCTGGATCAGAAAGATCCCTGGAGGAGGGATGACTACCCACTCCAGTATTCTTGCCTGGGGGATTCCATGGACAGAGGAGCTACAGTCAATGGAGTCGAAAAAGAGTTGGACATGACTGAGGGACTGAGCATGCAAACTCATAATATCCATATTCACCAGTGACAAATTAAAAAGTCAAAAAATATTATTAACCCTATGTCATTGTCAATAAGATTACCAAAAAAATCCCTGTACAAATATTTTTTTCCTAGGAGATTTCCAAAATGCTTACACTATTTAAGGCACAGCCATTTTTAATTCTTACAGTTTTTTTTTTTTTTTTTTCAACTGGACCAAAACTTCAAAAGGGGAAATAGAATATGAGCACCGCATTTTTTGTAAAATTTAAAATATTTCCATAATTTTAGTCATGGGGAAATAATTGCATGAATAATTGTTGCATGTGTAATGTGCCTTTGTTAGGATGAATACAACTTTACTCTGTGTGTTATTATCAAGGACAAATGCATTAACATAAATTTTCTCCTCATTGAAAGAACATCATTAGATTCACTCATTTTGGCAGATAGAACATTCTGGAATAAATAGACAAAGTAGACATATAAGTCAAGTTCATCTCAAGTAAATTTAACGTCAAAGCAATTAATCAATAATGAGGTAATGGGATTTTAGACAAGCGGCAAGATGATATGGATTTTGTCATGTTAATATCTTCATGTATAACTGGGGACATCTGCCATCTGCCTTATTCTGTATGGTAGTGTGAAATTTCATATATCTATATAATAACATGGTAAGTCTTGTTACTTAAAAGATCTTAGCAGTCAGGTGAATGCTCTGAGACAATGAGTGATTGGTGAGCCTTAGTTAATTTCTGTAAAGATGATGTATAATTCTTACATTGTTAGACATTGTATTCTTGGACTGTAACATGGAAAGGATATAGGCAATATTATATCTTAACTTTTTGGTATGTTTCTTGATTTGATGTAGACATTTTTAATGCATTAATACCCTTTTTTAAAAAAATATGATTTAAAGTATACTGTAAACCTTCAATAATGAAATAGTTTCTCATAGAAAATGCCAATATATGTGGAAAATTATTGCATTGTTTTAAGGACAATACATGGGTTTATACGAATCTAAATTCAAACTGTGCTTTAGCAGTTTATCAAACTCTTGATCTTGCATGAATTTATGAATTTGGATTCAGTTTCCTCAATCAAAAGAAGTGTTTTAAGGTTTTATCAAGAAGACATATGTAATCTGCTTTGTTTAGAAAACATGTAGAAAATAAATCAACAAATTGAAATCTCCATCATTACTTAAAAACTAAAAAAAATATATTTACTTCACAACTGAGTCAATTTTAAGTGCTTTAGGAATAAATCAAACTACTTTTGTGTAAAAAGCATACACATATTTTATTGTGAAATATTATAATCTAAATATCATCTACTCTTTAGGAATGTGCTGTTTCAAATGGAAATGCAAAAGTTGGGAAAACTGTAATTTTAGTTACATAGGTTTAATAAATATTTATTTGTTATATCACTATTTGGTAAGATCATATATATATATACATATATTAATTATTTCAAATTACTTATTATTAGGATAAATCCCATTACTTAGATCTCTCCTGTTCTTAACCTTTATGCCTATGCTTGCCTGTATGGTTCATTGATAATTGCTATTTATTTGAAGCAATTCACTTTAAAGCTTCCTTTTTTTTTAAGCTTTTAACTTGAAGTAAAAAATTATCCTTCCTTCTTTGTATCTCTACACCATCTTCTCAAAATGCAACTTTAACTAATGGCCAATGAAAAATACCAATATACTAATATTTTCTTTTCATCATTTTATTGTAAAAGTTAAATTGGGAAGATTGTTTCAGGTGTTTTGAGAGTTGAAAAATCTCTAAGCAATTTTCTCAAGTTATATTTATTTTGTTCAGTTCTGAGCCCCAAATACCTTTGAAGATGTCAAATTCATCATCTTTGGTCAAATAATTGAGAAAAGAGGCCAAGTCTTGGCTCAGTATTCAGTCATACTACCAGTTTAACATGAAAAGGAGTGTAGAAAACTTTTAGAATGCTCAGTCTGGAAAAATGCAGGCAGAGTTTACCTGTGTTCATGCATCACAGTGCTAGTGAGAAGGAGCTCACCTGAGTACCACAGAAGTCAGATTTTGAACCAATTGAGAACAGAAACAGTTCAGAACTTAATTCAAAACAGAAACAGAATATGCTAAAATATCAGCTCTTTAGAGCTGGTAATACTCTAAAGGAGGCTCAACTTAGCAAAGGAACAAAATACCCACAATCCCAGAATTAAACATTTGTTACATTTGCTTGAGTAAGTGTTCTAATCAATTTCCATTTATGTTTTCTTAAGTATAAAAGTGAAATTACTGTCAGTTCTTGTTTCAAATCCAAACATACAATTATATGCTTAATATTACTTACTATTTTATTCACATTTCATAAATTATATAGGTACAGTTTATGGTTTAGCCATAAACACATTAAAAACTAATAGAATAACTAGTAACCACATTTAATAATTCAACTCACTCAGCATTTAAAGACTTGAATATTTTCATATGATAGCTATAAGCCTTGCTTAGTAGGGAATTCATTCATAAAAACTAATATTCATTGATAAATAATTACATTACTATGAAAATAATGATAATGATGAACTAATGCTGATGATGTTAAGGAGAAAGAAGAGTTTTTCTTGGCTTTCTCCCATTACAGTGATATCATCTGCACATATGAGGTTGTTGATACTTCTATTGGCAATCTCGATTCCACCTTGGGATTCATCCAGTCCAGCATTTCACATGCCATACTCTGCATATAAGTTAAATAAGCAGGGTTACAATATACAGCCTTGACATACTCCTTTCTCAATTTTGAGCCAGTCCATTGTTCCATGTAAGTTTCTAACTGTTGCTTCCTGACCCGCATACAGGTTTCTCAGGAGACAGGCAAGGTTGTCTGGTATTTCCCATCTCTTTAAGAATTTCCCACAGTTTCTTGTGATCCACACAGTCAAAGAATTTAGCATAGTCAATGAAGCAGGAGTAAATGTTTCCCTGGAATTCCCTTGCTTTGTCTATGATCCAGCGGATGTTCACAATTTGATCTCTGGTTCCTCTGCCTTTTGTCAATTCAGCTTGTACATCTGGAAGTTCTCAGTTCACAGCCTGTTGAAGCCTAGGCTGAAGGATTTTGAGCATTGCCTTGCCAGCATGTGAAATGAGTGCAATCATATGGTAGTTTGAACATTCTTTGGCATTGCCCTTTTTTGGAATTGGAATGAAAACTGACATTTCCCAGTCCTGTGCCTACTGCTGAGTTTTCTGAATTGGGTGATATACTGAGTGCAGCACTTTTACAGCATCATCTTTTAGGATTTTAAATAGCTCAGCTAGAATTCCATCACCTCCACTAGCTTTGTTCATAGAAATTCTTCCTAAGGTCCACTTAACTTCAAACTCCAGGATATCTGGCTCTGAGTGACCAAACCATCATGATTATATGGGTCATTAAGACCTTTCTTATATAGTTCTGTGTATTCTTGCCACAACATCTTAATGTCTTCTACTTCTGTTAGGTCCTTACCATTTCTGTCCTTTATCATGCCCATCCTTGCATGAAATGTTCCCTTCATATCTCCAATTTTATTGTAGAGATCTCTAGTCTTTCTCATTTTATTGTTTTCCTCTCTTTCTTTGCATGGTTAATTTAAGAAGGCCTTCTTACCTCTTTGCTATGGAAAGAGGTACACTGCATTCAGTTGGGTATATCTATCCCTTTCTCCTTTGCCTTTTTCTTCCCTTTTTTCTCCTTTGTAAATCCTTCTCAGACTTTATTCCTCAACTATTTTGCCTTGTTGCATTTATTTCTCTTGGGGAAAGTTTTGGTTACTGCTTCCTTTACAATGTCATGAACTTCCACCAGGCACTTCAGTTCTTTAGGCACTTTGTCTATCAGATCTCATTTCTTGAGTCTATTCATCAACTCCCCTGCATAATCATAAGGGATTTGATTTAGGTCACAGTTTAATGGCCTTGTGGTTTTCCCTACGTTCTTCAATTTAAGCCTGAAGTTTGCAATAAAGAGTTCATGTTCTGAGCCACAGGTAGCTACAGGACTCATTTTGCTGACTGTATAAAGCCTCTCCATTTTTGTCTGCAAAGAACAAAATCAATGTTATTTCAGCATTGACCATTTTGTGGTGTCCATGTGTAGCATTGTCTCTTGTGCTGCTGGAAAAGGGCATTTGCTATGACTTCTCCTGACAAAACTGTTAGCCTTTTTTCTGATTCATTTTGTACTCCAAGGCCAAACTTGCTTGTTTTTCTGCTTATCTCTGACTTCATACTTTCGCATTCCAATTCCCTATGATGAAAATGACATTGTGTTGTGTGTTAGTTCTAGAAGGTCTTCTGGGTCTTCATAGAACTGGTCAACTTCAGCTTCTTCAGCATCAGTAGTTGTGGCATAGACTTGGATTTCTGTGATACTGAATGGTTTTCCTTGGAAATAAACCAACATTATTCTGTCGTTTTTTGTGGTTGAACCCAAGCACTGCACTTCATATTGTTTTGTTGACTATGAGAGCTAATCTGTTGCTTCTAATGAATTCTTGCTGCAGTCATAAAAATAATGGTTGTGTATGCATATTCAGTCGCCTATTTGTGTCTGACTCTTTGTGATTCTTTGGTCTGTAGCCCACCAGGCTCCTCTGTCCTTGGAATTTTTCAGGCAAGAATACAGGAGTGGCTTACCATTTCCTCCCTCAAGAGGATTTTCCTGACCTAGCAATTGAAATTGAATCTCCTGTCATGTATTTCAGGCATATTCTTTACTGATGAGCCATTGGGGAAGCCCAGAAATAATGGTAATCTAAATTAAATTATCCCATTCCCATCCATTTAAGTTTACTGATTTTTAAGATGTCGCTATTTAATCTTGCCATCTTCTGCTTTACCACATCCAATTTACCTTGATTCATGGAACCAACATTCCAGGTTCCTATGCAATATTGTTCTTTATAGCACTTCACTTTACTTTCGCCATCAGACATCCACAATTGAGCACCATTCCCCCTTTTGCCCAGCCAATCCATTCTTATTGGAGCTATTAATAATTGCCCTCCACTCTTCCTCAGTAGCATTCTGGAAAATTTCCAATCTGGTGGGGCTCGTCTTCTGGCATCATATCTTTTTACCTTTTAATACTGTCCATAGCGTTCTCTCAGGAGTGCAGTGGCTTAGGCAGTGCAGGAACGCAGCCAAGAGGAGATACCCCACTTCCAAGGTAAGAGAAACCCAAGTGAGACAGTAGGCCCTGGGAGAGGGCGTTGGAGAGCAGACAGACTGAAACCACAGTCACAGATAACTAGCCAATCTGATCACAGGACCACAGCCTTGTATAAATCAATGAAACGAAGCCATGCTGTGTGGGGCCACCCAAGACAGACAGGTCATGGTGGAGAAGTCTGACAGAATGTGGTCCACTGGAGAAGGGAATGGAAAACCACTTCAGAATTCTTGCCTTGAGAACCCCATGAACAGTATGAAAAGGCAAAAAGATAGGACATGGAAAAATGAAATCCGCAGGTCAGTAGTGCCCCATGTGATACTGGAGATCAGTGGATAAATAACTCTGGAAAGAATGAAGGGATAGAGGTGAAGGAGAAACAACACCCAGTTGTGGATGAGACTGGTGATAGAAGCAAGGTTCAATGCTGTAAAGAGCAATATTGCATAGGAACCTGGAATGTTAGGTCCATAAATCAAGGCAAATAGGAAGTGTTCAAACAGGAGATGGAAAGAGTGAACATCGACTTTTTGGGAATCAGCAAACTAGGATGAACTGGAATGGGCGAATGTAACTCAGATGACCGTTATATCTACTACTATGGGCAGGAATCCCTTAGAGGAGATGGAGTAGCCATCATAGTCAACAAAAGAGTCCAAAATGCAGTACTTGGATGCAATCTCAAAAACAGAATAATCTCTGTTTGTTTCCAAGACAAACCATTCAATAGTACGGTAATCCAAGTCTATACCCTGACCAGTAATGCTGAAGAAGATGAAGTTGAAAGGAAGAACTTTTAGAACACCCAAAAAATGATGTCCTTTTCATTATAGGGGACTGGAATGCAAAAGTGGGAAGTCAAGAAACACCTGGAGTAACAGACAAATTTGGCCTTGGAGTACAGAATGAAGCAGGGAAAAGGCTAATAGTTTTGCCAAGAGAATGCAGTGGTCACAGCAAACACCCTCTGCCAACAACACAAGAGAAGGCTCTACACATGGACATCACCAGATGGTCAACACTGAAATCAGATTGATTATATCCCTTGCAGCCAAAGATGGAGAAGCTCATTACAGTCAGCAAAAACAAGACTGGGAGCCTACTGTGGCTCAGATCATGAACTCTTATTGTCAAATTCAGACCTAAGTTGAAGAAAGTGGAGAAAGCCATTAGACCATTCAGGTATGACCTAAATCAAATCCCTTAAGACTATACAGTGGAAGTGAGAAATAGATGTAAGGGACTAAATCTGATAGACAGAGAGCCTGATGAACTATGGACAGAGATTCGTGACACTGTACAGGAGACAGGGAGCAAGACCATCCCCAAGAAAACAAAAATGCAAAAAAGGAAAATGGCTCTGAGGAAGCCTTACAAATAGCTGTGAAAAAAAGAGAGGTGAAAGGCAAAGGAGAAAAGGAAAGATACGCCCATTTAAATGCAGAGTTCCAAAAAATAGCAGGAAGAGATACGAAAGCCTTACTCAGGGATCAGTGCAAAGAAATGGAGGAAAAAAACAGAATGGGAAAGACTAGAGATCTCTTCAAGAAAATTAGAGATACCAAGGGAACATTTCATGCAAAGATGGGCTCAATAAAGGACAGAAATGGTAGGGACCTAACAGAAACAGAAGATATTAAGAAGAGGTGGCAAGAATACATGGGAGCACTGTACAAAAAAAGATCTTCATGACCCATGTAATCACGATGGTGTGATCACTTGCCTAGAGCCAGACATCCTGGAATGTGAAGTCAAGTGGGCCTTAGAAAGCATCGCTACGAACAAAGCTAGTGGAGGTGATGGAATTCCAGTTAAGCTATTTCAAATCCTAAAAGATGATGTTGTGAAAGTGCAACACTCAATATGTCAGCAAATTTGGAAAACTAAGCAATGGCCAAAGGACTGGAAAAGGGCAGTTTTCATTACAATCCCTAAGAAAGGCAATGCCAATGAATGCTCAAACTACCGCACTTTTGCACTCATCTCTATGCTAGCAAAGTAATGCTCAAAATTCTCCAAGACAGACTTCAGCAATACATGAACTGTGAACTTCCAGATGTTCAAGCTGGTTTTAGAAAAGGCAGAGGAACCAGAGATCAAATTGCTAACATCTGCTGGATCATCAAAAAAGCAAGAGAGTTCCAGAAAAACATCTATTTCTGCTTTATTGACTATGCCAAAGCCTTTGACTGTGTGGATCACAATAAACTGTGGAAAATTCTGAAAGAGATGGGAATACCAGACCACCTGACCTGCCTCTTGAGAAACCTGTATGCAGGTCAGGAAGCAACAGTTAAAACTGGACATGGAACAACAGACTGGTTCCAAATAGGAAAAGGAGTATGTCAAGGCTGTATATTGTCACCCTGCTTATTTAACTTCTATGAAGAGTACATCATGAGAAACGCTAGGCTGGAAGAAGCACAAGCTGGAATCAAGATTGCTGGGAGAAATATCAACAACCTCAGATATGCAGATCACAGCACCCTTATGGCAGAAAGTGAAGAACTAAAGAGCCTCTTGATGAAAGTGAAAGAGGAGAGTGAAAAAGTTGGCTTAATGCTCAATATTCAGAAAACTGAGATCATAGCATCCAGTCCCAGCACTTGATGGCAAATAGATAGGGAAACAGTGGATACAGTGGCTGACTTTATTTTGGGGGGCTCCAAAATCACTGCAGATGGTGATTGCAGCCATGAAATTAAAAGACACTTACTCCTTGGAAGGAAAGTTATGACCAACCTAGGCAGCATATTAAAAAGCAAAAACATTACTTTGTCAACAAAGGTTCGTCTATTCAAGGCTATGGTTTTTCCAGTGGTCATGTATGGATGTGAGAGTTGGACTATAAAGAAAGCTGAGCTCCGAAGAATTGAAGCCTTTGAACTGTGGTGTTGGAGAAGACTCTTGAGAGTCCCTTGAACTACAAAAAGATCCAACCAGTCCATCCTAAAAGAGATAAGTCCTGGATGTTCATTGGAAGGACTGATGTTGAACTTAAAACTCCAATACTTTGGTCACCTGATGCAAAGTGCTAACTCATTTGAAAAGACCCTGATGCTGGGATAGATTGAGGGCAGGAGGAAAATGGGATGATGGATGATGAGATGGTTGGATGACATCACCAACACAATGGACATAGGTTTGGGTGGACTCTGGGAGTTGGTGATGGATAGGGAGGCCTGGCGTGCTGCGATTCATGGGGTCGCAAGGATTCGGACACGACTGAGCACCTGAACTGAAACTGAACTGATAGTGTTGCCCGGGCAAGAATACTGGAGTCGATTGCCATTCTCTTCTCCAGTGGACCACGTTTTGTCAGAACTTTTCACTATGACCCATCTATCTTGCGTGGCCCTTCACTGCATTGCTCAGTTTAATAAAAACCTTAGTGAAGCTGATGATTTAATTGACAACAAAATTCTGCCATCTTTGAACTTTACCTTGGTTACTTTAGTTTTGCAATGACATCATGATAAAGTCTTTCAGCATGACTATAGACAACTCCCATTTGTCTGATCATTCCCCAAGTTTAGAAATTGGGAGAAAGAGTATCTTTCTTTAGTTCGGTTCAGTTCAGTTGCTCAGTTGTGTCTCTCTAAGGCTACGGTAAAATTAGAAGAAATCAGTCTATCTTTTAGACCTTGTATTTTTCATGCCACCATAGACACACTAGACTCACTAAGTGTAAGTAGTTTGTATCAGTAACTCTGTTGAAAATTTAAGTAATGTGTTGGCTACTGTTTGGCAAAGCGTCATCTTTCAAAATTAAGTGCATCCTCCATGACAGGTAATACTATCAGGCCAGATAAAACCGGCTAGATTTTTATTTTCTTAAGGTTCCATTGCCTATAACCATATTTTCCACTGTTTCTCATATGGTGAGTTCTTTTTGAGCACCGAAGAATTGACGCTTTTGAACTGTGTTTTGAGTGGACTCCGGGAGTTGGTGATGGATAGGAAGGCCTGGCATACTGCATTCCATGGGGTTGCAAAGAGTAGGACATGACTGAGCGACTGAACTGAACTGAACTGAGTACTTTTTGATAGAAAAAAAAAAAAGGAAAAGAAATCTATCCAATCAAAATATAAATGGAATTTACTGAAAGATATTTGGATCTTTATGTTAATAAATTAATAAGTCAGGTAAAGAGATCTTTACATGACCACAACATGGGAACATTCCATCAAAGACCCCACAACTACCATTTTACACTCTTGATGTGGGTACTGAATGTCAGAAAGTTTTTGCACTTTTGGTCCTCAAGTCCAGGTGATCTGACCATTATTCTTATTGTATTTGAATAGTATATGATGTTTGCTGCCTTCATTCCTTTTTTCTAGATGAAATTTTCACATTTAGAATTGAGAAAATGGACCCATTATGAAACATCCTAGCAGTGAAAGAAGGTAAGAAAGCAAATCTCTGACATGCACCTTGGTGAGAAATAACAATTGTATGATAATTTACTTAAGCATAAACAAGAGTTTTTCAAAACTTGCTGTGTGACCAAAATCATGACAAATTTCCACCATACCTATCGGAAAAAGATGGAGCAATGAAACATAATTTTGACAGCTTTATAACTGTTTCAGTGTATGCATTTCAGAAGCAATAATGTGCTTGCTACTCTTGAGTGAACCATAGAATCTGCACATCTGTTTCTTAAAGAAAGGTGACATGATCTGGCCCAGTAATTTTTGCATACGGATTGTTGTTTTCTCAAAACTTCAGTGAACATATTGTGATGCAAAAAGTACTAGATGTCTATGTCTGTGTTATGGTATCACTTAAGTTGATTTCACATTGATGACAAATGGGTGCTATGCTTCTAATTTCAGTAACAGGAAGCATTTACATCCATATGGCTTAAGTGCTAATTAAAAAGTTTGTGTGCAAGGCTGTTTAACTCACAATTAATTCTCAAATATTCTCTAATCTCTCTCTCTCTCTCTCTCTCTCTCTCTGTCTCCATACATAAATATATAGGCTTTCCTGGTACCTCATTCAGTAAAAAATCTACCTGCAATGCAGGAGACCCAGGTTTGATCCTTGCGTCCTGAAGATCCCCTGGAGAAGGAAATGGCAACGCACTCCAGCATTCTTGCCTAGGAAATCCTATGGATAGACAGAGCCTGGCAGGCTAAAATCCATGGGGTCACAAAAGTCAGACTTGACAGCAACTAACAGACTTCTTGGAAAATAGAACTTAAAAATTAGGATGTCTTTGATTAATTCTTGGATTACCATCTACTTCCCTTCTTATTACTTTAATATGCACTTCAGTATCTCATGGTTTCTAGGAGTAGCTAATTAACTTGTCAGCATATAATGATATTCGGCTAGCAAAGTAGAGTGATTCATTTTAGAAAGCAAAACTAAAGTTTTTAGTCACAATTTGAAATGTCTATACTTCATTCAGTACTTGCTATGATCCTCAGCTTAGAATTTAAGTTCTGATCTATGAATAGGTTACAACAGGGTTATGTGGTTTTTTTCTTCTTATTAACTATTTCCCTGTAGAATATATTTATTTAATGCTTTTATTTTTTGTCTAACAAAGGGACATTGCTTTGCCAACAAAGGTTCATCTAGTCAAGGGCTATAGTTTTTCCAGTGGTCATGTATGGATGTGAGAGTTAGACTGTAAAGAAAGCTGGGCACCAAAGAATTGATGCTTTTGAACTGTGCTGTTGGAGAAGACTCTTGAGAGTCCCTTGGACTGCAAGGAGATCCAGTCAGTCCATCTTAAAGGAGATCAGTCCTGGGTGTTCATTGGAAGGACTGGTGTTGAAGCTGAAACTCCAATGCTTTGGCCACCTGATGCAAAGAGCTGACTCATTTGAAAAGACCCTAATGCTGGGAAAGATTGAGGGCAGGAGGAGAAGGGGACAACAGAGGATGAGATGGTTGGATGGCATCACCAACTCAATGGACACGGGTTTGGGTGAACTCTGGGAGTTGGTGATGGACAGGGAGGCTGGCGTGTTGCAGTTCATGGGGTCGCAAAGAGTCAGACACGATTGAGTAACAGAACTGAACTGAACTGAACTGAAGCAAAGGAACTATGGTTACCAAAATCATGTGGACAGTACTAACTATAAGACAAGTGTAATTGTTGAAACTTGAAATCAGTGCTAAATTTGTCATCACTGTAATACATTTTATCAAACCACTTATACTGGAATACTGAAAACAACTTTGAAAATTAAGAAAGTTTATAACTTAACAAATTCTGGAGCATATAAGGCATTGTCTAGGGCAAACTGTGAGATCTGAAGCAGAGAAATATATAGAGTTGGCCTGGGGTTCTGCTTTTATTGGGGTTGGGAACTAAAAAATACTTGGTCTTATTTTTTATTAGTGAATTTAATACACAGAAGCAGAAATATTAAAACATAGGAAAAAAAAATAAATAAATGGCCCAAAGAGTCATTTATGAAAATCAGTCAAGATCTCTCAAAAAAAAAAAAAAAAGAAAGAAAAAAGAAAGAAAGAAAAGGAAGGGTGGGCAATCTGCCTGGCAATGTGTTTATTCTTGATCTTTAGCCATCTTTGAAGTAGATGCTTTGGCAATCAAAGCTTAACTTAGGCACATGCATTACATAAAGAAGAATCAAATGTAAGGGATTACACTACAATATACATCAAAATAAATATCAAATTGAACAGAGGGAGTCCAGATTGCGAACCTAGACAGGAAAGAAAGTTGCCCTCACCCACCCTCATCTCATTACCCTGCACCTGGATCAAGGCATACCTTCATACTGAACCATAAGGAAAAGCTGGATTTAGATTTTTCTAAACCCAAATAGATGTTGATTTTCTGTGGTTCAATATAATAATAAATCTAAAGCCATGACTATTGTGTAGCTTTATTATGCATATTGATTATTGAATACTGATTATTGATGGTCATCACATCAAATCAGAATCTGTCTTTTCCTGCTCCCGTTTTGCCCACTGTAATTACAGCAAGTAGTAACAAATAAATGCATGAGACAAGTGCTCGGGCCTGGTGCACTGGGAAGACCCAGAGCAATCGGGTGGAGAGGGAGGTGGGAGGGGGGATAGGGATGGGAATACGTGTAACTCTATGGCTGATTCATATCAATGTATGACAAAACCCACAGAAATGTTGTGAAGTAATTAGCCTCCAACTAATAAAAAAAAAAGAAAAAAAGAAAAAAAAACATGTTTTATAGAATAGGACATTTTACATCAAGAATTTCTGATTTTAAACAGCCTTCTACCTGTTTACTATATTAACCACTTATTCATTCTTACAAAGAAAGAAACATTTCTATTATTCATCTGATCATTGCCTCCCCCATTTGCGGTGAGTAAATAAAGTTTACTCAGGATGTCATTTGTGCTGGAGGAATTCACAAAATGAATTGTTATCTCTGGAAGTACAATTTTAGGAGAAATGTGTTTGTGAATAAAATGAAAGAAAAATAGAGGAAGTGTAAAATTGAGATTAGTCTAACTTTTTTCCTTTCTAGCATGAAACATAAGAAAACAATTTGAAGAATAAGTTCCAACAAAGAGCTTATACTTTATTTATTCAATTTGGGGACAATTTTCTGTATGACTGCATTTCATATAGAATGTGGCATTTTCTTTCCAAGCATTTACTCCTTTAAAAGAATTGGCTTAACTGTGTCAAAATAATACTTTTTCTAACATCTCAATATTAGTTTCTCTTTTCCCCATCTAAAAAAATGAGATATTATGCATCAAAACTCTGGGTATAAATGTATAAATAGCTGTTTGAGAGCAGCTGTCATGACCAGTAAAGTTCTAGACTCTACATCCTTCTTTCACCTCATCTGTAACCAAGTGAAAGATTATATTTTCTTGCCTTATTCTTTAGTCTTTTTGGACCATTCAGGGCCCTTGTTTATTAAGGGTTTCTAGTACTCAGTTTCTTTTAATTTTGTGTGTTTGGCCTCAGCTTTCTGATCAGGTGAGCCAGTCATTATTATTGACTAGAGGTACTCCACTAGGAAATGTGCTTCCCCTCTTGTGTTTTCTAGCCAACATAAATAATTCTTCTGTATCTTATGTTATCATGGTTCCTGTTTTTATTAAAGATAAAAGTGTGGTAGTATGTGGGCAAGAAACTTATCAGATGGTGGCTCAAGACATGAATAAATAACTAAAACCATATAACTTCCACAATTTGTGTAATTTTCTGTGAGTATACAATGAAGTCATTGATTCAGTTCAGTAACTTAGTCATATCTGACTGTTTGTGACCCTGTGGACTAAAGCATGTCAGTCCTCCCTGTCCATAACCAACTCCGGGAGCTTACTTAAACTTATATCCATCGAGTCGATGATGCCATCCAACCATCTCAACTTCTGTCGTCCCCTTCTCCTCCCGCTTTCAATCTTTCCCAGCATCAGGGTCTTTTCAAACGAGTCAGATCTTTGCATCAGGATGCCAAAGTATTGGAGTTTCAGCTTCAGCATCAGTCCTTCCAGTGAATATTCAGGACTGATTTCCTTCAGGATGGCCTGGTTGGATCTCTTTGCAGTCCAAGGGACTCTCAAGAGTCTTCTCCAACACCACAGTTCCAAAGCATCAATTCTTCAGTGCTCAGCTTTCTTTACAGTCCAAATCTTACATCTGTACGTGGCTAATGGAAAAACAATAGCTTTGAATAATTGGACTTCTGCTGATAAAGTAATGTCTCTGATTTTTAATATGCTGTCTAGGTTGGTCATAGCTTTCCTTCCAAGGAGCAAGTATCTTTTAATTTCATGGCTGCAGTCACCATTTGCAGTGATTTTGGAGCCCCCAAAAACATAGTCTGCCACTATTTCCACTGTTTCCCCATCTATTTGCCATGAAGTGATGGGACCAGATGCCATGTTCTTAGTTTTCTGAATGTTGAGCTTTAACCCAACTTTTTCACTCTCCTCTTTCACTTTCATCAAGAGGCCCTTTAGTTCTTTTTCACTTTCTGCCATAAGGGTGCTGTGATCTGCATATCTGGGGTTGTTGATATTTCTCCCAGCAATCTTGATTCCAACTTGTGCTTCATCCAAACTGGCATTTCACATGATGTACTCTGCGTATAAGTTAAATAAACAGAGTGACAATATACAGCCTTGATGTACTCCTTTCCTGATTTGGAAGTAGTCTGTTGTTCCCTGTCCAGTTCTAACTTTTTCTTGTTGACCTGCATACAGGTTTCTCAGGAGGCAGGTCAGGTGGTCTGGTAGTCCCATCTCTTTAAGAATTTTCCATAATTTGTTTTGATCCACACAGTCAAAGTCTTTGGTATAGTCAATAAATAAAATAATATATGTGGTCCACTGGAGAAGGGAATGGCAAACCACTTCAGTATTCTTGCCTTGAGAACCCCATGAACAGTATGAAGATGCAAAAAGATAGAACACTGAAAGATGAACTCCCCATATTGGTAGGTGTCCAATATGCTACTGGAGGTCAGTGGAGAAATAACTCCAGAAAGAATGAAGAGCAGAGCAAAAACAACACCCAGTTGTGGATGTGACTGGTGATGGAAGTAAAGTCTGATGCTGTAAAGGACAATATTGCATAGTAACCTGGAATGTTAGTCCATGAATCAAGGCAAATTGGAAGTGGTCAAGCAGGAGATGGCAAGAGTAAACATAAACATTTTAGGAATCAAGTGAGCTAAAATGGACTAGAATGGGTGAATTTAACTCAGATGACCACTATATCTACTATTGTGGGCAAGAATCACTTAGAAAAAGTGGAGTAGCCATCATAGTGAACAAAAGAATCCAAAATGCAATACTTGAATGCAATCTCAAAAACGCCAGAATGATTTCTGTTCATTTCCAAGGTAAGCCATAATGTCACAGTAATTCAAATCTATGCCCTGACTAGTAATGCTGAAGAAGCTGAAGTTGAACGGTTCTATGAAGACCTACAAGACCTTCTGGAACCAACACCTGAGAAAGATAGCCTTTTCATTATAAGGGACTGGAATGCAAAAGTAAGAAGTTAAGAGATACCTGGAGTAACAGGTAAATTTGGCCTTGGAGTACAAAATGAAGCAGGTCAAAGGCTAACAGAGTTTTGCCAAGAAAACACACTAGTCATAGCAAACACCCTCTTCCAACAATCCAAGAGAAGACTCTGCACATGGATATCACCAGATGGTCAATACCAAAGTCAGATTGAGCCAGAGGTCGTTGATAGCGATTCCAATCAATTTTCCAAGTTATCATAGTGATTTGTGTTGAAAAGACAGTGAAAGTGTTGATATATCTATCAGAAGGTGCCTTACATTTTGGACATTTTGCAATATACTAGAGTCATCTTACTATTTTATAATCTTAAAATTATATGTTCAAATACCTAAGGCCCTATTAAAAAATTAGAAATCATTTTTATACCATTTCCATATTCTTTGTAGCTTATTTTACTCCATGGGGGAAATTAGCTATTTATAAGGGAATTGTAAGAATTGTAAGTTATTATAAATGAATAACCATAGAGGAAAAATGGGAGTTTCAGAAAGACCAGAAAATATATATGAAAACACACTAGTATAACTGTAAATAGCAAATTAAATCCTTTTCATTAAATTAGCAGAATATATTGCAGTGTGATCAGGAAATTATTCTTTCTCTTTTTAACACTTTCAAATATAGTATATTGGAATTGTCAGGAAGATACTGTAGCTATTTGGTTACTTTATGATTCTAGAAACAAACAAGCAAGGAAACAGAAACCTAGTCCTGTTTAATTCAAAATCCTCATATGTAATTTCATGTTCCTTGGGACATTCAAGTTCCTCTGTTTACCTTTTGGACTGAAAACCTGTACTTGGCTTTATCTTCCTCTTTTCTGCATGCCTTTATTTCTCCATCCTGGCCCTATAGCTATATCTTCCAAGGCAATGGATTGGAGGAAGTGAAATTAGAGAATATGGTTCAAATTCTTAAATACCAGTGCTATTGTGATCTGGCCATCAGTGACACTTTTTTTTTTTTAATTGTAGAGTTGATTTGCAATATTGTGCTGATTTCTGCTACACAGCAAAGTGACTCAGCTATATACCTATAAATTCTTCTTTTATATTTTTTTATATTATGGTTTGTCACAGGATACTAAAGATAGTTCCCTGTGTTATACATAGGACCTAGTTTTTATCCATTCTAAATGTGATAGTTTGCGTCTACCAACTCCAAGCCCCCAATCCATCCCTCTCCCTTCCTCCTTGTTCCTTGGCAACCACAAGTCTATTCTCTATGTCTGTGAGTCTATTTCTATTTTGTAGATAGATTCATTCATGCCATATTTTAGACTCAGCATATAAGTAATATCACACACTATTTTAAGAGAAAGACATCTCATTTAGTATAATAATCCCGAGTTGCGTTCATGTAGCTATAAATGGCACTGTTTCATTCTTTTTCTGGGTGAGTAGTACTCCATTGTATATATGTACCACTCTTCTATGTTCATTCACCTGTCAATGAGCATTTAGGTCGTCTCCATATTTTGCCTACTGTGAACAGTGCTACTGTCGACATAGGGGTGCATGTATCTTTTAGAATTCAAGTTTTGTCTGAGCATGTTCCCCATCAGTACCACTTTTTGATAGTAGGCCTGAAAATGCTGCCTCTATCTCTGTCTCATTCAATGAAAATATTTACCTCTACTATTGCTACTTCTGTTTAGGCCCCCAAAACACTGCATTTGCAGTTTTTGCTCTTCTAAATTTTCTTCACCAAACCAGATATGGTGTGGGCAAAATCTTTTCAAGATGACTTTTCATTTACAAATTTCAGCGGAGTCCAAACAACGCTCAAAATTAGCATCAGAAATTCTTGCTTATGCAAGTGAAAGTTAGCAGATTCCTGTCCTTTCTCTAAGTCCCGATATTAAGAGCAATTCTAACTAGCCTCTCACATTAAGAGCTTCTTATTCAAAAATTGAAAGAAGGTATAATGCTCTTAGACTTTTCACTTGTTTCCCTCCCATGGAAACATAGAGAGTGATGTGTTAGCTTCTCTGAAAGTCATTCCTCTTTTCTCTGTAGAATTTCTTGTGACCTTCCTTTATCCTGAAGTCCCCTGGCCCATGGAAGTAGAAGGGTGACAGTGCTCCTCTCTTTGCTCAGATAAATCTGTCTAAGAACCTTCCTGATTTATTCTCAAAGAGCCTTCCCTTACATAGGCTATTCTGGGGGACAGGTGCTAGATTGATTTTGCTGTTTGGATAAGTCTTGAGCAATTTGCCAAAGCTTTTTGAAAGGTAAAGACTCTTCACACATTTTTTTCAATATCTATAAAATTTGCAAAATTCAGAAAGTCCTCAACTAGAATCTGTTGCAAAGGAGTCAGTGAGAAGATGAACAGATTGTAAAGAAGAACACAGGAAACGTTGATAAATGTGTGTGTTTGTGCCTCTGTGTGTGTTTTCACTTTTCAGAGGAATTGGTTTCATGACCCATAAGGACCAAACAGAAGCCCATATGTAAGAGCCTTGATATGCAAGTTAAAAATTCGGCTTTAGCCACAAAAACCGAGTGAATCATAAGTGCTCTTTAAGGTAAGCTCCTACAAGAGATTCAGAAAATTTTATTTCATAGCATACTAAGTGATCCATTAAGTAGTTCATAAAGTAAAAAGGCTATTTTTATATCTATGAATCAATCTATTTCTGACAGATACATTTAACATGAATCAAATGTTCACTTAAAGAGAAATATTTTCTTCATATAATCTGTTCACTATTATTAGAATTTTTAAACTGTGGATTGTAAAATAATTAGACTACTTTGGAGTACAAGTCAGTCTTACATCCTTATGTTGTGTCTGACTCTTTGTGACACAAATGGACTGCAGCACAGTAGGCTTCCCTGTCCTTCACTGTCTCTTGAAGTTTACTCAAACTCATGTCCATTGAGATTGACTCAATGTCATCCATCATAATGTCACATTATTATAACATCAAATTATCATTACCTCATTGCTGGAAAGGAAATCCCTTCCAGGGCTTCATGGGGTGGCAAAGAGTTGGACAAGACTGAGTGATTAACAATTGTCTCTGGACAATCATTCTGACTCAGAGTCCTTCCTGGTGGTGTACACGCATTGATCAGTCAAGATAACATTACAGGGAGGAGAATTCTGGGCAGTTGGTAAGACATGTGGACTGGCATCTCCTTTTGACCTTTCCCCAATTCTTCTGGTTAGTGGTGGTTTGTTAGTTCTGTATGCCTTGCCAGGACCTCCTGTCACAAAATAACTCATGCAAATGGTTACTCTGGTCCCATTTAGTCTGGTGGGTGGTTTTAGTCAGTGTTTCCCCTAACACCCCTATGAAAAAATTTTTAAATTTCTGAATTATAAATATTTAAATATAGTCATCATTTCCTAGAAAAGTGTTATTTAAAGAAAATAAGCATTAGTTTATATACAAACCAAAATTCATCCACCTGATTTGATTGACAATGTAGAAAATTATTTGCTTTAAAAACAGATTATCTCATGCATTAGATTTTAACTGTAGTCTTTCCTTTTGGATGAGGTCAAATGGATTAAAAAAATAAACTGGCTTAAGAGCTCAAAAAGAAAATTGAGCCATAATTTGGAGGTCTACAAGACATCAAAATGACTGTTTGCTTCACAAAAAATTGCTATAGAAAAATTATTTGAATTAATAATTTGAATCATTCTATGTGTGAAACTCAGGCCAGATCTGACTTCTGTACCCCAACACTGAATTAAATCTGAAAGACAGAGTATTGGGTGAAGTAGAAAAAAAGAGATTTATTTCTTTGCCAAACAAAGGAGGCTACAGAGGGCTAATGCCCTCAAACTGTGTGTTCTAATGCTGCTTGGGGAGGGGCATGGGGGACACTGAGGAGTCTTATAGTCCAAGGGTGAATGTCAGTAAGGATCAGCGTGCCTAGGGCCTGCATTTCTTCAATCCAGAGTTCATCTGGCATCAGGTAATGATGGCCAAACTGACCATCTCTGGAATGAAGAGTGTTTCAGGAAGCAGTTGACATCTTCCATTTTTGGGCGGGGGGGTTCGTTCTGTGGAGGAGAAGGCAATGGCACCCTGCTCCAGTACTCTTGCCTGGAAAATCCCATGGACGGAGGAGCCTGGTAGGCTGCAGTCCATGGGGGTCACTAAGAATTGGACACAACAGTGACTTCACTTTCAATTTTTACTTTCATGCATTGGAGAAGGAAATGGCAACTCACTCCAGTGTTCTTGCCTGGAGAATCCCAGGGACGGGGGAGCCTGGTGGGCTGCCGTCTATGGGGTCGCACAGAGTCGGACACAACTGAAGCGACTTAGCAGCAGCAGCAGCAGTTCTGTGGAAGAGCTCAGAGATATTTCCCCTCAAGATGTCCCTTGAGGGAAAAACAAGATCTGCTCCCAAGGCTGTACTATTGTTTCTCGACTGCTCCTCCTTTTGTGTATCCTTGTCTCCACATCCTGTCCCTCTCCTGATTGTTGTTGTTCTTGTTTCTTTCCAACTCCATAGACTGCAGCACACCAGACTTCCCTGTCCTTTACTCTCTCCTGGAGTGTGCTCAAAGTCATGTCCATAGAGTCTATGATGCCATCCAACCATCTCATCCTCTGTTGCCCCCTTCTCCTCTTGCCCTCAATCTTTCCCAGTATCAAGGTCTTCTGCAAAGAGCCAACACTCCGTATCAGGTGGCCAAAGTAATGGAGGTTCAACTTCAGCATCAGTCCTTCCACTGAATATTCAAGGTTGATTTCCTTTAGGATGGACTGGTTGGACCTCCTTGCTGTCCAAGGGACTCTCAAGAGTCTTCTCCAGTGCCACAGCTTGAAAGGATCAATTCTTTGGCATTCAGCCTCTCCTCATTAGCAATCATTTGAACTTGCCCTTTGAAACTCAGAGTAAGTGACACAGAAAATCTTTCATGCCCAGGAACCTCATAGGGTCCTGGTCAGTTTCAAAATCACAGGGAAGAAATGATGCCCAAATTTGTCCTTTTTGGCTACACTCTACTATTTAATATTGAGTTTATGGTCCTAACATAAAGCACTATGTGAAGGGCATAGCTTATGGTTATTGTTGTTCAGTCAATAAGTTATGTCCAACTCTTTGTCACCCCATGGACTGCAGCACACCAGGCTTCCCTGTCCATCACTTATTCTCGAGTTTCCTCAAATTCATGTCCATTGGGTCAGTGAGGCTATCTAATCTCATCCTCTGTTGTCCTCTTCTCCTCTTGCCCTCAATCTTTCCCAGTATCAGGGTCTTCTGCAACGAGTCAGCTCTTTCTCATCAGGTGGCCAAAGTATTGCAGCTTCAGCTTCAGCATCAGTCCTTCCAATGAATATTAAAGGCTGATTTCCTTTAGGATTGACTGGTTGGATCTCCTTGCTGTCAAAGGGACTCTCCGGAGTCTTCTCCAGCACCACAACTGAAAAGCTTCAATTCTTCAGCTCTCAGACTTATTTATGGTCCAACTCACATCTGTACATGACTACTGGAAAAACCATAGCTTTGGCTATATAGACCTTTGTGGGCAAAGTGTTATCTCTACTTTTTAATACATTGTCTAGTTTACAGGACATGTGAAAATAGTCTCATTCTTCCCAGTCTAGGTCCATAATCCAGTCATTCTGATAAAGGATTCCTTTAATGTGAGCTCTTTTCTGAAAGATACAATACTACTACCAAACCATTAGTTTGCACACCAGTTTGGTTTGGTTAATAATTAGGATTTAAATTGAATGAATGAGAAGCATGTTTCTTCAGAGTACTCAGTCATTAGAATAGGCCATTAGATAAAGAAAAGTAAAAGGGCATTGAATTCATTGTCCTAAAAGAATCAAATTCACTAATACTAAGAAACTATTAATTTTCTCCTCTATTTTCAATTAGAAAAGCAAAATCAGTAACATACCAAAACTCACTTCTTTGCTGCATAATTTGCAGCCTAAAAGCAAATCAATATGAAAATTGCATTTATAAAATGATATATAAATCTGTCATAATGTTTTCAGTTCTCAATACACTAGATAAATATTTTGTTTGTTTGCTCTGCATTTCTGCTTCAAAGAAGATAAATACCAGTATGATTAAAAAATCTATACTGTAAACATTTGCTTGTTCTCTAAAAAAATATAAATATGTGACTGTAAACAAGTATAATTTGGGTAAGGGAATATACTTACATGCATGCAAATATGGTGTATACTATATAGCTACATATTAGACATTTTATGATAGATATAAACTGAAATATTTATTGTAACATAATGGAATTTTGTCTTTCCTGTCCACAAAAGGAAATTTTCTTTCCTGTTACCTTTTCATTAATATTTTCATGTTATTAGATGACTGATATTAATGTATTGGACAACCACATCAAACAAAAAATTCAATATGTTTAAATGTGAAAAAATAACTTAAGTGCCACCTAAGTATTTGAGTGAAAGTGATTTCATGAAGAAGTAACAACTGACAGCTTTATTCCAGAGACAAGATTAAATCATGATTTACAAAACTTACTTTATTTCCACTTCATCAACTCTATTGAATTTGTTCATTTTCCTCTATATTTCTCTTACTATTTCACCTGTATGACATTTCTATTCATTGGTATCTTTAGAAATATGATTGAGTGACAAATATTGGAAAGTACATTTTCAAGTATATACTTGAAATGAGACTGATATTTTGTTCCTTTTTCAGCTTTTCAATAGTAATAACTTATATTTGTATTTTAAATCTTCCAAATATTACAAATATATGCACTTTTGACTTTGTACGATAAATATCTGATATGCAAAGTGTACAGAAATTTATATTAAGTAATAGTACAGTTAATTTTATTCAAAACACCATACAATTTCAATTTAAATATAACTACTCAAATCTTAATATAACAGCTATAATTTAATACCTGTTTTAGAATGTCTTTAATAAAAATCTAATTGAAACTGTACAGTACTTGGGAAAATTTTTTGTTATGAGTTCATTTATATAAATATTTGAGACAGTACATCAATATTCCCAAATAACTTATTTCTTTATTTTAGTAAATATAGATTAGATATAAAATTGAAATATGAACTTTCATTGCAAAATACAATTATAAAGCTATTTACTTAAAATTATTGACTGGCAATACATTAAGAATGCATTAGAAAGCATTTAGGCAAGTCATTTTTAAAGTAATTGGATTTCAATTGTATGCCAATTATTTATAAATTTTTAAATATTATACATCATAAATAAACATGTCATTTAAAATAACAAATTTTTCATATGGTTAAATGGTAACATTGACAAAGTACTACACCACTCTCCTAGCAAAGTGAAGCAAATTAGTAAAACTAGACCATTTATTGTCCAGAAGTACCCTAACATGGCATATACATATTTAAACACATTTCTGTGAATTTCACTTTATCCTATTATTTTTTACTTTTTCTCATTTAACATTTTGTCTATTATAATTTTTGTGTATCCTTTGTTTTTTTTTTGTTTGTTTGTTTTATATGTGACCTCTTCAGATGGTGAAATATTAAACATTTGCAATATTACTTAAAATCATTGTTGACACTGTTCACCAAATCTATTATTCCACAAATCTTGTTAATCATTACTGGCAGTGTTTTTACATATGACAATTATTTACTGACATCCTTAAAATAATTGCTGAAAACTTAATCAGAATTTAATTGTATTATTGCAATAAATATGTAACTGGTCACTAGCTTTCTCCATCTGCATATTAAAATAGACACATGCATACATTTTGTATAAGAAATGTTCAAGGCCCTTAATTTGACAATCTAAGCATCTCAAATATGGCATGCAAACTTGTTCTTCTGCCACATAAATGCTCTAGTATTTTGAGTGTTTCATTATGCTCAGTCTCACTTTCACAACTTTATAATTTTCCCTTTGCATAAACTCAGATTACTCTATTCCTATATATGTCAATGGTACTCATCCACCTAAATCTTCTAGTTATACTTTCATTACGGCAAATAATAGTTTCCCAAAGAATCAGAGATTCTTGCTTATAGCCCTTTCCTGTAGCTAATTAGGTTGGGAATGTCTTATACACCAGAAAAAAAAAATATATATATATAGATTTTTTTCTATACACTCTCCAGATATTATCACTTATCTTTATAAACATTTTCATCCATTTAATTTCCTTTCCTTAAATGTATACTCAATGTGTCTCTTCTTTTTGGCTATATCTCTTAAACAATAAATTTGGTTAAGCAGTGACATACTCTAAATAATGACATTAGCAAAGAGAATATTAAATGAACAAAATATAAATATTAAAAAATATTTTTGTTACACATAATAGTTTCTGAATCCTTTTATTATTGCCTGTATTTCTCTATGCAGATGGAGTCACATTCTTTAAAAACCTAAGATAAAATATGCTACTAGCTTCTATTTCTCTACCTATCATATATTTTTAATATTGCAGTCTGGATAGATAATTCAAAACTAAACTAACTGTCAAGTTAAAAACAACAAAGGACACCTTTTAAATATCCCTTTTACTGAAATTTTGTTCATTTGACATGGTTGTAAATTCCATTGCTGAATCCTTCCTTTCCATGATATTGGGCTTTCCTGGTGGCTCAGGCAGTAAAGAATCCTCCTGCAATGCAGGAGACGTGGGTTTGATGCCTAAGTTAGGAAGATCCCATGGAGAAAGGAACAGTTATCCACTTCAGTATTCTGGCCTAGAGAATTCCATGGACAGAGGACCCTGGCAGGCTACAGTCCGTGGGGTCACAAAGAGTCTGACACAACTGATTGACTAAACAAAGTACAGCTCAATGCTTTTCCTAATTAAGTATTGATTTGCATATATTTAACTGCTTAACTAGATTATGTTCTCAATAAAGACTAAAATATTGCCTTACACAATTCCTTGTGAAAAGTGAGGGAGGAAGGGGAAGATATACAGAACGCAATGCAGAGTTCCAGACAATAGCAAAGAGTGATGAGAAAGTCTTCTTAAGTGAACAATGAAAAGAACTAGAGGAAAACAATAGAATGGGAAAGATTAGACATCTCTTCAAGATAATTGGATTTATCAAGGGAATATTTCATGCAAGGATGAGCACGATAAAGGACAGGAAGAGAAAGGATCTAGTAGAGGCAGAAGAGATTAATAAGAGGTGGCAAGAACACACAGAAAAACTGTACGAGAAAGGTGTTAACAACCCAGATAACCACAATTATGTGGTCACTCACCCAGAGCCAGATACCCTGGAGTGTGAAGTGAAGTGGTCCTTAGGAAGCATTACTATGAACAAAGCCAGTAGAGGTGATGGAATTCCAGCTGAACTGTTTCAAATCCCAAAAGATGATGCCGTCAAAGTGCTGCACTCAATATGTCAGCAAATTTGGAAAACTTACAGCAGTGGGCACAGGACTGGAAAATATCAGTTTTCATTCAAATCCCAAAGAAGAGCAATGCCAACGAGTGTTCAAACTACCATAAAATTACACTGATTTCACATGTTAACAAGGTTATGCTCAAAATCCTTCAAGTTAGGCTTCAGCAGTATTTTATTTTAGAATAAAATGATACTGTTACTAACATTTTATTTTATTTATTTTTTAATTTACTTATTTTAATTGGAGTCTAATTACTATGCAATATTGTCATGGTTTTTGCCATACATTGACATGAACCAGGCATGGGTGTACATGTGTTCGCCATCCTGAACCTCCTCCCACCTCCCTCCCCATCCCATCCCTCTGGGTCATCCCAGTGCACCAGTATTTGAACTTCCAGATGTAAAAGCTGGGTTTAGAAAAGGCAGAGGAACTAGAGAACAAATTGGCAACATTTGCTGGATCATGGATAAAGCAGGGAAATTCCAGAAGAACATGTACTTCTGCTTCATTCACTATGCTAAAGCTTTGATTGTGTGGATCACAGAAAACTGTGGAACATTCTTAAAGAAATTGGAGTATCAGATGACTTTACCTGTCTGTTGAGAAACCTGTATACAGATCAAGAGACAACAGTTAGAACCAGACATGGATCAAAATTGGGAAAGGAGTACAAGGCTGTATATTGTCACTCCACTTATATAACTATTCTTCAGAGTATATCATGCGAAATGCTGGGCTGGAATCATGCTGCAAAAGCTAGAATCAATAACCTCAGATATTTAGATGATTTCAGTCAAATAATGGCAGAATATGAAGAGAAACTAAAGAATCTCTTGAGGACTAAAGAAGAGTGTGAAAAGCTGGATTGAAACTCAACAATAAAACTTTTAAGATCATGGCATCTTATTCCACCACTTTATGGAAAATAGAAGGGGAAAAATTGGAAGCAATGATAGATTTTCTTTTCTTGGGTCCAAAATCACTGCAGACAGTGACTGCAGCCATGAAATAAGAAGACACTTGCACCTTGAAAGGAAAGCTATGACAAATCTATGCAACATATTAAAAAGCAGGGACATCACTTTGCCAACAAAGGTCTGTATAGGCAAAGCTATGATTTTTCAAGTAGTCAAGTACAGATTTGAGAGTTGGACCATAAAGAAGGCTGAGTGCCAAAGAATTGATGCTCTCAAATTGTGGTACTGGAGAAGACATTGAGATTGCTTTGGAAAGAAAGGAGATCAAACCAGTCAATCCTAAAGGAAATCAACCATGAATATTCGTTGGAAGGACAGATGCTAAAGCTGAAGCTTCAGAACTTTGACTATGTGATGTGAAAAGCCAATTGATTGGTAAAGACCCTGATACTGGGAAAGATTGAAGGAAAAGGAGGTGGCAGGGTATTAGATGGTTAGATAGCATTACTGACTCAATGGGCATGAATTTGAGCAAACTCTGGGAGGTGGTGGAGGACAGAGAAGCCTGGCACGGTGCAGTCCATGGTGTTGCAAAAAGTTGAATGTGACTTAATGATTGAACAACAATTCTTTTCACAATTTTTAGGAGAATATTGTGTACATATACACTTACTGAATAACTAACCTAAAACAAAATACTTTTATCTATTAATTTTGAGTTCAATGGGACACATAACTAATTGTGTTATAAACAATTCTGAAAAAAAAATATTTTATATTTCCCTACGTGGAAAAATTACCATTACAGTAAAGTAGGAGCCAGAAGAGATAAAGTATGATTTGTTTCACTATATAAAGTTTGTATCTGCTTTCATTGCTGGGTTCTACTGGTTTTTTGGTTTGTTTTTTGTTTTTGTTTTTTTCAGCAGGATAGAGCACACTCATATCATTTATTAAAGCAGTGAAATAATCTTAATATAGATTCAATACATTTGATACATCATATTTTTATGATACTTGAAATCCACCAGAGAGCTAATCAGATGTCTCACATTTATAAATGAGGAAATTAGGAAGATAATGAACTGACAAATCAGCAATGGACCTTTTATAAAGACAGATGTTTTGACTCTCTTCATTAAGATTTTTATCTCTTAACGGAAGATGGTTTCTTCAACTGAAATCCTCTGACATTTGATGTGACTTATTTTCCAAAACAAAATTTTAAGTGGTTGTAAAATGAACATTATTTTAAAAAGAGAAAGTATCCTGTTAGATATTTTGCAAAAAGTAAGCAATATATGCTATTGATTACTCTCTGTATATTTTCCAAAATTACATTGTTGTTGTTTAGTTGCTCAGTCGTGTCCAACTCTTTGCAACTCCACGGACTGCAGCACACCAGGCCTCCCTTTCCTTCATTGTCTCCTGGAGTTCCCTCAAACTTATGTCCATTGAGTCGACGATGCCATCCAACGATATCACCCTCTGTCACTCCTTGCTTTCAATCTTTCTCAGCATCAGGGTCTTTTTTCCAGAGTGTTGGCTCTTCCTATCACGTGGCCAAAGTATTGGAGCTTCAGCTTCAGCATCAGTACTTCCAATGAATATTCATGATTGATTTCCCTTAGGATTGACTGGTTTGATCTCCTTGTTGTCCAAGGGACTCTCAAGAGTCTTCTCCAGCAGCATTGTTCGAAATCATCAATTCTTCAGCACTCAATCTTCTTTATGGTCCACCTTTCAAATCCATACATGACTACTGTAAAAACCATGGGCTTTACTTTGTTGGCAAAGTGATTTCTCTGCTTTTTAATATACTTTCTAGCTTTGTCATAGCTTTCCTTCCAAGGAGCAAGCCTCTTCTAATTTCATGGCTGTAGTCACTGTCTACAGTGATTTTGGAGCCCAAGGGAAAAAAATTGTCACTGCATCTCTTTGTCACGAAGTGATGGCACCAGGTATCATGATCTTAGTTTTTTTAATGTTTAGCTTTAAGCCAGCTTTTTTCACTCTCCTCTTTCACCCTCATCAAAAGGCTCCTTAGTTCCTCTTCCTTTTCTGCCATTATAGTGGCATCATTTGCATATCTGATGTTGTTGGTATTTTACCCAACAATGATCATTCCAGTTTGTGATTCATCCAAGCCGGCATTTCGTATGATATACTCTTCATATAAATTAAATAAGCAGGGTGACAATATATAGCCTATGGTACTCCTTTCCCAGTTTTTAACAAGTCCATTGTTCCATGTCCAGTTCTAACTGTTGCTTCTTGAAGTGCATACAGATTTCTCAGTAGACATGTAAGGTGGTTTGGTATTCCTGTCTTCTTAAGAACTTTCCACAGTTTGTTGTGATCCACATAGTCTGATGGCTCAGAGGGTAAATAATCTGCCTGAAAAGACCTGGATTTGACTCCTGGATTGGGAAGATCCCCCAGGAGAAGGGAATGGCTACCCACACCTGGGTGTGGTATACCTCCAGTATACCTGCCTGGAGAATCCCATGGACAGAGGTGGGCTACAGTCCATGAGGTCACAAAGAGTCAGACATGACTGAGTAACTAACAGTTTCATTTTTCACACAGTCAAAGGCTTTAGGGTAGTCAGTGAAGCAGAAGTAGATGTTTTTCTGGAATTCCTTTGCTTTTTCTATGCTCCAAAGAATGTTCACAATTTGATTTCTGGTTCCTCTGCCTTCTCTATATCCAACCTGTACATCTACAGGCTCTCAGTTCACATACTGCTGAAGACTAGCTTGAAGAATTTTGTGCATTAACTTGTTTGTATGTGAAATGAAAGCAATTGAATGGCAGTTTGAACATTCTTTGGCATTGCCTTTCTTTGGGATTGGAATGAAAACTGACCTTTTCCAGCCCTTTGGCCAGTGCTGAGTTTTCCAAATTTGCTGACATATTGAGTGCAGCATTTTCACAGCATCCTCTTTTAGGATTTGAAATAGCTCAACTGGAATTCCATCACTTCCACTAGCTTTGTTCGTATTAATTCTTCCTAAGGCCAACTTAACTTCGCATTCCAGGCTGTCTGGCTGTCACGGAGTGACCACAGCATGTTATGGCAGCCATAGGAAACTATCACAGTAAGGATATTTGCTTTTTGTTGTTTCTTGGGTAATTATAATATTTGTAATTTTCTGAGTTTGAATATATTTTCTGTTGTCTGCTAGTTTTTTCATGATGCCATGTCTTCCTTATGTGTCTGGTCATCTTCAATATGGTGATACTTAAAGCACTTAAAAAATACAGGAATCATTTTTAACTTTGGATTAAGTGACTGAACTGCATAGAGGAACTACTTTCCTGTTAAATAACTGGAAAAGCTATGAGAAGACCAACTTAAATCAACTTCAAACATTTATCCTTGTACCACACAATCAACAATAGTAATATGAACCAGCAAATATTTGTGAAGGCTGAATACTTAGAATTTACTTCCTGCCCAACAGATGATGCCTTCTTTTAGACTATCTTGTGGGAATCTTTGATTTCAAATTTTATTTATGATTAATTCAAAACGAACAAACTCATAGACTTACTAAACAACCTTAAGGTTACAAAGAGGGAAAGATGGGTGGATTGATAAATTAGGAGCTTGGAGTTAACAGATACACATGACTCTATATAAAATAGATAATAAACAAAGACTGACTGTATAGCACAGGGAACTCTACTCAATACTCTGTAATAAGCTATATATATTGTCTATACATCAGTTCAGTTCAGTTCAGTCTCTCAGTCGTTTCTCTTTGCGACTCCATGAATTGCAGCATGCCAGGTCTCCATGTCCATCACCAACTCGCAGAGTCCACTCAAACTCATGTCCATTGAGTTGGTGATGCCATCCAGCCATCTCATCCTCTGTCAGCCCCTTCTCCTCCTGGGCCCCCAATTCCTCCCAGCATCAGGGTCTTTTCCAATGAGTCAACTCTTCGCATGAGGTGGCCAGAGTATTGGAGTTTCAGCTTAAGCATCAGCCCTTCCAATAAACACCCAGGACTGATCTCCTTTAGGAGGGACTGGTTGGATCTCCTTGCAGTCCAAGGGACTCTCAACAGTCTTCTCCAACACCACAGTTCAAAAGCATCAATTTTTCGGTGCTCAGCTTTCTTCACAGTCCAACTCTCACATCCATACATGACCACTGGAAAAACCATAGCCTTGACCAGACGGACCTCTGTTGGCAAAGTAATGTCTCTGCTTTTTAATATGCTATCTAGGTTGGTCATAACTTTCCTTCCAAGGAGTAAGTGTCTTTTACTTACTCCTTGATTGATTGATGGCTGCAATCACCATCTGCAGTGGTTTTGGAGCCCCCAAAAATGAAGTGAGCCACTGTCTCCCCATCTATTTCCCATGAAGTGATGGGAACAGGTGCCATGATCTTCGTTTTCTGAATGTTGAGCTTTAAGCCAACTTTTTCACTCTCCTCTTTCTCTTTCATCAAGAGGCTACTAGTTCCTCTTCACTGCCATAAGGGTGGTGTCATCTGCATATCTGATGTTGTTGATATTTCTCCCAGCAGTCTTGATTCCAGCTTGTAATTCTTCCAGCCCAGCGTTTCTCATGATGTACTCTGCATAGAAGTTAACTAAGCAGGGTGTCAAAATACAGCCTTGATGTACTCCTTTTCCTATTTGGAACCAGTCTGTTGTTCCATGTCCAGTTCTAATTGCTGCTTCCTGGCCTGCATATAGGTTTCTCAAGAGGCAGGTCAGGCTTTCTGGTATTCCCATCTCTTTCAGAATTTTCCACAGTTTATTGTGATCCACACAGTCAAAGGATTTGGCGTAATCAATAAAGCAGAAATATATGTTTTTCTGGAACTCTCTTGCTTTTTTGATGATCTACCGGATGTTTGCACTTTGATCTCTGGTTCCTCTGCCTTTTCTAAAACCAGCTTGAATATCTGAAAGTTCATGGTTCACATATTGCTGAAGCCTGGCTTGGAGAATTTTGAGCATTACTTTACTAGCGTGTGAGATGAGTGCAAAAGTGCAGTAGTTTGAGCATTCTTTGGGAATGCCTTTCTTTGGGATTAGAATGAAAACTGACCTTTCCCAGTCCTGTGGCCACTGCTGAGTAATCCAAATTGTTGTCATATTGAGTGCAGCACTTTCACAGCATCATCTTTTAGGATTTGAAATAGCTTAACTGGAATTCCATCACCTCCTCTAGCTTTGTTCGTAGTGATGCTTTCTAAGGCCCATTTGACTTCACATTACAGGATGTCTGGCTCTAGGTGAGTAATCACACCATCGTGATTATCTGGGTCATGAAGATCTTTTTTGTACAGTTCGTCTGTGTATTCTTGCCACCTCTTCTTAATATCTTCAGTTTCTGTTAGGTCCATACCATTTCTGTCCTTTATTGAGCCCATCTTTGCATGAAATATTCCCTTGGTATCTCTAATTTTCTTGAAGAGATCTCTAGTCTTCCCATTCTGTTGTTTTCCTCTATTTCTTTACTTTGATCACTGAGGAAGGCTTTCTTATGTCTCCTTGCTATTCTTTGGAACTCTCCATTCAGATTTGAATATCTTTCCTCTTCTCCTTTGCTTTTTGCTTCTCTTCTTTTCACAGCTATTTGTAAGACCTCCTCAGACAGCCATTTTGCTTTTTTGCATTTCTTTTCCATGGGGATGGTCTTAATCCCCGTCTCCTGTACAATGTCATGTACCTCTGTCCATTGTTCATCAGGCACTCTGTCTATCAGATCTAGTCCCTTACATCTATTTCTCACTTCCACTGTATAATCATAAGAGATTTGATTTAGGTCATACCTGAATGGTCTAGTGGTTTTCCCTACTCTCTTCAGTTTAATTCTGAATTTGGCAATAAGGAGTTCATGATCTGAGCCACAGTCAGTTCCCAGTCTTATTTTTTCTGACTGTATAAAGCTTCTCCATCTTTGGCTGCAAAGAATATAATCAATCTGATTTCAGTGTTGACCACCTGGTGATGTCCATATGTAGAGCCTTCTCTTGTGTTGTTGGAAGAGGGTTTTTGCTATGACCAGTGCGTTCTCTTGCCAAAACTCTATTAGCCTTTGCCCTTCATTCTGTACTCCAAGGCCAAATTTGTCTGTTACTCCAGGTGTTTCTTGACTTCCTACTTTTGCATTCCAGTCCCCTATAATGAAAAGGACATCCTTTTTGGGTGTTAGTTCTAAAAGGTCTTGTAGGTCTTCATAGAACCATTTAACTTCAGCTTATTCAGCATTACTGGTTGTGGTATAAGCTTGGGTTACTATGATATTGAATGGTTTGCCTTGGAAACGAACAGAGATCATTCTGTCATTTTTGAGATTGCATCCAAGTACTGCATTTTGAATTTTTTTGTTGACCATGATGGCTACTCCATTTCTTCTAAGGGATTTCTGCCCACAGTAGTAGATATAATGGTCATCTGAGTTAAATTCACCCACTCCAGTCCATTTTAGTTCGCTGATTCCTAGAATGTCCACGTTCACTCTTGCCACCTCTTGTTTGACCACTTCCAATTGTCTTGATTCATGGACTTCTATAGTGTCTATATGTAAATATAACTAAATCAACATGCTGTAGAGTGTGTTGATAGAACATGTAGAGCATGACTTAACTAAAACAGTGTAAGTCAAACATATTCAAATATAAACTTATTAAACAAACTTATGTTTACAAACAGGGAAAGATGGATGGAGTGATAAATTAGAAGCTTGGGGTTAACATATACACATGACTCTATATAAAATAGATAATAAACAAAGACTAATTGTATAGCACAGGGAACTCTATTCGATACTGTAATAACTTATATATATTGTCTGTATTTAAATATACTAAATCAACATGCGGTAGAGCATGTTGTAGAGTGTGTAGAGTGTGTAGAGCATGACTTATGCTAAAACAGTGTAAGTCAAACATACTCAAATATTAAAGAAAAAACTTTTTTAAATGACAAAGTTAATAAATTTCTGCAATCAAAATTGCTTCCACGTTCTATATAAGTTATTATAATATGATTTAATAATCTTCTTAGTTGTTCATCAATGTCTTAAAATATTTCAAATATGTTACCAAACTATTTTAGCTTCATTTGTTTACTGTAGAAAAGTTAGTTTTATGATCTCATAGACCATTATTGGAAATTGGAGTCACTCATTTTATTGCCTCTTTCCCTATTCCTCAGTTATAAATCCTGCTATGACATAGAGAAGACCTATTCTGAACATTAAAAGTTCTTCTTTATTTAGGATTTATTTCTTACTTATAATTTTAGTATCTGTTCTCATTATATAGACCCATGTACCCCAGAGTATAATAAAGGACCAGATTTCTCTCTGGTGAAATGTTCTTTTCAAATATTGACATATCTGTGAGAAAATTCGTGACTTTAGGAGAGACATATTCATGGGCAGACAGAACAAAATAAGTTATCTACCTTTGTCTCAAATGAGAAACTGTTTTTCCATAAACATGATTTAAATTATTTATATTTTTCTGATCAAAATCACTGCAGATGGTGACTGAAGCCATGAAATTAAAAGATGCTTACTCCATGGAAGGAAAGTTATGACCAACCTAGATAGCATATTAAAAAGCAGAGACATTACTTTGCCAACAAAGGTTCGTCTAGTCAAGGCTATGGTTTTTCCAGTGGTCATGTATGGATATGAGAGCTGGACTGTGAGGAAAGCTGAGCACCAAAAAAATAATGCTTTTGAACTGTGGTGTTGGAGAAGACTCTTGAGAGTCCCTTGGACTGCAAGGAGATCCAACCAGTCCATCCTAAAGAGGATCAGTCCTGGGTGTTCACTGGAAAGACTGATGCTGAAACTGAAACTCCAATATTTTGGCCACCTCATGTGAAGAGTTGACTCATTGGAAAAGACCCTGATGCTGGGAGGGGTTGGGGGCAGGAGAAGGGGATGACAGGATGAGATGGCTGGATGGCATCACCGATTTGATGGGCATGAGTTTGAGTAAACTCTGGGAGTTGGTGATGGACAGAGAGGCCTGGCGTGCTGCGATTCATGGGGTCGCAAAGAGTTGGACACAACTGAGCGACTGAACTGAACTGAACTGAATCATTTAAAGATGTTGTAACTATCTGTCTTTGTTTTACCATGATTGTTAAAAGTGCTAATCAATCACAGAACATACAAGCTTACTTTATTTAATTTCTTAAAGCCATTCCTCAATGACTTCAATATTTGTAATAATCCCTTTTCAATTAACAATCTCAGGTTTCATTGCTCTCAATCTCCATTCTGTATTGGCTTCTCAATTTTTTTGTTTCATAGTGCACCATATTAAATCAGGACATTTTCCCTTTCCACCTAACAAAAATTTTAGTATGATGATAGTGATAATATTAAACTAAGATTCTAATGCTCTCTACTAATAAGCAATAATAATCATTAAATTTCTTCAGTTTCATAATCTCCATTATCAATGAAATTGTACTTTACTCACTTCATCTATTATCATTTTATCACATCATAGTCCTATATTTTTTCAACATATCTTTCCTAATAAACTTCACCTCCTTTTAATTAGAAAGTGAGTCTTAATTATCTTGCATCCTTAGTACTTCAAACATTGACAGGTAACAGATGCTATGTAAATACGTGTTTTTATATTGTTGGCTTTCTTCATTCTCAGCTCATATGAATGCATATCTTGGCTATTCATCAAGTGCTGCTTTAAAATAGCTTTTTAACTCTCTTTCAAGTTATCTGAGTGCAGTGCTTACAGAAGATTCCAGGTTTAAAGAAAATAAAATTCTGTCTTCATTCCAGCTTTAAAAAATATGGGATTTATGCTTGTTTAGTTGGTTGAGTTTTTTTGCACCAACATCTGTAAGTAGCAGATGATATTGACCTCTTATTATGTGGTTCATACTGTTTTTTATGGAAACCTATAGTTAAGTTATTTGTCAGATAAAATTAAAATCTGTTTTGGATGAATCAACAATTTGAAAAATTAAAATGTTAAAATTCATCATGGTATTGATTCCACATAGAATATGATATGCTTGAGAATCATAATTTGTTTTAAGCATCTAGTAGGTCAGGAATGTGAATTTCTCAGGAAGGCAAACTATTTTTTATTTCTCCCTCTTTTGGTCTTCTTGATAATAAAACTATGTTCATATTTCAGTTCAGTTCAGTTCAGTCGCTCAGTCGTGTCCGAATCTCTGCGACCCCATGAATTGCATCACGCCAGGCCTCCCTGTCCATCACCAACTCCTGGAGTTTACTCATACTCATGTCCATCGAGTCGGTAATGCCATCCAGCCATCTCATCCTCTGTTGTCCCCTTTTCCTCCTGCTCCCAATCTCTCCCCAGCATCAGGGTCTTTTCCAACGAGTCAACTCTTGGCATGAAGTGACCAAAGTACAGGAGTTTCAGCTTCAGCATCAGTCCTTCCAATGAACACCCAGGACTGATCTCCTTCAGGATGGACTGGTTGCATACTTAGAGGGAATCAAATGTTTCAGGTGTAGCAATATCCATTTCTGACCAGGGCATTTTTAGATAAAATTATTAGGTGCCCTGGGTTTTATACATTGCAATAGCAATAAAATCTAGCTTTGGTGAGTTAGGACTGAACCAAAAGAATAAAACAGTTTAGAATAACTGAAGTACTTTGAAATTCTGTGGCAAGCAGTAAGAATAATTACAGAAGACTCAAAAATAAGTTCATTTTCATTCACAATATTTCTGAAATAAATTGTAAATATTATAAGAAGTCTAGTTGTTTCAATGAGATTTTTTTAATATGTTCTAACCTAATTTATAAAGTATTATTTATGTATTATTAGTAGCAATATTTAATTATATGTATTTTTATATTAGTGTATTTACAGCATACTCTTTTCCTTATATGAAAAGATAAGAAAAAATGTGGAGACATATTTCTGACATTGTATTAAAGTGGCATATCACCTATGTTCTGCCCTTAATGTCATTTAAGCATACTGAATAAGAAAAATTTGCTTAAAAGAATAGTATAGAATGTGACCACAAAGAAAAACTTTGTGATATATATCCTTATTTCTATAGTTCACCTAAGCCAAGCTAAGTTATAGGATATTTGAAGTTAAAGTGGTTTTGGAGCTTGCTCAACTTTGTAATTTAACATTCTGGGAGATGTAAATCAAGCAATGTTATTTCTATGTTCCAATTATGTAAATTATCTATCACTTTCTAATATTCAAGTGCTGCGGTCTTAAAACAATCCATGACTATGAAATCATGATTTCCTTAAACTCTTTTAATTCTGCTTTTTTTAAAAAAGCACTATCCCTGGGTTTATTCTCAAATTTAAATGCATTCACTCCATTTGCTAAATTCTATAGTCAAGAGTCCTACAATAAGCTTATATTTTTTCTTCACTTGTGAAATATGATTATATATTTGTTACCTTTAAGGGCATATAAAATAATAATTCAGGTGCAGTAAACATTAGTTCTGTCCTACATAACATTGGTGAATTTATCATGTGACTTTATTTACTGTACAACATAAAATATATTAATAAATTGTTCAAGTAAAGTTATTAATAGTTGCTCAATTACCTGGAAACCCCATAAGTACATAAGCACATACACACTTATAGAGAAGAATCAGAAGCTCAGACAAATATTTACATTGTGTATGCTTAAAATCAGAAATATGTTGGGTTGCTAAGGAAAACATTCAAAATAAATAATCAACCAATGTGACACACCATATCAACAACAGAAAAGACAAAAATCATTTGATCATTTCAATGGATGCAGAAAAAGCATTTGATAAAATTCAATATTCGCTCAATATAAAAACTCTTATCAAGTGCATATTGAGAAAACAGCATAGTAAGACTATTTGTGATAAAACCACAGCTAACGTTATGCTCAATGATGAGAAGCTGAAAGCCTTCCTGCTGAAATCTAGAACAAGACACGGATGCCCACTCTCACCATTTCTGTTCAACATAGTATTGGAAGTCTTAGCCACAGCAATTAGATAAGAAAAAGAAATAAAAGTTATACAAATTGAAAGGGGAAAGGTAAAGTTGTTATTATATGCAGATATTTATATAGAAAACAAAGACTTCACATCAAAACTACTAGAACTGATAAATGAATTCAGCAAGGTAGCAGGATACAAGATTAACACACAGAAATCCATCGCATTTCTTTACACTAACAGTGATATATCAGAAAGGGAAAGTAAAAAAAAAAAAGAAAAGAAAAATCCATTTTAAAATTACAGCAACAAATATAAAGTACTGAAGAATAAACCTGACCAAGGGGGTGAACATTTGTATACTGATGGTTATGAAATATTGATAAAGGAAATCAAAGATGTTTCCAAGAAATTAAAAGGTTTTCTTCAACTGGAAGAATTAATATTGTTAAAATGACTGTATTACTTAAAGCAACCTACAGATTAATGCAATCCCTATCAAATTACCCATGACATTTTCCACGGAGTTAGTACAAATAATCCTACAATGTATGTGGAATGATATAAAAGACCAGAATTGCCAAAGCAGAACTGAGAAGAAACGAACAAAGCTGAAGGCATTGCCATCTCAGACTTCCGTCAATACTACAAAGCTGCAGTAATCAAAACAGACTTATGGATCAACAGAACAGAATAGAGAGCTCTGAGGTAAATCCACACACCTACGATCAACTAATCTTTGACAAAGGAGCCCAGAATATACAATGGAGAAAAGATCATCTTTTTCAGAAAGTGGTATTAGGAAAGCTGGACAACTGTGTATAAATCAATGAAGTTAGACTACACTCTCACATTATATGCAAAAATAAACACAAAATGGCTCAAAGACTTAAATATAAGATATGACACTATGAACATCCTAGAAGAGAACTTAGGCAAAACATTCTCTGACATAAACCAGAGAAATGTTTCCTTAGGTCAGTCAACCAAGGCAATAGAAATAAAAGCAAAGATAAACAAATGGGACCTAATTAAACTTATAAGTCTTTGCACAGCAAAGGAAATAATAGATAAAATGAAAAGACAACTTATGGAATGGGAAAAAATATTTACAGATGATGAGACCAGCAAGAGCTTAGTTTCCAAAATATACAAACTACTCATGTAATGCAAAAGAAAAAGCAAAAAGCAAACAAACAACTCATTCAAAAAACATGCAGAAGATCTAAATAGACATTTCTCCAAAACAGACAGACAGATGACCAACAGGCACATGAAAAGATGCTCAGTGTCCCTAATTATTAGATAAATGCAAATAAAAATTATGATGAGGTATCACCTTACACCTCTCAGATTGGCTGTTGTTAGAAAGTCTACAAATAATAAATGCTGGAGAGGGTGTGGAGAAATAGGAACCCTCCTGCATTGCTGGTGGGAGTGTAAATTGGTAGTCATTGTGAGAAGAGTATGGAAGTTCCTTTAAAAACTAAAGAGTTATCATATAATCCAGCAATTCTACTCCTGGCCATATATACATAAAACACTCTAATTCAAAACAGATATATGCAACCCAGTATTCATAGCAGGACTACTGAAAGCAGCAAAGACATGGAAGCAACCTAAGTGTTCATCAACAGATGAATGGATATATATGTATATATGCACAATGGAATATTTAAAAAAAGAATGAAACTGTCATTTTCAGCAATATGGATGAACTTTAGGAAGTAAGACAGACAAAGGTTAATACACGATGTCACTTACATGTAGAATCTAAAAAAAAACAAAAATGAATTTATTTACAAATCAGAAACAAACTCACAAATAGAAAACAAATTTATGGTTATCATAGGGGGAAAGGGCTGAAGGGATAAACTAAGAGTTTGAGATTAGCATATACAAACTATTATATTTAAAATAGATAAACAACAAGATCTTGCTACATAGTATAGGGAATGATATTTAATATATTTTAATAAACTATAATACCAGAAAAGCATGAAACTTACCCAGCATCAGATCATATAGGCTTCTGACTCTGAAGCTAGTGATCTTTTCCTAACAGCATGGCACTCCTATTCACACCTAAATGACCAGCTCTGCACATTTTGTTAAAAAAACAACAACAACAAAAAAAATCAGCCACATGTGAGATAACACAGATTACTTTAGTACTGTTGTTATTCTTAACAAATGAAAATATGAATATTTTGTTCCACTAAACTATCAAAACATAAAATTTGATTAGAAGTAGATTTAAAGAATTGGTGCTTTTGAACTGTGGTGTTGGAGAGACTCTTGAGAGTCCCTTGGACTGCAAGGAGATCCAACCAGTCCATCCTGAAGGAGGTAAGTCCTGGGTGTTCATTGGAAGAACTGATGCTGAAGCTGAAACTCCAGTACTTTGGCCACCTCATAATAAAAGTTGACTCATTGGAAAAGACCCTGATGCTGGGAGGGATTGGGGGCAGGAGGAGAAGGGGACAACAGAGGATGAGATGGCTGGATGGCATCACTGACTCGATGGACATAAGTTTGAGTAAACTCCGGGAGTTGGTGATGGACAGGGAGGCCTGGCGTGCTGCGATTCATGGGGTCGCAAAGAGTCGGACCCGACTGGATGACTTAACTAAACGGAACATTTGAAGAAAAATAAACATAATAGTAACAATGTTTCATTCTATCTTCCTCTCTTCTCTGGCTTTCCAATTTTCTGAAACATCCTCTTCTCATAGCAATCCTGCAATTTATAAGTATAAATTGACCTTGGTAATTAACCACAAGTAATTGGAAAAAAAACAAAACAAAATAGTCAAACACAGAAGTCTGCTTGAACAGAGAGCTTCTGATGATCCAGGGGACATACTGGTGAATTCTGACAGCTTGAAAAGGCATCAGTAATCACATTTATGCCATAGCATTTTAGTCTAGGAAAAAATACTTTTCAAGCACATGTGTGGTTTCATGAGTCTTTGTTAATCACGATACATTAACTTATAGGTGTATGGCAGGTTTTATAATAATCTAGCATATTAGATCTTTTAAAACTTGGAATGAAAGGAAAGCTCAGGCTTTAGTATGAACTTTTCTTGCCTCCATTACATATCGGGGGCTGTGTGTTGATGGAAATTATAAAGAAAAAAAAACCGGTAAAAACAATATCTGACAATAGAAATAAAGCCACATAATTTTCCAACTGCATAGGTCAACAGTTTCTTGAAGGCTTGTTAAAGTTATTCACTGTGTTTACAAAGTCAGAGGTCCTAAATCAAAGTTTACTTAGCACTCAAAGTTCATAATTTTTAAAGTAATTACCAGTTTTACTTCACTTTATCCTCTCTCCCTTCCCTGTACATATTCATTATTATGGTTTTCAATTATCTTAACTGTATGATCTTAATACAGGTAGTTCTACTATTAGCAAATTGCTCAGAAGCCGCTAATAGCTCTCTGGAGAGCACTTGTCTCACCCTATATCTCCCACCTTATCAAAAGGTCACATTAATTATATCACCCTCACTGAGAGGAATCAACACATCAGTCAGAAGAACTCACAATTGTGCTTCAGGTAGAACATAGGAGTGAATCAGATAAATTTAGAGCCTCAAAGTAGTCCATTTACATTTAACTCTTGTAAGTGCAATTAACAAAAGGAAAAATAAATCATGCTTGCCCTTATTGGTTTAATTTTTGACAAGTGATATGTGATATAATTTAATGCTTATAGTTGTGAGTAAAATATCAGATGTTCATTTGAAAAAAATGCTCATACAATGCTTTCAAAAGACTAAGTGTTTCACTGTTGAGCAGAGATCCTTCAGTCATCATTTGAATTTCCAGGTAATTATGCACATAAATTGGTTTCTGATTAATCTTCTTTTACTTTCATGTGCTCCAGATTCTTGAGATCACAGATTAGGAATTAATTCTGAGAAAAGCTGGGACAGTGGCAAAGAAAATCTGTAGGAAAGTTACTGTCTAATTATTAATAATACATCTTACCTGAGTCACTAAAGAGTTTCTATTCATTTTTTCAAATGAATTCCATGTGTCATTGTACAATTTTTCCTACTCAATATTCTTCTACATTAATAAACTATCTCCCATATAAGAAAGAATTATTCATTGGTTCATTTGAGATAGTACATGCTTTAATGATTTATTGATGGCTTAAATTGAGAACCATGCCCCTAATTTAGAATTATTTTGTATTATTTTGTTCAAATAACAGGCTGTGTATGACTCACGGTTCTAGTAGGAAATAGATGGCAAACATATTTTAGGACAATTAAAAATTTTTTTGTTAAATGACCATTGATACCATTGACAGTTGATGATGAAAACAATAAAAGATAATGCAACCTCCCTGGTGAGGTAGTAGGATCTGGACACCTAAGCCCAAAGGGACTGTGGTATAGAGCAGAGAGCAGTTATAGTGACAATGAACCGGGAACACTGACAGCCCCAAAAACTGCAGAGAGGAAGCCAAGGAATGAATATCCTTATCTCACTCTATTTCCTTCTAACCTTGGCTGCCTTTTTGGCAACACTTTACCAGAAGCAGAAGTCAAAAAGAAACCTCTGATAAACTCCATATAGGTCAGCTTACCAGGGTGCATAGCAGAGTGGAGAAAGGTTGAAAGTTGATTTAAAGAGTCAAATTAAAGTTGGCAGTTTTCAAAGCTGCATTCATCAATTTCTAATTGTCAGCTGAGATGAAAAAGGACATGATATGGGGAAAATCTGATATATGCAAAGAGTCAAGGAAGAGGAGAAAATTGGGCAAAGTTGCAAGCATTCTTTTTTTTTTCATTTATTTTTATTAGTTGGAGGCTAATTACTTTAGCATTCTTGAAAATAAAAGAAAAATGATTCAGAGAAAGTCACAATTTATAAAGGGGTTACAGACAAAAAAAAATAATTATATACTTGGAAAAGAAGCATATTCAAAATTCTGGATTTTAAGCAAAAATAAAACTTGATATCAAGCATATAAACTTGGAATTAAGGTTACTGAGGTAAAGCTCTCTCAAAAGCACCAGTTTCATACTACTCTACTGGGGAAACTTATTAAGTTACTAAATACATGTAAGCCTAATTTTTCTCATCTATTAATCAGTATCCACCAAAGTAAAGGCTTGCTTAGGACTGAGAAGTAAGAAGATGCAAATGAGAGTACTCAATTTAAGCTCCATATAAAACAGCTCAATTTAAGCTCCTTATATGTGTGTGTGTGTGTGTGTGTGTGTGTATATATATGCATATTTAAGTAATTTAAGATAACGTTTCTATACACTGTTACAGAACAGCCTTCTTTCAATACCCATTGCAAAGTGAAAAAAAGAGCACAATTATCTTTTATCTGAAAATCTAATAATTGCAGGGCATAGCTACTCTAATTTTCACTTCCTTGTAATGAACACTTAATTATATCTTAGATTAAATGATTTATAATTAGTTTTTGATGTATTAGAGCATCTTCTTTATATAATATATTGAACCTAATTTTAACTGAGATATTATTCATGATAACATATTGTAATAAAGTCTTCATTAATACAAATAGCCATTCAACTTGAAGTATGTATTTCTCTCCATAGCCACATAGGCACCAGTGCTGCCCTCTCATTATTCAAACACAAACTTGCCACAGAGGAAATTCTACAAAGGAGAAGGAATTCTATTTTCAACTCTTCTGAGTTTGAAGAAAAGTTTATAGCCTCATACAGTGATTTCTATAATTGTTTCTCTCAATTAAAATTTAAATATTTTATTTTTGACTAGATGGAAAAGCAGATTAACTCAAAAATAATTTCTATTTCAATGTTTATTCTCATCAGAATGCTGCTGAACCTGAAATAACTACCACTAGAGTATATATAGAGATTAAATTACTATTGCCTAGAGAATCTTTTAAACTCAATATGTGTTACTGTGGAACAAGCACTCCAGTTAATGCACATTAGTGCTATAATGGTAGCAACATTTGATACCATTAGCTTTCAGTTCTTTCAAAATCATTCTGAATGATTTCAGTTTTGAGATATAAAAAACAGAATTTTGATGACTGATTTAGGGATAATTAAGAGAAAGTGATATTTTATAAGTTGCTAGCAGCTAATAATGCACAAGAAAGTAGGGAAAACCACTAGGCCATTCAGGTATGACATAAATCAAATCCCTTACGATTGTACAGTGGAGGGAATGAATAGATACAAGGGATTAGACCTCCTAGGCAGGTGCCTGAAGAACTACAGATAGAGGTTTGTAACACTGTATAGGAGGCAGTAACAAAAACCATCCCAAAGAAAAAGAAATGCAAGAAGGCAAAATGGTTGTCTGGTGAGCTTTACAAATAGTTGAGAAAAGAGAAGCAAAAGGCAAGGAAGAAAGGGAAAGATATACTCAACTGAATGCAAAATTCCAGAGAATAGCAAAGAGAGATAGGGAAAGCCCTCTAAAGTGAACGAAGCAAAGAAATAGAGGAAACAATAAAATCAGAAGGACTAGAGATCTCTTCAAGAAAACTGAAAATATCAAGGGAAAATTTCATGCAAGAACGGGCATTATAAAGGACAGAAATGGTAAGGATGTGACAGAAGCAGAAGAAATTAAGAAGAGGTGGTAAGAATACACTGAAGAACTATACAAAAGGCCTTAATGACCTCTATAACCATGATGACGTGGTCATTCATCTAGAGCCAGACATACTGGAATGTGAGGTCAAGCGGGCCTTAAGAAGCAATACTAAGAACAAAGCTAGTGAGGTGATAGAATTCTAGCTGAGCTATTTCAAATCCTAAAAGATGATGTTGTTAAAGTGCTGCATTCAATGTGTCAGCAAATTTGGAAAATTCAGCAGTGGCCACAGGACTGGGAAAGGTCAATTTCATCCCAATCACAAAGAAGAGCATGGCCAGAGAATGTTCAAACTACCACACAATTGCACTCATTTCACATGCTAACAAGGCAGTGCCTGAAATCCTTCAAGCTAGGCTACAGTAGTACATGAACTGAGAACTTCCAGGTGTACAAGCTGGATTTAGAAAAAAGCAGAGAAACGAGAGATGAAATTGCCAGCATTCATTGGATCATAGAAAAAGTGAGGAATTTCAGAGAAATATCTACTTCTGTACCATTGACTACAACAAACTGTAGAAAATTCTTAAAAAGATAGGTGTATCAGACCACCTTACCTGTTGCCTGAGAATCCTGCATTTGGATCCAGAAGCAACAATTGGACCCAGACATGAAACAAGGGACTGGTTCAAAACTAGAAGAGGAGTACATCAAGGTTGTACATTGTCACCTACCTTGCTTATTGAACTTATATGCAGAGTACACCATATGAAATGCCAGGCTGTATGAATCACAAGCTGGAATCAAGATTGCTGGGGAAAATATCCACAACCTGAGCAATGCAGATGATACCACTCTAATGGTAGAAAGTGAAGAGGAACTAAATATCCTCTTGATGAAGGTGAAAAAGAAGAGTGAAAAAACTGACTTAAAACTCAACATTCAACACACTAAGTTTATGGCATCCAGCCCCATCTCTTCATAGCAAATAGAAGGGGGGAAAGGGAAGCAATGCCAGATTTTATTTTCTTGGGCTCCAAAATCCCTGTGGACTGTGACTGCAGGTATGGAATTAAAAGATACTTGCTCCTTGGAAGGAAAGCTATGACAATCTTAGTGTATTAAAAAGCAGAGACATCACTTTGCTGACAAAGGTTCATAGAGTCAAAGCTATGCTTTTTCCAGTATTCATACACAGATGTGAAAGTTGGACCATAAAGAAGATTGCTGCTGCTGCTAAGTTGCTTCGGTCACGTCCGACTCTGTGCAACCCCATGGACAGCAGCCCACCAGGCTCCTCTGTCCACAGAATTCTCTAGGCAAGAATACTGGAGTGGATTGTCATTTCCTTCTCCAAAAGAAGAATGAGTGCCAAAGAATTGATATTTTCTAACTGTGGTGCTGGAGAAGGCTCTTTGGAGTCCCTTGTGCTGCAAGGAGATGAAAATAGTCAATCCCAAAAGTAATCAACTCTTTATATTCCTTGGAAGGACTGATGCTTAAGTTGAAGGTCAAATACTTTGGCCACCTGATGTGAAGACCCAACTCACTGGAAAAGACCCTGATGCTGGGAAAGACTGAGGGCAGGAAGAGAAAGGGACACTGAGGATGAGATAGTTGGATGGCATCACCAACTCAATGGACTTGAGTTTGAGCAAATTCCAGGATGTAGCAAAGGAAAAGATAACCTGGTGTGCTGCAGTCCATGGGGTCACAAAGAGTCGGACACAACTTAGCAACTGAACAGGAACAAAAATAATACACAAACTTCTTGTACATAGAGACTCAGTTGTGGGTAAACTGCAGCCAAGAGGTAAAACTTAGTTCTGTTGTTCTCTGTTTATTAAACAAAAAGTACAAAACTGGATGACCATCAGGAACATACATGTCATGAAACAAATTGTTCAACTAAGGGGCTTAGGTTGGACATTTGTTTACATTTTTACTATAACAATTATAACAGAAAAATAGTGGTACTGTCTTTTCCAAGGAGGAATTGCATACTGATAGGTAAACTAATCTTAATGTTTGATACTTTTTGAATTGCCTATGATTTTATTGGGAAGGGGTTGTTAGAAATTCGGTACAGCTTTTAAGACCAGGGATTTTGGATAGAGCCTACTTTGGTTTGATTTCAGGTATAACACTCACTCTTTTGACCTTGGGCTTTAATTTTGCAGTGTTTATATGGGCGACAATGGGATTATGGTATTGTGTCAATATCATTGTTTTGTTATGGAAAGTCAATAGACTTTAATCAAAATATAATAATTTAATATTTATAGAGCATTCATAATTCCACTCATAGTTCTAAGTATTAATATGTATATTTAGTACTTTTGCTTATATAAATTATATATATATATATATGTACATACATATGTTTTAGTTTTAAAGGCTTATGGCTGTGACTAGAACTGTGAGTGTTATATATTGTGTTGTTTAGTTGCTCAGCTGTGTCTGATTCTTTTGTGACCCCATGGACAGTAGCTGGCCAGGCTCTTCTATCTAAGGAATTCTCCAGGCAAGAATACTGAAGTGGGTATCCATTCCCTTCTCCAAGAGATCATTCCAACCCAGGGATAGAACTTGGGTCTCCTGCATTGCAGGCAGATTCTTTACCAGCTGAGCCACCAGGGCAATGCAGAAACAAACAAACAAAAACACTGTAAATTAAAAACTTCACCATGAGCCAAATCTATGCACGTATTTGTGACTACTCTTTAAAATATGTTGTTAAAAGTAAAGACAAAGCAAACACATCCAAATTCAGTAACTTTTAAATAAATTGTAGGTGATTTTATCACATTAATTTTACTAAACTCTCTATCTTGGTTATAATTATTTTATAGTTAGTGCTTAAGGGAATGAAAATATTCACAGGTAGTTTTCAATTCTATAAAACTTTTAGACATTTCATTCAAGATACTAGAAGATACTAAAAATAATTTTCATTAAATATGAACTCTTCATCAATGGAGAACCCTCTGTTGTTTATTTTTTCCCTCATTAGTTGGAGAAACAAAATTCTTCACTAGTTTTATTTATCTTCTCATTTTCCATATTTCCAGCATTGTTTTCTAAATGACATTATTGATTGAATTTATACTTAGAAATTGATGAAGACTAGAGTAGTGGTCAAAAGAGAAATAATAAGTGGAAGTTGGTGATTCCAAATCACAGAAAGCACATGTAAATGTGATTTTCAGAAAAAGACTGTAGGAATGTTTCAGAATAAGGCTATGGTGAGAACAAAATTATAGTGTATGGGTCCTATTCATGGAGAATTATTTCCCAGGATACAAATGGAGGCTTTTGGGGAAGCTTCGAAGGAAAAGAAAAGATGCTGAGAAAGAGAGAAGGAAGTTGACTTAAACAGGACTTTCCATAGGGCAGTGTTGAAAAGAAGTTTGAATGAACTAGTTTACTTTATCATTAAAATAACCTTATAAAGGTAGTAGAGTGAAGTGACTAAAGTGACTAGGCTAAAGTGACTAGACTGACTAGGCTTGAAAAACTATTGCATCGTTTTAATCCCGAATTCACTGTCTTGCTGGGTTGTGTAGGAAATTTAACTCCTGCAGTAGTTTTCTCACTCACATGGTGAGTACAGTGATTCAAATCTATATTTCTTTATCTGCCATTCTAAAATCAAAACAATCCTGAAATTAAAATCTTTTTCTCATTTGGCAGCAAGAAGAGACCCAAGCTGAACTTACTTGGAGGCAAGACCTGCAAAATTACTGGGAGCCTGTTTAAAATCTTAATTTATTACACTTGGTGAGGGAGTTCAGGTTTCATTGCATAAATATTAAAATGACAATTATTATCTGTTCCACTTTTATAGAAAGAAATTCTAAGATTTGGAGTATAATACATCAGTTCAGTTTACTTCAGTTCAGTCACTCAGACGTGTCTGGCTCTTTGCGACCCCATGGACTGCAGCATGCCAGGTTTCCCTGTCCATCATCACCTCCCAGAGTTTACCCAAACCCATGTCCATTGAGTCAGTGATTCCATCCAACCATCATCCTCTGTCATCCCCTTCTCCCCCTGCCTTCAGTCTTTCCCAGCATCAGGGTCTTTTCAAATGAGTCAGTTCTTCCCATCAGGTGGCCAAAGTATTGGACTTTCAGCTTCAACATCAGTCCTTCCAGTGAATATTCAGGACTGATCTCCTTTAGGATGGACTGGTTGGATCTCCTTGCAGTCCAAGGGACTCTTAAGAGTCTTCTCTAACACCACAGTTCAAAAGTATCAATACAACAGTACTGACTTATATAAGAGGTCTCTCAAACTTCACATTCTATCAGTTTATGTTGCCTCCCAGGAGGAACTGATACAGAAATGAATTAAATTACCTATGTTAATTTGCTAGGATGGGAAATTTGTGTAAATACCCCATCTCTTTTCAAATTCATAAAAATATAAGCAATTTAAACATTATTCAAAAAAATGAAATAAAATTACTGTAAGCATTTATGTTTGGTTTAGAAAGTCATGTATTAAACTAAATAGCATAAATGTTCCATTTTACTTGCTTTAGTTAGTTAGTTAGTGTTAGTCACTCAGTCATGCCCAACTCTTTGCGACCCCATGGACTGCAGCCCACCAGGCTTCTCTGTGCATGAGATTTTCCAGGTAAGGATGCTGGAGTGGGTTGCCATTTCCTTCTCCAAGGGATCTTCCCAACCCAGGGATCGAACCCGGGTCTCCTGCACTGCAGGCAGATTCTTTACCGACTGAGCTACAAGGGAAGCCCTTTTACTTGCTTAGTTGTCCTTAAATTTACTCATATTTACTTTTTATTAAATAATAAATAGATAATCCTATACCTATTATTTCTGTAACTTGTACAAAATTTAATGTGAATATTCTTAACTGTGCATGTGTGGTCATTTTTATATGAGAAAGAAATGAACTACATTAAGCAACTAAATCTGAAAGGAAATATTAATATTAGGAAGGAGCTGATTGATACATTTGGTGTGATATGTATTCAAAGATATAAAATTTCAGTTTATGTAGTTTTGAAGATTACATTTACTTATTTATTATTTTCTCACTATGTGGCAGTTTTTGATAAAACACTTTACATGAAAAGATTAGTAATTTTTAAAAAGTTTTACAAAAGATTTTTTTCCCTCAAATAAACTCACTTAATGGAACAAGGATATTCAGCTTAATGAATCATTCCACTGAATTTAGTAAAATATTAGAAATTAAGTTAAAGTATTTTAAAAAGGTGCATTAACTTGTACTGTTTGCAGTTTGAAAAAAAAGTGAATATATCGCCTTACTTCTTTGTACTTTAATTATCATTCTAATCTGTCTTATTACTAGGTAGTAGTTTCTTTCCAGATGAGATCAGTCAAACTGAGGCCAGGTAAATATTTCAATCACCTCAGTTCTAATAAAAAAAAAAAAAACTTGACATTTAAAAATAGAAATATTTAATTTTGATAATAGTGAGGTATTAAAATGTCATATTAGAATGCTTCAATCATGAAAGCTTCCCCACATTAACTGTGACTATTTTTCTTTAATTCAATATAGTTATCTGTGGAGAAAATATCATTTAAAATTTTTACAGTCTATTTTACTTAAACAAACTTAATTTAAAAGATATGTATATTCTTGAAAAATAGTAAAACTAAAATATTGTCTCCTTATCATTATATTTGTTCAATGTGTTTTTTTCTTTCCCTTATAGGATACTGAATATTTTGAACTTTAAAATGTACTAATGAAATAAGTTACTACTTTCAGGGCTATAATATCTGTATCAAGTAGCTGCTTTTAATGGGATCTACAAATATATATGTCATAAATTTTGTACAAAATATATAATACATTTGCAAATCCAGTAATAGAATAGTAGAGAAAATATACTGTAATAAAATAAAGTATTCTCTGACTCATACTAATTTCAAACTTTTAACTATAGTTTCCAAGCACTGGTAGTATTTTTATGAAGTTAATGTCTTAGCTAAACCCAGTGTGATTTGAGACCAGCTGGCACATTTGTTCAGGCAGTGCTTTTACATGAAGACCAAAAGAAACAAAAAACATCTATATTTTTGAGTCCCCAGTCAGGTAGCCTTTCCAGTAAATATATGATTCAGGGAAAAGCCTCAGCGAAGAGGACCCAGCAGGAATCATGAGGGAAGGAAAATGCCGCATTCTCAATGGCCACTCAGGCGTTCCTACTCACTTTGAAAATTAGGTTCATTTTACAGGACACAGCAGCATAGATCAGGCTTCAGCTTAACATTTAAGGGAAATGTCAGATTTTTTTTAACTTAATGAAATTGTTAATGAGGAAAAAAATGTTTAATACAGTCTTACCTACTACAGATCCCTATAGATTTAAGGATTTCAATAGAAAGCCATGATGTATGTATTTAAGACAGGTTTTAAAAAAAAAAAAATGTAACTATGGGCCAGTATTCATTGAATACAATTTCAAGCTTTTTAATTATTTCAAAGCACACTAAAAATAGTGGGCTGATAAACTCCAAGTAAATTAATCTTTTTTTTCCTTTATAAATCCTTTTTGTTTGTTTTGAAGAGGGGAAATTATATTTATTTTGTTGTCAACTGAATCCTTGTGTGAAAGCGTGTCAAACGTGTGAACTGCTACTGCTGTATTTACGATTTACAAACCTTATTTTATTGATATTTGTAGAATTGATAACATGAACATGAATTACCACCTATTTATGTGAGCCTCCTACGGATGAGCAGTGCCACTGAAGGGCTTTTAGTTTTTTTCCCTCTCTAATTTTAAATTGACATATAACTACTATGATCGTAAAAATGAAGTAAGGAAAACAAGAGTCCTGTTTGCTGCTAAAAACATTTGCAAAGGAAAAATGACAAAATAAAAGTAATTTTTACTTTTTATGATACTCCGAAATCAGGGTGGATGACTTTTAAAATCCCTGATGATTAAAGAGGCTGTCTCTGCCAATCACAAGTTTGATTGGTATCATTTAGCTCTGACTGGAGCCTTCACAGAACTGTTTCTCTAATTCACAAGCCCTTCGGAAGTGGTCAGAACCATGCCTTGGATTATCATTTTGAAATAAAATCAAGATTTCAACCTGTAAAAAAAAATAAAAATAAAGTAATATTTTCCTGATATTTAGATAGCATAGATTTCTCTTTTGTTCTTTTCATATTTCAAAAATTAAAAAAGTTTAAAGTGTATACTGATATTGCTTGTAAAATAAGATGACTATTAATTTCCTCATTAATAAAGGAAATATACTTGAAAGAAAATAATTAGATTAGTAAACCTTTGAAAGCATTTAATCAAATAAAGAATTCCAAATTTAAAGTACAAAAATATTATAAGGTTTTCTAATGGTTTTAAAAATAAATTTTCTTAGGTGTAAAGTTAGAGGTCATTTAACTTTGTCAAGGTCTAGAATTTTATTCTTGAACGTAGTTGAAACTAACTCATAACTTTGAGTGTCCATCAAATTTTCACAAGAGACATGACTTGAAATCACCTGTCATAATAATGGGTATTTATTAAAATGAATTTGGATAGCTTCTTTAATTTTAGATTTATACTTTGTCTCCAACTTCCAATGTTTCCACATCACTCCTTCACCCCTTTCTATTTTTGAGAGCACATGGTTTTGTCATGGTCAAATATGAGAGTATTATTAGCCTTCCCAAGAAGATTTCTTTCTCTGAAAAGTTAGGACATTTTTAAAGAAAATCATCAGATTTCAAAATCTTTTTATTAATAGAAATTTTGAAATAGAATTTAGGGGTTATAATATGCATTACCCTTATTTGCTGAATATTTTCTGTTTGTCCTTCCTGATCCTCTCTTTACCATTCTTCATTTTTCATGTGACCTGGGTTGGGAAGATCCCCTGGAGAAGGGAAAGGCTACCCACTCCAGTATTCTAGTCTGGAGAATCCCATGGACTGGATAGTCCACAGGGTTGCAAAGAGTGGACACGGCTGAGTGACTTTCACTTTCACTTTCTTTTCACCTCCCTCTGCTCCCTGTTGTTGCTAACATCAATACTTTGCTATATTTTGTTGATAATCTCATCTGCAACTTTGAAAGTAGTTCAATTATCTGACTTTCATCAATTATCCTGTTTCATGGGCACTCATTTTCTGAGAAGCTTTATTATTGAAACTACCAAAGACAATCTGTATTGTGTTAGAGAATAAAGTTAAAAAGGTAAAAATTTGCACGAGTTAATTTTACATATCAGCCTACAAACACTAGAAAATATATACATACTTTTGATATTTTAGGTTGAGAGATTATTATAGCTTGTAAATTTGAATCAAGAAAATAGGTCCAGAGTTTTTATTCATTTGTCTGCTTTTTTTCTTTTTTCTTTTTTGAGAGCAAGTTATCCTGGTTTTGCATGGGGTATTGAATATTTTCTGTTTTGTCTTGCAAATATAAATTTGGCCATCTTGTGTATTTCTTTGCACCCTGAAAGACTGATACAGCCTTCTTACATCATCTATGAACCCCTTACCTCTGGCTTCTAGTCAATATTGGTCAATGAATGGCGTCAAGAGATGCAAAGGAATGAGGAATGGTAACTTGCGGTATTTATTCTTGCTGCTCTGCCCCTCTTCCTCCTCAGCCATAAAGACAGCGGCATTGCCTTGGTATAGTTGATGCTGGGAGCTTCACCATCTTTTTGTGGGTTCGTTAAATCTACACAAATTTTTGTGGCCATGTACTCAGTAAACATTGTTCAGTTACCAGCTTGTGTGTGCCATGAATTAATTACCCTCCAGGATTTTGATAAATTTAGCATCTGACTCAGTTACAAGTTGACAAAAACCAAAAAAGAAAGAAAACAAAAAACAATGTACCATATATTAAAATAATTGTCATACTTTTTTTAGTAACCAAGTTCAGTTCAGTTCAGTCACTCAGTCATGTCCGACTCTTCACAATCCCATGGATCACAGCATGCTAGGCCTCCCTGTCCATCACCAACTCCTGAAGAATGCTCAAACTCATCTCTATTAAGTTGGTGTGCCATCGAACCATCTCATCCTCTGTCGTCTCCTTCTCCTTCTGCCTTTAATCTTTCCCAGCATCAGGGTCTTTAGAATGAGTCAGTTCCTCCCATCAGGTGGCCAAAATGCTGGAGTTTCAGCTTCAGCATCAGTCTATCCACTGAACACTCAGGACTGATCTCATTTAGAATGGACTGGTTGGATCTCCTTGCAGTCCAAGGGATTCTCAAGAGTCTTCTCCAACACCACAGTTCAAAAGCGTCAATTCTTCAGCTCTCAGCTTTCTTTATAGTCCAACTCTCACATCCATACATGACTACTGGAAAAACCTTACCTTTGACTAGACAGACTTTTGTTGGTAAAGTAATGTCTCTGCTTTCTAATATGCTGCCTATGTTGATCATAACTTTCCTTCCAAGGAGTAAGCGTCTTTTAATTTCATGACTGCAGTCACGATATGCAGTGATTTTGGAGTCCAGAAAAACAAAGTCAGCCACTGTTTCCACTCCCCATCTATTTGCCATGAAGTGATGGAACGGATGCCATGATCTTAGTTTTCTGAATGTTGAGTTTTAAGGTAACTTCTTCAGTCTAGTCTTTCACTGTCATCAAGAGGCTCTTTAATTCCTCTTTGCTTTCTTCCATAAGGGTGGTGTCATCTGCATACCTAAGGTTATTAATATTTCTCCTGGTAATCTTGATTCCAGCTTGTGCTTCATCCAACTCAGTGTTTTTCATGATGTACTCTGCATATAAGTTAAATAAGCAGGGTGACAATATACAGCCTTGACATACTCCTTTTCCTATTTGGAACCAGTCTGTTGTTCCATGTCCATTTCTAAGTGTTGCTTCTTGACCTGCATACAGATTTCTCAGAAGGCAGGTTAGGTGGTCTGATATTCCCATCTCTTTCAGAATTTTCCACAGTTTATTGTGATCCACACAGTCAAAGGCTTTCACATAGTCAATACAGCATAAAGAGATGTTTTTCTGGAACTCTCTTGCTTTTTTGATGATCTGGCAGATCCTCATGGCAATTTGATCTCTGGTTCCTCTGCAGTTTCTAAAACCACCTTGAACATCTGGAAGTTCACGGTTCACGTAGTGCTGAAGCCTGGCTTGGAGAATTTTGAGCATTACTTTACTAGTGTGTGAGATGAGTGCAATTGTTTGGTAACTTGAGCATTCTTTTGGCATTGCCTTTCTTTGGGATTGGAATGAAAACTGACCTTTTCAAGTCCTGTAGTCACTGCTGAGTTTTCCAAATTTGCTGGCATATTGAATGCAGCACTTTCACAGCATCATCTTTTAGGATTTGAAATAGCTCAACTGGAATTCCATAACTCCACTAGCTTTGTTCATAGTGATGCTTCCTAAGGCCCACTTGACTTCACTATTCAGGATGTCTGGCTCTAGGTGAGTGATCACAGCATCGTGATTATCTGGGTCATGAAGATCTTTTTGTACAGTTCTTCTGTGTATTCTTGCCAAGTAGAAAATTTTAAATTTAAAAAATGAACACATTTTCTGTAATCTAGCTATAAAGAGAAATTTAGAAGTTTAACTATCAAATTACCTTGAATCTAATATGCAACAAAGTTAATGTTATAAATTTCAAACAACAAAACATTTAGGCAAAGAAAAACCAAAACAGAGGGCTCATATCAAGAGAGTTGAGAGTCAGGAAGATTGTCTAGTATGTCCAAGGAAGACTCAGTTTATACTTAGTGTCAAGATTAAATTAGTAAAACTTTCCCCATTCACTGAAAAAAAAATAAAAAGCCCACTCAGACAATCTGTTTTATGGCCACTCATTCCTATCACAATATTATTTTAATTTGGTAGATAATATGAAAAATATTGTGTATAATTTAAAGCATTTTCAGGCTAAGATAGTTGCTGAAGTCGACTGTTGAATTTGTTCAGGTAAAGAAGCAAGAAAGTTGTTTGAGATTACATACAAGTTCTCTTTTAACATACATGAGTCTATAACAGGTAAAGGCATGGGTAAATAAATATGTTAGCATAATTTTTATTTTATTAATTTCTAGTTTTCTAAAAAATTATTTTGTCATCTCCTTAAGCATGTAGTAATTTGTGATGACTGCCAAAATTTCATAAAAGGATAAGTTTCAACAGAAATTTTAAGTGTCTGCCATAACATTTCTGAGAATACAGTAGAATTTTAGTGAGTATAAACTAATATTGTGTTTGGCATGTCATTAAAACATACCAAATATAGTGGGTAATGATTTAAGACCCAGACCCGTTTACAAACCAGTCATAAACTTCAACACTACACTATATAAACTTTTTACTTATTATCCTTCATAAATATAAAAAATAAAACTATGAAAAAAAACCTAAATAACTTTAATATCCTTCCCATAGAAATGTTTGTCTGTACTTTCTATTCTGTTCTTATGGAAATTTTCCGCCAGTGATCATGGCCATGGGGCGTCCCAGGTGGCTCAGTGGTAAAAAATATACCTGCCAATTCAGGAGATGTGTGTTTGATCCCTGGGTTGGAAAGATCAAGCAAATGACAACCCATTCCAGTATTCTTGCCTGGAAAATCCTATGGGCAGAGAAGCCCGGCAGAGGAGCCTGGCAGGGTCTCAAAGAATCAGACACGACTTAAGTGACTGAGCACACATTCACACACGATCATGACCATAGAGACCATTTGAGTTTGCTAACAATTACAGCTAGTAGCCTTTGGTAATCCACTCATATGATTGAAGGAGAATCAGTGCTCCTGATTTAACTCAGGAATAATTGTAATTGTGACAGTACCCTTTGCCACATTATATTTAGTAAACGCCTTACAATTTTTGAAGGATGTCAAAATATATCAATCTTTTCAAATACAAAACTTCTGTCAAGGACTAAGAATGTAATGGTTAAGGAGATGAGTTCTTGAAGTTATATAACAAATTGCCTTCATTTGTTCAATTTTAAAAGAAGTAGGAGTATATCTTTAGATGGAATTCATTAGTACATCTTAAAATTAAGTACTACCATTGTCCTATCTGAAAATGAGATTTCATTTCATTTCTGGCATTCTTTTCTTTTTTTAGCTATATAAAATTAGCCATGAATTCTACCATGCATTAAAAAGTTTTAGGTTTTAGGAAGGACCATACTAAATGATGGCTTCCCTAGTAGCTCAGATGGTAAAGAGTCTGCCAGCAACGCAGGTAGACCTGGATTCCTTTCCTGTGTCAGGAAGATTTCCTGAAGAAATAAATGGCTCCCCACTCCAGTATTCTTGCCAAGAGAATTCTATGGACAGAAGAGCCTGGCAGGCTACAGTCCATGGGGTCACCAATAGTCCGACATGATAGAGTGACTAAGGGACTCACACACACACACACACACACACACACACACACACACAGTAAATGAAGGACCATCCTTTAGGAAGGATGATCTATGGTAACACAGAACACTTCAAAAATATCTAATTTTATATTTTATATAGGTAAGTGTGTGGGTTATCAATTTATTGCCTTGAAGCTCCTAAATTACTGTTTTTATTTTTGCCTCTAAAATGAGTTTAGCCCTATGTTTTCTTTTGCCAGCTGACAGTGAAGCTGTGTCAGTGGGGAGCACTTATGAGATACTAGAAGAAAATAATTTTGCTTCTTGCTTCTGAGCACAATTGGCAAGTCTTTGGGATTCTGTATGGCTTCCTCCTGGACCTGGTTCCCCAGTCCTACAGTTCCTGACGTACTTTTCGGCCAGAAGTACCCTGGGGCCAGCTTGTACCCCGAATCAGGCAGTTTTAAATAAAGCGCCTCCAGCCTGCTCCTGCACGGCTTGCAGCTTCTCCAGCTCAGGGCTTCCGCCCTCTGCCCCTAGGCGGTAGGCGGGGCTGCTTCCTAGGGCTGCTGTCCTATTGGAGGGAAGTGGGCGGAGCTCTCGTGGGGTGGGTGGGGTTTTTGCTCAAGGCTCCTGAGTGCCGTGCTGGGCACAGCTTTTCTGCAGAAGGCCGCCACCGCCATCTTGAATTGTGTCCCGCATAGCGTTTCTAGAGTCCTGAGGTAACGTGGTACTGCAGCTGTTCCACACAAGGACCTTTGGTCTGAGATGCCAGGGTGGAGTCAGGGCCTCTGCACACAACACCCTGTGAGCAGGTGAGACTAGGCTAAGCAACAGAGGAGAAGAAAAACGGTTGTTGCTGCTGCTGAGTCGCGTCAGTCGTGTCCGACTCTGTGCGACCCCATAGACGGCAGCCCACCAGGCTCCTCTGTCCCTGGGATCCTCCACTGGAGTGGGCTGCCATTTCCTTCTCCAGTGCATGAAAGTGAAAAGTGAAAGAGAAGTCGCTCAGTCGTGTCCGACTCTTCCCGATCCATGGACTGTAGCCCACCAGGCTCCTCCGTCCATGGGATTTTCCAGGCAAAAGTACTGGAGTGGGTTGCCATTGCCTTCTCCGGAAAAACGGTTAGACTTTGTTTTATTACACACATTCTATTTTTATTTCCAGGAATTATTAATAGGCTTTGCAGGTGACAGTGTTGGTTCTGTTTCTCTGGAGAATCCTAATTATGGGAGGTGGAGGTGGGGTGGGGTGGGGAAGCTTTTTCCTAAATGTGACAGGAGCTATAGATTTGGGGAGGTGCTCTCCAATCCATGTGTATCCTGAAGGGGAGCACAAGTGTGACAAACCCATAACGGAGCTGTGAGGTAGTGAGGAAAATAAACATCTCAGCTTTTTCCTCTACCTGCCCTTGGCTCAGCTGGTGAATCCTGTGACTGAACAAGACCAGAAGTCAGAGCAGCAGTCCCAGGGATTATAAGTAAAATTTATTCTACCTTAATATAAACTGAAAAAAAGAAGGAAGAGTGGAGCTTGGTTCTGGAAAATATCCATCCCAGTGCCTAAGGCTGGTTGTCCCTCCATCTCTGTAGTTTGAGTCATTTCGTACAGTCAGATTCCTATTTCAGCAAGAAAAATGATGAGTATTGCATGCACCACATTTAATTGTAAAAGCTTTGCCATGCTAGATTTTCCCTAATGTCTCAGAGCAGATACCGCTTACCTATATATATTCCTTCTAGTTAATCTGTGTTGGAGAGTTTCCATTGAGGCTGACAGTCCCCCACCTGGTATCTGCGTCTTTCTGAGTTCGCTGAATCTCATGTGTAAGATATTGCAGAAATGCCAGATTTAACTCAGGGACAATCATCAAAACTGGGGGATGAGAGTAAGAGATAAACATTCCAATTAACCTATTATTGAAACAATCCTGAGGTTCATTCTTGGTGGCTCCTCACAGGACTCCCAGCGAATTTAGCCGTAATTGCTGATGCCAGCAATATTTTTATTTAAGGTATAAATATATGGAATTGTTTGTCTGTCAAAATTTTTCCTCTTCCTAACTTGAGCTTCATAAATTTACTTCTCAGAACACTGCCTAAACTTACCTCTTTGTCTCAGGTTCTACTCTTGAAGGAACCAAAGTCAAGGGACTGGGTACCAGAAGTAACTTAAGATTTTCAGAATGACATTCAGAAATTGAGTCATTCCACATACAGACAACAAGAGCCCCACTATTGTCATTAAGTGGCTTGGTGATAGTCTATGGGTTTCTGGAATAACAGTTACTGAATCTCCTACTCGGGGAAGATTGGGATAAAGTATAAGGAAAAAATAGGATGTATTGGCTTATTTACCATATCTAGCATTTGAAAGCTACAGGACCTTTGAATCTATAAGAATCTTTATATACACGTTATATATAAAATAGATAACTAACAAGAACCTACTGATAGCACAGGGAACTCAATACTCTGTGATGACCTATATGGGAAAAGAATCTAAAATGGAGTGGCTATATGTATTTGTAAAACTGATTCACGTTGCTGTACACCTGAAATTAGCACAACCTTATAAATCAGCTATACTTCAATAAGGCTGAAAAAAAAAATGAAAGAGGAGGTCAAAGTAAAAAAAAAAAAATAAAGAAGAAAAGCAGAATCCATGGTAATGGTAAATAGTTAAAGCTGTTTTAAAGAATATGGTCTATTTAATTTACCCTTACCATAGATTCTTCTTTTTTTTTTCCTTTGAGTTGATAGCATGAATTCTGCTCATTACATAACCAAAAAGTAGCAAAAGCTGGAGACCGAACAGTGGATGTCAGCTGACATAATGGAAAAACATGGTCTGAAAAGCAATTGAAGGGAAGACTTGCTTCTTTTCAAGATGAACCCTGTGACACTGCTATATATTCATATAATAAATCTTACCCTAAACTTTTCCTTAAAGAGATCCAAGAATAATTAGCAGAACAATTGTACAAAAAAAAATGCCATATATGTCAATATCTGTTGAATATTAGTTATTATCTGACTTAGAATCAAAATAACCTGAAATGTTGTTTTTGTTTATAGTTGGGACCTATTAAATAATTGATTAAAAAATACCCCATGTCACGGCCATCTCACAAAAATTCCAGTGGATTCATGGATTACTTCTGTGGTCTTCTGTGTGGCTTCTGAGTTGAGTTATAATTGGCAGTAAATCATAGCACCATCACAGTTCTCTTAACTGTGGGAAAAATGTCAGTATGGTAAGAATGTTGATTAAAAGTTCCTGAAATCACCTCACTCAGCCATATACTAAGTGGGATAGTAGGAATTGCTACTCTGAAATATTTAAAAGTTACCTTGATAGTCTGCATGATGTTAATATTCAGTTAATCAGTATGGTGCCAGTAAAAGTTACACCGGTCATGTTGAATAACAATAAAAGCATTAGTTGCTCAGTTGTGTTTGACTCTTTGCCACCCCATGGACTGTAGCCCACTAGGCTCCTCTGTGCATGGAATTCTCCAGGCAGGAATACTTGGAATGGGTAGCCATTCCCTTCTCCAGAGGATCTTCCCAACCCAGGGATCAAACCCAGGTCTCCCGCATTGCAGGCAGATTCTTTACCATCTGAATCGCCAGGGAAGCCCTGAATGACAATGGACTAGTCTAAATTTATCCAATTTTAGCCCCTATTGTAGCTGTTATATCAAATATTGTATTTTTAATAAACACATTAAAACAGCCACTAGCATTTGGTAATTGGATATTTACGTGGCAAGTTCATCTTTTCCATCCTCATCAGAAAAGTCAATCAAAAAGAGGTCACTTACATTCACAAAGACTTTCCTGGTGACTCAGCTGGTAAAGAAACCACCTGCAATGCAGGAAACCTGGATTCAATCCCTAGATTAGGAAGATGCCATGGAGGAAGGCCGGGCAATCCACTCCAGTATTCTTGCCTGGAGAATTCCCATGGGCAAAGGAGCCTGAGGAGCTGCAGTCTATGCTGTCACAAAGAGCTGGACACTACTGAGAGATAAAGCACAGAACATGCACAAAGGAAAAATCATAGTATGTGTCTACTTTCTGGACCCTGGCTGAAGTTATCTCCCATATCTCCATTTCAGTATATAATCTGGAGGGACCATAGTTATTTTTATATTCTTAAAAATATCATGGAAGTCTGTTATTAAATTTGTGTTGCTAGTTAGGCATGATAAACAGGAAGTGTAAAGTATCTGGATGTCCTGTTTAGACACAGGCATGCAAGATCATATGAGATAACATCCACAAAATTTTGGCAGTCTGTTATATTGGTAAAGATTTTCAGAGTCCAGTGATATAAACCCTGAAAAATTGCCCACCTTGTACACCTTACCTCTAAGAAAGAGACTCAGTTGTTGGCACTTGCAAATTGCGAAAGTAGTTTATAGAACACTTGGAAAGATTGCCCCATACAATTTAACGAGACACTTGAAAGAATTTCATATTCAAATAGGTCTCAAAATAAAAGGCGTCTCTGCAGTAGAGCCAGGCAGGGTCTGTTGTAACTTTCATTCCACTCAGGCCATATGACTCAGATGGTAAAAATTATACTGTAAGTATACTCAATGTAGGTAATTATATCTGTGAGGCGGTAGTCTATAGGAGAATCATGGTACAGACCCTTATGAGTCCAGAATATGACCATGCCCAGAACTGGAAAAGAAATTCTTCATGTTTCTAGAATCTGAGGTCTTGATTATGGAGCACCAAGTATTTATCAATACAAAATCAGATATGCTCATCATGAGTTGGCTATTGTAAGATTTTATGACATGTGTTATTAGATAGGCAGTAACCCTTCATGAAATGAAGATGATACATTTTAGTATGCAGTGCAAGCAGATACAGTGGGAAAGAAACTCAGATTTAATTTGCAAATTAGCTGGCTTGATAAGTTATTAAAAGCTGAAAATGAACTGCTGTCACCCTGAAGCACCATCTTCTTCTCAAAATCTTCTCAATGCTATGAACAGTCCATTTAATTATCAGTTTTTTGCTGACTAAGCTAAGTGTTCTGAAGGCTTACTTAGATATTTAGGTGATGGCCAATGGTTTTACCAGTAGTGGTGGCTTCAAAGAGCAAAGTTGAGTGGACGGCCAGTGGTTTGACTGGTGGTGGTGACTTCAAAGTGTGAAATTGATCTGACCAGTGAGCCTGGGAAAGAAGCATGTGTGTGAAAGGATAGGTGTAGGTACAAAGTGTGAGAATCTGTAATCTGTATTATGATGGCCATACTCAACAGAAAGTACCCACCACAGTAGTGCTGCTGAAAAAATAGACAGCATAAACCATCTAGTGGATGTTAGTTTTTATCTTAAGCAACTCTAGTGTTTAAATAGTCCAATGTGTAGTGTAGCCATGGTGATATGAATGTAAACTAGACAGGTTCAACCACATGGCTTCTCTCTCACTATGGCTTATCTTGCAGATGGCATCTGTTAGTGTTTAGTCTGTCAACTTCAAAGACCAGCACTGAATTAAAAATGTGATGTGATTCTTTTAGAAGACCAATCACTTGTCAAGTTGTTTACATGAGATACTGTCCATCTTAGAGGTGGTAGTGAGTTTTTTTCCTTTGGATTGACATTTATTTTGGATATGGAATTGCCTTTTCTGCTCTTGATGCTTTTGCAAAACGACTGAGATATCATAATGTGCCTGAAATAACAATATATTAATAAAATCACATATAACATCTCCTTAGGGCAAATGATCTATTTTAGTGTGAAGAAGATACAACAATAATTAAATTGATCTGTGGAACCCTTTGTTCCTACAACTACATCAGCTATATAGCCAATAGAGCATTGATTTATTCCCTTAAAAGTTCATCTAAACCAACAAAATCAGAATTGTGTGGATGAAGTGATGTTGTAGATATGCTGTTATACATGTGTACCAATGTGGAACTTGGCTAAGGGGAGAAAAATCCCTTTAAGTGATCTAAATTTATGAATCAGGTCATTCTGGTGTACAAATGGTGGCCCATCAATCAATCAATCAATCAAAAAGAAAAATATAAAATAAAACTGGGATTTTATTTTAATAAAATAAAACTTTTAGGCAATATGTAGGCAATAAAACTTGCCTACATAACAAAATTCTATGGATGTCATTATAATATAGAAAAGAGGAGGACTAGAATACAGAGTAGTCACTGGAGTATCTTTGTTGTTGTTGTGTTAGTCTCCTATTTGTGTCTGACTCTTTTCAATTCTATGGACTGTAGTCTGCTAGACTCCTCTGTCCATGAAATTCTCCAGTCAAGAATACTGGAGTGTATTACCATGCCCTTCTCCAGGGAATCTTCCCAACCCTGGGATTGAACCTGGGTCTCCCACATTGCAGTCAGATTCTTTACTGTCTGACCCATCAGGGAGTATCTTTACAAGGGTCCAAACATAGTGACTCTTGCTTCCTGACCTGCATACAGATTTCACAAGAGGCAGGTCAGGTGGTCTGGTATTCCCATCTCTTTCAGAATTTTTCACAGTTTGTGGTCATCCTCACAGTCAAAGGATTTGGCATGGTCAATAAAGCAGAAATAGATGTTTTTTCTGGAACTTTCTTGCTTTTTTGATGATCCAGTGGATGTTGGCAATTTGATCTCTGGTTTTTCTGTCTTTTCTAAAACCAGCTTGAACAGCTGGTAGTTCACAGTTCACGTATTGTTGAAACCTGGCTTGGAGCATTTTGAGCGTTACTTTATTAGTGTGTGAGATGAGTGCAATTGTGCGGTACTTTGAACATTCTTTGGCATTGCCTTTATTTGGAATTGGGATGAAAACTGACCTTTTCCAGTCCTGTGGCCACTGCTGAGTTTTCCATATTTGCTGGCATATTGAGTGCAGCACTTTCACAGTGTCATCTTTCAGGATTTGAAATAGCTCAACTGCAATTCCATCACCTCCACTAGCATTGTTCGTAGTGATGCTTCCTAAGACCCACTTGACTTCACATTCCATGATGTCTGGCTCTAAGTAAGTGATCACACCGTCATGATTATCTGGGTCATGAAGATCTTTTTTGTACAGTGCTCCCATGTATTCTTGCCCCCTCTTAATATCTTCTGCTTCTGTTAGGTCCATACCATTTCTGTCCTTTATTGAGCCCATTTTTGCATGAAATGTTCCCTTGGTATCTCTAATTTTCTTGAAGAGATCTCTAGTCTTTCCCATTCTGTTGTTTTCCTCTATTTCTTTGCATTGATCACTGAGGAAGGCTTTCTTATCTCCTTGTTATTCTTTGGAACTCTGCGTTCAAATGTGTATATCTTTCCTTTTCTTCTTTGCTTTTCACTTCTCTTCTTTTCACAGCAATTTGTAAGGCCTCCTCAGACAGCCACTTTTCTTTTTTGCCTTTCTTTTTTTGGGGGATGGTCTTGATCTCTGCCTCCTGTACAATGTCATGAATCTCTTCCCATCATTCATCAGGCACTCTGTCTATCAGATGTAGTCCCTTAAATTTATTTCTGACTTCCACTGTATAATCGTAAGGGATTTGATTTAGGTCATACCTGAATGGCCTAGTGGTTTTCTCTACTTTCTTAAATTTAAGTCTGAATTTTGCAATAAGGAGTTTATGATCTGAGCCACAGTCAGCTCCCAATCTTGTTTTTGCTGACTGTATAGAGCTTCTCCACCTTTCCTGAAAGAATATAATTAATCTGATTCTGATGTTGACCATCTGGTGATGTCCATGTGTAGAGTCTTCTCTTGTGTTGTTGGAAGAGGGTGTTTGCTCTGACCATTACGTTCTTTTGGCAAAACTCTATTAGCCTTTGCCCTGCTTCATTCTGTACTGCAAGCCCAAATTTGCCTGTTACTCCAGGTGTTTCTTGACTTCCTACTTTTGAATTCCAGTCCCCTATATTGAAAAGGACATCTTTTTTTGGTGTTAGTTCTAGATGATCTTGTAGGTCTTCATAGAACCGTTTAGCTTCAGCTTTTTCAGCATTACTTTTGGGGCATAAACTTGGATTACTGTGATACTGAATGGTCTGCCTTGGAAATGAGCAGAAATCATTTTGTTGTTTTTGAGATTACATCCAAGTACTGCCATGGAACAACAGACTGGTCAAAATGGGAAAAGTAGTACATCAAGGCTGTATATTGTCATCCTGCTTATATGCAGAGTACATCATGAGCAGCGCTGGGCTGGATGAAGCACAAGCTAGAATCAAGATTGCCAGGAGAAATATCAATAACCTCAGATATGCAGATGACACCACCCTTATGGCAGAAAGTGAAGAAAAACTAAAGAGCCTCTTGATGAAAGTGAAAGAGGAGAGTGAAAAAGTTGGCTTAAAGCTCAACATTCAGAAAACTTAAGATATGGCATCTGGTCCAATCACTTCATAGAAAATAATTGGGGAAACAGTGGAAACAGTGACAGACTTTAATTTCGGGGGCTCCAAAATCACTGCAGATGGAGATTCCAGCTGTGAAATTAATGTGAAATTCTTACTCCTTGGAAGAGAAGTTATAACCAACCTAGACAGCATATTAAAAAAGCAGAGACATAACTTTGCCAACAAAGGTCCGTCTAGTCAAAGCTATGACTTTTTCCAGTAGTCATGTATGGATGTGTGAGGTGGGCTATAAAGAAAGCTGAGTGTTGAAGAATTGATGCTTTTGAACTCTGGTGTTGGAGAAGATTTTTGAGAGTCCCTTGGACTGCAAGAAGATCTAACCAGTCCATCCTAAAGGAGATCAGTCCTGGGTGTTCATTTGAAGGACTGATGGTGAAGCTGAAACTCCAGTACTTAGGCTACCTGATGTGAAGAGCTGACTCATTTGAAAAGACCCTCATGCTTGGAAAGATTGAAGGGGGGAGGAGAAGGGGATGACAGAGGATGAGATGGTTGGATGGCATCACCGACTCAATGGACATGAGTTTGAGTAAACTCCAGGAGTTGGTGATGGACAGGAAGGCCTGGAGTGCTGCAGTCCATGGAGTCGCAAAGAGTCAGACTTGACTGAACATGCTGGACTGAACTGAACTGAACTGAAGCATAGTGACAAAAATCAATCACCTGAAGTACTAGCCAAAGATGAGAGTTATAGTTGATTAATAAAGGAAGTAAGTATTAGCTACAGTCCTTAGTGTAGTTGTAACACACCATCCCAGCCTGTGGACTTACCTTCCAGTATCACATCATTTCTTTAAAACTATGGCTAGCCATTACTGTAATGTTTCCAGAACAGAAAGACATCAGTGTAGGGCATGGCCAGATTTGAATGCTGAAATGGGTAAACTATAAAAGTTAGTGTAAATGCAGTACTTTACATTATCTTAGCGACCTCTGAGTCCAAGTAAGTTTTCAGAAGACCCTTTACATCAGTGCTGACAGGTTTCCAACTCATGTGCATATGTCTCTTTGCTTCTTTAACTGAGGGCTTCCTATAGCACCATGGAAGCTAGCTTGGTTCACCAGTGGGATAGTATACATCCACTTTCTTGGCCCTGGATGAAGTTATGTCCCATAATCTCCATCTCAACACATAGTCTGGACAGACCATGGCCAGAGGTTAAATATTCTTATCTCTTCATCTTTTCTTAGAATAATTCTGAGGACGTTCTACACAGTTTATTTATTATTTCCCGGAAGATTGAGCTTAACTTGCACATTTCATAACTTATAAAATTACCTTTCATTGACTCTTCTCTTTCATCTGTCACTCTTTTCTGCTCCTTCACTTGTGTTATATGGTTCACTTCTAAAAAAAATCCATCTGTAATATCGTGTTTGTTTCAGGACTCTTGGGGGAAAATCAAGCTAACATGTCTTTAGCTTTTTCAAAATTGGAACAAAGCTGAATTATGATACTGGTTTGAGTTCCAGAAATATACATCTGTATGTGTGTGTTAGTTGCTCAATTATGTCCAACTCTATTTTGACCCAGTGGACTGTGGGCCACCAGGCCTCTCTGTCCGTGGAATTCTTCAGGCAAGAATATTGGAGTGGTAGCTATTTTCTTCTCCAAGAAATCTTCCTATATATATATATATATGTGTGTGTGTGTGTGTGAGGAGGGGGTGTGTGGGTGTGTGGGTGTTTATGTATTACTTCATATATATTTTATTGGTCTTAAATTTTGTTTTTTCTCTACAATTCATGCATCAGATTTCCCCACATAGTTAATCAGTGAAAGATGAAAGAATGTTCAAAGTCCTACTCAACCACTTCTGGAATTTATTTCTCACTAATGGGTATAGTAATCCTGTTGTAACATTTCATCCTTTCCTGTAAAAGTAGTAATCCCCCTTGCTTTTCGGACGTAATGTTAAAATTGCTGCTTTTAACTTTTAGCACATTCTTAAAGAGGAATAGCAAATCACATGCTAAGACCAGGAGCTAATCTCTCATAAGTAGAACAGATTTAAAGAGTGAAGTTCATTGCTTTGAATAAGCATCATTCTAAGAATACATGAACAGATAATATAAGACTATGGGTGATTTTTCTTAGTATAAATGTTTGTGTTTCCTAATATTCTACAATTTTATAACCTGACAATAGCTTAAATGAAGGATTAAAAAATTAATTTTGATAGAAAATTGTTAGGATTATAAGTAAAAAATATGTATAGAACTTTTATTTATACATTGTGACTCCAATATGTAAAACAGGTAAGAATAATCTTTTATAAGAAAATGTGTGGTACGTTGGGATTTATATATAGTTGTGTGAACATACTGAAACTTTGCATTCAGTAAGAGATAATTAGTAATCATTTTAATATTATGTCTAGGAAAAGTAAAGTTCTAGGAAAAAATACTCCAAGTTAATTTTGACTATTTCCACTATTGAGACTTTGAGGACTATTTCTTTGTAGATTTCTATATTTTATGAATTTTTTAATGAACAAAAATTAATCAATGAAATATACAAAATGCTATTTAAAAATAGATCACATGTGTATATAATCTGAAAACAGGATGTGATATATTTTTAAGAATTTCAGGATACACATAATTGAAGAACTCTAATCTACAAGCTAAGTATATGGATATCCAGGAATTGTTCTCCTATTCTATACTAAACCACTCTGTACTTTTTATACTTTGGCCCCAGTTTACATCTTCCATATCTTGTAACCTTTCTTATATGCTCTAATTTTGATTCTTTTTCTTCTTTGCCCAATGTGGTAGTTACTAGCCACTTGTGAGCCTTTGACAAAAGGGCTAGTGTGACTAAAGCACTGACTGTTTAAAATTTTAATCAATTGAAAGAGATATTTAAAGGACCACATGTGGCTAATAACTGCCATACAGGACATCATAGTTTCATGTAATTTAAGGTAACAACTTTGAATTACAATGAGGCCTAAAATTTAAAAAGTGAAAGCTTATCCCTTATATGAAAATGACCTGAGCCCTGAAAATACAAAGGTTATTTGACTGATTCAGTTTTTCATTATTTTTTGATTTATTTCATCCACAGATTTGAATACTAAAGAATCAATTAATAGATATTAAATATGTATTGCAGGACTGTAGATTTTACTTTTATGTTTTATGGTTGAAAGATCAAGTGGAGTTTGAATTCATAGTGAAACTTAATGTACCTTTGTGAATGAATGCAACTGTTTCTTAATTGAACACGTTAAGATACTGAACTATTTTATTGAACTAATAAAAAGGCTAATATGAAGTTAGGCAATATGTCATTGTGTGCTTAGGGGAAGTGAATGAATAATTTAATTTAATATTGAGTAGTTTAGAACTTGAATACATATATTTCAAGGTATAAATGGTCATTTTGCTGATTAAAATAAACTAGTGAGTTTTATATCTATATATGAATGCTAAACTCTCCTAAATATATTTAGTATATTTTTCTTTGTGTATATGTCATGTATAGATACCTAATTTTGCATATATTTTAATATAATTAATCCCTTCAGTAAGGTACAGAGTGATTTTTTTCTATTATGAATCCAAAATAGATGATACACCATATTGTATTCATCTCAAAACTGAAGGAATTGACTGTACTGGGAGGTAAAGTCATTGTCACTCTCCAGAATGTAATGTTAGAAGAGCAATATATTGAGAATTTTATATTCTAGCTTCTTTTTTTGGAAGCATTAAGTAAATCACTTAAATGCTTTTGAGAAGTGCTTACAAAATGTTAATTAAATAGATAATAACTAAATTCACTTTAATCTACAGTTTCAAAAAGCATAAAGATTGAATACAATTTTAATAATGTTGATAATAGGTAAATTACCATAAAATTAAAATCAATGTAATAACATTACTAATAGTATAGTATTTATCCATATTCATAGAGGCAGATTTAATTTTGAGAAAAGCATGCTGTGCTGTCACTCAGCTGTGTCCAACTCTTTGCAACCCCATGGACTGTAGCCAGGTTCAGTAGACTGTAGCCAGGCTCCCCGGTCCATGGGATTCTCCAGGCAAGAATACTGGAGTGGGGTGCCATGCTGTCCTCCAGGGGATTTTCCCAACCCAGGGATTGAACCCAGATCTCCTGCATTGCAGGCAGATTCTTTACCATCTGAGCCACTGGGGAAACCCCGAGAAAAACATGAGCTATGCACATATACTGAGACTGTCACAGAAGTATTTATTTACTTATTTTCTTATATCACAAAAGTATAAATATTTGGTTCCCTTGTTTTAATCTAATACTATTTGTGCAGAATAACTTATACTTTTTAGAAATGATAATAAAATTAAAAATCACTGGTAATCCTGGGTACTTCCTGAAACAGTTTATCATTATGTATTTTCCAGGCACATTTGTCATAAATAGTCTGACTATATATCTTGGTGTTTTACCTCTGTCATATTTTAAGCTCACCCCTCTCTCTTCCCCTTTGGCCCCACATCTGGGAAAGCTCAGGAAGCCTGGATGCTCCCTTCTTTGGAGCTGGTGGGAAATCCCCTGCTCACATGAGAATCCTTACCCAGGGCCTGTACTCTAATAGCAGTAAAAACCCCAAGCCAGTGTCTGTATGTATTCTCTCAGTTCATTCTGAGTTACCCTACTATCTCCAGAAAGCCTTATTATTTTTTTTTTTTCCCTCCTTGGCCAGAGCAGCTTGTGGGATCACAGGTCCATGACCAGAGATGGAATCTGGGGCCTCTGCAGTGGAAGCATGAAGTCCTTACCACTGGACCATCAGGAAATTCCCCAGAAAGCCTCCTTATGTGAGTAACAAAATCTTTTTATATACTCTTGGTGTGTATGCTGTCATCAGTCTTAAAGTATGAAATCATTCTGAACAGGGTGGGATGGGTCCCTAAGAATTCTACCTATTCTTAGTGGCACAGTATCATGTGCTTATAATCATGGTGCTTATATGATGACCATCACTGCCTGAGATCTTTCTTCTCTTGTTTGGCTTGATAACTGGCTGTTGCCTAAACAGAGCATGTACTTTGAGCTGCTTCTTATTGGCTAGCTTGCACTTTAAGTTGTATTGTGTTATGCTGTTTTCTGAGTTCTACACAGCTTCTGTTATGGATATTACTCACCTAAGTCAGTAGTTTTGATAATTGGCATTTAGGGACATGAATACTGAGACCCCCCTTAAAGTGGTCCTGGGTTATGTGACTTAGCCCAGAGCTATCAGTGTGTCTTGGATGAAATTGTGCGTCTCAGTATATACTATTTCAGTGTACACATAACCAACAGCAGGCTCAGAGGAATATCCTATGACCTCTGTATGCATGTCTCAGCTTAGTGTTGGCTGCCTCTCTGCCGAGCACTCACGTGGAATATGTATACCATGTCTGATATATAGGCCCTGTAGATGATTGCTTTTGTGGAACAGAAACTTCACTGTTTGGTTTACTGATGTCCCCATTTCTAAAAGCATGTGGTTCGCTAGGATCCTACAAAACCTTGTTATTGTCACTGCTACCTACGTCTCTGTCACCAAAAAAGAAATTGATTCTCAGGGTTATAAGGAAGAGAACTCATGACACCCCTGCGGCAGAGCCAAGGAAATAATTTAACCATTTCTGGGGTGCAGGTGTTTAACGCTGATGGTACTGATTTGAGGCTTTTTGGAGGAAGAAACATAAATATGATCAGGATGACAATAACAAAAACAAGAAAGAAAGAATTGAAGAAATGTGACATACTAAAAATACAGGGTTTACTAAAATAATTTATACATCACAGATGTAACAAGGCACAGATTTGGTTTTGCACCTCTAAAATGGTCTCTAACATAAACAGAAATGCACAGTTGGCAATCATTCATGGCTTTAATCAACACAGAGGGTCAAATTTCATTTATACTTGGAGGTCCCACTAAATTTAGATGAAGTGCCACTATAATCTTAGAGAAGTTACTGAACAAAGAATAGAGGACAAGTAAGTATGATAAGTATGCCTCAACTTAGCTGTTTTAACTATGTGCTGCTGTGCTCAGTTGGGTCCGATTCTTTCTGACCCCATGGACAGAGGACCAGACTCCTCTGTCCATGGAATTTGCTAGGCAAAAATACTGGAGTAGGTTGCCGTTTCCTTCTCCAGGGAATGTTCCTTACCCAGTGATTGAACCCATGTCTCTTGCATCCCCTGCATTGACAGACAGATTCTTTACCACTGAGCCTTAATCTTGCCTAAACTTACCATGGTCATAGCTTCCATTCTAAAATATCCTACGGTACACATGGGCATGCTGATCCAATGAATAATAAACTAAAATTATATTAAGTCTTGGGCATTTGCAAATTGATTTAACAAGTAAGACCACTTGGCCCTTCCCCCACTGATATAGCCATTGTAAATTCTATCAAAGGTTGAAGCTCTTTGTACAAGACTTTTTCAAAGAAGGAGTGATTATTTGTACTACTTCTGTTTACAGTCCAGTCTGGTCTTAAACCTGGAAATGATAAATAACACCTCACAACGATGATCACAATTAATACCTTTTAATGCCATGGTCTCATCCATTGAAATTCTCATAACCTATACTATTCGCACTACTGACTGTATCCAATCAACATCTGGTAAATATTTTGCTATTATTAGTTCAGGCTAATATGCTCTGTTCAGTGTCTATTTCAACATCTCAGATGAAGATACACTATATATTTCACCTGGGTATCTGTGGGCTACCCCAGTAGCTCTGAAATACACACAATCTTTGCAGGCATTATCGTAACACATCCAGTTCTAGTTAGGAGTACAGGGAGAAACTTGGACTGATGACATTCTCCTCTGAGGAGTTTCACTTGACTCCTTCAGGATATGAAGATACAAAACAGTTCACAAATAGGGATGGACATGGCCCTACACATAGTAAGGCCCATCACCTCATTTAAATTTCTATAAACTGTGTTGTCAATAGAGGAATACTCCATCCCTGATATTGGTTAAAAAAAAAACAATCTTTTGACCCCCTCAGTACCTATGATGTTAAAATAAGACAAGTATCTATTAGGATTTTTGATGATCCTAACGAAATACTTATTATTTGCAAATTTAACTACTTTAGACCATTTATTCTATCACTTTCAAGCCAGCCCATCTTCAGTGAGACTCCCTTCAACAAAAGATACTAGTGTCTGTACATATAGCAATTCATAAAGCACTTCTGTTAGTGCCAACAAAAACTCCTTCACTGCAGACGCTTTAGAAACTTCGTCTCATGACTTCTGCAGTCTAGCCTGCAGTTTTGTTGTCAGAAATTGCCCATGGCTTTCTTATGCAAGGAACTTCCCCTCAAGGTGCTATAATATTTGTCATTAGAGTGACAATTCTTTATTCTTCTTGCTAAACTACCTACTCTGGATCATTGAAATAGCTACCCACACACTTGGCACAGCTATCGAAGTCTCCTTGCCACAAGATGGAGGTAAACAAAGACGTTCTTGTAGATTCTACCTGCGGTATTTTTGACAGATGTCATGTTGCTGGAGGAGATCCTTTCCCAGACCTCTTGGCTACTTAAGGAACTTCCTGCTATTAACTGAGTAAACAGAGAATGAGGTTCACATAATTTACAGATGGCATCACCATCAATGTACATGATGGCGATCAGCAGGAAATTGCTGTTTTCATTACATTAATCAGGAAATCCTAACATAAAATGAGACCCAAGGGTCATCACAGTTAATTACACTTCAGGTAGTCATCTTAGCACTGGATGCTCTGGCCAACCATCAAACTTATCTGCACACTTTGCAGACTTTTGAGCAATTATCAAAGGTAAAATAGTTGTCTAATGCTAACTGTGGTAGGAGGATAGGCATAGAGATGAAGTGATGAATAAATATGTGATAAAATAAAGTAAAATATTAATGATAAAGTATCAGTGGGAAGTATAAAAATATTTTTTCTAAAATGTTGTAATATTTGTATATGTTTGAAAATGTCATAACAAATGTTAAGAAAGGTTTTTAAAGGCCATGAAAAAGAAAAATGTAAACTAAAAAACAAACACAATATTTTCATTTTTGGTAGAACCCTAGTTTATAAACAAAAAACTCTAAAGATAATTTTGGGACTGTTGGGAACATGTAAATGTGAAATGAAATTTAAATTATACAGTTTTAAAATGTTTTACATGTAATAATGACATCTCTTTTAGGTAGAAAATATAACTAAGAGATACAAGTTTTATGATATATACAGTGTCCAGAATATGTGAAATCATACATCATATAATTATAAAACAAATAAAAGATACAGATAGATATAAATGGATTGAAGCAAATATAACCAAAAAAATGTCTAACTTGTGAATCAAGAGTCATAATAATTCTTAAAAAAAATAAAAGCTTTTCTTACTATTTTTATTCTTAAAGTACAGTGTTGAAATATGAAAAGAAACAACCAAGTTTAATGATTGGAAATGAGAACTTAGATAATAGACACTCTATCTATCAAAATTACATTTGAATAATTTTACATTGACCAAAAAGTGGGACATTTAAATTAAAAGACTTTGCTTTCATCATTTTTTGTAATTATGGATTGTCACTTCTGGATTGTGTAAATCAATTGTCACTTCTGGATTGTCACTTCTGGGTTGTGTAAATCAATTCTGATAGAGACCTTATAGGTAATAATTATATTGCATCTTCTTTAGTCCTGCATCTTTTGTGTCTTACATTGATCTTTCCTCCATTTGCTTCTACATGTAAAGTGATCATTTTCTGATATTCCTGAATTTTGTTCAAAGAAATTCACTTGCTGCTTTGACCACAAGATGTCCTCTGCCACCATCTACTTCAGTGAATTGCAATGTAAACTGTTTGCAACACTATATTTAATAACATAGCACTTAAAAGATTCTATACATCAGTTTTAAGACAGAGCCTAGAGAGACACTTTTTGAAATGAATTGATTAGAAAATGCAGATGAAGCTGCATTTTCCATGCACACTGGCAGCATCCCACCTCAAGCCCTCATGTCACTCTGCTTCTCTGAAGGAGGGCTTTCCAAGGTTCCACAGGAATTGGCTAGATCTATTCAATTCAAACCTTGGGACTGGGGTACCCACCAACTGGTGTTGGAGGTTCTGGGGAGCGGTGGAATCGATTCTAACCAGAATCCACTAATACGGTCATTGCTGAAGTGGTGCTGGACATAATCAGTGGACTGTAGGAGACAGGAGAACAGTAGGGAACATGTGGTTTATTCATCCTCCAGCTTCATCTGGTCTCAGAGGTGACCAAGAAGATACAGTCCGACAAATAGGCAGACAAAACAGATTTTAGAGCTAACTCCACAAATTTGAGTTGAAAACTCTAATTGGATGTCAGTGTTATACCTGACAAAGAAAACAAGGAAAGTCCATTTTCAGGGTGGGTAGATAAGTTCATGTATCATGATATTTGTCATGTCCCCATTCTACAATGTAAAAAGACCCCAACCATTGTCTCTATGGTATTTTTTAATGAACTGAATGTTTATGTGTGCTAAGTCACTTCAGTCTTTCCGACTCTTTGCAACCCTATGGATTATAGCCTGCCAGGCTCCTCTGTCCAGGGGATTCTCCAGGCAAGAATACTGGAGTGGGTTGCCATGCCTTCCTCCAGGGGATCTTCCCAACCCAGGGATTGAATCCACGTCTGCTACATTGCAGGCATGTTCTTTATCAACTGAGCCGCCAGGGAAGCCCTAACTAGGTATGGTGGTACAGAATAGATTATATAGAAATTCAAACAAGCTGTCTTTACCAGGAGTGATACCGACCAGGTGTAATTGTAGTTAGGTGACAGTATTACTTGAAGCCAGAATGATTGGGAGTTGCTATTATAATTTAGTGACAAAGGACAGGGATGCTATACATGCTGCAAAGCTTGGGACTATCCAGAACAAGGAAAAACTGTCCCAAATGCCAGTAGCACTCTGATGAAAAATACCATTTCAGATATTATTTTTAGTATTTCTCCTACTGATTTTTTTCTTAAATCACTTTCTTGCATCTTATTTCACATAGCATATAGCTCAGGTAATAATATAGTAACCCAAACATTTAACTAATGAATATAATAATCTTAACTGAGTATATCTTTAACATGAGACTCTTGAATTTTGTAATACATAACTTTCAAAATTTCATGAATACTTTCTATTAATCTTTTTCAATTTGGAAAGCATAGATATTCTCAAAATTTCAAATATGAAAACAGTAGTAAATATATGCAGATTTTCACAGTGAAATCAAGGAGTTTTGTAAATATTTTCCTTTCAGAATAGTGTAAAGAATGAGTTCATTTCTTTATAAATGCCCTGCTCATCATTCTTTATTTCATAAATATTTAGATGAACTAGTCAGAATATAAGTCTCAGTAAAAAAAAACTGAAAGACCAAAATGTAGATTTTCTGTGGCGGGGAAGAAATGGTGCTGAACCAATGCTGCTACCTGGCAATACCAGAGTTAAAATTTTATATAGTTTGTACCTGGTCCAGTTGTGGATATGAGGTCCATGCATATAGATTGGAAATAAGTAAATAACACATGGATAGAAAATTCAGAACAAATAATACTGAGTTTTAAAATGTGTGCCTGTATTGAATGCAATCTAGAGTGAATGAGAAAAATCCTTCATCTCAAATCTTGTCTGAGACTAAACTTTTTTGCTTGATGTAATATACAGTTTTCTCTAGAGAGTAAAGTATTCCTATTAAAATCCTCAAGTGTTTTTTTTTTTTTAATGATTTTAAAGAGATTAAGAATTCATTCTAGAGAATAAGAATCACTCACATCACTGACAGGCCATCCATCCTTATAATCTCTAAGCAGTTATTCCTTTAATCTACCACATTTGTTGTCTTTTGTTGTTGTTTCTGTGTATGTTTTTCTTTGTACTGTATAAATGCACCAATAAATAGTGTAAACCTTTGAATTTTTTTTTTAAAAGCACCTCTTTGGCAATTTTAAAGAAAATTTTTGACAGATATAGTCAAGTTAATGCAATGAAAACAATTATAAGCAGAAACAGCCCTTTCATGTTGAAATAATAGTACATTCTAAGAATTGAGAGTCACTGACTTCTAAGCCGCCATGGTAAAATTTCCTTACTGGCTGTCTTACAGTGAAGGAGGGATTTCCACCTAGAGTTGTAGAGAATGACCAAACACATGGTAGCTAACACCAGAGAGATAACAGCAGTTTATTAATAGCATACACTCACAATCCGGGGGAGGATGACAAAGAAAACCACACAAATCCACAAGGAGTTGCACTTAGCATCATATCAAAGAAGCAGGAGCCCGTGGGGGAGGGGTGACCCCAGGTCCTACAGCATAATATGATTTATTATTTGAATAATTTAATGGGATGGCAACAAAATCAAACATGTTACTGACAGTGTTGTTAGTAAAGGCTCCAAAATGGAGAAGGGTGAATTTAAGACTAAATGGATCCAGATCTGAGCTCGAGTTGCCCTGCCTATTGCCTGTCACTGTTAGCTTTGGCTGGTTCCACACACAAGGTGGAACATTTTGAGAAAGACACTTCAAAGCCAGGGTCCCATGTGTAAGAATTTCTATTTTCCAAAGACCAGGGGTTCTGAAATAGAAATCTAGAGTGCTTGTGAACCCTGAGTTACATTCATATAGAATAATTTAAAAAATTTCTCCTTTGTAAGTGAAATCACCACATGGTAAAACATTCAAGATCTCTTAGCCTGAAAGACTTTTCTGATAAATAAGCTATGGAAGTATAACTGAAATATATTTAAATCCCAGATGATCATGCCAATTGCAAAGTAGTTTATAAGACAAAATTTTATGATTAAGTTAGAGAAAAATAGTTTATTTAAAACATTACTTTTTAAAGTCATAAAGACTCTCCAATATTTAAGTAGTTTAAGTAGTTAAGATTAAAGTTTAAGTAGTTTAGATAACAATTGTATATTTAGGAAAGCATCTTTCTAACACATCAAAAATATTTTCAAATAAATTTGAAGATGGAAATATAAACTGTTACAATGTGTACAATTACATAGCTCTTTAAAAGTATTTTAAGCTCTTTATATGCATTCATTCTCCCAGAAGTGTTGAATGGGAGCGATACCATTGTACTGAATAAGTACTTAAGCATTTCTATGGAAATATAAATGACAGTCCAAAACAAAATTTCAAGTGCCTTGTAAGATAATAAGCAGAGAAATCTGTAATATACTTAATATCATTTTCTCCACTTTGCCTATAATCTTCAATATTCATTTTTATTACATTTGATAGATTTTACCTCCTGAAAATTTATCATTTTTTCTCTGCATCTCACATACAATTTAGCTTAGGATTCTATCTATTCTGTATTGCTTCTAGCTTGCCCTTCTCCTTTGGGACAGATTTCCTCAGTTGTCAAAGTACTCTTTCTGAAAACCTAAATAGATCATGTTACTTCTCCTCAAATTCTTCAATAAATCCTAATAGCCTTCAAATTTAAGGCCATTTATCAACAGTAGATCCTTGGGGATCGGCACATATAGAGTTATCTTGTCTCATTCTGTTAATGTATCATCCATCCATCCTTTGATTTGTCTATCCATTTGTATTTATAGACCATCAAGTGTGGGTCATGAACTGTTATAAATAAGGCTAAGGATGATATAACTTGAGCAAGCACCATGATTGTTCTCTCATTTACCTTGTGATGAAAATGAAAACAAATAAAAAAAGACAATATTGGAATGGCATAGAAATCTTTAGAAAATAATGAAATGGCCCAGTTTGATGGTAATGAGATTTGGTTACCTCCAATCAAAACAAGATAGTCAAGGGAGATTACTCCAGTAATAGTTGTGCTTCCTTCACTAATGCATTTCCTAAATCTTTGGTAAAGAGAGAGGTTTTGATCCTCTCAGGAGGTGTGCTTCAGAGATACAGAGCAGCTTGTAAATAATAGATCCATTGGAAGGTTTCCTTCCCCCCCGAGCCTTCAGATTTCTTTCTCTGCAGCATGCCAAAGGTCCCATCTTTTGACGTTTTTAAAAATTTTGTACTCATTTTTTAAATCTTAAAGCATGTCTAAACTACACTGAGTATAAGCACAGTTGTGACCAAGAAACCCACAGAAATTATTCAAGCAGGCAGTGGCTCAAGTGTATGATCTAGGGCACATTGTTATTTTTTACAATGAAGGAAAATAGAACAGATAGTAAAGAAGAAATAGACATTATTTCTAACTCCTCCTCAGGACTCTGAATGATAAAATTGAAGAATAATAACTGTAGATAATTCTTTAATCCAGGTGACAATTCCCAAAATACTGAGACAGTAACTCCATATCCATGTTTATGAATCAACACACTAAATCTGAAATTCTAGGTGACTATATCCATATAGTCCATATGGAATATTTATATTCAAGATTATGTTGGAAACAAATTCATTTTGTTCTTGAGAGAAGTAAGATGTGGTGGTGAATAAGAAAAGAACCCAGAGGAGAATCAATATCAGATTTTGATAAAGCAGTTATTGTAAATATTTTATGTAGCAAACAGAAGGTTGTTCCCTCAAATGTGGTAGACTGGGGTTGTCTCCTCAGCTAAAGGGGTTGAGAGGAACATCAAGATTCAAAATTCTCAGTCTCATTCACAGCTTTCCAAATGACCTTCTCACATGATGCAAAGTTACAATCTCTTCTTACAAATATTCTAGTACCAAGGAACTTCCCTGGTGGCTCAGCTGGTAAAGAATCTGCCTGCAGTGTGGGAGACTTGGGTTTGATCCCTGGGTTGGGAAGATGCCCTGAAGAAGAGAAAGGCTACCCACTCCAGTATTCTGGCCTGGAGAACTCCATGGACTTCGTATAAAGTCCATAGGGTCACAAAGAGTCAGACACGACTGAGCGACTTTCACTTTCACTTACAAGTATTCTGGTACCAAGGAACTCAATGTGTTCCCTTCTTTTGGTGTATATCTCAGTAATACACATTACCAATAATTTATACTGCATTTTAACATCTTTGAATGGCAGTTTGGAAGCCATTAAGTGAAAAATAAAATAAATTTAATGAGTTGACAAAAGCATTTTAATTGAAATATTTTGGTCCCAAAATATTAATTTAAAAAATTTTAATATTGCATACACACACAAACACAAATAGGATTAATTTTAGATTTTGCCTAGGCTGTTCACTAAAAAATTCAGCTATTAAGCTTTTCTTCAGGTTTCAATTTCAAAAATTGAATGTATACCAGCTTAAGCATCAGTCATTTCCAGCATCTTTGTATTTGTTGCATAATCAGTGATCCATTAACTTTGTAGAGTATCACTGTATCTGACAACATGATATGACATTCTGATTTACTAATAATATCTGAATATTCTAGTTAAATTCAGGTAAACTATCTAGAAAAATATATAATTTATATTTTTAAATTCCATGTACAGGTTACTTATAAATATTATCAGAAGGAAATAATATTGCAGTAATAATGATAATTTAATGCATTTAAATATGAAATCAATTTTCAAATAATTTACATAGGTAAATAATAAAATTTATTAAAGTTTCTGTAAGGGAATGAGTGTGTTAGGTGGATGGAGTTAGTAAGAACAAATGTAAACAATTTATAAAAATTCAAATAATATTAGAAATATATATAATATCAGTTTATAGCAGCCTAATTTTAATCTTTACAAAATTGATATAACATTTTAATTAATGCCCAAGATGACACTAAAGCATATGCAGGGAGAACAGGATAAACCAAACATTTAAGCAAGGTTTCTTTATTGAAAGTGCAAAATGTAATAAGTTTGGGGGAAGAAAATAACAGAGAGAACTCTTTCCATAGGTGGATGAAAAATGATAAATATTTAAAATAATGTAGTGAATGTTGTTAGGGGTTCAGAACAGACCTCCCCAAAATGTACCACTTTGGCATGTGGATGTTTTTCATTAAAGGAGACCCTCTGGCCTCAAGAGACACAACTGTCCCTGTCTTAACTATCTTGAAGAATTTAAATTGGAGTTATTTTTCCTGAAAAGGCATTATTACCAGAGATAAACTTTATCTAAGTGACCCCATCTATATGACAGGGCAGACATCTAATTATCAAACATCATCTCTTCTTGTTGTTGTCTGGTGAATAACTCTCCTACTTAAGTTTCATTCTCCTGTTTATCTACCTTATGGCAATTTAATTCTTAGACCAGCCAAAAGAACCTAGGGCAGAGGAATGTTTTCTTCTTCCCTGATAATATATAAAAAATGAAAGAGAGACTTGAATGGTTATAATAAAGTATGACCAACAAATCTTGATAGAAAAATAATTGGATGCAAACCTTGGGGGAAATGAAGGAAACTAATTTAACTCATGTTCCTGTTTTCTGTTCCCTTGTGGCTCAGCTGGTAAAGAATCAGCCTGCAATGCCGGAGACCTAGGTTCAATCCCTGTGTTGGGAAGATCCCCTGGAGAAGGGAAAGACAACCCCTCCACTCTTCTGGCCCATATAGTCCACGGGGTCACACAGAGCCGGACACGACCAAGTGACTTTCACTTTTCTGTTTTCTGTAAATGGGTAGATGATGCTATAAGAAAGGTACCACAGGATGATACAGGTTTGTTTGAATAGATAATAAGGTGGATATGAGTATTTGAGGCAGATTGAAGGAGGATAGAAAATAAGGAAGTAAAAGCAGTAAATAAGGAAATGTCGTTCAAGGTATTTGGTGGTAAAGGACAATTATATTTATTTTAAAGTAGAAGAGAATTGAACATACGTTTACTTTGAGGAAAATTCGCTAATAGAAATAAGTAGACGTGAAAGGTGCAGGAAAAAGAAGCCCTGACAGAGGATGTGGAATAGAGGTTGGAGCACAGATGGTAGGATTAACCTCCAAGAAAGGCAAAATGCTGTACTTCACAGACACAACTGGAAGCTCTGAACTTGGCTTCAGAAAGAGGTAGAACTGTGTGTCCAGGGGTCTCATTCAAAAGAGCCTCACATTTCTCTGAAAGTGGTGCTTTACATTGATATTGTGATATATTTAAGAAAATAGTCTTTATAAAATAAAGAATTTTAATTTCTTAGTAAAGTATAAAGCACTGTTAAATGGGAACCTACTTGAATTTTAAAAATCTAATATTTACATCAACTATCCATGTTTCACCTACTGTAGTTACGCTTGCATGCTTAGTTATGTCTGACTCTTTCTTGGCAACCTCATGGACTGTAGCCTACCAGGCTCCTCTGCCCATGGTATTTATTACCCAGGCAGAATACTGGAGTGGGTTGCCATTTCCTCCTCCAGAGGATCACCTAGACAACATGTAATAGAGCAAAACTGTTTGTTGTCAAGTCTTTTTTATGTGTATTATTTAGATGATAGCATAAAAATAGTAGCATCTCTAGCATCTGAAGTTATACTTTGTATTATATTATTTTTCAAATGCTATAATTATTCTGACTCTTGTAAGAACATCTAATTAAGTTTGTATCATGAAAAATGTTGATATTGCAAAGGCAAAAAAATGTATGGAAAGTTTTAATGTCAATGATCTCTTTGCCTGCATTTTTCTGTAATTATAAATCAGTTTAATCACTGAATAAACACAAATAGTTTATTTCTTAGCCTTAAAAGTCACTTTCATAAGACGGATTAGTAAGTAGTATCATTGATATAGAAACAAAGCTTTTATTCACTATTCTTCCTTACAAATATTTCTTGCTGCTAGGTTGCTTCAATCATGTCCAGCTCTTTGTGATCCCATTGACTAGCTTGCCAGGCTTCTCTGTCCATGGGATTATGCAGGCAAGAATATACTGGAGGGGGTTACCATGTCTTCCTCCCAGGGGTCTTCCCAACCCAGGGATTGAATCTGGGTCTCTTAGGTCTCTTGCACTTGGCTGGTGGGTTCTTTACCACTAGTGCCAGGTGCTGTATTTAAATAGACAGATGAAAAATTTTTTTTAACTGCTTATCTTATGAATTTTATTTTATCTTGATTTTAAAAGCAGAACATTAAAATATTCATGATATTTACTTTTTTATTTTTATGGTCTTAATCTTTGAATATTAAACATAATTTTAGTTTAATATGAAAATTTTTTTTTTAAATCTTCTTAGGGCATGTTCTTAAGATGGATGGTGGGAAAAGCATGAGGTGAATATATCATTCTTATAGAATTTTTGCTGATGCCTAAGCTGACTAAAAATAATTTGAAAATTTGGAAGTATTTTCCCCCATCACAAATAATGAAACATATCATTATATCCCCTACTTATCATGACTGTTTTCTCAGTGTAGGTTAGAAAGTAAGGAACATCTGATTTGAATATTTTTTTTATGAAACAACAAGTGTACATTATTTACTAGTCCCTCATCTTATCACTTATCCCAAAAAGAGAATGTTAACTCATATACATTCTGAGTATATTCAAAAGTAAGGATATATTTAAAATCTCTCACTAAGAACAAACCCTTTCATTTTGCAAGTTTCCTTTCTCCCAACTACTTTTTAGGGGTTTCCCAGGTGGCTCAGTGGTAAAAAAAAAAATAAGCCTGCCAATCAAGAGATGCAGGTTCAATACCTAGGTCAGGAAGCTCTCCAGAAGGAGGAAATGGCAACCCACTCCAGTATTCTTGCCTGTGAAATCCCATGGACAGAGGAGCCTGGTGAGCTACAGTCCATGAGGTCACAGATGACTCAGACATGACTAAGGTGACTAAACAACAATAATAACTTCCTTTTTAGTCAGATAATCAGAAACAGGGATACTTCTGGTGGCAGGGGTGGGGGTTGTAAAATAAAAGTATCAGTTACAATTTCTTAATAAAAGACTATATGCTTTATATTTGTAAGAGTTAAGGTAATGTATCAGACATGGCCTTTGATTTCCAGAAGATGAAAACCTAACAAGGGAAGCAATATATTTATACTTAAAATAACAAAATGGTTGTTGTCATGGGTGTATCTGGCTAGTTTTCGGTAAGAGAATGTAAGAGAATCATTCTTGCCTCTGAGGACTGCAGAAGCATTCCAGAAACAGACACAGGCAATATGTAGATACGTTCCAGAAGAAAACCAGTTATTCTTTCACCAAATTCCAGTATTGTCCTAGTCTTTGTACAGAAGATAATGGGTTAATGAAAGTAGGTCTGGAAACTCCAGGATCCCATGTGTCCTTTGTCTTTAGTCAGCCAAAAGTATTCTGCTCTCCTGTGACAATGACAAGTACAACCCCACTTCTAGTGGAGAAATTTTATGGTATCAGAGTGGATTGTGCTCATACTCCAACTCTCAGAACAGGGTCCTAAATAATTAATTCCTTGTCAGTTTTTAAACAGCAGTCTGTTTGTTGCATCCAATCAAGAAGCCTGAAAATTAAATTACTCACTTATCTGTTTTTATCTTAATGAGACAGTAGATAGGATGGATAATATGGCTTCCCTCGTGGCTCAGTGCTAAAGAATCCGCCTGCCAATGTAGCAGACTCAGGTTCGATTCTTGGGTTGAAAAGATCCCCTGGAGAAGGAAATGGCAATCCACTCCAGTATTCTTGCCTAGGAAATCCCATGGACAGTGAAGCCTGGCTGGCTGCAGTCCACGGGATCCCAAAAGAGTTGAACACAACTTAGCAACTAAACAATTTATATGGAACTTGAATTCAGTCCACTAAGATGTGAGTATTGAAGATATGTTCCAATAGTAAGAACATAATTCTTCTTTGAACCTAGGCTTACAAGACTCTGATTTGTTTATGGGATTTGTTTTAGTCTGCTAGGGCTGCCGTGACAAAATGCCACAGAATAATTGGCTTAAAGAACAGAAATTTATTTTCTCATACTTCAGGAGTCTGGAAATCTAATATCTAAGTGTCAGTAGGTTTGATTTCTCCCAAGTCCTTACTGCTTGGTTTGCAGACGGCCGCCTTCTCTCTCTGTTGTTATATGGCTTTGCTTTGTGTAAGCCCACCCCAGTGTCTCCTCCTCTTCTTGTAAGAGTACCAGTTCTGTTGGATTCAGCCCCACCCATATGACCTCCTTTGACGGTAATCACCTCTTTAGAATCCCTGTCTTTAACATGGCCACATCAGAAGTTAGGACTTCCACAAGTGAACTTTGGTGGAAAATAATCCAGGCCCTGACGACATTTACAAAGTGTTGTCATCGACCAAAGACTTATTTTGGGTTGCCTTATTACCAAAAAAGCAACTTAAAAATCCAGCAGAATTTTGGTTAGGAAATGCTGGCAAATACTTGTACTAAAAAATACTACAATAAAAAACTAAGCTAAACAACAACAGCAACAAAGATCCATCTATTTTCTGGAAATATTTAACATATTGCTTTCACTTCCATTCATCAAGAAGATGCAATCACATATACATGTCTTTTAGGTGACTCAGGTATATAATACCAGGTTGTATAAGATGGCATATAATACTCTCAAATATGGTGAGATGAACAAGAACTGTTCCTGAAGTACAGAAAAGTAGGCTAGAGTTTCCACAACTGGTTTCACAGATTGAATGAAAAAAGCAATAACCAGGTGTGAGTGATTTGTGATTCCCTCTGATCTGCCACTGTAAGTGAACAGGGATGCCCCTAATGTCACATATAAGGATTAGGAAGAACTCTGTCTGTACTTGTTTGTCTGGAAACATTGAAATATAGAAACAAAGGGAATTAGCTGAGAAAATCACATGAAACTACACTTGTTTTCAGTCCTAATAATTTTAAGAACAGAAAATGGCATCCTAAGTCAGGGTACATGGAAAACAAAACAAACACCAAATTTTGTTGTGCCACCAAAACATGAAAAAGCATCAAGCACTAAGCTAAAGATGATTCCTGATTCATGCATGTGGTTTCTTTTACTACTGTAGAAATAAGAATATCCATGACTAAGTTGGATGGACGGATAGATAGATAAAAAGAAATATTCCACAATTTTGAATTGTTTCTTAGTCATGTAGTGCTTCAACTCTGGTGAATAAATAGATGAATGATAGGATAATTTATCATCTTAATGTGGTTAAAATATGATTAGTAAAATATTTGTTTTTAGGGACCGTTTTAAAATGTACCAACCTCATGGTATTCTGTAGTGCACAATTCCTTGTAAAAAAATAAAAAAAAAATATTACTTGTAAATATTTTTATAACAGGAAGACTTTTGGGAAAATGTAGGTCTAACTAAATATAATATAATAATTTCAGACAGCATGTTACCACCTTATATACTACAGCATGGCTTTTGCAGACTCTTAGGTAGATATGGTAGTTCTCTTATCCCTATAGTCTAGAGACATAAAAACCATTCAATCTGACATTTGCCACTGTGCAATCTATTATGTGGCTTTTGTGTAATATTTTTAGGTTTTGAATATATAAAGTCAAATAGTCATTGGCATAGCTTTTAGGAAGTATAATTCAAACCAAATTGCCTTTTGTGTGGAAAGCTTATGCTTAATATCTAATGTAAAGTTTTTGTTCTTTAGTTTGTGGCAATTGTTTCTTGTTCTCTCTGCTGCCTACTATAGTGGCAGCTGGTCATTTAAATAACATTTTCTCCACAGGATCTTGAAACTAGAATCAAGTGATGTGTATTAATAAATACTGTTTTAAGCCTTGTTAGGAGACTATGATGGATATTGAGAATATATTTTTTCATGTATGAGAGACACTGTCAAACCTATTTATGTTTCAAATGAACTGGCAGGACCTCAACCAGAACAGAAATTGCCAAAATGCATATCCTATTTATTATGGGATATAAACCAAAACATACGTCCTATACATAATAACTTTGTAGACTCAAGAAGTCAAGTATACCGAATTTCTTCCACCTGACACTGGTATCCAGGGCTGAGGCTCTATTCTCTTGAATTTATTACAGTAAATTATAATTGCTATGTGATTTATGTTGTAGAATATTTTGTAAAAGTCAAAAGGCATCCTGGGAGAAGATATTTCATTTTTAAAGCATTATATATTTCTGATAAATGAACATTAGCTGAATAATATGTCAGTATTGATATGAGTATGAACTAATGTGACAATGAAAACAATCGTCCTCACTTATGTTACTAACGTAATTTACCCACATGGTTGCCAGCAGTTGAACTCCTCTGCTCTAGTCTACCACGTAAATGCCTTGGCTGATTATTTATTGTAACAGTTCTTAGGGGAACAACAAAGCCTTCTATTAAAGCTATTGTTAGTTCTTAGAGAAAAGGATGTCTAAAGAAACCTAAAGTTAACTTAGTGACTTGCAGAATGTTTTATGAAAAACAACTTGTTGAGAATGAAAGGATGACTGTTGGTTTGTAATTCCTTTAAAGTTTACTCGCATTTGTAGAGCCTGAAGGAGACTGTGTAAAGAAGATAAAAAAAAAAAAGCTTGGATGCCACACAAGATTAACGTGGCAGTAGAGATAAGAACATTTAATCAATGGAAAACTAGCTTCTTGGAGCAGATCAGATCACAGTGACTGGAGGGCAATGTACAAAGCCCATGAATGATTGCTATTTACCTTTTGAGAACAATGGAAGTAATATTTTGCATTTTGATAGCTACTTTGATCAGAAGTTTCCAAACTCTTATACTATTTTAACGTATAAGCTTTCTAAGATAGATATGAGTTCAATCAGAATTGTATAAAGGGATAGGCTGCTTGGATTTCTGTTGGAGAGAATACAAAATGAGTGGAGATTAGAGATGCTTTAGGAAACATTCCACAGCTCAACCCTTGTAGAGTACAGGCTTATATTTTATAAGAAAACCAAAAGAGTTTCAAGATAATCAGAATCATTGACTAGGTATTAATGATATTTCTAGGTAGACAGAAATACTGAAGTCTAATTGTAAAATGAATGCTGTATATTAATCACTAAAGATAAATAAATAAAAAGTCTTAAGGGAAAAATATGTAGCAGTGAAATTGGAGCAGAAAAATATCAGAAATAATAGCAACAGCATCAGTTTGTTGTTCTGTTTTTTTAAAATTTTTGTTGGAGCATAGTTGCTTTAGCAATAGCATTGGTTTGAAAGTAGTGAGACATTGTATGATTATATTATGATGAATTGTTGTTGTTTGTTGCTATCATTTAATCACTAAGTCATGTCCAACTCTGCAACCCCATGGACTGTACCCCACCAAGGTCCTCTGTTCAGGGGATTTCCCAGGCAAGAAAATGGAGTGAATTTCCATTTCTTTCTCAGAGGATCTTCCAGACCCAGGAATTGAACCCACGTCTTCTAATTGCCAGGCAGATTCTTTACCACTAAGCCACCAGAGAAGCCCTGTGATGAACTGGGCACCTGTATGTAGAGTAATTATATACTATTAGTTATGAGTAGTTAGCACATATATGCTAATGGACATTCATTAATATTGCTTTCTTTAAATGAAAACATCTTTCACACAATTTGTAATTTCACATACATAATGAAAAGTAAATGTCCTCCCTCACTATAAACACATGACATATACCAAGACTTCATAAGGTTAGGAGAAAAAAAAATACCTTTAATGAGGCCTAGATAAAGAAGGGGAAAGCATGGTATGATGGGAAACGAAGATCTTTCATGGTTCTATTTTTGTACTAAATGGCTGAATAGATATCTAGTTTGATGATAGATAGATTAAAGGAAGTCGCTCAGTTGTGTCTGACTCTGTGATCCCATAGACTGTAGCCCGCCAGACTCCTCTATCCTTGGAATTCTCCAGGCAAGAATACTAGCTGCTGCTAAGTCACGTCAGTCGTGTCCAACTCTGCGTGACCCCATAGACGGCAGCCCACCAGGCTCCCCCGTCCCTGGGATTCTCCAGGCAAGAATACTGGAGAGTGGGTTGCTATTCTCTTCTCCAGGGGATCTTCCCAACCCAGGGATCAAACCCAGGCTTCCTGCATAGCAGACAGATTCTTTACCATCTGAGTTACTAGGGAAGTCCTATAGGTTGATAGATAAGTTTTCTCTGTCTTTCATTTAGGGACAGATTTTATGTGCATTGTTTCTATCTCATACTGTGCATAATAGCATGTTTAACTTTCCATAGCTGGTCTGTGAGAAAATGGATCCTTTCTGCACCCTGATTTTCCTTGTTATATGAAATATTTGAGCAAATGTGTATCCCAAAATAACACTGTTCACCTGGCATTATTAGAACATGTGCTTTGAATTTGTTGACTACTTTGAACTGATATACGTAGGTCATTCTTTCATTCTTACCAACTTTCTTATAATGAATAAAACAGATTTTTAGGAGAGTTTGCTAGAATGAGGAATAAAAGTCAAGTGATTTGCTGCGCAGTTGAACTCTTGATTTAAATCTCATCAATGTTCTAACTATAAAAGCTAACTTTATTCAGTAACTTGTCGCTAAAGAAAGCACTAATTATTGTTAAGGCAATTTACTATGGGGAGAATGTTATATAAATGTTGAAAACATGGTGGAAAGGGACCAAGACTGAAGAAGCTGACCCAAACATTATTTAAACAACCTCAAAAATTGGGAAAATATTCTATTTTTAATGAGTGTCCAAAGCTTAACAGTGACATGCTGACTCTTCATTATTTCCTATTTCAGCACTATACATCAAGTTCAGCAACCTCAAGGAAGAAAATACTTTGTGCATTTTGTAATAGGAAATTAACTTAGGGCCCCAGATAAGGTTTTCAAGAAAGCATTAGGCAAAAATTTATAAAAAAGAGTGGCAAGGATGCCCTCATATATATTGCAGACATTGTTAACATTATATTTAATTGACAATCATACTCCATTCTCATATATTAACAGTATCATACCTTCATTTATGTTTTGAGTTATCGTATTCTTTAGGAACTCCTCCCAACTCATATAGTAGTTGGTATCTGTTCATCCATACTCCTAATTTGTTTATGAATTAGGCAGTTCTATTAATAATATTTTCCCTGTACAACAAAAACAAATATTTCTAATACACTTATCATTATTTATTAATATTAGTAGCAAACTTAAAACATGCCAATTTAAGTATAGATCTTTATACTTTATAAGATAAGCAGATTAAATTATTACATGTGTGTGTTAGACACTCAGTTATATCTGACTCTTTGCAACTCCATGGGCTATACTCCATCAGGCTCCTCCATCAGTAGGATTTCTCAGGCAAGAACAATGGAGTGGGTTGCCGTTTCCTTCTCCAGGGTATCTCTGACAGAAATTGAACCCGGGTCTCCTGCATTGCAGGCAGATTCTTTACTGACTGAGTCACCAGGGAATCCCATATATGGATTCAAATAGTAGTGAAGCAAGTTTAAAATTTTAGAGGATTCTTGTTTACTTTACTAATACATGGATGACTGTGGGCTTCCCAGGTGCTGCTAGTAGTAAAGAATCTACCTGCCAATACAGGAGACTTAAGAGACACGGGTTAGATCCCTAGGTCAGAAAGATACCCTGGAGGAGGAAGTGGCAACCCACTCCAGTATTCCTGCCTGGGAAGTCCCATGGACAGAGAAGCCTGGTGGGCTACAGTCCATGGAATCACAGAGTCAGACATGACTGAGCACAACACACTCACACACACTCATGAAAACACATGTGGATGTATGTAGATCAGACATTTGGGGCTATGATTTGATTTCTTTCTCTCTATTTGTGTGTATGAATATACATGTGTGCCAAGTAACTTCAGTCGTGTCTGACTCTTTGCGACCCTGTGGACTGTAGCCCATCAGGTTTCTCTGTCCATGGGATTTTTCAGGCAAGAATACTGGAGTCAGTTTTCATGCCCTTCAGGAGATCTTCCTGACCCAGGAATTGAATCCATGTCTTTTATGTCTCCTGCATTGGCAGGCAGGTTCTTTACCACTAGCACCACCTTATATACATACAGAAATACATATACAAAGGGAATGTGAACTTTGCCATTAAATTTCTCAGAATTGCACAACCTTATGAAAGCAAAGTGGAATAGTGTGAATCTCTTTATTCCAAAATGTATGTTTTTTTTTCATGTGTTTGGAAATATCTTGCATTTTAACTTTTGCTAAATAAAAAAGAAACATATGCATTCTGACTATCTTTTGAGTATGGCTAATCCAGACATGATAATTAACATTTATCAAAGGTTTGGTAATATAAAATCCAATAATTTGGTATTACTAGAACGCGACATAAAAATGCCAATGTATGTCATCTGAAACATATATCTGCAAAACTAAGTCCTGAAAATCACAATAAAACAATATTACTAATAGCTTGTATTACTAAAAAATGGTTTTCACTGAATTCTCAATCTTACTGTAATGAGTGAAATTTTCTTTCAAAACAAATATTTGGAGCCTATTTTCTAAAAAAGATAAGAAATCATAAAGGTTTTATGGTTTGCATAAGATTTTTATAAATTCAGTATTCTCTATAAATGAAAAAATCAGAATGAAAGAAGTAAAAACAAAGCCCATGGAATCCTTCTATTGAAAATTTTACCTGATGATAATGTCTTTTGGAAATAAAAGGAGACATTCTTAAAGAGTGATTTTGTATTATATTTAAGATAATTGTGTATTAAATAGCTATCACTACTACAAAAACACAAAGAGAAATATATGGGTATAATTATGCTGCCACATACTTTATGATTACATATATCTAATTGATGCTTTTAATCACCTACAGTGGTTGAACTATACCTACAAAAATTTAGACTTCCCATATTAATTGTAATGTGTTTCAACTGAAGAACTGAGTGTAACAATACAATAAATAGACTTTTTCAGGAAAATCATCTAAAAGTTTTAAGTTATAATTCTCAATGTTTTTTTTGCAATATAATCCCAATTATATTGAAGTCCTCAAAATGAGAGTGATGATTTAGGGCTTCTAGAATAAAAATATACCCATCATATGCTCTTTCAAATATATTGTGTATTTTATACAACTATTCTTTTTTAAATGTATCTTTAAGAGAATATGACCAAAATGCCTGTCAGGATATTTATTTGACCTCCTAAATAGTAATTGCTTGAAAGTGATATTATTATTATAGTTTAATGCTATTAATACATCCTTCAAATTAGGTCTAGAGAGAATTTTCTAAAACTCACATCTGATATTATCATAAACTTATTGAAAAACACACAAAGCTATCAAGGAAAAAAAATCTTAGATTATTTTCAGGTTTCCCTGGTGGCTCAGACAGTAAATAGTCTGCCTACAATACAGGAGACCTGGGTTTGGTCCCTGGGTTAGGAAGATCCCTGGAGAAGGAAACTGCAGTCCACTCCAGTATTCTCCAGAGAGAATTTCCTAAAACTCACATCTGATAATGTCATAAATTTATTGAAAAAAACACATAGCTATCAAGGAAAAATTCTTAGATTATTTTACATCAGTCCATGTAATACTCCCCAAGTATATCTAATTCTAGACTTCAGCTGTTTATCATATATATCCTCCACACAAGATATTTTAGTTCAAAAATCTCTTGTTGTGTTCAGTCACAAAGTCATGTCTGACTCTTTGCAACCCCATGGACTGCAGCATGCCAGGTTCCCCTGTCCTTCACTATCTCCTGGAGTTTCCTCAGATTCATGTGCATTGAGTCAGTGATGCTATCTAACCATCTCACTCTCTGTGACCTCCTTCTCCTTTGCCTTCGATCTTTCCCAGTGTCGGGGTCTTGCCCAATGAGTCAGCTGTTCGCATTAGGTGGCCCAAGTACTGGAGCTTCAGCTTCAGCATCAGTCCTTCCAGTGAATGTTCAGGGTTGATTTCCTTTAGGATTGATTGGTTTGATCCCCTTGCTGTTCAAGGGACTCTCTTCTCCAACACTACAAATAGAAAGCATCAGTTCTTCCGCACTAAGACATTTATGGTTCAACTTTCACATCTGTGCACAACTACTGAAAAAAAAACATACCTTTGACTATATGGACCTCTATCAGCAAAGTGATGGTCTCTGCTTTTTAATATGTTGTCTAGGTTCATCATAGCTTTCCTTCTAAGGAGCAAATATCTTCTAATTTTATGTCTTCTAATTTGGTGACTACATTCACCATTTGCAGTGATTTTGGAGCCCAGAAAATAAAATATGTCACTGCTCCACTTTTCCCCCTTCTATTTACCATGAGTGATGCGACTGGATACCATAATATTAGTTCTTTTTAATATTGAGTTTTAAGCCAGACTTTTCACTCTCCTCTTTCACCCTCATCAAGAGGTTCTTTAGTTCCTCTTCACTCTCTGCCATTAGAGTGATATCATCTGCATATATGAGGCTGTTGATATTTCTCCTAGCAATCTTGATTCCAGCTTGTGATTATTCTGGTCAGCATTTTGCATTGATGTATCCTGTATATAAGTTATTAATAAATAAGCAGAGTGACAATATATAGCTTTGTCATAATCTTTTCCCAATTTTGAACCAATCAGGTGTCCCATATCCAATTCTAATTGTTGCTTCTTGATTTGCATACGGGTTTCTAAGGAGACAGATAAAGTGGTCTGATACTCCATTTCTTTAAGAATTTTCCACAGTTTGTGGTAATCCACACAGTCAAAGTCTTTAGTGCAGTCAATGAAGCAGAAGTAGGTGTTTCTCTGTGACTCCCTTGTTTTCACCGTGATCCAACGAATGTTGGCAATTTGACCTCTGGTTCTTATGCCTCTTCAGAACACAAATTGTACATCTGGAAGTTCTTGGTTCACACATTGCTGAAGCCCAGCTTCAAGGAATAATTTATTTTATTGAAGTATACTGATTTAAATTGTATATATATACATATATATACAGAGAGAGAGTGTGTTGAAAAGCAGAGGCATTATTCTGCCAACAAAGGTCCATATAGTCAAGGCTGTGGTCTCCCCAGTGGTCACATATGGTTATGAGAGCTGGCCCATGAAGAAAGCCCAGTGCTAAAAAATTGATGCCTTCAAACTGTGATACTGGGAATACTTCTGAGAGTCCCTGGAACAGCAAGGAGATTAAGCCAGGCAATCTTAAGGGAAATCAACCCTGAATACTTTTGGAAGGACTAATGCTGAAGCTGAAACTCTAGTATTTTGGTCATCTGATATGAACATCTGACTCATTGGAAAAGTCCCTGATGCTGCTGGGAAAGATTGAGGGAAGAAGGAGAAGATGGCATCAGAGGATGAGATGGCTGGATGGCATCACCAATTCAATGGAAATGAATTTGGGCCAACTTTGAGAGATGGTGAAGGACAGAGAGGCCTGGCATGCTGTAATCCATAAGATCGCAATGAGTCAGACATGACTGGGCAACTGAACAAAAACAACAATACATATATATATATATATATATATAATATATTTATATATTTATGTTATTTTCCATTATGATTTATCACAGGATATTGAATAGAGATCACTGTGCTATACAGTAGGACCTTGTTTTCCCATTCTATATGTAATAGTTTGCATCTGCTAACCCTACCTCCCACTCCATTTCACCCATAATCTCCCCCTGACCCCCCACCCACTGCTGCTGGCAACCACAAGTCTGTTCTCTATGTCTGTGAGTAATTTCTGTTTTGTAGGTAGATTCATTTCTGTCATATTTTAGACTCCACATGTAAGTGAAATATATTCTTAATTCTGAATCCCAAATTATTTCTGGCATGCTTGCCTATAAATATTTGGGTTAAGTTTGACTGGAAAGCAATTTTTTTTTTTTGCTATGGTAAAGCATTTAATTCATGCTTAATAGATTTGAGATTTGGAAGATACTCTCATGATTTCACAGTAAAATCCATTTAAGACTCCTAGACAGTGTCCTGAGGCTGCTTAGACTTCTCATTTATTTTAGAACTCTTTCAGAAAAGATTTCCTGTACCTACACAGTGGGTGACAGTCTCTAATAACAATTATTTTAGGCTATGCTTGAGAAAGACCTGGTGATCTAATCAAAAGTAGTTTCTTGGGGCACTTTGTTATGTAACACTGCATTTATGACTCTCTTCTACTGAACAACTACAGGGTTGTTCAGTAAAAAAGATGTAGTTTTAGTACATTCAATCAACATGTTAGATACTCAGGACCAAGTAGTGTCTCAAGACATGAAATTTCAAAAAATAATTTAGTAGTAAAATGATAAATGTAAAGACATAATGAGATTAGCTCTATATCAGTTATTTATTAGGAGAAGATATAAGATATTTAAATACTTGATGAAAGTTTCATTCTAAAGCAAGGGATATCTAAAACTCCCATATAAATTGTTAGCAATGTTCTGGAAGACAGACTTACTGACTAAGTAACTCAGAACCTAATTCTGACTTACAAGGAGGAACTGGTTAGAAAATGTTGCAAGCATTTAAAATATTGAAAAATCATTCTTTTCTAATTCTCTTGAATTTCGCTTAAGGAGGAGAATTCTGGAAAAAGTCAAAAGCATTCCATATATTGTAGAAAGGAGGGGCTTTAATAAGGTCATATTTAAGCTGAGATTATAAATCAACAGTCTACTCCAAAGAGTAACTCTAGATTCAAACCAAGAAAGTCAAAGACTGGATTTCTTGTATTTCATAGGTTAAAAAAAAGAAAAAAAATCTCTATTATATCTTGCTGTTCAAGAGAATGTTAAGCCAATACCTTCCTGAAGAGAAAGCTAGTATTGTGAGCCACAGAAGCTATTATAAATCAGTAGAAGTGTCACTGTTGTCTGGGAGGAAGACATTTTTCTCTGTCCTTCTAGGTTCTTCTGGCTGGTCTAAAAATTAAGTTGACTTGGCACAGATTAACAGGAGAAAATTAAACAAAAATTTAATGGCATGTATATTTGGAAGAGACCCAGGAAAACTGAATAACTCACCAAAATGGCTGAAGATCTTACCTTAAATACCATCTTTAGCCAAAGACAAAGAGGATGCTACAAGTAGTGGGTTTCATACCTCACAGGAGAGAAAGGCAATTCACAGGGAGATGGAAAGCAAATGTTTGGGAAAGAAATACTTTCTAGGTCTTGCAGAGACAATGGGACACAGATTGGACTCTGATATCAAGCCCCGCTGGGTTTCCCCCACAAGACTTGGTCCATATTCTTTGCTTGTAAATTTGGTGATATCTGTATCCCAAGAATAAGCACTATATCTAAATTTTTTTAGGTATTTAGGTGGAATGTCAAAGTTTCTCCCTGAGTCTTTTGGGTTTTTATTGATTTCAATTTGAAATAATACATGTCAAACAGACCTGGACCGTAAAGAAGGCTAAATGCCAAAAATTGATGAATTTTGAGAATCCCTTGGATAGCAAGGAGATCAAACCAGTCAGTCCTAAAGGAAATCAACCCTGAATATTCATCAGAAGGACTCATGTTGAAGCTGAAGTTCCAGTACTTTGGCCGCATGATGTAAAGAGCTGACTTATTGGAAAAGACCCTGATGCTGGGAAAGATTAAGGGCAGGAGGAGAAGGGGTGACGGAGGAGATGGTTGATGGTATCACCAACTCAATGGACATGAGTTTGAGCAAATTCAGGGAGATAGTGAAGGACAGGGAAGCCTGGCATGTTACAGTTATTGGGGTCTCAAAGAGTCAGACATAACTGAGCAACTGAACAACAACAAACTTTGCTCAGCTACACTGTCACAACAGAATTAGAGTAACATAGTTGTTCTTCCTCTCCTAATGCCAGAAAGTCTAAAACACTTAGTTTTGGGGGCAGTTGTGTCAAACCTTGGGGGTGAGAGAGAGAGAAAAGGAGAACAATTACTAGAAGAAAACAAAGCAATAGCAAATGTATAGTTTGCTATCGAGAAAGAGTTATCAGTAAAAATGTAAACCTCAAGTTTAAAATTCTTTATTTTGTTCCCAAAAATTATTTAAATATAACCTACATGCATATATCATGTACAAGTTATGTTTAACTTCTTTTAATCATAATTTCTTTACAGATTTAGCAAACACCTATATAATAGATAATTCCCATGGAGCAAAATTGGAATAAGATAACAACAAACTAGGCCACTCCCTGACTACTCTTTTCATTTTGGGTACTTTGAGAAACATTGTCATGTCTTGGATTTCTCCTTTTTTAGTGTAACGATCCAGCTGTTATCTTAATTAAGTCTGCCACAGGCAAGGATCTGGTTTTCCACACCTGTGGAGAAGATTGTCATGGCATTTTAATGACTTAATAGGGCTTGAGGAAATGGAAGCTAGTGTGAATGTGAGTAATGATTAGTTCAACTGAGTGCCAAAGCTGTCAGTTTCCAATTAAGAGATATGTTTGTTCCTCAACAATGTACTACCAGAAATTGGGTTTTTTGACACTGTTAATTCATCTCTTGCCACCTGATAGAAATAACTCAAATGGCTCCCAGTAATCTCTTCGATGAGAGAAAGTTATTGAAATTAGACACAGTTGGATATCAAGTCTAAAACCAAACAAAATAAACTGTTTTCAGCAATAGAAATATATGACAATAATAATTATCTTTTGTAATGTGCCAAATTTATGGTTTAATTGAATACTGTGAGTGTCAGAGTATGTAACTATAAGCATTGAATATTATATTTGGTAGGGAATGCTGATAAAGTTTTTATGAGTAGACAAGAATGGAAAAATTAAACTATTTTGCCCTGTGATAAGAAGTGATAAGACAAAGGAAATGTAAAATTTGTCTCCCAATGAAGCACCAATCAATTTATTATTTTGTATACAAATGTGCTGTAGAAAATGGTAAGGAAATTTAAAGATAATATGATAAAAATAGATCAATAATAAAACAGAGGCATTTTAATTTACAGTATTTATTCTTAATGAAGCAGTGTATCTCTGCTCTGCTCAGTAGTAATAAACACTGCTTCTGAACACTATGTAGTATTACAGAAGTTCTAAGATATGAAATAAGAAAATGTATGAAAGCAATGAAAGTGAAAGTGAAGTCACTCAGTCGTGTCCGACTCTTTGCGACCCCATGGACTGTAGCCTACCAGGATCCTCAGTCCGTGGGATTTTCCAGGCAAGAATACTGGAGTGGGGTGCCATTTCCTTCTCCAGGGGATCTTCCCAACCCAGGGATTGAACCCTGGTCTTGCGCATTGCAGGCAGACACTTTACTGTCTGAGCTACCAGGGAAGCCCATGAAAGCAATAGGTAATCAAAATTATATTTCTGGATATAGCATCATCATCATCATCGCTATTATTTAACTAATATGTATGTGCCAAAGAATGGGGTAGGTTCATTTTTTCATATGTTATTTCATTTAATCCTCACAGTTTTCATACTAGTTCATTGTTAGCATTACCCCATGGACTCTAGCCCAGCAAACTCCTCTGTCCATGGAATTCTCTAGGCAAGACTACTGAAGTGGGTTGCCATTTTCTTCTCTAATACTATCAAAAGAACCCGTATTTTCGGATATGAATCTTTATGCCCCTTTCTCTCAACTATCAAAGTTCCTTAAGGTGTTAATTCTCTTGGTTGATATGCAAGGATTCAACTACAAAGGTCATATTATTTAGCACTGATACTGTCAGTTATCTATTGCCACCAAACTCATTCTAAATCTTAATGATAGGGTTTTGCAAGTCAGACTGAGTTTGGTGGGAATAGTTCATCTCTGTCTACTTAGCTTTAGCTGGCAAAGGCAATTTGGGCTACAAGATACACTTTCAAGATAGCTCAGTCACTTTGCTGGCAAGTTGATGCTGGCTGTTAGCTGAGAACTTAGTGGGAACCATTGACCGCCAGCCTCAGATACCTGCATGTGATGTCTCTCCACAGTATAGCTTGATCTTCCTTATTAAAATAGATCAAACAGTTGGATTCCAGGAAGGAACTGTTTCAGAGAAGAGGCCCTAATGAGACAGCCTGTTGTGCTTCTCCTCCCCTCATGCTTGCCAGTCACCTGAAAAAGCCCATTGTCAAACTGTGAGGTGACTTTCCAAGAGCATGAAAACCGAGAGGTATAAATCATTTGAAAGCTCCAAAATAATAGTGAATCAGAATACAATATCTACACCTCTTGTCTGAAAGTATGAGAAAAATAGGTGTGTTTCTTTTATTTGTGGAGGGAAATTTTAAGTAGTAGTGCAAATTTTACCCCTTTCACTGTAATGCAAAATAACCATTTAATAATTACATTTTCATCATTTATATGGACAAAAGATTATACTAAAGACTGTGATGTCTAAAAGTAATATTTAGAAGATGTTCAATTATAATTTTTAGAAGTCAGAGTTTTCTGTCCATCAAACTGGTTGAGTGCCTTCATTGATGATCTCACTAGAGAAACAAGATAAAAGTAACAAATGAACAATGAGAGTATCTTTACAATTGCTTTAAATGCAATGAATAAAGTGGTAAAGTAGTAAGAAATATTTGCATATCAAAACCAAGTGAAATTAAGAATCCTAAATCTGACATTTTGTTAAGGTTATTTGCAAGTGAGATGTACTTGAGCTTTCGTTTTCTTGACACTGAGGAACACAGGTGCAGCTAATAAATAACCCCATACCCACCAAGATGGAAAATTCAGTTGGAGGTAACCCACAGAAAACTGGAAGTCAAAATTTTTAATCTCTTGGTAGATGGATCTAGCCTGACCTGAGAAAAATGACAAAGTCCCTAGTCAATAACCTCAATAGTTAAGTGGTGATAAAATACTACCCTCTTGAAATTCATAACCAAGTGATTTAAATGTGATATTTCTAAGATTAGTTTACATATAAATTTAAATTCTCTCTGCAAAATAAGAAAGCATATTAATATCTAAGCTTTGAAAGTAATGACTATGCATATTATAACAACTCTCGACTACTTGAGTTAAGTGAAATAAAAGGACTCTCCATGGAAATGGAATAACTAACATCAAATTAGAGGGCTATGTCAGAAATGGAAAAATAAGTAACAATGGCTCTCCAATATACTTGTCTTTATTAAAAAATATTTGAGTAATTTTGAGAGATTATTTTAGAACTTCCCAACAGTTCTATTAAGCATATTAATCCATTCATTTAAAATATTTTTCCACACCTAATTTTCAACGTGTTTGAAGAAAACTAACTCAAGCAAAGATTTATCTTATAATAATGGAAATCCATAGCAAGGGACATTGGATAGTATCCTAATTCAAGGTTCTTTGCAATTATACTTAATTTGGGAGGGAAACAGCTTCATTTATTGGTTTCATTTTTGTTCTATCACTAAATATCCAATTCTTCATGACCCCATGTACTATAGCCCACCAGGCTCCTCTGTCCATGATATTTCCCGGGCAAGAATACTGGAGTCGGTCGGCGTTTCCTTCTGCAGGGGATCTTCCTGACCCGGAGGTGGAGCACATATCTTCTGCACTGGCAGGTGGATCTTAACCACTGAGCCACCAGGAACCCCCTTTAGGAATCCATAGGCTGAATTTATTGGTGAGTTTGGAAGTGTGGGAGTTGGTTTACCTGCAGCTAGTATGTGTTCCCCTACACGCTTCCATTCCTTAAAATAGTCTACATGAGGAGATAGTATAAGTATAGTGCTGTCTAGAAATGGGATCTATCTGCCAAACCTGGAGCTCACGTAGCTTGTGCTTCTGGTTTCTACACTACACTATGCTTTCCCAGGCTGAAGTGCAGGCTTCTGCCTGTTATTTTATTCGCTTTCTCAACTATTTAGAAACATCAAATTGTCAATACACACATTATGTTTTTATTTATTTAATTGAATGATGGATTATTTAAATTCAATAGTGCTTTACAGTTTTCAAGTCTCACACACATGATTTCATATAATTCAATAATAGCCTCTCTTTTTTCCCTACTTCTGTATTTTCCTTCCACATGCCTCTCCCCACTGGTAAGCACTATGCTCAATATTCTCAAAATCTGAGTGTCTGTTTCTTTTTCTTTTTGTTTTATTCACTAGTTTGTTATATGTTTTAGATTCCATATACAAGTGATACAAGTGATATCATTCAGTATTTGTCTTCCTCTGTCTGACTGATTTCACTTGGCATAGTTTCCTGCAGTTCTATCCATGTTGCTGCAAATAGCAAACATTTTTATGGTTAAGTAGCCTTATATATGCATGGTATATGCCCTACCATATATACTTCTTTATCCTTTCATCCGTTCATGGAAACTTAGGTTATTTCCATACCTCACCAATTATAATTAATGCTGCTATGAACATTGGGGTGCTTGTATCTTTTCAAATCAGGGTCTTATTTTTTGGATATATACCCAGGAGTAGAATTTCTGGGTCATATAGTAGTTTCATTTTTAGTTATATGAGAAACCTCTATACTGTTTTCCAAAGTGGCTGCACCAATTTACATTCCCACTAACAGTATATGAGAGCTCCCTTTTCTCCACATCCTTGCCAGAATTTGTTGTTTGTTTTCTTTTTGATGATAACCATTCTCAAAGGTGTGCAGTGATAGCTCACTCATCTCTCTGTGGTTTTGATTTGCATTTCCCTGAAGTGGGCCTTAGGAAGCATCACTACGAAGCAAGCTAGTGGAAGTGATGGAATTCCAGTTGAGCTATTTCAATTCCTAAAAGATGATGCTCTGAAAGTGTTGCTATCAATATGTCAGCAAATTTGCAAAACTCTGCAGTGGCCACAGGACTGGAAAAAGTCAGTTTTCATTCCAATCCCTAAGAAAGGCAATCCCAAAGAATGCTCAAACTACCGCATAATTGCACTTATCTCACACGCTAGTAAAGTAATGCTCAAAATTCTCCAAGCCAGGCTTCAGCAATACATGAACCATGAACTGCCAGATGTTCAAGCTGGTTTTAGAAAAGGCAGAGGAACCAGAGATCAAATTGCTAACATCTGCTGGATCGTCGAAAAAGCAAGAAGAGCTCCAGAAAAACATCTATGTCTGCTTTATTGACTATGACAAAGCCTTTGACTGTGTGGATCACAATAAACTGTGGAAAATTCTGAAGGAGATGGGAATACCAGACCACCTGACCTGCCTCCTGAGAAATCTGTATGCACGTCAGGAAGCAACAGTTAGGCTGTATATTATCACCCTGCTTATTTAACTTATATGCAGAGTACATCATGAGAAATGCTGGGCTGGAAGAAGCACCAGCTGGAATCAAGACTGCTGGGAGAAATATCAATTACCTCAGATATGCAGATGACACCACCCTTGTGGCAGAAAGCGAAGAAGAACTAAAGAGCCTCTTGATGAAAGTGAAAGAGGAGAGTGAAAAAGTTGGTTTAAAGCTCAACAATCAGAAAACTAAGATCATGGCAAATAGATGGGGAGACAGTGGCTGACTTTATTTTTTTGGGCTCCAAAATCACTGCAGATGGTGATTGCAGCCATGAAATTAAAATATGCTTACTCCTTGGAAAGAAAGTTATGACCAACCTAGATAGCACATTAAAAAGCAGGGACATTGCCTTGTCAACAAAGGTCCGTCTAGTCAAGGCCTATAGTTTTTCTAGTAGTTGTGTATGGATGTGAGAGTTGGTCTATAAAGAAGGCTGAACACTGAAGAATTGATGCTTTTGAACTGTGGTGTGGGAGAAGACTCTTGAGAGTCCCTTGGACTGCAAGGAGATCCAACCAGTCCATCCTAAAGGAGATCAGTCCGGGGTGTTCATTGGAAGGACTGATGTTGATGCTAAAATTCCAATACTTTGGCCACCTGATGCAAAGAGCTGACTCATTGGAAAAGACCCTGATGCTGGGTAAGATTGAGGGCAGGAGGAGAAGGGGACAGCAGAGGATTAGATGGTTGGATGGCATCACTGACTCGATGGACATGGGTTTGGGTAGACGCAAGTAATTGTAATGGACAGGGAGGCCTGGTGTGCTGCGGTTCATGGGATGGCAAAGAGTCAGACATGACTGAACGTCTGAACTGACTGAACTGAAATAATGGCTAGCAATGTAGTGTGTGTGTGTGTGTCTGTGTGTGTGTGCACATGTGGTAGTTGCTCATTCGTGTTTGAATGTTTGTGATCCCGTAGATTGTAGCCCACGAGGCTCCTCTGTTCCTGTCATTTTCAAGGCAAGAATACTGGAGTGGGTTGCCATTCCCTTCTCCAGGGGATCTTCCAAACCCAGGGACTGAACCCAGGTCTCCCGTGTTGCAGGCAGATTCTTTACCGTCTGAGTCTCCAGAGTACATAGCAATGTAGAGCATCTTATTTTGATGTGCTTGTTGACCGTGTGCAGTTCTTATTTGAAAAAAATGTCTTTTCAGTTCTTTTGCTCATTTTTCATTCAGGTTGTTTGCCTTTTTGATGTTGAGTTGTATAAACTGTTTATGTATGTTGGACATTACCCCTTATCAGTCATATCATCTGCAAGTCAATATGTTGTCTTTTCATTTTGCCATTGTTTACCTCCTCTGTGCAAAATCTTTTAAGTATAATTAGGTCGCATTTATTTTTATTTTTGTTTGTATTTCCTGTGCTTTAGGAGACAGATCCAAACAGATTTTGTTGCAAATTATGTCAAATAGTGTTCTGCCTATGTTTTGCTCTAGAAGTTTTATAACATCTGGTATTACATTTAGACCTTTAATTCATTTAGAGTTTATTTTTGTATATGGTGTTAGAGAATGTGCCAGTTTTGTGGTTTGATATGTAATTGTTCAGATTTCCCACCATCACTTATTAAAGAGACTCTTATCTGTTGTATATTTTTGCCTGCTTTGTCATAGATTTAATTGACCATAAGTGTGTAGGTTTATTTCTGGGCTCTTCATTCTGTTCCATTAATCTATGTGTTTCTTTTTGTGCAAGTGCCATACTGTTTTTTTTTTTTTTTAGTACTGTATCATTTTCATGACTTTAGTTTTGTAGTATATGTATAAAGTCAGGGAGCGTGATTCCTCCAGATCTGTTCTTCTTTCTCAAGATTGATTTGTCTGTTGACAGTCTTTTATGTTTCCATACAAATTTTGAAATTATTTATTCTAATTCTATGAAAAATGCCATTGGCATTTTGATAAACAATGCATTGAATCTGTAGATTGCTTTGAGTAGTATTTTCATTTTAATAATATTATTTCTTCCTATCCAAGAACAAACACAATTGACACAAACAGATGGTATATTTTTCCATGTTTTTGTCATCATCTACTTCTTTCTTCAGTGTCATAGTTCTCCAAGTATAAGACATTTACCTCCTTAGGCAGGATTGTCCCTATGTATTTTGTTCTTTTTGATGTCATGATAAGTGGGATGATTTCCTTCATTTCTCTTTCTGAAATTTCATTGTTAGTGTATAGAAAGCAACTGATTTGTCTGTATTAATTTTGTACCCTGCAATTACCAAATTCATTGATGAGATCTAGTAACTTTCTAGTGGCATTTTTAGAATTTTCTATGTAAAATATCATGTTGTCTGCAAACAATGACAGTTTTAATTCTCTCTTCCCAATTTATATTTTTTTCTTTCTTTTTTGTCTCTGATTGCTGTGGTTAGGACTTCCAAAACTATGTTGAATAAAAGTGGTGAGAGGGGCCATCCTTGTCTTATTCTTGACCTTAGAGAAAACATGTTCAACTTTTCACCACTGAGTACGGTGTTAGCTGTAGGTTTGTCATATGTGGCCTTTATTATGTCAAAGTACATTCCCGCTATGCCCACTTTCTGGAGAGCTTTTATAGTATATTGAAACTGAATTTTGTCAAAAGCTTTTTCTGCATCTATTGAGATGATCATGCCAGGCTTCCCTGTCCTTCACCATCTCCCAGAGCTTGCTCAAACTCATGTCCATTGAGTCAGTGATGCATCCAGCCGTCTTGTCCTCTACTGTCCACTTCTCCTGCCTACAATCTTTCCCAGAATCAGGGTTTTTTCCAACAAGTGAGCTGTTTGCATCAGGTGGCTAAAGTATTGGGACTTCAGCATCGATCCTTCCAATGAATATTTAGGATTGATTTCCTTTAGTATTGACTGGTTTGATCTCCTTGCATTCCAAGGGACTCTAAAGAGTCTTCTCCAACACCACAGTTATATGATCCCTGTAAAACATTGTTGGATTTAATTTTCTAAAATTTTGTTGAGAAATTTTTGATCTATACTCATCACTGACATTGACCTGTAATTTTCTTCCTTTTATTTATTTATTTTTTATATCTTTGTCTAGTTTTGATATCAGGGTGATGCTAGCCTCATGGAATGAATTAGGAAATGTCCTTTCCTCTTGGATTTTTGGAATAGTTTCAGAAGGATAAGTGTTAACTTTTCTCTAAATGTTTGTTGGAATTCACCTGTGACACCATCTGGTTCTTGACTTTTGTTTTAGGGGGCTTTTTAATTACTGGTTCAATTTCATTACTGGTAATTAGTATTTTCATATTTTCCATTTCATCCTGATTCAGTCATGGAAGAATATACCTTTTTAAGAATTTGTCCGTTTATCCACATATCATTTGTAATAGTCCCATGTGAACCTTTGTATATCTGTGGTGTCAGTTATAATTTCTCCTTTTTCGTTTTTTATCGATTTGGGTCTTTTCTCTTTTTTTTCTTGATGAATCGGGGTAAAGTTTTATCAATTTTGTTTATGTTTTCAAATAACTATCTTTTAGTTCCATTGATCTTTCTACCCTTTTTTTTCTTTTTACTATTTCATTTATGTCTGCTCTGATATTTATGATTTCTTGCCTCCTACTCACTTTGGGCTTTGTTTATTCTTTCTTTTCTGGTTCCTTACAGTGTAAGTTTAGGCTATTTATTTGTGATTTTCCTTGTTTCATTACAATGGTTTTGTAATAAACTTTTTGAATCTGTGATTTACTTTACACACATATTGAGATTATTGATCAAGGACTTGATAACAGTATTCTTATCAAGACATTTTTTTCAAATCAACTAATCCATATGATTAATGCAGATAATGAAAATAAGTCAGTTAAGAGAGCTATCTGGTGAGAATGTGACTGTTGAATATCTTATTAGAATATAAACACTCAAAAAGAAGTGATAATGGCTATAAGGTTTCCTATTCTCTGTGAAGTTTATATTACATTGCTGTTTTTTCACTAGATTTAGTTGTTATTTTCTTTTATCAAAGCAGACATTTCTCCCAGGTCAGACAGAATTGATTAGAAAATTAAAATGAGATTGGACATTTATTCTGTCAACTTCATGTCACTTTTAATATCTGAATCAACAGATCCTTTGATAATCATCATAGCTTACTGAAAGAAGGGTTTTTGTGTTAGAGGTATTTTGAAATTATTTCTATACTGTTGCTCTCTTTGATTTAGACCAATTATTTCAAGTTCACTAACCCATGTTTTCACATATAATAATATTAAATAATAATTTTAACTAATAGTGATCCCAATTATTAAAGATATGAGTGAAAATATGTAACAAATTTAATATTTAGATATATTCCTTGTTTCTATATGCTCTTGGGTGCATCTTTTCCCTTATAAATTTACACTTTCATTTTGCTTAAAGGAAGATTAGCATTATGAAAGTGCAAAAAGGAAGAAAGGGTGTAAATGAAATTATTGAGCCATTGTATTATGGGATATAAGACATTCTTGACCTGGAAAGGACTTTGCTAGAGCATAGATAATTCAGAATATGGCATAGAGGAAATGCATCCAATCTAAGGTAAATATGAAGAAGTTTTCTGATGGGAAGGAGAAATACATGTGAAAAAAAGAGGCAGATTATCAGATGTAAAAGCACCCTCTTCTTCAATACTAGAAAGTTGATTCAATGATGGTAAAACTTTGATTAAAGAACTTTAATTTAGGGAAATCACATGCTGCTTTGTATATATTTGTCTGGCTGAGATGTAAATGATATATTTCTGCTGAGAAGTATAACCCTTTGTATATATTGTTCTGTGAGACATTAACCAGTTTTGCCTCCAATGAAGCAATCTTAGAATTCTTTTATTGAGTTCCTTATTAATGTGGAGCTCCCTGAATGCTTTAGTATACATTCTTTGATGTTAGAAATAAGAGTGTAAAATGAAAACTTCCATCTAATGTATTCTAAAGGGCAGAGCTAGAGAAACATGTATTCCAAAGACCAACTTTCAGTGCATAAAAATACATTAAGCTTTATTTGAGACAAATTGATTAATTTTGTGAAGAGAACAAAGGATAGAATTGACTAAATCAAAAAGATGAAATGTTAATTCATGTGGTACTTAAAAGGAAATTCTATGCATCCCATTTCTCTAGTGGTCTTATTAACACCACTTCAGGCCAAATACAATATACATGTATCATCAAAGAATTTACAAGTATATTCAATTTTCTCTGATTTATCAACTGCATTTTCTCACTGAATAATCTTTCTTTTCATTACACATATGAATTAGTTGCAACTGAAAGTTTATTTTATTAGCCTTCTATTCCAATCACTGTCTTGATAATTGTCACCTTGATTGGCTGTAGCACATATACACTGAAAAATGATATGTCACTCAAGATTGTTATATATAGATGGTGATGTTCTTTTCTGAACTTTCTGACTTAAATTATTATAATTATTTAATTTACCAAAATAAATACAAAGAGATACCTGTACAAAGAGACAGACAGTTTTATAAGGTTTATTAAGAAAAAATTAGTCTAAAGACCCTTTCTTTACCCTTCCTCATTTCCTCTTCTTCAGGTAACTGTTTTTGAATCTGTTAGTTGAATCTTTGTGATTTATTTGCATATCTGTAGAGAATGTACTTGATTGATCTTTCAGGCCTTCTCTGTTGGCTTACAACAGAGAATTTGACCATATAATTTCCTTTTTCTTCCTCAAGCCCCAGCACATACACGTACATTTCCCATCTTCTGAGCATGTGTGCTCAGACATGTCCAACTCTTCGTGACACCATGGACTTTAATAGCCTACCAGGCTCCTTTGTTCACAGAATTTTTCAGGCAAGAGTAAGCAACCTCTTGGGTTGCTACTTCCTTCTCCAGAGGATCTTCCTGACCCAGGGTTTGAACCTATGTCTCATGCATCTCCTGTATTAGCAAGTGAGTTCTTTACCAGCTGAGCCACCAGGTTAAGTCAAGTCGCTCAGTCGTGTCCGACTCTTTGCAACCCCATGGACTGTAGCCCACCAGGCTCCTCCGTCCATGGGATTCTCCAGGCAAGAATACTGGAGCCACCAGGAAAGCCCACGTTTTCCATCTACCATCCTCCAAAAATGGATATATAATTATGTGTATGAGGTCAATATTGAGTGATAAATGAATGGTATTCACTAATGAGTCACATAATATATATGCTTACTTGTTTCTGTCTGCATCCTCATTATTTTCTTTATGTCTTTCAGGTATATTTGCTTAATTTGCTCTGTATCAAGAATTCAGCTACAATTTTTTGGTGTTAGCTCAATCTTATTTGGTTTAGTTTATTTACTTTAGTTTATTAATAACTTTATTTTTAGAGAAAATTTTCATTAAGTCTTTTGACCTGCTTCAGTCTGAATTGCTTTCCCTCTATATTTGGTGTCTGTGTGCGTATCTAGATATCACATTTCTCTCCTCCTGGAAGCATGGTCTGCCTCTTTTTCCCTGCTAGATTTTTGGTTTCCTTCAGTGGTTATTTTCTCAATATATCCCCTCTTCCTGAAAAAAGATATTTGGAGTTATAAACATTTGATACATGTCTGAAAATATTTTATTAATCTATGTGATTAATACTTTAGATTGCTATAAAATTAAGATGAAAAAACAATTTCTGTTAACAGTGTTGTCCACATTACTCCACTCTTTATTATCTTTCACTTTCTGCTGGCTATTCATAAACACAGGGTCATTTTGATTATGTTTTTATGTGATCCATTCTCTTCTTTGCTCTCCTTTTGCTCAACAGTGTTCTAAAATTTCTTGACATTGTAGTGGTGTTCAGTCACCCAGTAGAGTCCAGCTCTTTGTGACCCCGTGGACTGCAGCACGCCAGGCATCTGTGTTCCTCACCATCTCCTGAAGTTTGTCCAAGTTCATGTCCATTGCATTGGTGATGCCATCCAGCCATCTCATCGTCTGATGCCCATTTCTCCTTCTGCCCTCACTCTTTCCCAGCATCACAGACTTTTCCAATGAGTCAACTGTTCACATCAAATTACCAAAATACTAGAGTTTCAACTTCAGCATCAGTCCTTCCAACGAGTATTCAGGGTCAATTTCCCTTAAGATTGACTGGTTTGACCTTGCTGTCCAAGGATCTCTCAGATGTCTTCTCTAGCACCATAGTTCGAAGGCATCAATTCTTCACACTCTGCCTTCTTTAAGGTCCAGCTCTCACAACAGTACATGACCACTGGGAAGACCATAGCCTTAACTATATGGACCTTTATCAGAAGACTAATGTGTCTGCTTTTCAGCACACTGTCTAATCTGTCATAGCTTCTGATTTCATGGCTGCATTCACCTTCCACAGTGATTTTTACAGCCCAAGAAGAGGAAATCTGTCACTACTTCCACCTTTTCCCCCTCTACTTGCCATGAAGTAATGGGGCCGGGTGCCACAATCTTAGTTTTTTTTAAAAATTTATTTTTAATATGGCTCTTTCACTCTCCTGCTTCACCCTAATTAAGAGGTTCTTTAGTTCCTCTTCATGCAGAGTACATCATGAGAAATGCTGGGCTGGATGAAGCAAGCTGAATCAAGATTGCTGGGAGAAATATCAATAACCTCAGATATACAGATGACACCACCCTTATGGCAGAAAGTGAAGAAGAACTAAAGAGCTTCTTGATGAAAGTGAAAGAGGAGAGTGAAAAAGTTAAGTTTAAGCTCAACATTCAGAAAACAAAGATCATGGCATCTGGTCCCTTCACTTCATGGCAAATAGATGGAGAAACAGAGGAAACAGTGGCAGACTTTATTTTGGAGGCTCCAGAATCACTGCAAATGGCGACTGCAGCCATGACATTAAAAGATGCTTACTCCTTGGGAGAAAAGTTATGACCAAGTTAGACAGCATATTAAAAAGCAGAGACATTACTTTGCCAACAAAGGTCCATCTAGTCAAAGCTATGGTTTTTCCAGTGGTCATGTATGGATGTGAGAGTTGGACAATAAAGAAAGATGAACACTGAAGAATTGATGCTTTTGAACTGTGGTGTTGTAGAAGACTCTTGAGAGTACCTTGGACTGAAAGGAGATCCAACCAATCAATCCTAAAGGAGATCAGTCCTGAATATTCATTCATTCAATATTCGTTGGAAGCTTCAGTCCTGAAGCTGAAACTCCAATACTTTGGCCACCTGATGCAAAGAGCTGACTCATTTGAAAAGACCCTGATGCTGGGAAAGATTGAGGGCAGGAGGAGAAGGGGACGACAGAGGATGAGATGGTTGGATGCCATCACTGACTCAATGGACATGAGTTTGAGTAAACTCCAGGAGTTGGTGATGGAGGGAGGCCTGGTGTGCTGCAGTCCATGGGGTTGCAAAGAGTCGGACACGACTGAGTGACTGAACTGAACTGAACTTAGTTCCTCTTCACTAGTGCCTGAATAAATATCTACAGTCATGACTGTGCCAGGGTTTCCATGGACTCTGAATTTGGAAAACGTTCTTTAGTCCTGAAATATTTTCATTATTTAATTTAAGATTTTCTACCTTTTTTTTTCCTTTGAGTAAATAATCTGTGTACATTTATGTTCAATTTATTTGATCATTCCTATTTTCTCCTATTCTCCATATCTTTTAACTTTCTCAGTTATTTCTTCAACTTTATATTTAAAATTTCAATAACTTAAAAGTTTCTGCCACTTTGTTATATTTGTAATTTTCATTAGTATTTTCTCTGAATCTTTGTGGTATCTTACTTCTGTATCACAGAATTGATGTATTCACTAATGTAAGACTATCACTGAGATTTATATATTTTATAGGTATATGTATATAAATTAATAATTTTCTGTTTTGGCAAATTCCCTATGTCTCTTATCTGTTTATTTTAGCCTTTTTCATTTAGGTTTCATAGTTTACTTTCTATTGTCTGTTATTTTTTCCAAAGAACTGTTTGTACTTGAGCTCCAGTGAGTGTTTAGGATTGGTACATATTAGGGAAAGATCCCAATGTCGCTTTCTCTGGTACTTCCTCTTGGGCTGGTCAGTTTTCCCAGAGACTACTCCTGGAAGGTCTTTGTGTGATGCTAGAACACACAACTAAGGTGGAAACAGGCTATCAGCTTTCAGTTTGCATATATCGTTATGATTTTTGGTTTGGTATAGTATCTGTGCTTGAAACTGTATGTGAATTCCCATAATTAATAGGCTTTTTACTATCTCCAGGGAACAACTTGGTATATTATTGCTAGCTTGTGGGACCGTCAGTTATGTAACTGAAAGAGTAGAAGGAATTCAGGGATATACTCATTGTTTAAAGCATTTTTTAATCCCAGTCTTATCACTGCTTACAGAGGTATCAGATGCTGTCAGTTAATAAATAATTTAAATTTTATACTTTAAAGGTAAAGTTTTATAATCAGCTATCCCCATTGCAAGTTTATAATTTCCCTTTTTATGGTTTAATAATTTAGTTATCATTCATTTTTTTGCTTTCCATTTTTCAATATTTGATTGCTCTTCTTTTATATTGTTTCCTTGCTTGTGAGGGTTTTACCTTAAGGACTAATCTTTAATCTGCTCTCAACAGCAGGTATAGTTTGGGGGAGAAAAGATTATATTATGTAATGGGGTTTTCTTTAAGAAAGGTAATATACAAGCATGAATAATATGCAAAATTAGATACAGGTCTTGGAAGGAGTCCATACAGTGTATCTCCAAAACGCCAAAGTTTAAAATTAACTAGAATCATGGTAAATTCAAGTGTTAGTATTTTTTTGAGAAGGGGGAAACTACATGCTTCTTTTCATCTTGCCATCATTATTCAAAGTCTGATCTGAAGCATCCTGAAATGAGCTTGTTCAAAATATGTGTGGGAAGAATTCATCCTTAATTTTTCTTCATAGTACATTTTGTGGAAATTGTTCATCATGTCAGTAGATAACTAAAATATGATGCCTTTAAAATCCTTGAGCATAAAAAAAAAATCCTTGAGCATTTATACAACGAAAGATTTATTTTAGCCTGTTTTACTCTATCATATGTATAAACTACTTTTAATATGGTAAACATACTGTCTCACAGATGATGTGTAAATATTAGCCACATTAAAATGACTTAAAAAATGACTTGTTTCTCATAGTTACATTATTATAGAGAATTTAAAAGATAATGGATTAAATATGCAAGGAAATATTTTGTGGCTAAGAAGACATTTGCAAGAATTGGTGTTCTCTTTTACTATATCTTATAGGTTTGGAGAAGATCATTTTATCAGGTCGGAAATGTTGAGGCCCTACTAAATGTTATGTATTAAATAAATAATATTAAAAATATGATAATTAAAAAAAATCTAGGTTAGAGCTTTTAAAAGTGAAAGAGATAACTAAATGAATATGAGAGACACTTATGAGTGCAGAAAAATAAAGATATATGAAATTAGAAAACAGAGAGCCTTGGACAAAAGGAGCTATTTTAAATAGATAAAATAGATTCCAATAAGGTGACACTTGATATCAACCAATTTATTAACCCTTGGATACAGTAAGTAAGGATGTCATCAATTATTGGAGACAAGATCAGAGTTGTAGTAACAGGGGCAAAAGGATATATTACGTACTGTCTCGTGGAGCATTTGAGAAAGAGAGAGCTAGCTATTTGAGGATGTTTAAAGCAGATTAATTGTTAAATTTAAGATATTTGTCAAGGATAATTTCAAGATTTTTTAAAAAACATTTCAAAATTGATGAGAGGGAAAATGGAATATATGTGTACAGATGAGAAAAAATACTGGGAGCATTAGAGAAATGATTAAAATATGTGATATATGTAGAATGATTAGTAAAATGCCTAGAATAGAAAAGGAGCACAAGAATAATACTTGTTGCATAAGTAAAATGTACATAAACATGAAAATGAGTCAGGTCTATTGTTAAACTTACGAACACTCAAAAACAAGCAAGTTAAATTTAAAGAAACACCAAATATGTCATTTTCAAAGAAGTGGTGAAATAGTACATGTCTCCAGATAAAGAGTCATCTAGATTAATCAATGCATCTTTCATCATCTTATCTTCACCTATGATTTAGAAGTTCTAGTTTCCAAATATGTGTTCCTTCACTAAAACATGTTTATTGATTTCTATTAATTAAAATGGTGTGGCTTACAACTGTGCAGGGTTCTCTTTCTTATAGAACTTGTAAACCAATATATGATATAAACTTATGCAAATAATTACTTATATAAACTTAAAATTTGATTAAGTCTTATAAAGATAAAATCCTGAGATCTGCAATATACTGAACGGATTCAATATTTTATCTAAGTCTGGAAGGCTTATTGAAAATTAGCCAGGTGGAGAGTAAAGGAAAGTAATTTTCTAAGGAGGAGAACATCATTCTTGAAGGCAAAAGAATGGGAAGTATTTGAGAGGGTCTACTTAGGGAGGCAATATATAGAGATCCCTCAAATACTGTGTTGTTGTGTGGATCTATCAGAGAGAAAACTGAAGCCCTAAGAAGGGCTAGATATAACTGGGAACACATACTGGATTTTGGCTTAAAGATATAAAGTCTAGATCAATTGAGAAAAATGAGTTATATATTTACTCAGGTAAGAGATGATGGTTTCCCTGACAATTGTAATAGTAGGGAAGTTGGAGAGAAATAGATATGTTTAAGATAATTGTTTTGCTACAACTGGCAGTATTGGTAGTTGAATAATGGCTTGTGAAGGAAAAGGAGGCATGAGGACAATTATCATTTTTTGGCATAAAAGCCTGGGAGAAAGGACTACAGTGTAATGAAATTCACAATTCTAGAAAAGAAAAATAGATATTGCTTGCCATAAGTACACATGATCAGATAATCTGATGTATAAATGGAACCATTAAAATTGGAAAATGTTTGGTAGGGAAATATAAATAACTCCTTTCAATGAATACTATGAAGCATTTTTAATATATGTACACATTTTAATAAAACACAGAGAAGTCCTTCAGAAGGCAAGATGTTAATACATCTGTTGAATAAAATTATTTAGACTCAGTATATTGGTTTAGTATAATATGCTTATTCTTATTCACGGAAACATTTTGCTCTGGTAAAAGGGATGAATTGTGAAAAGGTGTTGTATAAATATTTGTTTCTAAAAATAGCAAATTGCAGGAATAAGTTTTTTTGCTATGATATGTAGTTCTACAATTAGAAAAGCAAAATAATAACATAGTATGCACAATTACCTATAATACTTAGAGGTATTATAGGTAAGGCCGGGGATTCCCTGGCTCAGATGATAAAGAATCTGCCTGCAATGTGGGGGACCTGGGTTCAATCCCTGTGTCGGGAAGATCTCCTGGAGAAGGGAATGGCTACCCGTTCCAGTATTCTTGCCTGGGAAATTCCATGGACAGAGGAGCCTGGTAGGCTACAGTCCCTGGGGTTGCGAAGAGTTGGACAATGACTGAGCGACTAATGCTTTCATGCACAGTTTATTACCCATAATTCTTAAGTTGTCATACTGCACCTAATATGATATTTATTGTTACTGAATAATAAATGAATTCTTACATAATACTCATTGAACTCGCTTGAATCCTAAATATATATCTCATCACTGAAGAACTTAAAATCTTCATGTTACTTTCCAAAGGATAGAGAAATGAATTTGGTAATTTTTATTTTTTGTTATATTGAAATCTCTCTATATATAACAGAAGAAATAGACTTATTTAAATATATTTATTTTATTTTTGGATAGCAGCCATCCTGACTGGCGTGTAATGGTACCTCATTGTGGTTTTGATTTGCATTTCTCTGATAATGAGTGATGTTGAGCATCTTTTCATGTGTTTGTTAGCCATCTCTATGTCTTCTTTGGAGAAATGTCTGTTTAGTTCTTTGGCCCATTTTTTTGATTGGGTCATTTATTTTTATGGAATTGAGCTGCAGGAGTTGCTTGTATATTTTTGAGATTAATCCTTTGTCTGTTTCTTCATTTGCTATTATTTTCTCCCAATCTGAGGGCTGTCTTTTCACCTTGCTTATAGTTTCCTTTGTTGTGCAAAAGCTTTTAAGTTTCATTAGGTCCCATTTGTTTATTTTTGCTTTTATTTCCAATATTCTGGGAGGTAGGTCATAGAGGATCCTGCTGTTATTTATGTGTTTTGCCTATGTTCTCCTCTAGGAGTTTTATAGTTTCTGGTCTTACATTCAGATCTTTAATCCATTTTGAGTTTATTTTTGTGTATGGTGTTAGAAAGTGTTCTAGTTTCATTCTTTTACAAGTGGTTGACCAGTTTTCCCAGCACCACTTGTTAAAGAGGTTGTCTTTTTTCCATTGTATATCCTTGCCTCCTTTGTCGAAGATAAGGTGTCCATAGGTTCGTGGATTTATCTCTGGGCTTTCTATTCTGTTCCATTGATCTATATTTCATTTTATTTTATTTAAATAAACAAATTTCAAAAAGTTTAATTCAGTAAGAAACTAATCTTGAAAACCAGTTTCTAGACATAAATATGTTTATTGTTTAAAAATAAATTGCTTATTTATAGAGTTCACAATAAAGAATATTATTGAAACAATATATATCAGAATATCTACTCTTCCTCTCCACGCTCTTCATGTAATAACCCTGCCATTGACATTTCTTTGGCTTGAGAGTACCATAATTTTTTCTTAACTCATAGTTTAGCCAAAATTGAAATCTCTTTAAAGGAACAGTTGAAAATTATTACCATGCACAATAGTAGATGCCATTCAGTTTTAATACTGGAGACTATATGACTCTAGGGAATTAGACATTTTCAAGCAATTATCAATTACTACTACAACATATACAATCATAACTTAGTGGGTACAATTGTTATTTATGTTTACTCCTTATCTCTATGATATATAACATAATGAAAATGCAAAGCAGAATTTATAATTTCAAAAGAGACTATTAATTTGTATGATAATATATTTGGATTATATATAATTATAATAGATATATTCTATTAACATTGGTATTTTGACATTTTGGTTTTTCAAATAATTGTGCAGGCAAAATGGAGTGTATTCTCTAATAAGATTGGTTTATTATTCTTCTATAGTAATCTTGTTAGACAATATTTTTTGCTTGTAATTAAGCATCCTATTTATGTACTTGACCCTTGAAAAATATGAGTTTTAGATTGCATGGATTCATTTTATAGATGGAATTATTTCACTAGAAAATTTTGCAGTACCACAGGATTTGTGGTTGGTTGAAGCCTTGGATATGGAACTAGGATAGAGAGTAGCCATGTACAGAGGATCCTCATGTGTGAAGGATCAATTATAAATTACAATAGGATTTTCAACTGCACAGGGGGTAGGTGCCCCTAACCCTTGCCTTGTTCAAGGGTCAGCTGTCATGTGTTGACGTCACATCAATTAAGGATTTAGATTAAAATCATTTGTTATAAATAGATATTCTCACCAAACAGTGTTTTCATAGAGCGTGCTCTTTAAATGTTTGGTATACTGAGTCTAATTTAAGATAATACTTCAGCAAATATATGATAAGATTGCATCTCTGTACAAGATATTGGTTAAGTATGCAATACAATTTTTATCCAAAAATATATTGTGTCTATACTATATTTAGGATACGGTTAAACCAGATTCATACTATATATTTACAAATATTTATGTATGCACAGATCAGTAAAGGATATAGCCCTATCTTTAATTTGCTGAAGATGTCACAATGAATCTTAAAGATTAGACCTTTGTATGTTTTTATCAAAAGTTATTTTCATTAAGGTAATAATGAAATTTTGTTAAATACTTTTTTTCTGAAAAACACTCTCCAAACAAAAGCAAATATCCAGCTACATGGAGACTGGGAACAGCAGCCTCCTCCTATCATTTAAATGAACACCTTATTTTAGACAGAATCATTTGAACAAAATTGAAATATGGCATGGAACTTACTATTATATTACTTTCCATGATTAATGTGATATAGAATTCCAGGAAGAATTTTGAAAGGCTCTGTTTTCCTCAGCTTTATAAAAAGGACTGGGACATGTTACCTGGTCTTTTGGTCTATGAGACCAAAAAAAAAAAAAAATCAGAGGACAGAAAAGAATACAAACCAATATAAATTTTAGCACATTATATACACGTTGAATTATAGGAAGGAAATATTATCAAGATAAATAATAAAAGGGCCTAAAAAAACATTTTTCATGCTACTTATTCATAATTGCAAACCTAGGTAGGATGACTTGTGCTTAAAAGTGAATAAGCTGAAGATGTATATCAACCCACAAAAAATAAACATGTTAATTTTATGTAGTTTGACAGAAGACAGCATGCTAGGGAGTGCAGAATTGTATATGTTGAAAGAAGATATTCAGTGAAAAAGTGAAAAAAAATCCTTTATACTTACAAAGGAAACTGAAGCAAATACTGAAAGTATTGTGTAAGAAATAAAACGTCATGTTGTGTTCTAGATTTAGAAACTGACAAAGTACTTTTAATTTGACTCAGTCCTGCTGCAGAAGAAAAACAGTGAATTGTCTCAAATACCAAAAGCTGTACTGAATTTTATTGTGTGTAATAGAAAGATTGAGCTGGGAGGAAAAAAAAAAAAAAACTCATGTTAAATTTAAATCAAGGTAAATCTGAAATGATTAGCAATATGTAAAATCCGTGCTATATCATCAGTCATGTTTTACGATTCCTGTGGAATTCTGTGCTTAGTTGTTCAGTTGTGTCCTACTCTTAGCCGTCCTATGGACTGTAGTCTGCCAGGCTCCTCTGTCCATGGGATTCTTCAAGCAAGAATACTGGAGTGGGTTGCCATGCCCTCTTCGGGGATCTTCCTGACCCAGAGATTGAATCAGCATCTTATGTCTCCTACCTTGGCAGGCAGGTTCTTTATCACTAGTACCACCTGGTTAGCCCCCAAACAAAATGATTGCCCTTTTTCCTTACCCACCTCCTCTAAGATTACTGGCAGTGTCCCACAATATTTTCTCAGATTTCAAATGTTGGTGCAGTTCTGCCTTTAGAGAGTAGCTTATGGATGACTGTGAGTTCTGAATAACAATAAAAATAGCTTGAAGGCTAGGTAGAATACCCAGATTTGGATGCCTCCTGAAGTGTGTGTTATTTAAAACACTTTTGATGAAGCAATAGGAAAATGAAAATATAAATAGAAATTTTTTCTGTTGTTTAGTCACTAAGTCATGCATAACTCTTTTGTGACTCATGGACTGCAGCCCACCAGGCTCTTCTGCCCATGGGTTTCTCAGGCGAGAATAATGGAGTGGGTTGCCTTTTCCTTCTCTAGGGGATCTTCCTGACCCAGGGATTGAAACTTTGTCTCCTGCATTGGCAGGCAAATTCTTTACCACTGAGCCACCAGGGAATTTTAAAATAAAGCAAGTTTACCATTACAATTAATACAAAAATTTGAAAGAAATAGCAACTTTAGGGGTAATTAAAACATGCAACAATATCATCAAATAACAGATTATATCAATTTGTTCCCTTTGCCATCCCCAGCATGCTGCCTCTTATTTGGCTTCTTGTGTTTATCAAGTGGACAAGGATATGTTAATAATCAGATCTTCAACAAGAAAATTTAAGTCCATAGAAGAAGAGAACATGTTCTTTCCACACATCCTTTTTTCATAAAAAAACTTTTTAAGAAGTTGCTCACATCCCAGCAGATTATTTCAACTATTAACAATGCCTGTCAAAAATCTAGAGATATGCAAAATGCCTGTGGGTTATCCAAAATATGGGAGCATAAAAGGTATATGTATAATATGCTTTTAAATTAGGATAATAGTAATTTTTCAACCATTGAGATATTTTTAAATAAGAAAGATTGAATGTACTCAAAACAATATTTTAGGCCTTTTGTTACATTGACAAGAGCAAAGAAATTCATTCTTTGCAGTTGACATTTCTAAGTCCTGTTGTGAATTCTTGTTTCATAATGGCATTTTAAAAGGATGTCAGTTTTAAGATAGCCAGTTTTGATTTAATTCAAATATTCAAGAACTTCTTTTCTGTATTTGTTTTTCTCTTCTTTTATGTGACATTTTGTGCTGCTATAGATAATATGTTTTGTGCTTCCAAAACAAAAAAAAAGTTAGTGAAGTATTTATTATTATAAATATCCAATCTTTCAAAATAAGGCTCTGCATATTTAATTTTCAAATGAACTTATAAGACTGGATTTCTCATTCAATTATATTATTCAATTTTATGAATTATATATGTCTGGCTAACTTTTAGGTAACTTCCAATTTAGCAGTCTTCAGTGTAAAATTTGTATGGTCAGTTCTGCTTATAGATTCTCAAGTTCTTTTTTATCAATATCTAAGTAGTTCTTGATCTTCCCAACTCAGGGATAAAACCCAGGTCTTGCACATTGCAGGTGGTTTCTTTAGCTGCTGAGCCGCTAGGGAAGCCCATGAATACTGGAGTGGGTAGCCTTTCCCCTTCTCCAGGGGATCTTCCTGACCCAGGAATCAAATCAAGAACTCTTGCATTGTAGGTGGATTCTTTACCATTTGAGCCACCAGGGAAGCCCTTTAGAAAGGTTAACATACATTATTTGAAAAGAATTAAGGAACACTATGGAATAATAATAACAATAGTAAACACATTATATGCTTACAATGTGGTACCAGACCTAAATGCTTTGTATGTATATCTCAAATAATCTTCCAAAATGTTCACCCATGTTATTATTTGCATGTGTCTCACAGATGAGGAAACTTGCCTGAGGTGATATTGCAGATGTCTTCAGAGTCACATAGGTGGTACTGCTCCCTGAGAGAATATCTCTTTACCAGTGTCCTTCAGCAATACCCTACAAAGAGGCTGTTCCTTTCCAAAGAACATCTACATGTCATACAAACTAACTAAACCAAGCTCAAGTTTTCTTTCCTCAGTCTGCTTGTCATATTCAGTTCAGTTCAGTCACTCAGTCATTTCTGACTCTTTGCAGAAATACCTAATGAAGTCATAGGTACACACAAGAAGAAAAATGATAATTCATTAGAAGTAGGGGGCGTTGGTACTTGTTCTACTTTCAACTGCAAGTTACTTGAGTCTTCATGACCACAATCTCCTTTATTTTGGCTATTTTGGTGTCACCGCTGGTGCTGACACCACAGGATCCCATTATTCCAATTGTATTTATGTCATCTCACCTAAAGGATATCAATTTCTGCTGTAATTTCTTGCCAACAGAAAAGAAGCACCACAAAAATCTGAAAATTTGGGGGCTCCTCTCATAAATGTATAACTCAAAATCTTCATGAAAAAGTGTGTCCCTTGGACCTTCCCTGGAAGTAGGAAAAGGTCTTTTATGATAAATCCATTCTGACCTTCTGTTACTCTGAGCATTTAGGTGTCTTCTTCCATGGAAAATCAAAGTAGTTTTGATTTTTCAAATTTACATAGTGTTGTCCACTTTTGTATCCATGCTACATCCAAACAACCAACCAAATTGTTAAAGCCTTTCTCACCTGTCAAACTAAAACACTGAATAAAGAATCCTTGGTCATGGATCCTTATCAGCACATTAAGCCTGATCTAACTTTATATTTCTTCCATTATCATCCCTCTACTTACGATCTACCCTTATACATATACCTCCAGATATAATTTGGAAAAACCATGTAAACTTGTTTGTATGTATCACACCTCCATTTGGGCCACATTGTATCTCACTCTTTGGGTAGTGTCTGAACTTGAGTGTACTTATAGGTCTAGAAGCAAAAATGGTGCAGCAGGCATAGACCATGAGAAGCAATCAGCAGGACCTTGAAAGGCAACTACTTCAGGGGAGACAATAACAGATTCTACGGGACAATTATGGCTAGCATCCTCTGGCAGAGGTAGGGAGTTGGCTTTACCTGGCAATTTTTGTTGTCAGAATATGATGGTTCAATGTTCAGCTTTATCAGAATCCAGTCATGGATTCCGATTACAATTTTTAGTATCCTATTTCTTCCCAATCAGTGTTCTTTCTTTAACAGAAAATACTTGTAAAGTCAAGAATGCAATTTGAATTTTAATTCAGTCACTTAAATGATTAGACTCTAGGCTTAGTTTTCAGACATCTCAACTCTATGACTATAGGATATACGGGCAACATATGTTCAGTCACTTCAATCATGTCCAACTCTTCACAATCCTATTAACTGTAGGCTGCCAGATCCCTGTGTCTGTGGGATTTTCCCAGCAAGAGCACTGGAGTGGGTTGCTATCGCCTTCTCTTTAGGGCAGTATAGAAGCTTATATGTCACGTCTGCAGAGCTTGAGGTAGAAATCTGAAGCCCTGGGCTCATAGTTTTCTTTCTCTACTTTGTCCAGCTCACTTAGAAACAACCAGTTCATTACACTCATTAGTTTGACAAAATTGTTCCAAGGTATTAAATACATGGTCATGCAGAATCTTGTCTCATATGAGTACTTGGTTAGAAGTATCCAGTGGTGATATTTTGTGTATCTCTGTTACATATTATGTCATGAGCTATCAGTACTCACATTCCCACTAAAAATAGGATAATCAAATGCTTTTAAATCTGCTCAATTTGGAGAACCAATACCATGTCAATTTTGTATGTTATATGTTCAGTTGTGTCTGACTCTTTGCAACTCCATGGACTGTAGCCAGCCAGGCTCCTCTGTCCATGGAGTTCTTGAGGCAAGAATACTGGAGTAGGTTGTCATTCCCTTCTCCAGGGGATCTTCCTAACCCAGGGATCAAACCTGGGTCTCGTGCAGTGCAGGCAGATTCTTTACCATCTGGGCCACCAGGGAAGTCACACAAAACCAATTCAGAATACACTCAGTTCTTAAGGTTCTGTTCCTCTAGACCCACTCTCAGTACCAAAATCTGTTTTAGTAAAGATTCTCCAGAGAAATGGAATGAATAAGATATATACACTAAGATGTTTATTGCAAGAAATTGGCTTCCACAGTTGTGGGAGCTAGGTAGGCAATCCAAAATCCATAAGGTGGGCCATCAGAGAGAGCATACCTGTTCTCGGGGACATGGGCTGAAGCTACTACCCATAGGCAGAGTTTTCTATTTTTTAAGAAAAACCTCGACTCTGCTTTTAAGACCTTCAACTGACTGAATCTGGTTCACCTGTATTTTCTAGGATAATATTCCTTACTTAAACTGATTATAATTCAGTGATTATGGAATTTAAGCACATCTACAAAACATGTTCACAGAAACAGCAAGCAATTGTCAGAATAACTGGGAATTGTAGCCTAGACAAGCTGATGCACCAAAATGACCATCATGATGACAAAGAAAAATTACATGTACTATAGTTTGTCGGCAGAGGTCAGAAAGTGAAGATATTTATATTGCCTTCTAAGGAATATAGATTGTATCCTGTAAAAAAATGAGGAGATGCAGAATAATTTTAGGCAAGAAAATTGTCAAGATTTGAGCTCATTGTTCAGTGATGATTCTGGCCCCACTGTGAGTAATGACATAAGACCTCTTTAGAAAAGAGTCTGAAATACATATGAGGGAGTTATCAAGTGTGGTTGGGGTTTTATGCCAATGGGAGTGGGAAATATCACCCATTAGTCACATAATTTAATTAGGATCACATATAAAAATTTCTTTCTTTAAGTGCTTAGAATATATTCAAAACTATAGTAGAAACTATTAATACCAACGGATTAAAAACCCTGATATTTCCCACAGGACGTCATGCTGTAGAGGCACTAAACACGTGGAGAAAAATGTCTAGAACCATGAATCTGAAGCAATGGGAAAATACATTGGAGTAGTGTGGGCATGATGGAGGGATGCCCATATGCAGGGACAGGAAAGAGTTCAAGAAGCAGGACTAGTATATTAAAAAAAGAAGAGGGCCTGGGGCAGGAACACTTTTTAACAAAATAGACAAAGTCAGAGAAATTGAAATACACTATTAGGCTTGAATGCCCAGGGGGACTAAGAGAAAACTAGTAGAGAACAGTGTCAAGGAAAGTAAGAAGGCCACTTTCAAGAATAAATTAATGGAGCACAAATTAAGTGGTGCAGCAAGGTCAAGTGAGACAAGAACTGAAAAGGATTCATCATGTTTTGAAGCTAAGAGGTAATTTGTGAACTGGTGAAAACAGTTTTATTAGAAATGTAGAGGGTTGAAGCTCTATTATGGTAGGTTGAGAAGTTAATGGGAGGTCAGAAAAATGACAATAATATTTTCAGACTGTAGAAGCAAATTGTATTAAATTTCTAGGGAGCAAAAACATGGAGTATTTTTGTTTTGTTTATGGGTGGTAATTTAGCACATTTTCGGCTAGAGGAAAATAATCCAGAGATTTGGAAGAGATTAAAGGAGCAGAAAGGGCCCATCTTCTTGAAAATATGCTCTACAAGGTCAGACTTTTCATTTGTTCAGATTACTGCTGTATCACATGCATAGTAGTTAATTAAAGACATTTACAGAATGAATAAATTAATTTAAAAAAGAACCATGAAAAGTAGAAGTTAACAAGTTCCTCAGTCCCAAAGCAGTTAATGGGAAATAACTCTCAAGATCATCATGTAAGACGATAACAGCCATCAAGGTAAGAGAATAAAGAGAATGATTTTCTCAGTATCTTTGCTTTTATACTTTTGCTATAATCTGATCTTTTTTTTTTTTATCTAGCTTGCCCCTTGCAAAATCATTTTATGTAAATCAGGTCATTCTGATTTAGGAGTCTGTGTAACAATATATATGCCATATGTATTACATGATATATTTTATACTGTTTTCCTTCATTCTTTTAGGTGGGAAAAATATAAAAAAATAATCTATTAATGGAGTAAAATCAAATCCTAATCATGTGTACGTTTGTCTTTTTCGCCCCCTGGTTTTAAGGATATTTACCCAGGCATATATGTTAAATTCTACTGAGTATCCTGCTTTAGATACTGGCCCATCTGTCACTTCCTCTGAGAAGTCTTCTTTGACCCTCAAGGTAGGAAGGTGGCTCTCTTATATGGTCCACAGTACCACTTCATGAGAGGATTGTCTAAGATGAGAAGCAAAGCTTCCTTGCCCTCATGTCTTATGTGTAGTTTGCTCGAAGACATAGATGAGGCAAGGCTTAAGGGCATATGACTTGGTGGGAACATCTGCAGAGCAGAGACAGTGAGAAAGACAGACACTGAGGTGGAGACGGATGTGAAGCCAGTGCCCCTGCCAGTTTCACAGCCACCTATAGAGGGGTGACTTTCACAGTTCACCTGCTGAGTCCTGCAGAAGTATGTCTCTCCAGCATGTGGGTGTTCTCCAAGAGACCGCACACCAAAAACAACAGAAGACAAGCAAAATACTGCCTCACAATTGACCACTGGATGAAGTAGAGGAAAACCAACCTGATCTGTCTCCCGTTCCCTGTCCACCTCCTGTGTAAGGGAGTTTCTTCATGAGGAATTAATCACCATCACCATGCACCACATAGTAGAGGGCATTACCTGGTTGCTTTCTTTTGAAGCTTTTGTAGAAGGCTGATGCTATGATGTATTGAGTAATATTTTAACCAGATACCCGGCCCAGACCTTTGCCTGGTTGGCCTCAGATGGTGGAATCACCTGGGCTCACACAGTGACCTTCACTGCTTACTCAGTGAGAAGAGACATCCACAAAGAGGCAGGCGACACCCGAGGTGGGTAAAACTAAGGAAAGGAAGATTGTATGTACAATACAATTCATCTCATGTGTTTTATAAACAGTTCTACTCTGTGTTTTTCTGCTCAGAGGAAATATAAGGGAGACAGAGATGGATAAATAGACTTCTGTTATTCTTGCTGCAAAGAATGTACACTATCAATTTCCAGAAAACAAAAGCAATAAGCAGATGCGGTTATTGTATAGTGTATTATTCATAATTTAGCAATAATTTGTTTCATGCATGTCCATTAAAAAAAAAGAAATAGATCTGTAAGGAATATAAAAATGAGGTAAGAATTTTATTCTGAAATAAATTTCCTTAGCAAAAGCACAATGAGTTTAAATAATTTGAATACCATAAAGAGATAGAAGGCTAATCAACTTTATGCTTGGAAAATGATCTAAAATACAACTTATCTTCTTCACTGTTCCCTGGATAAAAAGGGCTTACAAGTAATCCAGCACAACCAAGTCACAATTCGTGACCCTCACTCATATTTATCTTGAGAGTAAGAATCTCAGACCATGAGAGTTATTTTACACTGTTAATAAGATAAAATAGAGATAATGGAAAATGAGCACCACATTCTTATTTTTAATTGCACACAATAAATTTGATTTTTCAAAGTTCTTGCTATTATTCAATTTAAGTGGACCTTATGGCTGAGTTAGAGATAGTTAAAATAATGTGATTTTTCATACCTCTTGCTGACTTCAGAGTTATCTGCGTAAAATAGCTCTACACACTTTTCTCATGTGTTAGGCTGGGTGCTCTCTGATTTGAGGAAAGAGTCTCTGGAAAACGGAGACATGACAGCTGTCAGATTCTTTGTCCAAATTTAATCAGGAATCAGCCAGAAAGAAATGTCCTAATCCATCAACACCTGCTTGGGATAAGCAGTAAACCCACCAGAGACTGAGCCAAATATAGTGACTTAATTAATTGAAAGACTTTGGCAACTCATCAGCATGTGGTGCTTTAGAGCAAGCTCTGGTGTTCAACTGTTGTAGAACTGAATCCACATAACTGTCTTTAAACTTTAATAATTAGAAGCTTATTTTTTAAAAAGCCAATGAATTTGAAAAGATTTGAAAGTACCAGGGAAAATGTACAAAAGAATGCCTTCTTGATCTCTGTTTTAAACTGATATTGTGATTTCTTACAATTTTTAGATGTTAACGTTTTATAAGTATTTGTACTTTGGTGCTTGGCTGTGCTTCTGAGTGAGTAGCATTTTTATACAGCTAACATGGCGCTGATTAAATTGATGAGTATGTATTCTATGACAAAGCTATGAGGCAATGGTGACCCACTCCGGTGTTCTTGCCTGGAGGATCCCATGGACGTAGGAGCCTGGTAGGCTGCAGTCCACGGGGTCGCGAAGAGTCGGACACTACTGAGCGACTTCACTTTCACTTTTCACTTTCATGCATTGGAAATGGCAACCCACTCCAGTGTTCTTGCCCCGAGAATCCTAGGGACAGGGGAGCCTGTTGGGCTGCCGTCTATGGGGTCGTACAGAGTCGGACACGACTGAAGTGATGCAGCAACAGTGGCATATATGTACCACCTGCTCTGAAATGTATACATAATTGCCAAAGGACAGTTATTTTTTTTTTTACAGTTATTTTATAATAAGTCATATAAGTGGAATTTTACAATATGTAGGGTTTTTCTTTTTCAAGGGGCAGGGGACTGACTGCTTTCACCTAACAATATTTTCAAGGATCATTCATGCCATAGCATATCAGTACTTCATTCATTTTTATGGTTCAGTATTATCTCTAGTAACTTTCTTTTATTTTAGAGTTTATTTTGTAAGAGGTTATTATTGTCACTCTCGCTTTCTTATTTTTGCCTTTTGCATGATGATTTTTCATCTTTTTACCTTTAACATATTTGTACCATAGATTTGTGTGTCTTCAGAAGAAAACAAAGACCTCAGTCCTATTTTTATTATCCAGTGTGTCAGTCTTCTTTGACTTAAGTGTTTAATTCATTCATATGCACCATATTTATAAAGTTTTGATTTATATATGCCTTTTTTTTGACAGTGCTTTATGTCTTATTTGTTCCTATGTTCCTCAATTTTTTTTCTTTAAATGAATATTTTTGAAGTGAAATATTTTTAATTTCTTTAATCACATTTTTCTCTATAGTTTTCAGAGCTCTTTTCTTAGTGGCTGATCTGCGGCTTACCATAAATATCCAACATTAGGCTACATGCATGCTAAACCACTTCAATCATGTCTGACTCTTCGCAGCCCTATAGACCGTAGCCCATCAGGCTCTTCTGTGCATGGGGATTCTCCAGGCAAGAATAGTGGAGTGGGTTGCCATGTTCTCCCTCAGGGCATCTTCCTGACCCAGAAATTGAACCCGTGTCTCTTAATGTCTTCTATAGAAGTCCTCATCCTGTATAGTTCAACTCCTTCTTCCTAATTTTTATGGTCTTATTATTATACATGTTACATCAAATTTGTGTTATAAAATCTAAAATAAATGGTTTTAAATGATTATGCATTTTTGTGTCTTTTAAACTAAAAAATAAAAAAAATGAAGGAGAGCAAGTACATGTGTATAGAGTTTGTTACATTAACTTATTAACCAGTTCTGGGTCTCTTCGTTTCTTCCCATAAATTTGTGTTACTATCTTTTGTCATTTCCTTTTTCCAGTACAGTTTGGGTCCAAACACTGCATTGTCCATTGTCAAGTATATTACATTTGTATATGTGACAGGCTGGACAATGCAATGCTTTATGGATCTGATTTTTGTAAATGTTCAAGTTAAGAAAGAGAATGCATATGCATTTATATTGCCTTTCATAATTATTATCTTTAGCATTCTCTTTGTTCTGTGTATATATTTGAATTACTGTCTTCAGACGCTTAATTTCAGATTAAATAATTATTTTACTAATTCTTTAAGGATAATCTAATTGAAATCTCTCAATTTTGTTTCTCTTAAGAAGTAATTTTTTTACCTTTATTTGTGAAAGAGTGTTTACATTTGAAACATTCTGGACATAACATCTTGACTGGATATATTTTTTTCTTTTTTCTCAGCACGACCTATATGTAGTCCTACTGACTTCTCTTCTGAACCTCATTTTTTTCTGATTTGAAGTTAGTTATTAATGTTATTGGAGCTTTGCATATAAATTAAGCTATTTTTTCCTTGTTGCTTTCATAACGTCTTCATTGTCTGAATCTTTCAGTGTGTTTATGATGATGTGACTAAGGAAATGCTAGTGCTTAGTCACTCAGCTGTGTCTGACTCTTTCTGCCAGGCTCCTCTGTCCATGGGGATTCCCAGGCAAGAATATTGGCGTGGGTATTCTTCTCCAGAGGATCTTCCCAAACCAGGAATTGAACCCAGGTCTCCCGCATTGCAAGCAGATTCTTTACCATCTGAGCCACCAAGGAAGCCCAAGAAAATGCTAAAATAATCCTAATTAGCACTTATTGTGTTTCTTGAGTGTACAATTAATATTTTTACCATAATTTGGAAATTTTTTACCTATCATTCCCTTAGCTACTTCTTACACTCTATCTCTCTCCTTTCCTTTGTGCTTTTATTATTTGTATGTTGGTACAAGTAAGCGTCCCATATTTTTTTGTTACTCTGTTCATTTATCTTTATTCTTTCTCTTCTTTAGATTGCATAATCTCTATTGATATATATATATATATATATGTATGTTTTTTTATCCTTTTGCTTTTTCTGCTGGTTCATATTTGCCAGTTGAGTCCTTGTAGTTGCTTTCTCACATTAATTATCATGCTCAATTCCAGAATGCAGAATGTTCATTCAATCTATTTTATAATTTATATATTTTTATTAATATGATCATTATAATGAGATTTTGCCATTATGCCTCCCTTGGCTTCTTTAAGCATGATATTCTTTGAAAATTTACAATGGCTATTTTGAAGTCTTCATCAGCTAAGTTCAAGCTATGGACCCCCCAATAGCAATTTCTGCTTTATTTCGTTTCTATGCATTGTTCTTTATGTGCTTATTTATTATCTCATAATTTTTCATTAGAGATGGAATATTTTAGATAGCATGGCAATAATTTTGTATTCCGATACCATCACCACCACCACTGTAACTCCCCATGCCCCTCCAAGAGCTTGTTGAAGTTGTCTATCTGTTTATAACCTTGGCTGTACTGTTTTGCTTTCTGTTATTTTCCCAGAAGGATGCTTACTCTGATTTCTTTCTCCAGAAAAACAGCCTTGGGCTCACAATACAGTCACCCTTTGAATATTGGTTTTCACAATGTTACCTTCGAATGTCCCTGTCTCTGTTTGTTAATCTGCTTACTCGTGTTGATATTATATCTAGATTTCAGTTTTCACTAATTAACAGCTGATTTCTCTATTGTTTTTTTTTTACATTTACCTCAGGTATATATTGTTCCATAGTCTGATCAAATTAAATTTAGGTTCCTTCTTCAAGGCTATTCTTTCAAGCCAGTCTTCAAGATTTGGTCTGGCCCAAGAAGGGCTGTTATTAGCAACCTCTTTGCCTAGCTCTTTCCAGTAAACTCGTATTAACAGTTTATATATAGTTTAGTTTATTAACTTATGAAAATACCATCCTTACTCCTAATTTCTTACCACCAAAATCTCTGTTGTGTTCTAAAGTGCCCTTAAGCTTGATTTTCCCCAAACTGTTTCAAGTAATGTCAGTTCTTTGGGATTGCTTTAGAAACTCGCCACAAGCCAAAAGCCTGTGCCACTGCTCCATACGTAGGCATGGATACAGTGCCCACTTCTCTTGGAATGACACTTATTTTGTGAGTTCTCTTGGGAGAACTCAGCAAGGACAGTAGACTATGGTCTTTTGGGTTTGTCTCTCCAATCAAGAAACCTCAACCCTACTATTGAGCTGCAGTGAATGCAACTGGGGCCTCCATACTTTGAGGTTCAGTTCAGTTCATTTCAGTCACCCAGTCATGTCCGACTCTTCGACGTAGTTCTAGCTGAAGTGGAGCCTGACCCACGGAATGGGGTTAGGTAGGATAGAACCTCCGCCTTCTTAGCTGTTCTTGCGTGACATAGAGCTGCAGTTGAAGCAGATGTGCATGAAAAATGCTGTTGATCTGACAGGTTGCTTGAAGAATAAGAAGCCCTGTGATCTTACCTGCATATCAAGAGTAGACATTTCACTAGAATTTCATGGTGAGCTTGCAGATAAAGGAGAGAGTTATGACTCAGATGCCACATATTTTACCATTCTTTTCAAGATTCAATAGATTTATTTGAATAAGTGTTTTCTCATTTACTGTATTCCCTTAGGACAATTTTAAGAAAATTAAAAACTGTGGTAATTTATAATTATCACCAATTATAGCTGTTTAACTTGAAAGTGTGTATACAAAGGTCTTAATACCTTCATTCTAGAAGTAGTTATGAAGCTTTCATAAGATTTAAAAATCTATTTAACTGTTTTACTTCAGTGAGGGGAACTTGTTGATTTTAAAACTTTCAATAAAACTAGATTTTCACTTTTTTATTGTGGATCCAAAATTTCTGGTAATCTGTCAATTCTGTACCAGATGGAGTGTCTGATGATTCACCTGGAAAATGGTTCTTATCTTCTTGTGTTGACTCTTTCAGCTTTCCTCTTTAGCACTTTGTGAAGAGAGAGTTTATTACTGTAGAAGTGTATTCTAGGACAAAGGATATGAATGATCCCCAATGAATGTATAAATCATTAATGTGAAGATAACTTAGTTTCTGAAAAATAAGCACAATATTATTTGTTATTGAGTTATTTTATTAATGTGTTTAGAAACTGATATTATAGTACTTTAATCTTTATATTATTTCTAAAGCAAATTTACAAAAAAAATGTTTAGGTTTTTGAAATCCTGTTTATAGACTGTAATGACTAATAATTTGTATATCCAGCATATTAGAATGATAAGGTGTAATTTTGTATTATTCACAAATTTAGAGGCTATAAATATAACTATATTAGTGCACACTGGTAAACTGAGGTTCACAGAAATGAATTATTTTGCCCGAAGTGGCATAACTAGTAACTAAAAATCTGAGCTCATAAATCTGGGCTATGTTCTCTTTCCACTTTATCACTTTGCTTTACCAAAATGGAAACCACTTCTCTTTTCAAACAACACAAATAATTCTTTCATCACTGCCTTTTAAGAAATATATAAATGGCACTTGTTCTAATTTGTAGGCTACAGATAGTAATCCGTTACTGAAAGAAAAGAATCATGTAACTTCATGAGACTTCACGAATAGTGATCAATAGCTACTGCCTCCTTTTTTGTTTCACTTTTATTGCCCTGAGAATTACGGAAAAAGTCAAGTGATTATAATTTATTGGAAGCAGAAAAGAGATACACCATTCTGCACCTCTTCTTAGTTCATGGTGCTCTACTAATTTAACTATGATTGGTGAGTTTGGGAAAATTTTAGAAGGATCAATTAAGTACCTGTATAGTACTACCTTTTATAGAATCAGAGGTGAGAACTTGGTTATAGCTATATCTTTTTTATCATAGACATATTTAAAGAAAGGGTGACATAATAGGGACTATCCTGTAATAGTTTAAGGATACACTTTGTTAAATAACATGTTAAAGTGTTTATATAATTGAGTAAATCTCTACTGTCTGTACCCATCTTTCTTCATTCTAATAGTGGAAGTCCTAATTTCTCATCCAAATTGAATTTCTAAAAATCTAATAATAATATAATTCAATTCTACTTCTCTTGAATACTGTGTCACTTTAGTCTTTCTTATACACATTTCAGCTTTTATCCTTCCAATAGCACAACATTCAGTATTTCTTTTTAGATCAATTAAGTATGTCTTCCTAGCACACCCAGTGTTTAGAATAAATGTCAAAGTTACAAATGATTTCCATTACTCTACAATACTTCAGTTCAGTAAAGTCATTTTTAGTAACAACAAGATCAGTATAGCAGGTGGAAGTATTCCCGGAAGCCAGAAATGAACATAACTGCATAAACATAAAACACTAAAATTAAGCTCAATGTGTTTTAGCCATCTTCTCTTTATATAGATTAACAGTGGCCATTGCAACACCATTTGGCCACAAGGAATTGTGACTATAGGGGAAACACTGACAATAAGAAAAAGCAATGTTAACTAATTACAGATAAAATATGTTATTTTACAAACTTTACCAAAAACATGTGCCCACACAAATACAATATTAATGTTCCTCATGGATAAAGAAAAGAGAGCAGTGTTGAAGTTAATGAAGATTAACATAACTAGTAAAACATTTTCCTGCTTCTGTTTTCTCCTAACATGTTGGAAGAAACAGCTCTGCTCTCATCTAAATTCACCCAATGGAAGATGAATTCTAACCTCTCTCATCTACTCTAGGACTTGACTTCCTCAATTACTTCCAATACTACTGTACAATCACTCAATCTATTGTCTATATTTAAAGACATATATTTGTATATATAATGTCATATATTGTATCATTTTCTTGGTTATACTTTCAAATGCCTTCTATTGTTAGCTAAAATTAAAAATCTCAAGATTTTATTATGGTTTACAAAGTCCCTGATTAGCCTCTCCTATCAGTGCTAAGTTGTTTTAGTCATGTCCAAATTTTTTGCAGCCTCATGGACTGTAGCCTCTCAGGCTCCTCTGTACATGGGATTGTCCAGGCAAGGATACTGGAGAGGGTGCAATTTCCTTCTCCAGGGAATCTTCATGTCCTAGGAATTGAATCCACATCTCTTTTGTCTCCTGCATTGGCAGGTGGGTTCTTTACCACTTGCAAATCTCCTAATTATCATATCCCTTATTAATTCTTCCATTCATATTTGTCCTATTATGGCCATTAAAAACCCTACACGTGTTCACTTTCCTGGGATTTTATATATTTTCTTCATGTCTCATGAAAGCTGTCCCCAGTTTTTTACAAAGCAGACCTCTATTTGCAATCCATATCGGTGCCTTAATGTTGTTCTTGGCACAGCATTCTCTGAGCACCTCACCTTTGTGCTTCCCAGATGAAGCTAGTAGTAAAGAACCTGCCTGCCAATGCAGGAAACACAGAAAACCTGTGTTCGATTACTAGGTCGGGAAGATCTCCTGGAGAAGGGTATGGCAACCCTCTCCAGTATTCTTGCCTGGAGAATACCATGGAAAAAGGAGCTTAGTGGGCTGTAGTCCATAAGGTTAAAGAGTCAGACATGATGAAGTGACTTAGCACACATGTGCTACTTACTTTTTTACTTATTACTATTTGTTGAGGTTCAGTTGCTAAATCATGTCCAACTTTTTGCAATCTCATAGATTGCAGCAAGCCAGGCTTCACTGTCCTTCACTATCTCCCAGAGTTGGCTCAAAGTCATGTCTGCTGAGTTGATGATGGAATCCAACCATTTCATCTCTTTCCTTCCCTTCTCTTCTTGCCCTCAATCTTATCCATCATTAGGGTCTTTTCCAATGAATCTGATCTTCACATAAGGTGGTCAAAGTATTGAAGCTACAACTTTAGCATCAGCTCTTGCAGTGAATATTCAGGGTTGATTTCCTTCTGGATTGACTGGTTTGATCTCCTTGCTGTCCAAAGAAATCTCAAGAGTCTTCTCTGGCACCACAACTCAAAAGCATCAGTTTTTTAGCACTTAGCATTCTTTATGGTGCAGTTCTCATATCCATACACGACTACTGGAAAAACAAAAACAGACTATTCAGAATTTGTTGACAAAGTGATGTCTCTGCTTTTTAATATGTGGTCTAGGTTTGTCATGGATTTTTTCCAAGGAGCAAGCAACTTTTTATTTCCTTGCAGTGGTCACCATCCACAGTGATTTTGGAGCCCAAGAAAATAAAATCTGTCATTTTCCCCCATCAGTTTTTTCCCCATCACTTTTTCCTCATGAATTTGTCATGAAGTGATAGGACCAGATGCCATGATCTTAGTTTCTTGGATGTTGAATTTTAAACAAGATATTATCTCTCTCACCCTCATCAAGAGGCTCTTTAGTTCCTGTTTGGTTTTTGCTATTAGAGTATCATCTGTGTATCTAAGGTGGTTGATATTTCTCCAGGTAATCTTATATCCAGCTTGTGAGTCATTCAGCCCCACATTTCACATTAATTACTCTGCATTTATTGTTGTTGCTGAGTTGCTAAGTTGTATCCACTATTTGCAATGGACTATAGCATACCTGGCTTCCCTGTCCTTCACTATCTGCTGGAGTTTGCTCGAACTCATGCCTGTTAAGTCAATATGCCGTCTAGCAGTCTATCCTCTGTTGCCTACTTCTCCTCTTGCCCTCAGTCTTTTCCAGCACCAGGATCTTTTCCAGTGAGTCAGCTTGTCACATCAGATGGCCAAAATATTGGAGATTCAACTTCAGCATAAGTCCTTCCAATGAATATTCAGGGTGGATTTCCTTTAGGATTGATTGTCTTGATCTCCTTGCTATCAAAGGTACTCTCAAGAGTCTTCTCCAGCACCACATTTTGCCAGCCTTCCTTATGGTCCAACTCTTCGGTCCATACATGACTACTGAAAAAACAATAGCTTTGAATATATAGACTTTGGTTGGCAAAGTGATGTCTCTGCTCTTTAATACACTGTCTAGGTTTGTCATAGATTTTCTTCCACATAGCAAGCATCTTTTAATTTAGTGGCTGCAGTCACCATTCATGGTCATTTTGGAGCCCAAGAAAACAGAGACTGTCACTGTTTCCATTTTTCCTCATATATTTGTGTGAAGTGATCCACCCGAATGCCATGATCTTTGTTTTTGAATGTTGAGTTTAAACAAGGTTTTTCATTCTCTTCTTTCACCTTCATCAAGAGGCTTCTTAGTTCCTCTTCACTTTTTGCCATTAGAGTGGGGTCATCTGTATATCTGAGATTGCTGATATTTTTCCAGGTGATCTTGATTACAGCTTGTGAGCCAGCCAGCCAAACATTTCACATGATGTACTCTGCATATTTGTACCCTATTCCCCAACCAGTGATGCTGAAGAAGCTGAATGTTTCTATAAAGAACTACAAGACCTCCCAGAACTAACACCCCCAAAATAAGTCCTTTTCATCATAGGGGACTGGAATCAAAAGTAGGAAGTCAAGAGATACCTGGAGTAACAGGTATCAAGTTTAGTCTTGGAGTACAAAATGAAGCAGGGCAAAGGCTAACAGAGTTTTGCCAAAAGAATGCATTGGTCACAGAAGACACCCTCTTCCAACAACACAAGAGAAAAATCTACACATGGACGTTACCAGATGGTCAATACAAAAATTAGATTGATTATATTCTTTGCAGCCAAAGATGGAGAGCTCTGTACAGTCATCAAAAACAAGATCAGGAGCTGACTATGACTCAGATCATGAACTCCTTATTGCCAAATTCAGACTTAAGGAGAGTAGGGAAAACCACTAGATCATTCAGGTATGACTTAAATCAATTTCCTTAGGATTATACAGTGGAAGTGGCAAATATATTCAAGGGATTAGATCTGATAGAATGCCTGAAGAACTATGGACAAAGGTTCATGACATTGTACAGAATGCAGTGTTCAAGACCATCCCCAAGATAAAGAAATGAAAAAGGCAAAATGTTTGTCTGAGAAGGCCTTACAAATAGATGAGAAAAGAAGAGAAGCTAAAGGCAAAGGAGAAAAGGCAAGATGTATCCATTTGAATGCAGTGTTCCAAAGAATAGCAAGGAGAGATAGAAAGCCTTCCTTAGTGATCAATGCAAAGAAATAGAGGAAAGAATAGAATGGGAAAGACTAGCGATCTCCTCGAGAAAATTAGAGATACCAAGGGAACATTTCATGCAAAGATGGGCACAATAAAGGACAGAAATGGTAGGAACCTAACAGAAGCAGAAGATATTAAGAAGAGGTGACAAGAATACACAGAAGCACTATACAAAAAATATCTTCATGATCCAGATAACCAAGATGGCATGATCACTCACCTAGAACCAGGCATCCTGGAATGCTAAGTCAAGTGGGTTTTAGGAATCATCACTATGAACAAAGCTAGTGGAGGTAATGGAATTCCAGTTGAGCTATACCAAATCCTAAAAGATTATGCTGTGAAAATACTGCACTCAACATGCCAACAAATTTGGAGAACTTAGCAGTGGCCACAGGACTGGAAAAGGTCAGTTTTCATTCCAATCTCAAAGAAGGGCAATGCCAAAGAATGTTAAAACTACTGCACAGTTGCACTCATTTCACACACTAGCAAAGTAATGCTCAAATTCTCCAAACCAGACTTCAACAATTCATAAACCAAGAACTCCCAGATATTCAATCTGGATTTAGAAAAGCCAGAAGAACCAGAGATCAAATTGCCAACAGCTGATGGATCATAGGAAAAGCAAGAGAATTCCAGGAAAACATCTATTTCTGCTTTATTGATTATGCCAAAGCCTTTGACTTTGTAGATCACAACAAACTGTGGAAAATTCTGAAAGAGATGGAACTACCGCCTGACCTTCCTCCTGAGAAATCTGTGTGCAGGTCAAGAAACACAGTTGGAACAATACATTGAACAACAGACTGGTTCCAAATTGGGAAAGCACTATGTCAAGGCTGTATATTGACACCCTGCTTATTTCACTTATATGCAAAGTACATGATGCGAAATGCCAGGTTGGATGAAGCACAAGCTGGAATCAAGACATGGGAGAAATATCAATAACCTCAGATACGCAGATGATACCACCTTATGACAGAATGTGAGGAGGAACTGAAGAGCCTCTTGACAAAAGTTAAAAGAGGAGAGTGAAAAAGCTGGCTTAAAACTCAACATTAAGAAAACTAAGATCATGGCATCTGGTCCCATCACTTCATGGCAAATAGATGGGGAAACAATGTTGACAGTGAAAATCCTTATTTTCTTGGGTTCCAAAATCACTGCAGATGGTGACTTGCAGCCATGAAATTAAAAGACACTTGCTCCTTGGAAAAGAAGTTATGACAAACCTAGACAGCTTATTAAAAAGCAGAGACATCCCTTTACTGACAAAGGTCCATATAGTCAAAGCTATGATTTTTCCAGTAGTCATGTATGGATGTGAGAGTTGGACCATAAAGAAAGCTGAGCACCAAAGAATTGATATTTTTGAACTGTAGTGTTGGAGAAGACTCTTGAGAATCCCTTGGTCAGCAAGGAGATTTAACTGGTCAGTCCTAAAGGAAATCAGTCTGAATATTCATTGGAAGGACTGATGCTGAAGCTGAAACTCCAATACTTTGGCCACCTAATTTGAAGAAGTGACCCATTGGAAAAGACCCTGATGCTGGGAGAGATTGAAGGCAAGAGGAGAAGGGGATAGCAGAGGATGGGATGGTTGGATGGCATCACAGGCTGAATGGACATGAGTTTGAGCAAGCTCTGGGAGTTGGTGATGGACACAGAAGCCTGGCAGGCTGCAGTCCATGGGGTCACAATGAGTCAGACATGACTGAGCAACTGAACTGATCTAAACTGATATAACATTTCCTTCCCTGTCCTTTCTGCCTTCAATTACAATATTGAATATGAGTGTAGGGGTGGCAAGTGTAGCCAAACAAGCCATCTTTGCTGCTTCTTTTCTTTTTCATCTTAATGTGAAAACCTTCAGTCATTCATCCTTTGGCATAATGTTTGAGATAAACTTAATATAGTTTCCTTTTATAGGCAGGAATATTCCCTTCTATTCCTTGCTTAGTGACAGTTTTCATTGTGAATAGATGTGTTTTTGCACTGTGCCTTTTCTGTGTCAATTAACATGTATGTTCTTTTTCCTCCTTGAGATACACAATATGGTAAACTAAACTGATTAATTTTCTATTTTTGAACGAGACTTAACATTCCTTGAAAAAACCATACTTAGTTGTGATATATTCATTTTATATACTGTTTGGTTAAACTTGCTAATATTTTGTTGGGGAATTTTGCATGATGGATATTAAACACTGTTTTCTACTTTGAACTGTCTCTGATTTGAAATGAAGGTAATTCTATCCTCATTAAATGAGTTACAAAATATTCTCTTGTGTTCTATCTTCTGAAAGGGATATTGTAGAATTGGTGTTATTTCTTCTTTAAATGTTGGTAAAATTTTCCAGGAAAACCATTTGGGCCTTAAGATTTCTTCTGTGAAATGTTTTTAATTACAATTTTGATTTCTAAATAGTTATAATACTATAGAGATTCACCATTTCAACTTAAGTAATTTTTAGTAATTTATAGATTTCAAGGTATTGGTTTATTTCATTTATGCCACTAAAATTGTGTTATAGATTTCTTCACAGTTTACCCTCATTCTCTTGATGTGTATGTTGTCTTTTTTTATATCCCATCTTTCATTCCTGATATTGGTAATGGATGTCTTCTATGTTTTGTTGCTGTTGTTGTGATCAGTCTTGCTAAACATTTGTCCACTGCATTGATCACTTCAAATAAGCATATTAGTTATTTTTTATTACAATTATGCTTTCAAATATATTGATTTAGCACATGTGACTATTGTATCTTTTCTTTTGCTTTCTTTGGTTTATTTTGTTCTTTTTTTTTTTTTTTTTGGTTTTTCTGAGAGTAAAAGGAAGGTTTCACTTTTGATTTGAGACTCTTCTTGAAATCAGTGGTGAGCCAAGGAAGTCATAAAAATTTTGTGAGGTTGCTTTCCTGAGTTCTCCCTTTTCTTTGATCTCTGTAGTAATTTTTGGTTCCCTATGGTTCCATTTTTCATTCTTCCAGACATAAAGATGGAATTGCTTTCATTAATTCACTCTGCCCTGAACCTCAACAACTAAAACCACATCCAGGGTTAAGTGATGGGAAATCAGTGAGGGAAAAAAAAAAAAAAAGCAGCAAGGTTTGGCCCCATCTTCTTGCAATCACAACTCCAAATTTTTGAAAAGTTACCAGACTCTCTTAATTTTGGACCCTGGAGGCTCCAATTGCAGCCACTGCTACAGCTACAAGTTTGCTTGGAGGCTGAAGTCCAGATAACAGAGAAAATGAAAAACCAGCCAATCAGCAAGCCAACAACAAACAAAATGTATGATTTCTGTATACGCTCTGAGTATTAGGAGTTCTCTTCCCCAATCTTAAAGAAGAAACTTGGGGAAATTTCTTAAAATCAGAAAGTGCACATGCTCAAAATTTGAATTATATTGAGTATATATCTCTAACACAAATATGGTAAAAATATGAAAGATATTTTGAAACTCAAAAGATATAATTAAAGGAAAATGACGTCCATAATAAAAGGGCCAAAATAAATTTCAAAACTGGAGTGTTTTAGTGCAGTTATTAGTATATATGCCATTAATGTTTAAAAATAGCATTCAACTTCTATTCAACCAAGGGTCTTCACACAGAATTCATGTAAAAAAAATGCAACCCTGTCATTCTGTTTTTCAGCATAGATAAGTATGTAGAAAGTCAAGACAGTATAAATTCTGTTCGTAGATTTTTAATTTTACTTTGCATTGATGAATAAAGAACACAAGTCCTGCCTATACAGAAAAATTGGACAACTTGAAAATCATAAAAATAAAAATGCATATCAGTTGGAGCTCAGTGTGGTAAGGGATTATGTGATCAGGAAAGGTGTAAAAAGAGTGGAAAATATGTGTATGAATATTGATATAAATGTGTAATCAGATTTATAAAAAAAACAATAATGCAAATAATCACAGAGATAAATTTAAAACACCATCAAAGCAGAAAAGTACATACTTAATCAGGAAAAATATCTAGTTATTAATGGGATGAAATAGCCTTTGAAACCTAAGTTATTCTCCTTAACTCAATAGATAATAACAATGATGAAAATTGCAAATTTTTCTTAATTAACACCTGACAGTGGGACTGAAAATGGGTAACACTGCAACATACAAATAAATGACTCCTAAAAATTAAAACAACAACAACAGGTAGACACTAATAAAAGACACTTTACTTACTATGGAAAAAAATATCCTGAGATGAAATAGATGTTGATTGTGGTTTAGTGACTGTCGTGTGCAACTCTTGTGACCCCATGGACTACAGCCCGCCAGGCTTATCTGTCCATGGGATTTCTTTTCCAGGCAAGAATACTGCAGTGGGTTGCCATTTCCTTTTCCAGAGGACCTTCTTGACCCTGGGATCAAATTCAGGTCTCCTGCATTACAGGTGGATTCTTTACCTACTGAACCACCAGAGGAGTCAGTGAAATAGGCAAGTATCTGCGAATGTTGGAAGTGTTAGTTGCTCAGTTGTGTTCGACTCTTTGCAACCCCATGGACTGTAGCTTGCCAGCCTCCTCTGCCCATGGTGTTTTTCAGGTAAGAATACTGGAGTGGGTAGCAGCCATCCCTTCTCCAGGGGATCTTCCCAACCCAGGGATCAAACCCGGGTCTCCTGCATTGCAGGCAGATACTTTACCATCTGAACCACCAGGGAAGCAAGAGATCATTTATTATAATGAAAATTTGGGAAGAAATATCTAACTGTACCACTGAAAATACTGAAGTTTAAAAAAAATCAATATAATCATCAATAATCATTATGAGGAAAAAAAGATATAAAGGAAGGCATAAATGAAGCAGTGCTCTTAGAGGTATCAAATCAATAATAAGAGTAACTATAACAGAGACAGCAGCTAAAATAGCACAACCACTACCACCAATAACAAAGTTGTTCAGTAGCTCAGAATTTTTAAAAGAAATCAAAGCCTCCCAGATGTTCAACAAATTGAAAGTTCACTGTGTATATTAATTTCCTGGAAAATACTATTAAGCCCTGTATACATAAATTAAGGGTTTCCCAGGTGCTCAGTGGTAAAGAATGTGCCTGCCAATGCAGGAGACATGGGTTTAGTCCCTGGGTTGGGAAGATGCCCTGGATGAGGAAATGGCAACCCACTCCAATATTCTTGACTAGAAAATCCCATGGACAGAGAAGCCTGTGGGCCACCATCCACGGGATCGCATGAGTTCAACAGGACTGAGTGAATTGAGCACACACACGAACAAGTTCAAGATGAATGAAAATAACAGCAAATGGGGGAATTTCAATTTAAAAAGATGGTGAACAATGATGGCAAGCTTCTTGGGATACAAGGTAAATTTCACAGGAACTAGCGGCGGGTTCGGGGTGGGGAGTGTGTGCGGGGAGTGAAGCACAGAATAACCATAGAAGTCCAGGAACTTCTTCAGCTCAAGCACATTGTCAGTCTCAGCTGAGTCACTCTGGTGGTAACTGGTGGTTTCAGGGCACTTGGCGCCTCCAAATTCTCCATCTCGTTAGTGCAGCAGCTGAGATTTAATTCCCTCAGCTTCCCCCTGATCTCTTTGCTTAGCTTCCTCAGTTCCTAGGCATGGTGCATACAGAGTTCTGGGATTTAGTGCACCAGTACTTCTGCAAGTTACATTGAGGTAGAAGGATAGAAGTAATCAGAGACAAACATGGATTCATTTCAATGGCTTTCAGTTCATCCCTGATGGAACTAGTTTGTGTGACTACTCCTTTTCACGTTCATCTCTCCTTCCTGGTAGCCAGGCCTGCTGACTTCAGAACAAGTACCAGAGGCCAGGTAACAGACTTCATGGTGGGCCTACCTCAGTTTCACAATTATATAGGATCATATCAGCATAATAAATTTCTTTTTTGTCACTCATAGTGGATCTCTTCTTGGACCAAATCTTGAAAAACATACCTTCCTAAAAGAGAATAGCATTGCCATTGTTCTTAAATACAAAGAAGATAATAATGGTTTATTTGAAAATAATAATCTCTATTTTAATTCACAGAATAAACAAAGAGAAAGTGTGCATGAGAAAGATTTCAGTAGAAAGATCTAAAGTAGGTTGATTTCCTCAATTTATATAGGGGAAAACGGTACCATGTAAATAAGAATGTTAAAAGTAATGTTGTAAACCATCAATCTCAGTAGTTTCTGAGGAAGTACAATTTACTCTGCAAAGAGAATACGAATATGTCTTTCTAGTGTTTGCACCAGGGCTTAAGTGAACAGAGTGACTATTTGAATAAGATGATTTACAAGAAGGAGAATATGATTTAGGTTGGTTCACATATTACTTTATGTTCTTTAATAGTGGAAAATAAAATCCTCTGATTTAGACCGATGGTACTTTAACAAGACAAATTTGTTGGAATATGGCAATGCCTTTCACTAGTAATATCTCATGCACTTCTGATTGACAGAGAAACCTCAGAGCTGCTAGGACATGTGTGAAGAAACACAGCAACACATCAGGGTGGATACTTTGAAAATTCCAACATTGTTTTCTCTGTTTTATAAGCTACCTTCTCCCAGTAGAAATGCAATATGTTCAGTGGAATAAAAGGAGGTATTTTGCTATTTTATCAATTTTGACTTTAAAAGCTGTGAATATTTACATCATGCAAATGAAATCATTTCCTTACATTGATTCCTCAATCCAAGTAAAATTTACCTATCTAGTGCTTGGCATTTTTACATATGTTTCAATAGAGGAGGCTTTATGAGAAAAATGCTTTACTTAATATACTTTGTAAATGATATGAAATATTTAAATTTTAAATTTTCATTTATTGTTGCCTTTGAGTTAAACTTGCATCCATAGTTTCAATAAGAAATGTGAGAAATATTTTGGCTCCTGGCAGATAAGAGAAGCTCATACCTAAATCCTTCTTATAAACTAAGTTGAATTGTAAAAATGGAAGGAAAATGCACTTGACTATAGATTTCTGTGGGCAACTAGCATAGGACAAAGAAAAGCAGAAGAAATTAATTCCATTTAGACAGTATGAAGAGCCAAGTGAGGGGATAAAAAGAATTCAGGGTTTATACACATTACAAAAAGAAATAAAGACACATAAATCAGTGAACAAATCTGCCTCTTAAAATGGTTATTGAGCTGGGATAAGTCAAGAGCTAAATGGCATTGAGATCAAAGTGAAAGTTTCAGAAAATTCATTAATCTGTACAACTTTTGTCGGTTGTAAAATCAAATGGGAATCAACACTTATCCTTAAAATTCTTTATTTTGGTCAGTTATAGAAAGTTAAATATTTTTAGTCAAAGATTTTAAACTTACAACTAACTCTTTTGACTTAACTTCAATTTTGGTGGCTAAATACATAATAATAAATTCAATAATTAAACATAGGAAACTATTTTATACTGACAAAATATAATTTTTAAAAAGGTAAAAGCATGCTTTTCTACAAGTATGATATGAACATGTCAAAGATTTTTTTCACCACTTAATGAGGAAATCAGTAAAATGATAATGCTCAGCATTTTGAGAATTAGGCATTAACAGTCATTAAAAATTAAGATATTATAATAATGCAGTTAAGTTAGATATAAAATTAGAAAATATCCTATAGGATAATACTTCCATTAATTTGGGGGTTGTCTTCTCTCTTGGACAGAAATCTGCATAGTAGCAAGCATTTGACATTGTATGGGCATTGAACAAACAGTAAACAGCAAAGTCAGCACATGGGAAAGTGAAAGTGAAGTCGCTCAGTCGTGTCCGACTCTTTGTGACCCCATGGACTTAGCCTACCAGGCTTCTCCGTCCACGGGATTTTCCAGGCAAGAGTACTGGAGTGGGCTGCCATTTCCTTCTCCAGGGGCTCTTCCCAACCCGGGGACTGAACCTGGGTCTCCTGCATTGCTGACAGACGCTTTACCGTCTGAGCCACCAGGGAAGCCCCAGCACATGGGAACATTCCCCTAAATAATTAAATAAACCTAAGGGTAGAGGAAGTTGTTGAGCAATACCTGGTATGACATTGTAATCCTACTATATATACTTTTGACTTACTTTCAAATTTTGGATAATTTTTCTGTGCAGTTCATTGACAACAGAAGACATTGGGCAAGCCATTTCAATTATTGTAATATACATAATATTATTTGAGTTTATGACTAAAGCCAAAGTTACTTAAAACTAATAATGATAATATATATATAAATATGATGATAAATTAGTAAATAGTAATAATTTTCTCCTTATAGAAACAAAAAAGATAATGCATTTGTAATGTTGATTTATAAGGATGACCATTCCATCTCTCTTATATTCTTCTTATATTCTTTACTTACAGCAACATGGGTGTTAGTATTAAAAAGTAAATGCATATAAATTTTGTAAATATTCACAACATTAATCATTACTTTTTATTATTATCTTAAATTATTACAGTTGAGTGTTTAATTGTAATTCAGTTATGTTTTTGTCAGTTTAGTTTCTGTTTGTAAATTAACACAACATTCATATTTTCAAAAAAAAAAAGGATAATGACTAAAAGTAACTTAAAAAGGGACAAAGATAAAAGTTAGAGAATGTTCCTATGGAGAAAAACATTTTAAATCTGAAATAATTGGTTTGGAAAGATGCCAAATGAATATTAGTCTAGGTTTGAACTTGTAGCTATGGTGGGCAGTTATTTATAAGCCAGTTTTAGACATTTAGCATAGCTTCACTTGAAGCCAATTTTGTAAGTTATTTAACACTAAAAATAAAGTTGGTTTTTAAAGGACTGATTTGAGAAACCAAGCAGTTTCAGCTACAGCATTTGGCATATGCTGCTTAGTAAATAATAGCATTAATAAAGGAATGAGATTTTCCACAAAAAATGGAGTAGATGGTCTAGTAAATCACTAGACAAATTTAGTCATCAACCTCTTTTTGTTCAAGACTAGGGCATGACTGAAAACAGAAAAAAAGAAAACAAAATATGAATAGCTGTTCCGGAGAATAAAATACACAATTATGCGTGTGTTCAGTCATATCCAACTCTTCGTGACCCCATGGACTGTAACTCACCAGGCTCCTCTGTCCAGGCAAAAATACTGGAGAGGGTTGCCATTTCCTTCTCCAGGGGATCATCTTAACCCAGGGATCGAATCTACATTTGTTGCATTTCCTGTATTGGCATATAGATTCTTTACCATGCACCAACTGGGAAGCCCGAAACACACAAGTTAAGTTTTACTATTTGATAGAAGACAAATGTTTCATAGTTAAGGAAAACTACTCCTGATGAAACAATAAACTTCAGTCTTTTCTATTCCTCTTTGTAGTGGAACACTTTAGATTGTGGCTCTGCAAGCTGATATCCAAGATGACATAAATGTCTCCATTCTTTTCTTTCTCTTAAGTTTTATGTCTGCCAGATAACTGGGAATGGAAATCAAGTAACACCCATGTCAGGACAAGAAAGAAGTGATAATGTCTCTAGGAAGCATTAGTTTACCAGGATGGAGACTGAACAGTTTAGAGAGTATACAGAAAAACAAAACAAAAGGAAATAATAGAACTAATGGGACTGAGGAACAAATCTGGATATTCACACTTCTATGTAAAGAGTCTTGGAAACTTTCAGCTGGAGCCTTAAAGTTGGGAATATTTTAGCAACCAATATATGCACAATCTCCATGCTACAAAAAATGAGCTAAGGAAACTCATATTGTTATGAATTTTACTTAATTCTTCATGTATGTAGAATTTATATAAAATGGGTTGTAGACAAGTAGATTAACAAGCATTAAACATCTATGATGATAGTCAAAATTGTCAAAGGGATATTATGAGAAAAGATTGGTTACTGAGTACAGTTTATACTGCTTGCTACATGACAGACCAGTAAATTGAGAGGTGAGTTGTTGAGGCAAGGGATAGCAACTTTATTCAGAAAGCCAGCATACTGAGAAGGTTGTGGACTAGTGTCCCAAAGAACCATGTTACCTGACTTATAATTCAAGCTTCTTTCATGCTCAGAGAGGAAGGGATCTGAAAAGTTGTTGCAAACTTCTCAAGTGTCAGAATCCTTTCTTCTTGCTACTGTCCCTGTAGGTCAGGTCATGGTGTTCCTGTAAATCCCCAGCAAGACAAATGTTATTCTCTGTTCTGTAACTTTCTGTCTCTAAAAGAATGAAAAAATATTACACCTTTGAAGGTCAGAGCCTTGAGAATGAGCTATTCTATATCTTGCAGGCCACAGGCAACATTCTTAAATTACAGAAGGCAATAGAATACAAAGTATAAAGTAAAAGGAACAGATCCAACATGGAGTCAAATTTGTTCTTGCTATTACAGAATGATGACATGAAGAAAAGTTCAAAAACTTTCTCAGCTGTCAATAAAAATTAGTCTGAACTTTCAGTCTCATAGCCTTCAATGAAAATGTTATGCAAAGGAATGAGCTAGCAGTAAGTTGCTGTGTAACACACGGAGTTCAACACACACAGTTCACTAAGCTGTCACTTGGTGCTGAGTGACAGCTTAGATGGGTGGGCTGGGGTGGGTGGAGGGAGGTTCAAGGCGGGTGGATGTGTGTATACTTATGTCAGATTCATGTTGTTGTACGCAGAACCAACACAACATTGTAAGGCAGTTATCCTCCAGTTGGATTTCCCAGGTGGTGCTAGTGGTAAATACCCACCTGCCAATGCAGGAGAAGCAAGAGACCCAGGTTCAATCCCTGAGTTGGGAACATCCCCTGGAGGAGGGCATGGCAACCCACTCTGGTATTCTTGCCTGGAGAATCCCGTGGCCAGAGGAGCTGGGTGGGCTACAGTCTATAGGGTTGCAAAGAGCCAGACATGACTGAAGCTATGTAGCATGCCCACATCTTCCAATTAAAAATATATATTTAAAATTCAAAGGGGAAAAAATTTGAGGAAAAAACAAAGGAACCAAAGTATCAATTTCAATAGAATCATGAAAAAATAATTCATTATATTAGAAAAACATTTTCCTACACTTTAATAAAATATTTCTTAATCATCTTAGCTGCATGTCACTTTATATAAATTGAATTTTCCCACACTGTGGAATAAAAAGCTAAATTGTTCTCATCAAACCATATACAGAAATAGCAACATCTTTGACTTGTATGTATATTTCAGGATTCTTCTCTCAACATCGGTAACATTTTCAAATGCAGTATAAAAAAAACAATAATTAAAGTGATTATCTAGAATTAAAGTCTTATGTCCCCATTAAGAATGGGGAGAATATATTAATTAAAAAAAATCTTGAACATATTTGCCATTTAATTATCTTCTCCCACTTCTGTATCATGCCCTGCTACGTTCAAATTAAGTAATAATTTTCTTTCAAATAAAATCTCTTTAGTCATTTAATATGTTTTCTAAGTAATCTCTGTCTCTCTCTTCTCTCTTACTTAGAATCACAGAATGCTTGAACAGTTTATGGGCAGTCCTAGAGAAGCACTTACTCTTGTACTTGAATCTCTCTTCTTCTAAAAATTCACATTATTTATGCTTTCTACCTTACCATTCCTTCAACCTATGCAATTTGAGTCAGCTTCTTTACTGGGCCTTGTGGGCCTGCTGTAGAATGTTCTTACAGTTGGATATGTGAACAGTGATCAAGCTGAAGTCAGAACAGTGTGGCAGTCTTTACATATTCATTGTCGTTTTTACCAAGGACATCATGCTTTGGCAATAAAGATCTGCTGTCCTTAGGAGACCCTGATCAACTAACATAGCATTCATACTATACAATGACTCAGGTCAGCAGAAAATATTTAACAAGTTGGTAACACAACTAAAAATGCCCAGAACATAGATAGATGCAATATTTCATATTATATACTATTTACAGAATTTTTTTACTTGTTTTTATGTATTGCAATATCCCTTCAAGAATATAGCCCATTTGCAACATGTTATGCAAGTACAGAATTGGGAAACAAATTTTGCAAAAGCATTACTTCAAAATCTTGTGATCTCAGAGTGGTCAAGTAGTGTCAGTGCACAGTGTACAGAAAAGATACATGCTTCATTGAAGCACAGGTAACAGTAGTCAAGACAACGGAAGCAACCTACACGTCCATTGACAGAGGAGTGAATAAAGCAGATGTGGTACATATGTACAATGGAATATTACTCAGCCATAAAAATAATGAAGTAATACCATTTGCAGCAACATGGTTGGACCTAGAGATTATCCACACGAAGTAAAGTAAGGCAGAGAGAAGACAAATATCATATGATATCACTTATATGCGGAATCTAAAAACATGATACAAAACAGAAACAGACTCACAGACTTAGAAAACAAACTTATGGCTACCAAAGGGGAAAGGCAGAAAGGAGAGAGAGACTAGGAGGTTGGGATTAACATATACACACTACTGTGTGTGTATATATATGTATATATGTGTAATAAACAAAGACCTACTATATAGTTCAGAGAACTCTACCAAGTACTCTGTAGTAACCTATTTGGGAAAATAATCTGAAAAAAAAGGATATATATGTATGGAGAAATGGTAATGACTGTATGCTTGGTCGTGTTTGACTCTTTGTGACCCCATCAGCTTTCCCAAGCAAGAATACTGGAGTGGGTTGCCATTTCCTCCTCAGGGGATCTTCCTGCCCCAGGGATTGAACCCATGTCTCCTGAATCTCCTGCACTGGCAGGCAGATTCTTTACCATTTAAGCCACCTGTGAAGCATATGCATAACGAAATCACTTTGCCGTACACCTGAAACTCGCACAACATAGTAAATCAACTATACTGCAATATAAAATAAAAATTAATTAATTAACTAAAAAAGAGTTAACACTGCAGACTGGAGACTGGATCATAAAATAAGACCTACTTGTCAAGTGGCTCTTGGCTGGTGGTTGGAAATCTGGTGAGAAAACCTTCTAATAGTAGTATAAAAATTTCCTCAGTGATAAAACTGGCTTACTGTGCTAAAACTATGGTCGATGCTGCACATTTGCTTTCATTCTAGGAGTCTGGGAATTTTTTATGTTCCTGGTAGGATGTCATTAAGGGTCTAACTCCAAAGTTTGATGTTTTATTGGAAATACTAAGTTCTAAGTCTTCTACAATTCTAGCTCACATCTGGGTAAGCTAGTTAGAAAGTAGAAGCCTTGCTCCCTTCTTTTGTGCTGACATGAAATTCAAACTATGAGACCCTCATCCCAGCCCCATCATTTAAACACCATTAAAAACCTTCAGCTGGCCTCCTTTCCAAAATCTGTTCAGGTGCCATGCTGCTCCCACTCTTTTACCAGCAAGTCTTACTATGTGAGTATAAACCTCTTCATATATAGAACTCTTCTTTTTATGTCACATTTCTACCCAGGAAATTGCAACCCACTCCAGTTTTCTTGCCTGGGAAATCCCATGATAGAGGACCCTGGTGCGCTACAGTCTGTGGGGTTCCAAGAATTAGCAACTACACCACCACCACCACCTATTCCAGTAGTATTAATACTTGGCTAGATTCACTCAAACAGCTGATCTAGATACCACTTCTACTCTTATGTATAGTGAATTTCACAATCAGTTGTTTCAGTAATGTACGCTGATTCAAAGAATGATTTTTTCTACAGTCTTTTCCAACTCAAATCAAATGATATATGATAATAAATAACCACTGTCAGAAATAACAGCACAATTTGTTGCTCAGTCACTCAGTTGTGTCTGACTCTTTGCAACCCCATGGACTGCAGCACGCCAGGCTTCCCTGTCCTTCACCATCTCCAGGAGTTTGCTTTAACTCATGTTCATTGACTTGGGGATGCCATCCAAACATCATATCCTCTGTTGTTCCCTGCTTCTGCCTTCAATCTTTCCCAGCAGAAGACTGAGTTTTTAATAATATCTTACAAATTCATTACCAGTTGAATTTTTAATATAAAATTATTATATATCAGTATATGATTATCAAAACAATGCATATATAAAATATCTTATACTTGATAAATATTTATTAAAATAAAATGTTCTGTTTGTGTCTTAATTTGGTGTGAGACTTATTTAAAATCATTAAATGTACAAATAGATATTATTTCCTGAAACTGGGTCCAAAGGTTTTCCTCTTTATAACTAGGTAGACCCTGAGAAAATTTGTTCACATAAAAAAGTGTGAATAAATAGAAGTGTAGTATATTTTATAGTGATGGATGTCACTCAACTTCTTGTACTTCTCTTGACTTACATGACCAAAATTTCAGTGATTTATTATGAAAAAGTGTTTTAATGATCTATAATAATATAAGAACCACAGTGTGCTCATTTTATCCAATATACTTAGAACAACAGCAAAAATAAATGGACTGGTTTAAAAGGATTTGTTACTCAGGAATTGGCATTTTCCATTTTTTCAATAACTTCATCAGTTAAGCACTATGTCCCTTTGTTTGTTCTACTGAATTTTTTTTTTGTTACTTCTAGGATATTCTTCTCTGGTAAGATTCCAAATACATGTGGAATATGTGAGTAGGGACAATGTTGAAAGTGCAATTAAGAAAGATTCACAGATGAATTCTTATAAGGGTCAGTTTTAAGGAAAAATGTAAATAGAGTATGAGAATCTGAAAATTATCTTAAGATTCTTTGAAATATGATGAACTTTGGAAAGTGTCATATTTCCTAAGATAGCCATGTGCACGCTCAGTCACTTCAGTCGTGTCCAACTCTTTGTGACCTCATGAACTGTAGCTGCCAGACTCCTTCTGTCCATGGGGATTCTCCAGGCAAGAATATTTAAGTGGGTTGCCATGCCCTCCTCCGGGGGATCTTCCCAACCCAGGGATGGAACCGGTGTCTCCTCTCTCCTGTATTGGCGTTCAGGTTCTTTACCACTAGCGCCACCTGGGAAGCCCCTCATCGTACATCGTTGTAAAGACTGACACATTGTTCTGACTTCAGCTTCAGCTTGATCACTGTTCACATAACCAACTGTAAGAACATTCTACAGCAGGCCTACAAGGCCCAATAAAGAAGCTGACTCAAATTGCATAGGTTGAAGGAATGATAAGGTAGAAAGCATAAATAATGTGAATTTTTAGAAGAGAGATTCAAGTACAAGAGTAAGTGCTTCTCTTGGACTGCCTATAAACTGTTCAAGCATTCTGTGATTCTAAGTAAGAGAGAAGAGAGAGACAGAGATTACTTAGAAAACATATTAAATGACTAAAGAGATTTTATTTGAAAGAAAATTATTATTTAATTTGAACATAGGACACGATACAAAAGTGGGAGAAGATAATTAAATGGCAAATATATAGATTTCCATTCTGCTTTCTTCTTTGCCTTGAGTCATTGATATCTGTAATTATCTTCATGTATAATCTAATTCTTTTTCATGTTTTCTGCACAAAGAACTACTATATATATATATATTAAATACTATTTTCTATATTCTTTTTGAATGGTAAATTACTTAACAGCCACTTTTTAGAATAAACTATATACAATATGAAAAAATAGTTTAGTTAACTTACACCTGTGTTTTCAGTAAATATATCAGTATGCTTTCAAGGCTCTTAAAATCTTTCAATTTAAATGGTATAGTTTTAAAATTCAATTATCTTTTGATATGGCAGAGTCAAGTTTTTCATTGTTATTGGAGCATAGTTGTAATTCTTTTAATAAAATAGGGGTTGAAAATATATGCAAGGTATGGCACATTTATTAAAGTAATTATACTTTGAATACTTAACTACAAATTTTATACCTCCTGGCTGAGGAGTAAAAATTGAAATAGCAAACATGCTATAAGGCAATTTACAATATAATTAGCTGTCAGTAGCATTATGTATTTCAAGTAACTCTGTTATTAAAACATTTACAATTTACATAATCAGACAAATAATTTAATGAGGTTCAAATAGAACAGTTTTTTTTTCCTATATAAATAAAAGACTATTCACAAGTAGAAGTAATGGCCAAGTTTGAATACAGGGAATAGTTTGAGTATCACAAATCTTGATGAGATGTTTAACTCAAATAAAAGAGAAAAATAAATTTTTATCATTAAGGTATACTCTTTTCTTTTACTATTATAAGTTATTGTCAACAAAGGTAAAATGATGTGTTTTTATGAGTCTATAATTTGACCTTTGATGTATTTGATATTTATCATAAAACAATATAATACATTTAACCCTTGAACAATGTGGAGGTTAGGGTATACCAGTCTTCCTTGAATTTAAAAATCTGCTTATAACATTACAGTGGGCCCTCTGTAGATTCAAACAATTGAGAAATATAGTACTGTAGTAAGTATTTAGTGAAAAACAAATGTGCTTATAAGTGGACTCACGTAGTTCAAACCCATGTTGTTCAATGGTCAACTGTATTTTAATTTACTAATTAGAAATATTTTTATTTTATTTTTAAATTTTTATTTATTTATGAATTTTTGGCTATACTGAGTCTTCCCCACTATCTGCAAGCTTTCTCTAGTTGCAACTAGTGGGGCCTACTTTCTAGTTGTGGTGTGCAGGCTTGTCATTGTAGTAGCTTCTCTCGTTGCACAACACGGGCTCTAGAACCTGCAGGCTTCAGTAGTTGTGACACGTAGACTTAATCATCCTGTAGAATGTGGAATCTTCCTGTGTACCCTGCACTGGCAGGCCAATTCTTAACCAGAATTTTCCCAGCAGGGAATTCCAGGAATATCTTAAAAGTTAATTTCCTTTTATTTCAGTGAGTTATCAAAAAGCAAATTTAAAAAAATATTTTGATTCCTTTTCTACTTATATATTTCAGGGATATCACCTGAATCTTGGTTGTTATCAGCACTAGGGTTCAGACATGTTCCGGAACATTGAATATAGAACATACAGGTTCAATAGAAGTCTTTTTGTACAGCATAAGAGGCCCCTCCTAAAGGAAACTCATCAAAGGGAAAATGAGACTATCCCTTAGAGCCAGATTCAGTAACTCTTCTATTTCAAGAAGAGGAATTCTGGTTACAGTTCAGTGTCTGTTACTAGATAATATTTTCCTTTAATTTCTGATCATTTGAGGTCAGATTGGGGCTAAAATGATCATATTATGTAAAATGTAACAAAATACAAGTTATGTTAAGACATCTTCTCTCATTCCCTGGGAAACATTATTTAGTGAACTCTCAAGAAGGGTCCACTGTGAAGTGGTTTTGGAGAACTCACAGCTATGGTTACAGAAGAAAACAGAATTTTCATCCACATAGGTGATAAATAAGAGGTGTAGATTGGCTTGTTTTTTGTTCAGAATGAAGCTGAAATATTTGAAGAGTCACACAGAAACAATTTGAAAGCTTTCTAAAAGCCTGAGTTTCTTGTGAGAAGAGATGCCACAAATAAAGTGGACTAACATTGTTTTGATTAATTTGATACCATCATTATTATTTCTTGCAATTGCTATACTGTATCTCCAGTTACAGGAATCAAGCTTTTGTCAATTGAGAGTGCTGTTCTGTCAGTCCCTTCTTGGTGCAGCTGTGTTTGACTGCAGGGCTGCTCTAGCAATGGGTAGAACTCAATACATGTTGGACCATCTCTGTGCTTCCTTAGAATCTTTTAATAGGAAAATAAATTAAAATCAAGGGATGCCTTAAGTAAGAATTAAATCTAGAAACTTCATGTGTTTTGCTTTTGACTTCTGGTCTTTTTGAGTTAAACACACTACTTACTTTGCACATCTTCTAAGCATTCCTATCTACTAAGCTGTCATATTGAGCATGGATCTGCAAACTATGGGGCTTCCATGGTGGCTCAGTGATAAAGAATCTGCCTGCCAATGCAGGAGATGCAGGGGACCCAGGCTTGGTTCCTGGGTGGTGAAGATCCCTTGGAATAGGAAATGGCAATCCACTGCAGGATTCTTGCCTGGGAAATCCCACGGACAGAGGAGCCTGGCAGGGTACAGTCCATGGGGTTGCAAAGAGTTGGATGTGAGCGAGTGACTGAGCACAGTAGCACATAAGATAATTATGGATATGAGCTAATTTTTAGCATTAGGAAAAAATACATATGGTGTATAATGTATGTTAAAAGACAATCTAAGAACAAAACCATACTAAATGTACATTCTATGATCTTGTATGAATTGAGAAACACTGACTGAAATCTTTGCTGTTAGAACAGACAAAAAAGGGAGACTCTCATGCTTTAATATTTTTAAGATCAAATTTCAGTTGAATTATCCACATATAAAATTTAAATACCAGAAAATGTACAGGTTCATAATTGAAGACAAAGCCACTTAATTTCTTAAAATTTAGAAAAAGATTATGGAGATTACAGAATTGATAAATGAAGAAAGTATTCTGAGATTTAGAAATGTATGCAAACTACAGATCTTTTAAATATGGTGCTGAACAGCTTAATAAAAATACATTTTTTGCCAGCTGTTTACAGATTTTCTAAATTACAGCAAATGAGTTTTAAAAACTATGTGCCAGATGGAGAAAGGCTTATATTTCCTAAAGTGTTAATGATGTTTAGATATACAAGTTAGATACAGGAAAAATATATTAGTATAAGACATAATGATTTTGTTAAGCCAGCAGCTGTCACAATGAACTACTCATCTGCCCATATTTGAGTCTGTTTCCCATATTACTTACCACATGTATCATACAATGAAATACTGAAAATTGTTCACACTTAATATGTATTTGTAAAAAAAGAAATTTTAATATGATGTGATATTGTACAACTATAATAAATTTCTAGAATACATGAATGGTTTCATGGAAAAATGTGTATTTACATTGATGACAGAAAATAACCATTTGAAAATATTTAAAGGTTGATATGGAAGAGCAAACACAAAGAATTTTATTCATTTGGGTAATTTCAATGTATTTTTAAATGTGTTTATCCCTGGTGGCTCAGATGGTAAAGAATCTGTCTGCAGTGTGGGAGACCCAGGTTCAATCCCTGGGTCAGGATGATCTCCTGGAGAAGGAAATGGCAGCTCACTTCAGTATTCTTGCCTGGAGAATTCCAGGGGTCTGGTGGGCTAAGTCCATGGGGTTGCAAAGAGTCAGACAGAACTGAGCAACTAAGCAGCAGCATGTTAATATGTAAATGTTGGGGATACAGGATAAGTTTTTATTCCATAAGGTAGAAAATTAGCCATCGATAATATTTATACCTCCAAAAGCTCAAATTTATTCTCATTTTAATGTTCCAAAAGTTGTCTTCACAATTACAGTATCTACCTGTCTTCACAAATGCAGTGTCTACTTGTCTTATAGACTTCCCTCATAGCCCAGTTGGTAAAGAATCTGCCTGTAATGCAGGAGACCCCAGTTTGAATCCTGGGTTGGGAAGATCCCCTGGAGAAGGGATAGGCTACCCACTCCAATATTCTTGGGCTTCCCTGGTGATTCATCTGGTAAAAAATCCACCTGCAGTGCAGGAGACCTGGGTTCAATCCCTGGATTGGGAAGACCCCCTGGAGCAGGGAAAGGCTACCCACTCCAGTATTCTGGCCTGAAGAATTCCATGGACTGTACTGTCCATGGGATCACAAACAGTTGGACACAACTGAGCAACTTTCACTTTTCATTTGTCTTAGAAATCAGTATGCAAAAATATCTTCCCAATAACGGGGCTTCCCTGGTGGTTCAGATGGCAGATTGTAATTTCATAAAGATTAGCATGTGTAGTTGTTAGCTTTAGCTTTGAAAACACAAAAGATATTTATATTGAATTTAGTGGAAAATTTATATTAGTAGTATCCCCTGAAGAAATGTGTTTAGCTTCCCTGGTGGCTCAGACAGTAAAGGATCAGCCTGCAAGGCAGCAGACCCGGGTTCACTGTGTCGGGATGATCCCCTGGAGGAGGCCATGGCAACACACTCCAATAGTCTTGCCTGGAGAATCCCATGGACAGAGGAGCCTGCCAGCTTTAGTCGATAGGGTCGCAGAGTCGAACAAGACTGCAAGTACTTAGCATGCGTGCATAATCAGTTATTAGAGGCTCCTAGCAAGCCTCATGGCTCAGGGTGGAGAACCAACATTCAGCTGCATTCTGACCTGCGACAGTTGCATTTGACTAAAGAAGGAAAATGTAAATCTTCTAAATGAGCAGAATTAAAAGTCATAGTTTTCATTTCATCAGAAGAACTATAAAACAACAATGGTAAGATATGAATTTACACAGCTTCTTCTTATGTAGCTAACAGGCTGAATATATAGTCAGAAAGACTGGCCCTAGACAATCAAGAATGGAAGGAACTCTACTCTGGGTACCGTGTTATGGAGATGGAATTTCAAAATGTGACAAATGGATATTTATCAAAACAAAGCCCTTGCAAATTCAATAGTAGCCAGGAATACATAAGTGAATGCTCTTATTCCGTACCTAGAAGTGGTCTCTTAGCTATGTTAAATGAGTACTCATAGAGGCACTTGAGCAATGCAAAAAGAGGAAAAAGGAATATCCTTTTCTCAACCTGACCATCAGGCAAGAGCTCTGTCTCCTTTCTCATTGTTCTTTATGGGACAATTTCTGAACTATTAGACATTACTCACCCATGGGAGCTTTATTCTTCACAAACATATTTTTTAAAAGTTTTCCAATTAAGATTAGTGTTTCCTCTGTTTTAAAAAGCACATGTATAGATGTTCTAATTTTGAATTAAAAGAAAGCATGCTAAATGTTCTATTGAGACCAGTGTCACTACTACTACTGTTTCTGGCCCTTCCAAGTTGGTCCCTAACAAGGGTCCTTCTGCCCCCTATTGCTTGTGCCAATAGAATGAGATTGAATTGGGTTCAGAAGCAAAGGAAATCTTTACCTTGGATCAGAGGATGAAGAGGTTGTGAGATCCTGCTCTAGCTCAGGGCTCTCCCCACAGGCAGCGGGCGGGGCTGCTTTCTCGGGCTCTGGCAGTGGGGGCCGGAGTTCTGTCCAGGCAGCTGCACCGTGGTGCTTCTCCGGCTCCAGAGCTCAGCGCTGAGCGCATCCTCTCTGCACGCTGCCCACTGCCGCCGCCGTCTGGAGTTTAGTCACCTGAGCTGCACTTCCGCACACTGTTCCGAGCCGAGGTGTCTCCTACAGCCGTCTTACACTAGGAACTCTGGTCTCAGGTTCTGAGGGCAAGGCCTCGGCATGAGGTACCCCGTGAGCATGAGCACATGAGACTAGATGAAACACAAAGGAAGAGAAGAAAATATTAGACATTGCCCATATTTTATTACCCATGTTCTATGTTTATTTCCCAGGAATTGTTAATGGGCTTTGATGATGACTCTGTTACTATTACTACTACTGTTAGTTCCCATTTGTTAAATATTTGCAACTAATCAAGTATTGTTCATCAACTTTAGTTGAATCCTCTTTAATTAAATTTTGTAGTTTTCTGAGAGAGTACTATCAGCATCATAAATTGATTTTCTTTCCCTGAGATGCACACCTGGTAAGTGAACAAGTACTTGCACTTAGGCAGGCCACTTTCATACTTAACTGGTGGCTCAGTGGTAAAGAATCCATCTGCCAATGCAGGAGATATGGGTTTGTTCCCTGGATCCAGAAGATCCCCTGAGATAGGAAATAGTAACCTAGCCCGGTAATCTTGCCTGGATCATCCCTTGGACAGAGGACCCTGGCAGGCTACAGTCGATGGGATCAAAAAGAGTCAACATGACTGAGCGACTGAACAGCAATAACAACAAGGCCACCTTCAAGGAATGAATTTTAAAACACTTTATGTTATATTGGATTGCGCAATGTCTGAACACTATTCTGCATCTGGATCACAGATAATACAACCTTAAACATTCATGTAAGCTTTTCAAGTATCTAAGATGTGATTTTCCTCCTATTTTATTACATAGACATACACAGAAATCATCCTCTAGAATTTTCTGGCCTATGAGATCATTCCTGAGTATATCTCTTCTCCCCACAAACAACAGAGTGCTAACTAAAGATTAGGAACACATTTCAAAGCATCATTGTTTCTAATACCTGATATGATATGGAACTGAGGGAAACCATTCTATTTTTTTCCCATATGCTAAAATGCATCTGAAAATATTTTCAGAGGACAATTCTAGCTTTGCCATCAGAGAGCATTGGGGCCAATTTTTCTTTAATGTTTAGGTAGAGTTACTATCTGGGTGAGAATACTGATTTTGTGTCTCAGTTTTTATAGTGAATGTTGACTGCACTACATAAGTATTCTTTAGTTCATTTTGGTTATGGTTAAGCATTTGTCTAATAATGAATTTGGTTGATCTTTGTCTCCAGTTCCTAGGAGGTCCCCTCTAAACTCGTGGATCTTCCCTAGCGACAGGAGTGTCATTGTTATTTATAGTGGGTTCTGACTATACCTCATAGTTCATACTGAGGTGGCTCAGGGTGGTCCCCTAGATATGTGAAGGGGATGACACAGGAGAGAGGCTGGCAATGGACCAACTATGTGAGGACTAGCACTTAGAGCAACATGATACCAATCGGATGTCTGGAGAGATGAGTGAAAGCTGGAACTTGTGATCAGTAGCATGACCAATGATCACACCAACTATCCCTATAGAGTGAAACCCCAGGATTCCCTGGTGGTCCAGTGGCCTGTTAGGACTCCATGCTTTGACTGCTGAGGTCAGGGAACTAAGATCCCACAAGCCACCTGGTATGGCTAGAACAAAAAGAAAGAAAGAAAAGAATTAAGTCCCAACCAAAACTTTTAGATACTAAAGCTTGAGTGAGTTTCCTTCTTTAGCAACTTTGTGTATTATCACATATATGCTTGATTCTTGCTGATCCCACAAGGAGTGGACAACAGAGGATTTGTGTTTGGAATCCTTCTAGAGTTTGCTCAATGTGTATTTCTTTTGGCTGGTTCTAATTTGTACCTATTTGCTATTATCAAACTGCAATCATAAACATAGCTCTTTCTGAGTTCTTTGGATTGTTCTAGTAAATTATCAAACCTGAATGGGTGGTGAGAACCCTCAAATTTATAGCCAGTGGATCAGAAATAAGGGTGGTCTGGGGACCTCAAAACTTGTAGCTAGTGTTCCACAGTGAAGACCATGCCCTTAACCTAGAAATTCTGGCCTAACTCTGATTAGCTGGAGTAAGAAGACTTTTAGCAAAAGAGCAAAACATTTAAACATATGATTTTACTTTACATTTAAAATATTGCCAATAAAGTATTATGAAATATTTGAGGTTATTCAAATATAGCATGAGTTTATGTGTAGTGTTTAGATATTGTAGTTATATTAACATCATAAACAAAAAAATGTGTATATTAGGGTCTAATATTTCCAAGTGTTGAAGCAGGTGGGGTTGTAGCAACTTACCTTTAATTTAAAATAATTTGTTTCTTTTAAAATTAAGTGTTCTTCATAAGACTTGAAGCTATAAAACTCCTAGAAGCAAACATAAGTGGTAACCTTCTTGATATTAATATTGATGACAATTTTTTGAATTTGGCACCAAAAGCAAAGGCAACAAAAGCAAAGCTAAACAAGTGAAACTACATCAAACAAAAAGGTTTTTTTACACAGCAAACTATCAACAAAACTAAAAAGCAGCCTGCTGAATGGAAGAAAATATTTGCAAATCATCTATCTGATAAGGTGTTAATATTCAAAATATATAAAGAACTCATACAATTCATTACCAAAAAATACAAACAATCCATTTAAAAAATGGCACAGGATACAAATAGATACTTTTTTCAAAGAAGACATACAGGTGGCCAATAGACATGGGAAGATGCTCAACATCATTAATCGTAAGGGAAATACAAATCAAAACCATGATATATTGACTCACATCCAGTAAGTCAAATGATAAGAAATAACAGCTGCTGGAGAGGATGCAGTGAGAAGGGAACCCTTGTGAATTGTTGGTGGGAATGTAAATTATTGCAGCCTCTATAGAAAACAATATGGAGGTTCATCAAAAAAGTAAAAATAGAACTACTAAATAAATCAGCAATTTCATTATTTTTGATTATTTGTCCAAATAAAATGAAAACACTAACTCAAGAAGACACATGCATCTCCATGTTCATTGCAGCATTACTGGATGTGAATTTAAGTATCCATTGGTGGATATGGGTAGATGGGTAGAGAAATTGTGAGAGAGAGAGAGAGAGATATATATATATATCATATATATGAAACATAGAATTATTATAGTAATCACAATATATACACATATCAAATCAACTTATTGATTGAAATGTCATGTCCTTTTTACCTCAGTTTAAAAAAAGGAACCCTTAAAAATGGTTTAATAGCAAAATTAAATAAAACTCTAGCTTCAGGTTATTGTTATTTCTTCCATTTAAAATATTGAAATAATTGACAAAATCTAATATAATAAATAATAATAAAATGAAATGTTTCTAGGGAAATTGGCAGAAGAACTAGAAGCAGCTTTCATCTACCTGCTTTAGGAAAATGATGCCTGCACTCATGGATGGGACAAAGAAGACAATGCAGACTTTATAGGGAGTTGATAATTGAAATTTGCTGAAAGTAGAACTTAACTCTTCTCACCAAAAAAAAAAAAGCTAATGTATGAGGTAATAAATATGTTAATTAACTCAATTGTGGGAATCCTTTCACAGTGTATACAAATCTTAAAGTACTTTGTACACTTCAGGTATATTATAAATTTATTTGTCAGTCATATCACAATAAAGCTGAAAAAACAAACAGATACTGTGCATAAGAGAGGAGTGGAAGAATGTTTCTTGATAAACCCATCCTTGGAGGGTTACAGCACAGTATGTCTCCGTCTGCCTATTACAATCCTTAAACTGGATTTTGAAGCATAGGGAAATGGGTTTGACCATTTCTGCTCACTTTAACTCTTCAAAATAAACAGAAAAGAACAGTACACCTTGCTGAAACTCTCACCCTTTCCTAGTCTATCAACTGGCTAGAGATTCACTAATGTGACTTTATGCTTGATTTTACTATTGAGGTGTTAGGAGGGCCCACACAGTGGTCTGCCACCCTCTTCTCTTCTAACCTCAATGGCCTTATCTCATGTGACCTGAAGACCAGAGGGATGGGAGAGGTTCCAGAGCTAGGGACAAAATACAGGTCCAGGCTTTCTTTCCTCTTCATACCTGTTGGCATTAAGTGGGCAGTGTACCACTCTGAGGAAAAGGTCACTTTCAGGACAGTGAGGCTCACCGCCCTCTGTACCTCGCTGGGGAGACAGCCTTCGCACTGACCCCTCTGTCTCCAGGGTGGTTCCTGACATGATGGGGCATCCCTGTGGTCCAGGAGTCTTACTGCTTCCCTGCTGCTTGTCTGGTGTCTTCCACATTCCCTGGGGAGGAATTGGTTGGGAGGTTCTATAGACTTGCCTGAATACTCACAGTAGTCAGTTAAAAACCAGTTAAAAGCAAACACGAGAAAACAAACCAAAAATGAAAACATCTGAGATTCCACAACAGGTCCTGGGGTAGCTGCCTGTGAACTTTGGAACTGGACATGTTCATCCCTTCATGGAGTATGGACATGTGAAATATTCCAGATGTCTGTTTTCCTTAAAATCCTTGAATAGTTTGGTTTGCAATTAACTGACAGAACTGTCATTATGATTAGAGTCATGTGTATCCCAAGGAAGAAGGGGCTGGGAGTAGCAAAATACGGCTATTCATTGTTATTAGACTTATAGTGGTGATCATTTTGAAATGTATGGAAATATTGAATCATGATATTGTGTAGCAGGAACTTACATGGTGTTGTAGGTCAGTTATACGTCAAAAGCAAATAGCCACATAGAAAAAGAGAAAGTGAAGTGAAGTGAAAGTTGCTCAGTTGTGTCCAACTCTTTGCGACCCCATAGACTATGCAGTCCATGGAATTCTCCAGGCCAGAATATGGAGGGGTAGACTTTCCCTTCTCCAGGTGATCTTCCCAATGCAGGGGTCGAAACCAGGTCTCCCGAATTACAGGCGGATTCTTTACCAGCTGAATCACAGGAACAGCCCAGGAATACTGGAGTGGGTAGCCTATCCCTTCTCCAGGGACTCTTCCCCACCCAGGAATCAAACCGGGGTCTCCTGCATGGAGGCGGATTCTTTATCAACTGAGCCATCAGGGAAGCCCAGAAAAAGAGATCAGATTGGTAATTACAAGGGGGAGCAGGATTAGAATAAGGCAGTCAAAAGGTACAAATTTCTAGTTATAAGTACTAGGAATGTTATGTACATCATTATGAATATAATTAACTCAGATGTAGGTTATATATGAATAGAAATAAGAGACATGGGTTCAATCCCATTGGGTTCGGAAGTTTCCCTGGAGGAGGGCACAGCAGCCCACTCCAGTATTCTTGCCTGAAGAATCCCGTGGACAGAGGAGCCTTGTGGTCTACAATACATGGGGTTGCAAAGAGTCAGACACAAGTGAAGCAACTTAGTATGCACAAGTTTTATATGAAAGTTTCTAAGTAAATGCTGAGTTTTCATCACAAGGAAAAATATTTTTATTTTGTGTCTATTTGAGATGATGGATATTGACTAAACTTACTGTGGTAAAAAATATACATATATATATATATATTTATCACATATATACTTTGGTGTTTTATATATATATATATATAGTTTATGGACCCTTGTGTGCCCTGGCTGATCATAATAAAGTGCTTAAATGTGAACATTATGCTAAGATTTTAATTGCTGTAAAAATATTTAAAGTTATAGTGCTTTGGTTTCCCAGTCTTTGAGTGATGGCTCTGTAGTATGGGTACTGAACAGCTTGTATGAAAATTATGTTCTGGGCGCCCCCTTTCCTGGATATTTATTCTATGTCCAAGGGCATCACTGTCAGGAACCACGTCTGCAACCAAGCAAGGACAAAAGATATAAAAAAACTCACATGTGGTTTTCATATGCAGACTGCAACTTAGGGGTCAGAATCAGAGTTTCCAAATCACCATCGCTTCACCTGGTGTTTTGAGCCATAGTCTGTTGACTTGCCATCACAGTGATGTCCTTGATATTCCTCTTGATCCCATCCTGTGTCCTGCAAGTCGCTGAGGTATCTCCATCAGCAGTGTGAGATCTATTGCCTGGGAGACTTAGTGCATTTGTTCTGCTTAAATGTGGTTTAGAGCCTCCATGCCTGTCTCTTACAGTCATTTATGTGGTGAATGTACAATAAATAGAATAAACTGAACCTTGTATGTTCCATTCAAAATAAAAAAGAAAAGGATTACAAGGGAAAAGAAATAATGTTCTCATGAATTTTTCTCAAGCAACAGCAATACTAGTCAAAAATGTATTAAAAGTTGCTTGCTTCTGTTATTGAATCAATTATACTAACACTGTCAAACAATATGCATAGGACACTAGACTGATTTAAAGTTAAACATTTTTTTTGAGGCTCAACTGCATATAACTTGAGGATCTAGTTTTATTGTTTATTGTCTTACATTTCACCCATTATTTTATAATTAATGGAGTAAATTACAGAAGGTTTAAAATCAACAAATGATCAATATTAACTTCAATAAAATTTCAGAAATATATTTTCAGAAAATAAAGTAAAACTTTCAACTATGCTAATTGGGTTATTCTTTATCAAAAAGATGGAGTGAGACAAATGTGAATAGAAAGAGATTTTGTTCTTAACTACTACAGAAGGAACTATGAGAAAGTAAATGATCACAAACAGAAGAGAAAAAAAGGTCACAGATTTCAAAGATGGAATACAAAGATAGAGTTCAAAAAAATGAGGCATAGTGTCTCTCTAGTCCTTATGTAGTCCATTGATCCTGTTAAGTTTTGCTAAAGCAGTTCTGCAGGCCCAAAAGCATAATGATTCAAAGAGTTACCAGAATGAGAATCTTCAAACATTATTTTATATATTTATATTACAGTTTTTTTTTGGGGGGGGGGTGATTTCAAGTTATAGAATACTAATGAATGAAGTTAGATTAAGCAAAATTGATGGTCCCTTCCTAAGCTGGAGACAGGAGCACTAATGATTGGAAAGTCTTCTAAGCATCCCTGAAAAGCTCGTCCGCAGTGTTTCTCTTTTTTTATCTTGTTGATCACATACAACGTTATTCCTTTTCCAGAAGGAACTGAGTCTATGTGTCCAAAGAACCTATTAAGAGCTCATAAGTTTACAAATTAAACATCTAAGTGTCATGAGAAACCTATTTCCAACATTACCAATTAAAAATTCCTTGGGAAGAAATTCTGATTGTTCTTGCTTAAGTGAGATATCTGCTCCCTGTCCAATAGGTGCATGCATGCTTAGCTGCTCAGTCATGTCCAGCTCTTTGCAGTCCCATGGACTGTAGCCTGCCAGGCTCCTCTGTCCATGAAATTTTCCAGGCAAGAATAAGTGCCATTTCCTCCTCCAGGGGATCTTCCTGACTCAAGGGTTGAAACCAGGTCTCCTGTGTCTCCTTCAGTGGCAGGCGGATTCTTTACCACTGCACACCTGGGAAGCCCAAAGAATTCTGTGTGTGTGTGTGTGTGTGTGTGTGCACGTGCACGCTCAGTCTCTCAGTTGTGTCTGACTCTTTGTGGACCCATGGGCTGTAGTCCACCTGATTCCTGTGCCCATGGAACTTTCCAGGCAAAAGTACTAGAGTGGAGTGGCATTTCCTCCTCTAGGGGATCTACCCAAGGGCGGGGATTGAACTCATGTCTTTTGCATTGGCAGGCAGATTCTTTACCACAAGTGCCACCTGGGAAGCCCAAAGGATTCTGATCCTACCATAACAGAAGTTTTTGAAGGCAAACTCATACTCATCCTTCAAATGACTTTATGGCAGTTATATATGGAAATTTTACTAATATATTTAGTAAATAAATAAAATATTTTTATTAAAAGTAGAGTCAAGAAATTAATTGGATTTTTCCTCTTTTCATGTTTTAGCTATGTCGCCTCCAAACATCAATTAGTAATAACAAACAAAGGGGATTTAAAATTAATTTCATATAATCATAGATTTCTATGTGGGGACCAGTGTTCTTTTTTTATAACTTATTCTTTTCACTTAGATCCCATCTGCATAACCAGCTTGTTTCTTTCCCTTAGGATTAAGGATTGTTTTAATAATAGGCCTCCCATATCCCCATAGCAATGTGCATGATAAAATAAAGAGAAAAGAGGATGTGAAGTAATCCCTGGAGAAAGAAAACATATTTTCCTACTTGCCTTTTTATTCCACAATGTGTTGATAAGCTGGATGAACAAAAATGTATGCATGTATTTTGCTTTTTAGGCAGTTTTGTAAATATTAACATTTGAACTTTACTTTATCCCATTCTTGAACTATGGATGATTGATGTGTGTGTGTGTGTGTGTGTGTGTGTGTGTGTGCTCACGCACGTTGGTTTATGTTTGGTAGGTCATTTTTAGGAGGCCAATTTGTAAATGTACCTAATATGCATTCATGCAATCTCTGAGATACTGAAATTTAAAGAAAGGTATTCACATACATAGCAAAACGCTGAAACTCTTCTGCAGTTAGCTCTCCGTAATGTAAAAAAGAAAAAATAAAGCCTCAAATTTCAGTGACACAAAAGAAGTTTACTCACTTAACTAGCTAATTTTACTCATTTTACTAGTATACCAATTTTATTCATTTAACTAGTTAATGTGGATATTTCTGTCTGCTTTAGGAGTTTTCTCTATCTGGTGATTCAGAGACCAAGTTGCTCCCAGACTGTGCCCAGAATTCTGCTCTCAGTCCTCAAAAGTGAAAATGACATGTAAGAGGAAGAGGAAGACTCCTTTGATTCTTTTTTGTTTTTGAAGTGTCATGGATTTTATTTAACATATTAATTAATGAGGAATCTAGCAAGAAGAGAAAATCTATTCCTAATAGAATTTAACTTACAGAGATTTATATTCTCTACTGGAAAAAATTGTTCTGCATTGCTGAGAAGAGGAATTATTTATATTTTTCCCCACTGTCCCTTCTCTTTATTTATTTATTTATCTAATTTTCATTTATTTTTATTAGTTGGAGGCTAATTACCTTACAATATTGAGGTGGTTTTTGCCATACATTGACATGAATCTGCCATGGATTTACATGTGTTCCCCATCCTGAACCCCCCTCCTTGACTTTACCTATAGTGACACTTAATTCTGCTCATATTTCATCAGCGACAACTCATATGACCACCACATGTAAGGAGTCTAAGGAATGCTATCTCTGGCTGAGAAGCCACTTCCCAATTAAAGCTGTATAACATGGGAAGAGAAATAGATTTTGTTGTAAAACAATTATATATGTTTCATCTTCCATAAAAAAAAAAATCAGGAAATTTAAAAGAAGTTTCTCACCTTGGATGGAATTAAAACAATTTATACAAAGCTTAACATTTCCCAAATCTGAAATCTGATTCTGAATTCCCTGTCCCATGTGAAGATAACATACAATGAAAGTCACTTAATAAATAGCACAGTTAAGATTTCCTTAATCGAGGATTCTTCTGAACTTTAGATTGACACTCAATGAGTAGATATGTATTTCTTCATTTTGCTATCACTTGTGACAGACCAATATAGGATTTACCATAAAAGTATAATAATAGATAGCAGTATACTAGTAAATCAAAGTAGTTGATACAGGTACTGTTTACAAGTTACAGTGTATTCACCAATGCCACAGAAGATAGTTTAAATCTAACTGCAAGTTTATTAAAGCTTCATTTAAATAAATATCATTGCATATATGATAACCTATATAAAATAGTAAATTCTTCCTAGAATTCTCCTGAGCACATTTCTCTTTGGTTTTATTTTAATGCTTGTATCTCTAATATATTTTTATATATATATCATATATTTTTATATTTATGTGAAATTTGTATGTTTCATCTTATACATTGCATTATTATTACTATCTCTTCTATTGATAGAATTAGTTAAATATTATGACTGGGGTGATTTTAGTAGAAATACTTTGAATTAATTGAAACCCACTAGGATTTTGGCTTCCAAGCTATAGTATGGAAAATTATAAATAGACTACCAAGAAGTGACACAGCAGAAACTCATTAAAAACGCTAATTAGCAAGCTGAATCTTTCTGACAAACTCACTTCACTAATCTGCTAACTAAACACATCATAAAAATGTGCCTGCCTTGTAAGTGATCAAATATCCAGAGGAAGGCTGCTTTGAATTTCCAGATTACTTTCAATTAACTGGAGGCATAACAGTCTAGAAAATGAAAGGCTGTGTTTTTGCAACTTACAGTAAATCCATAAATGAACCTTTAGAGTCCAGTCATTTGGTTGCCTTAACTTAGTATTGTTTTTCTTCTTTATTTATCTTTTTAAAAATTTTATTGAAGTATGGTTGATTTATAATCTGGTGTTAGTTTCAGGTACAAAGCAAAGTGTTCCAGTTAATTTTTTTAGATTATTTACATTATAATTTATTATAAGATATTGAATATAGTTCCCTGTGATATCACTTACATATGGAATCTAAAAACAACACAAATAATCTGTATACAAAACAAAACAGAAACAGATTCACAGACATAGAAAATAAACTTATTATGGTTACCAAGGCAGAGAGAGTGGGAGGGAAGGAGGGAAAAATTAGGAGTATGGGACTAACAGAAGCAAACTTCTATGAATAAAATAGATAAATAACAAGGATTTCCTTTTTAGCAAACACCATATTTTTAACTATTTCTACAACTTTCTCACCCTTCTCCTTACTCTCTTTTTCCAGTAAACCATTTATTTATTTATTTATTTTGAAAGATTTGGAAAATTTTATAACATCATTTTACATTCTGTCTTTTATAACAAGTATATTACTACAAATATTATCTCTTCTACTAGATGAAAAGATCTGTGACATCAGAGTGTATATATTGTTTTCTCTTTGGTATTGTTACCAAACACATGTATTGGGAAGTGTATCTAAGAATCAGTTCCATCATTCTGGTGAATGATGTTGGATTCATGATCTCTGAAGAAGATGTAGCTTCAGGACCAGGGACCAGGCTTGATCACTCAAGAGCTTTTGTGTAGCAGAGTTTCATTCAAGTATGAAAAGGGACAGAGGAAGTTTCTGACGTAGACATCAGAAGGGGGCGGAGAGTGCCCCCCTCACTTGTCTAAGCAAGAGAGTTATATACTTTTTAAATTACTTATTACAGTAAATCAAAAGAATATTTCAAGGTTGTTAAGATCTTACTAGACCCACTCCCATAATTTACAGGTTAAGATAACAGGATTAGCCAGAAGGTTTTCAGGAAGGAGAAACTGTCTTCAGGCAGGATACATTGTTATATAATCCTTAGTACAGAGTTTAAATTGAGTTGTTTATTTAATCATCAGTTCCAGGCTTAAAGAAAAAAAAGTTTTATGTAACTAAGACTAAGGAATGTAGAGGGGGGAAAAAAAAAAAGACCTTTGTCCTTTCCTCCTCCTTGAGAATTCCAGACCCCTATCTCCTCCTTCGGAGAAGGCAATGGCACCCCACTCCAGTACTCTTGCCTGGAAAATCCCATGGACGGAGGAGCCTGGTAGGCTGCGGTCCATGGGGTCGCAACAAGTCAGACACGACTGAGCGACTTGACTTCACTTTCACTTTTCACTTTTATGCTTTGGAGAAGGAAACGGCAACCCACTCCAGTGTTCTTGCCTGGAGAATCCCAGGGATGGGGTCGCACAGAGTCGGACACGACTGAAGTGACTTAGCAGTAGCAGTAGCATCTCCTCCTTGGGTAGTTCAGATGGTAAAGCCTCTGCCTACAATGCAGGAGACCCCTCAGATCCTTTTCTCCACCTCCTCCTTTTCCTTCTCCTCCTCCTCCCTGCCCCGCCCCTGTCCCAGGACTTTTTATCAACCTGCCTAGGAATTGACTCAGAAAAAAATTGAAAAGCAAAAATAATTTAACCCAGTTTCTGAGATAAATATGTATTAAGTTTATGACAAGCAAGAGAAAAAAAAGGAACAAAAATCTTACTTTTTTTTAGCTTTAAGGTTGCAGTATTTCTTCTCCAAAACAAAGTCAGCCTATCGAGAGCTTCCAGAATTTTTTTTGCTTATTGATTATTTAATGTTGTGTAATCCGCACTAAATATGCTTGAGTATATCTACCTTATTCAATAATATGAACCAAAACGACAAGAGCTTTTTAAAATTATTTATTTGTGGCTCTGCTAGGTCTTCATTGCTCCATAGATTTGTCTCTAGCTGCCATGAATGGGGGGTCCCCTCTAGTTACAGTGCACGGGCTTCTCCTTGTGATGGCTTCTCTTGTTGCAGAGCTCCAGCTCTAAGGGTGCGCGGGCTTCAGTACTTGTGGCATGTGGGTTAAGCAGCTTAGGATCCTGGACTCTAGAGCGCAGGCTCAGTAGTTGTGGTACATGGGCTTTGTTGCTACATAGCATGAGGGATCTTCCCTGATCAGGGATCAAATCCATATCTCCTGCATCGGTGAATTCTTCACCACTGAGCCACCAGGGAAACCCCGGACAAGGACTTTTATTTCCAAAATATATTAATGGAAATAAGATATATTTTTAAAGGAAGAAATGAGGAGAAAAAATAAAAATAAAGCTACTGTATTACTCTCTGAGCTGCCTATATAAGAAAAATGCCTCTTTATAAAATTATATTATACATGTATTTCATAATTTTTGCATAATATATCTGTGTCACACCTATTAGATAAAGTGTTAACAAAAGGACAAAAATTTGGAAGTTTAGATATCATAATATGAATAACATGAACAGAGGGTTTTTGTTTTTTTTTTTGGTATGAAAATTCAGGGTATATTCAACCATTTTTAAATACTTAACTATATGGTCTGTTTGGAGAAGGAAATGGCAACCCACCCAGTATTCTTGCCTGGAGAATCCCATGGACGGAGGAACCTGGTGGGCTACAGTCCACGGGGTCGCAAAGAGTCGGACACAACTGAGCGACTTAACTAACTAACTATATGGTCTGTTATTTGTTTTTCTGATAAGCATATGTTATTTTTATAACATAACGGGTCTCTTCCCAAATTGGAAGAAAGCTAAAGTGAACATCTTTTAGTTTTAAAAAATAATGTTTATTGACTGGTTGATCTATTCAGAATTAATTTAGTACTACATTTTAAAGTGGTTGGAAAGCATCATGTAATAAATGAGATGTCTATCATAAATTTAGAGCCATATGTGAATTTATAAATTTTATAAATGTTAAGATGAAATAAAATTTTCATGAATTAAATTATTTTTCTTATTTACACTAATAATCCGGAGTTGCTTTCTCAGTTTCTTCTTGGTATAAAGTTTACAATGGATATTAACATTTTGAATGCTTCTGAGTTTTCCTTCTTTGCCTTACTATTTCTTTGAGGTAGATAGGATACATCCTTCTTCAAGAGATTGAGGGCTTTACTATCAGCTTGAAGAGAAGTATTGTATTTTCTCAGGATAACAAAATATTTGAGATGTGTAGTTAAAAATAAATTACTGAGATAATAATTAAGATACAAAAACTATACATACTCATTGTACACAATTTCATGAGTTTGGCGTATGCATGTATCCATGAAACCATCACCATTATAAAGGTAATAAGCATATCCATCACCTCCAACAGGTTCCTAGTGCCCCCTCCACTTTTTTGAGAGGGTTGAGAGGGGAAATAACACTTAACATGGGATATACCTTCACAGTTTTTTAAGTGTACCGGTATTAACCCTGGTGACTCAAATGGTAAAGAACCTGGATGCCAATGCAGGAAATCCGGGTTCAGTCCCTGGGTTGGGAAGATCTCCTGGAGAAGGAAGTGGCAACCCAGTCCAGTATTCTTCCCTGGATAATTCCATGGATAGAGGAGCCTGGAGGTCTACAGTCCACAGGGTTGCAAAGAGTTGGATTGACTGAGCAACTAACACTTTCACTTTCACAGTATTAACTGTAGTTAATACAGTGTGCTGAAAAGTAGAAACATTTACTCTTCCAACAAAGGTTCATATAATCAAGGCTATGGTCTTCCCAGTGGTCACATACAGTTGTGAGAGCTGGATCGTAAAGAAGGCAGAACACCAAAGAATTGATGCCTCCAAACTGTGGTGCTAGAGAAGACTCCTTAAAGTCCCTCGGACAGCAAGGAGATCAAGCCAGTCAATCTTAATGGAGATCAACCTTGAATATTCACTGGAAGGACTGATACTGAAGCTGAAGCTTCAATATTTTGGTTATGTGATGTGAATAGATGACTCATTGGAAAGTCCCTGATGCTGGGAAAGATTGAAGGCAGCAGGAGAAGAGGTTGTCAGAGGATGAGATGGCTGGATGGCAATGTAATGCACTGAACATGCTGCAATGGACATGAACTTGGGCAAACTCTGGGAGATGGTGAGGAACAGGGAGTCCTGGTCTGCTGCAGTCCACAGAGTCTCAAAAATTCAGACATGATTGAGCAACTGAACAAAACAACACAGTATTAACTACAACATAGATGCTGTGTTTACAGCAGATCTCTAGAATTTATTCATCTTGCATAACTGATTCAGAGCTATGAGGGTAACATCTCATGATTTCTCTGGTGTTTTCACAATGCCTATCCTGCAACTCCACTTATCTTATTTATATTCAACACAGAAGGAAGGGGGAAAGAGACATGACCAGCAAAATCACTCCCTTGCATCAGGAAAGTAAAAGCGTTCCCTGAAGCTTCCCCGCAGTTTTGCTTTCACTCAGTTTCTGTAGTAAAGATTGATTTATCTGTCATTTCTAGCAACAATGGAGACAGTGAAGTTGGCAAGGAAGCGGTCATTTGGGAATGGGCAGTCAGTTAGCCAACTATCTGCTTATTTCTGAAACACTGTTTGACTCTAGGTTTTGTTCTTCAGTTCTCATGTAATACAGCAATCACTTCTTAAGCAATCTTACATAAGCACCCACCTCAGGTTACCTCTTCCCAAAACCATACCCATACCTCACCTCTGAGTTCCATATCCATATGCAGTATACTACCAACCAGACTTATTCCTTTAAATAGTGTATATATTAGATGTATCAGACAACTCAGTGCACACCGTTTTGGAAACCTGCTAACAAACAACCGTCCTCTGACTCCCAACACACATGAACACAATAACAGCAACAAGTCCCAACCACTCACAGACAATATATTCAGTTCACTGAATTGTTAAGTAAAAGTTAAAATGCAGATCTTGACATGGATTCCCCCTTGCCCCTTACCACCCATCATGATTCACTCATGAATCCTCTCAAGCTATAATTTGACTCTGTCCTCTGTTTCCTGTTAAAGATATAATTTAGATTAGATTAGATTATATAGTTTAGATTAATATAATACATTAATTTAGGTTCTCAATTGCTGACACCAGAACTACTGCAAAATCCCCTGGGCTCCAAACCTCTGGTATCTTTGTTCTCAAACACCTCTTTAAGTAATACTGTGCATGTTATTTTAAAGGTATAAAAGGCTTATAATGTTACTCCTCTGTTCAAAACCCTTTTATTGATTTCTAGAACTGAGTACAAGCACCTAAATATGGCCTTTACTTTCTTTTCTCACCTTTCCCCTTCATTGTTCTAGCCATACTCAACTATTTGCAGTTATATGCAAGTTTGTGCAAACTGCAGTACACAGCTGAACATGAACTCTAATTATTCATCTGCTTTTGAATTCTAGCTCATCTGTATGATCCATTACTGTGACATCTATGATTTTTTTGGTCATTTTCTCCATAAATGTTATAACCATCCTTCCTACTTAGCATTCCAACTTTCCATACTCTTACCATGGAAACAAGACATTTATTTACTCTGTTTCTCATACTAGAATGTGAGCTTGTTGGAGGTGGTGAATCTTGTTTCCCTCTGAATCTTCAGGGCCTAGAGTCTTATAGAGCATGCAGTCCAATAGGACTGGTGTCCTCACAAGAAGTGAGCCAGAGCTCACTCATGCTTCCTGTCTGTCTCTCTCTCTGTCTCTCTGTCTCTCTGTCTCTCTGTCTCTCTCTCTGTCTCTCTGTTTCTCTCTGTCTCTCTGTCTCTCTCTTTGTCTCTCTGTCTCTCTCTGTCTCTCTGCCTCTCTCTCTGTCTCTCTCTGTCTCTCTCTGCCTGTAAGGTTATGTGACACAAACAGAAGGTACCATCTACAAGCCAGGAAGAGAATCTTCACCAGCACCAACACTGCTAACATCTTGATATTGGATGATATCAAGTTTCCAGATTGAGGGAGAATAAATTTCTCTTGTTTAAGCCATTCAGTCTGCATTATTTTGTTACAGCAGCCTGAACAGACCAATACAATTTGTGGATCAATTGTTCATTTCATTTAACCCTTCGAATAGTATAGATTGTGCTAGTAAAATTCATCAAATATGTGGTTTTTCATGAGAAAGCAAAATACACAAAGGTTGAATTTATGGCGCTTATAGCATAAGGAAACTTGCATTGCATTTATTCAGTAAGTTTAGCGTATTATCAGATCATGAGGTAAAAGTTACTGAGTCCGAATAGTTTGCTGCTGCTGCTAAGTCACTTCAGTTGTGTCCGACTCTGTGTGATCCCATAGACAGCAGCCCACCAGGCTCCCCCGTCCCTGGGATTCTCCAGGCAAAAACACTGGAGTGGGTTGCCATTTCCTTCTCCAATGTGTGAAAGTGAAAAGTGAAAGTGAAGTCGCTCAGTCGTGTCTGATTCTTAGCGACCCCGTGGACTGCAGCCCACCAGGCTCCTCCATCCACGGGATTTTCCAGGCGAGAGTACTGGAGTGGGTTGCCATTGCCTCCTGCTTATATTCAGAAGCAGTATCAGGAGAAGACAATATAAAATTAATTTTCAGAGTCAAAATCTTTTTATATTTTTAATTGAAATATAGTTGACTTACATTGTTGTGTTAGTTTCAAATGTACAGCAAAGTGATTGTTTGAAAAAAAGGAATGTACACTTTTCCACATTTTTTTCCATTATAGATTTTTACAAGATATTAAATGTGCAATACTGCAGGTATTTGTTCTTCACTTATTTAATATATATGTTGGCATGTATTTGTTAATCTCAGCTTTCTAACTTATCTCTCCCATCACCCTCTCCCTCCTTTCACAACCATGAGTTGGGTATCTGTGTTTGTGAGTCTATTCTGTTTTGTAAGTAAGTTCATTTGCATAATTTATTTTTAAATTGTTTCACTTTTAAATTTTGCTTCCTATAAAGGTGTCCTTTAATTCAAAAACTCAGAAAGATTAAATATATCAGTAATTCTTGTTCACAGTGTAGAGTTTTTTCTTTTGTGAAATAGAGACTGATAATATATTTTATGTAAATTACTTAAATTTAAATTTAAATCCAGTTGATTACATGTTAAATTCCCATTTTGTACAGTCATGAACATACCATTAAATTCCATATAAAGTGACTCTAATAATAAATAATTTTGCTATCCATATTGACCTTTCCCCTTCTTTATAAGTATAGTATATTTTAATTACACTGATTAACAAAAACAAAAACAGAAAAGTTAAAAATTCTTAGCAAATCCTCAGACTCAGCTAATAAAGGCTTAAAAAGATTCCACTGAGTAAAGAAAATAAGATTGAGAATTTGCAACATTTTTATCTATGTGGGAAATTAAGTGCATCTTCATGGTTATTATTATTGCTGGGAAAAAGAAAACTTAACAGAAATATGACAGTTGGGATAGGTGCTTAAATTTCAGTAAATTGCCCAGGCCTGAATTTAGGCTCTGCTGCTTATCTTCTTTATGACTTTGGGCAATTTATTTAACCTCTCTGAACTTCAAAAGGAATGTAAAAAGCGAATTCCTATAAAAAAGGAATAATTATGGAATTCACCTTCTAAGGTTGATGTAAAAATCACATGAGCTAACATATGTAAAAGGCTTGGCATAGTGCCTGACATCTAATAACACCCATTGAAAGCGGCTCTCTAATGATTATGCTAATAAGTGTTCATGATGTATTTTGTATTTTATATTCAAAATTAACATATTTACATTGGGTAAATGCAGATAAACCTACTAGACCTGTAATAAATGTCAGAGATATGTCTAGTTCACTTTACCACCTATAAATCATCCAGGAATTTGAAGTATTGACACTTAATAAAAGAAGTTTTACCTATAAAAATTAGAATATGCATCAGCTTCCTGATATACTGTGTGGAGCAAAATGTTTTTTCACCAAGAAGGCAAATGCCTCTAAAATAGTTTCTGTATTGTCAATTAAAAAAAGATGTACAACTTGAGAGCTGTGAGTTAAGTTTTATTTGGGGCAAAATGTGGACTGCAGCCTGGGAAGCAGCATAACTCTCAGATAACTTTGAGAGACTGCTCCAAAGCAGCAGTGGGGGAAAGTCAGTATATAAGATTTGGTGAAGAAGAGTTCAATACCATGAAGCACTCAATTTACAAAAGGTTTTTTTGTTAGTCCTGAGGGTCTGATGTCACCATGAAGGGATTTAATGCTTCTCTAGATATGAGGAGATTAAGGATTAAGACCATAAAATCTGTTCCTAAAAACATCCAGCTGTCCAAAGGCCTGTCCCACCAGATTCCCTGGAGCACAGAGTGCCTCACTCCACCCTGAACTCCCTCAGGGACTGTTGAAGGTCAGCAGCTATAACAGCATGGGGTTCGATCTCCATAGAGGCAGATGGCAAACGCCTTTGTTGTTCAGTCATTGGCAATGCTCTTGGTAAGTGCCAATTTGTAGTTGACAGTATAATACAGAGAATTCATTGAAGGAAAGAGGAAATCACCAGGATATATTGATACAAATTTATTTTCACATATACACACAGCTAAAATCAACACTCACCAGAATAAACAGCTACTGGGTGAAGATTCACAGAGAAATGTAAAAATTATTAAAAAGGTATGAAACGAATAAAGGGAAAGCTTACATGTAAATGTCATTTATATACCAGTAAAATACATAGTTTCTTTTTCTTAATATATGCAAACACTTTCTAATTTGACAATCTAAGATGTTTTGAAGTTAACACATAATAAGATGGTTTAGGGAATAATATGAATGGAAACTTCTAATTTTTAAAAAATAATACTTGAGTACCCACTTCAAGAGCTTAAAAAAAATTGCAAGCATCATAGTGAGGAGAAGATATTATCATTAATTACTTTTCAACAGCAGTGGCAGTGTTTCAAGGTTGTCTTCTGCCTGCAGATTTATTAAATCCTTCATGGAGTAAGTCACAAGGGAGGTATTTTTGAAGCAATAACAGAAGTGTGTGAAAAATCTCAGGATGATGCATGAGTGTAATCTCCTTCTTGCAGATGTTAATTCCCGGCTTGTTGCAACTAGAAAGCAGGTGCCAGCATATCTGTGAATGTTCTTTCCTGCTGGACAGCAGGCAGGCAAGCTGGGAAGGATCCTGTCACACTCTAGATGCCACTGACATGTGACAAATCTTAGTAGTTCTAAAGTCTTTCCAAACGCATGAGTAGTTTCAGATGATATTTCAGTTCAGTTCAGTTCAGTTCAGTTCAGTTGCTCAGTCGTGTCCGACTCTTTGCAACCCCATGAATCGCAGCACACCAAGCTTCCCTGTTCATCACCAACTCCCAGAGTTTACTCAGACTCATGCCCATTGAGTCGGTGATGCCATCCAGCCATCTCATCCTCTGTCGTCCCCTTCTCCTCCTGCCCCCAGTCCCTCCCAGCATCAGGGTCTTTTCCAATGAGTCAACTCTTCGCATGAGGTGGCCAAAGTATTGGCGTTTGAGCCTCAGCATCAGTCCTTCCAATGAACACCCAGGACTGATCTCTTTTTGAATAGGCTGGTTGGATCTTCTTGCACTCCAGAGGACTCTCAAGAGTCTTCTCCAACACCATAGTTCAAAAGCATCAATTTCTTGGTGCTCAGGTTTCCTCACAGTCCAACTCTCACATCCATACATGACCACTGGAAAAACCATAGCCTTGACCAGATGGACCTTTGTTGGCAAAGTAATGTCTCTGTTTTTTAATATGCTATCTAGGTTGGTCATAACTTTCAGATGATATTTAGCCCCCTTTAAATTGGAAGATGAAATGTAGCAATTGAAGCTGATTATGTACTCTGAGCTTGGAGGTGAGATATTTCCTCATCATGTGTTGTCTCTGATAAACTCTCAACAAACACAAATAATGGATGCTGTCGAATACCTTCAAAAGTGAATTTATTTTGAAAAGAAAATACCCTTCAAAGCACTATTCTTTAATGAAAAAAACATGATAGTAAAAGAAAAACTCAATAAAAAGTTTCAACATTCAAGGTCACATAGCATAACTTTGTAATCTGAAAGTGATAGAAATGAGAAGAATGGGAAGAAATATGAAAGCTATGATCAGTAGAAGAGTTTATATTCTCCTTATAGAACAAATAGATTAGAAAAAGTGGACATCAAAGTATGTTAGTTTTTTTTTTTTTTGTAATAGACATTGGCTTTCAGAATTAGCATGACTTCCAAACTGACAACTAATAATAAATACAGTACATTTTACCCAAGAGATGACCTTAACTATCTAACATAATGATTTATTATCTGAACAAATACAGAAGAAAATGAATTTTTGTGTTATTGTTGAGTTCTAATTCAATGAAGAATGACATCATGTATTTGAAGAATGATGTCTGAAGATGTGAAAAATGAAAATTTCACCAGTGAAAACAAAGAGATTAGTAGGCAGAGTAGATTTGGAGGAAAAACATGAAGTATACTATATTATTGTGTGTGTGTGCTCAGTTGCTCTGTCGGGTCTGACTTCTTGTGACCCCATGGACTATAGCCCACCAGGTTCCCCTGTCCATGGAATTTTCCAGGCAAGAATACTGGAGTGGGTTGCCATCTTCTACTCCAGGGGATCTTCCCAACTCAGGGATTGAACTGGCATCTCCTGCACTGGCAAGCAGATTCTTTGTCACTGTGCTACCTGGGAAGTCCAGGGTACTACATTATTAGATAGGTAGAATTTGAATTTTGAATGTCTGTTAGGCTCCAGTTGAGATGTTAGGTAGCAGTTGGACTAATGAATCTGAATTTCAGGTGGAAAAGACTAGAAATTGTATTTTGGAGTCACTGGCACCTAAACCATGAGGCTGCATTAGATAACCACTGTAATGAAGAAGTAGAGACCTGAGGGTCTGAGAAGTCATCATTATGATGTCAGAGACAAAGGAAGAAAAAAAAAAAAAAAAAACAAGAGTTAGGAGAACAAACAAGAAGATTACTGACCTGAAGGTAAAACAAGGAAAGCCTATCAAGGAAGATATAAAGATCAAGGGCATTGTATGCTGCTGATGGGCCATGTGAGACAAAGAATGAGAATCATATATTGGATTTAGTAAAATAAAAATCACTGATTACATCAACAAGAGCACATTTGCTAGAATGGGGTTAATCCATGATCAGTGTGGCTTCATAAAAGAATGTGTAGAGAGAATTTGACAACAGTGTGGGTGAACAACTCTTTCAAGGAACTTACCTGAAAAGGGAAAAGCAGAGGAATGGATTTGTAGTTGATATGAAAAAGAGGATCAGATCAGAAGTAATTATTTGTAGTTTTTTAGTTTTTAGTTTAGTTCAGTCGCTCAGTCATGTCTGACTCTTTGTGACCCCATGGAGTGCAGCACGCCAGGCCTCCCTGTCCATCACCAACACCTGGAGTTTACTCAAACTCATGTCCATTGAGTCAATGATGCCATCCAACCATCTCATTCTCTGCTGTCCCCTTCTCCCCCTGCCTTCAATCTTTCCTAGCATCAGGGTCTTTTCAAATGTGTCAATTTTTCGCATCAGGTGGCCAAAGTATTGGAGTTTCAGCTTTTATAATTTTAAATAAGAGGAATTTCAGGATATTTTTATGCTGATGAAAATAATCTAGTATGATGTTTAATTTTAAGTGTTACTGTGACTAGTCTATTCTGCCCAGTTGCCTGGTCAAACACCAATCTGGAAGTTGCTGTGTAGATAATTTTCAGACATGATTAATATTTCAATCAGTAGACTTTGAGACCCCAGTTCAATTCCTGGGTCAGGAAGATCTGCTGGAGAAGGAATAGGCTACCCACTCCAGTATACTTGGGCTTCCATTGTGGCTCAGCTGGTAAAGAATCTGCCCACAGTGCAGGAGATCTGGGTTCAATCCCTGGGTTGGAAAGATCCCCTGGAAAAAGGAAAGGCTTCCCACTCCAGTAATCTGGCCTATAGAATTCCATGGATTGTATAGTCCATGGGGTCTCAAAGAGTCAGACATGACTGAGGGACTTTCATTTTCACTTTCCGACTTCAAGTAAAACATATTACCCTCTCCAATGTGGATGGACTTCATCAAATCAGCTGATGACTTTAAGAGAAAAAATTCTGAAACCTCCTTAGGAGAAAGGAATTTTGCCTCCAGATCTTTCCATTTCTTTCCCTCTATCCCACCCCTTCTTAGGAGAAGAAAATGGCAAACCACTCCAGTACTTTAGCCTGGAGAATCCCATGGAGAGAGGGACCTGGTAGTCTACAGTCCATGGGGTCACAAAGAGTCAGACATGACTGAGCAACTAATACACCCCTTCTTGATCCTATTCTGAGTAGTACCATTTCTCTGGAAAACCCTGACTAATACAGAAGTAAGCAGGTAAAATTACTGAGATGATATTATTGAGTGGGTAAAAGGAAAATGATCCAATGTACATATAAAGGGATTCATAATAAAGACATGGTCATTTCTTCTAGAGAAGTTCTTAAAATTTTTATACCATGGACTTTTGGGAAGGGTGGAGAAGCCCATTGTCCCTTTATGAAAGTACTATTTTAGGACTTAAAACCAATCATATGTCAATGCTTGTGTCCATATACTTTTAAAAACATAAAGTTGTATTATAATAACATGTGTTTCTCTATTAATGGTTTAAATAACAAGTTGAAGTGGCAAGTTTGCAATTGTTTTCGAGTTGTGATTAATGTAAAGAATATCGTAGAAGACTATAAGAATTATAACATAATTTGAAACTATATGTGCTTTCTAACAATGATGGAGTTTCAAATATTGCAGTTCAATGATTGCCAGTATTCATATTTTAAAGAAATATAAAATGTCAGCTACGAATTAGTGAAAGTAAAGATATAGGTTATTTTCATCAAAATTCATGAGCCCTCTAGTTTCCATCCGTGGGAAATTTAGGGGCTTTTGGAATCTAGTTGGTACCTGCTTTACAGAGATGAAAGGCGATTAGGGGAAATTGTGCAAATGGTATAAAAATATAGAATTGGTATTGGGGGTTGGTAAGTTTGTCTTTAATTGCCTCTAATGATTGAGGGCAGGAGGAGAAGGGGATGACAGAGGATGAGATGGTTAGATGGCATCACCAACTCAATGGACATGGATTTGGGTGGATGCAGTAATAAAAATAAATAATAAAAACTAATAAAATAATATGGAAATAATAAAAACTAATAAAAATAAATGGAAAAAAAATAAAATAACACAGAAAACTTAAACAGGGAGGCCTGCTGTTCTGCAGTTCATGGGGTCACAAAGAGTCGGACATGACTGAGTGACTGAACTGAACTGAACTGAACTGAATGGTATAAGACACAAGAATATCAGCTGCTGGTGAGAAATAGGAGGTGTAGAGATTTGGAGATGGGAGAAGGTAGGTAATAATTGGCTGAAAGAATGAATGTCCTAGAGAAGCATCATATGATTGCAAAACTGGTTTAAGGTTTCAAGTTTCATGTCATAAATTTAAAGTGAGATCATTCCCATCAACAGTATAAGAGGGTTCCCTTTTCTCTACACCCTCTCCAGCATTTATTGCTTGCAGACTTTTGGAGAACAGTGTGGAGATTTCTTAAAAAACTGGAAATAGAACTGCCATGTGACCCAGAAATCCCACTTCTGGGCATACACACTGAGGAAACCATATCTGAAAGAGACACGTGCACCCCAATGTTCATCGCAACACTGTTTGTAATAGCCAGGACATGGAAGCAACCTAGATGCCCATCAGCAGACGAATGGATAAGGAAGCTGTGGTACATATACACCGTGGAATATTACTCAGCCATTAAAAAGAATTCATTTGAATCAGTTCTAATGAGATGGATGAAACTGGAGCCCATTATACAGAGTGAAGTAAGCCAGAAAGATAAAGAACAATACAGTATACTAACGCATATATATGGAATTTAGAAATATGGTAACAATAACCCTATATGCAAAACAGAAAAAGAGACACAGATGTACAGAACAGACTTTTGGACTCTGTGGGAGTAGGCGAGGGTGGGATGTTTCGAGAGAACAGCATTGAAACATGTATATTATCTAGGGTGAAACAGATCACCAGCCCAGGCTGGATGCATGAGACAAGTGCTCAGGGCTGGTGCACTGGGAAGACCCAGAGGGAGCGGGTAGAGAGGGAGGTGGGAGAGGGGATCGGGATGGGGAATACATGTAAATCCATGGCTGATTCATGTCAATGTATGGCAAAAACCACTACAATATTGTAAAGTAATTAGCCTCCAACTAATAAAAATAAATGGAAAAAAAATAAAATAACACAGAAAACTTAAAAACAATAAATAAAGTGAGATCAGTCAAAGTAGTTGTGTATTTATCTCCACATGTATTAATCTTTAGGAATGCATATGTCTAGAAAGCTGAAGGGTTGGATTTAATCACAGTGTGATTTTGCCAGTTGAATATGAGAAAGCATGAGGAGAGCCACAGAAATTAAGTATGTGGACATGGAATTCAGGATGTTACAAAAGAGGTTGCAAGGACATTAGAAGATAAAGAACGGTGAAACTGATAAAATCAAAAGGTTTGATGGATTTTTTTAAGACTATTTCATTGCTTTTTAAATTGAAGTACAATTGTTTTAAAAAGTTATGTCAATTTCTGCTCTACAGCAAACTGATTCAGTTATACATATATATGTATATATAAGTTCTTTTTCATATTCTTTTTCTTTGTAGTTTATCATAGGATGTTGAATATATTTCCCTGTGCTATACAGTAGGGATACTGTTTATTCATTCTATATACAGTTGTTACATCTGCTAACCCCAACCTCCCACTCCATCTTTCACCCAACTCCCTCCCCCTTGACCACCTCAAGTCTGGTATCTATGCGTGTGAGTCTGTTTCCGTTTGTTAGATAGGGTCATCTGTGTCATATTTTAGGTTCCACATATAAATGATATTGTATGGTATTTGTCTTTCTGACTTACTTCAGTTAGTGTGAAGATATCTAGTTATTCATGTTGCTTCAAATGGCATTATTTAATTATATTTTTATGGCATAGTACTGTTCTATTATATAAATACACAATACACAACATCTTCTTTATCCATTCACCTGTTGATGGACATTTAGGTTGTGTCCGTGTCTTGGATGTTGCAAATAATGTTGCTATGAACATACTGGTGCATGTATCTTCTTGAATTATAGCTTTGTCTGGTGATGGACCTAGGAGTGGGATTGCTGGATCATATGGTAAAGTCTACTTTTTTTTTTATTATTATTACATTCTGTGTAATCTTTATTTATTTATTTATTTTTATTAGTTGGAGGCTAATTACTTCACAACATTTCAGTGGGTTTTGTGTCTACTTTTAATTTTCTGAGCAATTTCCATATTGTTTTCCACTGTGGTTACACCAGTTTACATTCCCACCAACAGTGTAAGAAGGTTCCCTTTTCTCCACCCTCTCTTTGTTATTTGTAGACTTTTTAATGATGCCATTTTGACCAGTGTGAGGTGATACCTCATTATAGTTTTTATTTGCATTTTTCTAGTAATTAGCGATGTTGATCATCTTTTCACATACCTATTGGCCATCTGTATGTCTTCTTTGGAGAAATGTCTATTTAGGTCTTCTGCCCATTGTTTGTTTGGGTTGTTTTGTTTTTGTTGTTGTTGAATTATATGAGCTGTTTGTATATTTTGGAAGTTGAGCTCAAAAGTTTGCAAATATTAAGCCCACATTATTTGCAAATATTTTATCCCTTTCTTTCTTCCATTCTCCTATACACTGTAGTAATTTTAGTTCAGCTGTCCTGCAATGGACTAAATATTTGTGCCTTTCCCCCCAAATCCATATGTTGGAATTGTAAGTTGTCTTTTGATTGTGTTTGTGGTTTTCTTTGCTGTGCAAAAGCTTGCAAGTTTGATTAGGTTCCATTTGTTTACCTTGTTGTTTTTTTTTTTTTTTAATTTCTATTGCTTCCAGAGACTGACCTAAAATAAAATTGGTACAATTTGTGTCAGAGAATATTTTGCCTAAAATCTCTTTTAGGAATTTATGGTACTCTGTCTTATGTTTAATTCTTTAAGCTATTTTGAGTTTATTTTTGTGTATAATATGAGGGTGTGTTCTAACATCATTGATTTATATGCATCTGTCCAACCTTCCCAACAATAATTGCTGAAGAGACAGTCTTTTTCCCATTGTATATTCTTGCCTTCTTTGTTGCAGATTATTTGACTGTAGGTGTGGTTTATTTCTAGGCTGTGTATTCTCTTCCGGTGATCCATATGTCTATTTTTGTGCCAGTACTACACTGTTTTGATGAACATAGATTTTTAGTGTTGTCAAAAATCTTTCAGGATTATGCCCCCTTCTTTGTTCTTTTTCTTCAGAATTGCTTTGGCAATTCTGTGTCTTCTATGGTTCCATATAAATTTCAAGATTATTTGTTCTAGTTCTGTGAAAAATGTCATGAGTAATTTGATAGGGATCACATTAAATACATAGATCACTTTGGGTAGTATGATCATTTTAATAACATTAATTCTTCCAAAACATCGATCTTTTGATAATATATGATTGCTGCGGGGTTAGGTTTAAGTTGTAAATATAAGATGCTAGCTGATATTACCATACTTTCCATAAATGGCTGATTTTTAAAATAATTGGATGTTTCTTTTAACCAGCACTCTTCATGGAATTCTGATGGAGAATATCTTCACAGAGGAAAGTTTTCCGGAAGGGATATACTATTCTGAACCAGGAAGTACTACCAATTCCAATTGCAGTCCCTGGAAAACTAGATCACATAAATGCTATTTTTTTTTAAATTTGCACTACATTGTGGTAATTTTAGTTCAGCTGTCCTGCAATGGGCTAAATATTTGTACCTTCCCCCAAAATCCATATGTTGAAATTGTAATCTTCTTTGTGATGATATTAGAACATATGGTTTTGGGGAGGTAATTAGGTCACGAGTAGAAACCATCAAGTTGGAATTAGTGGCCTTATAAAAAGAGCCCCAGAGAGTTCTCTAGTGCTCTTTCTGCTATGGAAGTTTATAACCAGAAGTCAGCCTTACAAGGGACCTCACTAGAACCAATCACATAGGCACCTTACTCTTGAACTTCCCAACCTCCAGAACAGAAATAAATTTCTATTGTTTACAAACCACTTAGTCTATGGTATTTTTGTTAATCAATATGAATAGAGATCTCAATCATATTGAAGGTCTGAGATGCTGGATGAAATAAAGATATGTCTACATGCCCAAGTGCAAAGTATTTTAATCTTTTCTGGACAGGAAAAGGTAGGAAACATTGGTATATTCTTTTGCTTCCAAGGGAAATGCTTTTCCTTCCAAGCCATATCATTCTAGTCAGCTTGACCAAAAGGAAGAGATAAAATAAGCAAATATCTCCAGTGTCATGGCTGGTAGATTCCCGAGAGTACTGATTTTCAAAAACAGAACAATTTCATAAGAAACAAAGCTCAAACAATGTCCTTGATACCTAAGAGATTATTCTCTATCTTGATTATTGAGTCTTAATCTACTGTTGTGCACTGGTCAGGAAGACAGGCAGTTAAACAATGCTAGGCACTGAAGTCATACCCATGTATAAATATATGTTGTAGGCCTAGAAAAGATGTTCTGGACCCTAGACATAGAGTGTATATGCATTATCAGAAATTCAAAATAATGTTGTTTTAGAAAATTTTCAAATTTTAGAAAATTTGAAACCATTCAGTTTTTATTGCGTTATTAATAGCAGAATACAAAGAAGAAGAAATACTTAAAATCTTGGGAACAAAGTCATAATTAATAAAGGTGTTGATTTCTCAGTAGTGTCTGACTCATTGTGACCCCCATGGACTACCATAGCCCACCAGGCTCCTCTGTCCATGGGGAATCTCCAGGCAAGAATACTGGAGTGGGTTTCCATGCCATCCTCCAGTAGATCTTCCCAAACCAGGGATCTAACCCAGGTCTCCTGCAATGCAGGCAGATTCTATACCATCTGAGCCACAAGGGAAGCCCATAACCAAGAAGGATAAAGCTACTGTTGCATATCATCTGATTCAAAAGAAGCACTTGAAAATAAAGTCTTGAATCACAGGCATTTCTCTTCATGGGACATTAATAGTCAGCTCCTAAATGGAGCTGTTTGGATTACAATAAACTGTGGAAAATTCTGAGAGAGATGGGAATGCCAGACCATGTGACCTGCCGCTTGAGAAACCTGTATGCAGGTCAGGAAGCAACAGTTAGAACTGGACATGGAACAACAGACTGGTTCCACATAGGAAAACAAGTATGTCAAGGCTGTATATTGTCACCCTGCTTATTTAACTTATATGCAGAGTACACCATGAGAAACGCTGGGCTGGAAGAAGCACAAGCTGGAAACAAGATTGCTGGGAGAAATACCAATAACCTCAGATAATGCAGATGACACCACCCTTATGGCAGAAACTGAAGAAGAACCAAAAAGCCTCTTGATGAAAGTGAAAGAGGAGAGTGAAAAAGTTGGCTTAAAGCTCAACAATCAGAAAACTAAGATCATGGCATCTGGTCCCATCACTTCATGGGAAATAGATGAGGAAACAGTGGAAACAGTGTCAGACTTTATTTTTTGGGGCTCCAAAATCACTGCAGGTGGTGATTGCAGCCATGAAATTGAAAGACACTTACGCCTTTGAAGTAAAGTTATGACCAATCTAGACAGCATATTAAAAAGCAGAGACATTACTTTGTCAACAAAGTTCCGTCTAGTCAAGGCTATGGTTTTTCCAGTGGTCATGTATGGATGTGAGAGTTGGACTGTAAAGAAAACTGAGTGCCAAAGAATTGATGTTTCTGAACCGTGTTGTCATAGTAGACTTTTGAGAGTCCCTTGGACTCAAGGACATTCAACCAGTCCATCTTAAAGGAGATCATGCTGCGGTTCATGGGGTTGCAAAGAGTCGGACACGACTGAGGACTGAATTGAAATGGAGCTGTAGATACTTTCCCATGTAATTTGCAATTATTTTGAACTAATGAATTTGGATTTCTGAGATTCGACTTTTTGTTCTTTAAAATAAAAGTAAAGGGAACAAGCCTGTATATCTAAAAGGAATATGACAAAGATAAATTTCCATAATATATGTGAACAAAGCAAATTACAAAAATTGTTGATAAGCAATGAAAATTAAATTAATGTAAGTTGTCATTAGGTAGATAAATGAATGATAGATAAGATAGGTAGACATAGACATATGAAGTTTCCTTAAGAAATGTTATTTACCTTCAATAGTTCAGGTAAACAAAATAAAAATCAGTCAATACAAATGCCAAATAAATCTTTAAAAGATAAATAATACTCTAGCCGATAAATGATACCTGTTGCATGTTTTATTCAAATTGGTAATTTCAGTAAAATGAATAACAAACATTTTTGTCAATTTTATATATATATATATATATATATATATATATACACACACACATATATATATACACATATATATACTTATTTCAATCAGAATAAATACAAACATGTATGTACCTATTTTTAATTGCTTGCTATTTACTGGTTCTTTTAACATTTTTCATAAGCTTCCACTCCATTGTTTCCAAAACCCCTTTCACTTTCCTAGCCACATGATGAAAAAGTCGCAAAATGTAGGTTGGATAATACGGATTCAAATGGTGCCGTGGATTAAGAATTATCCTCCTTTTTTCTCTGGATCACAGTGAATAAAGGGGATAAGACAGAATAGTAGTGCTGAGTGTAAAGTGAGAAAACCAACTAAGCAAGAGGCTCTCTATATTTAGCAAACTTTCACAAGTGTTCTGAGCTTAGAGAAAATACAAATAAGCTTAGCTCCTGCGTTGTGGTGTCAGTGACATGCAGGCAAGAATTTTTATTTCTAAAATTAAAAAAATTTATTCTTAAGCAGATTTATTCTGTTGAATAGAGAGATTCAGATGCACGATAGGCGGTGCCAAGAAATCATTTTCAAAATCAGTGTTCTATTCTCTATTAAAAATAGTCCGAGTAGATTTAGAAATAGATCTCATAAATGTTCATATTTATAACATTAATAGGAATATTTGAACAATTAACATTGTAATGCTTCAATTTAACATAGATTGCTCATATGTCTAAGACATTATTTTAATAATTAGATACAAAGTAGAGACAAAATATGAGTTATTAAGAGAACTGCCTTTTATTAAATGAATAAATTACATATTTCATTACAAGTAATGAAATATCCTTTTAAACATTAAGAGATAGATGCATTCATTTCTCAATAATAATAATGATTAATCATTTATTCATTAATTCAAAAATTGTATTTAATATCTCTTATTTGTTTTATTCCACATTTAAAGTTTTAAAATTTATTACAGATGATAAATAATGCATAAAAACAGTTATAAAACAAATTAGGATGCTATGAATTTTAATGAAAATAGAGTGTACTCATGATGAACTAATAAAAGAAAAGGCTAGTCTCAAAGAGCTTAGGTTCATTAATTCATTTATTCTCAAGTACGTACTGATTGCCAAATATTTGTCACAGTCTTTGTAAGGAGTTGATTGTAAAAGAAAGAATAACACAGATGCAATTACTGTATTGATAGCTATGGTTCATTTGAAGACTATACATATACATTAATGTATGTGTATGGTTGCAAGTGTGTGCATGTGTATGTATGATGACAAATGATGGAATTACTATGATCAAAGAAGTACCAAACTCTTTGGTGAAAAAGAGATTATGTAGATAATTTCGTCTTTATGATCAGTGAAGCCTCTTGGATGTTAGGGCCTTTAAGGGGAAGCAAACAAACAAAATGCAAGGTGTGCAGAGGAAAGGAAGAAGCCAACCAAGGGCTCAGTTTTGGAAAAGGCACACACGACAGGCTTTGGAGACGTGAAAGAAAGTTCAAAAGACAGTAAGAGGTGAGGTCAGTATAAAGCACTGGAATGAAGTTATTCTTTTCCCATAACGATACTCTTTAAAAACAAGGTTAAAGAATAAGGTTACCTGTTTTTAAAATTATTTCATTAATTCATTTTAATATTTCATAAAGATTAAATATTCACAATAAATTCCTTTATCTGTATAACATGAATAATACTCAAATCATATAATTTCCCATTTAATATGCTCCTTCAATTTGCAGAGCAGTATGTGAAAACACAGAGATAGCCTAGGTAGTCATTTTATTTTACAAAATAGTGAGCAAAGGTGAGAAATGGAATAGAGAAATGGAAAATTCCAACTACAAGTTACTAATTATATTAGAGAAAATTAAAGTGACTCAGTGTGTTTTCCTTGGGAGTAGATATTCTCAATGCATTGTACAAATATGACATTTTTATTAAAATCTAGTTCACTTTTTGCTCCTGACTTCAAACATATAATTATATTCTGTTTTAGCCACTAAATAACACAGGGACAATAATTCTGTTATACTGTATATTAATCATAATCCATTTTTGTTTATACAACCTGTCTCTAAGTGGTGGTAATTATTTGTTTTGAATATTTTTCTGAATCTTGACATGAACACTCATTTAAAAATCATTCTCAATTAAATAAATGCTCATCGTTTTCTGAACAGAGGATTTTGTTAGTCTTTCTAAGTTACCAACACAGTTAATACTGGGGCAAAGTCATATTTACCAGTTATATTATATTGGCATATCAATGACATTAAAAGTCTACTTGTGTAACTCTGATATCAAAATTGTTTTTCATTTTCAGGAATTTGGTCTTGTCTTTTGGTATGCTTGTTGTTTGCATGTTTATTTATTTGTTATTCATTTGAATGCTGGTCATTATTTATACAGTGTCAATTTCTCAATGACAATTTTTTTTATCCAAGTGAGGCTTACAATTTCTTCTGTTTAAGGTCAGGTCATTTAATACAGACAGAGACTGAGAATACTCAAAACTAAGATTAAGTTTTTGAAGAATGGTCTTTGCTACTTTCTACAGCATAGCACTTCATGGATCATAACGGAAACCCTAAGATTTTATCTTTTCTCTTTGGTAGTCTGTGAACTCCATTTTCTGTCTTCCCAAATACCAGAGATGTCAATAGCCAAACTCTGCTTGGTTTCTTAGCTTCTTAGCTTCCATTTAAATGGCATTTCCCCATGAGCCACTTACAAAGTGCAATACAAAGCATTGTTTCATGAGTTTTAGCCAATCTCATTGCACTTTTCTTCTTTGTGGTACTTTCGTCCCTTAAGCCCTGAATTACTTGGTAGCTTTAACAAGTCTTCAAATATTTTTCAAATATTTTTTATTGTTGTCATTGTTAATTGAGCCCCACTTTTCTGGTTATTTTTAATGATTTCCTCTGAATCTGTTGATAAATAATAAATGAATCTGTCATTTACAAGTAAATTGTACTTATCTCTGCCTCATTCAGTTCCCCCACCTTAAATATGCAGCCATGTATTTCAGTAAAACCCTAAATCTCTTTTTTAATATATTTTCCATCAACAAAAGTAAGCACATTCAGAAAACAAAGAAGTACAGACACATATACACCTGTACACAGTTTGACTTATCCTTTGCTTTTCCTTGCCAGAGTTTCAGCTTTTCTCCAAAACATAGCAAAGTAGATTAACATGTCCAGATTTCACATCATTATACATAAGAACTGATTATAAAACAAAACACCTGTGTATTTTTTCCACTCATGGAAATAATGATTTATAAAGAAGATTGAATTGTCTTGAAAGATTTCATTAGAGACACTACATATTAATATTATTAACACAGATTAACACTAAATCTTCAAAATATGGTATGTATATTATGCTTAACAACACATCTCAGTTTGACCATCACATTTTAACTTTACATTAGCTACATATGACTAATAGCCACTATATTTGAAATCACAGTACTAGTTCAATTTCAGTATTATCTTTATAACTAACAAGTGATTATGGTAATCAATAAACTACGTTCCTTTAATGTAACATAGATAATACTTGTAAAGCACTTGATAAGGAAAACATAGAGAACATCCTAATTAATGTCAAGATGTATATTATTTTTACATTTTATTCTCGTCCATATTGCATATCATTATTTAAAATTAGGACATATTGGTAGTTATCAGCAAGTGCTCCTTATTTTTAAATCCAGAGGAATTGCAGTTTAGATTTTCTTTTAAAATTAATTATTTTATTAAGTAAAACAGCCTGCAAAGAGAGAATTAAGATGCAGTTTCATATTAATGGCCTAGAGTCTTTCATAGATTTTTGCTAAGAATATAAGTTTTTAGGCTACATTGTACTGGAAAATATTATACAATTTTAAGGACCATGGGCTATATTATATTCATCTGTTTATCTCAAAGACACTTATAAGATTGACTGGAGTATATTTAAATTATTTTATGAAACATTTTTATTCTAAACTTATAATTAATATTTTCCAGAAAAATATTTATTTTTTTCTGAGAGGTTGGTGGTGGGCAATTTCTGATTTGATGTCTGATTTTGAGAGGTTCCAGCAAGCATGCATGGATGGTAATAATCTTTTGTTATAGAATAGTTTCCAAAATTATGAGAAAAAGCAATAAAATTCTAATTTAATTCAAAAAATATCATTTGTTTTGGTACATTTGAATCATATAATCTATATTTCATTTTATGCAGTCCCAGCAACAGCTTTCACAAAGCTACATAATAGTGTTTTCCGAGACATTCAGCTTTTCTGAGAAGTGGGGTTTGAGAAAGAAGAGGAGAGATATTGGGAATGATATTTGAAAATTATTAAAACATATTTCTTTGATATAGTTTGCTATGAACTTATATCCATAGGTCATACTATCAGGTTTATTATCTTAGAAACATAAATTAGTCATTATAAAATTAGGAACATATTATGGAATATATAAGTGATTGCAACACCTACCAACGTTTGGATACAAAGATAAAACCATTCTTACCCATGGATTTCTAGTTTCATTAAATCACAGAAAATGAGTTTTATGACCAGTCCTCCAGATGGGCAAATGTTCACATGCCACACAGCATTTTGCAGATTTATATGAAAAGCAATCTGTAACCATATGCATATTAAAAATGAGGAAATGAATCTTCAAATGCGCACGGATCGCCGTTAGGTGTACAGCTGTACATGTTGGAAGTTCTCCTTCCAGCGGGTTGACCTGATGCCCTTTTCCTGTTTGTCAGCTAGGGTAACTAATAGTGATTAACCTTTACAAGAAATTACACTCCTGAACATAAACAGTGTCTCCTTGTACTGGTAACTTGTGAGAATAACCTATGCATTTTACCAAAATGAGACATGAATTTTGCATCATTCACAGTTATCATGCCCAGAAATACAAGGGTGTACAGGGTCCCATATTTAGTTTGGTGTCACAGAATTTATTTCCTTATTCTTTTGTATAACAACAAAAGTATCATTAATAGAAAAATGATATCTATCAAAATATTTTGGTCAAGATTAAAATGTTTTAATCATTTGTGTAATCAGAGATAATTTACTATTCATACATTTTCTAAAATCCTGTTTCTCAATTTTTTAATGATAGAATAAATATAATAAGTACAAAACATATAATAGCATAAATAATGATAACATAAATACTACCTAAGAATTCTCCTCTTCCTTCTCTTTCTCCCTCTTCAGCGTCTTCTCTCTCTCTTACTATCAGAGTTTAATGATTCTTTAATTTCCTCCTACACATGGTTAATTGGGGGAATGCAAAGATTTATAAGAAAGCATATTACATTTGTTCTTTTATAATGAAATAAAATTATGATATGATGCATGTAATCTATATCAACAATTCCAAGGGCTTGACTCCTAAGTTTTATAAAGACGAAGAGTTTCTTATTTGACTTAGTGCTAACAGGACTTGGAATTTTGCCGGTCATATAATAAACTTTCAAAAACTGCTAAAATAAAACAAAACCTACTGTGGATACAGTTACAGATCTTTAGAAAATCAATTGCCATTAAATTGTAAAAAAAAGTATGATTTGCTCATAGACATACTTTTTGTATTTTCCTCATAAAAATCATGTTTCGTTAAATGCTAAGTTCCACATGTGAAATTATTTCACATGATGTAAAAGTAATAATCAGTTTTGAGGATATATTGCAGTGAATACATCATAGCTTTTAATATAGTTTTACATTTTTTAATTCTCAAGATCATTCTAAGCTACTTTTAGATTTTATTAAATGTATTCTATAATCACACAAATATTCCTCTATTCTGTACAGGCTTCTCTAGGCAAGTTAGGTCATTAATGTATTTTTCTTGCCTGATTGTCCCTTCAGCAAATTCCTGAGCAGAATCAAATCTCACCAATGGTCTCATTGACCCATGAACTAAATGTTTTGAACTTTGGTAGTTGTAACAATATGTTAGATTATCAAAAATCACTTTTTTGGAATGAACATGAAACTCAAATTTCTGTAATGAATTGCTAATTATGAAATCAAGAAAATTAATTTTGGCAAAAATATGGCAGAATATAAATCATCACAAGGATCAAAAATTTTCTATTTGCATCGTTTGTAACCCTGCTAGTTTACTATCAGCATAAATCTTTACATGTAATTTTGCTTTACATTGATATAATTCCTTAACACAGAATACTGTGACAAATATTTAATAATATAATATAAATGTGTTATAAAATATAAAATGTGTTATTTTACACATTTTGAGGATACATTGATTATTAAAAATAACAATTAATTAGAAACGCTACTGGTTTAAGAGTTACAGTTTATTCCTTCATGTTCCCCCAAGTCAATTTTATTCCCCAGCTCTGTATCCAACTCGTCTTGCTTCCTCTCCAAAAGGAATTAAAGATCACACACTTACCTATTGTCTTTCAACCTCTGTGTTTCTATTTTTTTGCCAGAAATGACCAGACTGGTTGACCATGCCTGGAAACTTCTCTCAAAATGTGTGACTTGACCTAACAATACCACACAATAGAAATAACATACAGTAGGAAACCTCTAACCCTAGTTTTGTGCTATGACTACTGGGGAAAAAAATCATTTAATTGATAGTTTCCACAACTGTAAAATGGTGATCTAATTTTGGATTGTTTGAAAAATTACAGTGTTCTTATATAAAAGCTGGCACAAAATTTACCTGGAAAATTATTTCCTCCTTCAATACTTAATTGGTGATATTCCTTCATCTCTTCTTTCAAACTTTCTCAGAGATCTTCCATTTTTGGTGGGCAGGACCAAAATTTCTGTAATCATGTGGATGTCTAAACAGATGATGTTGACAACTAAGGGGAATGTTTACACTTTTTATAAATCTAGCCTCAACAGAGAAAAAGCAGAAACTCTTCTATATTTTATAAGCTGTTAAATGGTTTGTTGGAAATTATAATCACACATTAATAGCCAGCCTCTACTGATTGTCTATCTGAAATAAAGTTTTATTGAAACACATAAAATATTTCATTTATGTGTCATGTTCACAGTTACTGTTGTTTAAAAGTGCACATTGACATGAACTAGTTACTTCTTTCTTGCCTAATAGAGCTTAAAATATGGATAAATGACATATATTAATAAGCCACTTAACGTATAATTTGGTGTTTCTAAATGCAACTTTTCCTCTTAATTAAGTTAAGCATTCTTCTTGTAATTCTGGTTAAAAATGCTAATTTTTAAATGTTTTTAATATTGGAAAGCAAAGCCAGATTTTATGTTTTATTCAAATCACATTTATTCTAAATAAAAACTCTTCTAGAAGAATTTTTTTCCTGTGATAACCCCAAACAGTGTTTATTTAAGTGTTTCAAAATACAAAAATAAAATTAAGATCCAATATGTTCTCTAGTAATCTCAATATGAACACAAATTGTACCAGGTATTATTATCATATCCAAGAATATTTCATTGCTTCTCATTGATCCAACTAAATCAACAATCTTCTGGGTTCAAGACTTACAATGCCTCACTCCCCTCACCCCCCAAAGGAAGAGTAGTTTCATGCATACCCTGCTTTCTTGGAAATAGGGAGTATAAAAAAACCCCGTAGTTTACTGAAACCATATTATTCTTAAAATACACAGATAATTAAGGCAGAAAGATTTATCATGCACATTTGTATATAAAGAAAATAATACACCTAGTCACATGGACAATTGCCCTAGAAGACATATCTGTAAAAAAGCTTACTTGTGCTACCCTGAAAAATCTGAGATTTTAGTATTTTAGTAGTTGTGATTTGGCATAGCTATGCTATTCATTTATCCATTTTCTATCATCAACATACATTACATCCCCAAAAGCTATTTCAACATCACTGAGAGAGGAAAGAAAGAGTCCTTGTTAAATAACCCAGTTCTTGCATATGTTAAGTGTTGGATGGACATTGCATCTGTTTCTGTATTCTACACGGCCCCCCACCAACATGTATATTTTCTAGAACAGCATTCAACATGTTCTGCTCTTGTTTTACATGATATTGAATCTCATGAACTACACCTATTCTACATTGATTTGTTTGTTTGTTTTCTCCAGTAACATGCTAAATCTTTAGTCACAGAATTCTGTCACAGTGATGCAGGCCAAGTAAACCTGATTTACCAACAGGATTGTTCAAGGAATACATGTAAATCTTAAGCCCAATCAGTGAGAAAACCTTTTGAGATATTTTTCTTCTGTGTTTGTTCTTGCTTTTGTTTTCTATTAATGGCAGATAAGGAGGGCTCATTTTTTTTCCCCCATCTGATTGTGATACCCTTAAAAATAGAAGCACATGACTGTCTGCAGCCATAGCTTCCACTGTGTAGAGAGAACAAGCCTTAGAGAAAGAAGTGAAAACAAAAAGAAATCAAAAGAATAGACAGAGATAAAAGAGGAGAGATGGTGCTCGACTCTATAATTCTGATCATTTCTTTGGTTATATACATTCCTGATATATTGATTTCTTTTTACAAAAGCTATTGAATTCAACTTTTTTCCTACCTAAATTAGTTGGAATCCTTTTGCAAACAAATAAGTGCTAGTAATCTAATGCTTTAATATTATAATAACTACTAAGTTACATACTTTGAGAATTTTAAGGTGCCCCCAATTTATCATCTTTCCCTTTGCAAGTTCTGAAGCAACTGAAGGAAAAGCCAAAAGCAGATAAATAACCATACTGTTGATATAACTGACATTGGATAATATGCCTTGGATGTTTGACAGTAGGGCTTTGATCCCATACTCCAGAACTGAAGAAACTTACCTATTTGTAAGAGGCTGTGCTGGACTTCAGCATCTGTTGGACAAAGTCTGTCATGGTGAGTTACATTATGGAGTAACAAAGAACTTGTGCTTCAGAAGATAGCATAACTTCATAGACATGAGGGAGGAAGGCACCCTCTACTTTCTCTTCTAAATACTCTCATAAGGCAGGTAATTCCTTCTGCCTAGAGGAGGAAGCAGTGAGGGAATAGATAATAGACCAGAAGGGTTACACTGATAGGTGTCCCATCCTTGTGAAAGGAAACATCAGGAATTGTAGTAAGTCTGCCCTCCTAATACATAAGGAGAAGCACATGGTACTTTAAATTAAAAATTGGATGTGGTGTTTTTTAGAAGAATCATTTTAGGAAAAAAAAATCTAAAATGACAGGCAATTTGTTTAAAAATAGTTTGCTGTTATGTGAAACATGACATTTTCTCTGTTTTAAAATTCTACTACTTTTGTAGCCAGTATGTTTGGTGTAATTTAATTAGTTTCTTAAGCATGATTTTGCATCCTAATTATATAAAAATGATTTGAAACATGAACTTTAGATGGAAATGAACAAACTTTAACAGGAAAATTAATATTAGTCTTTTTAAAATCTAATCAGTGTGTTGTCAACAAATGCTATTTTCAAGGATGTTAAGACTCTAGTCTAACCTTCAGCTTCAGGTAATACTTAGTCATGTAGCTTTTCTTCTTGCTACAAAGAAACCATATTTCTGCATTACATTCCCTACATTTTGTCTTTATACACCCATACCAAAAACTGTAGAATCAGTATAAAAGGGGATAGGAAAGTTGTTACTGCTATGAGTTGGATTTTCAAAGAGACTGCTAAAATAGGGCAGCACTTTCAGGAATTCAAAAGGTGGTCACTTTTTCATTGCCAGATGAAAATAGCAGAAAAGTCTTACCGTTTTTGCTTTTGTATCTGCCCCTGTTCTTTTTCTATCCATGTATTAATAATTCAGCATGAATACTTGCATTGCATTGCTTGAGATTTTGTTAAGAGTCTGCAAGTGCAAAATTGAGACAAAATGAAATAATTCTCATAAATTTCTCCTACATCTAACAGCATTCTTAGGCAACATTCTTAAGACATGTGAGTCCATAGATTCTGAAAAATAAGTCTAAATTAAAACTTTATAAACAAAAAATTAAAAATTATACTCTGCATTTTGTGTGATCATTCATTAGCAAAACAATGGAAAATGGTCATGACAAATATCAAGTTGGTAAGAAGTCAAATTTACTTATGCAAAAGTCACTTGTGGATTATTGGAGAAGAGTGGGATCGAGTAAATAGGTATTTTAACTTTGACATGGATGCTAGAGTTCTAAGCAAGTAATTTTTAGCTATGTGATTAATCCAAACAATGTTTGACTAAGTTATTCCAGGAGATGATTTAAATTTATCTTCATATTGCTCTTGAATGTTGTAGTAATAAACATTACCTTCCCAGCAAAGAACCTCTATCTAAACTATAAATAAAAGTAACCAGTGGAATATCTTCAACTGAATTTTCAAAATGTTATGGTCTTGATTTTTATATTCTATATGTCTCTAATGTATTTGTTGATAATTGTGTTTTTAAGTTATTATTTTTGGATATTTATCAAGAAGCAGTGTGCACCAAATGTATTATAAATCTTAACTCTTGCACTGAATAAAGGATTATTTTTGGACCAAACTAATTTCTCAAATTAAACAATTTCTCATTAAGAAAACCATTATTAAATGAAATAATTCCATACCAGGCACAATACAATTATCATTAGCCCAATAATAGGTATAAAATATGCATTAAAAATAGTGTATGAAAGTGACTTAAAAGATCTAGAGACTAACTGTACCTCAGAAACTAGGCAAAGTTGAGACACTGATGCTATTTCTATATAAGTAAAAGTACACAGAAGTAGCTCTGGCAATCGTATTTACTGAAAATTTCAGACTTGTTTCTTCAGAGATGCTTTCTAAACACCTCATAGTATGTTTCAAGGAAATTTATGAATCAAGCAAAGAAATAAAAATTGAAAACATTGAACAATTTTTTGGTGGTTTTTCTGTTGACCTCTACAGAATATTGCCACCTAGTTCTTTTTGTCTCATTTAAAACTCTTTCCTTATTAAGCTTCTGACATCTTTTCTCATTCAACAAAACAAAGTTCATATGTATATTGTCTGTTATGACAAGTATAGTTAAAAGCAAGACCAATTATTTCATACAAGAAAAGAATAATAAGCAACAAAAAGAATACATATATATACACATACAGCATATTCACACACAGGAACATGTGTACATATATGTATATTTTCCCTTCATCCTTAAGGGTTCTATATTTTAATTTAGAAATGGTCATTTCAGACTTTAGTTAGTGCTGTTATTGAAAGTCTGATTAGGTATTATCCTGATTTGCTTTTCATTAAAATGTAGATTTATTATTTAACAAGTTAAAGGAATGATTTCTTTAAAAAAAGTTAAGAAAATGATATTTCTTCACCATGCTTTAAAATATTAGTTTTCATTTTGCCTCAGAATAAGATGTTTTATTCATTGGCAAAATTCCCAGGCCAATAATATAAAGGGAATAAATTATGTACATTTGGATGGCACTTTAGTGAGTTCTTAATTAAGAAATGGTAACCATAATCTAAAGGGACAAATTTTATTTAGCAAGCAAAAGAACAGATCCATTAACCCCCATAAATTCCAATTTTTAGCACTAGAGATGAATTTTAAATTACTGTTAATTTTTATCATTGTGTAAAAAAACTAACCTTAGGATATTGATTAAGCATAAAGAATGAATGAAATCTCCTTAGTATATAGGTATAACAAACATTTTGAACATATAAGTATGAAATGTGAACACAGTCATTATTTTGAATGTTTTGTTATTAAATAAACAGTGGATTTCTAGCATTTGAAGCAGTTTAACACACTGTAGTTTAACACAGAGCTAGTTATTGATCAGATAAAAATTTATTTAAAGTTCATCTGAATATTCATAGGTGTAGATGGTTTGATTGGATATTCTCTGATGATAAAAAAGCACCTTAAAATCGGTGGAATATATTACAAATTTACCCTATAGTTTTTTTTTCTTTTGGAAATTGATATACATATGTTTTTGAACAGAGAGAACACAAAGCAACCAAGAAGATCCATTTATAAATGGGGAGGAAGGGAGCAGTCAGTTAGATATTTTATGCTATGTATCAAGATGGAAATAAAAATAGGGTAGATCTCAGTATTTTACTAAAATAATAATGGTTAAAATATTTATGTAGTAAACACATACAGATAAAAGCTTAAACATAATAACAAGCATTTCTGGAAATTTTAAAAGATAACGTTCTTTACAAGTAATATTTTCTCAATTTGTCCCACCCTCTCCTTCCCCCACTGTGTCCACATGTCCATTCTCTACATATGTGTCTCCATTCTTTGCATGGTGATAGGTTCATCGGTACAATTTTTATAGATTCCATATATATGCATTGATGTATGATATTTATCTTTCTGATTTACTTCACTATGTATAATAGGCTCTAGGTTCATTCACCTCTTTAGAACTGACTCAAATTCTTTCCTTTTTATGACTGAGAAATATTTCATTATATCTATGTACCAAGCTTCTTTATCCATTCATCTCTCAGTGGACATCTGGGTTGCTTCCAAGTCCGAGTTATTGTAAATAGTGCTGCAAAGAACATTGAGGTACATGTGTCTTTTTTCAGTTATGGTTTCCTCAGGGTATGTGACCCATAGTGGGATTGCTGGGTCCTATGGTATTTTTTTTTCCCCTAGTTTGTTAAGGAATCTCCAAACTGTTAAGGGATCTCCATAGTGGCTGTATCAATTTACATTCCCACCAACGGTTCAGTAGGATTCCCTTTTCTGAACATCCTCTCCAGTATTTGCTCTCTATAGTTTTTTGATGATGGCTCTTCGGATTGGTGTGAGGTTATACCCCAATGTAGTTTTGATTTGAATTTCTCTGATAATGAGTGATGCTGACCATCTTTTCATGTGTTTATTGGCCATCTATATGTTTTCCAGTGGGAAGCTGCTATAGAACACAGGCAGCCCAGCCTTGCATTTTGTGACGACCTGCAGGGTGGGGTGGGAGGGGAGGAAGGCTCAAGAGGGAGGGGATATATATATATGTGTGTGTGTGTGTGTGTGTGTGTGTGTGTTTATGCACACATATAGTTATGAGTTATTTGCATTGTTGTACGGCAGAAGCCAGCACAATATTGTAAAGCAATTATTCTCCAATTAAAAATAAATACATAAATAAAAAGTAATATTTTCAAAGTGAAAAGCAAATGAGTATTTAAGCCAGCCTATGAAATATTTATTGATTTGTAAAATTCTGGTAGAAGTGATTTGCTTGTTTTTGTGTAGAATCCTTTCACCTTTCAATATGTTCACAAAGATGTGATGAATATTTAAGAAACTGATGATTTTATGAAAGTTAATGATTTTTCATATGATTTATGAAAAAAAATACATTTTATGATGATGTATTTAACAAACACTGGCCTTTGATTTATAAGCAAAGATGGCTACTTATTAATGATTTAGTAGCAATACTATCTATCACTATCAGGGAAAAAGGTAAGAAAATGCCAATAAAAATCAGTTGTATTTGACTTTTCCCTTATTAAGGAAAAGTATATTGGCTTATAGAGACACGGTATACTTAAAAATGTAACCTCCAATACTATATTCCCAAAAACATTTTAGAGAGTGTATTTAAATAATTCAACCATATATGTTATACGTGGCTAGTTAGAACATTGAAAGAAAAGATTGATTTAAATTAAGCTATTTGTCTCTTATTGCTGCATGATTTCTTTATCTCTCAAAGATTAGACTGATGCTCAAACAGTATTTCTGCATTATAATATAGACCAGATTGTCCCAATTTCTTTGAAAAGGATGTTATTTTAATAATTAAGTTGTATTCTAAAAATAGTCTTTGTCATAGTGTGTTGTTGTCCGGTCGCTAAGTCATGTCTGACTCTTTGTGACCCCAAAGACTTCAGCACGCCAGGCTTCCCAGTCTTTCACCATCTCCCAGAGTATGCTCAAACTCATGTCCATGGAGTCAGTGATGCCATTCAACCATGTCATCCTCTGCTACCCCCTTCTTCTTTTGCCTTCAATCTTTCCCAGCATCAGGGTCTTTTCCAATCAGTGGGCTCTTTACATCAGGTGAACAAAGTATTGGAGCTTCAGCTTCAGCATCAGTACTTCCATAGAATATTCAGGGTTGACTTCCTTTTAGATTGGTTTGATCTCCTTGCAGTCCAAGGGACTCTCATATTTTCTCCAGCACCACAGTTCAAAAGCATCAATTCTTTTGTGCTCAACCTTCTTTATGGTCCAACTCTCATATCTGTACGTAACCAATGGAAAAATCATAACTTTGATTATATGGACCTTTGTTGGTAAAGTGATGTCTCTGGTTTTTAATATACTGTCTAGATTTGTCATAGCTTTCCTTCCAAGGAGCAAGTGTCTTTTAATTTCAAGGCTGCAGTCACCATCCTCAGTGATTTTAGAGTCCAAGAAAATAAAATCTGTCACTGTTTCCATTTTTCCCCTTCTATTTGCCAAAGGCAAATAAGGGCCAGAGGCCATGATCTTAGCTTTTTTAACGTTGAATTTTAAGCCAGCTGTTTCAGTCTCCTTTTTCACCCTCAAAAAGAGACTCTGTACTTTGTCTTCACTTTAGCTTTTTTCAAACTCTGAAAAGTGCATGTTTATGCTTTATGGAATTACTGAGTCAATTCTGTGTGCTGATTTTTAGGATCGTTCAGAGAAAAATTTTTTTAAACTAAAGTTACTCTGAATTTAATGCTGTCAGCATTCTTTGAGATGTTTACCACGATGTACCAATATCCAATTTTATAATGACTTTAAATAATTTTTATCAATTTAATTGGCATATATTAAATTTCTCATTATTTAAACTGTAGTTAGTTCATATTTTGATACCTCTTTTAAATTAAAAAGAAATTTGTAAGTCATTACTACAAACTAGATGTGTGGCTTCAATCATGCTAAAAGTCATTGGTTAGAATTTTATTTCCATTTTTTGCATAGAAACAATTTGTTATAATTTTATAGATAATATTTAAATATCTAACTCTATTTTAGTAATATTTATGATCGCCACTTATTCCATAATTTCTGTTTGGTAATGTTTAACAGGAACTCAGTGAGTAGTAAAATATCTTTTTTGTACTGATGTAATAGCCTTATTTCACTGACACTCTCAAGTAATAGTTTACCCTATTTTAGACTCAAAGAAAAGTTTCCTTTTCTTAGGTCTTATAAGGGATTGCTCTGTCTTACCTCTCACCTATTATTGATGAGGAAAGGGCTCTCCGTTTCATTGCCACTCTTTTGTAGATAACTTACACTATTAAAGTATTTTTTCAGATTTTCTCTAATATTTTCAATTTCATTATTTTCTTTCTAGTGTGGATTTATTTATCCTATGAAGTAAGTAGTGTCAACTTTTAAGGTAAGATTCATGTCTTTGAATTAGATTAACAGTTACTAGATCTAAGTTTTTTTTCTCTACCATTTTCTTAATTATCTTTTTCTGAAATAATCATTAGGAACAAATTGATGCCTTTTAAAATAGCACATGGGCTTCCCAGTTGGCCAAGTGGTGAAGTATCTGCCTGCCAGTGCAGGAAACTGAAGTGACGCAGGTTCAATTCCTGGGTCAGAAGGATCCCTAGAGTAGGAAATGGCAACCTACTCCAGTATTTTTGCCTGGAAAATTCCATAGACAGAGGTGCCTATGGGACTACAGTCCATGGGGTCACAAATAGTTGGACATGACTGAGCACACACACATAAACTAGCATAATATGTTTCTTAATAGCTTTTTCATAGTTTTCTTTCTCTGTGGAGAGTGATGGGGTCCTCAGTCCTAAAGTCTAATTGACTAAAATACCCTAAGAATTTGTCCAGTCTGTAGTTTACAATATGTAAGCTTATTTTTTTGCTCCAGTAACTACATATTTAACTTCTGTGTGTTCATTTTTAATATGCATGCTTATATAATCTTCTACTTTTAAATCACACACTCTGGTGAGTTATATGCAATTATACGAATACTATTATTTTCTTGTATCTGAGTTAATTAATCACAGTTATTGTACTCATCTACTTTTTCTGGATATAAATCTGCTTTTTGAATTTGTTACATATTATTACTACAAATTCCTATATTTTCATGAAAGCAATACTAGCTATTCTAATAAATAGACCCTGATTTATAACAGCTCAAAGGCACCATGAATTATGATTTCTTTTTGCTAATAACAGTAAAACAAAAATGGCAGTTCTTAATGGTAGATATCCTAGTCTCCTTCCAACTTGTTGTACCTCTATCAGTAAGAGCCTCAGAATTTTTTTTTTTCCATGCAGAAGGCAGAAGAGAAAAGAGATTATATGTGAAAAGCACATCCACAGTTTAGAATCTTACACTGTAAATGGAAATGAACTCATCACTTCACATTCCGATGGGGGAAAAAAGTCACATGGCCACGCATTGATTCAAGATCCGCTGGGGTAGGAAATGGCAATCAGCTCCCTGTACTCTTGCCTGGAAAATTCCATGGACAGAGGAACCTGTCAGGCTATAGACCATGGGGTCAAAAAGGGTTGGACATGACTGAGCACAAACACACACAGGCAGGCAGAACCTGGTCCAGCAGCTACTTTCTAGTAACAGTCGCAGGCCTCTACCATGGACAGAAACAGAAGAATTTACTGGTCTAACCATTTCTTCCAACTCACTTTTTTTTTTCTTTCTTTTGTGTACTTTGGACATATAGTTTGTAGGTTTACCCTGAATCTCTGAGTGGAAATTCTCTCTCTTTTCTCTCTCTGTCCATTGTTCTCTCCCCCTGCCCTTTCCCTTCATCCTCCTTAGTACTTGGTTTTGTGATCGCTTCATCCTGATACTAAGACCCCCAAATACTCTGTAGCTCGTATAGTCATGATGAAGATCATGGCACCCAGTCCCATCACTTCATGGCAAATAGATGGGGAAACAATGAAAAAGTAACAGACTTTACTTTCTTCGGCTCCAAAATCACTGCAGATGGTGACTGCAGTCACGAAATTAAAAGATACTTACTCTTTGGCAGAAAAGCTATGATGAAGCTAGACAGTTTATTAAAAAGCAGAGACATTACTTTGCCAACAGAGGTCTATCTAGTCAAAGCTGTGGTTTTCCCAGTAGTCATGTATGGATGAGAGAGCTGGACCATAAAGAAGACTGAACACTGTAGAATCATGCTTTTGAACTGTGATGTTGGAGAAGACTCTTTGAGAGTCCCTTAGACTGCAAAGAGATCAAATCAGTGAATCCTAAAGGAAATCACTCCTGAATATTTATTGGAAAGAATGATGCTAAAGCTGAAGCTCCAGTACTTTGGCCACCGGATGCAAAGAGCCAAACTGGTTGGTAAAGACCCTGATGCTAGGAAAAATTGAAGGCAGGAGGAGAAGGGGATGATAGAGGACGAGATGCCTCTATCGGATGGCATCACTGACTCAATGGACATGAGTTTGATCAAGCTGAAAGAGATGGTGAGGGACAGGGAAGCCTGGCATGGTACAGTCCATGGGGTCGCAAAGAGTCTGACATGACTAAGTGATTGAACAGCAACAAATTATAGTCATAGATCAGTCATCCTTCACTATGTTGACTTTTGGACATTACACTGATCAACTTTGTTTTAATGTGATGCTCACTTTTAGGCTGAGTGTACTTCTCAAACCCTGACTATGTATCCTTGTTATAAACTAGTGTCACACAGGTAACATAACATTGTCACATTCCAAAAAGTTTAAAAATTTACTATATACAAATCTTTCACCTCCTTGGTTAAATTTATTCCTAGGTATTTTAGTTTTTTGGATGCAATTACAAATGGCATTATTTTCCTAATTTCTCTTTCTGATAGTTTGTTGTTAGTGTATCGAACACAAGTTTTTGTATATTGATTCCATATCCTCCAAGTTCTAACAGTTTTCTGATTGAGCTTTTTTTATACATAATATCATATCATCTGCAAAAAGTGACAGCTTTGCATCTTTCTTTTCAGTTTGGATGCCTTCTATATTTTTTGTTGCCTAATTACTTTGGTTAGGTCTTCCAATAATATGTTGAATAAAATTGTCATTCTTCTCTTGTTCCTGATCTTAGGGGAAAAGTCTTAATTTTTTTACTGTTGAGTATGAATTAGCTGTAGGCTTGTCTTATATGGTATACATTATGTTGAGATGCACACCATCTAAATCTGCTCTCTTGAGAGAATTTGTCTATCATAAATGTACATTGAATCTTGTCAAGTGTATTTTCTTTATCCTTAAATTAAAAAAAAATAAAGCAAAAAATATTAAAGCATTTGTTCTGACCTAGACTAGTGATACTACCCTCAGTTATTCTACAGAATGCCATTCTCACCCCTTGGTTCATTCCACAACCAGTAGTCCAGGATGCTAGCAAGATCAGTCTGAACTTTTTATTTTGAATTACTGTTCTCTCTTTTTTTTTTTTTTCTGAATGTCTTGTGACATTTATAGCTCTTGCTCTAGGTTTAGAGTATTATGGATTTAAAGATAAAGTCCAGTCTTTCGTATTGCTAGATCACCTTTCTATAAATATGTCAGCTTATATTTCATTAATCATATTTGATGCTAGTCAATTTTATATATTCTTTTTTGACTTATGCCATTTTCTAATCTCTGTATTTATTAAGGTGTTAAAAATTTAACCATATTTGATGTGAATATTTCTGGTTGATTTAGTGCTTCCAAATATTTCTAATGTTTATGTGGAAAAGTAGATAAAAGCACACTATTAATAATCTGTATCTTTATCTGATTCATTTTATGTAATCCCTATGTGTCCTTTTTTTTTTTTCCTTTGTTTGTGTCAGCTTGTTTTGTTTGAGGTTTTGGGGGTCTTGTTTTTTTGTTTTTTTTTTTTTTTTGCTATGTATGTATAGACTGCTTAGCATCTGGGAATTAAGTCCATAGGAATAGGAACTAAGGAACTATCAAAACTTTAGAACAGGCACAAGAAAAGTGACCCATAAAAAATGACCTGATTTTTACAGTTAGAACCTCCAGATAATTTGAAGTGAAGGAGACCTTATCTTTTTAAAACAAAGTTAAACTAATCTGAGAGTCTTTCCTGAGATGTCTGGGACTTTGCACCACAGTTAGTAAATTGATCCATGGCTGCTTTGTTTCTCTGGACTTGAGAACTCAGAGAGCTTACTCTTGCCTAAGGAATAGATTTGTGCTCATTTCTCCTTTCTCCTAAAGCACAACGAATGATAATGACAGAAATTGCTCCCATGGCTCCCTCTAAATGTCTTTAAGGTATATTTCAAGAAAAATTACTTTTCCCCATCCTGATTTAAACTTCATGTTACCCAGTGATTCTGAGTCATTCATGAAATTTAAGCAGTTTCTGAAGTTTAAATTAAAATTGTAAGATAACTTAATAATTAAAAATAAAATCACCTGTAACAACTCTGTTCTGACAAAATAGTTTTCACTTTTGCATGATTTCACATGCTGGCATCACTTTTCTTTTTTTCAAATAAGATTAAAAGAGTATGTGTGAAAAAATAATTTCCCATCATAACCAACACCTTCATAATAAAGTTTTTCTCAGTATTTATACTTCTAATTTCTATCAAGACATATCTTATACCATGATGACCTTCAGACTAATATTCCCATGTGAGGTTACAGTCAAAAATGGTTTCATACAAAATGATTCCAATTTCCATTCTGACTGAAGTATATACTTCAACCTCACTTGTTTTTGTGAAATTGAAAGTATAATACTTATTTGCTGAAGTAAGTATAAGTTTAAGAAGATTTTGTTTTCTAACTCACACAATTCTACAAAAGGGAACAACTAAAGATAAATTTCATTTGTCATATTCATAATTTCATATATTTTCCTACAAAATAAATGTAAATGTATATTTCAGACCTGAAAATAAATGGAAGGAATATATATTTTATGTGCTGCTAGCCATGTAAGGTAAATAGACTTCATGTTTAATATATCTACCCAATATTTAGGAAGTTTTTCCTGATGTAATAAATTATTATTTAAAATCTTGGATTATCTTTCATACCACAAAGATTCTGATTAATCATGGTCAAATTTTTATAAGTAAAAATGTAGCCATTATGTATTTTATTTTGTACAAAATATAAGAAGTATTATTTTGCTGATGAAATACATATTTACTTATCTGAAATATATGTACAAATATATGTTTATATTTTTTATACATACACTCCCATTTTTATTTTATGTATTTATTGGAAAATTCAGTAAATGTAATAAAATTAATCTACATGTTGATAATATTATATCAAATTTGGATTTGACTTTCTAGTGTCTGCGTTACTGACATTTATTATTTTGTTTGCTTCCTTTTTTAATTGTTGCTTTTTTTTCCCCTTATTTAACCTAACTGTTATATCATTGGACTAAATACACTATGTTGAAAAGAAAACTTTCACTATCAACCTTCACCAATAATATAAAGAGGATATATTGTGGCTTTTTTAATGCATTTATTTTGATTATAAAATAATACATGGTAATGCTGGGAAAACTGCCAGGGGATAAAGGTCTAAAAATAATCTGTAATTCACTTCCAGATGACAACATTTTCATTATGTTTCCTTCCAGGTTAATTTATATTTATATTCACATATAAATAAATATACAGTGCAGTCATGAATTTATGTAACCTGCATTTCCCTTGATTTTAAGAACTTGTACATTATACCGTTATAGTAAACCCCATATTTTACTTGGCTAATCTCTTACTGTTTCTAAATTGCAGTTTTTGAATATAACTTTAGGAATTACTGGTAGTACTTGCTTCCTTAGAAAAAATAAATTTCAAGTTGCTGATTATCTCAAAATATATATTTTATGCACTTTGAAAATATATTGTCAACTTATGCTGCAGAAATTTTCCACAAATTATATTCCAAAATTATACATCAGAATCAATAATCCATATGCTGTTCTTTTATCAACACAATTAAAAATATATACTAGGTAGGTCACATGTTTTTCAATAAGCATAGGGAGGGTGGTAGAAAAGCAATATGAAAAATTTTATGCATTTAAGAGACAAAGGCTGAGGGGATTTAGGAATCATATGGAAAAACATCAAATGACTCTTAAGACCAAAAGTTTTCCCAAACTATAATAAATGTTCGACATGCCTCAGATTCCTCACTCTCTCCCTGACTTCTGGCCTGAAACATTCATTCTCCAGCATCGGAAGTGTGAAATAAGGGCAGACAATAGCTCTTTGCTGAGTTACTTCCAAGTCTTGTCATGGGCTGAAGAGAGACGCTTGCCCAATGTCATTCCTTTTCCTAGTGACAGCCCATGTGTAATAACTAGTTGGTTTGGCGGTACAAAGGTCCATATCCTTTGCTCCACTTTGATACAACTCTGAGGGGCCATTCTGATTCTAGAGCTCCCTTTGGATAAGACCTTTGTTATAGTTCAACTTCTACTACTACCTAACATTGCTTCTTTATTTCCTTAGAGATGGAAGTAAATCTTCCTTAATTCTGAGAATGTTTAAAATAAAGTTTCTGTATGTAAATTTCCATCTCAGAGTCCTTCTGGGTGAAACTGACTTGCAACTTGTAATCTTGATAACACCAGTAGAAGAAAAAGCATATTTCTTATTTTCTTTTCCCTATGTAACAATTGGAAAAAGACTGATTAATAATGAGGCTACTTTATTCTTTAAAAGTAAAGGTATCACTAGAAAGGGAAAGTTGAACTCCACCTCCATTGAAGTTTTCCTCTATTACCTCGATTAGCAATTTTTTGAACAATGCCTGGTGCTTTCACTATGTATGTTCCATTTTGCAGGAATAGGGGGCCTGCTAAGGAAATTGGAATGAGGAAGAAACTTTAGAGCTGATTTTCTCTGAAAATCAAAGTTCTTGGGGTCAACCTGAAGTGGAAACAACTGTTCAAAAGCTTAAAATATGCTGGCTAAGAATAAAATATGCAATATGCCTCAAATATGAAGTGATTTGAGGACTTTTAACCTAAACACATTTTAAAATGTCAAAGACTAAGTCTACCAACAGGCAAATGCAAAGCATAGAGACCAGAACTGTGCAAACCCAGCCCTCAGGTCTAATCTCTAAGGAGAAGAAAACCAGTCTCAGACAAGGTGCATATGAAGTCAGGGAGAATGGTTAGATATTTTTCCTGGAAAGTATCTGGTCTAGGTAGGGATCTTCATGTTAAAAATCAGTAAGATTGAAAGAAATACGGCAAAAATTACAGAGAATAATTTAAAAGGAAGGCAAAAAGGGAAGAATGACTTGCCAAAGTTAAAGGCAAAACATACTTTTCACTTCTAGGATAATACAAAATTTTACTATCAATGAAAAAGAGTTATACTTAAAATACAAAGTTAAGATAAACAGATAATACTGAGGACAAAATTATTCTAGAAAAAACAATAGCAAAATAAAAACTTTAGTAGCAGTTTCTCTTGTATCAGTACTTAAACCAATAGTCTGAAAGAAAGATTGGGATAATCACTGAGAAATGAGAGAGAAAGTTAAGTAACAACCACTTGAAGCAAGATAATTATTATGAACTACATATTACAAAATATTAAGAAATGAATAATTGAAGCAGACATCTAAAAGCAGAAGTTATTTGTCAATAATTAATTGATTAAGGCACAATCAACACTTCATATATTATTTCATGGCTACTGAAGCACCTCCACAGATGCGTAATATTCAAGTAAGTTAAAGGGTTGAAATCAGGATGGTTTCAAACCTCCTGAAAGTTATCAAGAGTAATTTTTGTAGGGCAATGAAAGAAATCCAGCCAACCTGTAACACTGCTGTAAAATCAAAATTATAATGGTCATTTTCCTATTTTATCTTAACTGCTCACATGGTCACACTTAAAATTGACTGCCAGCACTAGTAACTACCTTTTTCCTGAAGTGTGTATTTTAAGAATCCTGTAGAGAATTCCCTGGCCGTTCAGTGGTTAGAACTCCATGGTTCCACTGCTGGGGGCCTAGTTCAAACCCTAATCAGGGAATTAAGATTCCACAAGCTGAGCAGCATTGTCAATAATAAATAAGTTAATTAATTAAAAAATAATTCATGACAGAATCAAAACTAGGGGGAAAAAAGCCACTATATATATATAAATCCTGTCTCCCAGATAGCATGTCTTTTCCCACCACGTTTACTTATTCTAAGTGCTGTACTCCAAGAGTCCTTTGACTCACTGAGAACCCCAACCAATTGTTGCCACAAGTTTTCACTATGGAACAATCAATTTGTTTTCTCACTTCCTTTATTAACAATACCATCCCCTAAAGTCTCACGCTATTCTCTCCATCTGACATATGCAAGTAGACAACCCTCACTACAGTTATTGATCTATTTCGAGTTCACACCTAAGTGTCTGAATATCACTAGAAAAAGGATATAACAATATTATATAGTCCGATTGTATTTATGTATGCAAATCTCAAATCGGCAGTGTTACATGTATATATTAACTTCACATTCCCATTTTCTGATATAACTATTTTATATTTCATCTACCTGCCCCTGCATACTCAGCAGAAACATTTTACTAACATTTTGTTTAAAAAAGAAAGCAATTGGAAGATAAAAACATCATACTTCTAACAATGCTCCTTCTTCTGAACACTTATATTCTGACTTCACTCATATTATATATTAAGAAGTCCCTTACTTCTATCAAAGGTCTTGTAACTGAGCAGGATCCTATGGGACCTTCCTGGCACAAGATACCCCCAACCATGTCCTCTACCTGTCTCCTGTTTATAAAATAAAAAAAGCTGTAGTCGCCCAGGCCTCCCATTAGTTACAAAAGCCTGACTCATGAATTAATGATCCAAAGTATGTAAACCTGCAGTGAAAAAAATAGCAATTGAGCTAGGAGAACTAAGCATTTAAACAGTAAATTAGCCATGTGACAGTAACGGAACCTCTAGTTCTGCCCTAAAGTACCTAGATAACAATAACTGCTGCACAATCCTGTGTTGTTTTACATATGCTAAACCTCTACGACATGGAAGAAGTTAATTGCATGATGACCATTAGTAAGTATGCTCCAGACCTACTGGAGCCTGAGGGTTGATAGTATTAACTCCTGTGACAAAGCCCTGTTATTTCACAATCAACCAATCAGAGAATTGTGCACAAGCTTAATCATGCGTCCTGCAACTCTCCTCCCTCAGCTTGTCTTTTAAAATATTTCCCTGAAACTCATCTGGGAATTTGGGTCCTTTGAGCAAGGTCACCCATTTTATTTGTACAGACCATGAAATAAACCTTTCTCCCACTTCAAACTCTGATGTTTTGAGATGAGTGTCCTCACAGTGTGTTGGGCACATGAACTTGCGTTGGAAAATAGTCTATCATTTGTAATCTGATTGCTATACCCCTCCATCAACTCAAGTATCAACTCAATACTGCAATTTTCTTCTCTCATCCTTTATCATCAATAATTATTTTTTAAATTTATCACTTATAGACTTTTACTATAAAAATCCTTATTGCAAAAAGATTCCTTTGGCCCAAACTTTCCCTGTCTGTTGTCCCTTGAAAAAATAGTAACCTGAAAGAGGTGTCTATATTTATGTTTCTTTTACTTATACACACATTTTTTTTTCAAGTCATTTCATATGGACTTTTATATTCATCTAATTTTTAAAAAGAATTTAAAAAGGACTTTGTAAGATGGATGAATATTAAATATATTTTCACAGCAAAATGTTTGAGTTATTTATATATTAGATTATATTATAAGGACTGTTACAATTGTTCTAATCTGTAACTCTCAAAGAATAATGGTAACTAGATTATTAAGACTATAGATGAGAAAAATACAATTTGTAATTGGATATCTCTACTTTTAATCTTCATACATACAAAAGAGAGAGAGCATAATACATTCAGAGGGAATATTAATAATCAGGTACTTATACAGGAAGTTTAAATATTGGTGAATATCTGCCCAACCATTCAAGCAGGTAGAACTTGGAGAGTTTCCATTTCCACTCAAATATTTTAAAGATACAAGGTAGACAAATGTATTAGCTATAGTTTCCAAGAGAAACACAATTAAGAAGATATGTATATGTGTATAAAGAGAGAGATTGCAGAATCTGCCTTCTGCAAGATAGAGACCAAGAAATGCTGGTTGTTTGGTTCAGAGGCGTAAGAACCAGAGAGGTGATGGCATATTTTCCAAGTCTATGTCTGAAAGTCCAAAAACCAGGAACATCAAAGGCAAGAGAAAAATCATTGTTCAGATCAACGAATCATGCATATATATATATATATATAGAGAGAGAGAGAATATTTCTTCTCCAAATTTTTATTATATCCAGTCTCTAAAGGGTTTTTATGATGCCCATTCATATGCAGAGGGCAATTTTGTTAACTCTGTCTACCAAATCAGATGCTAATCTCTTTTGTAAACATTATCCCAAATATACTTAGAAATAGTGTTTAATCAGGGTATCTGAATATCAGTGATACAGTCAAGTTGACACACAAAAGTAACTATCACAAGATTTTATGTTTAAAAGGCTGAGCTATTATTTATTTTGATATTATGTATATTAATTTGATGTATGTTGTAACATGTAGTCAATCTCCAATATGTCATTGGCTAAGCAAACTCTGTATGTGTGCTCAGTCATTCAGTCATTCCAACTCTTTGGGATGCCATGAACTGTAGCCCATCAGGCTTCTCTGTCCATGGAATTTTCCAGGCAAGAATACTGGAGTGGGTTGCTGTTTACTACTCCAGGGGATCTTCCTGATCCAGGGATCGAACCTGCATCTTCTGCATCTCCTGCACTGGCAGATGGATTCTTTACCACTGCACCACGTGGGACACATACCCATAGCATATAAAAGTACTAGTTAAAAAAGACTAGTTTGACTGATATTTACATTTGTAGTTTGAATCTTTTATTCATTTAAAAAATTGGGAGACCCATTAGTTGTGGCCTGTCACTGAAAAGTGTTTACCTCCTAATATTTGACCGATGGACTTTCCCAATGGCTCAGCTGGTAAAGAATCTGCCTGCAATGCAGAAGATACAGGGGGTGTGTGTTTGATCCCAAATTTGAGATGATTCTCTGAAGGAGGAGATGGCAACCTACACCAGTATTCTTGCCTAAAACATCCCATAGACAGAGGAGCCAGAAAGGCTGCAGTTCAAACCATCACAAAGAGCCAGACACGACTGAGCAACAAAGCACGCATGCCTGTGTTTGACCAACCATTTTCCTATGTCTAGAATTTGAAATAATCATGATATAGCTTACTGTAAAGTGAAGTTGCTCAGTCATGTCCGACTCTTTGTGACCCCATGGACTGTAGGCAGGCTCCTCCGTCCATAGGATTTTCCAGGCAAGAATACAGGAGTGGGTTGCCATTTCCTTCTCCAGGGGATCTTCCTGACCCAGAGATCGAACCTGGGTCTTCCGAGTTGCAGGCAGACACTTTACTATCTGAGCCACCAGGGAAGCTTACTGTAAAACACTTTTAAAGATAAATTTCAAAGCTAAGTGTTTATTTTTATTTTGCACATATATAAGCATGTATAATGCATATGTGTGTATACATATATATATATATTTATAAATACATGTGCATAGGTATATAAAACCAATACAAATTATCTACATATAAAAAGATACAAAAATTTTAGATAACATCAAAATATTTCATATAATTAATGTAGAATTATCTCGCTTACAAATAAGATTCTAGTCAATAGGGTTCACAGGCAAATTGTTTGAAACATATTTAAATAACTTTTCACCCTTCCAGATACCATGCCTCTCGGCCTCTAATTTTGCAGTCCCTTTTACTAAGAGCCAGTGTGTGTATCTGAACCTTAACTTTGAACTTGGCCAAGTGGTGAAGCCCATGGTGATGAAAGTGTACTGATTTTGAGCTTAGGCTTAAAAAAACCCTCACCAATTTCAGTTTCCCTCTTGCAACAATTCCATCTCCATGTGAAATAAGTCCCACGTAGGTCTGTTATCTCAAGAGAATGAGATCTAGTGTAACATTGGTCAGTTTTCCCTGGCTTACTGGTAGAAATGTGAGCAAGTCTCCCCAAGAGGCACAGACTGCTTAGAGCAGCTCAGTGTAGAACAGCTAATATCAAGCTGACCTATAGATAGACGCATGAGCAATAATATATTATCATTTAAAGCCACCAACTTTTTGTTGAGGATTCTAGGCAATAGAGGTGCAGTGTAGGTGGATTTGCAATGATTGATCTGAACATACTCTGATAGTCAAGAAGACCTAAAGGTAAAAGAGATTGCCAAATTATAACAGGATATACACCTGATTAAATGTGGTAAAGAATATTTAACAATAAACATTAGAAGACTGACTTTACTTGAGTGTGCCAATCATAGTTGCATACAGCCTTATGTGAGGTGCACTCACTTCATGCCTGAAAAAATGATGAAATTAAACACCAAGCCCTTATCTATGAAATTGCCTAGCAGAAAACAGAGAGTTTTCACATTGTTTGAGGAATATACAAAAAATTCACTGGCTTATTGTCAATTTTCTTATAGATACAATATAATTTCTGGACCAGTTACTTTTTCCCTACTTTTCCCACAATCGTTATTAAGAATACCAAGAATGGTAAGGAATATAAGAATCAACATGAAGATGTTTCCTTACACCCAAGTTCCACCAGGCCTGCGGCAACTTTGTAAGAAAAACACTTCACCTTTGGCCAAAGAGTAGAGAAGATAAAACATTATTACCACACCACGGCATCATCCTACAAATAGCTATCTAACAGCCTGATTGCTACATCTTTTGTTTCATATATTTTAAATAGTGTGAATGTAAATTTATAAAGTGAATTAAGAAAGAGGAGAGAAAATAATCTTTTGCTGGAGCTATTGTGTATACACACACACACACACACACACACATATGAATGTATATATTGAGCTTTGCTAGACAGTTAAATCCATAGAAATATGCCTTGGTGAATCTAGAACTATGGGTGTTCTGAATGTTAGTAAGAAATCCTTCAAGATGCTAGCAGCACTACAAATAATTGTCTTTCCAGCTGTGATATTGTATTAAATAAGCAGTATAGAAAGAGATATTTAAGACTTTTGTACATTTGGCTATGGTCTTTCTAAAGATTTACTGTGCCATATATCACCTGGATAAAACATTGATCTCTCCCAACAATGTCTTTTCAGTTTACTCATAATTATTTATCTAATTCAATTCTAGAATTAAACAGTGTTTATACATTACCACTCAACTCCTAAAATATACCAGGTTGTCATGTTTTCACTGTTCAAATGTGAAAATTAAGGAAATCAAGATGCTATCATTAAATAAACTCACAAAGATTTCTGTTTTTTTTTAAATTATAGGTCAATATTTTTACATACATTCATATTTTTCTCCTTATACTCCAACTTTCACACAAATTGAAATACTTAGAAATACTTAAAATTCTGACTGTGATCTCCCATAGAATGAAAAAAAAAAAAAAAAAAACTATGCCAAAGCTATCAACACATATAATGCATTGTAAACAAGGAGAGAGGCACATATAAGAACTACTTTGTTTATTGCTGTGTTAGCATACTAATGTTTTTTATGGCTTGTGATCATTTAAAAACATTCAATGATCTTGTAAAGAAAAATAGGCAGAAATTCATGAGGTTTTTTCTGTTTTCTTTTTTTTTTTTAGAGCAGATTAAATGAGTGCCTTTTAAAACTGTAACCTTCAAGTACATGGAGTATTATAACCAGCTGCTGTTCATTTCCACTGAGAGTAGAAGACATAGAGATATGTTTAAATCACAGCAGGAGTGATTTAGATTGGACAACAGGAAGATACACTTGACAGAAATTCATACTGGACCATAAAAAGATTACCAGGGGAGATTTGTAAACTCCTATTCCATGCAGGTCTTTGCAAATAAATTAGATTCTACAACTACTGTGACAGTGAGTTCTTGTAAGTAGGTCAAGGAGATGAACGATGAAATGCTAAGGTAGTCAGAAGTCTCATTGTCCTGTTCTAGGATGGTAGGAATTATCACGTTGTACTCATCCGCCTTCTCACGCACATGGCTTCCTTTGTTCCCCTTACCTACCATGAATCCTAATGTCAGTGTAAATTGGTCATTTCTCTGTTCCCACTGTGGTGCTTTGTTATGAACAATAAAAGCCTACACCAGGATAGCAAATATAAAGAGAACTAAAATGATGCCATTTTTTTATTGAATTGATTTATTTCATACTTCACTCAATATTAAAAGATGCCATTCATTTTCTATATTGAATGTTATAGTTTATCAGAATTATTTATTACTGCCTTAATAGTGCTTCTATCTTGCTATTTTTCACTTGTTGTTTTCCATAATATAAATCAAAAAATTCTGTGCTTTCAGATAGTATTCTATCCTGTTTTTGAAATGAATACCTGTATTCGAATGAGATAGAAATAACATACTAGTATGAAAGTGTAAAAACTGTTAAAAGGATAGTTTTCCTTTACTACTATGTTCTCCTAGGTTATGTTTTCCCACTTAATGTAGTATCCTTACTAGAATAAATTAAAATGTTATTTCTGTAACTAAATAGCTATCTATATTCTTTTATGCTAAGTATGGAGTTGATTTATTTCAATGTGTCAATGATTCCTCCTATCCCATGTGTATTCTCTTTGGCAGTACCTTTGTCATACTCCTATTAAGAAGTAGTTTATTTCCTCATCTACTGAATCTGAGCTGGAAATGTGACTTCCTTTGACCCACAGGATGGTGTACAGATGATTTTAGAGTTCAAGAGATGACTTCTGAAGAAGTGTTTAACATCCTTTCCTTTCCTCTTCTAGCAATAAGGCCATTATATGCCACTGGAACATGAGAAACCAGACGAATGAGAATTGAGGAACCACAGCTACACATGTGAGTAAAAATGTATGGGGCCATTCAACCTCAATCAAGTCATATTATGACTGCAACCCCATGAGAACTTCAGGAGAAACCCCTCACAAAGTCCCTAATCAGAGCCCAGCTCATGTTTCCTACTCAGAGCATCATGAACAATTAAGATGGCATTGTTTGAAGCCACTATGTTTTGGTATGGTACTTAAGGAGCAATAAATAACCCACAGTGGCATAATGGACATATTACATCATCAATTTATAATCTACAAACAAAATAAATTATAGCATGAAACATGCTTTTACTCATGTGAAAATAATAGTCTATACTGCATTATAATAGTTTATGATGTACCTTAATAAAACAATTATAAGTGAATGCAAAGTATAATATAAGATAATTAAAGGAGAAGACATATTTAAAGGGAAAAAAGTAGAGGTGGAAAAACATAGACCTATACAACCAATTAAATAAAAATTTCCAAGGGTCATGGACTGTTTAGTATATAGCACCTGAATGACTTAGGTAGGTAGATGAGTTTTTAAAAAATATTCTTCAACTACTATTGATAAAAGCACTATCTCTATGTCTTCAGTTTTCCAGTATGATGCTCTACCCATATATTCATTGTACTATTTTAATTGTCCTTTATTAACCTTTTCTTTGGTTCTTATTTATTTGCCAAGACTTTCAAAAGCATAAGTAGATAACATTCAGTGGGATATAGGGGAGTCAGGAAAGCAAATAAACCCAAGTGGCATAGTGCAGCTGCCTGCCAGCCAGAGTCCTAAAGCAGGGATCATGGGGATCGTCAAGTATCATTGGTGGCAGTGACGCTAACTTAAGCTGATTATTCCTGTGAAAAGATTTTGACTGTCTTTCTTAGTTATTGTCCAGGTTCTACTATCCCATTGATTCTACAAATGCTCTGATATATCTATCTTGCCCAACCAAAACTGGTTTCTATTGCTTCCAACCAATAAGTAACATTGTGGCAATATCTGAACTGAGTGGAAGCAATAGGGCCCCAGGAAAATGAGGAAAACCTGGGACTGGACACCTGAGTTTGTAGCATTAAAAGAGTGAAAGTCAGGAGCTGGGTACCTGGCTACCCACGGCATACAATAGAGAAACATCTCAGCAAATTCTAGTCTGGAAAGTAGTTCTCATGGAGAACTACTATTTGGATAAATAAGAGGCCACTTCTGTGGAGAAAATGAGAAGTTTAAGATGTTGATTTCTTTTAATTACATTGGAAAAATTCTATAGAATAGAAACAGAAGCTCAAATAAATTTAGAAGTATTCTATATTTTAGTCAATTTTAACTATAACTTGCTGCTAAATAACTTAACCCGATTGATATTATTTTCTTTCCTCCTGCTATGGCACTTGTAAATCACAACAAAGTATCTAATCAATTTAGTAGAAAGATCCACAATTTAGCTTAGAGGATGATTTATATTTTTTTCTGTATATTCCCTAAGGACATTTCATGTAAACAGAAGTTGGCCAACCATCCAGGTGAATTTATGGTGAGTTCTGTAAGATCACCATAGCTTTGCCTCCTAAGTATACTATCTGGTAAGAAAAAAAAAAAAAGATAAGCTACTCTTTTCAATCAACAATATACATTTTTTATAAATTCCTGAGGAGCCCGGTTTTTGAATATTTAATATTTAACAGAAACCAAAACACAATTGAGAGAAATTAAAATTAACATAGTATTAAGTAGAGAAACCATACAATTTATTGTTCACACAGTGACAATTTTGCGAGTGAAATGGAGTATTATTGACAATAACATGTGGATATATAAGGGCTTTCCAGATGGTTCAGTGGTAAAGAATCCACCTGTCAATGCAGGAGATGCAGAGTTGATCCCTGGGTCAGGAAGATCTTCCAGAGAAGGAAATGGGAACCCACTCTAGTATTCTTGCCTGGGAAATCCCATGGACAGAGGAGCCTGGAGGTCTGCAGTCTGTGGGGTCACAAAGAGTTGGATACTATTGAACACACACACACATATATAATGGGCATGAGTTGATCTGTTCCAGGCAAACTGGGAGATACAATCTCCTTCTCTTAAACCATATTGAGGATCCATTCTTCTGGATTTTCTTAATTCCACTTGCAGTATTCTTCTTTTAGGTAATATTCAGTACACTTGGAAACATTTTTTTCAAAGTTTGAATTTTCCACAAGAATGCAAACTTCAAGAGACAAACGACCTTATGTGTCTTATTCAGCATCTAGCATGGTGTATGGTATGTAATTGTGCTAAATATTTGAAAAAGTATTCATTGTTAACTATCCCTCTAGTGTTTGGTGTAGACACAAGAAAAAATCCAGATAAAATTGTTACAGAGAAGAAGTTTCTTTTCTTGGGTATCCATATGACAGAAGGCATTGTCCAATATACTATTTTTGGATCTTTACTTTAGTGAAACTGATTTAATACTTCTGGAAGATAATGACAGAAAATTATATCAATCGAAGAACTGAGATAGTTCCATCTATCCATAAATGTGATTCAATGCTCACAAATCTAATTTGAGTATGGATATAAAAATACAGAAATATAAGAGATGAATGGAAACATTAATATCAGTAATTATTTTATCAAATAATCTTGGGACAGTTTTTCTACCTTCAAATTACCATCCTGGATCTCTTTATTGAGTTTATGGACTTTGTGTTTGCACATAATTATGAAATCTGTATAATTTTACTTTATTTAAAATTTTAAATTGCTTGAAATTTTGGTTAAAACTGAATATATATGAATTACAAATACTGTCAAGTGGTAGTTTGTCAATTACTGCACTCTTTTAATATATTTTAATCCAAAATGAATTACAAATATTCTCAAATGGTATTGTGTGCCTTTAAAATATTTTAATACATATATACAATTAGCATCTCTAGTATTGCATGTGATACAGTTATTCTTTCAAAGAAAAATTGTTCCTAGATGACTCAAATCAGTAATTTTTTTATTACAGAAATAATATAAGATAAATGTTAAGTGTGCTTCCTTGCTTTTTATTTTCATATTTTTCACCACTAAAATCCATCAAGAAATTGCTCCTTAGAGTCTTTTATCTCAACAGTTGGGAATCATGAAGTAGAATCTTATAAAACTGCAAATAAATTTTGAATTATTACTTGAAAATATAATACAAGAAGCTATTTGAAATTCAAAGACCTGCTTACAAAGCTACCAATATGTCAACATTTTTTATGTCTTTCTCATTTAAAATATACCCACACACACATGCATACACATTATTACACTGTAAAAATCCCTAAATAATTTTAATATCTTTTATTATATGGAGAGAGAAGTTCAGAAAAATACTATATAGTAGTATTAATATATATTTCATATATATGAATTACATATTAAAATTTTAAGTTTAATTATATATTGATCTTATATAAAATATATATTTCTAGAAATAAATATCTGTGATAGAGTCATAACATTATAATTAATTTGAAGTGAATATAAAACATGAAATTAACTCTCCATTCTATCATGGTTTCCTTGATGTTTATGTCCATTCTTTATTTCATTCCCTTAGAAAATAATTACACAAATTGGTCAAAGCAGTGTTTTTGATTCCTCAGTTGGACTTCATCAAATTCATGAAACACAGATTTAATTATAAATTTGAATTCTCTACTTTATCCAACATAGAAGAGGAATACATTTTCTAATATAAATTCTAATTTCAGCTATACAAGTCTTTGACAGCATGATTGAGTAGTTTTTTTTGACACATCTTCTACCTTGAAAAATAACCTTTATAATCTTCTTGAGTTTTTGAGATAACAAGATCTTTCTGCAAAACAGACACTGAGGAAATAATCACAGTGGCTTGCTCTGCCTCGTAGCCCCCATTTTATCAGCTCTCTGCTCTTCAATGTCCTTGTTGACCTCCAGAGTCGAAGCTGAAGAGCATCTTAAGGCTTTTTTCAGCATTGATTAGAAAATAAGCAAAAGATTAGCATGGAAATTAAAGCCTGAATGCATACTTTCATTCTCATATATATTGAGTATACTTATTAATTGAATTTAATAACAAGTAGGAATGCAATTACAAGCAATTTACTTGATATTTGTGTCCTCAGAGCATTTTAAATTACAGAACAAAAAGTCAACACAAGGAAGGAATGCTATTGGAAATAGGGGAAGCTATGAAGAGGTTTACTTGCTGGCTCATAGAATGTGTACCTTTTAAAGCTCAACAGACACTAACAGATGTGGGCTTTAAAAAATAATGAGCTTACTATGAAGGTGGCCCTATCAAAAATTTTTACTACAAAATATGTTATACTGTTTATGAATTATTTTTATAATCCATAAATTAATCATTTTGTAATCATTCAAGAAGAATGAAGGTAAAAAGGATGCCATTATCATTTAATCATAAGTCTAAGATTTTAAAATTTAGATACAAATTGTTTTCTTTGAACATCAATATTTAGTTTTATCAACAAGTTCTTTCAAGTGGATAAGGTAAATAGGTATCTTAAAGACACTCAGTGGAGTCAAGTGCAAGCATGCCTGTGAAATCTCATGTACATATTTAGTTAACAATTGCAAATATATTTTCTGGAATTACTACTGTGTATGTGTTTAGTCATTCAGTCTTGTCTGACTCTTTACGACTCCATGGACTGTAGCCCTCCAGACTCCTCTGTCTATGAGATTTCTCAGGCAAGAATACTGGAGCAGGTTGCCATCTCCTACTCCAGGGGATCTTCTCAACCCAGGGATCAAAACTGTGTCTCCTAATTATTATTGAAACTGTTGAAATGTGAAAAGAAGTATAGAAAAAATATTGAAAGCAAATGTAGAAAAAGGATTTCTTATTCAAGTAAGTTCCTTATTTCTGGCATCATTTTTAAAATTAAAATAACTTAAAATATATTAATAATGACAATACAGATAAAGGACATGAAACAAGTTATAATTCATAAATGGTATCTTACATGAAATTGCAAGAATGAGGATAATAATACAAATAAACCTCTTCAAGCCAGTTTCTTTGTTGTTCTCTTTACCTGTTAGGTTTATTTTATTCTTTTAAATACTTAAGTCAAAACCCAAGTTTATGCTTGTCTCCTCTCTTTCTATCCTTTTCTTTATTCACATTATAAACAAATCCAGTCTGTTAAGTCTTCAATATTCAACTTTTGATCAGTTCAGCACTGATAATGTCACCAACCAGACCCAAAAATTGTGGCAAACAGGACCAGCTTCCTATGTGAGATAACTGCAGTAGGTCACTGTGGATAAAAGGACTCTGCTCTTGGCTTCTTGAAATTCTTGACAGTTTTTAAAAATGAGAATCCAGCATTTTCATCTTGCACTGGTCTGTCAAATTATGTAACCAGAACTGACTGCAAAGGTTGTCTAAATGCTTTCCTTGCTTCTGCTATTATTCCACTAGGCATGGCATAATTGCTAAGATGATCTATCAAAACTTAACTTAAATCATATTACTCCTTTGCTTAAAGTCCTCTGTGTCAAAGTTGAGATTTTGACTAATAAAGTTGTTAATAAGTTTTGTACCCTCTTCAGTTTAGTTCAGTCGCTCAGTTGTACCTGACTCTTTGTGACCACATGGGCTGTAGCACATCAGGCCTCTCTGTCCATCACCAACTCCCAGAGTTTACTCAGACTCATGACCATTGTGTCGGTGATGCTATCCAACCATCTCATCCTCTGTCGTCCCCTTCTCCTCCTGCCCTCAGTCTTTCCCAGCATCAGGGTCTCTTCCAGTGAGTCAGCTCTTCGCATAAGGTGGCCAAAATATTGGCGTTTCAGCTTCAGCATCAGTCCTTCCAATGAACACCCAGGACTGATCTCCTTTAGGATGGACTGGTTGGATCTCCTTGCAGTCCAAGGGACTCTCAAGAGTCTTCTCCAACACCACAGTTCAAAAGCATCAATTCTTCGGCGCTCAGCTTTCTTCACAGTCCAACTCTCACATCCATACATGACCAATGGAAAAACCATAGCTTTGACTAGATGGACCTTTGTTGGCAAAGTAATGTCTCTGCTTTTTAATGTACTGTCTAGGTTGATCATAGCTTTTCTTCCAAGGAGCAAGCATCTTTTAATTTCATGGCTGCACCATCTGCAGTGATTTTGGAGCCCAAGAAAATAAAGTCAGCCACTGTTTCCATTGTTTCCCCATCTATTTGCCATGAATTGATGGGACCAGATGCCATGGTCTTAGTTTTCTGAGTGTTGAGCTTTAAGCCAACTTTTTCCCTCTCCTCTTTCACTTTCATCAAGAGGCTCTTTAGTTCTTCTTCACTTTCTGCCATAAGGGTGGTGTCATCTGCATATCTGAGGTTATTGACATTTCTTCCGGCAATCTTGATTCCAGCTTGTGCTTCATTCAGCCCATCATTTTGCATGATGTACTCTGCGTATACATTAAATAAGCAGGGTGACAATATGTAGCCTTGACATACTTCTTTCCTGATGTAGAACCAGTCTGTTGTTCCAGGTCTAGTTCTAACTATCGCCTCTTGACCTGCATATAGATTTCTCAGGACACAGGTCAGGTGGTCTGGTACTCCCAACTCTTTAAGAATTTTCCACATGGACCACAGCCTTGCCTCAATCACTTAGATAATATCAAAATGTAATACATATTAGAAAATGATGAATATGAGTCTTTGTTATTTTAGTTGAGAACATTATTTAAGCTTACATAATTTTAATTTTAATATTTCTTTTATTTTACAACTTCCTCACATAGGTTCTGAAAACTTTCAGGCAAAGTTTGGTTCAAGTTTTGACTGCTGACACACATATGTACCTAGAGGGTATTGAGATATTTTATTACACAGTGGAACTTTGGGGAAGAGTAGGGTAGGTCCCTAAGCAGACATGCTTTACTGACAAAGCTATTTTTAAGTAAGATAATATTTATTTTAAGTTTAAAGAAACATAAAGATACTAGAATTTGAAGCAGTTAGGAACATGATTATTTTTTTTCCCCCAGAGACTATTGTTTTACACTCAAGTATTTAACAGCTGTCTTCTAAAATTACTAGTTACTGAAATCATTTTCTTTTAAAGTATTATTCAGAAAATACTTAGAGGCTTATGAGAGGTAAGATATTTGGGGGCAAAGGTAAGCACAAAAAGACTTTATTAATATTTATTAAAAGTAAAACTATCTATAGATATTCCTATTCTCAGAAACACATTTTACCACATTCTTCCTCTGTTTCTGAACTTATGACTATTTGACAGTGGTGAGCTCTCAAAAAACATTGCTGTATTATTTTTTCCTAATAAATTTATCTTTGACATTGCCTTCCTGATAATACCTATGATTGTAATCAGTAGTCTTTTAGACTATCACTGTTAAATGTTTAAAAACCACTTCATAATTACAACTGCTTTTATATTCCCTTTTAAAATATATTAATGCAAAGATGTTTTTTTTATACTACTAAGTATGAACTAACAATATACTGAAAGTTAGTTAAAGTCATATTATTGGCTGAATGTCACTGCAGGCTATGAATTATCAGAAATGCAATATGTATATTGCTTCAAAAATTGTTACGCTTATGTTATAATACTTAACTTCACATTATAGTAGCAATAGCAAGCATTTATCATTATATTCAGTGAACATCAGTAAATAGTTGGATATATGATCAGAAAAAACATATAATAATCTACTTTTCTTCGTTATTTTCAGGGTCGGCAGAAGTCACATATTATAGACCATATGTTATAGGGCTTCCCTGATAACTCAGATGGTAAGGAATCCATCTGCAATACAGGATACCCCGGTTCGATTCCTGAGTTGGGGAGAGTCTCTGGAGAAGGGATTGGATAACCACTCCAGCGTTCTTTGGCTTCCCTTGTGGCTTAGCTGGTAAAGAATCCATCGGAAAAATGTAGATTTTACCAACTGGTTTTTAAACAAGTTTCATCCACGATGTAGCATGTAAGACCTTCAGTCCTTTTAATGGCCAAATAATACACCAATGTATAGAGGAAAAAAAAAAAAAAAAGAATCCATCTGCAATGCAGGAGACCTGGGTTCAATCCCTGGGTTGGGAACATCCCCTGGAGAAGGGAAAGGCTACCCACTCCAGTATTCTTGCCTGGAGAATTCCATGGACTGTATGTATAGTCCATGGGGTTGCAAAGAATCAGACACGACTGAGCAACTTTCACTTTCATTATATAGTATATATCATTATTCATGGATTCTATATACATAGTTTTGGGTAAGGTTTGAGCCTAGTAAAGTTTGGTGACTTTAACTTAATTTTTTTCTTTTTTAACTTTTCAACCTGGCAGTTGAATTTTACATCACTTGCATATTTTTGTCTCATTGAAATGCACAGCAAACATAAAATACTACTTTAGTAAGTAGACCAATGATTATGAAATATACAACAATTTTGTGTAACCTAACCTTCAGGCATCTATAAACCAATGATACTTACTTGGAAGTTGTTGGAAACTGGGACTATTTAAATAAATCCTGGCATTTTTCCGAGGCTATATACAAGAAGAGAAGTCTCTACTTCTGTGGAAAAGTGTCTCCCTGCTGCCAATTAAAATTACAAAGTGTGAAGAGTAGTAAGATTATATTTGAATATATAAAAGTATTTAAATATATAAAATTAAATTGTATGTCTTGCATATATGTCTAAATAATTAAGAAATTCAGTATTAAATGCAGATGAGTGAGAAATACTTTTTCCTGTGAGAAAAAAGCTCCCTGTTTTAATATTTGCTTCATTTAAGTTCTACTAAAGGACAGTTTTTAATCAAACATATATACATGTGTAATCAAGTCTCCTTTAACTCCCCATGTGCCTTGGGTAATTCCAACTGATTTAATCAGTATTTGTCTGGGTGACAGGTATTTCCATCACTGGACCATATGGTGTTATTAGTATCTATAAATAGACAGTGAAATAATAAAAATTCTATACTGAGCACCAGTCTTTCAAATTCCAATCTTACGATTACTGATTTTGAAGAGAAATTATTAAGAGTAACATTTTGTCTTAAAACTCACTATACAAAGAGTAAGATTTTGTTTTATATAGTATGCCAACTTTAAAAATTTTTATAAGCCATTGCAATATAAATTGTGGAAGATTTAATACTGTATGAGTATAATCATATTTGTAACACAAAATTTCACCCCAACAATCTGAAATCATATATGTATGTATGACTTTAGTGTTTTCTTAATACACCTTAAGAACTAATCAATGATTAATTTAGAAGTATGCACCAGAAATTAGAAAATCTTTAGTATCTGTTAGCATAGTACTTTGGTGTGGAGAATTGTTAGATACAGACACATACGGGGCTTACCCTCCACTCATCCTTCCTGCCTCAGCAGTGATCACTGAACCCGAGCAGGAAAATATTTTTTGGAAAATATTTCCTCATGTATGTGACCTAATTTATAAGTATGAACTGTTTAATAAAAGACAGTATATGACTTATTTTTCCCCTTAAGCAGAATGTCCCTTAAATTTTTCATAAATTTTGAATTTCCACAAGTATAAGCCCATGTCCTAGAGCACAATCATCATTCTAAACATTTCCACAAATCGCATTTAATAAATCATATTTTATTTTCCCATCCAATTGGAAGAAATTGGAGACATGAATTACTTGATTTTCTCTCTGGTGATATTTGAAATTAAAATTAGGTAAAGATATATTTTGGAATTGAAATATCTTCTATGTGAAGCTTATACTACATTTCAACATGAATTTTATTTACTATCTAAACTCTTACTTGAAGAGTACTTTAAAAAACAACTATTTTGTTTTTTTATTCAGAAATACTATAATTCTTATCAAGAGCTTCAAGATTCGAAGTGGTTATGTGAAGAACTTCCACATTGCACATCCAGATAATTTATGTTGCCAGATATGAAGAATGTTTAAGACCTAATAATCTGGCTTAACCTAAAGATGATCAATAGGAAAATGGAATTTATAAACCAGAAAGATCTAATTTTTTGTTGTATCATGTTATTAAACTGGTGCATGTGTAATGCTTTAAGCATTGAAAATCCAGAGATTTTGAAAGAATGCATTTATGACATTTAATTTTAAAGCCTGTATCACTCACACAGTCTAAAATGTTAATTACTTTAACACGTTGAGATTTTGAGCTCTAGTAGTTCATAAAGTATAGTTTTGCTTTAAAATAGTACAGTCTTATTTAGAGCTCTCCATGTGTTCTCAAACTCTTTGAGGAGAGATTTCCCATTCTCCTGTGTTTATTTACTAAGGAATATCAAATTGTAAAGAACCTGTTCTTATTAAGATCTAATTCATTTACCTTAATGACACTATCACCATGTCCCTTTATTTACCTGATCATCTATGTATGCAGACTAGTAATGGTTTTCTGAGCAAACAACCGTCCAAAGGAATCTTGAAGCATGTTACAAATTATGTGTGTTGATAATCTTTTATGGTGACCTGCCAAATATTTTATACTTCGCCCCCCCGAACTTTTTTGTTTTGATTAACTTTTACTAGGCATCTAAGAAATACTTTTAAGAATGCTAAATGGGTGGTATAAATAAGGATTTCTTCATATTTGAGAATGATTTTCTGTTGCTTAAATTCATGAAAGAGAAACTTTTTCTAATTATGTATTTTGGGACTTCATAAATTTCCTTTAACTCTACAGAAACTACTCCAATTGCCTTCTGGCACTTTTTTAATATAGTAGAGAAAAAGACCTACATCATACTATGTTTACTTTTTTAAAATTTACTATTTTTAATTATTCTAGTAGGATACTTAAAGGATTATATTTCCAGGTTTCATTATTATATAATTCATGAAAAAAATGAAAAATTTTCATCTCATGAGAAACTACAATGTTCTGTCTTTCCTATTCTAAGACTTGTCACAGGCAAATATTTTTGAACATTACATTCTTTAGTCTTTTGTTGTTTTTCCTATATTTCTAACTCTACATAGCATGATTATAATACTGTGTGTTGATGAATAGATATAAGGCATTATTTGCTGACTACCCCTGAGGGATATAATAATTTAGATTTTTTACATACACCTTCCTGCCAACACTTCAAATTTTTTGATATGTGAGTAATTTCTGTTGATGATTGTGTTTTTAAATAGCATGGTGTCAAGAACTTTGAAAGGTCTAGGATTTTAGTTTACTTGTGAATTCATAAATTCACTAGCAACAACTTTATAAATAACTTTGCCAGAGACAAAAGAAAATATATTGGTCAATGAAATAACAGTAGCTCCAGACACGCTACTTTTGCCCATTCCCTGAGCCCCAGTTCCTACAGGGCAACACAGTGAAGGCCAGAGGATGCTTTCATATGCAGTGGAGCTGCTTTTTAGGAGATGAACCCTGACATTAGGAAGCCCCAGCTTGTGTAAGGAGCTGCTGGAAATACTGCCAATCTTTATCCCTCTGAGAGTTATTATCTTATTATCCTAGAGAGTTAAATCTGCTCAGAGGGAAGCATTCTCTATCTTTCAAGGTTACTTACTATACAAACATCCTTGAAAAGATTACCCAGAGCAAAAATACTGTTAATTCTTCTTTTCAGGAGATATGCAAAACACTCAAGAAGAAATTTTTCGTTACATATATTTAATACTTAGAAGTCTATTTTTTGTTCAAATGACTTTTAACATCTTGTGCTTAGCACGGTTAGATCAAGCAACTAGCACATTTATACATCTCTCCACCACAATTTCTCTCACTTCTTATTCTTATGCTCTATTGCACTTATTTTTTCCTGCCATATTATAAAGATTTATGTTATTTACACTTTGTCCCTCAATTATATGTGCATGCTGTTTTGGTTACCCATTGAAGAAAATTTTGAGATAATAGACTAAGTATTTAGATTGTCTCCATTTCCTTGCAAGACCTCATTAGAAAGATAGAATTAAATCCCTTAAAAGAAGGTTCCCAGGTGGCACTAGAGGTAAAGAACCGGCCTGCCAAGGAGATGTAAGAGACAAGGCTTTGATCCCTGGATGAGAGCAGGGCAACCCACTCCAGTACTCTTGCCTGGACTGAAGTGATTTAGCATGCTGTAATCACTGCAGATGGTGATTGCAGCCATGAAATTAAAAGATGCTTACTCCTTGGAAGGAAAGTTATGACCAACCTAGATAGCATATTAAAAAGCAGAGACATTACTTTGCCAATAAAGTTCCATCTAGCCAAGGCTATGGTTTGTCCAGTGGTCATGTATGGATGTGAGAGTTGGACTGTGAAGAAAGCTGAGCACCGAAGAATTGATACTTTGGAACTGTGGTGTTGGAGAAGACTCTTGAGAGTCCCTTGGACTGCAAGGAGATCCAACCAGTCCATCCTAAAGGAGATCAGTCCTGGGTGTTCATTGGAAGGACTGATGCTGAAGCTGATCCTCCAGTACTTTGGCCACCTGATGCGAAGAGTTGACTCATTGGAAAAGACCCTGATGCTTGCAGAGATTGGGGGCAGGAGGAGAAGCGGACGACAGAGGATGAGATGGCTGGATGGCATCGCCAACTCGATGGACATGAGTTTGAGTAAACTCTGGGAGTTTGTGATGGACAGGGAGGCCTGGTGTGCTGCGATTCATGGGGTCGCAAAGGTCGGACATGACTGAGCGACTGAACTGAACTTAACTGAACCAGGCTTCTCTGTCCCTGGGATTTTTCAGGCAAGAGTACTGGAGTGGGTTGCCATTTCCTTCTCCAGGGGATCTTCCCGACCCAGGAATCGAACCCAGGTCTAAAGCATTGTAGGCAGACGCTTTACCCTCTGAGCCACCAGGGAAGCCAAGGAGTAAGTGTGTTGAAGGACAAATGATCTTCCTGGCTCTAGACAGCTGATCAAGAATAAGCCTATGATTGTTTTTATCATCTTAATTTCATCAGCTTGGGTGTGTCTTGGAATTTCATCTTAATTTTACTGGATGGAATTTTTTAACACTTTCCATGAGTATTTTCATGTAAGATATGAACCAATGTATACAAAGGATTTGTAATCAAATATCATTTAAAAATAGAAATTTTGAATATCAGTTGAGTAATATAATCTAGAAATGAATCTGTCAAAATAACCAAATATTTGAAGCCTTTGACCAGCACCTTATCTTCGCAGGAAAGGTGGATGCAGAAAAATTAGGAAAAATAAGATGAAAAGCATTGCTCACCATGCTATAAGGATGCAGTCATAACCTGATGCAGTTACTGATGGACAGTTGCACTGAGAGGAATATAGGGCTAAACAAGAATGAGGCACTCTGTGCTTTGGATGAATATAAACAGGTATTTCTCGTAGATAGTTAGAAATGTATCTCATGCTCAACATCACTCATTATCAGAGAAATGCAAATCAAAACCACAATGAGGTACCATTACATGCCAGTCAGGATGGCTGCTATCCAAAAGTCTACAAGCAATAAATGCTGGAGAGGGTGTGGAGAAAAGGGAACCCTCTTACACTGTTGGTGGGAATGCAAACTAATACAGCAGCTATGGAGAACAGTGTGGCAATTTCTTAAAAAACTGGAAATAGAACTGCCATATGACCCAGCAATCCCACTTCTGGGCATACACACCGAGGAAACCAGATCTGAAAGAAACACGTGCACCCCAGTGTTCATCACAGCACTGTTTATAATAGCCAGGACATGGAAGCAACTTAGATGCCCATCAGCAGACGAATGGATAAGAAAGCTGTGGTACATATACACTGTGGAATATTACTCAGCCATTAAAAAGAATTCATTTGAATCAGTTCTAATGAGATGGATGAAACTGGAGCCCATTATACAGAGTGAAGTAAGCCAGAAAGATAAAGACCAATACAGTATACTAACGCATATATATGGAATTTAGAAATATGGTAACGATAACCCTATATGCAAAACAGAAAAAGAGACACAGATGATGTACAGAACAGACTTTTGGACTCTGTGGGAGAAGGCGAGGGTGGGATATTTCAAGAGAACAGCATTGAAACATGTATATTATCAAGGGTGAAGCAGATCACCAGCCCAGGTTGGATGCATGAGAGAAGTGCTCGGGGCTGGTGCACTGGGAAGACCCAGAGGAATCGGGTGGAGAGGGAGGTGGGAGGGGGGATCGGGATGGGGAATACATATAAATCCATGGCTGATTCATGTCAATGAATGGCAAAAACCACTACAATATTGTAAAGTAATTAGCCTCCAACTAATAAAAATAAATGGAAAAAAAAAAAAAGAAATGTATCTCAGGAAGAATTTTAATGACTTCAGATTCTTGCCACTTCCCATACACAGAAAAACACTAAAAATATTAACTTGAGATATCTATTCGTTTATGATAGCAGTAATCTTTTTCTTTTGTCACAGGCATTTGAATTTATGTACCAAAATGTATCCTTGACTGCAAATACTTTCTAGTCCAAAGAAGAAAGAAAGTGAAGATGAAGTCGCTCCATCATATCCGAATCTTTGCAACCCCATGGACTGTAGCCTACCAATCTCCTCTGTCCATGGGATTTTCCAGGCAAGAGTACTGGAGTGGGCTGCCATTTCCTTCTCCAGGGCATCTTCCCAACCCAGGGATCGAACCCAGGTCCCCTGCATTGCAGACAGACACTTTACTGTCTGAGCCACCAGGGAAGGCAAAATGATACATAAGCTCGCTTCTCCCCTGCCTCTCCAGAGCAGTTTTTCCAGATCTAATTGAGAGGCTGTCTCTTATACCTTCATCCTCCATAGGAACCTGAATAAAACTTAAACTCAGAACTCTTATGTTGTGGACTGTTTCTCTTAAGACAACAGTACTCCAAAATCACTGCAGATGGTGACTGCAGCCATGAAATTAAAAGACACTTACTCCTTGGAAGGAAAGTTATGACCAACCTTGACAGCATATTTAAAAGCAGAGATATTACATTGCCAACAAAGGTCTGTCTAGTCAAGGCTATGGTTTTTCCAGTGGCCATGTATGGATATGAGAGTTGGACTGGGAAGAAAGCTGAGCACCGAAGAATTGATGCTTTTGAACTGTGGTGTTGGAGAAGACTCTTGAGAGTCCCTTGGACTGCAAGGAGATCCAACCAGCCTATCCTAAAGGGGATCAGTCCTGGGTGTTCATTGGAAGGACTGATGTTGAAGCTGAAACTCCAATACTTTGGCCACCTTATGTGAAGAGCTGACTCATTGGAAGAGACCCTGATGCTGAGAAAGATTGAGGGCCGGAGAAGAAGGGGACGACAGAGGATGAGATGGTTGGATGGCATTATCGACTCAATGGACATGGGTTTGGGTGGACTCCGGGAGTTAGTAATGGACAGGGAGGCCTGGCGTGCTGTGGTCCATGGGGTGGCAAAGAGTCAGACACGACTGAGTTTCTGAACTGAGCTGAACCGAATATATGTTGGAATATAGATGAAAATCAGAAAATTACTTAGTTATGAGAACTGCAGAACTCTCAGCAAATAATGGTTCTATCCAACTCCATTCGCTGAGGGAATTAGCCAAACTCTTGCATGGCTTCTACCAGCTTAAGTCCATATTCCTAAAATAACCCAGACCGCCTAACTTACCTGCCTGAAAACATTCCACAACTCTAGGAGAATTTACTATATATTCCAGCCAAAATCTGGTGATAAGCAGGTTCCAGAGCTTCCTTAGAGCACTTTAGGTGGCAATTGTAAGTCCTTTGGTTGAAGGCAGGAGGAGAAGGGGACAGCAGAGGATGAGATGGTTGGATGCATCAGCAACTCATGGACATGAGGTTGAGTAAGCTCTAGGAGTTGGTGATGGACAGGGAAGCCTGGTGTACTGCGGTCCATGGTGTCCCAAAGAGTCAAACACAACTGAGCTACTCAATTGAACTGGTAAGTCCTTTGACCTTTGAAATATAAAGTTATCATCCAGAAACGTTTCCTGAATATTCATCTTTAAATATTAATGTTAAATTCTTCCCATCTAAAGCAACATCTAAATTTGGGGAAACATTTGTAAAATAGAAAAGCACTCAGAAATTGGTGAATGTATAATGTAAAAAAATTTGGAATATCTAATCATTTTATCTTAGGTTGGAGTATAGCAATAGAAGATGAGAAGTAATCACATCTTCTACAAGACTTAACTATGGCAAAGTAATGTTAAGTAAAGAAATGGGAACTTAATCTAGTTATTCTATTTCTTAGAATGCAGTAAAGATGTTTTCAGAACTAACTTGTGAGTTACAGGTTTAAAATGTATGTAGAACATAGACTTAAATGCAGAAATTTTTACTCTCTTCTGTTACATGTAAATGGCAAACATTGTCACCATCATTTTGGGAAAAGGGCCCTTTAGAATTATTTATTGTGTATATTTGTGTCTGGTGCTAGGAACAGGAGAGATACATGTGGAGAGAAAATTATTACTATAAATTTTTACACATTAGCCTATTTTAAATTCTTTATTGAATGGCTTTTAGAGAATGTGCTTGGGCATTATCTAACTCTTCCAGTTGTTGTGGTGATTGAAAGCTCCAATTTGTGTATTTTTATAATGCTGTTAAACACTAAATAAAGCAACCTAATTTTATACTATGGTAATGATTCAGAAAAAAACATAGCTCCATTTAGAAATTTGTTCCTTTAATATTTTAATTGTTTTATTAACATAATATTAGGAACATTCACAGGTGGTGATTTTGCTTCTTTGCCTTATAATTAATTAATGGTAAATAGAGAAACTTGTAATCTTTTATAGTTCCTCGCTTTGGACACCTTTATTAGCATCTTTGATATTTTTATTTTTATATTTTTGATATATTTATTTTTATTTTTATCATGTCCATGATGCCATATAAAAATGTATCAGTGAATATGCATTAATTGGCTATAGGCAATGAATCTGTATATTAATAAAATGATGAAAATAGTACTGTTTAAAGTAAAAAAATAGGCATTTATGTATTTTGATCCACTATGTCTATGCTGAATTAGTAAACTTACTCCTTTCCTTTTTCATTACTTCTTTTATTATTACTATTTTTTAATTGAAGGATAATTGCTTTATAGAATTTTGTTGTTTTCTGTCAAACCTCAGCATGAATCAGTCCCCTCCCATTTGAATCTCCCTCCGACCGACCTCCCCATCCCACTCCTCTAGGTTGATACAGAGCCCCTGTTTGAGTTTCCTGAGCCATGCAGTAAATTCCCATTGGCTATTTATTTCACACATGGTAATGTAAGTTTCCATGTTACTCTTTCCATACATCTCACCCTCTCCTCCCCTCTCCCATGTCCATAAATCTGTTCTCTATGTCTGTTTCTCCATTGTTGCCCTGTAAATAAGTTCTTCAGTACCATTCTTCTAGATTCCATATATATGTGTTAGAATGTGATTTTATCTTTCTCTTTCTAACTCACTTCACTTTGTATAATAGGTTCTAGCTTCATCCATCCCATCAGAACTGACTCAAATGCATTCCTTTTTATGGCTGAGTAATATTTCATTGTGTATATGTACCACAGCTTCTTTAGCCATTCATCTATCGATGAGCATCTAGATTGCTTTCATGTTCTAGCTATTATAAATAGTGCTGCAGTGAACAATGGTATACATATGTCTTTTTCAATTTTGGTTTTCTCAGGGTATATGCCTGGGAGTGGGATTTGCTGGGTCCTATGGTGGTTTTATTCCCAGGTTTTAAGGAATCTCCATACTGTCTTCCATAGTAGCTGTATCAGTTTACATTCCTACCAACAGTGCAAGAGTGTTCCCTTTTCTCCATGACCACTCCAGCATTTATTATTTGTAGATTTTTTGATGATGGCCATTCTGACTGGTGTCAGGTGATATCTCATTGTGGTTTTGATTTGCATTTCTCTAATAATGAGTGATATTGAGCATCTTTTTATGTGCTTGTTAGTCATCTGTATGTCTTCTTTGGAGAAATGTCTGTTTAGTTTTTTTCCCACTTTTTGATTGGGTTGTTTTTGGCATTGAGTTGCATGAGCTTCCTTGTATATTTTGGAAATTAATCCTTTGTCAGTTGTTTCATTTGCTATTATTTTTCCCATTCTGAGGGTTGTCTTTCACCTTGCCTATAGTTTCCTTTGCTATGAAAAACTTTTAAGTTTAATCAGGTTCCATTTGTTTACTTTTGTTTTTATTTCCATTACTCTAGGAGGCGGGTCATAGAGGATCTTGCTTTGATTTATGTCAAAGTATTCTGCCTATGTTTTCCTCTAAGAGTTTTCTAGTTTCTGGTCTTACATTTAGATCTTTAATCCAAATTGTGTTTATCTTTGTGTATGGTGTCAGGAAGGGTTCTAATTTCATTCTTTTACATGTAGCTGTCCAGTTTTCCCAGCACCATTTATTGAAGAGGATGTCTTTGGCCCTATTATATATTCTTGCCTCCTTTGTTAAAAATAAGGTACCCATAGGTGCCTGGGTTTTTTTCTCGGGTTTCTGTCTTGTTCCACTGGTCTGTATTTCTGTTTTTGTGCCAGTACCATGCTGCCTTGATGACTGTAGCTTTGTAGTGTAATCTCAAGTCAGGAAGACTGATTGCTCCAGCTCCATTCTTCCTTCTCAAGACTCTTTGGCTATTTGGGGTCTTTTGTGTTTTCATATGAATTGTGAAATTTTTTTGTTCTAGTTCTGTGAAAAATGCCATGGGTAATTTGATAGGGATCACGTTATATCTGTAGGTTGTGTTTGGTAATATAGTCATTTTCACAATATTGATTCTTCCTACCCAGGAACTTGGAATATCTCTCCATATATTTATGTCATCTTTGATTTATTTCATTATTGTCTTATAATTTTCTGTGTACAGTTCTTTTGTCTCCTTAGGCAAGTTTATTCCTAGATATTTGTTTTGTTGCACTGGTGAATGCAATTGATTCCTTAATTGCTTTTTTTGATTTTTCATTGTTAGTATATAAAAAATTAAGTGATTTCTGTATATTGATTTTGTATCCTGCAACTTTGCTAAATTCACTGATTAGCTCTAGTAATTTTTGATACTATCTTTAGAATTTCCTGTGTACAGCATCATGTCATCTGCAAACAGTGAGAACTTCACTTCTTTTCTTATCTGTATTCCCTTTATTTCTTTTTCTTCTCTGTTTGCTGTAGCGAGGACTTCCAAATCTATGTTGAATATTAGTGGTGAAATGGACAGCCTTGTCTTGTTCCTGATCTTAGGGAGAATGCTTTCAGTTTTTCACCATTGAGAATAATGTTTGCTGTAGGCTTATCATATATGGCTTTTACTATGTTGAAGTAGGTTCCTTATATGCCAATTTTCTAAAGAGTTTTAATCATAAATGAGTGCTGAATTTTGTCAGTCTTTTTCTGCATCTATTGAGATTATCATATGGTTTTTATCTTTCAATTTGTTAATATAGTGTATCACACTGATTTGCACATAATGAAGAATTCTTGCATTCCTGGAATAAACCTTACTTGATCATGGTGTATGATATTTTTGATGTATTGCTGGATTCTGTTTGCTAAAATTTTGTTGAGCATTTTTACATCTATGTTCATCAGTGATACTGGCCTGTAGTTTTCTTTTTTGTGTGTTGTCTTTGTCTGGTTTTGGTATCAGGGTAATGGTGGCCTTGTAGAATGAGTTTGGAAGTGTTCCTTCCTCTGCAATCCTTTTTTGTTACTTCTAATAAACATCCCAACAGGGAGACTAAGTATATGCTGCTTTACATATTTATCAGGTTCTCCGTCAAAGTCACTTTTAAGGACTTTTTTTGCCCACCATGCTTTTCATTTGGGTTAGATTACCATTCGACAGATATAGACTACAGGAAGAAAGATGTGCAGAGTGTATGGTAGTCATGACTGGAGTCTCTTTACTTTGGGGGAAATAAGGCAGTGGAAGAAAGAGAAAAATACAGGCTAAAGTAATAAACAAGGACTGTGCATATTAATTATATATGTAGACATAGGTTTCTGTTTTAGCTCAGTCTATGGAATGGCAATGTAAGAACTCCTGATATATAATGTTAGCTCAGGCCATAAAAGTTGTTTTACCAAAGCATAGATAGTTAGGTCTCAGTTTCAGTTCATTTCAAAGCACACACACAAAAAATTGTTTCATTCACATCTACATGATTCAGGGGTATTTAACCTTCAAAATGATTGATAGCGACCTAGTTTGAAAGAATAGTGGAAGGCTATAGATGCTTTCTATGTAAAATTAGCCATTCCAATGTACTCCGACATAGCTACAATACAGGAAGCTAGGTCATCCTCAAAAGAGAACGAGAGAAAAAGTTGATGTATTTGTACTTTAACACCAAAAGAGCTGCTATCTGCAGAGTCAGGCACTGGAGTGTAATTACTCAGTTTAATGTTGAGCAACTAGAGAACCATCTCAAACATGTAGAGGATCTAGAGGCATCTTGCTCTATTGGCAGAAGCAGCACAGGACAACATAAATATCACTGAATGAAGCCATGATGCTGACCCTCTCAATGGTCCCTGTGTTGCTATTTTTAGGGCAAAGTTATTTGATATTCTTTTGGATCTTCCTTTTTAGATTTGTTTCAGACAGTGAAGGTTATGTGGGATTTAGGATTGAATTTAACAAACTTTATAGCACTGTTCAATGTGGCATTTTCTCTTTATCAAAGAACATAATGGGTCCCCCCCCCCCCCAAGGAGATGGAATAATAAGAAAACATGCTTTTTTTCTTCTAATTTTCTTCTCTTGACTTTAGAAGATAGTGGAATGTTTTTACTGCCTTAACCAAAGCAGGAAGTCATTGCGGGTGCTGCAAAGAGGCCAGTAGGTGTTTTTTAATGAAAAAAAAAAAAGGTAAAGAATAGAGATGGTGGCTAGAGTAGAAGGAAAAGGAAAAAGTTGAAGCCATCCCTCCTGCCTTCCCCATCAAGCTTTAAATTCAAGAATCAAGAAGAAACAGGGCTACCCAGGAAACAGATGCTGTCAGGTGAGGCCGGTTCTGCCCACAACAAAACCTCCAGCTGCAGCTCATCCTAGCTCAGGACATCTCCTCCTCCATCACTGAAGGACCTGGCCAATTCCCTGCCTGCTATATAAATGGAGATAACAGTGTGTATTCCAACATTCCCTTTGCCCTCTGATAGCAAGTATTGTCTGTAACCTTTTAAACCTTTGATATTCCTTTCAGAGTTATAAATTTGTTTTTCTCAGAACTGTACATTTCTTTTCAGATATTGCAAAACAACAGTATATCAACACAGAATTTCTCTTTAAAACAAAACCAAACAGGGCAAAAATTGCACAAAATAAAACTGAAAACACCTCATGAAATTCACCAATCTTTTGAAAACAGTTCAGTGGGCTACATGAAGGTGATCACAACCAGAAGTCATTTTCCTGCTGAATCATATTAGAAATCCCCACTATAAGTCCAAAGGAAGTGAATGTCATGAAGACTTGGGCCAACACAGTGGCTGGATACGGGAGTACAACCCTGATATCCTGCCTCCTGCCTTGTGCCTCCTTCACATTTCATCACACTTTCTCCCGTTTTTCTTCACTTTCTCTTCTTTTAAATAACCTTGAAATAAATTTCAACTTATCAGTATTTAAAATTTGTCTTGATTTTTCTTATAAACTAAATATATTTAAAATACAAATCAATAATATCAGCAATTGCAATTTTTTCAATAAAGATCGCACATCTACTTATATAAAAATTATGAAAATAGTCACTAGTTGTAAGCATACAAATGTCAGTAGTACTGTACAACACTTTTATGTTAATGAGCATTCATGCTATAAAATAGGTACCTCATTAAGTTTGAGTTAGATATATCATCATCATAAAAACTAGTAACATATTTGCACTTCATAAAAATAAAAACTGATCCTTTTAGTTTAGTTGCTTGAAATTTGATAAATCACAAAGTGAGCTACAGATTGAGTGATTGCAGTAATAGATATTTCGGTTTTTCTATGATAATTTGTTGTATTTGGTAAAAAAAGAAAAAGAAAAAAGCCTCAGATGTCCAGTATAGAAAGTAAACTACTCAGGGGAGTCCCAAGTTTAATCAAAACAAGGATTACTGGCATTTTCATGCCAGGCCCCAACATGGAACCTTCTACCCAGCGTGCATGCATGCTAAGTCGCTTCAGTTGTGTCTAACTCTTGGCAACCCTTTGGACTGTAGCCTACCAGGCTCCTCTGTCCATGGGGTTCTCCAGGCAAAATACTGCAGTGGGTTCTCATGCCCTCCTCCAGGGGATCTTCCCCACCCAGGGATCGAACTCCCATCTCTTATGTCTCCTGCATTGGCAGGCGGATTCTCTACCACTAGCACCACCTGGGAAGCCTTCTGCCCAGTGTAGCTGAATCAATAGAACGTGACCTAGTTTGCTTCAGAAGCAAAAGAAATCTTTATTCTTTCTTTTGTTTCGCATTAGTTATCTATTTTATGCACAGTATTATGCATAAATTAATCCTAATTCGTCCACCCCTTTCTTCCCCTTGGTGTCTGTATATTTTGTTCTCTAGTCTGTGCTTCTATTTCTGCTTTGTAAATCAAAACATGAGACGGTGTGAGTTTGCACTCTGCAGAGGCCATGCTTTCTCCACAGGGGTGGGCGGGGCTGCTCAATGGGGATCTTGTCTGGGAGGAGGTGCGGGCAGGGCGGGCGCAGGGCTGAGGGCTGAGCCGGTCAGGCTTCAGCTCAGTGAGGGCTGCAGATCTCCGCTCACAGCCCGCCGCCGCCATGAGCGCCCCAGAGCGGAAGCGTCAGGCGCGCTTTTGCACTAGGAACTCCGACCTAAAGGGCCAGGTGCTAGGCCCCTGCAAGCGGCACCCTATGAGTAAGGGAGACTGAAGCACAGAGGGAAAGAAAAAGGTTAGACCTTAATCTATTACCCAGATGAGTCTATGTTTAGTTTCTGGGAGTTGTTAATGCTTTTGCTGGGATGATGTTTCAGAATGTTTCCCCACAGGGAAAAGTGGGATTGCGGAGGATTTGGTGTTAGTAAAGTTTTCCTTGGTCCACAAATCAAGTAGCCCCTGCCCACCATTGTCCAGTTTGAGCAGAGAAACCACATTTCCTGGGTTAGAGATTTTCATCCCCACAGATGAATGCTCTCAGTTGCCCATTCATGCCTTCTGTTTTGTCTTGACATTAGTCAGGCTTCTCTCCTCCTTACAATTTCCTGAATTTTAACTTCCCCAGATCTGAGAAAGAGCTGAAAGCTCATCCTGGTATCTGACTAACTGCACGGAGACACTTGTTCCCTTCAGGCTCCACTGATCATTTTTCCCTTGCTTGCACAATTTTCCCTTATAAGTTTTTGCTGATTTTCACCACCCATACTCTCATCTGCATAAGGAGATGCCGGATCCTTGCAGTCTTGTTCAGAGCACTTCAGGCTGAAGCACTTCAAGTCACAGCTCTTCCGCACATGGTACACCATTGCCATCTTGAGCCATTTCTAAATGTGGCTGCCAAGATAGGGAGTGGGTGTATGCTGGAAACTCTAACCCAGTGTGTTAAGTCCAAGGCCTCTGCACACAGCTCCCTATGGACAAGTGAAACTAGACTAAACCTAAAAGAAGAGGTTAGACTTTATTGCTTAAGTTCTGTCTTGGGCTTCCCAGGTGGTGCAGTGGTAAAGAACCTGCAAATGCAGTAGATGTGGGTTCAATCCCTGGGATGGGACAATCCGCTAGAGAAGAGAATGACTACCCCCTCCAGTATTCTGGCCTAGAGAATTCCATGGACAGAGGACCCTAGCAGGCTATAGTCCATAGGGGCACAGAGAGTTGGTCAGGACTGAGAATGCAGACATCATGCAAGTTCTGTCTTATTTTTCCTGGAGATTCCCAAGGGCTTTGCTCATGAAACAGGTTAAAATTTCTGAGATGATTTGAGATAACAGAGAAGAATTTATAGAATAATTTGTGTATAAAAGCAACAGCAGTGGCAATTTTTCAAATGAGGGGAGCATGGATAACAGCACAGGGGTGAAAGTCAGTGATGGGTGACTTGAATTTTTATAATTGGAACAGAGATGTTAATCAGGATAAAACACCCAGGTGCTTCAAGTTGAGGGTCAGTCTTTTCTGATTAAGTTAAATGCTGTCCTTCAAGTGAAACTGAAAACATTGGTCACTCAATTATGTCTGACTCTTTGCAACCCCATGAACTGCAGACCACCAGGCTCCTCTGTCCATGGGATTCTCCAGGCATGAATACTGGAGTGGGTAGACATTCCATTCTCTTCTCCAGGGTATCTTCCTGGCCCAGGGATCAAACCTAGGTCTCTCTCCTGCATTGTAGGTGGATTCTTCACCATCTCAGTCTATTCTGATTAAGTTAAATGCTGTCTCCCATGTGTATAGCAATAATTAGAGCAGGATAGAGAAAATAATAGCAAATGAAGCAACTGACCAAGAATTAATCTCAAAAATATACACGCAGCTCGACACCAGAAAAATAAACGACCCAATCAAAAAAATGGGCCAAAGAACTAAACAGACATTTCTCCGAAGAAGACATACAAATGGCCAACAAACACATGAAAAGATGCTCAACATCACTCATTATCAGAGAAATGCAAATCAAAACCACAATGAGGTACCATCTCATGCTGGTCAGAATGGTTGCTATCAAAAAGTCTACAAACAATAAATGCTGGAGAGGGTGTGGAGAAAAGGAACCCTCTTACACTGTTGGTGGGAATGCAAACTCGTCCAGCCACTATGGAGAACAATGTGAAGATTCTTTAAAAAACTGGAAATAGAACTGCCATATGACCCAGCAATCCTACTGCTGGGCATATACACTGAGTGGACCAGGATTGAAAGAGACATGTGTACCCCAATGTTCATCACAGCACTGTTTATGATGGCTAGGACGTGGAAACAATCAGATGTCCATTGGCAGATGAATGGATAAAGTACATATACACAGTGGAATGTTACTCAGCTGTTGAACACATTTGAGTCAGTTCTAATGAGGTGGATGAAACTGGAGCCTATTATACTGAGTGAAGTAAGAAAGAAAAACACCAATACCGTATATTAACCCATATATATATGGAATTTAGAAAGATGGTAACAATGATCTTATATGTGAGACAGCAAAAGAGACATAAATGTAAAGAACAGATTTTCGGATTCTGTGGGAGAAGGTGAGGGTGGGATGATTTGAAAGAATATTTGAAACATGTATATTACCATATGTGAAATAGATGATCAGTCCAAGTTCGATACATGAAACAGGGCACGCAAAGCCGGGGCACTGGGACCACCCAGAGAGATGGGATGGGGAGGGAGGTGGGAAGGGGGTTCCGGACGGGGAGACACATGTGCACTTGAGGCTGATTCATGTCAATGTATGGCAAAAAAACCCACCACAATATTGTAAAGTAGTCTCCAATTAAAATGATTAATTCAAAAAAGAGAGAGAGTTTGGTAATACATAATAGTGCCTGCCTCAGTATGTCACAAAACATTATTTGGATAATACAAAACCAATTTTTAGTTTTGTATTTTAGTCTCTCCTAAAATGTATAAACTTTCCCCCACTGTGTTAGTTTTTAAATTAAACAACAACAAAAATTATATTTAAGACTAAATGAAACAAAATGTTGCCCTGGAAGCATATTTTAACACTGTTTTATTGTCAGATTTTATAAATTCTAAATCTTACCACCGTGGTTGCACTTTACAGATAATAGTGCTAACTGAGAAAGCTGTTGAATCAGAAATCAACTGTTAACAGAGTAATTTTATGACAATAAGCAGAGAGATACGCTCAGAAGAATGTAAATAAATGCACACCAGTGTTTTTATATGCACTTTCCAATTAAAGTGCCTTTGAAGATTAACTGTGTACTTATTAGTGACCCTATGAGCCTATCAAACATCTTTAGAGTATTGGAAAGTAGACAAATAGTAAGTTTATATAATAGAGAAAAAGAAAAACAGATACCTCAGTATTACTTAATTGAATAGTAGTAAATTTAAAAATCATTTTATATTATTTATACCAAGAGTAGAAATCTTGGGAGTAACTATTCCTAGATGTAGCTAGTGATTTTGCAAAAAATCTAAGAACATGAAAAACCATTAATTGATGTTTTTAACTTTGCTTTTAATTTAATAGGAAGGGACTTCATCCTTTTCTGTAAACAAACTGGGTTTTACTTTTTGGTTTAATTTGCATATTGCTATCTACCAGTGTGGTGGAACATCTGCTGTTTGTATTTTTTTTTTTTAGATATTCTGATTTCTTTCCATCAAGTCTCTATACATGTTCTTTGCTTGACTTTTAACTTCTTTTTTGTTTGGCCTCACTGCATTGCTTATGAGATCTTAGTTATGCGACTAAGAGGAAAGTCCTAAGTCCTAACCACTGAACTGACAGGGAATTCCTATGCTCAACTTTTATTGGAGTCACAGTTATTTCTTATTAATTTTAAGATCTCAGTATATATTAGGTAGCAGTTACTTGCCAGTATTCAGTTCAGTTGCTCAGTCATGTCCGACTCTTTGTGACCCTATGGACTGCAGCACACCGGGCCTCCCTGTCCATCACAAACTCCCAGAGTTTACTCAAACTCATGTCCATTGAGTCAGTGATGCCATCCAGCCATCTGATCCTCTTTTGTTCCCTTCTCTTCCCACCTTTAATCTTTCACAGCATCGTCATCTTTTCCAATGAGTCAGTTCTTTGCATCATGTGGTCAAAGTATTGGAGTTTCAGCTTCACCATCAGTCCTTCCAATGAATATTCAGGACTGAGCTCCTTTAGGATGGACTGGTTGGATCTCCTTGCAATCCAAAGGACTCTCAAGAGTCTTCTCCAACACCACAGTTCAAAAGCATCAATTCTTTGGCACTCAGCCTTCCTTATAGTCCAACTCTCACATCCATACATGGCTACTGGAAAAAACATAGCTTTGACTAGATGGGCCTTTATTGACAAAGTAATGTCTCTGCTTTTTAATATGCTCTCTAGGTTGGTCATAGCTTTTCTTCCAAGGAGCAAGCATCTTTTAATCTCATGGCTGCAGTCACCATCTGCAGTGATTTTGGAGCCAAAAATAAATAAATAAATAAATAGAATAAAGGCTGTCACTGTTTCCATCATTTCCCCATCTATTTGCCATGAAGTGATGGGACCAGATGCTGATCTTAATTTTCTCATTGTTGAGTTTTTAGCCAACTTTTTCACTCTCCTCTTTCACTTTCATCAAGAGGCTCTTTAGTTTTCCTTCACTGTCTGCCATAAGGGTGGTGTCATCTGCATATCTGAGGTTATTGATATTTCTCCTGGTGATCTTGATTCCAACTTGTGCTTTATCCGGTCCAGCATTTCTCATGAAGTACTCTGCATATAAGTTAAATGAGCAGGGTAAAAATATACAGCCTTGACATACTCCTTTCCCCATTTAGAACCAGTCTGTTGTTCTATGTCCAGTTCTAACTGTTGCTTCCTGCCCTGCATACAGATTTTTTAGGAGGCAGGTCAGGTGGTCTGGTATTCCCATCACTTGAAGAATTTTCCACAGTTTGTTGTGGTCCACATAGTCAAAGGCTTTTGTATAGTCAATAATGCAGAAGTAGATGTTTTTCTGGAACTCTCTTGCTTTTTTGATCATCCAACAGATGTTGGCAATTTGATCTCTGTTTCCTCTGCCTTTTCTAAATCCAGCTTTAATATCTGAAAGTTCATGGTTCACTGTTGAAGCCTGGCTTGCCAATATTAGACATTGTAAAAACCTCTTAGTTTGTGACCAGTATGCTTGCTTTGTCTATGAATAAATGGAATTAAAAAATTCAGTCTTAAATCACTGATTTATGAAGCGGTCTTAATGATACAGAAATATTAAAACAGTAAAAAAAAAAAAAAGGAAATTTAAATTTGCACATATTTGTTGGTAAAATTTTTGAAATACAATCCAATCAAGTCTTTGTGAGAATAAATGAAAACAGGAACACTTTGGCATTTAATGTTGCACTAAACCTGTTCAACCATTCTGGACAAATTCTGGTAATTTTTATTAAAATTAAGTATGCAAATATTTTGTGACTGCAGAATGGATTTAAATACGCACGTGCTCACGAAGAGACTGGCACATGTATATTCCTTATATGATATTCATTGTAACATTCTAAGTAGTTATCAAGAAAATGAATGGGTATAATGTACACATAAGATGGTTTACTAAGGGACAGTTAGAAGCAGTATGCTCTGTTTAAATATAGAAAAAAGATACACTTAAAAACACAGACTTGACTAAAATGGAGGATGAAACCTACAGCATAACACTATTTTTGTTAAACAATGTGGATAATTTTATATGCTTTATCTAGGACTACACATATCTAAGAATATATATTAAATACATAAAATAGTAGTTATAGAAATATTGGAATGTGAATAAGGGTAAAATGGAGAAAATAAAATAAAACAAGAGGGGAAATTTGTTAATCAGGATGATATTAATGTTCCATGAGTTCTTTGCATCAAAATTTTCCTATAGCTACCTACCCCTGCCCCCCAACAAAATAAGAATAGTAATAATAATACAGTTCAGTTCAGTTCAGTTCAGTCACTCAGTTATATATGACTCTTTGTGACTGCATGAACCACAGCATGCCAGGCCTCCCGGTCCATCACCAACTCCCGGAGTCTACCCAAACCCATGTCCATCGAGTCGGTGATGCCATCCAGCCATCTCATCCTCTGTTGTCTCCTTCTCCTCCTGCCCTCAATCTTTCCCAGCGTCAGGGTCTTCTCAAATGAGTCAGCTCTTTGCATCAGGTGGCCAAAGTATTGGAGTTTCAGCTTCAACATCTGTCCTTCCAATGAACACCCAGGACCGATCTCCTTTAGGATGGACTGGTTGGATCTGCTTGCAGTCCAAGGGACTCTCAAGAATCTTCTCCAACCCCACAGTTCAAAAGCATCAATTCTTCAGCGCTCATCTTTCTTTATAGTCCAACTCTCACATTGATACATGACTACTGGAAAAACCATAGCCTTGACTAAACGGACCTTTGTTGGCAAAGTAATGTTTCTGCTTTTTAATATGCTATCTAGGTTGGTCATAATACAAGAAGAATGGAAATGTGTAATTGATAATCTAAAATAGCATAATTAGAAAAAATATATCAAGTAGTTATAATGAAAGATGAAATGGTAATATATTTAGTATTAGCTTGCTATACATTTATGATTAATTTTGAAGAGGTGAGAGAGTACACATATTTAAGTAAAAGCAAAAGTCTAGAATCAAATATTTACAATAAAATATTATACAAAGTTATTTCATTTGAATATACTAATTTAATTCAAAATCAGCAAAACTCCAGTGGTTAGCTAAACTGGTGGGATAATCATCCTATTATTATTTTTTAAATTATATCTTCTGGAGTTAATCCTATTTTCCCTGAAACAAAAAAATAACTCTAAGCTCCTTTGGTAATATTGTTTTCCCCCCTACCTTCTGATGCTTTATGGAGAAATGGAAATATTTCTCCCAAGTAGAACTAAATAAACAAGAGTACATTCAGAATACTCCTTTCTTCTTCTAATACTATTGCCCAAATAAAATCACTTAAGTGTAGAAGATAACAAGTTGTTCTACTTGATGCCATTCTCACTATTGAAAAAAATAATCAATTTCTTATTTTTGAATACATGTGATTACATATATAGTAAAGCCATTCAGTGAATAGAAACTCTGTTAAGAATAATATAGTCATTCTTTGTTCCAATAATAATTGGGAAATAATCCAGGATTTAAATACCTGCCATAATGTACTTGTAATGGTAACATAATCACTTCAATTTTACTCCATACTAAGGATGGAAATTGAATTTTTTCTAAGGGAGAAGAACTTCCCTCAACCACTATTATAAAGCACAGAATAGTTTTAAAAATTAGCTTCTGCTACAGACTTGTTCATGTTTCTCAATTAGTTCAAAGACAAGCAGTGCTTTAAGAAAAACATAAATATATTGAAATAACTTTTGATGACTGTAATATTGTTTAAATCATGAGCAATGTCAAGCTGCTTTATATACTGTGTTGTCAAAGTTAAAACAAAAAGCAAAGTATATATGTGCATACAACTTTCCATTGGATATATTTTCTAAGCTCAAATTACCATTCTAGCAGCAATATTCAGACATCAATTAAAGTTCAAAGGAAATTTCCATATTTCAAGATGCATTCAATTATAAAATGGAGGAACTTCCATATAATTTTTACTTGAAGGTGATTACCTGCTATGTAATGATATGACAAAAAGCAAACATCAAGAAAAATCTAATAGAGTTCTGTAAATATGTTTAACTAAGAGCATATACTTGGGGATTGATGACAGTGTTTGGCATTATCGATCTTCATGGGGGAAGATTTTCATAGGGGAGATAAGTAAAATCTACTCACAAATTAACATTAATAGATGAATATTTGTAAAAGTTAATGATGTGGAACACAAACTTTGAATCGTAATGAAACAAAACAAAACCAAAAAAGAAAAAAAAACAAGAAATCCCTTATTCTCATTAGTAGACATTTATTACAAAATTGTATTCCAGTTTTTTTTCTTTTGTTTCTTCTCTTATACAAGGGTATGCATTAAATATTTACTTTTGTCTTTTGGTCCTTAAACCCTAAAATATCTACTGTCTGGTCCTTTGTCAAAAAATGTTTGCTGACTTCATAATTAGAAAGCTACATGTATTTGTTTAAAGATTCTAGCCACTATATTTTACAATTTGCAATCCATATTTTCTAGAAGTTGATAAAGATGTAACTGTTTTACAGTATATGTGAATACTGCAGAAATACTTCTAGCAACATTTATGATGGTTATCTATCAGGTATTGATACACAGTCTGTTTCTGCTTTCCCTAATCTGTATCCCTAATCTGTATCCCTAACCTGTAAAGGACAGAAATGGTATGGACCCAACAAAAGCAGAAGATATTAAGGAGAGGTGGCAAGAATACGTAGAATTATACAGAAAAGATCTTCATGACCCAGTTAACCATGAAGGTGTGATAACTCACCTAGAGCCGGACATCATGGAGTGAGAAGTCAAGTGGGCCTTAGGAAGCATCACTATGAACAAAGCCAGTGGACGTGATGGAATTCCAGTTGAGCTATTTCAAATCCTCAAAGATGATGCTATGAAAGTGCTGCATTCAATATGCCAGCAAATTAGGAAAACTCAGCATTGGCCACAGGACTGGAAAAGGTCAGTTTTCATTCCAATCCAAAAGAAAGACAATGTCAAAAAATACACAAACTACAGCACAATTGTACTCATCCCACATGCTAGTAAAGTATGTTCAAAATTCTCGAAGCCAGGCTTTAACTGTACATGAACCATGAACTTCCAGATGTTCAAGCTAGACTTAGAAAAGGCAGACGAAACAGAGATCAAATGGCCAACATCCTTTGGATAATTGAAAAAGTGAGAGAGTTCCAGAAAAACATGTACTTTTGCTTTATTGACTACATATAGCCTTTGATGTGGATCACAACAAACTGTGGAAAATTCTGAAAGAGATAGGAATACCAGACCACCTGATCTGCCTCCTGAGAAATCTGTATGCAGGTCAGGAAGCAACAGTTAGAACTGGACATGGAACAACAGACTGTTTCCAAATCGGGAAGGGAGTACATCAAGGCAGTATAGTGTCACCCTTCTCATTTAACTTATATGAAGAGTATATCATGAGAAACGCTGGACTAGATGAAGTACAAACTGTAATCAAGATTGCCAGGAGAAATATAAATAACCTCAGATATGCAGATGGTAACACCCTTATGGCTGAAAGCAAAGAACTAAAGAGCCTCTTGATGAAAGTGAAAGAGGAGAGTGAAGAATTTGGCTTAAAGCTCAACAATCAGAAAACTAAGATCATGGCATCTGATCCCATCACTTCATAGATGGGAAAACAATGGAAGCAGTGACAAACTTTATTTTGGGGGGCTCCAAAATCACTGTGTACAGTGACTGCATGAAATTAAAAGATCCTTTCTCATTGGAAGAAAAGCTATGAAAAACCTAGATTGTGTATTAAAAAGCAGAGACATCACTTTGCCAAAAAATCTCTGTCTAGTCAAAGCTTTGGTTTTTCCAGTGGTCATGTATGGTTGTGAGAATTGGAGTATAAAGAAAAGTGAGAGCTGAAGAGCTGATGCTTTTGAACTGTGGTGTTGGAGAAGACTGTTGAAAGTCCCTTGGACAGCAAGGAGATCCAACCAGTCCATCCTAAAGGAAATCAGTCCTGAATATTCATTGGAAGGACTGATGTTGAAGCTGAAGCTCCAATACTTTGGCCACCTGATGTGAAGAGCTGACTCATTTGAAAAGACCCTGATGCTGGGATAGATTCAAGGCAGGAGGAGAAGGATACAACAAAGGATGAGATGGTTGGATGGCATCACTGACTCAATGGACATGAGTGTGAATAAGCTCAGGGAGTTGGTGATTAAACAGCGAAGCTTGGTGTGCTGCAGTCGACGGGTTCACAAGAGTCTGACACGACAGAGCGACAGAACTGAAATGAATGGAATCTCTATCAACTGACCTGCTTATATGTAGTCAGATGTATACATATACATTCTTAGCCATAAACCTTTAGTCATATATGTGTACATACATGCTTCCCTGGTGACTCAGCAATAAACAATCTGTCTGGAATGCAGGAGACCCTGGTTCATTTCCTGGGCCAGGAAGATCCTTTGGAGAAGGGATAGGCTACCTGTTACAGTATTCTTGGCTTTCCTGGTGGCTCAGCTGGTTAAGAATCCCCCCATAATGCGGGAGATCTGGGTTCAGTCCCTGAGTTGGGAGGATCCCCTGGAGGAGGCGTTGTCAACCCACTTCAGTATTCTTGCCTGGAGAATCCTCATAGACAGCAGTAGCTGGTCCATGGGGTCACACGGGGTCAGAAACTACTGAATGACTATGGAAGAATGCAAATTATGCTTATCAACCTCATTTAGGTTGTTGGTACAGTTGTATTTCAGGGTTACCCTGGTTCCATTCAGTTCAGTCGCTCAGTCATGTCCGATGCTTTGCGACACCATGGACTGAAGCAGCCAGGCTTCCCTATCCATCACCAGCTCGTGGACCTTCCTCAAATTCATGTCCATCAAGTTGGTGTTGCCATCCAACCATCTTATCCTCTATCCTGTTTCTCCTACTGCCTTCAATCTTTCTTAGCATCAGGGTCTTATACAATGAGTCAATTCTTAACATCAGGTTGCCAAAGTATTGTAATTTCAGCTTCAGCGTCTGTCCTTCCAATGAATATTCAGGACTGATTTCCTTTAGGATGGACTGGTTTCATCTCCTTGCAATCCAAGGGACTCTCAAGAGTCTTCTCCAACACCACAGTTCAAAAGCATCAGTTCCTCCACACTTAGCTTTTTTATTGTCCAACTCTCACATCCATACATGACTACTGGAAAAACCATAGCTTTGACTTGATGGACATTTGTTGGCAAAGTAATGTTGCTGCTTTTTAAAATGCTGTCTAGGTTGGTCATAACTTTTCTTCCAAGGAGCAAATGTCTTTTAATTTCATGCCTGCAGTCACCATCTGCAGTGATTTTAGAGCCCCCCAAAATAAAGTCTGTCACTTTTCCCACTGTTTCCCCATCTATTTGCCATGAAGCAATGGGACCAGAGGCCAATCTTAGTTTTCTGAATGTTGAGTTTTAAGCCAACATTTCCACTCTCCTCTTTCACTTTCATCAAGAGGCTCTTTAGTTCATCTTCACTTTCTGCCATAAGGGTATTGTTATCTGCATAACTGAGGTTATTGATATTTCTCCTGGCAATCTTGACTCCAGCTTGTGCTTCCCCCAGCCCAGCATTTCTCATGATGTACTCTGCATATAAGTTAAATAAGCAGGGGGACAGTATACAGCCTTGACTTACTCCTTCCCGATTTGGCCAGTCTGTTGTTCCATGTCCAGTTCTAACTGTTGCTTCCTGACCTGCATATGGGTTTCTCAGGAGGCAGGTCATGTGGTCTGGTATTCCCATCACTTGAAGAATTTTCCACAGTTTGTTGTGATCCACTCAGTCAAAGGCTTTGGTGTATTCAGTAATGCAGAAGTAGATATTTTTCTGGAACTCCCTTGCTTTTTCAATGATCCAACAGATATTGGTAATTTGATCTCTATTTCCTCTGCCTTTTCTAAGTCTAGCTTGAGCATCTGAAAGTTCAAAGTTCACGTACCATTGAAGCCTATCTTGGAGAATTTTGATCATTACTTTACTAGTGTGTGAGATGAGTGCAATTGTGCAGTAGTTTGAGCATTCTTTGGCATTGCTTTTCTTTGGGATTGGAATGAAAACTGACCTTTTTCAGTCCTGTGCCCACTGCTGAGTTTTCCAAATTTGCTGGCATATTGAATGCAGCCCTTTCACAGCCCTTTCAAATCTTCTAGGATTTGAAATAGTTCAACTGGAATTCTATTCCAAATCCTAAGTATGTCCAATATTAGAAAAAAATAACCTAGAACATCTTGCAAGGGATCCTGGATATCTATCTCCTATGCCTATACATTTTGATTATTTGTGTTCTTGGAATGATTTTAAAGCGTGAGACTGGGTAAATATTCTAAATATTTCATGGGAGTCTAACATAAAAATCTAACCCCTCTGTGTTTTTATCAATCAACATTCTAGTTGTTTTCAATTTTAAACAATTTATGTTGAGTACTGTAGACACAGATCTTGACCTGAAGATTTACATGCAGAGACTTATTGGGAGAATACATGTGAAAGAGTGAGGCTGCAGAACTGGGTAGAGATAAAATTTTATCTGCAGTGAAACTGCAGCAGAAATCACAGAAATCAGTCCTATAGGGTATCTGAAGCTGGTGTGGGCTTTCAGGTATTTCCCCAGCTAAGGCAAGAGATCTGGGAATTTGTATCCAAATGACTAGTTATTGGAGGAGGGAATTTTCCAGGACAAGGTTTAAACTTGGTAAATCAACTCCTTCTATCTGAGACAACAGTAACTTATGAGATGACAGTCCAGCGTCCCTCAGTTGCTTTGGCTACAACAGCTGCTTGATTGCTATCTCATAGGAATTCTGGGATAGAACGTCTTATCTGAACCTCACATGGAAAAACTAAACCATGGTATTTTTTATAAAAACACTGAAGTACAACTGTTCTTATGAAACACCTGCCTAGATTCAGAGTCACTCTTACTTCAAGGGATAATAAGAGGATCAAGATAAAGAAGATGAATAAAGAAAATAACAGAACTCATTCTCTCTCTTGACCTCTGAATATAAAAAAAAAAAAAAAAAATCATTTTCAGTTTCTTAAACCTCCCCAAGACAGAGCCCACAACAACACACTTAATCTTCAGAATAATTATGATCATCTAGAGGTTTATGTCTAAACTTTATTTTTTTTATTTTTTTATTTTTTAATGTCTAAACTTTAAGAATATGGTCCAGATTATTTTCTACCTTGATGAAAAGTCAACATTAAATATGTGTAATGTGGGAAATTATCACTGTCTATTTACGACAAAGTTACTTTTCAATGATGAAATCTTATTTGAAGACATTACAGTGTAATTGTGAGAACTGCACCATAATGAACCTTTAAAGCATTCTCTTTAACTGGTATAACCAGCAAATAGACAAAATAGATTCTTGTTTCCAAATGTCAATTGCTTTAGGCAATACTTCAAAAAATCTGCAAACGCAGAATTTCATACGAACAACTGGGGATTAAAGGAGAAAAATTGAATTTATTTTATGAAATAAGCCATACATTCTTAGTAAGTAACATTTTAAAAATAAATGAGTTTAACTATTAAAACCATGCAGGCATAAATACAAACATTTGTGTTTAACTTCTAATCCTTGTAACAGACCATTGGTGAAGACCTTCTTGAACTATCTTCTTAATTTTGGTTATCATTTTCTTGTGTCTCATAGATCAAATATCCATTTATAATTTTAAATTGCTTTCCTGGACTTAGGGTAGTTCATTCATGGCTATAATAGATTATCTTTATTGTCTAAATTCAGTTTTAAATGTTTTCTTCCTCACCTTATTGGAACCCATTAAATGTATCTCCAGTCCTGTTTGCCTGTCTCTTTTCGTATTTACTTATGTACACCCTGAACAGTGCCAGAATTGAATATCATTTATTTGTCTCCATTATAACTCCTTGCTTTTACTCTGGTTATACTTCTATTCTTCTTTTCATTGCACCAGTGAAATAACCAGATTTACTCATTTTCTGAATCTTTTCTTCTGCTCTTAATAAACACTGAGCTGTTTATTCTATAGTAAGGAAGAACATAGCCCTTATTTTTTCTTGTCTACATCTCCTGATAATATTGTTTTACATGGAACATATCTTTATAGTTAAATCTCCCTGAGAGTCACCGAAACTTGATTCTTGCTCTTAAATTCTTAAATGTTGACCATTCCTATTGTCACTGGAATTTCATTTGGGAATTGTCATTTTGCAAAAAAAAAAAAAAAGTCTCAAATTTTGTATCTGTGATATTGAATTTTATTCAACTTAGAGACCAAAACATGACTAGCCTACTTACAAGTTGTAGCACACAAGACAACTCAGGAAAGAGACACAGATGTGTAGAACAGGAAAGGAAATACTCTTATCCTTGCTGTGGCAGAGTGGCTTATATAGGGTTCTTGAGTACTCTGGATTATGGAAAATCAGAGAGCACTTTAGAGGCTCAATAGAAAATTAAATGTGTAGTATAAGCTCTTCAGCTAGGGACAAGGAGGAAGAAAATTCATAGATAAGATAAAAGTTGGATACGGTCTCTGGGGAATAAAATCAGCTAGGTTGTAGTTTCCAGAGAATAAGTAAACAATTTCTGGGCTTGGGACATTTCCCAGGGGTTTCACAATTGTTTTATGATTCATTTAAATTATGTACTATTTCAGTTGTCAATGAAATTTGAAACTGAAAATAAATATCTTAATGTGATATGCACTTGATTCTATTACTATGCTCACATTTCGTGAGATCTAGCAATGTGGTCTCAAACTATTATGTTTAATTGTTTTCACAAAAGTAATAATGTAGCTGTTTTTTTTATTAAGATACTTTTATAGTACTTGTAATAGAAGAACCTGTAATCCATTTCACAATTAACACAATGTTTCCAACTCAGTTACTTTTCAGATAATGATCAATCTCACAAAGGAGATGAAAATAATTTGTGTGAAATATATATAGTATTATTTCTTCATCATCTTTGATATTGAACTATATTAAAATAGTTAAATACAAATCATCAAATAGAAAACAAAATAAGTACTCACTGCTGCTGCTGCTGCTGCTAAGTCACTTCAGTTGTGTCCGACTCTGTGCGACCCCATAGATGGCAGGCAGCCCAGCCAGGCTCCGTAATTCAATTATCACGATGACCATGAAGAACTGAGGTGATTCAGTCAATTTTAACATATGTTGTTTTGTTGTTCAGTTGCTCAGTCATGTCCGATTCTTTGTGATCCCAAGGACTGCAGCCTGCCAGGCTTCCCTGTCCTTCTGGCTTCTCTCATTTGAACTTTTCTATTAAAATCAGATCATACAGAATTAGGGTGAACCATCAATCCAGTGACCGGTGTCCTTATTGGAAGGCCATATGAAGACACTGACACAGAGAACTCCAGGCAAATACTAAGGCAGAGATTGAAATAATGCATATTTTTTGGTGTAAGCCAAAGAAATCGACATTGGTGCAACCAAGAGAAACCAGAAGAGAAGCATGGAATTGATCCTTCGTAGAGACTTTAGCAGGAGCATAGCCTTGCCAGCACTTTGATACTGGACTTCTAACCTCCAGAATTGTGAGGGAACACTCTTTAATATTTTACCTCTGTCCTAAGAAACTAATACATAGGCATTTATGCTTGTTGCCCTTGGAACTTCAATAGAAGGCGATTCTGAATTTTATTGAGAAGGACAGACAAGTAATTGGATATTATAAGGCATTGTGACATATGTTATAATGAGTTGTTTAGAGTAGTAAGTGATGCGTGTGTTTGCATGCTCAATTACTCAATCATATCTGAGTCTTTGCGACCCCATGGACCATAGCCTTCCAGGATTCTCTAGCTGTGGAATTTTCCAGGGAAGAATACTGGAGTAGTTTGCCATTTGCTTCTCCAGGGGATCTTCTTGACACAGAGATCAAACCCACATCTCCTGCTTGTCCGGCAGATTCTTTACCACTGAGCCACCTGGGAAGCCCAGATTGTATACACATTCATTTTAATTCTCCTTAAATCCCTGCAAGGCAGGTACTACTTTCTCCATTTAATGCATATGGGAACTGAGTCTCAGACAGATTCAGTAACTTATGTTATTTTTTAGTCACTAAGACACATCTGACTCTTTTGCATCCCCATGGACTGTCTAGGTACCACCAGGTACCACAGTCTAGGGGATTTTGCCAGGCAAGAATATAGAGTGTGTTGCCATTTCCTCCTCCAGGAGATCTTCCTAACCTAGGGATAGAACCCACATCTCTTATTCCTTCTGCATTGGAAGGCAGATCTTTACCACTGCACCACCTGGTACAGTGGTAACTTAAAAGAGTTTCAGAAATCAAGTAAATCTTCTTGAAGCAAAAATGTCTGAACAGAGACCCAAAGATGAACAGCTGTTAGGAAGAAAGGGGATGAAGAATAAATCCTGCAGGAGAAAGTAGACAAAAATCATCCTGGTGGCTGTGGCAGGAATGACTTTTGAGGACGCACATTGTATAAGTAAAGTTGAAAAAGAAGTGTTTACAAACCCCAGAGTCTGGAGAAAAATAAAGCAGAATAAACAAAGTTTATTGATCATTTACAGCATTTACATACATACTGAAGGCAGAGAAATTCTAAAATAATTCAGAAGCATAGGGAGGAACATTATCAGCTTTATTGTTAGGAACTCCCTGGTAGCTCAATGGGTACAGAATCTGCCTACAGTGCAGGAGACCAAGGTTTGATCCCTGGGTTGGAAAGATCCCCTGGAGAAGAAAATGGCAACCCACTTAATATGCAATAACTATTGATAATTTGCTTATGAATCCAAAGTATTTCCTTACTCCTTGCTCAAGGAGTTGGATCTTCTCATCCAATTCAAGGTAGAAGATCTTACTACTTTCAAATCACCACCCCCTAAGACCAATCCTGCACCAATACGTTTCCTGTTAACAGTTAGAATATATTTTTCAGTCTCTTTTGCAGTTAGGCATGGCCACATCCCTGGGTTTTGGCCAAGAGATTATGAAGAGAAATGAAGTGTAAGGCCGTAGACCTGGCCCATTAAATCTTTCCATGTGCATTCCCTCATTCTTGGTCCTCTTCCTGGTGATCTTAGGTACAATGTATTGAAGATTAGAGAGCTATAAAATAGAGTTTGCTTTATTGATATTTGTGCAATCATCCAAATAAAGCACAAAGATTTAGGACTGTATTGGATTTTTCATTTATCTGTTACAGAAAATATAATAATAATGTAGTCAGAAGCAGAGAGAAGACCATTAGCAATTGGAGGAAAAGCATTTGGTAGAAAGAGAGAGAGGGAGTAGACTAGTCTACTTGTGGCCTATTGCCATTTTCCAGAGATTCAGGAGAAAGAGAAAAATGTATTTTCAAAACTCAAGAGTTTGGAATAGAGGAGAAATAGTAAGTGAAAATGACACCTATAATTTTCTTTAAGTTGACTTCTCTCAGTGATCAAGTTCTGTGTCTCTTTCTATCTAGAGAAATGGAAAATGTAAGATAGTGGATGCTGCTCCCCTTTTCTCACATAAATGACATAGCATTAAACATAATTAAAATTCATCATAAAAGTCACTTAGACTGGGAAATAAATTGAAATTTTATGATGATGAATGTTATAAGGTGAAGGTAGTAATCCAAGTTATATCCTTGGTGTTTACAGAACAGATGGAAAGAATATGTGCTAACTCAAACTACATTTAGAAGGAGAAATTTAAAGAAATTGGGAACTACTTGCAAATATAGGACTAAACAAATCACTCACTAATATAATAAATATATGAAAGAAGGTATATAGAGTGCAGGTTCTGAAGACACAACTAGTATTATCAGTCTGTATGTTATTGTGTTATAGTTAACTATGAGAATTTAAAGAGAAAATGCTATATAGAATGTGTGTGTGTGTTTGTGTGAATCTACAGTGGAAATACTTGTTCAGAGATAAAGTAGAATAAGAGAAGAAAAAAGTTAAAAATAAAATTCTAGGTAAATGTGAGATGAAATCTACAATATTAACATGAGTTTAAGAAGTGTCTTAAAGAGAAAAGAAGATCTCATTGCTGTTGTTAGCTGATCTGACTGGAATGATCACTTAACTCTGTTTTTCCTATCATTTCAACATGACTGTGAGCCATCTTTTGGAATTCTGCTTAAAAGTTATTTCACAAAGTTTATTTTCTACTTAAACCACTTCTTCCTACTCCAAACTATGGTATGCTTTTATTGTACATAAAACTGAAGAAGGAAGTCATTTTGAGAAAGCAAGGACAAATGTTAATGAGTTTTCTTCATTTGAGTTTTACCTTAGTAGAAAATATTTTACTAGAAGAAACTAAAGCCTTATGGTGTTATATTTGATTTGTTGCAAATATATCTCCTCTTTCTTGTGAGATTACTAAACCTATTTACCCTTCTCCATATAGGCTGTTGGTACTCAGTACAATCCATCAGGTAAGGTAGCCAGTGCCAGAAACAGGATTACACAGCATATCTGATAATAGTACCGCTATTCCAAATGAAAAACAGTGTAGGACTCATGACAATAGGGCCTTGAAGTCTAACATTCTAAGACTAATTCACTTTCGAGCAGAACTTAATCTGTGATATAGAAATTATTAAGTAAGGAAAGAAAGATTTATGTAAACTGTGAATGTGCATCAGTGTTTTATGTTGGAACCAGTTTGAACCTTTCTTTACAGTTTTATTGAATTCTCATTTGTATTCATTGAGGAGATAGGGAAGATATCCATTCATATTGTGAGAGTTTATTCTTATCGTGTGTCACCTTTCACACCAGTGTCCTTTCCAGTTCCACCCAGCTAACAGAGGCAATAGCATCCAAAAAGTGGAGGTGATGACAGTGATTTATATTACATGCCACACACAGTGTAACATAGAATAACCTGCCTACTGTAAATATGGACAAGAAATAAGGATATGTGCAAGAGAAAAATTATAAGAAGAAGACTTTTTTGTGTTGCTTTGTTTTGTCTTTCAGCTTTAGTGAATATACTGCATTGTATTTTTATGTTTTCAACCTTTTTATATTATCCTGCATGTCTTCACATGAGAGATCGTAAACAAGGCAGTGCTTCTGAAATATTATAAATGTGATGAAGGGAACTGAAATGGGCACTTCAAATTATACTGTCTAGAGATAAGTGAAAGTCTCTTTCCACATAGTTCTAATAGTAATTGGATCACTAACCCTTGGGGATATGCATGTTCTAAATCTCCCTCTGATATTTTTTTCTGCTCTTCATATGGTTTGAGTCTAAATCACAACTCACGCATCTGTGTTTTTAAGAGTCTGTTGAGAGGTCATTAAGCCTTTCTGTACCATGTACTAGTCCTCAGAGCTTTGCTTTTTCTTTATGCATGTTATTTAGAGTTTGTGTGAGTACTGAAGAACCTAAAAAACTTGAATCCAAGCTAAACATATTTTTGGGTGGCCTACTAGTGGTGGAGCAGTTCCTTGACATTTCCTCTCATTCACTGAAGCAAATCAAAGTGTATTTCAAGTAGTGCTGCCTTAAGTCATTCTCAGAGCAAAGCTGCAGCATGAAAAGTAGTTCACCACTGAATGTCTTAAGCTAGTGATTCTACTCTTGACTCAAAAGTGCAAATAAAAAAATTAAAGAGATGCTCTGGATGGCAGTATTCTTTAATAATATCCAAAGGCCTTGCTGAGATAGCTTGTCCTATTTCAAGTGTATTGAATGACAGCTTTGCAAGGTGTGCCATTGAGACAACAGTAACAAAATAGCTCCAGAAGATACTGTACTCTGTGATTTTGAAAACAGTGCTACTTCTGAATATGATTAATTGGAAATTGTTTACATATGGGAAGTATCAGATATGAAAGAAAATGATATGCAAAATGAGTAAGAGGTAGCATTTTCCCTCAGGCCATATAGCTTTATCTATAATCCAACCTGGAGAATTTCAATATAACTTACTTTACTTTATTTTGTTTGGAATAAGGATCAAAGTTGTTGATTACCCTGATCATATTGATATACAATATCATATCCAAGCAGATTGATATACAATATCATATCCAAGCAGATTTAAGATCCTGAAAAGTTTTGACATAGAGTGTATAGATAGCACCTACTTACTTGGTTTAATAAAGTCTTAATACAAATTATGTAAACATAATGTTAAGTTCTAGTAAAACTCTATAGTGAGATAAAAAATTTTTCTTTGTTTGTAATTTAAGTTTTTAATTTTAATCCAGAGAAAAAATACTGAATTAATTTGTATTGTAACCATATTTTAAGAATTTAGTCCTTCATTGCTAATTTTTAATACTTGCTTAAACACATTATAAATCTCTGAAAATTGTTATAAAATATTAGGCTTAACATTGAAATTCATGCAAATTATGCCCAGTTAAAATTGTTGAAGTATAAAGCAAATACTAAAACTCTTATTAAATTCCTGAATTTATCAATTTAATTCATAAATTTAAATCATTTCATCAAAATGTTAATGGTTAGTGAATCAGTTCTATTTTAAGAGAGCTCATTTATTCCATGTGAAGTACATTTTTCTTTATATAAAAACACAAATGTCTTAAAATATTTATGGCACAGATTGCCAAAGTCTAACCCTGAGGTTGATCACAGTACTGGCCCTCATTGCTCATCCCTCCTGGGTACATGCCCACTGATACATGACTTCATTTCCTTTCACTAAAGAGACACATGTGGATGGGTGAGGGAGTGGATATTTTCTCACTCTTTGAATTTGGGTTTTGCCATATGTGACTTGCTTTGGATGTTTGAATAAGATGACAGTGATAACTTGCTTACTTCTGAACCAAGGGATAACAGGTGGTGCATTTTGTCAGTTCTCTCACACCGTTGCTATCACTGTGAAAAGAACATTTTCAAAGTAGCTCATTGATCCTATAGAAAAGACTTGGAGATAGTGAAGCACAGCCACCCCAGTACTGCTGAATTACAGAGGCCAGTCTAGGTCATCGAATCCCTACCAATGGATAGGTGATGAGCAAGTCCACCCTACCTGAATCAGGTCTGGCTGAATCTAGACCAGATGGAAATATGACCTTATTGCTATGTGACAATGGGATTTGGGCACTGCTTGATACATAGGACTGTTCTTACAACTTTAAATGATGTGTATATTCTAGATTTCAGAAATTTAAGAAAGATAGACATGGGATGGAAAAAATACAAAATTGAAAATAGTAATAATTCATAGCTCATATAATTAATCAAGAATAGTTAATGTTTTAGTCCCTTTCTTTGAATATCACAAATGCTATTATATACCATTGAAAGATGTCCTACTCAAAAAAGAATATAAGCATCTTCACCAAAGATATGGCATACAAAGCTTCCATGAAGACTCAGTTAATGACTCTTTAAGAAACATTGAAAAAACTCCATTTAGAACAAACTCTGAAGTATCAGTATATATAATGTCTGTGTGTAGTTCTGTAATGTCACTTATCCTTGTCTTAATTTCTTTCAAGGGCACTCATCTAAATGGAACTTTGTCAAGCACAAGAGTGAACTCTAAAAATAAATCTTAAAGGATACTTTCTACCCTAACTGATGATAATGGTGGTGATATACAGGATGAACATGCTATACAGAGGAAAATTGAATAATTATATCATTTAAAAAATGATAAGCTAGAAAATAAGCATCACTCATCCAATATGAATCCTAGGAATCCTAGAAACAAGCATTTAAAAAGACATAAAGCCTTTTCTGAGTTAAATCTGGATAATATTAGATCAATAGTCCCCTTTATGTTTACTGGTAGCAAAATTATTCAGAAAATAACCATGCTAGTTACAATGAATGCATTAGATTCATTCTTTCAAGTACTTACATGTTAGAGATAAAACCTGAGACTAAGGAGGAAGTTAAATGCTAAATATTTTATTTAAATGATGTTAATGAAAATGTTTCAAATAACTGTTTCAAATAATATATCTATAATATTCTAATCATTCCTTTGCATTTCTAAATGTTCGATATTGTGATATTTATGAACATGCACATTGATTTTAGTCAAACAAGTTTATTTAAATGTTGTTTAAACAAACTACACATATTTAAAAAGAAAACATTTTAAAGAGCTATCTCATCTCACATATTCTCAATATTATAATTTTTTTCAGATTCCATAACCTTTTTAAAACTTTCTGGAAAAAGCCTAATATATTGTTAAGTGTCTTCATTTTTTCCATTATAAGCATCATTAAAATATGCATTTTGCATTTTTACACATTTAGTAGAAGCCACATATGTAGCTATTCCCAATTTATATTTATAAAAGATGATGATAAAATTACAGCAGCAGCAAGAACTCAATGATGAGTCTGTATCTTGGTTTTAAAACGCCAAGTTTAAAAGGAAGTAATACTCTAAAATAAGAAAAGTTTTTTGGAAGAGTTTTTTTAGGTTTCCTTTTAGCTGCTTCAAATTTCACTATTTTGTTCTTTATATTGTCTTCCAGAAAATGAAGTCTTCTGTTGGCTTCAACCCTGCCCACTTTTCCTACATAGTATTCATGCTTCCAAAAGGCATCAAATAATTCTTCTTGTTCAAATGTGACCCCTCAATAAACTGAAACTCCTGGAAATAATATTATCATGTGGTTTCCATTCCAGTGAATCTGAGCTGGAATCATGTAAATAAAACAATATGGAGAAAGTTGAAATTTATGATTGCTGTTATGTAGTAATGGAAATTTGATAATATTGTTGCCTATAATAACGTTAAAAAAGAGAACATAAGCTAGTGGGTTTGGCTAAAGATTTACCAGAAAAAAACATTAAAAACATCAACTATATTATATATATATATATATATATATAACATATATTATATAATGTGTATTATATAATGTAATTTGGTGGTGATGGTGGGACTATAGTCCGTGGGGTTGCAAGAGTCGGATACAACTTAGTGAGTAAACCACCACCAAGCCCATTTCTACTTGATGAAATTGTCAAAAGGTTATAACCCAAATTTCTTGTGATAAGTGAGAACTTTCATAAGTTCATCACTACTTGTATCTTCAGTCTCAGGTTTCATCATTCTGAAATGCACTGTCCTTATTTTAACCAATCTATTCTCCAAATTTTATAACAATATAAAAAAGATCCTCTTTTAAAATTATTATTTTGCTTAAGTAAGATTGGAAAATTCTAATTTCTTTGCATTGTTCTGAAAATGCAGAATAGATATTGGAATGCAGTCTCTTGGAAGTCCTTCAGTAAAAAATCTGAATGCTTTAAATTAAATGTTTTCTAAGTGTATTTGTCCACATAATTCTTATCCAAGTAGCACTTTGTATCGCTACTTAGCATAGGGCTATTGGAGAATGCACTGTGAAATTCTGTGCCTTAGCACAGGAAATTCTTACATTCTCCTAAACACAATTTTTTCCCCTTACTTCAAGGATTTGTTGACAGTGTCAGTTGTTCTTCAGTCACTCAGTCATGTCCAACTCTTTGTGATCTCATGGATTGCAGCAGGACAGGCTTCCCTGTCCTACATTTCCTGGAGTTTTCTCAAACTCACGTCCACTGAGTCAGTGATGCCATCCAACCATCTCATCCTCTGTCGTCCCCTTCTCCTCCTGCCTTCAGTTTTTCCCAGCCTTGGGGTCTTCTCTAGTGAGTCAGCTCTTTGCATCAAGTGTCCAAAGTGCTGGAGCTTCAGCATCAGTCCCTCCAATGAATATTCAGGACTGATTTCCTTTAGGATTGACTGGTTTGATCTCCTTGTAGTCCAAGGGACTCTCAAGAGTCTTCACTACCACAGTTCAAAGGCATCAATTCTTTGGTGCTCAACCTTTTTTATTGTCCAGCTCAGTGTCAGGGCTCCATCTAAATGTGCATTTTTAAACTTCTCTTCACCAGGAACACTACATTTCTTTGCATACAAACTCTTCTCATGTGTATAGTGAAGACATAGGACTGGTTTTTGTTTTTTCTCAAGAATGAAGATAATTTTACAAATAATCTTGGAATTTTCCTGAGAATGGATTAATTTTCCGGATGATATATCAGTGACACAGATGTAGGTTATAATTCAAAATCCCTAAAACTACGCAAGACTAAACAGGGTACTTGAAGTTATACCCAAATGGCATTACTTTCATTGGAAATCTCCAAGAACAAGGTCTGTGTAACACACACACACACACACACACAGACACACACAGACTTAAGCTTAGTTTTAAGCTTTTCCTTCAGATCTTTCAATCTAAATCCAATAGATCCATATTCTTTATCTGGTAGTAATCCAAAAAACATCATCATTAGTCCACTTAGAGCAGATGAATTCTGCTTTACATTAATGTTGACTTCAGATAATTATTAAGTGTTTCTTGGTGGTAAAATGGTCCTTTGGGGGGTTTTGTCATAGAAGAAAAATTACTCCCACAATTTTCAACTTGAAGTAAGCTAATACAATTAAACGCATGAGAGGTCCTTAAGCAGAAAACTTATTGGAATACAGTGACCAAACTGCAAATACTTTATAGTCTTCATACTATACTACACTATAAATATGAGCAATAAGATTAATTTCATAATTAAAAGAATAAATGTTAAAAACTTCTTTAAAAAAAGAAGCTAGCAGGTTTATGAGGCATTACTTCTTTCAGAAACACTCAAAAGGATTAATATTGTTAGGACTGCAAATTTACTTGTTGTTGGGAAAAGGGAAAAGGCATTTTCCTCATCCTCCCTCCCTTAATTGTTACATTGGTTTCCGCTTTCAATCTAGCTTTTTGGTTTCACACATCTCAAAAATCCACTAAATATTAATTTATTCCATTAATAGTTATAAATTTTCTAGTACTTTTCATGTTTATCCAGCAAAAACATTTAGACACTTTCACTCATCTTTATGTAGAATCAACTGACATACATTGACCAGAGTTTGCTTAATATTTTTATATGTTGAATATATATTCACTTGTAAGACATATTGCCATAGTAAGTCAACAGCTCAGAACCTGTACACACAAACATACACACACACTCACATATATACACACATAAGAACTTATCAGTTAACAAGACTTTTACCAAATCCATCCACCTAAATGCAGAATCAAGTGTACCTAGAAAGAATTGAATTGTGAAATATTATTGCTTGTCTAATGTAATTTTTGTCTTAAAGTATGTAACTGTACATACTTTCATAACCTGTACTTAGTGATCTTTATGATTATTCATACTAAATTTTATTTGTTATAACATTGGACTCATGATTTTTTAGGAGGAGAAGATAATTTATAGATTATTCAGATAACTGCAAACTTGGGTGGTTTTGCTTTAGAATCAGCTAGTTGTATCATTCTATATTCTATATTCTGTCATTCTGTTGGTATTAATGTATACTAGCATGCATTGACAATACTATCATTTTTATTATACAAACTGTCTGAATCCTAGAGGAATTATATATCTTGTCAAAAATCACATAGCTAAAAATTCTAGATTCAATATTGGACTACATTTCTGCCATAGCCTCAAACTATTATAATATTAACCCATATTTCCTATGTTTTAAAATCAGAGCCACAAAAATATCATGTATTGAAATTAATATCCTATTATTAATATTATAATAATTGTTTTTGAGAATTATCATACACGGGCACTGCACTGGGTAATTTATACATAATATATGTAATTTATACATTTACTGTGGAATTATATTTTCACAGATAAAGGAACAAATGCTGAGCCTTTTTCAGAGGACCAAGCATTAATAAAAGGTAGAATTGGGCTGAACTCTAATATCTGTAGTCTTTGTTCTATTTCACATTAATTTTCATTTTCTAGTGATTATCTTTTTATAAGAAAGGGAAACATTTTTCAGTACTACTAAAATAAACAAGATGAATTTTTATTAACATGTTTATTCTCTATGTTGCTATTTATAATTCAGTACTCATAGTCCCTGTATAAATTTGATATCTGGCACAGAAGACAATTTTCTTGTAGGCTGGTACATTTCTAGCATTCTTACTTTTTTCAATTGCTTTGTCTTTCCAATTTATTTTCTGCTCTTTTTATATCTCTCTCAGTCTAACTTGCTGTCACTTTCCTGTCCTTGGTCTCACCTTCTGGTTCACCCCTTCATTTTCTCTTTGTGCTTGGATTTATAGGTCAAGTGTTTACCTTTTTACATGAATATTTCCCTTTCAGTGTGGACAGCTTAATATGCTATAATACTGGACATTGCAACAAACATTCTTGACTTATTGAAACAAGTACAACCTAGAGATTGTGGTTTTACGTCTCAGATCTCACATCAAAATAGACATCTAGCAAAGAGGGTAATATAACTAGAAGTAATAGCAGGGTTGTAGATCTCTCTTCTTCAATCCAAAATCCAGAAAACTCAGGGAATATACTGTCTGAAAGTGAACTAGGATGAAAAAAACAAACAAATGGGAGCAAGGCTGAGGAGGCAGAGGACTGGAAAGAAGGGAAAAGAGACTTGACTCTGCAGGAAATCTGGGTACTATTGAATTAATGGCCAGTGCAGAGAAAAAATTGCTATGGGAAGCTAATGTCTGGATCATTTCTATTTGGTAGGCAAATTCCTCAAGGTTTCCAAATACATTACAACCCACTCCAAATGCTGGACAAACTACTTATCACCATTGATCAAAGCTGACTTTGAAAGTGTCCTTCAGGTGCCTCTGAGAGCGATTTGAAACAAGTGCCACTTCTGGTTCCCTTGTGTTTCTTATGGCTGCTAGTGAACATCAATAATATGAATTCCATTTTAATTTTTCTGTAAGGGATCTTATTTATAGGGCAATTTTCAGCACAGTGTCTTGTCTCTATGAAATGATTGCCAACTCAGGCAGCCGTTAAAGTTTACTGCTTAGGCCTTCCTTCAAGGTACAATATGGATATTACTTTCAAAAGTAATTTGGAATACGAAGTGAGAAGGGTATGTTAACTCTTTGCAAACATCCTAACTTAGACAAGGAAATGCTTGCCTTCAAATTGATACTCTGCTTTTCTATGGTAACATAAAACATAGCATTAAAACTTACTTTTTACTGATCTTATTTATGAATTAATGATGTCTCACTTTCCAGGGAGTATTATGTCACAGAATTCCAGTTATTAATTGAAGGAAATTATCATTTTATTTAATTTCAGCTTTCATGCCAGTATTTTAACCCTCATGCACACACTGTGATAAACTATATAAGCTGTCACATTTTTATGTGCCGTCTATCCTTGGGCAGAGGCATATTTCCACTCAGGAGTGTGTCTCCACATTCGTAGACACAATCAAATAATGAGATTTCCCAACTGTAATCTAGTTAGTGAAAGATTCTATTCATTATGGACTCTGATCTTTCAAAGTTCAAATCTTTTCATCTAAAGCTTCAAGGATCATATTGCTCTATTGAAATATTTCTAAACACAATCTTGCACTGAAAATTGCATTGCTGTCTATGCATCCTTTTTTATTGTAAATCTGTGACTGATGGGAATACAGTCTTGGAATGACCTAGGAGTTTTTGTTTGGCCCATTTTAGATGCAGAAAGGACTTTTATCACCAAGCTACCTGAGAAAAGAAGAAACCTTATTGGAGGGCCATTTTCACTGTTGGACCAGCAAAAATAGTGTTCCAATCTTCATTTTATTAAACTGAATTCCCCCTCTTGCATTTTGTGGTGCTTGTTTTGACCTCTTGAGTTGCAGAATTATATGAAATTTTCATTTCATATTATACTGCTTTAAAACTATGCCTAGAATATGACATTGCCTCTTAATTTTTTCTCTGAACCAACTGTGCCATTAGTTCAACCATTCTTCATGTCCCATTAAAATTCCTCCCAGTGTGTTTGTGCTCTTCTAGATATTTTATGTTTCAAGATTTATTTTAAGATTAATTGTCTTCATTTTAAAAATGGATCTTAGTTGTGTTCAAGCCACTGTTATTTCTGATAATGCTATTGTCAGTAGCTCATACAAAAATTTTTATTAATACAAAGAGTCTTTTCCCCTTTAAAGTATATTTTCCTCAACAGTATGAATTCAAATTGAGCATATTTCTTTTTTTTTTATCCCTGATAAATTTAATATTGCTAGAGTCAAGATAATCTGCTTCTACCTCGATGCCAATTTAACTATTGTGTATTATTCTTTTATTCTAAGTAGCTTTCATCTAAAAGTTTGGCAACTAAATACATTTTGTCTAATTTCAAAGATTGAAAATAGTTTACAATATGATATAGAAAGATTTTACAGGACAACTCAGAATCAACCAAGATGCTCAGAATGATGGAGAAAGGCAATGGCACCCCACTCCAGTACTCTTGCCTGGAAAATCCCGTGGACGGAGGAGCATGGTGGGCTGCAGTCCATGGGGTCGCTGAGAGTCCCACACGACTGAGCGACTTCACTTTCACTTTTCACTTTCCTGCGTTGGAGAAGGAAATGGCAACCCACTCCAGTGTTCTTGCCTGGAGAATCCCAGGGACGGGGGAGCCTGGTGGGCTGCCGTCTATGGGGTCACACAGAGTCGGACACGACTGAAGTGACTTAGCAGCAGCAGCAGCTCAGAATAACTGCAGGCTAAAAACACATATTGATAACTTCTGTTATTTGGTTCTCATGCCTCTGTCTGATAAATAAGAAATTAGTGTATTTAATTCCAATTATTAAAAGAGCTTATGGAATTTGTAATCAACTTTGATCTATAGAAATACCTCAGATATTCTTTATTTTAAGAAGTCTATATATATTCCCTACCTCCCTAAAATATCAGCAATATAGAATAAGCAACAAGAGGTAAAAATCCTTATGGGGCTACTAAAAATTAACTTCCATGACAGTAATAACATTTATGGTTACCAGCTTTTATTTTCAGTAATAGATTATATTGTGGTTAAAAGATTGTACTTAAACTTACAAGTCAAACGAGTTTATTGAGTACCTACTCTATAAAAAGCACTGTTATAGGTATAATTACATCAGTAAGCATGAAAGAGAGCCCTTGCCTCTTCATTAACGCTTTCAAGAATGTAAAATGGAAAGAGAAATGACTATAGATAATTTTTAGCAAGGCTAGTTGAGAAATATATCCCTCTGCAACTTATATTTGATCTCTCACTAGTATGACAAGGAGAAAGTCAAGTAAAAAATCTGTGCAATGAATTTTCCAGAAAAAAAGACAAAGAAGACATCTTTGAGGGGAAAAAAAAAAAATCTTTTCTCACAAAGAGAAGAAATACAAAGGACCTGAGAAATAAAGAGGGTAGTGTAGGGAAGCACAGAAGTGGTGGTAGTAAATCAGGACTGGTAACAAAGCAGGAAGTAGGTCATATAAACATGGGTAGGCCTGGTAAGACGTTAAAAAGGTTTTCTGTTTGCAGTGGGGAGTTTAAGATATGGAAACAACTTACTGTTATTTGAGCCTATGAAAGATCATTCTGGCTTCTGTGTAGTACATGATTTGCAGGGCACCAAGAAGTGAGACATGGAGACGTAACAGAAAATTGTACCTGGAATCTAGACATTGGTGGCTTGAACGAAGTTTGTAGTAGTATAAGTAATCAGGTTTAGATCTCTTTTGAAATAGATTTGAGGGTACTTTCTAGTGAACTGGATAAGTAAAAAGTCCTAAGGCCGATGAAGGGAATCTGTGATTTCCTGTTTGCTTGTATTGGCATGGAGGGCATTGGTGATCAGTTAACACAGTAAGGGATAGTTCTGAGTAGTAGAACTTTATTGATTGCAACAGACACTTATTAAACTGAACTGACTCTGCGATTAATAAATTTGCAGAATCAAACTTTTTTAGATTAGTTCTGTGGCTGCAACACTTTGTGTTTATTTTCTCTGCAATCAGTGCTTTTCTCTGAACCTCCTTTGCCTGATTTGTAAAATCATTTCATCACTGATATTATAGAAAATACAATATTGTATCTGACCAAAGAATTCACTTGACTGCAAAAGCAGGAGGCAAGAGCTAATTATCATGGAGTTTGTTTGTATTACATAACTCAGAAGAAACTAGCATTCTATAAATTTGAACCCAATTGTGGCAAGAGAGAAGACCATCTGAATTTGTGATCCTATCCACATCAGTCTCTTTTTTTCACTGATGGAATACACGCTGAAGGAAACAGAATGTTACAGAGGGGTGATGCATGCTGAACCAGATGACTTCACTGAAAATATTTTTCCTGGGAATCACAATTCCTGAGAGAAAATGTTCCAATACTCAGACTTAACATGGGACTAAGTTCAAAGTTCAGTCTTATTGAACTAGTAACTGTGGCTATATGCCTGGAACAAATAGTGAAGAAAGGTAATATAGATTACTACCTCTTGATGGTATTAGGATTAGTGAAGTGTTTTGTGTTTTCCTCTTTCCCAAGTTCAAAAAAGGTATTTTTATATTAAATAACATTTTTTCTCTTAAATAGTAATTATATTTTATAGTGTTAGTGATAATTAAATTATAATTTATAGATTACAAAACATTAAGACAGGCTGTGAAACAAAAACATCATAGGTTAAACTATATTCTCAGTTGAGTGCAATAAATTATTTTCTCCCTTCTGGCGAGGTACAGAGTATGTCCAATGTTTTGAAATGTATTTGAGTTATGCTAGATAGAAACATTTTTATTTGTAAAGATGGGAAGAAGTATGTTTGTTTTTGTTGGAAGTAAATGGTATCAAGTTTAGTGCTTATATGACATTCTAGTTTTCCTTCTTTCTTACCTTCTTTTTGGTTGTGTCTTTTTGTGCTTTAAAATGCAGCCTTTGAGAAATCCCTCACCTCATTTATCTAAATAGGAGGCAAAGTCTATGCAAAAAGAGACAAGTCCAGATAGACACTTACTCAAAAGGAGGAGCATGACTCCTAACCAACATAGTAAACTCTGACACTCAAGTGTTCTTTATGTGGGCTTCAAATTTTAAAGTCTCTGGAACAATACAAATTCCAGTTCCAGCAACATCCCATTTTGGGGACAATGTCAGTAGTGTTAAAGTTGTCATCTAGAATGGCATTCACAGTGATGTGTCTGGGTCAGGCTTTAGTATCTATAGCCCTGTAGGTAAGAGAAGTAATTTCTTTAAGGAAACATTCCAAAATATATTGGCTATTGTTCTAAGTCTTGTGACAAGCACCCTTCTCAGCAATTATCTGCACTATCAAAATGATAAAAATCTATTTTCTGCCTATTTTAGCCAGGTAATATTTCTCTAATTTTGCAGCCAACAACTGTTACTGATAAATAAAAATGAAAACAGAATTTTGATTATTAGCATTAGTCATATTGTTAAAAATAATTTCAGTATTCTCTCTGAGGATAAAAATCCAGTTGAAGTGGTTGAAGAATAGAATGAAAATAAGTACAGGCAAATATTTTAGTTTGCTGACAAAGGAAAGAGAAGCGTGGAGTAAAAACTATAATGAGATCAAAGAAAATGACATTTGGTCTTTAACTATGGGAAAAATAAAGTCAGGCAAAATATTGACACAAGGGAAAGGGAATTTCACTTGTGAAGGTTTTCAATGGTGAAAAAAGACTAGGTGCAGAACAAAAGTCATGTTGTTTGATTGATTGAGTTGATTGTAAAAAGGAGCATCAGACATTCTTACCACAATTGAGAAAAGACAGAATGTACAGACACAGGCTTAAATAGACTAGTTTAAATGTTGATGGGAAATTAAGTAGCTTTCTTCTTATCTCACAAGAATTTATCAAAGCTGGTCTAAAAGGAAAAAAGTAAATAAACGTCACAGTTATTAGAAAAGAAAAGCTGAAAATATATTAACTAATAGAAAATAAATTAGGAAAGTGAAGTAAAACTATTTTCCATATTTGTTATGTTAGTCTAAATATATGTACATCTAACTAACATCTGAGAAGTGAAAGTCGCTCAGTCGTGTCCAACTCTTTGTGACCCCATGGACTGCAGCACAGCAGGCTTCCATGTCCATCACCAACTCCAGGAGCTTGCTCAAACTCATGCCTATCGAGTGGGTGATGCCATCCAACCATCTAATCCTCTGCCGACCTTTTCTCCTCCTACCTTCAATCTTTCTCAGCATCCGGGTCTTTTCCGAACTTCTTGATTGCCCCTCGGGGGGCTGGGGGTGGAGGGGCGAGGCTGGCTATCAAGGAATTAGTTATGCCACTGAATTTCCACCAACAAGCCTGGTAGCTATGTCTTTTGTTTACTGATACAACAGACAATATTCTTATTTCAGAGTAAGGATGAACATACTGATTGGTACAGTAAGTCAGCAGCTCTCTATCAATAAACATCAATGACTAATACACTTATGAAAAGATAATTTTAAAAGTTACATATTTTTATAGAGCTCAGAATTCGCCAAGCCAGGCTTCAACAGTATGTGAACCGTGAACTTTCAGATATTCAAGCTGGATTTAGAAAAGGCAGAGGAACCACAGATCAAATGCCAACATCTGTTGGATCATCGAAAAAGCAAGGAGTTCTAGAAAAACATCTACTTCTGCTTTATTGACTATCCCACAGCCTTTGACTGTGTGGGTCACAACAAACTGTGGAAAATTGTTCAAGAGATGAGATTACCAGAGCACCTGACCTCAGTTCAGTTCAGTTCAGTCGCTCAGTCATGTCTGACTCTTTGTGACCCCATGAATCACAGCATGCCAGGCCCCCCTGTCCATCACCAACTCCTGGAGTTTACCTGAACTCATGTCCATCGAGTCAGTGATGCCATCCAGCCATCTCATCCTCTATCATCCCCTTCTCCTGCTGCCCCCAATCCCTCCCAGCATCAGGGTCTTTTCCAGTGAGTCAACTCTTCGCATGAGGAGAACAAAGTATTGGAGTTTCAGCTTCAGCATCAGTCCTTCCAATGAACACCCAGGACTGATCTCCTTTAGGATGGACTGGTTGGATCTCCTTGCAGTCCAAGGGACTATCAAGAGTGTTCTCCAACACCACAGTTCAAAAGCATCAATTTTTCAACACTCAGGTTTCTTCACAATCCAACTCTCACATCCATACATGACCACTGGAAAAACCATACTCTTGGCTAGACGGACCTTTGATGGCAAAGTAGTGTCTCTGCTTTTTAATATGCTATCTAGGTTGGTAATAACTTTCCTTCCAAGGAGTAAGCATCTTTTAATTTAATGGCTGCAATCACCATCTGCAGTGATTTTGGAGCCCAGAAAAATAAAGTCTGACACTGTTTCCACTGTCTCCCCATCTATTTCCCATGAAGTGATGGGACCAAGTGCCATGATCTTAGTTCTCTGAATGTTGAGCTTTAAGCCAACCTTTTCACTCTCTTCTTTCACTATCATCAAGAGGCTCTTTAGTTCCTCTTCACTTTCTGCCATAAAGGTGGTGTCATCTGCATATCTGAGGTTATTGATATTTCTCCCGGCAATCTTGATTCCAGGTTGAGCTTCTTCCAGCGCAGCGTTTCTCATGATGTACTCTGCATATAAGCTAAATAAGCAGGGTGGCAATATACAGATGTACTCCTTTTCCTATTTGGAACCAGTCTGTTTTTCCATGTCCAGTTCTAACTGTTGCTTCCTGACCTGCATATAGGTTTCTCAAGAGGCAGGTCAGGTGGTCTGGTATTCCCATCTCTTCAGAATTTTCCACAGTTTATTATGATCCACACAGTCGAAGGCTTTGGCATAGTCAATAAAGCAGAAATAGATGTTTTTTCTGGAACTCTCTTGCTTTTTCGATGATCCAGCGGATGTTGGCAATTTGATCTCTGGTTCCTCTGCCTTTTCTAAAACCAGCTTGAACATCTGGAAGTTCATGGTTCATGTATTGCTGAAGTCTGGCTTGGAGAATTTTGAGCATTACTTTACTTGCGTGTGAGATGAGTGCAATTGTGCGGCAGTTTGAGCATTCTTTGGGATTGCCTTTCTTAGGGATTGGAATAAAAACTGACCTTTTCCAGTCCTGTGGCCACTGCTGAGTTTTCCAAATTTGGTGGCATATTGAGTGCAGCACTTTCACAGAATCATCTTTCAGGATTTGAAATAGCTCAACTGGAATTCCATCACCTCCTGTAGCTTTGTTCATAGTGATGCTTCCTAAGGCCTACTTGACTTCACATTCCAGGATGTCAGGCTCTAGGTGAGTGATCACACAATCCTGATTATCTGGATCGTGAAGTTCTTTTTTGTACAGTTCTGTGTATTCTTGCCACCTCTCCTTAATCTCTTCTGCTTCTGTTAGGTCCATACCATTTCTGTCCTTAATCAAGCCCATCTTTGCATGAAATGTTCCCTTGGTATTTTTTGAAGAGATCTCTCGTCTTTCCCATTCTGTTTTTTTCCTCTATTTCTTTTCATTGATTGCTGAGGAAGGCTTTCTTATCTCTCCTGGCTGTTCATTGAAATTCTGCATTCAAATGGGAATATGTTTCCTTTTCTCCTTTGCTTTTTGCTTCTCTTCTTTTCATAGCTATTTGTAAGGCCTCCTCAGACAACCATTTTGTGTTTTTGCATTTATATTCCATGGACAAGGTCTTGATCCCTGTCTCCTGTACAATGTCAAGAACCTCCATCCATAGTTCATCAGCACCTGACCCGCCCCCTGAGAAATCTGTATGTAGGTCAAGGAGCAACAGATAGAACTGTACAAGGAACAACAGACTGGTTCCAAATAGGAAAAGAGTGCATCAAGGCTGTATATTGTCACCCTGCTTATTTAACTTATGTACAGAGTACATCATAAGAATGCCAGGCTGGATTAAGCACAAGCTGGAATTAAGATTGCCGGGAGAAGTAGCAGTAACTCAGATATGCAGATGACACAACACTTATGGCAGACGGTGAGGAAAAACTAAGGAGCCTCCTGTTGAAAGTAAGGAGGAGCGGCGCCAGGGTGGCCGCGGAGAAACGTGACACACCAGCCTGCTCGAAGGGGTTTCGGACTGAAGGGAAGGAGACGCGCCGCGTCGTCCGCCTCCCAGCGCGCCGCGGGCACTTCTCCCGGGCCTCCCCGAACTCTCCCGCGACCTCTGCGCGCCCTCTGGCCGCCCTCCCCGCCCCGGCTCCGGACAACTTCAGGGGTGGGGTGCAAAGAAAGTTTGTGTCTGCTGCCGCCGCCTCCCGCCTCGGCCTAGGAGGCTCGCCGCCCGCGCCTGTCAGCTCGGCCTTGCCCGGGACCTTGTGCTGCCCGAGACCGCCACCATGAACAAGCTGTACATCGGCAATCTCAACGAGAGCGTGACCCCCGCGGACTTGGAGAAAGTGTTTGCAGAGCACAAGATCTCCTACAGCGGCCAGTTCTTGGTCAAATCCGGCTATGCCTTCGTGGACTGCCCCGACGAGCACTGGGCGATGAAGGCCATCGAAACTTTCTCGGGGAAAGTGGAGCTGCAAGGAAAACGCCTAGAGATTGAACACTGCGTCCCCAAAAATCAAAGGGCAGGGAATGGAGACATAGGGAGAAGGAGCTGCACAAAAAAGGTGCAAGATAACATTCCTGCCCCCCAGCATTTTCACTTTAGATCCAAGAAAAGCTGTGGGACCACAGAAGCCAAGAGACTGCAATGGGAGGCACACAACCTCAGGAACTAGCAGAAGGTTCAAACCTGGGGAAAATGGGAGGCTGGGGGGAAGGGCAGGGCCCAAGTGGCTTCCCCTCCCACCCTGCCTCCTCCTAGCAGGAAAGGACAAAGAGTTCACCTTTGTTACAAGCCTACAGAATCATAATTCATAGCTCATACACGTTTTTGAGGAGCGAGAACCCAGTTACCTTTTCCTGATGAGCAGGAGCAGGCTTCATGGTGTGGTGACACTTGCCGGCTAGTGTCAACTTGGGACTAGGCACTTAACCTTTGAGCCTGTTTTTGAGCTGCAGAATGAAAATAAAAATATTCTCAATTAAAAAAAAAAAAAAAAGGAAAGGAAAGAGAAAAGTGAAAAAGTTGGCTTAAAACTCAACATTCAGAAAACTAAGGTCATGTCATCTGGCCCCATCACTTCATGGCAAACAGATGGGGAAACAATAGAAATAGTGTGAGACTTTATTTTTGGGGGCTCCAAACTCACTGCAGACGGTGACTGCAGCCATGAAATGAAAAGACACTCGCTCCTGGAAGAAAAGCTCTGACCAACCTAGACAGACTATTGAGAACAGAGACATTACTCTATCAACAAAGGTCCATCTAGTCAAAGCTAGGGTTTTTCCAGTCGTCATGTAGGAATGTGATAGTTGGACTATAATGAAAGCTGAGCACAGAAGAATTGATGCTTTTGAAATGTGGTGTTGGAGAAGACTCTTGAGAGTCCCTTTGACTTCAAGGAGATCCAACCAGTCAATCCTAGATGAAATCAGCCCTGAATATTCATTGGAAGGATTGATGCTGAAGCTGAAACTTCTATACTTTGGCCACCTAATGCGAAGAACCAGCTCTTTGCAACAGACCCTGATGCTGGGAAAGCTTGATGGCTGGAGGAGAAGGGGATGAAACAGGATGAGATGGTTGGATGGAATCACCGACACTTTGGACTTGAGTTTTAGTAGGCTCCAGGAGTTGGACAGGGAGGCTGTAGTCCATGGGGTCGCAAAGAGTTGGACATGACTGAGAGACCAAACTGAACTGATAAAGCTTACATCTCCCCAAATTTATAATATACAAATAAAAGTATCCAACACATTTCTGTTGAATAACTTGGTGTAAAGAACTGTTCTGTAGTTATATATTTTCTTTTGAAATTTATTTGCATATGCTAGTTAGTAGAGTAAGCAAGAAAACTCGAATCCCCACTTCCCTAATGATGATATGAAGAGGGAAAAAGCCATCTAGTTATACCAGTGCACTGAATGTTGACTAGATAATATCATATAGTTTCTGAAAGTTGTTAACTGATAGGATAAATAACTTTTACCTTTTTCAAAGTTCATTCAGTGTCTTCTTTGAGAAATGAAATAGCATAAAATTGAATAGTATATTCACAACCTACAATTGGGGAGTCTCTTGGCACTTCAAAAGATCTTATTATCTGAAAATTATTTCTAAAAGTTCTCTCCAGTATTTCTTTCAATGAATGTACAAAATGAGTTTGAATCATTTCTACTGCAAATACATACAATTTTCTCAGAATCAAAATAGGTAAAAATATTGCCGAAGAACTTTGGCTTTGGTACACTGAAGATATTTACAATTACATTTATTTTGATTTAAAAATGAAAAACACATGGTAACATGTACTAAAAATATGAGGTGAAAAGAAATCCTCATGCAAGCAATAGGAGGGGATTCTGGTCAGACACAAAGTCTGCATAATGAAGCAAGTGTGTTTTGAAAAAAAGAAAAATAGAAAGTTTTTAAAAATCATAAATTAACATATCAGACTGGGTAAATTTAAAAGTATAAAAAGCAACGAATATCTCAAGATAAAATTTTAAAACCTAAGCTATTGCTACATGATAGTCTTAAGATCTCTTAAATAATAAATGTTAATTAATATAATAAATAATTTAGTAATGTTTTATATGTGTGTATGTATATGGTTTATATATGAATATTGCTCTTGACTATGTATTTCCTGAAAATAAAAGCTGCATTATTTTGACTGAAAAATATGTGTATGTGTGTATATATTTATATAAATCAGTTCAGTTCAGTACAGTCAGTCAGTCATGTCCTACTCTTTGCAACTCCATGGACTGCAGCACACCAGGGCTCCCTATCCATCACCAATTCCTGGACTTTAGTCAAACTCATCTATAGATTCATGGATAGATGATGCCATCTATCATCCCCTTCTCCTCCTACCTTCAATCTTTCCCAGCATCAGGGTCTTTTCAAATGAGTCAGTTCTTTGCATCAGGTGGCCAAAGTATTGGAGTTTCAGCTTCAGTATCAGTCTTCCAATGAATATTCAGGACTGATCTCCTTTAGGATGGATTGGTTGGCTCCCTTTGCAGTCCAAGGGACTCTCAAGTGTTTTCTCCAACACCACAGTTCAAAAGCATCAATTAATCAGCACTCAGCTTTCATTATAGCCCAACTCTCACATCCATACATGACTACTGGAAGAACCATAGCTTTGACTAGACGGACCTTTGTTGGAAAAGTTAAGTCTTTCATTTTAATATGCTGTCTAGGTTGGTCATAAATTTTCTTCCAAGGAGTAAGCGTATTTTAATTTCATGGCTGCAGTCACCATCTGCAGTGATTTTGGAGCCCCAACCATAAAGTCTGTCACTATTTCCATTGTTTCCCCATCTATTTGCCATAAAGTGATGGGGCCAGATGCCATGATCTTAGTTTTCTGAATGTTGAGTTTTAAGGCAATGTTTTCACTCTCCTCTTTCACTTTCATCAAGAGGCTTTTTAGTTCTTCTTAGCTTTCTACCATAAGGGTGGTGTCATCTACACATCTGAGGTAATTGATATTTCTCCCAGCAATGTTGTTTCCACCTTGTGTTTCATGTAGCCCAGCATTCTTATGATGTACTCTGTATATAAGTTAAATAAGCAGGGTGACAATACACAGCCTTGATGTACTCCTTTTCCTATTTGGAACCAGTCTGTTGTTCCATGACCAGCTCTAACTGTTGCTTGCTGACCTGCATACAGATTTCTCAGGAGGCAGGTCAGGTGGTCTGGTATTCCCATCTTTTTCAGAATTTTCTACAGTTTTTTTGTGATCCACACAAAGGCTTTGGGATAGTCAATAAAACAAGTAGATGTTTTTCTGGAACTCTCTTGCTTTTTCAGTTATCCAACAGATGTTGGCAATTTGACCTCTGGTTCCTGTGCCTTTTCTAAAACCAGCTTGAATATCTGGAAATTCATGATTCACTTACTATTAAAGCCTGGCTTGGAGAATTTTGACCATTACTTTCCTAGTGTGTAACATGAGTGCAATTGTGCAGTAGTTGGAACTATTTTGGCATTGCATTTCTTAAGGATGGGAATGAAAACTGACCTTTTCCAGTCCTGTGGCCACTGCTGATTTTTCCAAATTTGCTGGCATATTGAGTGCAGTGCTTTCAGCATCGTCTTTCAGGATTTGAAATAGGTCGACTGGAATTCCATCACCTCCAGTAGCTTTGTTCACAGAGAGGCTTCCTAAGGCCCATGTGACTTCACATTCCAGGATGTCTGGCTCTAGGTGAGTCATCATACCATCATGATTATCTGGGTCGTGAAGATATTTTTTGTACAATTCTGTGTATTCTTGCCACCTCTTCTTAATATCTATACTTCTGTTAGGTCCATACCATTTCTGTCCTTTATTGTGCCCATCTTTGCATGAAATGTTCCCTTGGTATCTCTAATATTCTTGAAGAGATCTCTAGTCTTTCCCTTCTATTGTTTCCCTCTAGTTCTTTGCATTGATCTCTGAGGAAGGCCTTCTTATCTCTCTTGGCTATTCTTTGGAACTCTGCATTCAAATGGGTATATCTTTCCTTTTCTCCTTTGCCTTATGCTTCTCTTCTTTTTTTTTTAAATTTTTTTTTTTTTATTATTATTATTTTTTTTTCCAGTGGGTTTTGTCATACATTGATATGAATCAGCCATGGATTTACATGTATTCCCAATTCCGATCCCCCCTCCCACCTCCCTCTCCACCCGATTCCTCTGGGTCTTCCCAGTGCACCAGGCCGGAGCACTTGTCTCGTGCATCCCACCTGGGCTGGTGATCTGTTTCACCATAGATAGTATACATGCTGTTCTTTTGAAATATCCCACCCTCACATTCTCCCACAAAGTTCAAAAGTCTGTTCTGTATTTCTGTGTCTCTTTTTCTGTTCTGCATATAGGGTTATCGTTATCACCTTTCTCAATTCCATATACATGTGTCAGTATGCTGTAATGTTCTTTATCTTTCTGGCTTACTTCACTCTGTATAAGGGGCTCCAGCTTCATCCATCTCATTAGGACTGGTTCAAATGAATTCTTTTTAATGGCTGAGTAATATTCCATGGTGTATATGTACCACAGCTTCCTTATCCATTCATCTGCTGATGGGCATCTAGGTTGCTTCCATGTCCTGGCTATTATAAACAGTGCTGCGATGAACATTGGGGTGCACATGTCTCTTTCAGATCTGGTTTCCTCAGTGTGTATGCCCAGAAGTGGGATTGCTGGGTCATATGGCAGTTCTATTTCCAGTTTTTTAAGGAATCTCCACACTGTTTTCCATAGTGGCTGTACTAGTTTGCATTCCCACCAACAGTGTAAGAGGGATCCCTTTTCTCCACACCCTCTCCAGCATTTATTGCTTGTAGACTTTTGGATAGCAGCCATCCTGACTGGTGTGTAATGGTACCTCATTGTGGTTTTGATTTGCATTTCTCTAATAATGAGTGATGTTGAGCATCTTTTCATGTGTTTGTTAGCCATCTGTATGTCTTCTTTGGAGAAATGTCTGTTTAGTTCTTTGGCCCATTTTTTGATTGGGTCATTTATTTTTCTGGAATTGAGCTTCAGGAGTTGCTTGTATATTTTTGAGATTAATCCTTTGTCTGTTTCTTCATTTGCTATTATTTTCTCCCAATCTGAGGGCTGTCTTTTCACCTTACTTATAGTGTCCTTTGTAGTGCAAAAGCTTTTAAGTTTCATTAGGTCCCATTTGTTTAGTTTTGCTTTTATTTCCAATATTCTGGGAGGTGGGTCATAGAGGATCTTGCTTTGATTTATGTCGGAGAGTGTTTTGCCTATGTTCTCCTCTAGGAGTTTTATAGTTTCTGGTCTTACATTTAGATCTTTAATCCATTTTGAGTTTATTTTTGTGTATGGTGTTAGAAAGTGTTCTAGTTCTAGTGCTTCTCTTCTTTTCACAGCTATTTGTAAGGCCTCTTCAGACAAAATTTTTCCTTTTTGGCAATTCTTTTTCTTGAGGATTTTATTGATCCCTGCCTCCTGTACAACGTCATGAACCTCTGTCCATAGTTCTTCAGACACTCTGTGTATCAGATCTAATCCCGTGAATCTATTTGTCACTTCCACTGTATAGTCGTAAGAGATGTGTTTTAGGTCATACCTGAATGGTCTAGTGGTTTTCCCTACTTTCTTCAATTTAAGTCTGAATTTCACAAAAGGAGTTCATGATCTGAGCCACAGTCAGCTCCCAGTCTTGTTTTTGCTGACTCTGTAGAGCTTATCCATCTTTGACTGCAAAGAACATAATCAATCTGATTTTGGTATTGACCGTCTGGTGATGTTCATGTGTAGAGTCTTCTTTTGTGTTAGTGTAAGATGGTGTTTGCTATGACGAGTGTGTTCTCTTGGCAAAACTCTGTTAGCTTCTACCCTGCTTCATTCTGTACTCCAAGGCCAAATTTCCCTGTTATGGCAGGTATTTCTCGAATTCCTACTTTTTCATTCCAGTCCCCTATAATGGAAAGGACATCGTTTGTGAGTGTTAGTTCTAGAAGGTCTTGAAGGTCTTCATAGAACTGTTCAACTTCAGCTTCTTCAACATTACTGGTCAGGGCATAGACTTGGATTACTGTGATACTGAATGGTTTGCCTCGTAAACAAACAGAGATCATTCTGTTGTTTTTGAGATTGCATCCAAGTAGTGCATTTCAGACTCTTTTGTTGACCATGATGGCTAATCCATTTCTTCTAAGGGATTTTTGCCCACAGTAGTAGATAGAATGGTCATCTGAATTAAATTTACCCATCCCAGTCCATTTTTTTCACTGATTCCTTAGATGTTGCAGTTCATGGGTTCGCAAAGAGTCAAACACAACTGAGTGACTGAATTGAACTGAACTGAACTTCATTCTTTCCAGCGTTAATTCTCCACTGATCTCCAGTAGCATATTGGGTACCTACCGACCTGGGGAGTTCATCTTTCAGTGTCCTATGTTTTAATCTTTTCATGCTGTTCATGGGGTTCTCAAGGAAAGAATACTGAAGTGGTTTGCCATTCTCTTCTTCAGTGGACCACATTTTTGTCAGAACTCTCCACCACGACCTGTCTGTCCTGCATGGCCCTACACAGCATGGCTCATAGTGTCATTGAGTTAGACAAGGCTGTGGTCAATGTGATCAGATTGGTTAGTTTTCTGTGATTGTGGTTTTCAGTCTGTCTGCCCTGTGATGGAGAAGGATAAGAGGCTTATGGAAGCTTCCTAATGGGAGCGACTGAGTGAGGGGGAAACTGAGTCTTGTTCTGATGGGCAGACCCATCCTCAGTAAATCTTTAACCCAATTTTCTGTTGATGGGTGGGGCTGTGTTCCCTCCCTCTTATTCACCTGGGGCCAAACTATGGTGGAGGTGATGAAGATAATTGTGACCTCCTTCAAAAGGTCCCATGCAGGCACTGATACACCCAGTGCCCCCAACCCTGCAGCAGGCCATTGCCAACCCACACCTCCACCGGAATATTCTGGACACTCATGGGAAAGTCTGGGTCAGTCTCTTGTGGGGTCACTGCTCCTTTTCCTTGGACCTGATGTGCACAAGATTCTGTTTGTGCCCTCTAAGAGTCTGTTTCCTCAGTTCTGGTTCAGTTCAGTTCAGTTGCTCAGTCGTGTCCGACTCTTTGTGACCCCATGAATCACAGCACGCCAGGCCTCTGTCTGTCACCAACTCCCAGAGTTTACTCAGACTCGTGCCCATCGAGTCAGTGAAGCCATCCAGCCATCTCATCCTCTGTTGTCCTCCTGCCCCCAATCCCTCCCAGAATCAGGGTTTTTCCAATGAGTCAACACTTCGCATGAGGTGGTCAAAGTATTGGAGTTTCAGCTTCAGCATCAGTCCTTCCAGTGAACACCCAGGACTTATCTCCTTCAGGATGGACTGGTTGGATCTCCTTGCAGTCCAAGGGACTCTCAAGAGTCTTCTCCAATGCCACAGTTCAAACGCATCAATTTTTCGGCACTCAGCTTTCTTTGCAGTCCAACTCTCACATCCATACATGACCACTGGAAAAACCATAGCCTTGACTAGACAGACCTTTGTTAGCAAAGTAATGCCTCTGCTTTTTAATATGCTATCGAGGTTGGTCATCGCTTTCCTTCCAAGGAGTAAGCGTCTTTTAATTTCATGGCTGCAGTCACCTCCTGCAGTGATGTTGGAGCCAAAAAAAAAAAAAAAAAATTCTGACACGGTTTCTGCGGTCTCCCCTTCTATATCCCATGAGGTGATGGGACCAGATGCCATGATCTTAGTTTTCAGAATGTTGAGCTTTAAGCCAACTTTTTCACTCTCCTCTTTCACTTTCATCAAGAGGCTTTTTAGTTCCTCTTCACTTTCTGCCATAAGGGTGGTGTTATCTGCATATCTTAGGTTATTGATATTTCTCCCGGCAATCTTGATTCCAGGTTGAGCTTCTTCCAGCGCAGTGTTTCTCATGATGTACTCTTCATATAAGTTAAATAAGCAGGGTGACAATATAAAACCTTGACATACTCCTTTTCCTATTTGGAACCAATCTGTTGTTCCATGTCTAGTTCTAACTGTTGCTTCCTGACCTGCATGTAGGTTTCTCAAGAAGCAGGTCAGGTGGTGTGGTATTCCCATCGCCTTCAGAATTTTCCACAGTTTCTAGTGATCCACACAGCCGAAGGCTTTGGTGTAGTCAATAAAGCAGAAATAGATGTTTTTCTGGAACTCTCTTGCTTTTACGATGACCCAGCAGATATTGGCAATTTGATCTCTGGTTCCTCTGCCTTTTCTAAATCCATCTTGAACATCTGGCAGTTTATGGTTCACGTATTGCTGAAGCCTGTCTTGGAGAATTTTGAGCATTACTTTACTAGCATGTGAGATGAGTGCAATTGTGCGGTAGTTGGAGCATTCTTTGGGATTTCCTTTCTTTGGGATTGGAATGAAAACTGACCTTTTCCAGTCCTGTGGCCACTGCTGAGTTTTCCAAATTTGGTGGCATATTGAGTGCAGCACTTTCACAGCATCATCTTTAAGGATTTGAAATAGCTCAACTGGAATTCCATCACATCCACTAGCTTTGTTCGTAGTGATGCTTTCTAAGGCCCACTTGACTTCACATTCCAGGATGTCTGGCTCTAGGTGAGTGATCACAGTATCATGATTATCTGGGTCGTGAAGATCTTTTTTGTACAGTTCTTCGGTGTATTCTTGCCACCTCTTCTTAATATCTTCTGCTTCTGTTAGGTCCATACCATTTCTGTCCTTTATCAAGCCCATTTTTGGGTGAAATATTTCCTTGGTATCTCTAATTTTCTTGAAGAGATCTCTAGTCTTTCCTATTCTGTTGTTTTCCTCTATTTCTTTTCATTGATCACTGAGGAAGGCTTTCTTATCTCTCCTGGCTGTTCTTTGGAACTCTGCATTCACATGGGAATATCTTTCCTTTTCTCCTTTGCTTTTTGCTTCTCTTCTTTTCATAGCCATTTGTAAGGCCTCCTCAGACAATCATTTTGCCTTTTTGCATTTCTTTTCCATGGGGATGGTCTTGATCCCTGTCGCCTGTACAATGACACGAACCTCCGTCCATAGTTCATCAGGCTCTCTGTCTATCTGATACAGTCCCTTAAATCTATTTCTCACTTCCACTGTATATTCATAAGGGATTTAATTTAGGTCATACCTGAATGGTCTAGTGGTTTTCCCTACTCTCTTCAGTTTAAGTCTGAATTTGGCAATAAGGAGTTCATGATCTCAGCTACAGTCAGCTCCTGGTCTTGTTTTTGCTGACCTATAGAGCTTCTCCATCTTTGGCTGCAAAGAATATAATCAATCTGATTTCAGTGTTGGCCATCTGGTGATGTCCATGTGTAGAGTCTTCTCTTGTGTTGTTGGAAGAGGGTGTTTGCTATGACCAGTACATTCTCTTGGCAAAACTCTATTAGCCTTTGCCCTGCTTCATTCCATACTCCAAGGCCAAATTTGCGTGTTACTCCAGGTGTTTCTTGACTTCCTACCTTTGCATTCCAGTCCCCTAAAATGAAAAGGACATCTTTTTTTGGGTGTTAGTTCTAAAAGGTCTTGTAGGTCTTCATAGAACCATTCAACTTCAGCTTCTTCAGCGTTACTGGTCGGGGCATAGGCTTGGATTACCGTGATATTGAATGGTTTGCCTTGGAAATGAACAGAGATCATTCTGTCGTTTTTGAGACTGCATCCAAGTACTGCATTTCAGACTCTTTTGTTGACTATGATGGCTACTCCATTTCTTCTAAGGGATTCTTGCCCACAGTAGTAGATATAATGGTCATCTGAGTTAAATTCACCCATTCCAGTCCATCTTAGTTCACTGATTCCTAGAGTGTTGACATTCACTCTTGCCATCTCCTCTTTGACCACTTCCAATTTGCCTTGATTCATGGACCTAACATTCCAGATTCCTAGGCAATATTGCTCTTACAGCATTGGACCTTGCTTCTATCACCAGTCCCATCCACAACTGGGTGTTGTTTTTTGCTTTGTCTCCATCCCTTCATTCTTCCTGGAGTTATTTCTTCACTCATCTCATAGCATATTGGGCACCTACCTACCTGGGGAGTTCCTCTTTCAGTATCCTATCATTTTGCCTTTTCCTACTGTTCATAGAGTTCTCAAGGCAAGAATACTGAAGTGGTTTGCCATTCCCTTCTCCAGTGGACCACATTCTGTCAGACCTCTCCACCATGACCCAACCGTCTTGGGTGGCCCCACACCTGATGGCTTAGTTTCATTGAGTTAGACAAGGCTGTGGTCCTGTGATCAAGTTGGCTAGTTTTCTGTGATTATGGTTTTAGTGTGTCTGCCCTCTGATGCCCTCTCACAACACCTACTGTATTACTTGGGTTTCTCTTACCTCGGACATGGGGTATCTCTTCACGGCTGCTCCAGCAAAGTGCAGCCGCTGCTCCTTACCTTGGATGAGGGGTATCTTCTCATGGCCGCCCCTCCTGACCTTGAACATGGAGTAGCTGCTCTCAGCCCTCCTGTGCCCGCACAGCAGCTGCTCCTTGGAGGTGGGGTAGCTCCTCTCTGGTGGGGCCCCTGACCTCCGGGGTGGGGTAGTTCCTCTAGGCCACCACCTCTGACCTCGGGCATGGGGAAGCTTTTCTAGGCCACCACTCCTGCGCTGTCACAGCCTGGCGCTCTCAGTCGCACTCTAGGTTAATGGTGACCTCCTCCAAGAGGGCTTATGCCATACGCAAGTCTGCTTGACCCGGAGCCTCTGTCCCTGCAGCAGTCCACTGCTGACCTGTATCTCCACAGGAGACACTCAAACACAGTTTTGTTTCGGTCTCTGTGGGGTCCTGAGTCTTGTTGTGCACAAGGTTTGTTTGAGCCTACATACATATAATTTTTAAGTCAATAGTATATTTAAACAAATAGTATTGCTATTATTCAAATCTCCAAAACTAATCATATGTGGTAAGCATTTTTAATCTATTATTAATCTGTTAACAATATCTGACATGCATTTAGATTTGGGTATTTATTTCATTATCTTTACATTTCTTATTGGCTGTTACCCCTTTATATCACATGCAAGCATTATGTTTTATCTCACATTCTAAAAAGGTAAAAGTGAAAATAAAAGCAGGTTTCACCTCCCTTTCCTTCATGGACTACTCCATTCTTTGCCTTTCTCCTAAACCTCGAGATATTTTTCATATTAGCCATGTTTAAAATATCTCTCCTTATGTTGTTTTAAATGCCCTTTGAGCTTCATCATTCTGTCAAAATGTTGCATCATTGTCATTAAGTGCCTGCATTGTCCACCTGTGGCATCCCATACTTTTTAACCTCTACTCTTGAAAACTCATTTTCCACCTGGCCCTCACATCTCCACACCTTCCTTTCTCTGATTGCTTCTCCTTATACCTTAGACCTCCTTAGACCTCTTTACTGGTCATTAGCAAATATGGTGCTTGTTATTTTATTTTTCATAGTATGAATATTAGTTTTTCTGTATATGTTACCAAGCTCTCTCTTTTCTCTTATTTCCCAGCTAGTTCATTTTATCTGATGTCTGAAACAGCTATTGGATCTTTTATTAAACTTTAATGCACACCACTCCAAATATGAGCTGGTGACTTTATCTTTTAGAAATTTTTTTTAAAAGTTATTTATCAGTGAAGTTTACAATCTACCTAAGTGATACCACACTGTTAATATTTTTGTATTTAACTTTTTCTCAGTCTTTTCAAGATTTATATATATTTTCATGAAAACATCAAATCAATTTAATACTTTAAAACAGTTTAATAATATTCATACTTTGTTACTGAACTAAACTTGGGTGTACTAACCAAATGAGCAGCAAAGTCAATCTACTGACACCAGGCTGTGGGGAACAAAAGTACAGTGTTTGTTGCTGGGCAAAAGCAATGGAGTTGGAGACAAACCTCAAATCCAATCCAATTTGGCCTTTTTTTTTTTTTTTTCCCATTTATTTTTATTAGTTGGAGGCTAATTAATTTACAATATTGTAGTGGTTTTTGCCATACATTGACATGAATCAGCCATGGATTTACATGTGTTCCCCATCCTGATCCCCTCTCTCCCCTCCCGCCTCCCTCCCCATCCCATCCCTCTGGGTCTTCCCAGTGCACCAGCCCTGAGCACTTGTCTCATGCATTCAACCTGGGCTGGTGATCTGTTTCACCCTGATAGTATACTTGTTTCAATGCTGTTCTCTCAGAACATCCCACCCTCACCTTCTCCCACAGAGTCCCAAAGTCTGTTCTGTACATCTGTGTCTCTTTTTCTGTTTTGCATATTGGGTTATCATTACCATCTTTTTAGATTCTATATATATGCGTCCGTATACTGTATTGGTCTTTATCTTTCTGGCTTACTTCACTCTGTATAATGGGCTCCAGTTTCATCCATCTCATTAGAACTGATTCAAATGAATTCTTTTTAATGGCTGAGTAATATTCCATGGTGTATATGTACCACAACTTCCTTATCCATTCGTCTGCTGATGGGCATCTAAGTTGCTTCCATGTCCTGGCTATTATAAACAGTGCTGCGATGAACACTGGGGTGCATGTGTCTCTTTCAGATCTAGTTTCCTTGGTATGTATGCCCAGGAGTGGGATTGCTGGGTCATATGGCAGTTCTATTTCCAGTTTTTTAAGGAATCTCCACACTGTTCTCCATAGTGGCTGTACTAGTTTGCATTCCCACCAACAGTGTAAGAGGGATCCCTTTTCTCCACACCCTCTCCAGCATTTATTGCTTGTAGACTTTTGGATAGCAGCCATCCTGACTGGTGTGTAATGGTACCTCGTTGTGGTTTTGATTTGCATTTCTCTGATAGTGAGTGATGTTGAGCATCTTTTCATGTGTTTGTTAGCCATCTGTATGTCTTCTTTGGAGAAATGTCTGTTTAGTTCTTTGGCCCATTTTTTGATTGGGTCATTTATTTTTCTGGAATTGAGCTGCAGGAGCTGCTCTATGACCCACCTCCCAGAATATTGGAAATAAAAGCAAAAATACACAAATGGGACCTAATTAAACTTAAAGGCTTTTGCACAACAAAGGAAACTATAAGCAAGGTGAAAAGACAGCCCTCAGAATGGGAGAAAATAATAGCAAACGAAACAACAGACAAAGGATTAATCCCAACTTGGCCTTTGAATTAGGGTCCTTTTTGAAGGGAAGAACAAAGATAATTGGGAATCAGATAGCGGAATATCTTACTGGGAATAAGATAGTTTTGGGAATCAGAATGTGTCTGGTTGATGATTCTCTGGCTGGGTTGTCCGTGGCTTGGAGTCTGTTATCTCATCTTGCCCTTGAGAAACAAGGGTTTGTACATTAATGATGAGATGAAAATGAAAGTCACTCAGTTGTGTCTGACTCTGACTCTTTGTGACCCCATGGAGTATACAGTCCGTGGCATTCTCCAGGCCAGAATGCTAGAGTGGGTAGCCTTTCCCTTCTCCAAGGGATCTTCCCAACCCAGGGATCAAACCCAGGTCTCCTGCATCGCAGGTGGATTCTTTATCAGCTGAGCCACAAGGGAAGCCCAAGAATACTGGAGTGGGTAGCCTATCCCTTCTCCAGGGGATCTTACCGACCTAGGACTCAAACCAGAGTCTCCTGCATTGCAAGTGGATTCTTTACCAACTGAGCTATGAGGGATGCCCCATGATGAGATTTATAACAATTTTAGTAAACTAATGATGTTACCAACAACGGAAACCTTAGTCATCTAATTATGGTAGATTAGTGTTCACTTAGTGCAGGATTGAGGTCAGAGGGACATAGAAGGGAATAATGTTTGGGGTAGAAAGATTAATTATAAACTTGATAAGAGAACTTGTCAAGTTACTAAATATTCACTGGAAGGACTGATGCTGAAACTGAAGCTACAAAACTTTGGCTAGCTGATGCAAAGAGCCAACTGATTGGAAAAGACCCCTGATGCTGGGAACAATTGAAGGCAAGAGGAGAAGTGGACAACAGAGGATGAGATGGTTGGATGGCATCACCGACTCAATGGACATGACTTTGAGCAAACTCTGGGAGATAGTGAAAGACAGAGAAGCCTGGCATGCTGTAGTCCAGGGGTCGCAAAGATTCAGACCCAACTGAATGATGAGCAACAATAACAAAGCAGAAACTGCAAAGGAGTCAAGCATTCAGGCATTTATTCCCTCAGGCAACCAATTTCAGTTGACTTTGATCTGGTCATGTGACTCACTTTTGAACAACAGAATGGAATACAGGTGATTCAGTGTGGTATCTGAGGCTAGATCATAAAAAGCCTTGCAGCATCTTCCTAAACTTCTTGATAGGCTTGCTTCTTTTCTTTTGATACTACCTCCCAGGACCTAGGTACTATGCTTTGACAAACTCAACTTTAATGCAAAGGTCAGAAGCAGGAGTTCCAGTGAATATCCCAAGTGAGGGCCCAGGCAACAGTCAAGCCACTGACAGTCTTGAGACTTAACCACCTTGGCCCAGCTAGTGGAACTGTAGGATTATTATAGTCTAGATGCCACTTGACTATAATCATGTGAAAAATCTCAGTCATAAACAATTCAGCTAATTCCAGTGAAGGAATCACACTCCTTTGCTTCTATTGTATGGCTTCTTGTGAATTCTTAAAAGCACTTGCCATGATTTATGGCTCCATTTCAACCCTCCTAGGTAAATAATTCTTTATTAAAGTGTGTATAGTATAAATATTAATATAATTATTCTGAGATACAGAATACAAATAACAATACAAATATACAAATATATATGAATGACATATAACTTTTAATTAAATTTTAAGTATTGGAATTATGAATGATCATATAAACAAATGCAGAAATTAACCTTTCTGTGTATCTTCCACAGGGCATTGGTAATACAGATGATATCATAAGGAGGTATATCTATTACCCTTTTATTGCATTCAAGCCAATGTATTTGAAAAATTCACTTAGTTTTAACTTGAATTAAAATGTTTTGTTTTCATCTTTTACACAGTGAGCCATAAAATTGAATATAGTTGTAAATGTTTCTAAATAATACCTTTAAGCTCATCAAGGTGAATCAAACACAACATAAAGAAACAAGGAGCAACATAATTAACTGTAAAAGAATGTCTTTTTAACAGTTTAAGCTGAAAAGATTAATTATAACATGTTAATCTTAGTTTGAAGAAATTAGTATATCTGGGTTCTAGGTTTATTTGTTTTCACTCAGAAAGAACTTATCTGATAATTGAAGGACTTTGAATATTTATTTCTATTATTTTTCCTGGGCCTACTGACTCATTTAAAGATTGTTCATGGCCAAATTGCAAATATGTAATATTTATCTCTTGGCTTATGTGAAAAAGGAAGCCTTATATCTTAGCCAAACTTTTCCTAATTATAACTTTTAGCATTTTGTGGAAGTAGCAGGCATAATCTTCAGAGTCTTCCAAGCCTGTTTACTGACAGACTTTACTGATCTTTCTAAAGTTCTTTCCTCAGTGGTGTTAATTTTAATTTTTAATTTCATTAGTAAAAAATGTTTTTCCATTTATTTTAACAAAGACATAATCTCCATATGCTGGATTAGATTGTAATTCCTGTATGCTTTGAAATTGAGGACTATTTTATAATTTTAGTATTATATCTCTGATTGAAGGAGGTCATTGGGAAAATTCTGGTTTTTAATATAAGCTTCATATTCCAGACTTTTTTTCTAGAGATTCTGACTCACAATATGAGAGGTATAAATAATTAGCCAACCACATGATTCTCATCTGACAGACTTGAAAAGTATTATCAACTTATTGATTAATTTATTATAACAAAAGCTTATTATGGGGCAGATTGTAGACATTATTGATATTTGATTTTGAACACAAAAATATCAGTTCAAGGAAGGAGGAAGAAGGATTGCCACTTCAACTGTATATCTCAAATGTACACTTTCTTGAGGTTACTTATGTTCTTTACTCAAAAAGCCACTGTTATTTAGTCCAGTCTTTAAAGGATTTATGAGATTCCTGAATTTTGCATAACATGTTAAGTCTTGATAAATATATTTTATCTTGAAGTGCTTTTGAAAAGAAGTATGTGAAAATAAAGATATTTTTAGAATTCTATATTATATTTAGTTATTATAGATAGCCCCTCATTTGTAGCATGACACTTTAGTATCTAGCTAGATCTAACAATTTATTGATACTTTTATATCAATATCAATAGATGGACAATATAAATGGTCAAAAAAATAGTGTAGATGTGAAAGAACAAATGGTCACATCAGGTTAGTTTTTATATTTTTTCATTACCTCTGCTGATTTTTCTCTCTGCTCTTATTCTTGGTAAGCACCTCACCAGATACTAAAATATTTTAGCTTTTAAATATATATTTGGCTTGTCAGAGTTTTTTTTATTAGAGAATGATTTACTGAATACAAAAAATCTTAGTTTATGAATGTCACCTCCTACCTTTCTAGTTGAGAAAATGGAAAGTCATTTTTAGAAAAACAGATGGACCTAGTATTATATTCCAGCTTTTTTTTTTTTTTATATTCCAGCTTTTTAATGATTATCAAGTTCTGCAATTTGGGTAGCTAATATTCAATTCAATTAAAATTTCAATATAATGACCTGATTGCCAAGATAAATGGGAAAAAAAAAGCAACAAGAAAAATTAGTATTGAATATGCAAATAAGTGAATTGTATCCCCCCTGTCATCATATACCAGAAATAACTCAAATATGTCTTAAGGTATAAATATAAGAGCTAATAAAAGACCTCTTAGGGGAAAATATATGCAAGGATCTGAAATTATATAATGGTTTCTTAGGCATGTTACTAAAAGCATAAAAAATAAATATAAAATAATTAAGTGTACTTAAAATGAAAAATGTGCTAAAAAACGACACCCCCAGGAAAATGAAAATACATTTTTCAAAAATATGCAAATGGATAATAAACACATTAAAAGATGTTAACTATCAGTAGTGATTAGGGTAATGTGTATCAAAGCTACAAAGACATACCCTTACACCCATAACCAGAAACATCAAAAATAACAAGCGCTGTCAAAGATGTAGAGAAAGTGGAGTCCTCATACACAGACAGTGGGAATGTGAAATGGTGTAGTAATCTTGAAAGAGAGTCTGGCAGTTCCTCTAAGTTTTAAAAACAAATTTACCATATGAAACAATAGTTCTAGTTCAAGGGATATAAAAATTTGCACGAAAGTATTTATAACAGCACAGTTCATAATAATGAAAACATTGAAATGTCGAACAACTGAAGAATGAGTAAATAAAATGTTGTATAATCATATATAGAATATCATTTGGCAATAAAAAATGACTGAAATACCGATACGTACTACATCATGTATGGCCCTGGAAAACCTATGCTAAGAAAAAGTTTTCTAGTGACTAAAGATGATGTATCATTATGCTGATCTTATATGCCCCAAATAAGCAAATCTCTAGAGGCAGAAAATAAATACATAATTGCTTATGCCTGGGAAGTGGGTTAATATGAATGGCAAAGGGGTGATGGCTAAAATCCAAGACATTAAAGGAGAAGATATCATCTCTTAAGAGAAATTTCTTCTAGTCTTCATTTATGATGTTGCTTCCTTTCCATTCACTCTTTTTCAACAACAACAAAAAAAGACATTTTTATATTGCTTGCCACAATCTAAAATTATTTCATATATTTGTTGATTTGCTTGTTTGTTGCCTGAAGGAGAGTTGGTAATCAATAGTTTAGTGGAGTATGAGTGGGTAGTTAAAATAATAAAATTATGAATTATTATTTACCTAAATATATAACTTTTCCTTTTTTTCTTTTGAAAAAACTACTGGTTTTTCCAGTAGTCACATATGGATGTGAGAGTTGTAACACAAAGAAAGCTGAGTGCCAAAGAACTGATGCTTTGAACTGTGGTGTTGGGGAAGACTCTTGAGAGTCCCTTGGACTGCAAGGAGATCAAACCAGTCAATCCTAAAGGAAATCAGTCCAGAGCAGTCATTGGAAGGACTGATGCTGAAGCTGAAGCTCCAATACTTTGGCCACCTGATGTGTAGAACTGACTCATTGGAAAACACCCTGATGCTAGGAAAGATTGAAGGTAGGAGGAGAAGGGGATGACAGAGAATGAGATGGTTGGATGGCATCACCAACTCGATGGGCATGAGTTTGAGGAAGCTCCGGAAATTGGTGATGAACAGCGAAGCCTGGTGTGCTGGAATCTATGGGGTCGCAAAGAGGCAACACCATTGAGAGACTGACCTGACCTGAACTGAAAATGTAGAGTTACCTAATCCAAATTTACCAGTTTTATACATGTCCATATTCAGTCATACATATTTTTGAAGATAATATTGGGCAAATAGGCACTGCATTTTGTTTCATAAATCTCATTAGTAGTTAACTGCTGCTTGTTAATGCCTATTATTGTTAGAAAGGATGGCTGTATGGAATCACTGCTTTAGCAGGTGACCATAATGAAGAACATCAATAGTTTAATTTTTCCACAAATTCAAAGAACTTAGAAGGAATATTAATGATAAGACCTATCTATGACCACACCACAAATAAATGTGATATGAGTAACACTACTCTTCTGCATTTTTATTAATAACACAAAAGTATAACAAATTGATCACAGCTTTTAAATGTTTGAAAATTACAGTTCCATAGCCAAAAAGTGGAGATTTGGTGGAATTTAGGCAATTTCATGCTATAGTGCATCTGTCTTGTCCCCTTTAACACTACAAGGATTATAATGTCATCACTTTTCTAAAGTTCTAGAAGCTGTTGCTGTTTTCCATACTCCTGAGTGAAGAAGGAACTATCAGGTGCATTGGGACATATGCCAAGATTATCAGGAAACCAAACTGCTATTTAGCCAGAAGACTGGTGAGCAGTAAAACCGGACAACATTTAGATTAGTCTAAGAAACCATGGAATGAGATGAAGTTTCCCAGTGATTGCTTTTTATTAATTTACTAAAATTTCTGATTTTAATTGTATTTGAGATAATTGATTTAGAGTCTTAGAAATTGAAACTGAATATGCATTAATATACTGAATAATTTACACTAAATACCTAAAACTGAAATTATAAACCATTTAAGTAGATACTTGTATACTTATTTTTAAGAAATTAAGTAACTCCATCTAATAAAAAGGAACTATCTTTCTGTTTGGATTATATTACCTGTTTAAATTCCTTGACTCAGTAAGTTCTTATATTATCCACATGTTGCAGAATAGATATATATTTTTCCCATATATATATTATCTAGGAAGTATTTTTATCAAATGGAGATAAATTAGATTAACAGAAAGAAAATGAGGAACATTTTGCAAATCTAAGCATTTTTACACTCCAGACTTGTATTTTGTAATAATTTAAGCCAACTTCCGAGTCCTCAATATCTGTCTTTTATTAGATGGGGACATCCTGCATAACGTCCATAAAAAGTGATTAACATGAAGATAGGGAATGATGGAGCCAAAAAGGATAAAAACTCCTAGACAGGGGGGAAAAAATAACTTTTAGTTTTACCTATCTCTACCTCCCTTTGTTTTTTGAAAACCAAGTGATAGACGAGAAAGTAATGACATAAAAAGCTATTTGAGAGATTAAAGAGACTTTGTCAGTGTTATAGATTTTGTATTTCTCATCATTAAGACCAGAAACTGTGTTTTAATTTTGCTTAAACCTGTAGCCTATTTTAATTTAATTAAAAACCTAGAAGGAATAGGAAGATATTGCCTCTAAAATCTTTGACCTCCTAGAAAGAATGTACAATATAAGAGTTAGCTTTGATGCATAGTATAAGAACTAGCTTTTATTGTGACTATGAATAATGTTGCTATGAGCAATTTCATTCAACATTTTCATTTAAAAATAAATGTGCCCTACTAACCTTGAAAAGCAGATTAAATTAAAATGAATATTTCTTAATCATTATACATTTAACTAAAACTTTAATTAGATGGGCTCTAATAGTTCAAAACCAATAGGTTTTAAAAATAGTTCTCAAATGTTCAGCTTAGTTTTCTTCAATATAATGATTTGTATATGAGTTCAGGAAACTTTCACTCTTGAAGCATTAAAATAGACCAGCTAACTTCTAATATAAACAGATACCTTTTTTTCTTTCTTTATAATTAAAACAGAGTCTCTGTGAAAAGAAAAATAAATGAAAACTACAGTGTTACACTGAGAAGCAAACTAGAAGGGTCAATTAGCATGCTAAAAAGTTTAAGATGTTGTAGATTTAGAAAACGGAATATTGATCTGCTTATTTACCAATGAAGATGGCATGTCCATGAAGAGAACAGATAACAAAAAGAATAACCTTTCTTGACCAAACAGCTGAAGAAAGCCTTTGAAAGGGCTGCTGATATTTTTATTACAACATTAGATAAGGTTAGTAATGAAATGCATATATATATATATAGCATTTCTATCAAAATTAAGGACATCCTTTTGTTTTTCACATTAGCTATTCATAAAACTCAATTAAGTTTTGAAAATCTGCTTATATGGTTGGAGACCATTATACTTTTAAAGTGAAATTTTAATAGAATTAAAATATTATCTGTAATTAGAAGTCAGAAATTATTTTTTCAACTGAGATGGAAAAATAATACTCATAATATATTCAGCAGTATATTGGTATATAGAACCTATAGAGATGACACCTACCATTAAGGAAAGTGAAATTCTGATTAGGTTAGTTTTGGTTGGTGAATATCTAGATAAATGTTAAACATAAATATATGTCTTTATAACATATCAATGTGTATGTTAGTCGCTCAGTTGTGTCCGACTCTTTGCGACCTCATGGGCTGTAGCCCACCAGGCTCCTTGTTCGGTGGAATTTTCCAGGCAAGAATAATGAACTGGGTAGCCATTCCCTTCTCCAGATCATCCCAACTTAAGGATCCAACCCGGGTGTCCTGCATTGCAGTCAGATTCTTTACCATCTGAGTCACCACATATAAGTGATTTCTTAAAAATTAGTACTCCTCTATGTAATTTCTTAATTTATCTACAGCAAAATAAGTATTCAGATATGCTCGTACCTGATAATGTATGTCTGATAATAAGACAATTGATGTGCTTATGTTCAGTGATGCAGTATAATTTTTGAAATGAGTATACCACAATAAATATTTCTAATAATTTGGAAGTCATATAAATATTTCTAATAGTTTGCAGGGCCTACAAAATTGTGGTATACCTAGCAACTAAAAATTAAATAAAATTTTATTTTATTTAAAAATTTGGATTGAAAATTATGGCAAGTTTAATATGAATGTATAGAGTAATAGAAAATATCTAGTGCCATTTTGAGATATATATTTAAAAGACTAGAAATTGAAGGCCTAGATATTAATACTTCATGTATATCCAGTATTAAGCAGTCATTTTTCTGAATTATATTTCAAATGCTCAAACTGCCAAGCATCCAGAAATGAGATAAAAGTATAATTCAACTTAGTTATTATCAGGAAATTTGAAAGGAATTTGATTTGGTGACAGGGTTGGAATAGAATACCATGCATTGGTAGGAACCGAAATTAGTGTCTCAGAAGCAATGACATTTAGCAAAAATATGTGGAGAATAAGTTGAAACTTTTAAAACAGAAAGACATTTAAGATGTAGGAGATGTAATGTAGGAATACATTGGTAATTTTTGTTTTAAAATGGTCTTAAATCAATTTACAAAGTTTATTTCTAGATTTTCTTCTTTCACTGGGCATAAACTAGAACTTGTTTTATTTTTGTCCTGTGCTATATTAGTCCCTGTTTGATATGTAATGAAATAGTCTCATGCATAGCATACTTCATGGCTTTTAATATGTATCACTGATAATGCTTAGTAAAGTTAGCACTTCGTTATATTCAAATTCAGAGAATGATTTAAAGATTAATTGTGTGAGTATAAACATAGATCTTTTTCTAATCCCATTGGATTTTTCCTTATGATGCTTTTCAATAAGGCTTCCCTGATAACTCAGCTGGTAAAGAATCTGCCTCCAATGCAGGAGACCCTAGTTCGTATTCCTGGGTCAGGAAGATCCCCTGGAGAAGGGATAGGCTCCCTGCTCCAATATTCTTGGGCTTCTCTTGTGGCTCAGCTGGTAAAGAATCTGCCCACAATGCGGGAGACCTGGCTTTGATCCCTGGGTTGGGAAGATCGACTGGAGAAGGGAAAGGCTACCTGCTCCAGTATTCTGAGCTGGAGAATTCCATGAGCTTTTCAATATTCAATCATTTAATCATATGAAGATTTCCTATAACGCTTTTTGAACTATTTCAAGCATTGTCTGTAAATACATGATTTTAAAATATTTTTAGCCAATTTTTAACAATATATATTCAACAATAACTGAGTTATGTAAACATTTTAGCATTATCAAGCTTTGATTTTTCAAACTCATGGTATAAAACACATTACTTAGCTTGATCTATTAGGTAAAAGTACTTAGAACTTAACATTTTTGAATCATTTCTACTTCTTCCTAACAAAGGGGAACATTTTTTTTTTTCAGTCTCTGGATTTTGCAATTTATATTGTATAATCCATAATACCATGTCATTAAAAAATAATGTTGGTAACAGAAGAATATAAACATCAATAAATATGTTTTTACAACCTTTTAAATCCAAAAATAAGACATATAATGAGAAACATCTCAGTATTTGTAAGAAGGTGAGCTTGTTTTTGCTGGACTGTGGTTTGTTATATCATTTCTGGTTGGCTTCTAAGAAGTCATCAAAAGGTCCTATATCCTGTAATTCATAGATTCAGTAATTTTTCAAAGGGTTGTGGGTTTGAGTATTCATAGATCTTGACATTTTGCTAATGCATAATCACTTTGGAATATCAAGTTATGTCACAAATTTATCCTCCAACTTTACCACAGTTACCTTTAACATAGTATTTAAACTTTAAAAATGAGACAATATACTGGTATTACCATTCATTAATACTGAACCATAAATATTGAACCCAAGGTCAACCCCCTGTACTGAAAAACATCTATATAAGTTTGAAGCCAAACTATGCAGGAAAATTTGATATGAATATGACAAAGTATAATCTCTACTTTACTTAGTATGAATATTCACATTTTACTAGAAAAATTGCTTTTGATTTTACTGTTTTTCCACAGATTCCTTGTAAATGCTGCTCATTATAAACAATATACAATCTTCCAAAATCTGAAAAGTTCTGAAGCTCAAGACATGTCTGTCTGTAAGGATCAGAGGAGCTATTCTATGCCTGTATAAAAATAAAATAGTAAATTTACATAGTAAATAGACTTTATATATTGTACTAGTTACTGTAATGCATGCTTCTATAATTTCAGCAGTTTATAGATAAGAATATTATCTCTGGGGGAGGAACCAAGATGGCGGAGGAGTAGGACGGGGAGACCACCTTCTCTCCTACAGATTCATCAAAAGAATAACTGAACGCAGAGCAAACTTGGCAAAACAACTTCTGATCGCTAGCTGAGGTCATCAGGCGCCCAGAAAAGCAGCCCATTGTCTTCGAAAGGAGGTAGGACAAAATATAAAAGATAAAAAGTGAGACAAAAGAGCTAAGGACGGAGATCCATCCCGGGAAGGGAGTCTTAGGCGGCATTGCTTGGGGTAGGGTCCGGGCCTAAGTGCCCTGAGGACAATCGGAGGGAGCTTCTGTGAGTTGCCAACTTGAACTGTGGGAGACCAAAAGAGAGAGAGTAAATTAACCGGCCCGAACACACTGCCAGCCGTTCGCAGAACAAAGAGACGGAGAAAATCCAGGGAAGAGCTCGCAGACTGCGGACCGGCCCAGCCCCGCCGGAGGCGGGAGGCAGGGGGCAGGGGAAGGTCGCGGCGAGACACAGGGCGCAGGCACCCGACTGGCGCGGGCGGGGCCTGGGGCTGGGGACGCGGAGGGCAGAAGGCGCGCGCACCCGACTGGCGCCAGCGGAAACTGAGACTGGGTCCACGGAAGGGAGTGGGCGCGCCACACCTGGGGAGAGTGCGCCCACCAAGCCCCTGGCTGCCTGGACCGCTCTGACGGGGAAGGCACAGAGAGCAGGCGCAGCTTTTCGTTCTGCGCTTTTATAGAACACCCGAGGGCTGGAACCGCGCGCAGCGCCGGGCGCGCTCCATATAGAGCGGCCGGGAGCCTGAGCAGCGCAGACGGAGAAAGCGGCGTCGGCCCCTCCGGGCAGCACCAGCCCGTCCCCGCGGCGCAAGCCCGTCCCCGCAGAGCGACGGAACTAATAAGAGTCCACCTCCGCCCGCCTGTGTCAGGGCGGAAATGAGACTCTGAAGAGACCGGCAAACAGAAGCCAAATAAACAAAGGGAACCGCTTCAGAAGGGACTGGTGCAACAGATTAAAATCCCTCTAGAAAATACCGACTACACTGGAAGGGGCCTGTAGGTATCGAGAAGTGTAAGCTGGAATGAGGAGCTATCTGAAACAGAGCCGAGCCCACACTGACCGCAACAGCTCCAGAGAAACTCCTAAATATAATTTTACTTTTTTCTCTTCTTTTTTCTTTTTTATTTTTTCTCTTTTATTTTCCTTTAAAATCCCCTATTACTCCCCCATTACTCCTTAACTTTCATTTCCATAGATTTTTACGATTTTTTTAATTAGGGAAAAAAAAATTTTTTTTTTCTTTCTTTTTTTTTTCTTTTTTTCTTCTTTTTTTTTTTCTTTCCTTTTTCTCTTCTATTTTCTATTTTTCTTTTTCTCTTATTTCTTTTAAAGTCCTCTAGTACTCCTCTACTACTCCTTAATTTTCATTTTCAATACACTATAACCTTACAAAAAAAAAAAAAAGAGAGAAGCCCTGTTTTTAAACTGAAGATTATTCTCTCCCAATCTTGACTCTCTGTTTTCTACCTCAGAACACCTCTATTTCCTCCTTTCCCCTTCTCTTCCCAATCCAATTCTGTGACTCTTTGTAGGTGACTGGGCTACGGAGTACACTCTGGGAACAGACAGCTGCGTAGATCTGTCTCTCTCCTCTTGAGTCCCCCTTTTTCTCCTCCTGCTCATCTCTATCTCCCTCCTCCCTCTCCTCTCCTTCATGTAACTCTGTGAACCACTCTGGGTGTCCCTAGCAGGGGAGAATCTTTTCGCCATTAACCTAGAAGTTTTCTTATCAGTGCTGTGTAGTTGGAGAAGTCATGAGACTACAGGAAGAATAAAATTGAAATCCAGAGGCAGGAGACTTAAGCCCAAAACCTGAGAACACCAGAAAACTCCTGACTACATGGAACTTTAAGTAATAAGTGACTGTCCAAAAGCCTCCATACCTACACTGAAACCAACCACCACACAAGAGCCAATAAGTTTTAGAGCAAGACATACCACGCAAATTCTCCAGCAACGCAGGAACATAGCCCTGAACATCAACATACAGGCTGCCCAAGGTCACACCTAACACATAGACCCATCTCAAAACTCATTACTGGGCACTCCATTGCTCTCCAAAGAGAAGAAATCAAGTTCCACGCACCAGAACACTGACGCAAGCTTCCCTAACCAGGAAACCTTGACAAGCCAATCGTCTAACCCCACCCACTGGGTAAATCCTCCACAACAAAAAGGAACCACAGACCTCCAGAATACAGAAAGCCCACTCCAGACACAGCAATCTAAACAAGATGAAAAGGCAAAGAAATACCCAACAGGTAAAGGAACATGAAAAACGCCCACCAAGTCAAACAAAAGAGGAGGAGATAGGGAATCTACCTGAAAAAGAATTTAGAATAATGATAATAAAAATGATCCAAAATCTTGAAAACAAAATGGAGTTACAGATAAATAGCCTGGAAACAAAGATTGAAAAGATACAAGAAATGTTTAATAAAGACCTAGAAGAAATAAAAAAGAGTCAATTAAAAATGAATAATGCAATGAATGAGATCAAAAACACTTTGGAGGGAACCAAGAGTAGAATAACAGAGGCAGAAGATAGGATAAGTGAGGTAGAAGATAAAATGGTGGAAATAAATGAAGCAGAGAGGAAAAAAGAAAAAAGGATCAAAAGAAATGAGGACAACCTCAAGGACCTCTGGGACAATGTGAAACGCCCCAACATTCGAATCATAGGAGTTCCAGAAGAAGAAGACAAAAAGAAAGGCCATGAGAAAATACTCGAGGAGATAATAGCTGAAAACTTCCCTAAAATGGGGAAGGAAATAGCCACCCAAGTCCAAGAAACCCAGAGAGTCCCAAACAGGATAAACCCAAGGCAAAACACCCCAAGACACATATTAATCAAATTAACAAAGATCAAACACAAAGAACAAATATTAAAAGCAGCAAGGGAGAAAGAACAAATAACACACAAAGGGATTCCCATAAGGATAACAGCTGATCTATCAGTAGAAACCCTCCAGGCCAGAAGGGAATGGCAGGACGTTCTGAAAGTAATGAAAGAGAATAACCTACAACCTAGATTACTGTATCCAGCAAGGATCTCATTCAGATATGAAGGAGAATTCAAAAGCTTTACAGATAAGCAAAAGCTGAGAGAATTCAGCACCACCAAACCAGCTCTTCAACAAATGCTAAAGGATCTTCTCTAGACAGGAAATGCAGAAAGGTTGTATAAACGTGAACCCAAAACAACAAAGTAAATGGCAACGGGACCACACCTATCAATAATTACCCTAAATGTAAATGGGTTGAATGCCCCAACCAAAAGACAAAGATTGGCTGAATGGATACAAAAACAAGACCCCTATATATGCTGTCTACAAGAGACCCACCTCAAAACAAGAGACACATACAGACTAAAAGTGAAGGGCTGGAAAAAAATATTTCATGCAAACGGAGACCAAAAGAAAGCAGGAGTCGCAATACTCATATCAAATAAAATAGACTTTCAAATAAAGGATGTGAAAAGAGACAAAGAAGGACACTACATAATTATCAAAGGATCAATCCAAGAAGAAGATATAACAATTATAAATATATATGCACCCAACATAGGAGCACCGCAATATGTACGGCAAACACTAATGAGTATGAAAGAGGAAATTAATAGTAACACAACAATAGTGGGAGACTTTAATACCCCACTCACACCTATGGATAGATCAACTAAACAGAAAATTAACAAGGAAACACAAACCTTAAATGACACAATGGACCAGCTAGACCTAATTGATATCTATAGGACATTTCACCCCAAAACAATCAACTTCACCTTTTTCTCAAGTGCACACGGAACCCTCTCCAGAATAGATCACATCCTGGGCCATAAATCTGGTCTTGGAAAATTCAAAAAAATTGAAATCATTCCAGTCATCTTTTCTGACCACAGTGCAGTAAGATTAGATCTCAATTACAGGGAAAAAATTGTTAAAAATTCAAACATATGGAGGCTAAATAACACGCTTCTGAATAACCAACAAATCATAGAAGAAATCAAAATATGTATAGAAATGAATGAAAATGAAAACACAACAACCCAAAACCTATGGGACACTGTAAAAGCAGTGCTAAGGGGAAGGTTCATAGCATTACAGGCTTACATCAAGAAACAAGAAAAAAACCAAATAAATAACCTAACTCTACACCTAAAGCAATTAGAGAAGGAAGAAATGAAGAACCCCAGGGTTAGCAGAAGGAAAGAAATCTTAAAAATCAGGGCAGAAATAAATGCAACAGAAACTAAAGAGACCATAGCAAAAATCAACAAAGCTAAAAGCTGGTTTTTTGAAAAAATAAACAAAATTGACAAACCATTAGCAAGACTCATTAAGAAACAAAGAGAGAAGAACCAAATTAACAAAATTAGAAATGAAAATGGAGAGATCACAACAGACAACACTGAAATACAAAGGATCATAAGAGACTACTACCAGCAGATCTATGCCAATAAAATGGACAACTTGGATGAAATGGACAAATTCTTAGAAAAGTATAACTTTCCAAAACTGAACCAGGAAGAAATAGAAGATCTTAACAGAGCCACCACAAGCAAGGAAATCGAAACTGTAATCAAAAATCTTCCAGCAAACAAAAGCCCAGGACCAGATGGCTTCACAGCTGAATTCTACCAAAAATTTAGAGAAGAGCTAACACCTATCTTACTCAAACTCTTCCAGAAAGTTGCAGATGAAGGTAAGCTTCCAAACTCATTCTATGAGGCCACTATCACCCTAATTCCAAAACCAGACAAAGATGCCACAAAAAAAGAAAACTACAGGCCAATATCACTGATGAACATAGATGCAAAAATCCTTAACAAAATCCTAGCAAACAGAATCCAACAACATATTAAAAAAATCATACACCATGACCAAGTGGGCTTTATCCCAGGAATGCAAGGATTCTTTAATATCCGCAAATCAATCAATGTAATACACCACATTGAAAGATAAAAACCATATGATTATCTCAATAGATGCAGAGAAAGCCTTTGACAAAATTCAACACTCATTTATGATTAAAACTCTCCAAAAAGCAGGAATAGAAGGAACACACCTCAACATAATAAAAGCTATATATGACAAACCCACAGCAAGCATCACCCTCAATGGTGAAAAATTGAAAGCATTTCCCCTGAAATCAGGAACAAGACAAGGGTGCCCACTCTCACCACTACTATTCAACACAGTGTTGGAAGTTTTGGCCACAGCAATCAGAGCAGAAAAAGAAGTAAAAGGAATCCAGATAGGAAAAGAAGAAGTCAAACTCTCACTGTTTGCAGATGACATGATCCTCTACATAGAAAACCCTAAAGACTCTACCAGAAAATTACTAGAGCTAATCAATGAATATAGTAAAGTTGCAGGATATAAAATTAACACACAGAAATCCCTTGCATTCCTATATACTAACAATGAAAAAACAGACAGAGAAATTAAGGAAACAATACCATTCACCATTGCAACAAAAAAGAATAAAATACTTAGGAGTATATCTACCTAAAGAAACAAAAGACCTATACATAGAAAACTATAAAACACTGATGAAAGAAATCAAAGAGGACACAAACAGATGGAGAAACACACCATGCTCATGGATTGGAAGAATCAATATTGTCAAAATGGCTATTCTACCCAAAGCAATCTATAGATTCAATGCAATCCCTATCAAGCTACCAACGGTATTTTTCACAGAACTAGACCAAAGAATTTCACAATTTGTATGGAAATACAAAAAACCTCGAATAGCCAAAGTAATCTTGAGAAAGAAGAATGGAACTGGAGGAATCAACCTGCCTGACTTCAGACTCTACTACAAAGCCACAGTCATCAAGACAGTATGGTACTGGCACAAAGACAGAAATATAGATCAATGGAACAGAATAGAAAGCCCAGAGATAAATCCACGAACCGATGGGCACCTTATCTTCGACAAAGGAGGCAAGGATATACAATGGAAAAAAGACAACCTCTTTAACAAGTGGTGCTGGGAAAACTGGTCAACCACTTGTAAAAGAATGAAACTAGAACACTTTCTAACACCATACAAAAAAATAAACTCAAAATGGATTAAAGATCTAAATGTAAGACCAGAAACTATAAAACTCCTAGAGGAGAACCTAGGCAAAACACTCTCCGACATAAATCAAAGCAAGATCCTCTATGACCCACCTCCCAGAATATTGGAAATAAAAGCAAAACTAAACAAATGGGACCTAATGAAACTTAAAAGCTTTTGCACTACAAAGGAAACTATAAGTAAGGTGAAAAGACAGCCCTCAGATTGGGAGAAAATAATAGCAAATGAAGAAACAGACAAAGGATTAATCTCAAAAATATACAAGCAACTCCTGAAGCTCAATTCCAGAAAAATAAATGACCCAATCAAAAAATGGGCCAAAGAACTAAACAGACATTTCTCCAAAGAAGACATACAGATGGCTAACAAACACATGAAAAGATGCTCAACATCACTCATTATTAGAGAAATGCAAATCAAAACCACAATGAGGTACCATTACACACCAGTCAGGATGGCTGCTATCCAAAAGTCTACAAGCAATAAATGCTGGAGAGGGTGTGGAGAAAAGGGAACCCTCTTACACTGTTGGTGGGAATGCAAACTAGTACAGCCACTATGGAGAACAGTGTGGAGATTCCTTAAAAAACTGGAAATAGAACTGCCAGACGACCCAGCAATCCCACTTCTGGGCATACACACCAAGGAAACCAGATCTGAAAGAGACACGTGCACCCCAATTTTCATCGCAGCACTGTTTATAATAGCCAGGACATGGAAGCAACCTAGACGTCCATCAGCAGACGAATGGATAAGGAAGCTGTGGTACATATACACCATGGAATATTACTCAGCCATTAAAAAGAATTCATTTGAACCAGTCCTAATGCGATGGATGAAACTGGAGCCCCTTATACAGAGTGAAGTAAGCCAGAAAGATAAAGAACATTACAGCATACTAACACATATATATGGAATTTAGAAAGATGGTAACGATAACCCTATACGCAAAACAGAAAAAGAGACACAGAAATACAGAACAGACTTTTGAACTCTGTGGGAGAATGTGAGGGTGGGATATTTCAAAAGAACAGCATGTATGCTATCTATGGTGAAACAGATCACCAGCCCAGGTGGGATGCATGAGACAAGTGCTCGGGCCTGGTGCACTGGGAAGACCCAGAGGAATCGGGTGGAGAGGGAGGTGGGAGGGGGGATCGGGATGGGGAATACGTGTAAATCCATGGCTGATTCATATCAATGTATGACAAAACCCACTGAAATGTTGTGAAGTAATTAGCCTCCAACTAATAAAAAAAAAAAAAGAATATTATCTCTGTCAACATAACATTTCAAGACTACTATAACTAAGCAGTCACCTCTTAGTCATATTATCTATGTTTCTACAGTCCAGATTGCTTCCCATGGGTTGGTCAACCCTTAAGTATCTAGATTACCAGCTGGTCTAATGGAGTAAAGTGTATGGAGTAGGAATATTGGTTTCCTAAAGCTTTTCCCTGGAAATCTTGCTCACCAATGTGTCTTGACTTCTAAGGCTGAGAACTACAGGCCCACACTACATGCTAATGGAATGGAAATATAGTCTGAGATTGTACAAACACTTTTGAGATACATGTCTCTATTATGAAGAGTAAGCATAGATTTTTTGTGGATAGAAAATGTCTCTTCCACAGGTTATAGTTATGCATTCAACTACTGAATTTTTTTCTATTTTCTATTCTAATTCACATCCCAAATTGTGTTTCATAAGCTACAAAATTTAAAAACATTCTTTGTTGTTATGCTGTGTGAGTTGGTGGTGGTTTAAAGAATGAGAAAATGTAGCATTTTTCTTCTCAGCTTACTTAAAAGAGATAAAAATGACAAAGTTTTCTCCTTGCTTTCTCTATTTCAGTTTCTCTCCCCTCAAATCAAAGACCCTTTGCCTACATTTGCAAATCGCTATAGGATCCCCAAAAACCTCTCTTTAGAATGTCACAATTGCAGGTTTTAGAGTCCCCTAGGAAACAGTATGCACTTAGAATTAAACATAGCATGTAGATAGATGATTAGCATGGTTTTGTCAAAAGGGAGTTTCAGTTATAAGATAAATAAGTATGAGGGATGTAATGTACAATATGATGACTGTGGTTAACACTACTCTATGATATATAAGGAAGTTGTTAAGAGAGTAGATCCTGAAAGTTCCCATCACAAGGATAATTTTCTTTTCTTTTATTGTATCTATATGAGATGATTGTTGTTTGGTTGCTAGGGTTCAAATCTTTGTGACCCCATGAACTGCAGCTTGCCAGACTTCCCTGTTCATCATTATCTCCCAGAGTTCACTCATATTCATGTCCACTGAGTCTGTGATGCCATCCAACCATCTCATCCTCTGTCATCCCCTTGTCCTCCTGCCCTCAATCTTCCTCAGCATCAGAGTATTTTCCAATGAGTTGGCTCTCTTTGAGTCAGATGGTCAAAGTATTAGAGCTTCAGTTTCAGCATCAGTCTTCCCTATGAATACTCAGGGTTGATTTCCTTTAGGATTTATGGGTTTGGTCTCCTGGCTGTCCATGGGACTCTAAGAGTCTTCTCCAACACCAATTTTGAAAACCTCAATTCTTTGGCACTCAGCCTTCCTTATAGTCAAACTCACACATCTATACATGATTACTGGAAAAATCATAGCTTTGACTAGATAAGACTTTTGCTGGCAAAGTGATGTCTCTGCTTTTTAATATGCTGTCTAGGTTTATCATAGCTTTTCTTCCAAAGAGCAAATGTCTTTTAATTTCATGGCTGCAGTCACTACCTGCATTGATTTTGGAGCCCCCCCCCCCCCAAAAAAAAAAAAAAAAAAACCAAACACCTGTCAGTTTTTCCACTGTTTCCCCATCTATTTGCCATGAAGTGATGGGATCAGATGCCATGATCTTTGTTGAAAGTTGAGTTTTAAGCCAGTTTTTCACTCTCCTTTTTCACCCTTACCAAAAGGCTCTTTAGTTCCTCTTCACTTTGTGCCATTCGGATGGTATTGTGTGCATATCTGAGGCTGTTGATATTCCTCTTGGCAATCCTGACTTCAGCTGGTGATTCATCCAGGACAGCATTTCACATAATGGAGTCTGCATGGTGTGCTCTGCCTCTCTTTTTTGGTCAGAATCTAAACAGAAGATTAGCAGCAAGAAAGCAGGGGAAGTCAGGAGCAGGAAGAAAGAGTGGTGAGAAGGACCAAGTCCATTTAATCACAGTAGGTGTCCAGCCTGAAGCAGGTCCAAGCTGTTCAGAAAGAGACTAATTAATGATAAACCAAGTCCAGAATTTTGAATTAATATCTTGGTTTGGACATTCCGTTTACTGAATTGGGACTGCTTTGTGATTCAAAGTTGCTGGAAGTTTCCTGACTTCTAGTTATGAAAATATCAAACACCAAACCACGTACAAAAAACTTGAAAATCAGACACATGTAAATTCAATGAAGACCTACTAAGGCAGGAATAATTCAAGAAAGCAAGCTTTTAGAGAAATGAGAAGCATGAGTGAACTGGGCTTTTATAAAATTCTTTCCCTATGAAGCACTAGGGAAACAGAGAAGCCATGAAGAATACAGCAGATTGAGAAGCAGAATAAGATTGAGAAGCTGAGCAGTTTCCTAGAGTTATTTTGTGTATTGCAGACTTAATCTTTAAGGTCCATTAAGGAGACCTGATCTAATAAATATCTCAAACTTTAAGCTGGTATACCTAAAAGTTAAAACTTATAGTAAAGAAACAAACAAAAAATCTTAGACTTGACTAGCTCAATATCTCATCAGAATAAGTTATCCTACCTATCATCAAGACATATGTAACCAACTATGGAAAATGATCACATACTTCAAGTTACACTTAAAAGTTTACATATATTTGTCTTTCAATCAATTAGTAGTAACAAGCAATACTTCAAGCAATAACAAATGAGTGAAAGCCAAATGAAACAGAAGATAATAAAAACAAATTTTTAGGATTGCAAAAATTTTAGATTGACATATGTGGTCTTTGAAAAAAAAAAAAAAAACAACTGACTACATAAATTAAAAAATGATTATGGTCATTTATATAATGTATATAATATCCCAAAATACAAACACAACTCAAAATGTCTGTTAAGAAAAAAAGTATTTACATTATATGTGATATTTTCATAAAATTGAACATTTTGCACAGCAATGAAAACAAATATGCTGATTCTCTATGAAGCAACAAAATAAAAATGTGAGCATATAGAATTTAGTGAGAAAAGTCATGTACAAAAGAGTGCCTAAAGTGTGATTACACTTATAAATTTTTCTAACAAAAAATGAATGCATAGTCTTCACTTCAGTTCAGTAGTTCAGTCGATCTGACTCTTTGCGACTCAATGAACTACAGCAGGCCAGACTTCCCTGACCATCACCAACACCCATAACTTACTCAGGCTCATGTCCATTGAGGAAGAGATGCCATCCAACCATCTCATCCTTTGTTGTCTCCTTTTCCTCCTGTCTTCAATCTTTCCCAGCATCAGGGTCTTTTGCAATGAGTCAGTTCGTCACATCAGGTGGTCAAAGTATTGGGGTATCAGCTTCAGCATCAGTCCTTCCAATGAACATTCAGGACTGAATTCCTTTAGAACTGAATGGTTGAACTCCCTTGCATCCCAAGGAACTCTAATGAGCCTTACCAAAAACACAGTTCAAAAGCATCATCTTTGGTACTCAGCTTTCATTATAGTCCAACTCTCACATCCATGCATGACAAATGGAAAAACCATAGCTTTGACAAGACTGCCCTTTGTCAGCAAAGTAAGATCTTGCCTTTTAACATGCTGTCTAGATTGGTCATAACTTTTCTTCCAAGGAGCAAGCGTCTTAATTTCATGGCTGCAGTCACATCTGCAGTAATTTTGAAGCCCAAAAAATTAAAGTCTGTCACTGTTTCCACTGTTTCCCCATCTATTTGCCATGAAGTGATGGAACCAGATGCCTTGATGTTAGTTTTCTAAATGTTGAGTTTTAAGCCAACATTTTCACTCTCCTGTTTCACATTCATCAAGAGGCTCCTTAGTTCTTCTTCACTTTTTGCCATAGGGTGGTGTCATCTGCATATCTGAGGTTATTGGTATTTCTCCTGGCAATCTTGATTCCAGCTTGTGCTTCATCCAGTCCAGAGTTTCTCATGGTGTACTCTGCATATAAGTTAAATAAGCAGGGTGACAATATACAGAAATGATGTACTCCTTTCCCGATTTGGAACCAGTCTGTTGGTCCATGTCCAGTTCTAACGGTTGCTTCCTGATCTGCATACAGATTTCTCAGGAGGCAGGTCAGGTGGTCTGGTATTCCCATCTCTTTCAGAATTTGCCACAGTTTGTTGTGTTCCACACAGTCAAAGTCTTTGGCATTTTCAATAAAGCAGAAGCAGATGTTTTTCTGGAATTCTCTTGCTTTTTTGATGATCCAGCAGATATTGGCAATTTGATATCTGGTCCCTCTGCCTTTTCTAAATCCAGTTTGAACATCTGGAAGCTCAAAGTTCACACACTGTTGAAACCTGTCTTGGAGAATCTGAACATTACTTTACTAGCATGTGAGAAAAGCGCCATTGTATGGTAGTTTGAGCGTTCTTTGGCATTGCCTTTCTTTGGGATTGGAATGAAAACTTACCTTTTCCAGTCCTGTGGCCACTGCTGTGTTTTCCAAATTTGCTGGCATATTGAGTGCAGCACTTTCACAGCATCATCTTTTAGGATTTGAAATAGCTCAACTGGAATTCCATCACCTCTACTAGCTTTGTTTGTAGTGATGCTTTCTAAGGCCCACTTGACTTCACATTCCAGGATGACTGGCTCTAGGTGAGTGATCACACCGTCATGATTATCTGAGTTTTGAAGATCTTTTTTGTATCATTCTTCTCTGTATTCTTGCCACCTCTTCTTAATATCTTCTGCTTCTGTCAGTTCCATACCATTCTGTCCTTTATTGAGCCCATCTTTGCATGAAATATTCCTTTGGTATCTCTAATTTTCTTGAAGAGATCTCTAGTCTTTCCCATTCTATTGTTCCCCTCTACTTCTTTGCAGTGATCACTGAGGAAGGCTTTCTTATCTCTCCTTGCTATTCTTTAGAACTCTGCATTCAAATGGGCCTATCTTTCCCTTTCTGCTTTGCCTTCTCTTCTCTTCTTTTAACAGCTGTTTGTAAGGCCTCCTCAGACAACCATTTTGCCTTTTTGCATTTCTTCTCCATGGGGATGGTCTTGATCATTGCCTCCTGTATAATGTCATGAACCTCCATCCATAGTTCTTCAGGCACTCTGTCTATCAGATCTAATCCCTTGAATCTATTTGTCACTTCCCCTGTGTAATCATAAGGGATTTGTTTTAGGTCATACCTGAATGGTCTAGTGGTTTTCCCTACTTTCTTCAATTTAAGTCTGAATTTGGCAATAAGACATTCATGATCTGAGCCATAGTCAGCTCCCAGTCTATTTTTTGCTGACTGTATAGAGCTTCTCCATCTTTGGTTGCAAAAAATATAATCAATCTGATTTCAATATTGACCATCTGGTGATGTTCATGTGTAGAGTCTTCTCTTGTGTTGTTGGATGAGGGTGTTTGCTATGACCAGTGCATTCTCTTGATTAAACTGTTAGCCTTTGCCCTGCTTCATTCTGTATTCCAAGACCAATTTTTTGCCCATTATTCCAGGTATTTCTTGACTTCCTACTTTTGCATTCCAGTCCCCTATAATGAAAAGAACATCTTTTTTTTTATATTAGTTTTAGATGGTCTTGTAGGTCTTCATAGGACCATTCAACTTCAGCTTCTTCAGCATTACTGGTTGGGGTATACACTTGGGTTACTGTGATATTGAATGGTTTGCCTTGGAAACGAACAGAGCTCATTCTGTCATTTTTGAGATTGCATCCAAGTACTGTATTTAGGACTCTTTTGTTGACTATGATGGCTACTGCATTTCTTCTAAGGCATTATTGCCCACAATAGTAGATATAATGATCATCTCAGTTAAATTCACCCATTCTAGTCCATTTTAGTTCGCTGATTCCTAGAATGTTGACCTTCACTCTTGCCAACTCCTGTTTGACCACTTCCAATTTGCCCTGATTCATGGACCTAACATTCCAGGTTCCTATGCAATATTGCTCTTTACAGCATTGGACCTTACAACCATTACCAGTCACATCCACAAGTAGGTGTTATTTTTCCTTTGGCTCCATCCTTTCATTCTTTCTGGAGTTATTTCTCCACTGATCTCCAGTAGAATATTGGGCATCTACCTACCTGGGGAATTCATCTTTCAGTGTCCTGCGTTTTTGCCTTTCATACTTTCATAGTGTTCTCAAGGCAAGAATACTGGGCCATGCTCAGTAAATCTTTAATCCAATTTTCTGTTGATGAGTTGGGTTGTTCCCTTGCTGTTGTTTGACCTGAGACCAAACTATGGTGGAGGTAATGAAAACAATGGCAACTTCCTTCAAAAGGTCTGGTGCATGGTCTATCACTCTCAGTGCCCCTGACCCTGCAGCAATCCACCGCCGACCCACACCTTCACCAGACTCCTGGATACTCACAGGCAAGTCTGCGTCAGCCTCTTGTGGGGTCACTGCTGCTTTCCCCTCGTTCCTGCATAGTCTTAGAGATTAATATGATGATTGTAGTGAGTGAAATAGTGTCCTTATAAAAATATATCTCCACTTCCTAATCCTTGCATCTGTGAATGCAACTTCAATTTGAAAACTTATCTTTAAAATGTGATATAATTAAGGATCTCAAGATGAGATCATCCTCAATAATCCATATGGTCCTAAATTCAAAGACAAACATCCATATAAGAGACAGACTGAGAAGAAATACAAGGAAAAAGTCATGTGAAGATGAAGGCAGAAACTGGAGTTATACAGCCACAGGTAAAGGATTGCCCGGGGGCACCAAGCTGGAAGAGGCAAGGAATAATCCCTGCTAGACTTCTGAAAGATTACAGTCCTGAGAACATTTTGATTTCAGACTTCTGACGTCAAAATGTCTTCCCATTTATGATGACTCTTTGCACACATATGTGTGATAAACTTTTTAATTTCTGTGCTTTTTAAAGGCTATTTCACAACAACAAAAATTTCTTAGGTAATAGAGAGGAAAGCAACTGGATTAGATGAGAGAAGCTCATTATTCTCTTTAACATCTATCTGCATTTTAAACAGAAGTGGCTATAGCACATAGGAGTATATTACAGACAATTCTAAAATTAATACAGTCCTATATATGGAGTAAATTAAAATTAGAATAACAGAGAACAGATGAAATATGTTTTTCTTTTTTCTGACATCTAATATGTTTAATATGCTTGAATCTCCAGAATCAGTTTGCAGTAGCTATTTCCAGCAAGGTTTCCATATAAAAAGATGAGGGGAAAGTGTTCTCAATAAGTTGCTGCTGCTGCTGCTAAGTCGCTTCAGTTGTGTCCAACTCTGTGCGACCCTATAGACGGCAGCCCACCAGGCTCCACAGTCCCTGGGATGTACCAGGCAAGAACACTGAAGTGGGCTGCCATTTCCTTCTCCAATGATGAAAATGAAAAGTGAAAGTGAAGTCGCTCAGTCGTGTCCGACTCCTAACGACCCCATAGACAGCAGCCCACCAGGCTCCTCCATCCATGGGATTTTCCAGGCAAGAGTACTGGAGTGGGTTGCCATTGCCTTCTCCATCTCAATAAGTTAGTCCCTCAATAAAAATCTCCAAACTCATTTTAATCCAAGCTGAGGTATCTAGTGTTGATAAGTTAATAGATTGTAGTACTATCTTCTGATTATGTTAATACAAATTTTATTTGATAAGTCAGGGCCAGAACTGAAATTTTTCATAAGGGTACATGCCTAGATAATTCTAAAAATAGCATCAATCCCCTTGTGGTACAGGAATTCCTTATTTCAATGTAAACAAGAATAAACAGTTTTAACTTCGTAGTATAATCTTTTCTTTTTATGAATGCAGAAGCTAATGTGGATAAGATTATGAATAGGCATTTTTAGGAATGAGAACCCCCCAAAAAATAAACAAATGTACTAATGATCAGATAAAAATTCAAATAAAGACAATGAGATTCCCCTTTACATCAAGGTAGGCTGAAGAAAACATTTAGAAAACTGAATGATGTCAGTTGGTGGGGATTGGGTTTGGGTTATCTAGTGGATTGCTGGATTGTTGGTTGAGGCTAGACTGATGTGTAGCCATTTTGACTTATAATCTGGCACTACTTAAGTAAATTAAATATCTGTATAAAACAAAATCCAGATATTCCATACTTAGCTATTATAACCCAGAGAAATATGCACACTGGTCCGGAAGGTGAAATATCTAAGGATGTTCATGCTAATATGTTGCCATTACTACTGTATGTGTATACTTTTGTGTTGGTGAAGAGTTAGTGTATCTATCCACCATGAGAGAGGTATAGATGGATGTTATCTATCTTAATCAGTTCAGTTCAGTTCAGTCACTCAGTGGTGTCTGACTCTGTGAATGCCATGCAGTAATTAGAAGCAATGATTTAAATGTAAAATAGCAACATGAATTCTATGGAAATTATAATAACTATTGAAATGAAAGTAAGAAACATAGTAAAATACATAACAGAGAAGTGAAGAGGAACTAAAGAGCCTCTTAAGAAAGTGAAAGAGGAGAGTGAAAAGGCTGACTTAAAACTCAACATTCAGAAAGCTAAGATCATGGCATCCAATCCCATCACTTCATGGAAAATAGATGGTAGTACAGTGTAAACAGTGATAGGCTTTATTTTCTTGGGCTCCAAAATCACCACAGATGGTGACTGCAGCCATGAAATTAAAAGATATTTGCTCCTTGGAAGAAATACTATGACAAAACTAGACAGCATATTAAAAAGCAAAGACACTACCTTGCCGACAAAGGTCCATCTAGTCAAAGCTATGGTTTTTCCAGTAGTCATGTATGGATGTGAGAGTTGGACCATAAAGAAAGCTGAGCACTGAATAATTGATGCTTTTGAACTGGGGTGTTAGAGAAGACTCTTGAGTCCCTTGAACTGCAAGAACCAACCAGCCAATCCTAAAGGAAATCAGTCCTGAGTATCCATTTGGAAGGACTGATGCTGAAGCTGAAGCTCCAATACTTTGGCCACCTGATGTGAAGAACTGACTCATTTGAAAAGGCCCTGATGCTGGGAAAGATTGAAGGCAGGAGTATAAGGGGATGACAGAGGATGAGATGGTTGGATGGCATCACTGACTTGATGGACATAGGTTTGAGCAAACTCTGGGAGTTGGTGATGGACAGAGAAGCCAGGCATGCTGAGTCCATGGGGTCACAGAGTTGGAAATGACTGAGCGACTGAACTGAACTGAATCGAAGAATATACATATACAAAAAAGCAATAAACAATGTCAAGAGAAAATACAGCAAAAAGATGAACTTTAAATACATTAGAATAAGTACCTGTGGGAAGGAGTTAATGAGGTAATAAATGAGAACAGAGAAGATAGGTAAGATAAAATGCAGAGCGATAGATGAGAGAAGGGCCTTGTAAGGACCATAGATAATTGTGTGCCCAGAGCTACCAGTTATGATTATGATCATCAACACCCCACCTCTAAGGTTAAAGAAAGATTTAACTGACCAGTCAGTAAGAAAATCCTTAAGTATCCTTCAGAATTGGATGAAGAAAACTGGTAAACCAAGAAGCATCTGGGAACAGATGACCTCCACCCTGGGAAAGAAAAAAAATAGAGAGACTACATGTAGAATATTCATGAGTTTGAGACCATGTGAAACCCATATATGAGGGGTTTGATGTTCCATAGCATCTTTAACTTTATTTCTCCAATATGTGTCATGAAATTCTACACTTCTCTTGCATTATTTGATTTTTATGACTAACATATGACAAATTGTAACGTGATGATGATGACAGTAACTTTTAGTTTTATATGAATCATGAATGTATATCCATTTTATTCTGCAATATGAGGAAAAGTCCTCTGAATTAACATGCATTTTTTTTAGATATCCGAAGGCATTTTTAGAACAGGAAATATGTCTGCTTATAGAAAGAGAAATGATTTGACTGAAGGACCTTTTCTCCTCATTATGTGCCTTTCTACACTAGGACTTCAAGCTCCTCAAGAGCACAGATCTCTTCCCATTTATTACAGCAGTTTTAATTCTTGTTACTGTGATAGTTTATATTTTACACTATCAATTTTTTAAATTTATTAGGTAAATTACTTAATTGATATTAGTAGATATGGGGTTAAATATTTGAATTAGATTTAATAGTATGTCTTACAATGTAATAATTGCTCTGTAAACAAGTAATTCTAATCCTAGGTATACACCCAAGATAAATGAAAATATATATCCACAAAAACTTACGTACATAAAGGTTTATAGAAGCATTGTTTATAATAGCTGAGTTATAGACACAAGGCGTATATCCATCAACTAATGAATAGATAAACAATATGTGATGTAGCTACATTCAGTGGAATATTATTCAGTCATAAAAGAAAACATAATTTTGATATTGGTACAATAAGGATGAAGTTGACAACATTGTGTCAAATGAAAGGAACCAGACATAAGATGTCACATATTATATAATACCATTTATGTGAAATGTCCACACTAGACAAATCTGTAGAGACAGAAGTAGGTTGATGTTTGTCAGGTGTTTAAGGGAACAAATGGGAGTTACTGGGCATGACTTAAAATGGGTAGGACATTTTAATGGTTCATACCTATTTTTTCTATGGTAAGCAAAATATCTTAGAATTAGACAGTGATGATGAATGTATAACCCTGTGAATATACTTTTTGTTGTTGTTTATTCGCTCAGTCATATTTGACCCTTTTGGGACTAGAAAACATTGAATTACTGCTTACAAAAGATGAACTTTATTATTTTTATATAAATTTATTATTTTAATTGGAGGCTAATTACTTTACAATATTGTAATGGTTTTGCCATACATTGACATGAATTCACCACGGGTGTACATTTAGAAAGATGGTAATGATAACACTATATGCGAGATGGCAAAAGAGACACAGATGTATAGAACAGTCTTTTGGACTCTGTGGGAGAGGGCGAGGGTGGGATGCTTTGGGAGAATGGCATTGAAATATGTATATCATCATATGTGAAATGAATCACCAGTCCAGGTTTGATGCATTAGACAGGGTGGGAGGGGCGTTCAGAATGAACTTTATTGTATATAAGTATATTTCAATAAAATTTATTTTTAACAATTAATTTTATGTGCACTTTTGAAATTTCCTTAAAATTATCTTATTTCTTTCCTATTCCACCAATTAGTACCTAATATTTTTGCACATAATAAATTATACGTTCAAAAATATGTGAATAAAGTATCTCTAGCAGAGGAGATTTGTTATAAAAGACCTTTTTCTAGGACCTTTGTGTATACTTTTCAGTAAAGACTATGATTTTTATACCTCTGTAAACCCTTGATATTTCTTCTTCCCCTTCCAGTCTTCATGATCATCGCTGATCACTGATCTTCATCAGCATTAGCTGTGATGTCAGCTACAGTGCTGAGCCACTGCAATTTTTTTTAATTGACATATCGTTGCTTAACAATGTTGTGTTAATTTCCATTGTATAGCAAAGTGACTCAGTTACACACATACATATTCTTTTTTATATTCTTTTCCGTTATGGTTTATCCTAGGAGACTGGATATAGTTCCCTGTGCCATAGAGTTGAACCTTGTTTTTATCCATTCTAAATATAATAGTTTGCATCTACTAACCCCAAACTCCCAGTCCATACTCTCCATCCTCTTCCCTCTTGACAAACACAAGTCTGGTCTGTTCTCTATGTTTTTGAGTCTGTTTCTGTTTGGTAGATAGGTTCATTTTCGCCATGTTTTAGATCTCAAATGTAAGTGATATAGTATTTGTCTTTCTCTTTCTGACTTAGTATGGTACTCTCTATTTGAATTCATGTTGCTGCAAATGACATTATTTCATTCTTTTTATGTCTGAAGAATATTCCATTGTACCACATCTCCTTTAGCCACTCATCTGTTGATGGACACTTAGGGTGTTTCCATGTCTAGGCTATTGTTAATAGTGCTGTTATGAACATAGGGGTGCATGTATCTTTTTAAATTATGGTTTTGTCTTGATATACACCCAGTAGTGGGATTGCTGGATCATATGAGCCATTGCAAATTTTTATGGAATTTTATGACACTCTGCATAGGAATTTTTGAATTTCTTCCAGAGAAAATTTACTTGATTTAGGTTGTCCTATTAGTTGAACATTTTAAATTAGAAAATGAGGCTTTGAGTGTTTAAGTAAGTCACCCATGATCAGATAGATAGTAGAGAAGCCAACACTTAAATCTAGGAAAATGTGATACCAAGAAAAGAATTCTGTCAATATTTAATTTAAAAGTTTATCTTTTTATTTAAATGCATTTTTATTCTTCAGAAGCATAATATTAGGTATCTTGCTAGGTTATCTTTTGCTCCTTGATTAGTCAATATATTTGCAGAAGCCATTATCAGTAAAAAATTCTATTCTTTTTACAAATATTGGATTGCTTAAACAGCATGTCTTCAACAGCTAAACCAATTTAAAACCACCAATCTAATATAAGTTAAAATCATAGGCAAGTGTCTCTGAATTACAGAAACAAGTGATGACTATTCTTTCTGATTTTAATCAGCAGTGTCAGTGACAGTGTTAAAAATGCAACTGCTAATTCAGTAAAAGGTTATCACAGATACCTTGCAGGCAGCAAACAAGAGAAAAAGCAATTAAAGATTACTAAAAATAGTTTTCAGGAGATTTCTCTAATTCATTTCAGGAGAAAAAGAAATGTACTTAATGCTGCTTTTGTCTTATTTTAGAAATAATTTATTATAGAGGGAAGAATTTTTTAAAAAATCAAGGAAGTATGTGGTCTCCTCACAAATAACAAGTCAATTTTTCCTAAGTTCTTTTGGAATGTAGGATAACTTTCTTTTTCAAGGTAATATCCAATAAGGACTTATTTCTAAAATATGAAATACAGACATATGAGTTCCCAAATTACTGAATTTGGCGATTTCCCTGGTAGCGAAAAAAGAAAACAGTATTATCTTCTCAACTCAGATGAATTTTGCTCAAATACACAGCAGGCTGGGCAACTTGGAGAGCTGCTGTAGCTCAGATTTTAAAAACAATTAGATGTTTATATGTATGGGACTCAGTTGCCATATCACCTGTACATGACTAAGCATTTCAGCTTCCTATTTAAAAATCATATATACAGTTCAGTTCAGTTCAGTTCAGTTCAGTCGCTCAGTCATGTCCGACTCTTTGTGACCCCATGAGCTGCAGCATGCCAGGCCTCCCTGTCCAACACCAACTCCCGGAGCCCACTCAGACTCATGTGCATTGAGTCGGTGATGCCATCCAGCCATCTCATCCTCTGTTGTCCCCTTCTTCTCCTGCCCTCAATCTTTCCCAGCATCAGGGTCTTTTCCAATGAGTTAGCTCTTCACATCAGGTGGCCAAAGCATTGGAGCTTCAGCTTCAACATAAGACCTTCCAATGAACACCCAGGACTGATCTCCTTTAGGATGGACTGGTTGGATCTTCTTGCAGTCCAAGGGACTCTCAAGAGTCTTCTCCAACACCACAGTTCAAAAGCATCAATTCTTCAGCACTCAGCTTTCTTTATAGTCCAACTCTCACATCCATACATGACTACTGGAAAATCCATAGCCTTGACTAGACAGACCTTTGTTGGCAAAATAATATCTCTGCTTTTTAATATGCTGTCTAGATTGATCAAAACTTTCCTTCCAAGGAGTAAGCGTCTTTTAATTTAATGGCTGCAATCATCCTCTGCAGTGATTTTGGAGCCCCCAAAAATAAAATATCTCACTGTTTCCACTGTTTCCCCATCTATTTGCCATGAAGTGATGGGACCAGATGCCATGATCTTAGTTTTCTGAATGTTGAGCTTTAAGCCAACTTTTTCACTCTCCTCTTTCACTTTCATCAAGAGGCTCTTTAGTTCCTCTTCACTTTCTGCCATAAAGGTGATGTCATCTGCATATCTGAGGTTATTAATATTTCTCCTGGCAATCTTGATTCCAGCTTGTGCTTCCTCCAGCCCAGCGTTTCTCATGATGTACTCTGCGTATAAGTTAAATAAGCAGGGTGACAATACACAGCCTCGAAGTACTCCTTTTCCTATTTGGAACCAGTCTGTTGTTCCATGTCCAGTTTTAAAGGTTGCTTCCTGACCCGCATACAGGTTTTTCAAGAGGCAGGTCAGGTGGTCTGGTAGTCCCATCTCTTTCAGAATTTTGCACAGTTTATTGTGATCCACACAGTCAAAGGCTTTAGCATAGTCAATAAAGCAGAAGTAAATGTTTTTCTGGAACTCTCTTGCTTTTTTGATGATCCGGCGTATGTTTGCAATTTGATTTCTGGTTCCTCTCCCTTTTCTAAAACCAGCTTGAACATCTGGCAGTTCACGGTTCACGTATTGCTGAAGCCTGGCTTGGAGAATTTTGAGCATTACTTTACTAGCGTGTGTGATGAGTGCAATTGTGCAGTAGTTTGATCATTCTTTACTGCAGTTGTGCAGTAGTTTGAGCATCCTGGAATGTGAAGTCAAGTGGGCCTTAGGAAGCATTACTACAAACAAAGCTAGTGGAGGTGATGGAATTCCAGTTGAGCTATTTCAAATCCTAAAAAGTGATGCTGTGAAAGTGCTGCACTCAATATGCTAGCAAATTTGGAAAACTCGTTAGCGGCTACAGGACTGGAAAAGGTCAGTTTTCATATATACAACTAGGTTTCGTTTTGTTGATCCACCCTATTCTTATATTATTGCAAAGTGGTTTTTGGCATGTCTGTACATCCCTGTGTAGACATCTTTCAAATTATTTCCACAGATCAAACACCTAAAATAGGCATTGTAGAACTGTTCACTCAAATAACATATTTTAAGGCTTTTATTAAAACTCACTAAGTTGTCTTCAAACATCCATACTGTTTCACATTCTGTTCTACAGTGTATTAGAATTCATGTTCCATCACAATATTGCTAAAATTTGGTGCTAGTTTTAGTCAATTTGATAATCAGCAAATATCTTTTATGAACATCTTCACAGATAATCATTTGGATTCTACAAGACTACACCTTTGTTAATGTTTCTTGAACTTCTGTGGCTTCTTCTTTGAATGTGTAGGTGAATTGCTCTTACAATTTCATTAATAGATTGATAGTTCATTGTTTCTTTTTGTTTGGTTTTTGATAGCATACTGTAGTTGGAATGCATATGCTCTAGCATTAGAGAGTTATCAGTTCAAATCCCAGCTCAGCTAGTTAATAGGTCATTTTGAGTATGATAACACATGCCACTTTCATAATAACAAGATTGTTAGGTATAGAATAAGAATACTAATAAGAATCACTTAAGACATTATATTCAGGTAGCTATGAATGTCTCTTACACTATAAAAGCAAATTGTACATGCAAATATATTTGCCTTAATTCATAAATAAGGAAGCCTATTTATCTGTTTATATTTAGCATTGGAAAATGGAAATTTCTTTGGAATATGTTAGGATAGCGATGTCTAATCTGTAAGTATTGAATCACTGTGTTGTAGTCTTTAAACTATTATAATATTGCAAGTCAACTTTACTTCAATAACGTAAACTTAGAAAAACAATAATGAAGCATTTTAAATAACTCTTCTCACTTACAAATGCCCTTAAAATGAAGTGAAACTTCTAAAGAGAGAAGAATTAGAATCAAATATGATGCAGCAGTTCCAAAGATGCTTTCTAAAACTGGGCATGAGAAGAAATGCCCAGAGGGGCATTAGAGGTATGTGACTGCAAATGTGGTGAATACATTCTCTAGGATTCAAAGAACCTTGGAATCAATCAGAAATTCTAACCATTGCATAAATATTAGTCTCATAATGGGCTGTGGCAGTCAAACAATCTATTCAGCGTGCTGTAGAAAGTAGATAAGGATAAAGAGCTCTGAAATAAGACTACAGTTTACAGAGAACAATTTTGATCCTTTAGAGATCCTCATAATTCAACACAGAAGTCGGCAGAGACCTGCCCTTGTACTAGCGGAACTATTGAGCTAGCAGACAATTAGATTACAGATTTTTTAAAAGAAACTTTGTATAAAATGTTACCTCTTCTTTCCTTTATATGTTGTTATATTTTCCACATTCAAAGCTAATATAAATATTCAGTTACATTTATTTTGAAAATATCTGTATTTTTAGTCACTTATGTTAAATGTTTGATTTATCTGGGATTTTTTTATCATAAGGAGGGGGAAAGTAAACTGTAGATGATAACCCTGTGGAAGATGAATTTAAAAAGAACTCTTCAAGAAAGATACTTTCTTGGAGGTGCCTTCTAATACCAATGGGAGGTGAATCAATATAAATAGAGGATGATTAGGAATCGGATTAAACAGATATGGCCTTGCCCTGGATGGCCTGTGATAGTTTGGGGAAAGAGGGGAGTGTCACATCAAGAATAATGTTCACAGTAGGTTCCTGTTTCTGATCTTGCTTACCTCATTTTAGACAAGACAATGTACTCTGTTCATCCAGGCACTGAAATCACATCTACAATTAAAGTATCAAATAGAACCATTAGAAAAAGCTGATATTTCTGTGTCAAATCTTTTCCTCTCATAGTGTTTCCCATCTCAACCAATGAATACTTTATGTTTACTTCCTTGTGTTTTTTCATGTTCTACATTTAACACATTGACAATTACTATTGAATGTATCTTCAAAATATACCAAAATTTGACCATTTCTCACTACCTCCATTTCTCACTAATTTCATAGTTACCACCTTACCCAGGCTACTGTAATAATAATAAGGCCTCTTAGGCCTTTCAGTTCAGTTCAGTTCCGTTCAGTCGCTCAGTCATGTCCGACTTTGCGACCTCTGAACTGCGACAGGCCACACCTCCCTGTCCATCACCAACTCACAGAGTTTACCCACACCCATGTCCGTTGAGTCAGTGATGCCGTCCAACCATCTCATCCTCTGTCATCCCCTTCTTCTCCTGCCTTCAACCTTTCCCAGCATCAAGGTCTTTTCAAATGAGACAGCTTATGCATCAGGTGGCCAAAGCATTGGAGTTTCAGCTTCAACATCAGTCCTTCCAATGAACACCCAGGACTGATCTCCTTTAGGATGGACTGGTTGGATCTCCTTGCAGTCCAAGGGACTCTCAAGAGTCTTCTCCAACTCCACAGTTTAAAAGCATCAGTTCTTCAGTGCTCAGCTTTCTTTATAGTCCAACTCTCACATCCATACATGACCACTGGAAAAACCATAGCCTTGACTAGATGGACCTTTGTTGGCAAAGTAATGTCTCTGCTTTTTAATGTCTAGATTGATCATAACTTTCCTGCCAAGGAGTAAGCGTCTTTTAATTTCAAGGCTGCAGTCACCATCTGCAGTGATTTTGAAGCACAAAAAAATAAAGTATGTCACTGTTTCCATTGTTTCCCATCTATTTGCCATAAAGTAATGGGAACCGATGCCATGATCTTAGTTTTCTGAATGTTGAGTTTAAAAGCCAACATTTTTAATTATTATTTTTATTTTAAATTAATTCAATTTAATTGGAGGCTAATTACAATATTGAAATGGCTTTTGCCATACATTGACATGAAACAGCCATGGATTTACATGTGTTCCCCATCCCTCTGGGTCATCCCAGTGCACCAGCCCTGAGCACCCTGTCTCATGCATTGAACCTGGACTGGCAATCTGTTTCACATATGATAATATACATGTTTCAATGGTATTCTCTCAAATCATCCCACTCTCGCTTTCTCCCACAGAGTCCAAAAGACTATGCTTTACATCTGTGTCTCTTTTGCTGTCTCACATGTAGAGTCATCATTACCATCTTTCTAAATTCCATATATATGTGTTAGTATACTGTATTGGTGTTTTTCTTTCTGAGTTACTTCATTGTATAATAGGCTCCAGTTTCATCCACCTCATTAGAACTGATTCAAGTGCATTCTTTTTAATGGCTGAGTAATATTCCATGCTGTATATGTACCACTGCTCTCTTATCCATTTGTCTGCTGATGGACATCTAGGTTGCTTCCATGTCCTGGCTATTATAAACATGCTACAATGAACATTGGGGTACATGTGTTTCTTTCAATTCTGGTTTCCTCAGTGTGTAGGCCCAGCAGTGGGATTGCTGGGTCATATGGCAGTTCTATTTCCAGTTTTTTTTAAGGAATCTCCACACTGTTCTCCATAGTTAAGCCAATATTTTCACTCTTCTCTTTCACTTTCATCTAGAGGTTCTTTAGTTCTTCTTCACTTTCTACCATAAGGGTGGTGTCATCTGCATATCTGAGGTTATTGATATTTCTCCTGGCCAATCTTGACTGCAGCTTGTGCTTCACCCAGCCCAGCGTTTCTCATGATGTACTCTGCATATAAGTTAAATAAGCAGGGTGACAATATACAGCCTTCATGCCCTTTTCCACAGTTTATTGTGATCCACACCGTCAAAGGCTTTGGCATAGTCAATAAAGCAGAAGTAGATGTTTTTCTATAACTCTCTTGCTTTTTTGATGTTCCAACAGATGTTGGCAATTTAATCTCTGGTTCCTCTGCCTTTTCTACAACCAGCTTGAACATCTGGAATTTCATAGTTCGTGTACTTTTGAAGCCTGACATGGAGAATTTTGAGCATTACTTTACTAGTGTGTGAGATGAGTGCAATTGTGCGGTAGTTTGAGCATTTTTTGGCATTTCCTTTCTTTGGATTGGAATGAAAATTGACCTTTTCCAGTCCTGTGGCCACTGCTGAGTTTTCCAAATTTGCTGGCGTATTGATAGCAGCACTTTCACAGCATCATCTTTTAGGATTTGAAACAACTCAACTGGAATTCCATCACCTCCACTAGCTTTATTCGTAGTGATGCTTCCTAAGGCCCACTTGACTTCACATTCCAGGTTATCTGACTCTAGGTGAGCCCATAGGCTTAGGCCTTTACCTCATTCAGCACAATTAGAGTGATTTATTTCAAAATGTAAAATACAGAATGACATCCCCCAGCTCCACCCATCCCATGACTTCCTGTTTCATAGAGAATCAAATCTTATTTTTTAAACAACCTAGGATTCCCTGTAGGCTCTGACCCATAGTAGCCTCAGTTTTCATCTTTGATTCTTATACCACTATTTTCTCTCTTGCTCACTAGAAGCCAGTTGTGCTGGGCACTGACTTTTCCACTATCACCAGGTTTGTTCCAACCCTATGGACTTTACTGTTACTAACCCATGTGCTTAGAAAGCTCTTTCCTCTAAGACCTACATAATTAGACCCCTTTCTAAGATTTTGTACAAATATTGCCTTCTCAGTGAAGCCATCTCTTTTATACTATTTAAAACTGAATGCCCATTTTTAGACTATAGACTCCCCACTCTTCCCACTTGCCTCTTTTTGTTTTGCAATAATTTTAACTAAGGCATTTATGTCTGAATTGTGTGTCTGGTTCTAAAAGAATAGAAGTTGCAAGAAGGTAAGAATTTTTTTTTCCTATTTTGTTCTGTGCTACATTTCTATTGCCTAGAATATTATTTAGTTTTAAATTGAGCTCATCAAGTATTTGTCAAATAAAAATATAATAACAGTTAACATTTGCATAGTTTTTAATGTATGCTATATCTTGTTATAAGTACTTCATGTGTATTAGCTTATTTAAAATTAATGAATATATTTTAAAACAGTGAACAATGAATAAATATTTTGTGCATTTTAAGCTTTATCTGATTATATGGCCTGAGTATCTGAAGTCATCTATTATCCTTTGTGTTATAATTATAAATGAGACTTTGTTTCATGAATGCACATATATATCATTTTAACCATTAGTCCTGACACAAGTATTTTGTACAACAGTGGTGGGAATGTTTTGTTTCAGTATAAAAATGTATTTCAATCTAAATGAATGGAATGAATAACATTGAAACACATTTTCTCCTCCTTTGATAATATAGATAACAAGAATAAACATAGTTTACATTCTTGTTACATGTTCATCATGATGCTTACCAGAAATACATAAAAATGAAGGAGTCACTATAGGAACCATCAAAGGTCACCTTGGATGAGGGAATTGGAGAGAGTTGTAATCCATCTTAAAGTTTATGGCAGAACATGCCACAGACTATTAGCAGTTATAAGTCATTGCCAGAGTAAGTAATGTGGCCATATCTGACCTCAGGTGGTTGGGGAAGTGTCATCCTGTCATGTGCCCAAAGGGACAAGAATCATACTACTTGTGCAGTGCTTATGCTACCTACAAAGTATATTTTCAAACTTGAGTGGACTAACCTATTTATATTTAAAAAAATGAACTCAGAACCATGTCATTATTTTTACATTTTTTTTCTGATTAGTAACATTTATTGTGAGATGAGATTTTTTATCACATTTCACTACATCAATTAAACATATTGGTTGTTTCTAAATAAGAATGTTTAAGAAACAAACCACTACATCAATAGTAAATACATTTTAAAGATTATATCTTACTGTTTTTAAGGTAATAAGAAATAAGTACAAGGCTGGAAGATTTAAGACAGGATCTCTTATATTAGCAAGGCTAAATGTTAGATATGAAATATTATATAGAGTAAATAAAAATGTACAAAGAGGATAATCCAATTGTGTCATATTTATTAAATTTTGGTATCACGTTTTACAATATTAGTTCATAGAGTTTATGAAGTAACCACTATTAAATAATTTTGCTTAAATATTTTAAAATATTATACTTGGTTTTAAGTTTTATATGGTATCAAAAATAATAATAACTGTTTTCAGGAGCATTGCTTTTCTGAATTATAATTATAAGCAAGGCAACAGAGTTATTATGTTTCTATAGAAAACTTCCTCTTATGTGTAGTTGAAATAATATTACAGAAGTTCAATTTTTGACATATTTTGATGTACTGTGGTAGAGTATATACATTTTTTCTGCCGTGATTTTTCTTTATGTATTACAAATACCATCATGTTGATTAATAAGTAATTTTAAGGAGAAAATATATGGCATCTGATGAAAACCTACTTAAACAAATCATTGTTCTATACTTAAAATCATATACAAGGATGTTTTATTAGTCATTTTTAAAAAGAATGAAAAAACTATGTGAGAATAGATGGAAAAATCTCTTATAGAATGTTTTCAAATCAATCTAGGAATAATATAGGGATGACAATTTAATCTGGTAAGTCACAATGTATTTGCATATTTATTGTAATTATTTTAGCTTTTTTAACAAATCCATTTAATTTTCTTTTGTTTGAGAAAGTATGTATGCTAAGTGTTGGTGAATTTTTAATCCAACAAATTGAATTTTGTGTAAAAATATAACTCAATGTGTTTATTCAAGTTTAATATTTACTCTGCAGTCTTTTTATGCAAAAATAGAAAAATGAAAGAAATAGGCCTTGTTTTATGAAGCATTGAGGATGATGAATAAAAAAAGAAATATCAATAATTTATGATATAAACTGTATTCCATGCTAAAGAGAAACTCAAAACACTGCACCAGAATAGGCTGAATGTGAGATGTTGAGATAGAGGCAGCACCTGCCTTAGACTATTGGGGATCAGGGAATGACAGAGAAGCAACTGATGAAATGAGGTTTAAGGAATTGTAGGAGAACATTATAAGAGGAGAGAAGTGTGTACAAATCAGTGAGTTATAAGAAAGCATTATTTTAATTTCTAGGATAAAGAGCTGAACCAATTCAGATAAGAAAGGGTGGAGAATCGTTACCTGAAGATCCCGTTGTTGCATGAATATTAGTCACCTTTGGTGGCACCTGCTCAACTCAAAAGGATACTCCTAACTCTGAGGACTGTCTCTCTGGGGTACATATCTAGGTTCTCCAATAGCTGGGTTTATACAGTGTGTTACTGGTCCATGACTTATTTGAGGGAACCAGAGGGCTTCCCAGGTGGTACTAATGGTTAAAGAACCCACCTGACATTGCAGGAGACGTAAGAGACTTGGGTTCAGTCCCTGGGTTGGGACAATCTCTTGGAGGGCATGGCAACCCACTCCAGTATTCTTGCCTGGAGAATCCCATGGTCAGAAAAGCCCTGCAGTTTGAAGTGACTTAGCACACATGAGGTGTTTAGAATATCCAAACTAAGATGTTCACATTTTCTCATTACTAGAAATTTGAAGTGGAAAAATATGTCAATCTCTAACATCTTTCTTCTTGCTTATATTAATTCAGAAGGGGGAAAAAAAGCTGCACTATGAAAGAGCATATAATGATCAATAAAGAAAGGAAAAGAAGAGATGATAAGTATTGAAGACTTTAGGGTACCTAGTCACTATCTCTTCCTCAGGTCCACTGCATATTGGACTGCTTTGTTTTAGATAGTTTATTCTAAATGTAACCTAAAAGTTGTAGCAAAACACATTATTTTTTTTCCACACACACACAAATACACAAAGCTGTGGGAAATTTTGAGATCTGTGTTTAAATTAAGGAAAAGTCTTACTTTCTCTCAAAAATGAATATCCAGGTCTGGAGAAAGTAGTATTCATTATTTTCAATTATGTCTACAAATTAATACAGAGTTAAGCACTCTGTATTCAGCCACCATGAAAGATTTATGATTTTTCCCCAAGAGTTAATTTTATTTAATTCAAAGATCTGACCTTTCTTAATTTATTCCCTGCTTTTCATTTTCTGAAACATTAATTTAAAAAGTTAAACCACATTTAAACTATTGAGAGATAAAATAAATTACATGTGTAAGATAGAGTAGAAGGAAAAAATAAAATGTAACAGCCAAAAAGTGTGGATTTTTCAGCAGTACTCAATATCAGAATTTAGGAAAGAATGACCTGATTTAAAAAAAAAAAAAATGATGTATAGGAAAAAGTGATGTAATCTATATATGTGTCTCCAATATTTTTTAATTCAATACAACATAGGTAATTATGAAACACAATAAAAAGTAACTATACACTATGACGTCTATATTATATGTCTTGAACTAAAAACCCTGGATATAAACCAAAGGAAACAATCAAACAAACAAAATAAAAACACAAAATTCAAAACAGTGATAGAAAAAAATGAAACTCTCCCTGGAATTAACCTTTTTTTTTTAAGTACTTATGTTACAATTTTAATATATTTCAGTATCTTACATGGCCAATTTTCCAAGTAAGTCCTTTATGTCATTAATGTCATTATTGTACAGAATAAAGCAATAGCATTTTAGTTTCCTCTACCTGGGATTTGTGGATACTAATTTATGAGTCCAATATTCTCCTTTCTACAAAATAACTCATTAACCCAAGGTGTTCAGGCCAAATCAGTTTCTCTTAGGTTAGAAACCATAAGTCATTGGAGTTCCGTTTTCTATTTCAGATAAGAATTTTGAATTTCACCTTTAGCCATAGTGAAATTCTTTCCGCTTTTCAAATATGCTACATGTCCCTCACTACAAGACCTTCCATGTATATCTCCCAGCTTCGCTTTAGAAAAAGTCTTACTGTCTGCTCATCAATGATGTATTTGTGTCCTAGAGATTTTGTGCACCATTTCTTTAAGTCTTTTTCTAACTCAGCTTCCTTGGATGATCCCATCCAGTTACTTAGCTATACAACTGTATGATGATAAAGTCAGTGCTATAGAGTCAGCTCTCTTACAAAATGCAGTCCATGGCATCATAGAGCAAATGGTCACAGAAATGTTTCCCAGGTAGCTCAAATTGAACACCCCAGATTATCATATTTCCTCATAAATCTATTTTTCTCTTTGTTTTTCTTATCCTGATTTGTTAGGGCTTCCCTGGTGGCTCAGACAATAAAGAATCTGCCTGCAATTCAGGAGACCTGGGTTCAATCCCTGTGTTGGGAAGATACCCTGGAGAAGGGAATGGCAACTCACTCCAATATTCTTGCTTGGTGAATTCCATAGACAAAGGAGTCTGGCAGGCTACAGTCCATGGTATCACAGAGCTGGACATGACTGAACGACTAACACTTTCATTTTCATACTGAGTTATATCACAGCAAACATTAACATCTTTAAGTTGTCCCTCTGTATTTTCCCTTTCACTTCCAACCAGTTATCAAGCTCTACTAATTTGTTTTCTTCTACTTAAATATGTCCACTTCTTTTCATATCTACCATCTATGCCTTCTATTACGATTTCTAACTATATAACCAGTTTCTAAAATAAGCAACATTTCAAATAAGTGACTTTTCAGAGATATAAATTCTTAAAAGATCTAAATTTAAAATATATTATAAAATTAATTTAAAAGATATAAGTAATATTTTACACTAATAATCCTCTTAGCAGAAAAGTAAATTTATAAATGCTCTATCATGAAAATCATGAATAGAGGAAAAAAAAGCAAAATATATTTTGTTAGTATGCGAGTCACTTGCATAGGAAAAGAAAACAAGGCATTTTTTGTAGAAATATGTTGTAAATATTAACTCCATTGAGACAAACTTGGGTATTATAAGAACAAAATACTGATAAAAAGTAAAACTAGGCTGATTCATATCAATGTATGACAAAACCCACTGAAATGTTGTGAAGTAATTAGCCTCCAACTAATAATAAAAAAAAAAAGTAAAACTAATGGAATAAGAGAGGAATATATAATAATAAACAAAAAGGAAAGGGGTTAGTATACATTCATCTGCTTATTGGCTTTACTTGCTTTCCTTGAAGTGAAGCAATTTCTTCTCTACAAATTTAATGCTTTTTTGAGGCAATTAGAAACAAACGAACAAACAAAAACACTCAGATATTTAAGCACCTTTTGCATCTTTCTCTAACCAGATAATAATGTTAATTCCCTTCTATTAATATCTACATCTAACATATATGGAATCTTGTCTTTTCCTGGACTACATAGTCTTTTAATTCAACGTAAGTTAACCTTTTGACTTAATAATGTATATTTCATAGTTTCAGTTCAGTTCAGTCGCTCAGAAATATCCGACTCTTTACAACCCCATCGACTGCACTGCACCAGGCCTCCCTGTCCATTACAAACTCTTGGAGCCTAATCAAACTCATGTCCATCGCATCGGTGATGCCATCCAAACATCTCATTATTTGTCATCCCCTTTTCCTCCCACCTTCAATCTTTCTCAGCATCAGGGTCTTTTCCAATGAGTTGGTTCTTCGCATCATGTGGTCAAGTATTGGATTTTCAGCTTCAGCATTAGTTCTTCCAATGAATATTCAGGACTGATTTCCTTTAGGATTGGCTGGTTGGATCTCCTTGAAGTCCAAGGGACTCTCAAGAGTCTTCTCCAACACCACAGTTCAAAAGCATCAATTCTTTGGCACTCAGCTTTCTTTATAGTCCAACTTTCACATCCATACATGACTACTGGAAAAATCATAGCTTTGACTAGATGGACATTTGTTGGCAAGATAATATCTCTGCTTTTTAATATGCTGTCTAGGTTGGTCATAGCTTTTCTACCAAGGAGCAAGCATCTTTTCATTTCATGGCTGCAGTTACCATCTGCAGTGATTTTGGAACCCCACAAAATGAAGTTTCTCACTGTTTCCACTGTATCGTTGTTTATTTGCCATGAAGTGATGGGACTGGATATCATGATCTTAGTTTTCTGAATGTTCAGTTTTAAGCCAAGTTTTTCACTCTCCTCTTTCACTTTCACCGAGAGGCTCTTTAGTTCTTCTTCGCTTTCTGCTATAAGGGTGGTGTCATCTGCATATCTGAGGTTATTGATGTTTCTCCTGGCAATCTTGATTCCAGCTTGTGCTTCATCCAGTCCAGCATTTCTCATGATGTACTCTGCATGTAAGTTAAATAAGTAGGGTGACAATATACAGCCTTGTATACTCCTTTCCCAATTTGGAAACAGTCTGTTGTTTCATATCCAGTTCTAACTGTTGCTTTTTGACCTGCATACACATTCCTCAGGAGACAGATAAGGAGGTCTGGTATTCCCAACTCTTTAAGAATTTTCCACACTTTGTTGTGCTCCACACAGTCAAAGGCTTAGGCATAGTCAATAAAGCAAAAGTAGATGCTTTTCTGAAACTCACTTACTTTTTTGATGATCCAACAGATGTTGGCAATTTGATATCTGATTTCTTTGCCTTTTCTAAATCCAGCTTGAACATCTGGAAGTTCATGGTTCACGTATTGTTGAAACCTGGCTTGGAGAATTTTGAGCATTACTTTGCTAGTGTGTGAGATGAGTGCAAGTGTGCAGTAGTCTGAGCTTTCTTTTTTCATTGCCTTTCTTAGGGACTGGAATGAAAACTGACCTTTTCCAGTCCTCTTGTCACTGCTGAGTTTTCCAAATTTGCTGGCATATTGGGTGCAGCACTTTCACAGCATCATGTTTTAGGATTTGAAATAGCTCAACTGGAATTCCATCACCTCCAACTAGCTTTGTTCGGAGTGATGCTTCTGATGGCCCACTTCACTTTGCATTCTAGGTTGTGTGGCTCTAGATGAATGATCACACCATCGTGGTTACCTGTATCATGAAGATCTTTTTTGTACAGTTCTTCTGAGTATTCTTGCCACCTCTTCTTAATATCTTCTGATTTTGTTAGGTCCCTACCATTTCTGTCCTTTATTGTGACCATCTTTGCATGAAAAATTCCTTTGGTATTTCTCATTTTCTTGAAGAGGTCTCTAGTCTTTCCCATTCTATTGTTTTCCTCTAGTTCTTTGCATTGATCACTGAGGAAGACTTTCTTACCTCTCCTTGCTATTCTTTGGAACTCTGCATTCAAATGGGTCTATCTTTCCTTTTCTCCTTTGCCTGTAGCTTCTTTTATTTTAACAGCTATTTGTAGGCCTCGTCAGACAACCGTTTTTCCATTTTGCAGTTCTTTTTCTTGGGGATGGTCTTGATCACTGCCTCCTGTATAATGTCATGAACCTCCATCCATAGTTCTTCAGGCATTCTGCCTATCAGATCTAATTCCTTGAATCTATTTCTCACTTCTGCTGTATAGTCATAAGGGATTTGATTTAGGTCATACCTGAATGGTCTAGTGGTTTTCCCTACTTTCTTCAATTTAAGTCTTAATTTTGCAATGAGTTCATGATCTGAGTCAGAGTCAGCTCCCAGTCTTGTTTTTGCTGACTGTATAGAGCTTCTCCATCTTTGACTGCAAAGAATATAATCAGTCTGATTTCAGTATTGACCATCTGTTGATGTCCATGTGTAGAGTCTTCTCTTGTGTTGTTGGAAGTGGGTGTTTGCTTGACCAGTGCGTTGTCTTGGTTAAACTCTGTTAGACTTTGACCTGCTTCATTTTGTACTCCAAGGCCAAATTTTCCTGTTACTCCAGGTATTTCTTGACTTCTTACTTTTGCATTCCAGTTCCCTGTAATGAAAAGAACATCTTTTTTGGTGTTAGATGCACTCAGTGCCCCTGACCCTGCAGCAGGCCACTACTGACCCATGCCTCTGCCAGAGACTCCTGGATACTCACAGGCAAATCTGGGTTAGTCTCTTGTGGGGTCACTGCTCCTTTCTCCTGGGATCCTGGGGGCACACAAGTTTTTGTTTATGCCCTCCAAGTGTGTTTCCCTAGTCCTGTGGAAGTTCTGATGGCTCTTGGTGGGGTTAATGCAACCTCCTCCAAGAGAGCTTATGCCACACCCAGGTCTGCTGCACCCGAAGCCCTTGCCCCTGTGGCAGGCCACTGCTGACCTGTACTTCCATAGGAGACCCTCAAACACAGTTCTGGCTCAGTCTCTGTGGGGTCTCTGGGTCCTGGTGTGCACATGGTTTCTTTGAGCCCTCCAAGCGTCTCTTGAGTGTATGCGGTTTGATTCTAAATGCAATTTTGCCCCTACCATCTTGCTGGGGCTTCTCCTTTGCTCTTTGATGTGGGGTATCTATTTTTGGTGGGATCCAACATTCTCTGTTGTTTGAGAATTGTCTACAAGGTGGCAGAGTAGAAGGACATGTGCTCATTTTCTCCTGTAATAACTCCAGAATTACTGCTCGCTGCTGAACAACCATTGACAAGAGAATGTGTACATATATATGTATGTATGTATACATATGTACAGAATATGTATTATTCTGATTCTTTCCCCTTATTTTTTAATTGGAATAAGTTGATTTACAATGTTGTGTTAGTTTTAGATGTACAAAAAGTGAATCAGTTATACGTATACATATAGCCACTTTTTTCTTTTTTTAAGATTCTTTCTCCAAATAGGTCATTACAGATTATTGAGTAGAGTTCCCTATGCTATATACAGTAGATCCTTGTTGGGTATCTATTTTATATACAGTAGTGTGTATATGTTAATCCCTAAAACCTTCTAATTCATCCCTCCCCACCCTTTCCCCTTTGGTAACCGTAAGTTTGTTTTCATTATCTATGAGCTTATTTTTGTTTTGTAAATAAACTCCTTTATGCATTTTTTTTTAGATTCCAGATTTAAATGTTATCACAGTATGATATCATTCTTTATCCATTCTTTATCACCTCTTCTTTTCCAATCAGTTCAGTTCAGTTCAGTCTTTCATTCATGTCCAACTCCTTGCAACCACATGGACTGCAGCACACCAGGCTTCCCTGTCCATCACCAACGCTCGGAGCATACTCAAACTCATGTCCATTGAGTTGGCAACACCATCCAACCATCTCATCCTCTGTCGCCCCCTTCTCCTCCCACCTTCAATCTTTCCCATTCATCTATTGATAAATATTTAAGTTGCTTTTGTGTCTCAGCCATTGTAAATAGTGCTACTATGAACATTGGGATGCATGTATCTTTTTTAATTAACATTTTCTCCAGATAAATGACCTAGAGTACAATTGTTGGATCATATGGTAGGTCTATTTTTAGTGATTTTCCCTTGTTGCTTTTACTATTCTCTTTAATTTTTGTTATTTTGATTGCAATGTGTCTTGATGTATTCCTCTGTGGGTTAATCCTGAAGGGGATTCTGTGCTTTTTGGACTTGGGTGACTGTTTCTTTTCCCAGCTTAGGGAAGTTTTCAAATATTATCTCTTCAGATATTTTATTAGCCCCTTTCTCTATATCTTCTCCCTGTGACCCTTGTAATATGAATATTAGTGTGTTCAATGTTATCCCAGAGATCTCTTAAACGGTCCACAATTTTTTTTCATCCTTTTTTCTTTCTGTTTAGTGACAATGATTTCTACTACTCTGTCTTCCAGCACACTGATCTATTATTTTATCTCATTTTGTCTACTATAGATTCCTTCTAGTGTATTTTTCATCAAATTCAAGTTATTGTATTCTTGAATTCTGTTTGTCCTTTTTATTTTCTAAGTATTTCTTAAAAACTTCTAATTTTTCATGCCTTGTATCCATTTTCCTCCTGAATTCTCAGTTCATCTTTATGATCATTACTCTAAACTATTTCTTGGGTAGATTGCCTATCCTCACATCACTTAATTCTTCTTCTCAGATTTTATCTTGTTCCTTCATGTGAAACATATTCCTATGTCACCTCATTTATTCCAAATTTCTATTTACATTTTAATGTATGTTACAGGTAAGTTACATTTCTTGACCTTGTGGAAGTGATATCCTCTATAGAAGATATCCTAAGTGACCCTGCAGTGCATTCCCCTCTCATCACCTAAGGACCACCTGCCAACTGGTCCCAGGGTAGTGTCTGGCCTGCATTTGTGAACTTGGTCTTCAGGTCAAAGGACCATAGTTTTCTTCCTTCTAGTGTCTGACCCCAATGGGTGAAGCTGGTCTAGAGGCTTCTGCTGGCTCTCTGACTGGGAGGGGGGGGGGCAGTGCTTACCCATTGCTGGTTAGAGCTAAGTCTTGTCTCTCTGGGCAGTAGCTCCATTTCTAGGTAATGTATAGAGGTGCTGTGGGCTCAGGAAATCTTTAGGCAACCTTTCAGCTGATGGGTGGGGCTATTGTTGTTGTTGTTGTTCAGTCACTAAGTCCTGCCCAACTCTTTGTCCCTGCCCAGTTTGTTGTTTAGCCTGAGGCCTCCCAGCACTGAAGTCCCTGGAGGCTCAGATGATAAAGAATCTGTCCACAATTCAGGAGACCCAATTCAATCCTTGGGTCAGAAAGATCCCCTGGAGAAGAGAACAGCACCTACTCCAGTGTTCTTGCCTGGAGAATCCCATGGGCAGAGGAGCCTGGTGGGCTATAGTCCATGGAAGTCGGACATGACTAAGCGTGTAACACAACCAACTCCTAGCACTAGCACCTACTGGCTGTTAGATGGGGCCGAGTCTTTGTGCCAAGATGTCAGCTTCCTGGAGAGCTCCCTCGTATGTCTAACGCCAGTGTCTTTTTCCCCAGGGTGAGCCACAGTTGTCCCCACCTCTTCAGGAGACTTTCCAAGACCACAGCAGGTAGCCCAGGATTCCATCAAATTAACCACTTTTGCCATTGGCCCCTGAACACGTGAGATTTTGTGTGAGCCTTTAGTAGTGAAGTCTCTATTTCCTGCAATCCCATGGAGCTCCTGAAATCAAACTCCACAGGCCTGCAAAGTCAAATGCTCTGGGTGTTCTTCTTCCCAGTGCTGGACCCCTGCGCCAGGGGGCCTGATGTGGGGCTTAGAATTCTCAGTTCTGTCTGAGAAACTCTGTAATGTAATTATTCTCAGTTTGTGTGTTGCCCACCTAGAGGGTATGGAATTTGTTTTTTTCTATCTGCCCTTCCTACCCATGTTGTTGTGGTTCCTTCTTTATGTCTTTATTTGTAGAGGATCTTTTCTGGTAGGTTCCAGTCTTTTTCATCAATGGTTGTTCTGCAGATAGTTGTGATTTTAATATCTTATGAGAGGAGGGCAGCTTAGGGTTTATCTACACCACCATCTTGGCCACTCTCAGGATTAGGAATACATTACTAATACAGGTACAATATGGGTCAATTTCAAAATAATTATGTTGGATACAAGAAGCTGGGCAAAAAACAGTACATGCTGTAAGTTCCTAATTATATCAATTGTCAAAATTCAAAAGGTACAAATGGGAAAGATTAAAAGTGGATACTAGGAAATATCTGAACATGGTAGTTATGCTGATTGTCATCATTGTAGTTATAGTTTTGCAAATATACACCTATATGATCAAAGTGAACACAAAATATACCAACTCATTTATGTGTTAATCCTATTTCAACAAATATGGTAAAATAAAAGTGTCTGTACTGTTGACATTCAATATTGAGCTTTTATTAATAAATGGTGATTTTTTTAAAGATGTTTTATTGTTTTATAATTAAATGTTATGATTTTGCCAGTTCTTTGTAAGAGATATTTGCTTTACCATGTTGAAGTCTTTATTTTCTATTGGAGGACAGTGAACATTAAAATATAAATATCCATGTTTATAAAATACAGATACATTTCAGAGAGATCTATATAAACCTATGGCTCACTAATTCTTTAGTAATAAAATCAACAAATATATTTTTTTATCAAGTAGAGAAAAATTAAAGGCTTATTTCAATTGAAGATTATGACTAATTATGAGGAAATAATATGGTTTAGAAAGCTGTTAAAGAAGAAAGAAAAATAGGGTAAAGTGGGAGGAGGAAAAAGTTATGATTGTAATAGTAAACAATGAATGAAAGTAAGAGCTAGATTCACAAACGCAAATACAAATACATGCATATACACAAACACAAGTATATACAGCCTCATAAAGAAAAGAAATATACAGAATCTGACAGACGCACAATGCCTCATCAATGTATGCAAATAAGAAAATAATAGAAAGAGGTTTGAACCTTCCTTTGGTGCCCATTAGGATTTTAGAGCTAAACATTTTTAAAGCCAGGTTTTGTTATCACAACTGCAGGCGTGTGGATTATAACTGTAATTATTTTCCCTGTGAGCCACAAATATTTCCCCTCCTTATGTCTCTATTGTTTGGCAAACAGCAAGTTTGCATTTGACTTATATTTTAGAAGATTTAACATCTAATCGCCAGACAGAGAAAAAGATTATGTTTTCAACCATTAACATTTTCAGATTTTTCCCTATATAGCACTGCTTTGAGTCCTATTTTTCAGTTTTATACTGAAATATTAAAAAAATAAAAAATAAAAATCAGTGCTAAAACAAGAAGATACTTAAAGTTTACCTTGTTCAGTTGGATCATTGGAGTATTTTTGTGTTTGTGTATCTGTGTTGCTCCATTTTTAAAAAATTGATTATGTATTTTAGTGAGGTGTAATGGAATTATGATTATATCTCAGGTCTACTGTACCCTAACTCTCTTCTGTACTTGCAGATGTCCAGGGATTCATTCCCTTTTCTTTGCTCTTACTGTTTCTCCAGAGCTTTTCAAGCTTATCCTTATGCAACCATTTCAAGTCAGAATTTTTTACTTTGTATATTTACCAATCTGCATTTTAAATAACATTTTAAATAGAAGATGAGAAAATTTGCACAGATGATTTGAGACACTCCTTAAAAATATTATATTTAAAGGCTTTCTGTGGGAGCAAGACCTTGCAATACTGCTTCCTCTGTTGTGCAAGTCCTCTCTTAACCTATCGCTATAAAAAGTAATGCAGTTTTACACGTAAACTGAGTGTCATTTCCTCTATGAAATATGTTTTGACATCAAGCCCAGAATAAAAAAAAAAAAATATTTCTTTGTGCTTTTATTCTTATCACACTTATTCTCATATTACAGAGACACGTGTCCCTGACCCATTATATCAAAACTCTTTCAGAGCAAGACTTCTTTTATGATACTTGAATCACATGAGGCACGGAGAACATTTTGATGAAAGAACCTGTGAACAAATGAAATTCTCTCAGTTACACTATTTTTTTCATAAAGAATGTACCAATGTTGTTCACATCGTTGCATTTTGCCTGAAGCAATTATTATGCATTACTGCATATTAACTGTAAAAGAAACACTAATATTTTGCTAAGCAATTCTTTCCTGACAGAGCTTTTGAGAGAAAATATTCTAAATTGCTTTAGATATGAATTTATACTCACATGTTTATTTAAATGCATTAGTTTATTGTACAGCTAAGATTGAAAGTGAAAGTCGCTCAGTCACGTCTGACTCTTCACGATGCCATGGACTATACAGTCCATGGAATTCTCCAAGTCAGAATCCTGCAGTGAGTAGCCTTTCCCTTCTCTCAGGGGATCTTCCCAATCCAGGGATCAAACCCAGGTCTCCCACATTGCAGGCGGATTCTTTACCAGCTGAGCCACAGGGGAAGTCCAAGAATACCGAAGTGGGTAGCCTATCCCTTCTCCAGCGGATCTTCCCAACCCAAGAATGGAACCCGGCTCTCCTGTATTGCAGGTAGATTCTTTACCACCTGAGCTATCAGGGATTAAGAAACTCTTATTATGAATACTCACAATAGACTAATGGTTAAAGTTTTCTTAGCTTTTTTCCTCTTCCCAATCCAAATTGGAAAATGTATGCATGTATGTATGCGTATTTTTGTGCGTGTGTGTGTGCATATCTGCAGATATATTAATGTATATGCACAAAATATATGTATACAATTATATTAATATCAAGTTGTATATATTACTTATTTTATACTGTCTACATTATACATTAAGAAAATATTGTATGATTTAAAATGAATATATAATATATGGTATAGGACTACAAAGATGAAAGTATTAGTTGCTCAGTCGTGTCCAACTCTTTGTGACCCCAGGGACTAGCCTGCCAGGCTTCTGTGTCCAAGGAAATCTCCAGGAAAAAATACTGGAGTGGGGAGCCTTTCCATTTTACAAGGGATCTCCCAACCCAGGTATCGAACCCAGGTCTTCCATATCGAAGGCAGATTCTTTACTGTCTGACCTACCAGGGAAGCCCATATTGCTATATGTAAAATTATTATAATAAAGTGTGTGTGTGTGCATGTGCACTCAGTCACTCAGTTGTGTCTGACTCTATAGTCTGCCAGGCTCCTCTGTCCATGAAATTTTACAGGCAAGAATCCTGGAGTGGGTTGCCATTTTCTATTCCAATTGATCTTCCAAACCTAGGGATTGAGCCCATGTCTCTTGCTTCTCCTGCATTGGCAGGCAGATTTTTTATCACTCTGCCACCTGGGGAGCCCCATTATTCATTAGGAAATACAAATGAAAACCACAAAGAGATAGGATATATATTATATATCATATTATATTAGAGTGATCAGAGTGGGCACCTTTGTTTTTTCCTGATCTTAGAGGAGAAACTGTCAAACATTCACCACTGACTATGATGTTAGCTGTGAGCTTGACATATATGTTCTTAATCATGTTGTGGTATCCTACTATACCCAATTTATTGAGTATGTTACCACAAAAGGATTTAAATGTTGTCAACTGCTTTTTCTGCATCTATTGAGATGATCATATGACCTTTCTTCTGTCATTCTCTTAATGTGGTATATCATATTTATTTTTTGATGGATGTTGAATCATACTTAGATTCCAGTGATAAGTCCTACTTGGTCATAGTGTATGATTCTATTAAGTGAAAGTGACCAACCTAGACAGTGTATTAAAAAGCAGAGACATTACGTTGCCAAAAAGGTCCGTCTAGTCAAGGCTATGATTTTTTCAGTAGTCATGTATGGATGTGAGAGTTGGACTGTGAAGAGAGCAGAGCACTGAGAAATTGATGCTTTTGAACTGTGGTGTTGGAGAAGACTCTTGAGAGTCCCTTGGACTGCAAGCAGATCCAACCAGTCCATCCTAATGGAGATCAGTCCTGGGTGTTCTTTGGAAGGACTGATGTTGAAGCTGAAACTCCAATACTTTGGCCACCTGATGCAAAGAACTGACTCATTTGAAAAGACCTTGATGCTGGGAAAGATTGAGGGCAGGAGAAGAAGGGGATGACGGAGGATGAGATGGTTGGATGGCATCACCGAATCAATGGACATGGGTTTGAGTAAACTCCAGGAGTTGGTGATGGACAGGGAGGCCTAGTGTGTTGCAGTTCATGGGGCTGCAAAGAATCAGACATGACTGAGTGACTGAAATGAACTGAACTGAACTGAACTGAATGTTAGTCACTCAGTCACGTCCAACTCTTTGTGACTCCATGGTCTATAGTCCGCCAGGCTCCTCCGTCTCTGAAATTCTCCAGGCAAGAATACTGGAGTGTGTAACCATTCCCTTTTCCAGAGGATCTTCCTGACCCAGAAGCTGAACCTGGGTGTCCTGCGTTGCAGGCATATTCTTTGTCATCTCAGTCATCAGAGAAACCCTTGATTCTATTAATGTACCATTCAATTCAGTCTGCTGAGTCTTTTAAATATTTGCATTTATATCCATCAGGAATGTTTTCTTTTCTTGTGTTTTTATCTGGCTTTGGTATCAGGATAATGCTGGCCTTATAAAATGAGTATAGGAGTATTCCTCCTTCTTCAAATTTTTGGAAGAGCCTAAGGAGGATCGGCATTAATTCTGTAAGTGTTTAGTAGAGTTCACCATAGAAACCATTTTGTCCTGGGTATTTCTTTGTTGGGAGATTTTTAATTGCTGATTCAATGTACTTACTTGTTAAGGGACTGTTCATATTTTCTCTTTATTCATGATTTTTTCATGTTGTAAAATATTAGATAATAATTCTGATATTTTCTTTTTTTGATCTGTGCTGGACTGTGTAGATATTGGCCTTTTCACTCATTTATCTGAAGAAAGTTGAAAGTTTAATTGGTGTCCATATAGTCACTTTCACATGCTGGGGAATGGCAATTGTTCTATTGAAGTGATGGAGGCAATTGGACCCACTTGGGAACAGTTCACCTATCAGTACAATTATAAGGTGTGAAAGCAAAATCTGCAAGTTCTTTGGAATTGTATGCTCTGAAATAGAACATTGTCATTTATGCTGTATCTATTGATCAAAACAAGTACCAAACCCAGTCTTGATTCAAAGGGTGGGAAAATCCAGTGGTCATGTATGGATGTGAGAGTTGGACTGTGAAGAAAGCTGAGCGCTGAAGAATTGATGCTTTTGAACTATGGTGTTGGAGAAGACTCTTGAGAGTCCCTTGGACTGCAAGGAGATCCAACCAGTCCATCCTAAAGGAGATCAGCCCTGAGTGTTCATTGGAAGGACTGATGCTGAAGCTGAAACTCCAATACTTTGGCCACCTCATGTGAAGAGTTGACTTGTTGGAAAAGACCCTGATGCTGGGAGGGATTGGAGGCAGGAGGAGAAGGGGACGACAGAGAATGAGATGGTTGGATGGCATCACTGACTTGATGGACAGGGGTTTGAGTAGTTGGGAGTTGGTGATGGACAGGGAGGCCTGGCGTGCTGAGATTCATGGGGTCACAAAGAGTCGGACATGACTGAGCAACTGAACTGAACTGAACTGACTGAAAATATTGCTTCTCAATGGGAAAGCTGTAAAGACTGCCATCTGTTTTGCAAGCTATTACATTTTTCTCTGTATTTTTCTAATTTCTAATTCTCTTCATCAACTTTAATATTTTCTCTTGTCCCCTTTATTGTCACAAAACATTAGACACCTCTGACCTATTTGAACATTATCATCTCTAAGCCTAACTCAGATATTGTTATAGTTCCCTCCTCTGTTGCTAGTAAGAATCTCCTGCTGCCATCACCATGGTCCAAAAGAGCTTCATAAGTTTGATTAGATCAGATATGAAAGAGGAATCATTGAATTTAAGTGTGATTTTTCAGACCTTTTTACTTGCAGTATCATGAAGAAGGTGTGCAATGTTCAAATTTTTCTGAATAATATGAGAACAAACACATTTCATGGGTTTATTTATTCTTATCTCCACTTATGTAGTTGCAAAAATTAAATAGATACCCTTCTCCTGCTTCTAGACATTAAAACATGGGAACTGAACTTCATATTCTTACTGAACTCACTAGACAAAATGAACTGAACTTCATATTCTTATTGAACTCACTAGACAAAATAACTCTACCAGAAGCTGATCATTTTTCAACATATAGTAGGTATAAAATTGGCACCTCCTTTCTGTCAAATAAATTTCTTGTTGTTCTTGGGTTTTCTGCTGTTGTTTTGATTTTTTAGTATCATTGCATTTCTGTATCTGAAGTTAAGGTAAAACTGTGTTTATCTAAGTCAACTAGTAACTCTTAGGTCATTTCCCAAAGAGCTTTCTTCCCCATTATTATATTTCCTTAATAAATGCAAATTAAGTAATTATCTAGTTATATTTTGTCTAGGCATTATTCATTTGAGAAACTGTGGCTTTATAGTGCAAAGGAAGCATTTTTTTCCACCTTTAGCACTTTACAATAAACTCATTCTGATCTAAATTGATTGCTGTGGGATTATCTTGGAGTCATTAAAATATTGCTGTGTTGACATTCACTAATGTTTTTAATTAGCAATTTCAAATTCCAGTGTTTGGCATTAAATATGAGCAAATATATTTTATTATATCCCTATAGATGTTTATTTGGTTTTGTTTATCTGTTGTATATATTAATTACTTATTTGACATGCTTTATGTTATATGTAAGCAGTCAGTGTTTTAGTATATTCAGATTAGTCTGTCTTTTTAAAAGAATGATATAGTTGAGATTCAAAACCTCTCTGAACCAAATTAAGGTAAAATATATATTTTCATTTTTTTTATTCTTTTAAATAATTCAAAAAAGTATTGTTTGTCATAAAAGATTTACACTTCTACATAAATCAAAAATGTCTTACTCTTCAGAAATTGGTATATTTCAAAAGCCAGAGAGTTCTGCTCAAAGAGTTGAAATATTTGAATTTGGAATCCATGTACACATTATTCTCACCTGGCTTGACCACTTTTCTTTTTGGTAACTGTTATAGTCATTGTGTTGCTTCTAAATTTCTGCAAAGGAACAGCTTGAACAAGTAAAGGCCAACCATAAAAGTATAAGAGCAATCAGTTCATCGTTATGAATGACAAGAGATTATTAACTTGATGGAATAACAGTGACATTTCTCCCACCAAATCCTCCATCTTTTGAACAATGGAAATTAGAGACTGCATACTTTAGTTTTGAATGTCTATCTCCTCTGCTAGTTGCTAACTACATATTCCCTATGTAATCCAAATTCTTTGATACAAAATTGGCAAAACAATATCAATTATACACTTATTCTGAGAAACAGAATTAGACCCATCCAATGATATGGATATGCACAGTTGATGTTTGTTACATACAGTATCCTTTACATTTTGTATATGCTCTCCATCAAGAATGGCAAAATGTCCTGTATCTCTGTAAGATATCAGAGCTTCATTTAAAACAGGAAATTTTATCAATTCCTTTCAAAATGAGCATAACACAAATTACATGATTACAAGGGAGCTTTCTTGGGTCATCATTGAAATATTTTCAGCTAGATACTTGTTGTTCAGTCGCTCGGTTGTGTCTGAAGTTTTGCGACTCCATGGATTGCAGCACACCAGGCTTCTTTGTCCTTCACGATCTTCCAGAGTTTACTCAAACTCATGTGCATTGAGTCAGCGATGCCATCCAGCCATCTCAACCTCTGTTGCCCCCTTCACCTCCTGCACTCAGTTTTTCCCAGCATCAGGGTCTTTTCCAATTAGCCAGCTCTTTGCATCAAGTGGCCAAAGTATTGGAGCTTCAACTTCAGCAATAGTTCTCCCAATGAATATCCAGGGTTGATTTCTTTTAAGATTGACTAGTTTGATCTCCTTGCTGTCCAAGAAACTCTCAAGAGTCTTCTCCAGCACCTCAGTACAAAGGCATTGATTCTTTGGCACTCTTCCCTCTTTATGGTCCAACTCTCACATCCGTACATGACATAGCTTTGAATGTATGGACCTTTGTTGACAAAATTATGTCTCAGTTTTTTAATATGCTGTCTAGGTTTGTCAGAGCTTTTCTTCCAAAGGGCAAGCATCTTTAAATTTCATGGCTGCAGTCACCATCCACAGTGATTTGGGAACCGAAGAAAAAATACTAATTGAATATTTTTAGTTTGAATATTTTAATATTTATTTCTGAATGATTGAATGTAACCAGGAAACCATCACAGCCTTGAAATGAACCCAGGGTTCATCACACTGATAATCCTTTAGGATTTCAAGTCTACACTTAACTGGTCCTTTCCTCTTGTGTTCCTTCTGCTTGTGATGTTCTTCTTCACAGTATTTTCAATGCTGCCTCGTTCTCTTCGCTTATGGCTTTACTATCCTGACAATACTAGCTAAAGGAAGAATCTTCTAGTCTTTCATCATATCACCTTACATTCTCATTAATAGTATTCTTAAGAACAAGAAACTAAAAAAAAAAAAAAAGAACAAGAAACTGTTTATGTATGAATGTTTAATATGCTTCTTTTTAAAATATGCAAAGTTTTTGGAGGTTAAAACTCCAATTTTCTTTTCTACCCCCATATTTTCTGTATACAGAATAAAGTTTGATAACTAATATTCATTTGATATATGTTAATGTATATTAACTGATAAATAGGTGAGAGTTTTCTAATCTTCAATCTTTTAATTTCTTTATATTCTTTTTAGGCTTTTACTGTCTGTGAATTGTTGACAGCCATAGATCTGTGTGCTATTTATCTTGGAATCTGAATATCCAATTGACTATAACATGTCTGTGCCCAATAATAAACACATGTCATATGTGTCTATGCCTATTGAAGCTACCTACGCAAATGATATATAACTGTTCAGTTCTAAATGCGGAAAAACATGAAATAGCATCAGACACCAACCGCTTTAATCACTAAAAAGAATATATGACATTTTAAGGTAAATTTTAATGCATAAAATAGGAAGAATATTTTGAAAGTTTAAAATTGAGGATTTTACTTTTTATAAAGCCAACCTCAATGTGCATGATAAAGCTTCTATATTCAAACTTCATTTTTATGCTGGTAGGTTTAGATATAAAATGGATACTTTGGAAAAGGAACTCCTATAGCTATTTTAGTTCTGTGTCCCATTACAATTCATCTTCTTTCTGCTTAGTTTTGAGCTCAAAATTTGATGCAGGCTCTTCCTGTATGAATATTAGAGGATCTAATAATTATAGTTTAATAAAATGAAACTCAAGGGTGAGATTCATCAACTAGAGAAATGTAAGAGTTTTTCCATGTAATTTAATAACATCAAATGGTCTCTATAATCATTTCCATATAAAGCATCAAAAATGGCTTAACTGGGCTCATGCAGGTAGTTAAAAATATGCTCAGACAGATCATATGCAAGTATAGCAATCTTTTATATCACATTTTACTATTCTTTTTGTATATAGTAAAATCTAGATGGGCTATTTGACATTTAGTATTTAACTTTTTTAGGTTTGGACATAGAAACATTGAGAAAGAGGGAAGAAAGGAATATTTAGGCAATTTAGACATATTAGACTGAGGACTGGCAATACCTAACCTTGCAAAGAATAGCTGTTAATATGACAATTAAAGGCCCTCTAGATAGAAGTGTTAATAATATTGCATAAATTTCAGTAAGGTAATCAGTATATGTCACATATGAAGCTATCATTGAGGCAAGTCCTGAGCACATGTGAATTTTGAGAAGCAAATTTTCAAAAGGGTCTACTTTAGCAGTAGCTTTTCGTAGGAGAAAACTGATTTTCAGTTAACCTTATTAGTGTAGGGGATGCTTAATGAGAAATTTAAAAAGAAACATATATTAAAAACATTAGAAGAAAATATATTTCCAATTAAATTTGAAATTAAATGGTATAATAGAACTGAGTTTCTAGTGCTAGTTTGCCCACGTAGGAACAGTGGGCTTTGAAGAAGCGAAAGTACTTCAGTGAGCCTCAATTTCATGCCTCTAAATTGACAAGAGCACTACTTTCACCTAAGCAGTATGATTAGGATTAATCTTAAGATTATAAAATCAAATTCTAGAGGATTATTCAATATTTTGCTTTCAACAGTTTATTATAGGCTTTATCAAGTGAAATATGGCATCAAAAATAAAACATATAAAAATTAGAAGGAAAATTAAAGCTCATTGTTTGCAGATAATATATTTATATAAATATAATATTCATCAAACTATTGAAAATAATGAGCAATATCATAAACAAAGTTAATATACAAAAAAAAAACCCCAAACTCTGTCTTTTTAAACACTAGCAAAGATGCGGAAGTGAATTTACATGTAATGTAGAAGAAGAAAACAAAATATCAGCACTATATCCAATGAAATATGTACAAAACCTCTCAGTAAAATATTAAAGCATTCTTGAAAAAATTTAATCAACTGAGATATATGATATTAATTGATTATAGCACTCAGTATGAAGATGTCAATTTGTGCCAAATTAAATTATAGATTCAAGGGAATATCTCAAAAAAAAAATATTTTTTTGTGGAAAATTACAAGCTTATTCAATATAAAACATATTGAAATACAAAGTATTGATAATAGTTATGAAAATTTTGAATAACAGAGTACTTACACAATCAGAAATCAAGGCCTACTTGAATGAATCATTAATATGACCAAGAAAGGGGTTCTCTGGTAGATCAGCTGGTAAAGAGTCCATCTGGAATGCAGGAGACCTGAGTTGGGATGATGCCGTGGAGGAGGGCATGGCAACCCACTCTGGTTTTGTTGCCTGGAGAATCCTAATGGACAGATGGCCTGGCAGGCTACAGTCCATGGACTGGCAGTGTCAGACACTACAAAGCAACTAAGCATGGCATGCCCAAGAAATATTGGTTGAATAAGATATATTAATAGAAGAAATTAAAGACTAAAAATCTGCCAACACTTTGAAGCTTTCTCCAATCATAGTGTCATATACTGTAGAATAACAAAAATGAATCAGATACTACTATGGCACACTATTTGAGTATTTCTCAAAAAGGTTTTATTTAAAAAATTTGAATAATGCAAATATTCATGAAATGCATATTGAGCTAACATATACAATGAATTGTGAATGAGACTCTTGTGAATTAACCATATTACTAATAATTTTAAGATTAAAAGATGTCAGTGAATAATTGCATATCAGTCTTGTCTCCTTACGTCCTTTCTTCCATCATTCAAACATGGACTCTTTTGCCTAGAGTAGATGATATCTCCAATGAAGTACGCAAATCATCTCACATATTGAGAAGCATCTAGGTTGTAAGATATCTCTATTTAATACTCCTGGACAGTGTGTAGCTTGCTTTGCATTCAATGATATGTTCTTCATAAATCTCTAGTTTGAAGATTTACATTGATGGTAATCAATGATATAAAGCAGGGTGTGATACTGTAAGGGGCTTCTCTAGTGGCACAGTAATAAAGAATTCACCTGCCAATGAAGGAGACATAAGGGACTCAGTTTCAATCCCTAGGTTGGGAAAATCCACTAGAGTAGGAAATGGCAACCCACTCCAATTTTCTTGCCTGGAAAATTCCAATGGGCAAGGCCTGGAGGGCTACAGTCCACAGGGTCTCAAAGAGTTGGACACAACTTAGCACACAACTTAGCACACATGATACTATAAGCATTTCCTAGATATGGACTCTCCTCTTAGCAATTACCATTATCTCTTTTACTGGTAGATGAACAATCAACATGCTTACATATATAATGATCAGGCTCCTTGCCTGCTTTGTTTTCCAAAGAGCTTTTCCAAAAAACCCAGGTAATTGAGTAAGTAATGGATCTGAAGTCAATTGCTTTAGCTTCTTTATAATACATTCATACATCTATACATATCTACTAGTATATTTGTGTGCTAATTTCTCTGGAAATTATGTGAAATTTTGTGAAGCTACATGAAATTTCTCTGGAAGGGCCCATAAAAAAGTAGCAGTTGTGGTAGCTTCTGCTGAAAAAAATTTGTGAACTTGCTGTTGACATGTAGGAGAAGTTTTTTGTGTTTTTGTTTTTGATAGTACATCGTTCTTACCTTGTTGCTTTTGTACCATGTGTATTCATTAATACTTAGAAAATAATCTAATCTTTGGATTTGGAAAAGTTTTCTCTTTGAAAATGATATCAAAACAAAACAAAAGCTATTCAAGCAGCAAAGTTTATGATAACTGCATATGGATTGTGTATTGCTATGACAATCATAAAGTTTTGCTACTCACATCTTATTTTAGGAAAAACTTTCTTCCACTGCAAGGAATGGAAATAGTAGATTATCTCTGGCTGCAGTGTTTTCATGATCTACCTCAGCTGTCCAGGACAGCTCCCAGCTGATGGTTGACTAGGATAAGGTTTTCAGTGTTTGTCTATCTCAGCTAAATATGAAACTTCTCAGAAGAGCTATGCTTACTCTAGAATTCTCCATTGGTTTTTTGAAGACTGTCAAATTTGTGCCATAGTTGGTGATTCTCCTTGACCTATTTCACTGCCTCTCCACTTTCTTTCTTTTTTTTTTTCCTCCACTTTCTTTTAAGGTTTCAGATTTAGTCGAGTTTAATCTGAAAGCCTTTTCTGCATAACTGTTCCTTTTTTCTTTTTTATCATTCATAATAAAATGCTGATATTTCTAATTCTCTCTCATTTCCTGCTTCCCAGAGATCCAAACTAATAAAGCTATTATAAGGAATGGTTCAAGCTGTTAAGATGAAGGAATGGATCTCTCCACACCTGACTGGTAGTGAAGACTGACTCTGTAAGGTATGTGTTGCATGCATATTCCTTGACACCAGATTGTAATCCAGTTATTTAAACTTTAACCTGGATTGATTTAGTTATGTTCCAATGGAAAGGAATCTCCAAACTGTTCAAATGATTCAGTCATTTGAAAAGTAAAGGGTAGAGAATAAAGTATATAAGAACCATGGGATTTACTGATTGTTGTTAAATTTCATTGATGTGCTATAGAGAGATAGTGAAAGGTTTTGGATAGTTAACCACAAATGTAAACTAAAAATGAAGTACAAAAGACTCCCTGTGTTAACTTTCGCAGGGCCCTCATCTTTTGAAAGGAAAAAGAAAACAATCTGAAGACTAAATCCAGGATTCATTAGTTGATGACCCTTAGCCTTAAAGACTATTTAATCTTCAGCCTGGCAGGTCTGCAATGCCAAATTCAGTGCCATTGTTGGAAAACCTGGAATTTTTCTACCAGGAATATATCAGCTAATACTCTTGGAAAACAAAAATATCATAATCTCCCCAACTAGTGCCCCTCCCTTGTTAGAAGGAAATCAAAAGGAGACAAGGTAATGACAGTCTTGGCTAAAGTCATCTTTGAAGTGGGTCTTCTGAGTTTCCAAGTGTATAATTCAGAGTGACACTTGACATTGTAGGACTTCTCATGTGTCCTTAGAATGTGGGTGTAAAAGGTATTATAGTAGGAAAGATAGAGTGAAAGCCTCTGAAACTCACTTCCCCATCTTGATCAACAACCAATGCACCAAATCACAAACAGTATTATAACCTGGGTTGAGTAGTGAAGAAGTGCTAGGCTTAGGGATCTTAATTCAGAAATAGAACTACTTATTCTATCTCAAGTTTTATTCACCATTTCTGACTGCTGAAGAAAAATATCCTGAAAAATGACTCAAAGGCTAACAGTAGATCAGCCAAGTAATATTCTGGAGAACAGCTGCTGTGCAGAAGATGCACATTTACTAGAGCTGATTAATGTGGTTTCAAGACATAACAGGTATTCACTGTGTAATTCTGTTTCCCTTAACTCTTTACTTTCAAAAGCTTTACCCTCTAACATATTGCTCTAACATGCTGATCATATACCCTCTATGCTTCATTTCAGCATCTCCTTACTGAAGGACTCAACATGTACCATTGATAAACATGACTGTGGTCAAAGAATGAGGAATATATATCTTGAGTATGAGAATTTTGATCTCTATGACCCTGCTGTAGCTCAAAATTGTGAGAATGGAAATAGAATTCTCACCAGTATAAGTAACATCTCCAAATGGAATGGATTTCAACCAAATATTTGAGATTAGTTTTCTGGGGCTTTTGTTTTGTACTCAAGAATATGCTTCTCCTGAGGCTGGGTATGAGTACATTTGGTGCCTGTTACAGATCTTGACTTACTCTGCTGATGATCCCTAGGAGAACAACAGAAGATTCACAAGTAATAATGCTGTGAATCACTGTAAGGTAGTGATCTGAGGTTGTTTTAAGCTGCTAAATTCATGCTAATTTGTTATGAAGCAATAGAAATTGAATGCACTCGAGGGTAACTATTAATACATAATTAATGTCTTACAAATGCTTATCTTAATGGCCATCATTCTACCTTTCTGGATGTGAGAACTAGAACGGTTTGGCATTTAATAATATTTCTATTCACTTAATTGCATGAAGGTATCTATGCTAGTGAAATACATTTGGATCCCATACACTATAGCCCACCAGGCTCCTCTGTCAATGGGATTCTCTAGGCAAGAATACTAGAGTGGGTTGCCATGCCCTCCTCCAGGGGATCTTCTGAACCTAGGGGTCGAACCCAGGTTTCTCAAATTGCAGGCAGATTCTTTTATCATCTGAGCCACCAAGGAAGCCATATTTCTGCATATTGATAGATATTTGATATTTTACTTACCTCATTTCCCCTTCAGTGAGTCTGCTCTTTGTTGTTACAAGTAAAATATATGAAAGCCAAGTATTTTGTTGCCATTGTTGTTGTTTTGCTTTGTTCTATTTTTGGCTGCACAGTGTCATCCTATTTGTAGATGAGCATTTTTCTAGTTTCAGTGAGCAGGGGCTACTCTGTAATTGCGGTGTGAGAGTTTCTCATTGCAGTGGCTTCTGTAGTTGCAGAACACAGGCTCTAGCATGCACAGGTTTCAATAGTTGCAGCTCAGGGGCTATCGAGTGTGGGCTCAGTACATGTGGCACATGGACTTAGTTGCCCCATGTACTGTGAAATCTTCCCTGATCAGGGATCAAACCTGTGTCCCCCGCATTAGCAGGTGTAATCCTAACCATTGGACCACCTGGGAAGTCCAAAAGCCATCTTAATATTTTTTATTAGTATTTCACTCAATGGCATCATTTACTTAATGTGTTCTACCAATATCACAGAAACTTTTGTTATAAAAATTCAGAGATTTTGTATTTCAGCATTCATTACTCCAGCAGAAGTCATTTTGTAGCATTCACTTCAGTCGCTCAGTCTTTTCTGACTCTTTGTGACCCCATGAAATGTAGCACGCCAGGCCTCCATGTCCATCACCAACTCCTGGAGTTTACCCAAACCCATGTCCATTGAGGCGGTGATGCCATCCAATCATCTCATCCTCTGTCGTCCCCTTCTCCTCCTGCCCTCAATCTTTCCCAACATCAGGGACTTTTCCAATGAGTCAGCTCTTCACATCAGGTGGCCAAAGTATTGGAGTTTCAACTTCAACAACAGTCCCATCAATGAACACCCAGGACTGATCTCCTTTAGGATGGACTGGTTGGATCTCCTTTCAGTCTAACGGACTCTTAAGAGTCTTCTCCAACATCACAGTTCAAAAGCATCAATTCTTTGGCGCTCAGCTTTCTTTATAGTCCATATCTCACATCCATACATAACTAGTGGGAAAAAACCATAGCCTTGACTAGACGGACATTTGTTGACAAAGTAATGTCTCTGCTTTTCAAAATGCTGTCTAGGTTGGTCATAGCTTTCCTTCCAAGGAGTAAGTGTCTTTTAATTTCATAGCTGCAGTGATTTTGGAGCCTAAAAATATAAAATCAGTCACTGTTTCGACTGTTTCCCCGTCTACTTGCCATGAAGTGATGGGGCCGGATGCCATGATCTTAGTTTTCTGAATGTTGAGTTTTAAGCCAACTTTTTCACTCTCCTCTTTCACATTCATCAAGAGGTTCTTTAGTTCTTCTTCATTTTCTGCCATAAGGGTGCTGTCATCTGAATATCTGAGGTTATTGATATTTCTGCCAGCAATCTTGATTCCAGCTTGTGCTTCCTCCAGCCCAGCGTTTCTCATGATGTACTCTGCATATAAGTTAAATAAGCAGGGTGACAATACACAGCCTTGATGTACTCCTTTTCCTATTTGGAACCAGTCAGTTGGTCCATGACCAGTTCTAACTGTTGCTTCCTGACCTGCCTACAAGTTTCTCAAGAGGCAGGTCAGGTGGTTTGGTATTCCCATCTCTTTCAGAATTTTCCACAGTTTATTGTGATCCACACAGTCAAAGGCTTTGGCATAGTCAATAAAGCAGAAATAGGTGTTTTTCTGGAACTCTCTTGCTTTTTTGATGATCGAGTGGATGTTGGCAATTTGATCTCTGCTTCCTTTGCCTTTTCTAAATCCAGCTTGAACATCTGGAAGTTCACGGTTCACATATTGCTGAAGCCTGTCTTGGAGAATTTTAAGGATTACTTTACTAGCATGTGAGAAAAGTGCCATTGTTTGGTAGTTTCAGCATTCTTTGGGATTGCCTTTCTTTGAGATTGGAATGAAAACTGACCTTTTCCAGTCCTGTGGCCACTGCTGAGTTTTCCAAATTTGCTGGCGTATTGAATGCAGCACTTTCACAGCATCATCTTTTAGGATTTGAAATAGCTCAGCTGGAATTCCATCACCTCAACTAGCTTTGTTTGTCGTGATGCTTTCTAAGGCCCACTTGATTTCACATTCCAGGATGTCTGGCTCTAGGTTTGTGATCACACCATCATGATTATCTGGGTTGTGAAGATCTTTTTTGTACAGTTCTTCTGTGTATTCTTGCCACCTCTTCTTAATATCTTCTGCTTCTGTTATGTCCCTACCATTTCTGTCCTTTATTAAGTCCATCTTTGCACGAAATGTTCCCTTGGTATCTCCAATTTTCTTGAAGAGGTCTCTAGTCTTTCCTATTCTATTTTTTTCCTCTATTCTTTACACTGATCGCTGAGGAAGGCTTTCTTATCTCTCCTAGCTATTCTTTGGAACTCTGCATTCAAATGGGTATATCTTTCCTTTCTTCTTTGCTTTTCACTTCTGTTCTTTTCACAGCTCTTTGCATGACCTCCTCAGACATCCATTTTGCTCTTTTGCATTTCTTTTTTTGGGGGATGGTCTTGATTCCTGTCTCCTGTACAATGTCACAAACCTCCATCCACAGTTCATCAGGCACTCTGTCTATTGAATCTAGTCCCTTAAATCTATTTCTCACTTCCACTGTATAGTCATAAGGGATTTGATTTAGGTCATACCTGAATGGTCTAGTGGTTTTCTCCACTTTCTTCAATTTCAGTCTGAATTTGGCAATAAGATGTTCATGATCTGAGCCATAGTCAGCTCCCAGTCTTGTTTCTGCTGATTGTATGCAGTTTCTCCATCTTTGGCTGCAAAGAATATAATCAATCTGATTTCAGTATTGACCATCTGTTGATGTCCATGTGTAGAGTCTTCTCTTGTGTTGTTGGAAGAGGGTGTTTGCTATGACCAGTGTGTTCTCTTGGCAGAACTCTATTAGCCTTTGCCCTGCTTCATTCTGTACACTAAGACCAAATTTGTCTGTTTCTCCAGGTGTTTCTTGACTTTCTACTTTTGTATTCCAGTCCCCTATAATGAAAAGGACATCTTTTTTGGGTGTTAGTTCTAAAAGGTCTTGTAGGTCTTCATAGAACTGTTCAACTTCAGCTTCTTCAGCCTTACTGGTCAGGACATAGACTTGGATTACCGTGATATTGAATGGTTTGCCTTGGAAAGGAACAGAGATCATTTTGTTATTTTTGAGATTGCATCCAAGTACTGCATTTTGGACTCTTTTGTTGACTATGATGGCTACTCCATTTCTTCTAAGGGATTCCTGCCCACAGTAGTAGATATAATGGTCATCTGAGTTAAATTCACCCATTCCAGTCCATCTTAGTTCACTGATTCCTAGAATGTTGATGTTCACTCTTGTCATCCCCTGTTTGGCTACTTCCAATTTGCCTTGATTTATGGACCTAACATTCCAGGTTCCTATGCAGTATTGCTCTGTATAGCATCAGACCTGCTTCTATTACCAGTCTCATCCACCACTGGGTGTTGTTTTTGCTTTGTCTCCATCGCTTCATTCTTTCTGGAGTTATTTCTCCACTGATCTCCAGTAGCATATTGGGCACCTACCTACCTGGGGAATTCATCTTTCAGTGTTCTATCTTTTTGCCTTTTCATACTGTTCATGGGGTTCTCAAGGCAAGAATACTGAAGTGGTTTGCCATTCCTTTTCCAGTGGACCACATTCTGTCAGCCCTCTCCACCATGACCCGACTGTCTTGGGTGGCCCCGTACCGCATGGCTTAGTTTAGCTGAGTTAGACAAGGCTGTGGTCCTGTGATCAGATTGGCTAGTTTTCTGTGATTATGGTTTTAGTGTGTCTGCCCTCTGATGCCCTCTCTCAGCACCTACCGTCTTACTTGGGTTTCTCTTACCTTGGATGTGGGGTATCTCTTCACGGCTGCTCCAGCAAAGCTATATTATTCTATATCCTTATTATTTACTCTGGATATAAGTGTTTTTGGAAAGATTATTTGTATTGTTGTAGCCACGCTTTCTGGGAAACAAACTCACTCAAAAGGACAATGCAGATAGTGGAGTGCAGTTTATTACACCAGCGGGCCCAAGGCAGAGTCTCCTCTTAGCCAAGGACCCTGACCAGCATTTGTGAACATCTTTTATACCCCATGTGTACATGTCCAAACCCACCACCCCAAATTCCTTGAGACTTACATAAACTAAAGAAGGGTAAGTACAATCCCAATAACCCCATCACTCATGTGCCATGTGCTCAGACAGTTAAACAATTAGCCAATAATCAATAAGCAGGAGGTTACACTCTGACAGGTACAGAAAAATTTATGGCCTGTCTGGAGGAAGGGGTGATTAGTGTATGTGTTCTCTTAGGCGATGAATAACCTGGATACAATCTTCAAGATTCCCAGTCTGGAGGGGGTCTTATCCTTCAGTTGTTTCCACAGACACTAAACACAGAGTTCAGAGTTCGTTGGAGAGGTGGCCAAGCATGATCTGCATGAACAGGCCTGAGATGGAGTCCAGGCCCTATGAATTCCTTCTTCAGTATAAATCCTTAAAAGGCATTCTCCTCCCAAAAAAGCATAAAACTTTTCTGTGATTGTGAGGTTGTTGCAATTCTCTAGAGAAATAATAACTTTATTTTTTAGATTGTCTATTAAGTGATGTCAGCACTATATATAACCTCCTTCCCAATTAACATTTTTGTTTTGCTATTAAATGCAAATTTAGGAATGATCACAGTATGCTGAAAAGAATGTTCAATCTATTCTCAGGTCCACTGTAGGTAATTTGCCTGTGACTAGGAAGGAGGATGGAAAGGAGAGACAGATATATTTACAAACCACAGAAAAGCTGTCTTTGAGAATTACAGGTCACAACTACAAAGACTAACTAATCATGTAGTAAATTGCCTATCACTGAGAACGTTCAGTTCTAAGTGAGGTAACTTTCATTTAAAGAGACTTTAGAATACATTCTACTGTATCAGGTATGGCACAATTAATACATCTTAAAACTCTTTTATAATTTATAACAATGCATAATTCATAGCACATAACTCAGCCTTAAGAATACAACATGATTCAGGGAGTTTCCAGTGGTTGGGTGTTGAGAGATGCTTCTGTGAAGCTTCAGTTTATTAATACAACCAATAAAACTAGGTAGTGAAGATTAGGGGAGAAAGGCACACACATTGTTACTGCTGGGTTTAAGGTTCTTTCTTTATTGTGAAAGAATTCAGAGATGAAGCAGAGATGCTAAGAAAGTAAAGTGAAAGTTTATTTAAGCTAAGACACACTTTCAGAGTGAAAACAGGCACAAAGCTGAAGAGCTGCTGCTCCGGGTTTCTTTGGCAAGCCAGTTATGAGGAGCATACAAATCAAGGGGAGGGGGGTATTCACTGGGGATGGAGGATCTTGTTCCCTTGTTCCCATCCTTGGGGGTCTTGTTCCCTGATTTTTCATACTAAATCCAATCTCCCAAGGTGGGGAGGGAATTTTTTTGGTCCTTGTTATCTTAAGTCCAGAAGTTGGTGATGAACAGGGAAGCCTGCCATGCTGCAGTCCATGGGGTTGCAAAGAGTCAGACAAAACTGAGTGATGGAACTGAACTGAAGTATCATGGCTATGTAGGTGCATGATGGGTTCTTCTTATCTGTAAGGCTATTTTTATTGTAATGAGAGGATAATAAGCAACAAGTTACATTCAGATGCAGGAGACTGCTGCATTTCCCCACCTTTCTTTGTCTGTTACCTTATCACCCAAAATGTGTGGTTTCCTGTCTTTCTGGAGGTTCCTGCTTTCCTTTGTCTGCCTATGGACCCCTGCTGTTTACAAGCTTTCTGGTTTCCTGCCACCTAGCCCCTGCCCCCATTTCACTTCTCATACTTAGCTACTGTAACAATACCCATTCTGCAGTAACAATATATAACCAATTTTAAGAATCACCTTTCCTCATACATTGGTGTGTACAATCATTTGTATTTTTAGACCTGGAGCAACAGAATATAAATGCAAACGCTTCATAACTAGTTCAGTTCAGTTCAGTCGCTCGATCGTGTCTGACTCTGCGACTCCATGAATCGCCGCACGGCAGGCCTCCCTGTCCATCACTAACTTCCAGAGTTTACTCAAACTCATGTCCATCGAGTTGATGATGCCATCCAGCCATCTCATCCTCTGTCATTCCCTTCTCCTCCTGTCCCCAATCCCTCTCAGAATCAGGGTCTTTTCCAGTGAGTCAACTCTTCGCATGAGGTGGCCAAAGTATTAGTTAAGAAGGGGAAAATAAAGCATTTTTCTACAAAGCACACTGCTAGAGTCAGACTTAGGCAATCCATGGCACAGAATTTCTAGTGACTTGAGCTGAGTTCATACTACTGGAGTAATGTCAGGCTGCAGGGAATATTAATTAGAGTGAGGTACCCCAGAGGTCCTCAACTCAACACCAAGACCTGGCTCTACCCAACTGCCCGCACACTCCACTGTTGGAAAAGAGTGAAAATCACAGTTGTATCTAACTGTTTGTGACCCCATGGACTATAGCCCATCAGACTCTTCCGTCTATGAAATTTTCCAAGCAAGAATGCTGGAGTGGGTAGTTATCCTGTTCTCCAGAGGATCTTCCTGACCCAGGGATCAAACCCAGGTCTCCTGCATTGCAGGCAGATTCTTTACCCTCTGAGCCACCAGGGATGCCCACTCCTTGAAACCTCAGGTCAAACAATTAGTAAGACAGAAACACAGTCTCGCATATCACAGAAAAAAATGACTCGAAAAATAATTAGTAGCTCTAGTTCTGCCTCAAGATTATCGCCCCCATGATGGTGGTATGTGACTTCTGCTTAAATTTTATTGACAGTATCAGTCACATGGCTTTGCAAGAGAACTGAAAATAGATGAGAAAATGGAATAGTCCACTTGCTTTGTTATCTATCACAAATGTTTCCTTAAAACACTGCCACTTAATACACTTTACATTGAAAAAGATTAAAAAAAATGTTAACTGGAAAGAAAGTTCCAAAACACTGGGTCTTACAGGACAATATTTAAATGGTTAAGACACCTAAAAATCCACTCCACCATAAAAGCAATGAAAACACAGAGGGAAAAACAAAAAAATCTGTCAAAATCAATGTCATCAGAACACAGGAAATTAACTTAAAAGCTTGCAGGAATCCTGAGTGTTTACTCAAGAAAAATTGTTTAATCGTAGTAATAATAGCAAGACTTGTGATTATTAACTTGCTCTAATCCCACTCTTCTGTCCCTAAATTTAAACCAATAGCCTCATAATTATAATAGCAATAAAATCGGCAAACTGACAGCCACTATAAGAGCATATCAGGTTTGGATATCCAAAATAAAAAGCCAAAAGTCTAGTGAATTATTATTTGAGCTGTCTAGACAGGTACCTGAAATACTTGATTCTCTGGCTTTTCTATATTTGATGTGACAAAGAGCTTGCTCTTTGTAGACAGCCCTATCCTTGGGGCATTTTTCAAAACAGTGGCAACTGTTGAACAACACAGCTGCCTGAGGTGGTGATAACAGTTGCAGCCAACAGAAGTGTGACCAAGAAACTTAAAGTTGAAAAGGAGGAATGTGATATCCAAGGGGTATTTTGAAAACCCCTGATATACCCTGATATTCTGTAAAAACCACATGGATGTACAGAGCTGTGTGCACAGCCAGGATGTGAACATACCCAGGAGAGACCTGATAAGTCCTAAACTCTGAATTCTGACTTACCTTATGACTATAGGCAAACCGGAAGTAAAAATTAAGCTAGACTTGAAAATTACCTGGCAGAACTTTAAAAGACGCACATGGGCAAAAACTGGAAGATGAATTGGTTCAAAGAATCTATGAGGATCTCTTAAGTGATTATTAAGTGGACAGAACAGAGCCTTCAGTGCCTTTAAAACAGATCTCATGTAAGAAAGAAAGAGACTTTAAAACATTAATCCAAAGAAATTACTATTCAAATATGTAGCAACCATGAAACAACAACAAACAGCAGCAATAGAGAACCCTGAGATTGTGCATGAGGAGGGATGATTTCAAGGTTGCCACATTTAAAATATTGCCTATATATGCAAAGTGATAGAATAACAAAACCTGAGAAGAGGGAAAAAATAACTCCCAGGGTGGCTATATTTTAAAAATTCAGTTTTCATTTTAAAAGTTCAATTTTCAAAAAAAAATTAAGAGAAATGCAAAAGGATAGAAAAGTATAGTCCATACCCATAGGGGAAAATACAGCCAATAGACACTATTCCTAAGGAAGTCTAATGTCAATGATTAGATAAACTATTATTTTTTTAATGATCCAAATAAAAATTCCACAGTTGAAAATATAAAAACTGAAAGGAAATATTCATTGGTGTATCTTAACATATGTGAATATATAGAATAAATAATTATCAAACTTAAAGATGGCTATTATATCCAATTTGAGGGACAGAACAGAAAATAAGTTTAGAAAGATGAACAGGGCCTCATAGGTATGTATTACACTACCAAATATACCAAAATATTCATGATGGGTATCCCAGAGAAAGAAAAGAAAGGGATGAAAAAATATTCTAGAAAGTAATTTCCAAAACTTCTCAAATTTGATGAAAAACATTGGTCTGTTTTTAAACATTGAAACAATTTGATTGAAAAACACAACAAAGTATTTTCATGAATTTCAAGTAAAATAAACTCAAGGATGGCCACACCTATGCTCATCATGGTGAAATTGTCAAAATCCAAGAAAAATCTTGAAAACAGCATGAAAAAATATATCATCATGTGAAAGGGTGGACAGGAACTGTTGCCTGTCATTTCAGTAAACAAAGAATGTTGCCATGAAATTTCAGTAGACAACTAACATTTTTTTATTGACACTGAGAAATCCAATTAAGCTTTTGAGCTTTTCTTTTTTTTTTTTCTTTTTCCTCAGTCACTTTTTTTATTGTTGTCATAAACCTCTGCCTCTACATTTGCAGTTCTGTGGAATTTTCCTTTTTTTCTTTTCTCTTTTTTTAATTTTAATTTTTAAATCTAGTATTATTTTTTTCACACGTATTCCTTTGTTTTCTTTTCCTACTGTTCTTTTCCCCTTGCACTTAATCTTTAATGTATATAAATCTTCTTTATCTATCTCTATTTAACTTTGCATACCTATTCTTTCTTTCTTTTCTTTCTCTCCTTTCCTCTCAACATATTTGTTAGTTTTATTTTCATTGCTTTATCCCCCAATTGGCACCTTGCTTTAGTTTTGTTTTCCAGTTTCTGCTTTAATAAGTTTTGTTCTGGTACATATAATTTTTTATTTCATTTGTTCATCAGGTCAATCTATTGTACTTAATTTTTGTTGGGCTGTTTTGATTTTGCTTATGGGTGTATATGTATATGTGTATATTCAGTCACACTTTCTACTGTTGTTATAAACCTCTGCCTCTACATTGAGCCTTTGCAGTTCTGTGGAGTTTTCCTTTTATTCCCCCTTTTTCTTTCTTCTTCCAATTTTTTCCTCTTTTCTGTTTTTTATAACTTTAATTTTTATTTTTTTAATCTGTTATATTTTTTCTACATTTATTCCTTCATTTGCCTTTCCTACTGTTCTTTTCTCCTTGCAGTTAATCTTTAATGTACATAAATCTTCTTCATCTACCTCTAGTTAACTTTGCATATCTATTCTTTCTTTCTTTTCTTTCTTTCTTTTCCTCTCAATGTGTTTTTAGTTTTGTTTTCATTGCTATATTCCCCACTTGGCACCTTGCTTTAGGGTTTTTTTTTTTTTTTTTTTTTTCCCCAAGTTTGTGCTTAAGTTAGTTTTGTTCTTAACTGGTAAATATAATTTTTTATTTCCTTTGTTCACCAGATCACTCTACTGTACTTTATTTTTGTTGGACTGTTTTCATTTTGCTCATAGATGTATACATACATGTGTATAGTCCATTATTTTAAGTATTATTTGCCTTATTTTGTAACTGCCATTGGTCTGGGGTTCATCTTTGGTTTCTCATTTTTGGATATTTGTTTTACTCTCCCTTAATGCCATAACAAACCATTTGTGAAATCTTTGTTCCTGACCAGAGATCAAACCCTGAGCCTTTGTAGTGGGAGCACTGACTCCAAGACCCTAGACTACCTGAGAACTAAGCCTAGGGAGTATCAAGTAGTGAGAACTCACACAAAGGAAAGACTTGAATATAAGACCCAGCATCACCCAACCACCAGTAGCACCCCATGCAGGATGTCTCATCTAAACAGCAAACAAAACAAAAATACAAACCCAATCATCAGCAGACAGGAGTGGCACCTCATTCAGCCTTGCCCCTCAGCGGAAAAACAAACCAACAAACAAAAACTCAGCACAAGTCTCACACTATACAAGCTCACACAAACCACTGGACCAACCTTAGGAGGGCAGAAACCAAAAGGAAGAAAGAATTCAACCTTCTTCAAGGAGAGAATTCAACTTTCCTTGAAGCCTTGAAAAAGGAGACTGCAAACACAATAACTTAAAAAAAAGAAAGAAAGAAAAGGCAGAGAAATACTGCACAAATGAAGGAACAAGGTAGAAATGCATAAGTCTAAATAAATGAAGAGGAAATAGGAAATTTTCCTGAAAAAATATTCAGAATAATGATAGTAAAGATGATCAAAACCTTGAAAACAAAATGGAGAAAATGCAAGAATCAATTAACAAAGACTTAGAAGAATTAAAGTATAAACATACAGAGATAAACAACACAATTACTGAAATTAAAAATACTTTTAAGGAATCAATAGCAGAATATCTCAAGGAGCAGAACGAATGAGTGAGCTGGAAGATAAAATGGTGAAAATAACTTCTGAAGAGCAGAATAAAGTAAAAAGAATGAAAAGAGCTGAGGACAGTTTTAGAGACCTCTAGGACCATATCAAACACACCAACATTCAAATTATAGGGGTCCAGGAAGAAAGGGAGAAAGAAAAAGGATATGAGAAAATTTTTGAAGAGATTATAGTTGAAAATTTTCCCAACATGGAAAAGAAAATAGCTAATCAAGTCCAAGAGGAACAAAGAGTCCCATACAGGATCAACCCAAGGAGGAACATCCCAAGACACATACTAATCAAATGGAGAAGCAACAAGTAACATACAAGGAAAACCCCATACACTTAACAGCTGATCTTTCAGCAGAAACTCTGCAGGCCAGAAAGGAATGGCAGGATATATTTAAAAGTACTGAAAGGGGAAAATCTACAACCAAGATTACTGTACCCAGCAAGGATCTCATTCAAAACTGATGGAGAAACAAAAAGCTTTTCCAACAAGTAAAAGTTAAGGGAATTCAGTACCACCAAACCAACTTTATGACAAATGTTAAACAGACTTATATAGTCAAGAAATAAAACAGAAGAAAAAGGATCTAGAAAATCAACCCCAAACAATTAGAAAATGGCAAGAAGAGCATACATATCAGTAATTATTTTAAATGTAATTTTAAATGTAAATGGATTCAATTTACAACCAACCAAAAGACACAGACTGGCCGAATGGATATAAAAACAAGACCAATCTATATGCTATCTACAAGAAACCCACTTCAGACCTCAAGACATATGTAGACTGAAAGTGAGAGGATGGAAAAATATATTCCATGTAAATGGAAAGTGAAAGAAAGCTAGAGTAGCAATCCTCATATCAGACAAAATAAACCTTAAAATAAAGAAGATTACATGAAATAAGGAAGGACACTACATAATGATCAAGGGATCAATCCAAGAGGAAGACATAGCAATTGTAAATATCTATGCACCCAACATAGGAACACCTCAATACATAAGACAAACACTAACAGACATAAAAGGAGAAACTGACAATAACACAATAATAGTAGGAGACTTTAACACCCCACTCATACCAATGGACAAATCATCAAAACAGAAAATTAAAAAGGAAACACATGTCTTAAATGATACATTAGATGGGATGGATCTCGTTGATATCTTCAGGACATTCCATCCAAGTGCAGAAGAATACACCTTCTTCTCAAGTGCACATGGAAGATTCTCCATGATAGACCACATCTTGGGTCACAAATCAAACCTCAGTAAATTTAAGAAAATTGAAATCACATCAAGCATCTTCTCCAACCACAACACTATGAGACTAGATATCAATTACAAGAAAAAAAAAAACTGTAAGAAACACAAACACGTGGAGATTAAGCAACACATTTCTAAATAACCAACAGGCAACTGAAGAAATCGAAAGGGAAATCAAAAACTTTCTAGAAACAAATGGCAATGAGAACATAACAACTGAAAACCTATGGCATGCAGCAAAAGCAGTTCTAAGAGGGAAGTTTCATTTCGGTTCAGTCACTCAGTCGTGTCCAACTCATTGCGACCTCATGAACTGCAGCATGCCAGGCCTCCCTGTCCATCACCAACTCCCAGAATCCACCCAAACCCAAGAGGGAAGTTTACAGCAATACAGTCCTATCCCAAGAAACAAGAAAAACATGGAATAGACAACCTAACAATACACAGAAATCACTTGCATTTCTATATACTAACAATGAAAAATCAGAAAGGGCAATTAAGGAATCAGTCCCATTCACCATTACAACAAAAAGAATTAAATATCTAGGATAAACTTAACTAAGGAGACAAAAGAACTGTACACAGAAAATTATAAGGCACTAATGAAAGAAATCAAAGATGACATAAACCTATGGAGAGGTATTCCATGTTCCTGGGTAGGAAGAATCAATATTGTGAAAATGACTATACTACCCAATGCAATCTACAAATTCAATGTGATCCCTATCAAATTACCAATGGCACTTTTCACAGAACTAGAACAAAAATTTTCACAATTCATATGGAAGCACAAAGATCCGAATAGCCAAAGCAGTCTTGAGAAAGAAGAATGGAGCTGGAGAAATCAACCTTCCTGACTTCAGATTATACTACAAAGCCACAGTCATCAAGACAGTATGGCTCTGGCACAAAAAAAGAAATACAGACCAATGGAACAAGACAGAAAGCCCAGAAATAAACCCATGGACCTATGGGTACCTTATTTTTGACAAAGGAGGCAAGAATATACAATGGGGTAAAGACAGCCTCTTCAGTAAATGGTACTGGGAAAACTGGACAGTTACATGTAAAATAATGAAATTAGAACTCTTCCTAATACCATACACAAAGATAAACTCAAAATGGATTAAAGACCTAAATGTAGGACCAGAAACTATAAAACTCTTAGAGGAAAATATAGAGCACTCGATGACATAAATCAGAGCAAGTTCCTCTATGACCCACCTCCTAGAGTAATGGAAATAAAAACAAAAGTAAACAAGTGAGACTTGATTAAACTTAAAAGCTTTTGCACAACAAAGGAAACTATAAGCAAGGTGAAAAGAAAACCCTCAGAATGGAAGAAAATAATAGCAAATGAAACAACTGACAAAGGATTTATTTCCAAAATATATAAGCAGCTCATACAATTCAATACCAGAAAAACAAACAACTCAATCAGAAAGTGGGGAAAAGACCTAAACAGACATTTCTCCAAAGAGGACATGCAGATGGCTAACAAACACATGAAAAGGTGCTCAACATCACTCATTACTAGAGAAATGCAAGTCAAAACTACATGAGATATCACCTCACACCAGTCAGAATGCGCCTCGTCAAAAAGTCTACAAGCAATAATGCTGGAAAGGGTGTGGAGAAAAGGGAACACTCTTGCACTGTTGGTGGTAATGTAAATTGATACAACCACTATTGAAGGTTGTATGGAGATTCCTTAAAAACTAGGAATAATACCACCATATGAGCCAGCAATCCCACTCTTAGGCATATACCCTGAAGAAACCAAAATGAAAGAGACATGTATTCCATTATTCATTGCAACACTATCTACAGTAGCTAGAACATGGAAGCAACCTGGATGTCCATCAACAGATGAATGGATAAAGAAGTGTGGTATATATACACAATGGAATATTACTCAGCCATAAAAAGGAATGCATTTGAGTCAGTTCTAATGAGGTGGATGAACCTAGAACCTATTATACAGAGTGAAGTGAGTCAGAAAGATAAAGATAAATACCGTATTCTAACACATATATACAGAATCTAGCAAGATGGTACTGAAGAATTTATTTACAGGGCAACAATGGAGAAACAGACAGAAAATGGACATGGGGAGAGGGGAGGAGAGGGTGAGATGTATGGAAACTTTACATTGCCATATGTAAAATAAATAGCAACAGGAATTTGCTGTATGGCTCAGCAAACTAAAACAGGGGCTCTGTATCAACCTTGAGGGGGGGGTAGGATGGGGAGGGAAATGGGAGGGAGTTTCAAAAGGGAGGGGATATATGTGTACCTATGGCTGATTCATGTTTAGGTTTGAAAGAAAACAGCAAAATTCTGTAAAGCAATTATCCCTCAATAAAAAATAAATTAATTAAAAAATAGAAAAATTTAGTAAAACGAGCAATAACAAATTAAAATAAAATATGCCAATATATCTATCTAACACAAAATAATATGGTCGTGGAACAACAGAGAAACAGCACAAAAAGCTTACAGAAAACGAATAGCAAAATTTGAAATATAAATCACCTAATTAATAATGTTATTAAATGTCAATAAAATACAAACTAGAATAAAATGTAAACATTGAAAGAAGAGATAAAAAAACCCACAATCCAGCTACAATACTACCCTCAAGAGATACATTTTAGATTCAGGGTAACAAACTGATTGAAAAAAAAAATGATGGAAAAAGATAAACACATAAACACTACCCAAAAGATAAATGGTACAGAGGCTGTAATTGTACCAGATGAAATAGATGTTAAAGTAAAATTGCTACAGGAGTCAAATATTTTATAATGATGAAATGGTTTAGTTGTTGTTTAGTCACTAAGTCGTGTCCAAACCTCTGTGACCCCATGGACTGCAGCATTCCAGGTTCCCTGTCCTTTGCTGTCTCCCAGAGTTTGCTCAGATTAATGTCCACTGAGTCAGAGATGCTATCTAATCATCTCATCCTCTGTCGCCCTCTTCTTCTTTTGCCTTCAGTCTTTACAAGCATTAGGGTCTTTTCGATGAGTCAGCTCATTGTCAGCCAAGTGATGTTTCTGCTTCTTAACATACTGTCACTAGGTTTGTCATAGCTTTCAAATGGCTAGGAGGACACAATTATACATATGTATGCACTGGACCAAAATATATAAAACTGAAAATCTGCATGGAAAAATAGAGAATTTGAAAATAATAATATGAGACTTCATATCCAATTTAATAATAAGACTTCATATCCAATTTAACATCTCAGAAGTAGATCAAGAAATATAAGACTTTTACAATGCCACAAGTCCTCTAGAACAGGAGAATACACATTCTCCTCAAAGTGATCATAAAGCATTCTCCAACAGAGGTCATATTTAATGGTATAAAATATGTCACAATAGATGTTCAATGATTGAAATCAAATAAATTATGTTGTCTGACCCCAATGGGTTGAAGTTAGAAATCAATAACAGTAGAAACTTGCAAAAGTCACAAATACACAGAAACTAAACCACACTGTAAAATAACAGTTGGTTGGAAATAGGTCTAGACAAACTAAAATCTGAACGGAAATTTGAAAGAGCAATTTCCAAAAACAAATTCGTAGTTCATTGTTTAAATTAAATGTAGGGGTTGTACTGATTAAAATACTCAACTGTAAGAAAGTGTTCTCTGTCCATAACACAGTTTGTAGCTATTTCAAGTTATTGTAGGCAGAACAGCAACTGACAAAAATTCGATTCTTTCTATTCTTCACCATTAGAGATAGTTATGCCTTTGTAATAATTTACTATGTTTCAGTGGTGAATGATTAAACTAGAAATCTAGATTTCAGTCTTCAAGATGAAATACTTATTTGCCATTAGATAGCATGGCCATGTGTTCAGAAAACAGAATAAAATGATTGTTTAAATAAGTCTAGTTGGTGAATTTAGAGTGCTTAAAGTTAGTGAAACATTTTCTCCACACCAAACATTTCATTTGATCATTAAAAGGACGATTTTTCACTTGTTTCCATTCCTTATATTTATACAGGAAGTGAAACAGGCATTTCATGCTTAGTAACAATGTGTCTTTTTAAAAATTAGTTATATATATGAACTATTTTGTGCTTATTGGAACACATTCAGCGAATGAGTGGTGGTGTAGTTTCAAGAGATGTTTTTCTCTCTTTGAGTTTTACTCTGTTTTTTTTTTTTTCCACTGAGGTAAAGAAAGTCTAATATCTGCTTACAATGAAGGTAAAAAATACCACCTTTCAAATGCAGCATAAAAAACCATATACACCTTATCTATAGCTTTCCCAGGAATACTTTGTTTCAATAAAATGTTTACTAATATTTTATTTTCCCCTAAAACCAGTTTATCCTGCTAAAGATAGGCTTGAATTTTTATCTCTGATGAATTTTCTTTTATTCTATATTTGAGTAAGAGTAAGCATATAGATGGGTTTCCCCAGTGGCCAGCATTAAAGAATCTGCCTGCCAATGCAGGAGCAGCAGGAGATGCAGTTTCCATCCCTGAGTGGGGAAGATTCCCCTGGAGGAGGGCATGGCAATCCATCCAATATTATTGCCTGGAGAGTCCCATGGACAGAGGAGCCTGGTGGGCTACAGTCCATGAGTTCACAAAGAGTGGGACACAGCTGAAGTGACTTGGCGTGCATGGAAGCTTAAATATATGCACATCAGTTCAGTTCAGTTCAGTTCAGTCGCTCAGTCGTGTCCGACTCCTTGAGACCCCATGAATCACAGCACGCCAGGCCTCCCTGTCCATCACCAACTCCCGGAGTTTACTCAAACTCGTGTCCATTGAGTCGGTGATGCCATCCAGTCATCTCATCCTCTGTCGTCCCCTTCTCCTCCTGCCCCCAATCCTTCCCAGCATCAGGGTCTTTTCCAATGAGTCAACTCTTCGCATGAGGTGGCCAAAGTATTGGAGTTTCAGCTTCAGCATCAGTCCTTCCAATGAACACCCAGGACTGATCTCCTTTAGGATGGACTGGTTAGAGTTACATACATGTATATAGGAGCATGTTTTATATGTATACATGTGACCCTTGAACAATGTAGGAGCACTTAATGCCCCTGCCCTTGCAGTTGAAAGTCTGAATACTGCTATCCCTACCTGAAAAACAAACTGATAATGTCTCATTCACCGGCAGGAAGTTGATACACTTTAGATAGAATCAAGATTCAAATCCTGTTCTTTTGTTTCTACATATTGTGTTCTCAGATGAACATGAAATTTTCCTCATACAGGATGAATTTAAAGATCTATAAAATGAAAATACAGGTACTACATATGTGGAAAAACAAAACAAAACAAAACCTTATCTGCTTATAAGTGAACACATTCTGTTTAAACGTGTATTATTCAGGAATCATCTGATCTGCATATATAAGTATTAAATCATTATACACACTCTTTCAGTATAACCATTTTTATTGTTATTTTTATTCACTGTGATTTGGCAGAATGAATCCACTTCTTCAAATGAAAAAACCCATCTCTCTTCTCCTTTATTGCCTATAATTATTCATATATTATCACAGATTTACATATCTAGGGCTTCAGGAAGAAATAGTTAAGTTAAAAAGGAAGATTGTAGTATCACTTATTGCTGGGTTTTGTTTTTAATAATCATGTTTTCTTGGGAATGCTTTCTTCCTTCTACTCTTTTTTTAAAGAAGGAAATGCCAGTTTCCAGCTTCCAGTTATCACGAGAATAGGTTTTTCTGTAAACTTCAGCACTCTCACGGCAGACCTTTTGTTGCTGTTCAGTTGCTAAGTCATGTCTGGTTCTTTGCAACCCCAAGAACTGCAGCATGCCAGGCTTCTCTGTCCTTCACTGTCTCCCATAGTTTGCTCAAACTCATGTACCTTAAATCATTGATGGCATCCAATCAACTCATCCTCTGTCACCCCATCTCCTCTTACCCTCAATCTTTCCCAGCATCAGGGTCTTTTCCAATGAGTAGAAAATAAGTAGTAGATATTCTTCACGTCAGGTACACAAAGTGTTGGAGCTTCAACTTCAGCATCAGTCCTTCTAATGGGTAGTCAGGGTTGATTTCTTTTAGGATTGACTGGTTTCATCTCCCTGCTGTCCAAGGGACTCTCAAGAGTCTCTTCAGTACTACAGTTTGAAAGCATCAGTTTTTGGCACTCAGCCTTTGGCACTTATGGTCCAGTTCTCACACCCATAGATGACTACTGGAAAAACCATAGCTTTGACTCTATGGATGTTTCTCGGCAAAGTGATGCCTGTGAACTTCTGAACTACTAATCCCTTTCTAACTTAACTCTATTAACTTGCCTTGTCTTTTTATGAACTCGACCCATACTACTTGAACATATCTACTCTCTCAACAACTATATATTTGATCAGTGAATATATACATTTTAATGAGGGTAGCAGACATGAGAGGTTACATAAACAGTTAAATGGATGAGTAAAATAGATGAATACCTTTTGACTGAGTTTGTTTAAACTTAGTGGCACATTCCAACCTCTCTAAGAAACTTAAATATTCTTCTCTTTCTACTCCCAGGCAGAGTTTTATTGATCTTCATTACAGTCAAGATAGTTCACAGTTGTTTCACATGGTTCCAGAAGCAGAAATATGTAGCTTTACAAAGTTGAAAGCTTATGGAAGGTATGGTTTATTGGGAGTGATTTTGGACTATTTTTTTAAAATTCTTTGGTTCCTTTATCTTTCTCAAAGTCTCCACTTCGGGTCTTCTTCCTATGTGTGTCTTTGTAGTGTTTTTATGGATGACCATATGTGTATGTATGAGTATGTGTTGTGTGTATTTGAATTCATGTTCCTTTTGTAGCTGGTGCTATAAAATGAGTCTGAGATTGCTATTGTTTGGGAAAGACTGCACCCAGAAAAGTCTTAGAAGGTAGCTTGGGAAATGTTGCATAAACACTTTCTCTCCTTAATTGTACTCTTTGGATCTGTTTTTTAATGTGTTCATTGTTCTAAGAAGTGGACACAGAAAAACAAAATCAGAAGTCTGACCTAGAGCAGGGGACAAGAAAGCCACTTACCTGCTTTACTCTAGTCTACTGAATTTGGCATCTTTTGAATAAAGTTATTAATGATCACATGTGACCCAGCCTAACTCATCAAAGTCAGGGCCGTACATAAGAGTGTGAGAATAAAAACAGTAATAATAAAATTTCGGCATTGAGGTAGGGAACCTAGCAGAGTTGTCAGCTTCAAAGGAAGTACACAGATTTTGGATACTAGGTTCAGGACTTCCTCCCTTTCCTTTCTACCTGTAAGACACAAAAAGGACATACAATTAGGGAGAATATAATCACTTCCATCACAAACTATATTCAAAACCTAATTTAAAGTATGTGTGTGAATGCATGAATATACTTGCTTTCAGGAATACCAAAGGATCCTGGTTCAAGAAGCATCTTTTTCCATGCTGTTTCTATGAAGCTGCACAGTTCTTTTGCAAAAGAGAATCAAAGCTTTACAGTGGGGGAAAACATAAATGCAAGTCTATTTCAATGCCTAAGTATACTGAACAGGTTCTGAGCAGTGTTTTGATTTTTATTATCTATTATGAAGTACTGCAAATGTAAATATTTATAAAATTTATAGTTTCTATACTGATTTTGTTAACTTTTTGCCTGGAATAAGAAAATAAATCTGACACACAAAGTGATTCATAAATTATTTATTATGAGGTCTGGGAAACATCCAATCAACACTGTACAGAGAAGCTTCTTGCTGTTAATTGAGCAGACAGATATCACACCCATTACTTACTGCTTTAAATCTTGTTGAAAGCTTATGTCAGTACAAGTCTTCCCTGTCATCTAGTCTCTTAAGATATCTACTTGTCCCATGCTGAGCCAGTTTCATCTTAAGCAACTACCAAAATCTGCCCAAGTAATATGTATTGCAGCTTCTTAAAGTGATTGTCCAATTTACACTATCTTTTCAAGCAAAGCAAAATATTTTTATAGACAGGTGGAGAGATGGACAGTCTACAAAGTATTAGCCTTGTCCCCATTTAGGACCTAGTTCCTCTAATAACATTATAAAAGGGGGTTTGTCTTACTGATCTTTCTTCTGGACAAGAGCTGTTAGTACTTTTGCTATAGAACACTGCTAATTTGGTTGCTTTCATTTCCTTTTCATTTTATAACTTTTTTTTTTTTTTAATTATTTATATTTTTTGGTCATAACATGTGGCTTGTGGGATCTTAGTTGCCTGATCAGGGACTGAACCCAGGTCACAACAGTGAAAGTAATGAGTCCTAACTACTGAACTGCCAGGGAACTCCCAGCTATTCATTTCTTATTGCTTATATTCTATATTTGGAAAAGGAAATGGCAAACCCCTCTAGTTTTCTTGCCTGGGAAACTCCATGGACAGAGGAGACTGGTGGGGCTACTGTCCACGGAGTCCCGAAGAGTTAGACACAACTGAGCAAAAAGTCATACACTTACTCTGTATTAAATATCTCCTGAAAAGTTTTTAGATCCACGTATGTACAGATTAAAGGAGATGTAAGAAAATACATATGCATGTTAATATGTATACACACACACACACACTCATATATGTATATATATTTGTCTCTGCTCCTGGTTCCTGTCATAGAACTCATATACCTTTGTAATTTCCTAACTAATAAAAAGACTAGAATCATCTCTTGTTCTCATCTTTGGTCTTTGACCCTTTCGCCGACACTATCTTCCTAAAACCCTTGGAAATTTGTAAGTGATAAGAGCACTAGGATTATCTTCTGTTCTCTTGAGGTACCTCTTGGTGGGGTCCTGGAAGGGTCTTGTTACCAGAAAGATCAAGCAATGATTAGAAGCTTGGAATTTTCAGTCCCAATCTTTGTTTTCTGAAGAGAGACGAAAGTCTAGAAGTGGCATCAGTGATCCATCATGCCTACTTGATGACACCTCTGTAAAAATCACAAAAGTACAAGCTTCTGGGAGATTTCAGGTTGATGAACACATGCATGGTTGGGAGGGTCTCCATATTCATGGGAAAGTCTTGAGATTGGAAAACTCCAAGACTTCACACTATATATCTCTTCATCTGGATGTTCATCTGTATCCTTTATCATATGCTTAGTAAACTGATAAACATGTGTTTTCCTGGATTCTTGAACCACTCTAGTGAATTAGTCAAACCTGAGGAGGGGGTTTTGGAGACCTGAGATTTATAGCCAATTGGTCAAAAACACAGCGGGCAAGTTGGACTGGTGATTGGCGTATGAAGTGGCAGGGGAGCAGTCTTATAGTGCTGGGCCCTTTACCTGTTGGGTTTCATGCTGTCTTCATGTTAGGTAGGGTCATAATTGACACTGGTGTTGGAAATAAATGCTTGTAGGGGAAAACCTCCACACATGTATTGTCAGGAGTGTTGGCAATGTGCTAGTAGTGGGAAATGAGGAAATGCAGGTGAAAACCTGACTTTCCCTAACATGAGTGGGAAGAGATTGTGAGAGAGTCAGTCTTTTCCTTTATGCCTTCACTTCAGTCTAACAGGAAAACACAGGGTTATTAAACATCTTTGAATGGTTGAGGTAGTTCAAGGAAAGTAGAATGACAAATAGGAAAATTAGATATCTATATATCTATATCAATATACAACCCTCTAATAAACAGGTAGGCATAAAATTAAGGGGAGAAAGATGGACCCTAAGAGTATGAATCCTTTTGCATAAACACCAGTTCTTATCCTTGCTCCCCTCTTAAGTTTCTAGTCTCTCCCAAGAAATTATCAGTACCCTCAAATATCAGTGATGTACCTCTCTCTTTTCTATCCCTTCCCACAGAGACCGATCTCCTCTGGGATTCATCTTTTCTTTCCTATCTTAAAAACTCTAAAGCATAGAAGTTGAATTTCAACTCTGACAATTCAAGATCACAAGAAAAGTTAGGAGTCAGTTTTGATATCCTAATACATAGTTCCTTTTGAGATTCTAAGTAAATGTTACTATAAAAATAGAAACAAGCACATTTTATACATTTTAGTGAAAAAATATTGAACTGAACCTACATGCAAACATTTATAAATGCACAACTCCCAAAAACCAATATTGAATTATAGAAAGTATTTAGATAAGTATTATTAATGTGCATAATGTTATTTGTTGATGCTTTAAAAGATTTCCAAGTCCTGCTTCCACATACTCTTTTTTTTTTTCTATATGAAGATCCAACATTTTGTTTTTTAAATAAGTTCTCCAAGTAGTTGTGATACAAGTAATCCGGATCACACGCTTTAAGAATCCTGGCCTGATTCTACCTGCAATGTCGATATTGCCTTGCATTATTCAAGTAGTGTCAGTCTCCCTTCTAATTATCGTATAGGTTTAAGTTTTATCCAGAAGTCTGTCCTCACAAAGATTCACTAATACACAGAGCATCAAATGATGACACAGGGAAGATGTGAAACAATGACAAATCTGTGCCTTAGGTGAGATTATATTCTGTGCCATGACAAGGCATTCCCCCAAAACTTTTCTGTAATTAGAATGGAGTAATATAGTGATTTCTGATTCTCTTACAAAAGTAGTTACCCTGATTATGGAAAGTTTTGTTGGTATAATTTCTCTAGATATGTGTATTTAGGCAAATGCTTGCACATACACACAAATAATATTATATTCTATATGTTGTCAAATACTTCACAGTCAGGGTTGAAGTTCAGCTTGAATTTAGTATTGCCAGGTTTAATGTTTAATCTTCATTTGACATGTAATAGAGATACAATTTATCAGAAAATAGATCACTGTTATCGACTCTTCTTAATTTTGTGTGATCTCTAATAAGTAGCTTTCTCATCTGTTAAATTTCAGCCTTTGAGATAATCCTTCTCTGTTCCAACAAAGCATTAGTGTTTACGCATTAATAGCAAGTTTATTTATTTATTTACTATCCTAAATGAAGGTAATTTTCATTCCAGTGGCTGGCTCACACATTATTTTTCTGTTCCAAAACACATGGGCTGAAATAGCACCACATCATTAGTAACACTACCTCAGCAAGAACACAATCCTTATTGGCAGGGGAAACAAGGGAGTGAAGGCACCCATTGTTTTCAGCAGATACATGCAGTTTGAAAAGCACCCTGTGGACTCAATTTTCTCATCAATTCAAAATTGAATACTAACATGCTGCCTGGAGATTTGGAGGTAGGATGCATGCAGGACCATACCCGGAGTTTGGAGAAAAACTGTGAGAAAACATCAGGGGATGACATGTTTAGTCTGATGGAGAGGGAAAATAGAAGCTCCAACACCTAGAGAGGGTTAGAAACAGATGTGATTTTACCAAAGTTATGTTACTAGGTCTGTTGTTTACACGAGCCCCTTCCAAGGACCCTGCTGGGACACTAGCCAAGTATTTACATGACCATATGAATACGAAAAAATTGTATCAGTAAAGTGTTTCATATTTACTTTATATACTTCTCTTTTACTTGTATAAGCTTCAGGCTCAGAGATGGCTTAGGAAAGAAGTCTCTGGTTGCATCTCCATTTCCAGCATTATTGCTGTAATTGAGAGCAAACCCTCTATGATTGATATCTATTATATCTAACATGTGTATCTAATATATATTATCCTGAAAAATAGCAAACTGAAAGTAAAGAAGTATATGGCAGAAGAAAATAATGAGCTCGATGGTCAAAATGGGCAAAAATCATCTAGGCTGCGTTGTGCTCAAGTCACTCAATTGTGTCTGACTCTTTGTGATCCTGTGGACTGTAGCCCACCAGGCTCCTCTGACCATGGAATTCTCCAGGCAAGAATACTGGAGTGGGTTGTCATTTTCTTCTCCAGAGCAGGAGATATTAGGAAGATATAGTAACTGATAGTAAAGTAAGATGTAGAGGAGTCATGTTGAAATCCCCACATTTTAGAAGTCTCAGAGTTAAAAGCTAACGAGATAATAGTCAAGAATCTTCAATAAATCACAGTGGGTTAAAACAAACAACAAAGCAACCAACCACAAAGTGCTTCTATGTCAACTGATGCTTAAGATAAAATTATTAAGGACAAAAGAGTAAGCTTTCAGAATGACAAAAACAGACCTGTAAATGAGTCAGATTCAGATTAACATAAAAATGCAAGGAAACTCTCCATGTAATAAAACATTGGGTATAATATCTTAATAGTATATTATATGTATTGCATTGGTAAAGGATCAGCCTGCCAATACAGGATACCCAAGAGACGCAGTTTCAATCCCTGGGTCAGGATGATCCCCAGGAGGAGGAAATGGCAACCTACTTCAAAATTCTTGCCTGGAAAATTCTATGGACAGAGGAGCCTTGCGGGCTACAGTTCATGAGTTGCAAAGACTCAGACACGACTGAGCAACTGAATGCAGGCACATGTATGTAGTCACACACACACACACACACACACACACACACACACATAACATACATATATATAATATAAAAACAATATCTTGACTGTTTCCAAGATATAGGATGAAATTTGCTGTTCTATAATTTTTACACTGGTTAGCCCTGTTAAATGCTCAGTTGCTCAGTTATGTCTGACTCTTTGTAACCCAATGGACTGCAGCACACCAGGCTTCGCTGTCCTTCACTATCTGGTGGTAAATAAAAGTATTTCTCTATTTTCAGATATGTAATGACTCTGGAGCTTTCTAGGTGGTGCTAGTGGTTAAGAACTTACCTGCCAACGCAGGAGAACTAAGAGAGGCAGGTTCAATCCCTGGATCAGGAGGATCCCTGGAAGAGAGCATGGCAACCCACTCCATTATTCTTGCCTGGAGAATCCCATGAACAGAGGAGCCTGGCAGGCTATAGTCCATAGGGTCACAAAGAGTCAGACATGACTGAAGTGACCTAGCACGCGTGCATGCTGTGACTCTCTAGAATAATGCCCGGAAGAAATTTTCATACCAAATAATAAATAAACCCTATAGAATCAATGAGATATATTCTATCAATTAACTTTGGTTGAGTAGTAAACCACCCCAAAGCTTAGCAATGTTAAATGATAATCATTTATTATTTCTCATGTTGCTGTGCGTTACCTTGATAGTTCTGCTGATGTGAGCTTGACTTGTCTGATCTACAGTTGTACATTAAAGATCTGTGCTGAGACTACTGAAATCTCCTGTGTTTAAGCAAATTTTCAGAGTACTAACACTGGCTTAAGATGGTGGTAATGCTGCAAGAGGAATAGCAGAAAAAAAAAAATTAAGAAACTACAAGACTGTCTAAAGCCTAAGCTGTTTGACTCTGAAGTCAGCCCAGCACCAAAAATTAGGGGGAAAAAAGATTGCCTGTTAGGAGAAGTCACATCACAAAGATCATGGTTGCAGGAAGGGATGGAAACTTGATGCTATTTCTTGTAATCAATCAATAACATAAGGTAAGCAAGAGTGGCTAAAGGCATTGATAAATTAAAATTGTCTTCTTATAACTGTCACATACCAGTTCTAGGACTACCCTCTGGATCTACAGAGAAAGCATTTCTGTGGAATGGCTACAAAATATTTAAAACAGTTCTCATTCTTCACCATATTTTCTCTTGTCCTGGCTAAGCCAAGAATCTTCAAATGGTTAGACATTTTGAGATACTGATTTTAGAATACTGACCCTCCAAAAGGGTCATACACATGCCTGCAGTAAACTCTGAAAGGTACTTATGCTCTATTGGTCAAAACATTCATGAATTTTAATATGCAAACACATAGATACTAGAGGGTCATATGTGTGTGTGTGTGTGTGTGTGTGTGTGTGTGTGTGTGTGTGTATGCTCAGTTACTCAGTTGTGTTCGACTCATTGCAACACCTTGGACTGTAGTCCACCAGGGTCCTCTGTCCATAGAATTTTCCAGGAGCAGGTTGCAATTTTCTACTCAGGGCATCTTCCTGACCCAGGGATTGAATCCACGTCTCTCACATCTCCTGCATTGGCAGGTGGATTCTTTTCCTACTGTACTACTCAGGGTCTATTGGTGATTAGCGTATCTCTACATTTACAGACTGTGTCAACAATCTATTCCTACATTTTAAATGAAATATTTATTGAGATATAATTCACATATAAAATTCATTCTTATGCAATGCAGTGGTTTTGAGAATATGTGTGGAATTGTGCAACTATCACAAATATCTAATTTTAGAAAAACGTTATCACTACACGAAGAAGCGACAGACATTATTCATTCCTTCTATCACCCATCTTTGGGGAAATATACTTTCTGTCTTTATGGATTTGCCTATCCTGAGCTTTTTCATAAGTGGAATCATATATATGTAGCATATTTTGTCTTCCTTATTTCACTTAGCACGTTTTAAGGTGCATCAATGTCATACCATGTATCAGTACTTGGTTCCTTTTAGTGATAAACAATATTAAATTGTATGACTATTACTATTTCAATGTTCAATTTCAAATATTTTTGACAAGTTTACACCTGTGAAATTATAACCACAATCAAAAAGGTAAACATATCTACCCACAACCCGAAATGTCCTTATGCCCTTGCAGTCACACCTAACCATTCTTCCCCAATACCGTTCTTCCATAAACTAAGGGAAACATAACTCTGCTATCACCGTAGACTATTTTTGATTTTCTAGACTTTAATATAGATAGAATCATACAGTATATACTGTTTCTCATCTGTTTTTAACCCAACATAGTTATTTGATACCAATCTGTGTCATTGTGCTTATTAGTATTATATTCATTTTTGTTGCTTAATAGTGTTCTAATTTTTGTATGCACAGCAATTTGTTAATATATCCATCCATTTATGGACAAGTGCATAGAGGTAGTTTTGAAATAATATAATAAAAATATTTATGTACAATTCATCATGTAACATAGGTGTTATTTTCTCATATGTAAATAACTAGATATGGAACAGATAAATCATATGGTAAATGCATATTTTTGTATTTTTTAAGCAAGCTTTTAATTTTGAGTTAATTGTAGTTTCTCATGTAGTTGAAAGCAACATTAAGAGATTTTGCATATCACTTACTTAGTTTCTTGCAAAACTATATTACAGTGAGAACCAGGATATTGACATTGATATTGTTAAGAAAAAATATTTCAATCATTACAGGTATTCCTTATTTTGCCATTTAATAGACACATATAGCCATCTCTGACATTGAAAAACATTTATTTGTATATGCTGGTATAATTTTGCTTAATTTTTAAATAAATTTCAAATGTGTATAAGAAATTTTTCCTATATATATCATTTTACATTCAGAACCCCCCTGGTGGTTCAGATGGTAAAGCGTCAGTCTGGAATGCAGGAGACCCGGGTTCGATCCCTGGGTTGGGAAGGTCCCCTGGAGAAGGAAATGGCCCACTCCAGTATTCTTGCCTGGAAAATCCCACAGACGGTGGAGCCTGGTAGGCTACAGTCCATGGGGTCGCAAAGAGTCGGACACGGCTGAGCGACTTCACTTCACTTCACTTTCACATTCAGACCAACAGTATTCAAGAGTTGCAGTTTCTTGATGTTTTCAACAACACTGGCATGGATAGTTATTTTAAATTTTGTTATATTGCTGCTGCTGCTGCTGCTAAATCGCTTCAGTCGTGTCCGACTCTGTGCGACCCCATAGACGGCAGCCCACCAGGCTCCTCTGTCCCTGGGATTCTCTAGACCAGAATACAGAAGTGGGTTGCCATTTCCTTGTCGCTTTGCTATGTTAGTAGGTACATAATGTCATTCTACTATGTTTTTAAAATTAATTAATTTTAATTGGATTATTGTGGTTTTAATTACAGAATCACTCAAACATTTGATAAACTTAGATTAATGTATTTAAAAGAAATGCCAGATTAATAGTAGCTATCATTTTAATTTCTGACTTGCAGTTTGTTTGATTTGTATCTCAGTCGCTGCTTTGTATTGTTGGCACTGAATGTCTTTTTAATATAAATATTCTACTCAGTACAAACTGGTATTTAATTGTGATCTTAATTTGCATTTCCTAATGACTAATGATCTTGAACAGTTTTTAATGAGCTTATTAATTATTCTTACAGTGAAATTAAATTTGCTTTACTCAAATGTTTTGTCAAAATTTTAATAGTCTTATTTTTCATTTTATTAGTGACTTCTAAAACTTTTCTACATATTCTAGATAAAAATTCTTTATGAGATATATGATTTGTAAATATTTCCTTCCAGTTTTATCTTTTCATTCTGTTAATGGTATCTTTTGAAGCACAACAGTCTTTTATTTGATGAAGTGCAACTCATCATTTATCTCTTCATTTTATGAATTATGCTTTTGGTATCCTCTCAAAGAAAAGTATGATGATGGTTGGAATATAGCTTCATTCAGTCACTTTAGTTTTTTTTTAATAATAAAATTATACCAAACTCAATTTGTTAAAATTTATACCTAAGGTATAAATTTGTTGTTGCTGTTCAGTCAGATTCCCATGGACTGTAGCACACCAGGATCCTTTGTCCTCCAAAGTCTCCCAAAGATTGCTCAAACTCATGTCCATTGAGTTGGTGATACTATCTAACCATCTCATCCTCTTCCACCCCATTCTCCTTTTGCTTTCAATCTTTCCTAGCATCAGGGTCTTTTTCAATGAATTGATTCTTCACATCAGGTAGCCAAAATATTGGAGCTTTGGCTTCAGCATCAGTCCTTCTAATGAATATTCAGGGTGGATTTCCTTCAGGATTGACTAGGTTTGATCTCCTTGCAGTCCAAGGGACTCTCAAGAGGCTTTGAGATACTCAATTTGAAAGCACCACAATTTGAAAGCATCAGTACTTCAGCGCTCAGCCTACTTTATGGTGCAAACGTCATGTCACACCCATACATGACTACTGGAAAAAGCATGGCCTTGACTAGACAGGTCTTTGTCGGCAAAATGATGTATCTGCTTTTTAATATGCTGTCTAGGTTTATCATAAATTTCCTTCCAAGGAGCAAGTGTCTTTTTTCATGGCTGCAGTCACTATCTGCAGTGATTTTGGAGACCAGGAAAATAAAATCTGACACTGCTTCCACTTTCCCCCTTCCATTTGCCATGAAGTGATGGGGCAGGATGCCGTGTTCATAGTTTTTTGAATGCTGAGTTTTAAGCCAGTTTTTTTCACTCTTCTCTTTCACCTTCATTAAGATCTCTTTAGTTCCTCTTCACTTGAGGCTACTAGAGTGGTATCAACTGCATATGTGAGGTTGCTGAAATTTCTCCTGGCAATCTTGATTCCACTTTGTGATTCAAGCCTGGCTTTCACATGATGAACTCTGCATATAGGTTAAAAAAGCAGGGTGACAATATACAGTCTTCATGTACTCCTTTCCCAATTTTGAACCAGTCAATTTTTCCATGTCCATTTCTGTTGTTTCTTGACTTGCATACAGGTTTCTCAGGAGACAGGTAAGGTGGCTGGTACTCCCATCTTTTTATGAATTTTGCATAGTTTGTTGTGATCCATATGAAGGCTTTACCCTTCCCTAAATCATCTACTTTCTTGCAATTTACATTAGCAAGAAATATCAACAGTGGCAATACTACCTTTTGGGAGGTAATTATACTGGTAAAGTATCTTTATTAGATAAATATGCTGGGAGAAGATTCTCTCAGAAGAAACACTAAGATTACAGAGATTAAGAATTCACATTGTAGGAAGCCTTGGATATTTGTTAATATTCACTAGTTCATCTAGGAATAGTAGCAACAACCACATTAGCAATAGCAACTTTAGCAATATTGGTCATGGAATATAAGCAACTGGTGGTGGGCTTTGCAATTAGGAGAGGAAATCTGTAACAGATATGTGAGCTCCCTTGGCAAAAGAAGAAAACAAAATTGTTGAGTATCAACTTTTAGGACCATTTGAATATTCTTATCATTACTCAAAGCTCAGCATTCAGAAAACTAAGATCATGGCATCTGGTCCCATCACGTCATGGGAAATAGATGGGGAAACAGTGGAAGCAGTGTCAGACTTTATTTTTTTGGGCTCCAAAATCACTGCAGATGGTGATTATAGCCATGAAATTAAAAGACGCTTACTCCTTGGAAGGAAAGTTATCTTAGATAACTTAGATAGCATATTAAAAAGCAGAGATATTACTTTGCCAACAAAGGTCCATCTAGTCAAGGCATGGTTTTTCCAGTGGTCATGTATGGATGTGAGAGTTGGACTGAAGAAAGCTGAGTGCCGAAGAACTGATGCTTTTGAACTGTGGTGTTGGAGAAGACTCTTGAGAGTCCCTTGGACTGCAAGGAGATCCAACCAGTCCATCCTAAAGAAGATCAGTCCTGGGTGTTTATTGGAAGGACTGATGCTGAAGCTGAAACTCCAATACTCAGGCCACCTCATGCAAAGAGTTGACTCACTGGAAAAGACCCTGATGCTGGGAGGAATTGAGGGCAGGAGGAGAAGGGGATGACAGAGGATGAGATGGCTGGATGGCATCACTCGATGGACATGAGTTTGAGTAAACTCCAGGAGTTAGTGATGGACAGGGAGGCCTGGTGTGCTGTGATTCATGGGGTTGCAAAGAGTTGGACATGACTGAGTGACTGAACTGAACTGATCATTACTCAATTCTCCCCAGGATATTATGGCACAATAAATATGCCTTACAATGAAGTAGTTAATAATATTTTAGGTAATAAATGTAAACAAATGATTCTTAACCAATGTAATGGATACTTGAAAGTTTATAAGCATCATATAGATTGAGATTCAAGATTGCCAAGTAAACATGAACACATTTTATTTAACAAGGCTAAAAGCATATTTTCCTAAACTGAAATTTTAGAAAACAAAGTATTTTCAGGTACATAATTCCTAGTAGTTTGACTCAAACTTGCAAAATAATATTTTCTAAAAGAAATCCCATAAATTTTCAAAAAATATCCTTAATTATACATTTCTCTAGACATTCATTTTGTGAGCTTTTTAAATAAATGCAAGGGTTTGATGTTTGTTTGTTTTTAATGTGTAGAAAAGGAAACAAAGGGCTAAATTTTTAACAGTTATCAAAGTTTCTCCTTGATTAAAGTGACAAACTAACTGCTTTATTTATCATACTCTTAAAAATTCTCTGGCATTATATCTTTATATTACCAACAGTCTGGAAGCAATATCTTTGTCTGGAAAGTGGATTTTTTTCCCTTTGAATTATATATTTACTTCATAATTTTATTGTTTTTATTTTTCAAGGTTAAGAATAATGTCCTTAAAAGGAAATGGCATATTGATTTTAATCTGCATGTAGTATGCCTGTTTTGACACAGAGAAATCAAATAATGTCATGCCTTGTTATTTAATAAAATGCTTCTTAACTGGGAGGTGGTTTTGTCACCTAGGGGATATTTGGCAATGACTGAAGTCATTTATGGTAATTGTAAGTGGTGGCATGTTAGTGGCATAAAATGGGTAGAGACCATGGATGCTGCTAAACATGCTATAGAACTTGAGTAGCCCAACCACAACAAACATGTACTCAGTTCAAAATGTAAACTGTTTAGTACATACCTCTACTCACATTTCTTGAAAATATCCTTCTGGAATTCAATATGAATTTCTGGAAGATTTTATGATTTATCTTATCTGTATCTATAACATACTGGCTCTGATTTCTCTACAAGGATTTTATATCTCTATGTGGATATCAAAATGGGATACAATCCTTTATTGGAGATGCTATCATTTCATCTGTACTCTGCAATATTTGCTGTGTATCAAGCATCATTCTATGCATGATTCTGTTTCATTATATGTTGTGTCTAGAAATTATTTGTATTGTTCTGGAGACAGGTGTTATGAACTTTATGTAAATATCCCTCAATATGTTTGCCACATAAGAATATATCTTATTGGGTGTCAATGCGCCCCTGTTAAAAATGTTATATTCTGTAACATTTTAAGTTACCTAGGTTCCTTATGTACAAACTTGTGGTATCTGATGCCACATCATCAACCTGCATACCCTCTTCTCTGGGATCCTAGAAGGAAATGATAACTGTGAATTTCTATTTTACATTTTCCTTCCAAATACACTGTTAAAAAAATCTTGGTCATCCTAGGTGTGGATGAGCTTATTTCTCACAGATTCTCATTTCTCAGGCTTCTGGAGTTTGGGGAAATCTGGTATCAGAATGCCGACGTGGTCAGGTTCTCAGCAGGGGCCTCTTTGCTGGCTTGCAGATGTCTGCCTTCTCACCGTGTCCTTACAAAACAGAGAAAGAGCTCTGAGCTCTTCTTTTAAGAACAGGAATCCCTCCATTGGAGTTCTGTTCTAGGACTTTTTATAAATCTAACTGCATCTCCAAGGCCCCACTTCCAAATGTTATCACATTAGGGTTACGACTTCAACAAAATTTGTGGGAGTCACAAACATTAAGATCATAATAGTCTCTGTCCTTTGTTCAGCTTTGTTCATCCCCAAATTGGAATTGACAAATGCCCTAGGTGATAAAGCAATTGCCAATGAAGAGTTAATTAGTTTCTTTGCTCTATTCTGCCTCCTGACACATAAAATCCTGATCATCTTTGTTATTTTTCCATAGCTTCATCTATTGTTTCATGTTTGAATGCTTGTTTCTTGGTGTGAAATTGAACCTTCCTAATTATTTTCAGTGGGATGGTTAATTTAATACAAGGTATTCTATCAAAGCAAGAAGTGGAAATCTTGTTATGGTGTGAATATATCTTTCTTTTGTTTTAATAAAGTTTAAATCTTTTCATGTATTTATTGGTCATATGGATTCCTTCTTTTATAAAATTGCATGCTCAGTTCTCTTGCCTATTTTTCTATTGGATTTCTATTTCTATCTTTTTCCTTAATGATTTGTTAGAAGTTGCCCCCCTACAAACACAAACTTCTTGCATTTTTTTCTTATTTACAAGCCTGATCTGTGGCTTTATAAAAATTCATATTTTACTCTCTTTGCTCTTTTTGATAAATAGTAATCATTTTTACTTTTTGTGGTTCTTGTTAAGAAATATTTTGGTACCCAATCACCAATAAGATATTTTCTTATATTTTCGATATATTTTCAGTTTTTATTGTCTCTCTCTCTCTCTCCATTAAGAGTGTGTGTGTGTGTGTGTGTGTGTGTGTGTATTTTTATTTTTGTGCTGTAAAAAGTTTTTAAAACTAAAATTGAAGCATCAAAGTTTGGGGAAGGCATATCCATTTAAAGAGGGACAAATAAAGAGAGGACAATGAATTAGGACAATGGTTATTGATATGAGGAGATGCATATCAGTTCAAGAAATCGAAGTCAGTAAATCCCATGGATGGAGGACCTGGTTGGCAATAGTTCATAGGATCTCAGTGTCACTGGACATAACTGAGTGACTAAGCACACACATATATTTTTATCTTTTAAAAGACATTTGCTCTTTGGAAGGAAAGCTATGACAATACTTTGACCACCTGATGCAAAGAGCTGACTCACTGGAAATGACTCTGATACTGGGAAATACTGAAGGCAAAAGGAGTAGGAGGTGGCAGAGGATAAAATGGTTAGATAGCATCACCAACTCAATGGACATGAATTTGAGCAAATTTTGGGAGATAGTGGAGGACAGAGGAGTCTGGTGTGCTACAGTCCATGGGGTCGCAAAGGGTCAGACACAACTTAGTAACTGAACAACAGCAAACAACAATAACAACACAGACTAGAAATTGTAATCAACATCAGTGTTTTTGCAAGCAGTGTAATTGATCCTTTTATTACCATCACCTTTCTTTGGTTTTGTTTCCTAACATGGTTACATTGCTCCGATCCCATTTTAGTTAGAAATTATTTAAGTGCAAGAGGCAGAATACAACTCACATGCCTAAGCAAAAGATAATTCATTTGCCATGCACATTCAGGATGTGCTGAGTATTACAGCCATAGGGAAGGACAAGGAGGCAGATGCTAACAAGTACAATAAAAAATAGAAATCCAAAAATTGTTAGACTTTGTCTTGACTTTACATTTTCCATAGGTTATAGCCTCTCTTTCCATGGCATATGGCCATATTTTCTTCACATAGTAGAATACCCCTGCAGATACTTTGTATCATGTATGTATACAAGCTCTAACCACTGTACGAGATTCTCAAGATTTTTCCACGTTAATTATTTTCCAAAGTAAAATGTTAAGAGAGGTACCCATTGGCATACTTGAGCCAATTTTGTAGTTCTGCTTTAGTGAATTATGGCTAAGTTGGATCAAGCATGTCAATTGAACTGATTCAATTGTTGAACAGATAAATTCATAGTTGAACAGATAATCCCATATTTCCCATCATATCTATAGACCTAGGTCCTAAGCACTGAGCATATAATGACAATCTGAATTATAATATTTGTGTTGAATATAAAATTATCTCTTCCCTGTGATGCTATTACATTCTTTAAACTTTAGTTTCCTTTTGCTATGAATTATTTCCTGTCATAACTATTTCCTAAGAACGATTTCCCAACTTCCTCAAAAAAGGATTTATGAAAAAAGTTTTAAAAATTTCTATATGGAAAAAGTTTTCATATTTCTGTTCTTCTATCTCTTCTCTCATTCTACAAATTGTTTCAGAAGAATAGATTTCATGTAAATAGATTTACTTCTAAAAGCTTATATCTTAAATATCTGTTTTTCCAACCTGGACTTACACTTAATTTATGATATCCAACTTATGTCCAGCTCGTGCCTGCCATAAATCTCCAAATGAATGCCACCACTTAATAAGGTGAACTCAAAGGCATTTCCCCATAAACTTAAGCCAGTCAGTGGACTGATATGAATCAAACCAACCATAAAAAGTATGGAAAGCTGAAATATAGAGAAAAGAAAATTAATAAGTTATCTTTTTTACCTCTTAAGTTTTGTCTTGTCCCATCTCCCCTTTAAACAGGTGCTTTATTTATATTCATCATTTTTTAAAAATAGGAAATATCTGATTTTTTAAGGGTGTTCAAGATCTTGATTTATCTTTATCTTTTTGAAACAATAGTACACATTCTGGTTAACTATTCTTCAGTAAGAATAATGAAGCAGTGATTCAATATGTTCAGTTGCTCAGTCGTGTCCGACTCTTTGTGACCCCATGGACTGCAGCACGCCAGGCCTCCCTGTCCATCACCAACTCCTGCAGCTTGCTCAAGCTCATGTCCATCGAGTCGGCAATGCCACCCAACCATCTCATCCTCTGTCACCTCTTCTCCTCCTGCCTTCAATCTTTCCTAGCATCAGGGTCTTTTCCAGTGAGTCAATTCAATGATGATTCAGTGATTCAGTATGTTATTTAATCATATTTCCTTCATTTAACTCTGCAAAATTTCAGTCTCTTTCCACATGTGTGAGATCTGAAACTCTCTAGTAAGCAGTTTGATAACAGTTTTTTCTTCTGCTCTTTAATAAGTCCATTATAATTCAGATAAGTCCTGTGATAATTTTAATTTCTATTACTGCATTCTTAGGAAAATGTAAGATATCAAGGTTATGTAATAACTTGAGAATGTGAAAGACTTCAGAGAGAAGAAATATGATACATGCATATATATATATATATATATATATGTATATATATATATATAGACACACACATACATGCACAAAAGATCTAGGAAAAATTCAAGAAAATGTTGGAGAAAAGAGTCCGCAAAGACAAAGAGATGTGAAAAGAAAAAAGAAAAAAGAAATTACAAGGATCAGTGTGCAGATACCAATAAAGAAAAAGACCAGGAAATCACCAAGAATATGGACAAGGAGAAATATGAATTAAGAAAATTCTTCAGAAATTAAGGACACTAGGTTCCAGGATGAAAGGTTGAATATAACTTCTGAAAATTGAACACTCTTTGAAGAAAAGCCATAATACACTAGGCTTGATAAAATATAGTAGAGAAATATATACTTAGGTATCTATATGAAGCAAAATGAAGAATGATTTATGAAAAGAATAAAGAAATTTGCTTACTACTCTATTTTTAAGATAACTACTGGAGAATGTACTTCAGTAAAAGTGATGCTCCAACTCAGTGGCTATAAAAATGTGGTTCTCAGACCAGTACCTTCAATATTCCACTAGGAACTTGTTAAAATACAAACTTATGGTCCTTATCCTGTTGCTGCTACTGCTGCTAAGTCACCTCAGTCGTGTCCGACTCTGTGCGACCCCATAGACAGCAGCCCACCAGGCTCCCCCGTCCCCAGGATTCTCCAGGCAAGAACACTGGAGTGGGTTGCCATCTCCTTCTCCAATGCATGCAAGTGAAAAGTGAAAGTGAAGTCACTCAGTTGTGTCTGACTCTTCGCGATCCCTTGGACTGCAGCCTACCAGGATCCTCCATCCATGGGATTTTCCAGGCAAGAGTACTGGAGTGGGTTGCCATTGCCTTCTCTCCTTATCCTAGGGATAATGAATAAAATATTCAGGGGTTTAAGTCCAGCATTATGGATTATAAAACATCCAGTTTCTGGTCCAGCATGCAACAAGAAAAGTTGACACCCCTATCATAACAAACAACAACAACAGCAATCTAAATGAACTGAAAATCAGTCACTCTTCTTACATACATCAGAAAACTGAAGTCACAAATTGCTCCACCCCAAACTGGAGACAGACAGACACACTGGAGAAACACAAAAGCCCAGAAGCTGAAATCTCAGCTGGAACCAGTCATAAGATCAGTATCAGTTCAGTAACTGAGTCATGTCCAGCTCTGCGACCCCATGAACTGCAGCACTCCAGGCCTCCCTGTCCACCACCAACTGCCAGAGTTTACCCAAACCGATGTTGATTGAGTTGATAATAACATCCAACTATCTCATCCTGTGTCTTCTCCTTCTTCTCCCACCCTCAATCTTTCCCAGCATCAGGATCTTTTCCAATGAATCAGTTCTTCATATAAGGTGGCCAAAGTATTGGAGCTTCAGCTTCAGCATCAGTCCTTCCAATAACTATTCAGGACCGATTTCCTTTAGGATGGACTGGTTGGATCTCCTTGCAGTCCAAGGGACTCTCAAGAGTCTTCTCCAATACCACAGTTCAAAAGCATCAATTCTTTGGTGCTCAGCTTTCTTTATAGTCCAACTCTCACATCCATACATGGCTACTGGCAAAACCATAGCTTTGACTAGACGGACCTTGTTGGCAAAGTAATATCTCTGCTTTTTAATAAACTGTCTATGTTGGTCATAACTTTTCTTCCAAGGAGAAGCGTCTTCTAATTTCATGGCTGCAGTCACCATCTGCAGTGATTTTGGAGCCCCAACCATAAAGTCTGTCACTGTTTCCACTGTTTCCCCATCTATTTGCCATGAAGTGATGGAACCAGATGCCATGATCTTAGTTTTCTGAATGTTGAGTTTTAAGCCAACTTTTTCACTTTCCTCTTTCAACTTTCATCAAGACGTTCTTTAGTTCTTCTTTGCTTTTTGCCAAAAGGGTGGTGTCCTCTGCATATCTGAGGTTATTGATATTTCTCCCAGGAATCTTGATTCTAGCTTGTGCTTCCTCCAGCCCAGTGTTTCTCATGATGTACTCTGCATATAAGTTAAATAAGCAGGGTGACAATATGCAGCCTTTATGTGCTCCTTTTCCTATTTGGAACCAGTCTATTGTTCCATGTCCAGTTCTAACTATTGCTTCTTGACCTGCATACAGATTTCTTAAGAGGGAGGTCAGGTGGTCTGGTATTCCCATCTCTTTCAGAATCTTCCACAGTTTGTTGTGATCCACACAGTCAAAGGCTTTTGCATAGTCAATAAAGCAGAAATAGATGTTTTTCTAGAACTCTCTTGCTGACATTGGCAATTTGATCTCCGGTTCCTCCGCCTTTTCTAAATCCAGCTTGAACATCTGGAAGCTCACGGTTCACGTACTGTTGAAGCCTGGCTTGGAGAATTTTGAGCATTACTTTACTAGCATGTGAGATGAGTGCAATTGTGTGGTAGTCTGAACATTCTTTGGTATTGCCTTTCTTTGGGATTGGAATGCAAACTGACTTTTCCCAGTGCAATTGACAAATTGCTAGAGTTTCAGTATGCACCAAAACTAAAAACTCCAGGAGGTCACTTTAGTCCATCTCCAAAGTTTTGTTAGTTTTACCTCTAGGAGTTCTATCAGGTTCACACAAAGAAGATTGAAGAACCCACTCCTCTCCATACACATGGTTCCTTCAGGGAACTAGGAAAAGCAGGCATTCTGAAATAGTGCTTCAAAATGCCGCTAACATTCTAGTATTCTTAACAAGGCCTATCCTAAAAGGAAAATAATTACCATCATCTAAGCAATCTAGGGAAGGGAAAATACCCAACTTCAGTCCACTGTACCTTTTCTCATGGAAGAAAAGAAATATCAAACCCCAGCCCCTATAGACTTCCTTTCTCATCCAAGAAAGGGAAGTGCAAACTGAGAAGAAATTCGGCAGGTCACAGGATCAATAAAAGGCTGAAACCTAATAACAGAGTGTGCATCCCTTCGCCCACACCTTACCACCATATCACTAGGGCTATTGTATAAAAGGAAAAGAATATGCCTGAAGGAAATGCTCATTTTAGATTTATTTAAGAAGGAGCCTCTAGGCAAGTCAAAGGCAACAGGGGTAATTAAAACAAGAACACAGGAGGAAATGTTAGCCTCAGACAACTTCAGGTATAACCAACAGTAGACTCAGCCTAACTCCTAACCAGGTAAACCTTCACACAAAAGGCCTATTTACCACAGCTGTGCATTCAAAAAAAAAGAAAATTGCAAAGCATTCTACACAATGAAAAGAACAACTTGAAGAGCGGAGCAAGCCTCACAACCAGAGAGGTCAGAGGTCGGAGTTTCAGACTGGTGGTTAAAAATGATCAATACGCTAAGGGCTTCTGATGGAAAAAGTATAAAATATGCAAGAATAGAGGGGTAATGTAAACAAAGAGAAACTCTTAAGAAACCATAAAGAAATATTCTAGAAATCGAAACCACTGGAACACAAATGAAGAAAGCCTTTGATGAGCTCAAATACTGGCCAAGATATAACCAAGGAAAGAATAAGTGAGCAATTAGAAATGTCAGTAGAGATTTCCAAAACTGAACTTCAAAGAGAAAAAAGAACAAAAAAGGCAGAGTAGAATACTGTAGCAATGTAGGACAATTATAAAAAGTATAGCACATTTGTAATGGAAATATCAGGATGAAAGAAAAGAGAAAATAGAAAAAAAAATTGAAATAATAATGAATGAGAAATTTTCAAAATTAATGATAGATACCAAACCATAGATCCAGAAATTTTAGAAAAGACCAAGTGGTATATATATATATATATATATATACACACACACACACACACACACACACACACACACACATCATTTCCAAACTTCAGAAAAAGAAATCAAAGAAGAAATTTTGAAAGAAGCTAGGGGATGAGGGGATAAATTACCTGTACTGGAGCAAGGATTAGAATGATGTTGAACTTCTCAGAAACCATGCAAAAATAGAGAAAAATAATATATTTGAGATGTTTAGAGGTTAAAAAAAAACATACATAATAACCTAGAATTTTTATCAAGTGAATTATCTTTCAAAGTGAAGGACAAATAAAAATTTCTCAAGCAAAAATTTAAGAAATCTTTCACCAATAGGTCTGTCTTGCAAGAAATAGTGAAGAAAATATTCTTCAGAAAGAAGAAAAATGATACAGGTGAGAATTTAGATCTTTATAAAAAAGAGAATTACATACTGAATAAAGATTACTTAAAATGTTTTATATTTTTATTAATCTATCAGATACCAGTTCATCCAAAACAATCACGGCAGCTATGTATTCAGTCATTATAGCTTACGGGTAAGTGAATGAAGACTGTGATAACTGGTGTGATTCAGGCAGTGTGTGCATGCAGTCATGTTCGACTCTTTGTGACCCCATGGACTGTAGCCCACCAGGCTCCCCTGTCCATGGAATTTTCCAGGCAAGAATACTGAAGTAGGTTGCCATTTCCTACTGAGGGGATTTTTCACAACTCAGGGATCAAACCTGTCTCTTGCATTGGGAGGCTGATTCTTTACCATTGATTTCATTCATGTGGGAAACTGTTATAATTCATGGGAGGGAGGAATTGCATAATGCTCTGTTACGAGTAACAATCTATTCTGCATCTTAGTAATACCTAAATTTTTGCCAATACCCTTTGATGTCCTGTTAGAATGAACATTATCCCTGTGTTGTTCAGAATTCTTGTAAATATGGACCTGCATTCCCAAAAGAGTTCTCTAATCGACCTGTTATTAACACAGGCTCACCATGTTTTAGGGACTCTGCCACCTCCATATACTTTTCATAAATCTGTTGTATATACCAGATTGCTACCTCTCCACAGTGGTGACTAAAATTCTGTGGCTAACTCCAAAGTGAAAAAATAACAACATTGACATAATTTATGTTTCAAATCTCTGGCAAAAACACATATTGTGCCAGAGACAAATTGACTTTTTTTTTTTAAATATTAAACTCTAACTTTTTTTAAAATTTATTTATTTTAATTAGAGGCTAATTACTTTACAATATTGTAGTGGGTTTTGCCATACATTGACATGAATCAGCCATGAGTTTACATGTGTCCCCCATCCTAAACCCCCCCTCCCACCTCCCTCCCCATCCCATCCCTCTGGGTCATCCCAGTGCACCAGCCCTGAGCACTTGTCTCATGCATCGAACCTGGACTGGCGATCTGTTTCTCATATGATAGCTGGTTTGGATCCAACAAAAGTGGCTAAACCTTATTTAACAGAGAAATTTCACTACCAGCTGTTTCTTTTATCTATAAATTAGATATTTATAAAACTAATTTTGAAAAACTAAAGCTGTATAAGGAATTGTAATAGGTTTTGAGATATTTCTGCTTTGTTATCATTTTTTTGTGTGTTTTGGAGTGAACTAAAAATTGGAGGCAGGAGGAGAAGGAGGCGACAGAGGATGAGATGGTTGGATGGCATCACTGACTCAGTGGACATGATTGAGTAAGCTCTGGGAGTTGGTGATAGACAGGGAATCCTGGCGTGCTGCAGTCCATGGGGTTGCAAAGAGTCAGACACAATTGAGTGACTGAACTGAACTGAAAAAGTGGGCAAATAACTTTATATCAAGTTGGCTTTCTTTTACAAATTTAGATTTTGATCTTGTTAAAGAAGCCTAAAGAAATTAGCATTTATATTTACAAAGTTCCTGTTCAATTTCTAAATAGCATTTATTTTATATCCTAGAAAACAAAATAATGCTTTAAGTCATACAAATTTATGTTTATCTGGAGGCAGTAATTTTGGCTCAGTGAGGAAAACCTTTCTCAATATTCAGACATATTTTCTGAAATGAGCAAGTTAAAGTCACAAATTCACACATCATCATCATTATCAGAAAAGGCTATAAAAATCATAGATTGGTGAGATATTTCTTCCCAATCCATTAATCTATCACAACATATATAATATTTTAACACTAAAATTCAGTCTACTTTTGCATAAGCAATACTGTGATTGAAATCTACTGAATGTTTCTCTAAACCATAATCCACAGTGCATTTCCTCTGACTCTCACTGACCTCCAGTCACATTGAACTACACTCTGCTTACCAAAACCTGGAAAACTCACCACAACACTATGGTTTTGCCATTGCTGGCTTTTTCTACTTGTGTGATTTTTTAAAACCATTTCCATAGGACACACAGCTATTGGAAATGATTTTTTTTTATCAAATTACTTCCCTGCTATAAGTCTCATCAAATTTTCCATTTCATATAGATGTCTTGTATGTATCCCCCATTCTATGAACATAATCTACCAAATAATAGATGTTCAATAAATCATTCCAGACTTAGTAACATTTTTATATCATTCACTGATCTCTAAATATTTTTTTCATTTTACCTGGTAGTCGCCAATCCTCTCTGGAATGGTAAATACTCACTTAAAACAACAGCAATAACAAAACCAACAAAATAACAAAATTTGTTTTGTATCTCAAGGGACATTTTCTGTTCTGCTCTGACTAGACTCTTTCAGAGATAAAGCAGCCTTATTTTATATTCCATTCCTTTGAGAAATCCTGGGCTTTGTTCAAAAATGATATATTTCATTTTTTTCTGCATGTAATTTTATCATCCCATAGAGTCTAGATTGAGTTCCTGAAGTTCTCAGTTATTCCACATGGGCCTAATTCCATTACATTTTTGGCCCGTGTCAATTAATTTTTTTTTCTCAGATAATAAATTTATACTTCCATTCCTCTTCTGAGCAGTTAGACATTTTCAGTAAGGAACATTCTATTAAAATGAAGTGACAAATTTCCCTGTAGCACACAATTTTTTTAAGGTTACTTGATCTGATAATATAGTTCATAGTAGTTTCTTCTCAAAGTAAAACATGTACACAAAAGACATTAATTCCGTACATTTACAAAGTACACATAATTTAAGAGTGATGTCATTGCTTCACAAATATATCTAAGTTTTAAGATGATTGATTAAACTCTGTTTAAAATTTTACACATAAGTGAGATATATAATCACATTTTATATTCCTCTGAGCAGGATCTAGTTTTCTAAATCATACACCATTGTCATGAGCATGTTCATCTTCCATACAGAACACACTGACTGAAAATAAGATCAAGTCTGCACATTTTGTGATATAAATTTTTGAGATTACTGCAGTTGGTACTATATATCTCTCTTGTACTAGAGCCTCTAAATCTTGCTGTTTTTACCACTTTTGTGCTTGCAAGATTTATGCTACTCTACACTTTGTTTATATTCAGCAGCTGAGTATTATTTGTCCTGTTATCATGACTTATCCTGTAATTTACTTTAAAATACCAATAAGGTTTTAAGCATAATCATAGTACAATTTTGCTGCATGATAACCCAGAATGAGGAAAAATTTTAATTTGCATATACCCACAGACACACACACGTTCTTCAAATGGGTAAAGTTAGGCAGTGTTTTATAATAGATTCATGATTAACTTTGACGTGAAATTTGGAAATAGAATTTGATTCTAATTCTTACAACATCAACTACAAATATATTTACAGTTTTCACACTTATCCATTCATTACTTTAGTTTCTTTCTAATTCCTAATTATTACAGTAGAAATATTGGATCTTTTTCCTTTAAAATGTGGGTATTGTAATAAAAAGTAAGTAAAGGAAATTAGTACATTTTGAAAATTGTTAATTTTTGCTATTCCTAAAACTATACTTCATAATAAATATTTTCACACAAAATTGTATAATATGAAATGACACAAATGGTAGAAGTTTGTCCATTTTTTTAAATGTTCAAAAACACATGGAACAAAATGTAATGCACCATGACTTACACAAGTCCTTTCTAACAGAGTTTTGTATACTAACTCATAATTTAACAGTGTAACTTCTTTTTCTTTCCGTTTGTCATTTGTTAATTAAAGCTGTTGATCTATGGGATTTCTAAGATTTCTTCTACCTTGCCTTTTCATGTTAAATTTAATTAAATTAAGAAATACGTTGAATGAGGATTTAAATTAGATTCAAGTCTGAATTTCTACACAATCTTTTAAAATGGGAATAAAAATATGGGAGAAGCTGTAAAATCTAGGAAGATGAATAAAGAAAAAAAAGGTGAAAAAAGTTTGGGCAAGAGCCAAGAACTTTAGACATAGAATGAATAAGGGTTTAAATAAGAATAATAGAGACTGGTATGAGAGAAATCAAATCAACTGCATAGCACAATATGCAGAAAGTCTGTAGAACTCTAAATATCAAAGTTGACCTCCTCCATGCGTGCAGACTGAGAATCATAGCAAGGTAAGCCATGGTAAAGATTTTACACCTGCATATACAGATTTTACTTTGGCACCACAGAAAATCTCTTCCTTTATATTTTATTGCTTCTAGAAAGCAGTAAGTTTAATATTTCCGATAAAGTGTAAACTTATTAGCAAAATTAGCTATTATTTATGAATTCACATTTTGTTTACAGAATCACAAGATAGGCAGTTGTTTAAATTTTGTTTTAATCATGAAATACTCAGCTGTAGATTTATGACTATTTATTGATATTTTCTGGTCTTCCCAGGTGGCGCTCCTGTTAAAGAACCCACCAGCCAATGCAGGAGACATAAGAGATGTGGGTTTGGTCCTTGGGCTAAGAAGATCCCCTGGGGGAGGGCATGACAATCCAATTCTGTATTCTTACCTGGAGAATCCCACAAACAGAGGAACCTGGTGGGCTGCAGGTCATAGGGTTCCAAAAAGTCAAATGTTACTAAAGCAACTTAGGCAAACACACATTGATATTTTCTAAAATGCTAGTCAAAATAACAATATGAGAACTATCACATTCTTTGCTGTGACATTTGTTGATTGTAGTTGATAGTGTTGGGAAATTTCCCTAAATATTAGCATTCAATTTCCTCTTTTAGTTTAATGAAATTATAATTGGCAAATGTCTTTAAAGACATACTGGAAACACTTTCAAAAAATTACTTAACATTGTAATTACATTTGTTAATTCATAATCATATTTCAAAGACCCCCAGTGAACTCCAAAGGTATGCATGTTCATCTTGTGATTGAAGGAACTACTATCTGCCTGAATGAGAGAAGATAGGAAAGAGTATTTTAAATTAATCACTTCAACTATATGTGCAAAACAGTATTCATGAAGAAATAACATTGCATTTATACTAGAATTTATTTTTCTCAAGATACAAACCTTGAATTTTGAAATAAACAAGGCTTGAGTTAAATCCAAGAGTTATCTATGCCTCCATATTTCATAAAGAAAAAAGAAAAGCTTACAACATGCTTCGATATCCCTGATAATGAAAGAATTAACTCAGTGAACAAATGTACAGGATTCTTCATCCCCTGGATGAATTGTTTTGATCTTTATCTCTTAGCATCAGTCCATCTCTTTAAGACTAAATAAGTAGTAGATATAAGGTGAACAGGACTTCCCTGGTGACTCAGTGGTAATGAATCTGCCTGCAATGCAGGAGACCCAGGTCAATCCCTGGGTCCGGAAGAGCCCCCTGGATGAGGGCATGGCAACCCACCCCAGTATTCTTGCCTGGAGAATCCCATGGACAGGGGTGTCTGGAAGGCTACAGTCCATAGGATCACAAAGAGTCAGACAAGTCAGTTTATCATTCTCTGATGATGTTTTTCAATGCCAGTTACCTGAGGAGAATTAATTTCTTAGAAATAGTTATTCTCGAGAATGGCTCATTATTCTTAGAACTATGTGGCAGCCAATAGTTCATTTTATTGATGGACAAATGAATGCTAGATGAGAAAGGTGAAAAACAGGGAAAATAAATGCTCAAACAACTGCCCCCAGAAAAAGCAAGTACTAGTAATTTCAGACATATATGGAAAGGACTCAAGCCTCAAAATCATCTGAAACATTTATACTTTTATACAACTCAAAGGGAAAAGTTGCAGTCAATAAAATATGAGAAATTTTAGTAAGTACAATAAATATTATTCAATACCTAGTATTTGTAGGGTACTATATTAAGCCTTAAAATTGACATAAATTGGCTATAAAATGTGAAGATTCACATGCTCTGTGTCCATCTGATCTATTCTTAGTGGGCTCCAACATCCAATTTCTCCTGCCATGACTCTTCTGATTGCATTTTGCTAGTGGGGAAAGAAAGAGATGTTGAAATATTTCTCCCACATCTTTCCCTATGTCAAAGATGAAGATCTGCTATTTGCTGCCTTCTTCCACAATGCTTCTTTTTTTCCTGTGGTTGTTCTCAATGCCTTTCTTCTTTCTCTGGACTTTTCTAACATTGTTTTCTTTCCTTGCCCTGTCTTACCTATGGAGCCTTCCTCCCGCCCCTTATTGAGTGCTTCATCATCCTTTTCTATACCCTAACTCCTATTCATACCTCAGTAAAAATTCATTTCTTAAAATTTCCTTTTGATCCAAGGTGATTGTGCCATCTACCTCTTATAGGAACTGTACTAAATATAACACAATTCAAAAATATTTGTGAAGAGTGTACTTGACAAATTATACTTAATATTAAGAGTTTATTGAGGAGAGAAAAAAAATTTTATAAGATGTGGGATGGAGTGGTATTCATTAAGTGACATATCAACTGGGCCTGATTGCGACTTGGATTGGATTTCAACAGCTATTGAAAATTATTTTAACTTCTTCAGGAGGATAATATGTGATTATTGATTACACTAAATATCCCTTGGATAGATCATTATAATTTTTCTATATGCTTAAGTTGAAATAAGTAATGGAGAATAAAATTCATGCAGTCATTAGGCATGATGACAAGCAGAACATTTTCAGTAACCTAACAAACTCTAGTGGTGTCCTTCCCAGCCACAAATCCTTTGTATTCACCCTCTATGTAACTTTTACTCCAACATTTATGATAATTTTTTTCTTGCAATTATGTACAGTTTCTGTACAAAATATGATTTAGTATTGCTTGGTATTGGACTCTACATTTGCTTACATTTTCTATTGTATGTCATCCTTTGTGTGAACTGTTCTCAGTTATCAATTTTATTGTTGTGCTGCTGTTGTTCAGTTGCTCACTCTCATCTGACTCTGCAACCCCATGGACTGCAGTAGGCCAGGCTTCCCTGTCCTTCACTATCTCCCGGAACTTGTTCAAGCTCATGTGCTTTGTGTAGGTGATGCCATCCAACCATCTCATCCTTTTTCATCTTCAGTCTGCCTTCAATCTTTCCCAGCATCAGGGTCTTTTCCGATAAGTAGAGTCTTTGCATCAGGTGGCCAAAGTATCGGAGCTTCAGCTTCAGAATCAGTTGTTCCAATGAATATTCAGGGTTGACTTCCTTTAGGATTGACTGGTTTGATCTCCTTGCATTCCAAGGGACTCTCAAGAGTCTTCTCCAGCTCCACAATTCGAAAGCATCAATTCTTCAGCCTTCTTTATGGTCCAACTATCACCTCCGGACATGGTTACTGGAAAAAATACAGCTTTGACTAGATGGACCTTTATAGGCAAAGTAATGTCTCTGCTTTTTAATACGCTGTCTTGGTTTGTCATACTTTTTTTTTTTCCCCAAAGAGCAAGCATCATTTAATTTCATGGCTGCGGTTACCATCTGCAGTGATTTTGGAGCCCAAGAACATAAAATCATCACTGTTTACATTTTTTCCCCATCTCTTTGCCATGAAGTAATGGGACCGGATGCCATGATTTAATTTTTCGAATGTTGATTTTTAAGCCAAGTTCTTCACTCTCCTCTTTCATTTTCATCAAGAGGCTTTCTAGTTCTTCATTTTCTTCCATAAGTGTGGTGTCTTCTGCATATCTGAGGTTATTGATATTTCTCCTGAAAATCTTGATTCCAGCTTGTGCTTCATCCAGTCCAGCATTTCTCATGATGTACTCTGCATATAAGTTAAATAAGCAGGTTGACTATATACAGCCTTGATGTATTCCTTTCCCAATTTGGAACCATTTTGTTGTTCCATGTCCAGTTCTAACTGTTGCTTCTTGTCCTGCACACAGGTTTCTCAGGAGGCAGGTGAGGTTGTCTGGTATTCCCCTCTCTTTAAGAATTTTCCACAATTTGTTGTGATCCACACAACAATGTCAAAGGCTTTGGCATAGTCAATGAAGCAGAAATAGATGTTTTTCTAGAATTGTCTTGCTTTTTCTATGATCCAGTGGATGTTGGCAATTTGATCTCTGGTTCCTCTGCCTTTTCTAATCCAGCTTGTACATCTGAAAGTCTCAGTTCACATACTGTTGAAGGCTAGCCTGAAGGATTTTGAGCACTACCTTGCTAGCATGTGAAATGAGTGCAATTGTGCAGTAGTTTGAACATTCTTTGGCATTGCCCTTGTTTGGGATTGGAATGAAAACTGACTTTTTTTTTATTGTTATAGCTATCTTTATTCCCAAATTTTGTTATTAATAGTAGTCTGTGATTCATATTTATATATATATATATATATATATATATATATAGGCAGATGTATAGCTAGAGATGAAATTACTTTCTTGGAGAGTATGTACTTTTTAATTTATGACCTTTAAATATAGTGGTTGTATTAATTCATATGGCTGATATTCCATATCTTCACCAGTATCTGGTATTGTCAGATATTTTAGTATTTGCAAACTAATAAAATGTTATGATACTTGCTTTTTTGACCCAACACAGTTCTGCTTTTGTAAATACTCTTATGTATTCTTGAAATAGAATGAATTGAATTCTTGCTGTATGTACTGTGAGATGCCTGTCTTTACCATTTGTTCTGAATCAGATGTGATGCAGATATAAATCAATGGAAAATTCTTTTGCTTATACAAAATGATATCTAAAGAATCATAAATGTGACATGATAAAAGGCAAATATAAAGGAAGTCAGTCAATAAATATCCATTTTCATTAATATCAAATTGCTGAAACACTCTTTGTTTTAAAAGATTTACTCATTTACTTAAAAAAATATTGGCTCACCAGGTCTTCCTTGCTGTGTGTGTGGGCTTTCTCTAGCTGCGGAGAGCAAGGGCTACTGTCCATTGTGGTGCATGGGATTTACCACTCACCAGCTCTAGCTTGTGGGATCTTCCCAGGCCAGGGATGGAACTCATGTCCCCTGCATTGGCAGGCAGACTCTTAACCACTAGACCACCAGAGAAGCCCTGAAGCACTCTCTTAAATTTTATTTGTATGTATATATAGAGAGAAATATTTTACATAGGTTGAAGTTTATTACAAATAATAGATGAATATTTTAAAATATACAATCCAAATATTTAAATACAACAAAGGCATGTATTGCTTATCAATTTTGAGTTAATTTTGAATGTAAATTTCTTACCAAACCTAATTTTATTCATAATTTATATGGATTTTTGGTAATTAAGGTTAGGTTACAATCAGTGGTCGTACCTGTGTTCTAGATTTGAGTGCCACTCACTGATGATTCTCTATTCTGAAAATTGAGTTGCAGTAGTAGGAAAATAGAAACAAGTTAGGTGTTTAGAAAACAAAAAATATATTCATTAATGTCACCACTTATAAATAATGCAATGCACGTTATGTAACAGATCTTATTATTTTCCACTAAATATAAAAAACACCTCACTCATTACAGAGTCATGTGTCTGCAAGTATGAGGTTATGTATATGTGCCTGCTAATTTTAAAATTAATTTAATTTATATTAAATAGTGTAAAGGCTTTCTTTGGCACCATCCAGATAGATTCTTACCTTCATGCATAAAACAAGCCACATAAATTTGCATCTATCACAGAGAAAAAAGCTACTGTTAGTAAATGCTCAATGAGTGAACTCATATTCCAAAGTCATCCTCATTCTATGGCTTTCAGCTGCCCTCCCCTCATCTGCGAAATTCACAGGCTGCTCTGATTCTGCCTTGTCCCTCGCTACAGGCAAGTCCTTGTACACAGACAGCAGCTGTGCTTGGTGAGCTGCAGAAACTGTCTATGGCGTTCCACAGTCATCCTGGGGGCAGTGTCTCCAGTTCCCATTGTGGTGTACATTCTCCTCTTCCCTTGGCTCATTGTCCCATTACCTGCAACCCCAGAGTCACTCCCTCTAAAACAGGTGGGCTGAAACTGGAGGAGCTGGAGGAGTCACTGGAGTTTCAAATAGCAAAACTGGCCCTTGGTTTCTGCCTAATTTCTGATGGCTAGGCAGAAACTAAGTGGAAAGTTTTTTGTTTTGTTTTTGTTTTTTCTTCTGATGAACCTGCAGGAAGTATTTTTATTAACACTTGTCATTTCTATTCATTTCTAAGTGAGACAGCAACATTTCCCAGTCCCTCTACCCAGAACAAACCCTCAGGGAACTGCACTGCACCTCGCCTTACAGGATAACTCGGCTGACCTAATGGGAGGTGTCAACCCGACATTTCTAGAGTCATTATTGTCATAACAAGAAAGGATCCCAAAGTTATAGTGTTCTTTTCATTCAATCCTCGAACAACTATTAACTAGGCATCATGCATGTTCCTGACCTTTTGCTAAATCTGGGTCTATGCCCTTAATCAGAATAGCCAAACACCTTTATACTTTCTGAAAGTTTGTGGTTAGACATAAACAATTAGAAGGATAAGCTAAATATGTAATATAGGATCACAGGTTAGTTAGTGATCATTGTTACATAGTCTAATCAGGGTGACATGACAATGAAATAGTGATCGGTTGATTAGACAGGCACTCTAAAGAATTGTCTTGCAGCGGTGTGTTTTCTCAAAACTGAGCATGAAACATGAGGGCCCTGTATCAGGGAAAGCAAGATGGAGACAAAGGGCAGTCAAGTAGTAAGAGACAAGGGCAGTAAGCAGCAAGGGACCAGGTGAGATCTCAGGTTTTTGTGGAAGTGTGATGGGACTACTTTGGAGAAGTGAGACTACAGTGTCACGATCTGAGTTGTACAATAAAAAATGACGGTTGTTTTCTGGAGAAGAGATGGAAGGAAGACTAGATAATAGCAGCAGGCAGATGTTTAAAAAGTATTTAGTGTTATTAAAGTGAAAGTTCTCACTTCACATAAGAAATGATAAACAGATGTCCCGTCTAAAGGTGAAGAAAAGCACATTTTCTAATTGACTGGAGTGGCATAGATGATGGTATAAATGGAGTAAAGATGGTCACAGTTTACAAAGTGGAAAACTACTGGAATAGAAGCAGAATTGGGAGGATGCAGATTTAGAATTTGGTTTTACTTGTTAAAGTTGAGACACACCTTTGACATTCAAGGCAGTTGTAAAATTGAACGTTCAAAGAGGAGATACAGTTAGAGATATACATTAGGTGTTGTATGCCCACATCTTAGCTGCAAGGGACAGTTTTATGAACTGTTAAGAGTATAAATCAGCACAATCAATCTAGAGGAAAAAAAAGATGTATCTATGCTATGTCATCTTGGAATCACTTCCTCCATTCCACCCAGAGCACAGACTGTATAAGAAATTTATTGGGAATGTGATTGTAAAGACAGAATGAGGAACAGATGAATGAACCAGGGGAAAAGAGTCAAATCTGAATATATTATCAATTTATTGGATGCTTTAGGAATTGGATGCTTTAGGAATTGGGTTCTTTAGATCACTGAGGTGAAACTAAAGGGAAATATTTACCCATTAGCTCTAGGGATTCCGTTTTTCCAGAATTGCTACATGGGTGTTAATTCATCGATTAGTCTGGATGGAATGTATGTGAACACCAAACAAGGTTCCTCTAGCCATACGACATTTTCCAAGAAGTTCCAGGACCAAAAGTGAAGTCTTTCCAGGGCCTGAAGACTGATACTAGCAGTTGCATTTTTATAAAGCTGAACAAGTCCACACTGGTGGTAAATAAGGCCATTCCTGAACAAAATTTAAGACAGAGAGGATTTACAGTGGTGTAGCTGGACATGGACCAACAGACTGGTTCCAAATAGGAAAAGGAGTACATCAAGGCTGTATATTGTCACCCTGCTTATTTAACTTATATGCAGAGTACATCATGAGAAACGCTGGGCTGGAAGAAGCACAAGCTGGGATCAAGATTGCCGGGAGAAATATCAATAGCCTCAGATACGCAGATGACACCACCCTTATGGCAGAAAGTGAAGAGGAACTAAAAAGCCTCTTGATGAAAGTGAAAGAGGAGAGTGAAAAAGTTGGCTTAAAACTCAACATTCAGAAAACTAAGATCATGGCATCTGGTCCCATCACTTCATGGGAAATAGATGGGGAAACAATGGAAGCAATGTCAGACTTTATTTTTCTGGGCTCCAAAATCACTGCAGATGGTGATTGCAGCCATGAAATTAAAAGACACTTACTCCTTAGAAGGAAGTTTTGACCAACCTAGATAGCATATTAAAAAGCAGAGACATTACTTTGCCAACAAAGGTCCATCTAGTAAAGGCTATGGTTTTTCCAGTGGTCATGTATGGATGTGAGAGTTGGACTGTGAAGAAAGCTGAGTGCCGAAAAATTGATGCTTTTGAGCTGTGGTGTTGGAGAAGACTCTTGAGAGTCCCTTGGACTGCAAGCAGATCCAACCAGTCCATCCTGAAGGAGATCAGTCCTGGGTGTTCATTGGAAGGACTGATGCTGAAGCTGAAACACCAATACTTTGGCCACCTCATGCGAAGAGTTGACTCATTGGAAAAGACCCAGATGCTGGGAGGGTTTGGGAGCAGGAGGAGAAGGGGACGACAGAGGATGAGATGGCTGGATGGCATCACCGACTCGATGGACATGAGTTTGAGTGGACTCTGGGAGTTGGTGATGGTCAGGGAGGCCTGGCGTGCTGTGATTCATGGGGTCTCAAGGAGTCGGACACGACTGAGTGACTGAACTGAACTGAAGAGACATCCAATGAGTGACTCAGCAGATCACACAAGAGGCAGCCAATGTACCCTATGATGTTGAAATTGCATTCCTATGTGTATATCTGTAAGGAAATGAATGTTTATGTCCTCACCAAACTCATATATTGAAATCTTAATTCCCAAGATGATAATACAGGAGGTGGGGAATTTGGAAGGTGGTTAAGTGATTAAGAATGTGATTAGTACCCTATAAAAGACATGCCAGAGAGACTCTCTGTTCCCAGTCACATGAAGATACAAAAAATTAGAAGTTTTCAACCTGAAAGTCAGCTGTCACCAGAAGTCAAGCATACCAGCACTCTGATCTTAGATTTATAGCCTCTAGAACAGTAAGAAATACATTTCAGTTATTTACAAGCCACTCAGTCTATGGTACTTTGGTATAGCAGTCTGAACTGACTATGATAATAGCCTAGAGAAATTCTGACCCATTTGTATAAGAATACATTCTCAGCGAGGCTTTCCTGGTGGTTCAGATGGTAAAGAATCTGCCACAATGCAGGAGACTTGAATTCAATCCCTGGGTCAGGAAGATCCCCTGGAGAAAGGAACAGCTACCCACTTCAGTGTTCTTGTCTGGAGAATTCCACGAACAGAGGAGCCTGGCAGGCTACAGTCCATGGGGTCGCAAAGAGTCGGACACAACTAAGCAACTAACACTAACACCTTCTCATAGAAGCTATTTTTAAAAGTGCCAAACACTTCAGAAAGGTGAACGACAATATACTGAATAATGGATAACTTTATTGTGACATGTTCATACAGTGCTTGCGTGCTCAGTCTTGCCTGATTTTTTACAACATCATGGACTGGAGCCCACGAGACTCCTCTGTCCATGGAATTTTCCAGGCAAAAATACTGGTGTGTGTTGCCATTTCCTATTTCAGGAGATCTTTCCAAACCAGGCATCCAACCCGCATGTCCTGCATTTTCTGCATTGGCAGGTAGATTCTAAACAGCATTTAAATAATGGATAAGAAATGTTAAAACAGATGGATACCACTAATGTCTAATGTGAAACAAAGCAAAGCGAGGTACAGGTAAGGATATACATTTTTTTTAACTTTTAAAAATACATAATCATCCAATTGTGTGTATATAAAAACTGGAAGATAAATAATTACAGGAACATATTCATTACCAAATTTAAAGTCTTGGTTTATTCTATGAACAGAAAAGGGAATTTGATAAAAGTTCCCAGGGGCCTCCAGCTGAATTGACATTACTTTATACCTAGCTGAAAGGTTACTATATAAAGGTTCTTTGTTTTTCTTTATGATTTCCATATGTATTGATACTAACAAGATAAAAAGACTAGCCTAAGAACTTAATGTTTCTCTGATATGTAGAATTCTACAGTAGTAAAAATTCTTGGGATATTGGCCCTTAGCTCTGAAGTTTGAAGCATCTTTCTAATTTCTTCCAGTGCTTCCTAGACTTTTTTAATCTTGGTGTTTTAAAAGTAAATATGGCTTTCAAACTGTTTTTTTAAAGGGGAGATTTTTTAGACAAATTAGGAATGATAGAGTACAAGTGCAGGGCAGAAATCAACAAAAGAATTTTGTCCTCTTAGATAAGTATACCTTGTAGTTCAGTTTCAAGAGGCTATTTTGGAAATGGGACTATGTGTGAATATATATATATATATATATGAAGTTGTTGGGTCTCTCCTTATACACAGTAAAGTATAAAGTTGGTGTCTCCTTATACACACTGCTCTCTGTAAGGCCATAAGTAGGTCACTATGCATCACAAATTCAAAATTGGCAAAAAAGTACATCAAGACTGTATATTGTACTGTGCTTATTTAACTTACATGCAGAGTACATCATGTGAAATGCCGGGTTGGATGAAGAACACAAGCTGCAATCAAGATTGTCAGAAGAAATATCAATAACCTCAGATATGCAGATAACAGCACCCGTATGGCAGAAAGGGAAGAGGAACTAAAGAGCCTCTTGATGAAGGTGAAAAAGGAGAGTGAAAAAGCTGACTTAAAACTCAACATTCAAAAAACTAAGATCATGGCATCCGGTCCTATCACTTCATAGCAAATAGATAGGGAAATGATGGAAACAGTGACAGACTTTATTTTCTTGGGTTCCAACATCACTGCAGATGATGACTGTAGCCATGAAATTAAAAGATGCTTGCTCTTTGGGAAAAAAAAAAAAAGTATGACAAACCGAGACACTGTATTAAAAAGCAGAGGCATCACTTTGTCAGCAAAGGACCATCTAGTCAAAGCTATGGTTTTTCCAGTAGTCATGTATGGATGTGAGAGTTGGACTATAAAGAAAGCTGAGTGCCGAAGAACTGATGCTTTTGAACTGTGGTGTTGGAGAAGACTCTTGAGAGTCCCTTGGACTGCAAGGAGATCCAACCAGCCAATCCTAAAGGAAATCAGTCCTAAATATTCATTGGAAGGGCTGATGCTACAGCTGAAGCTCCAATACTTTGACCACCTGATGCGATGAGCCGACTCATTAGGAAAGACCCTGATGCTGGGAAAGATTGAAGACACAAGGAGAAGGGGATGACAGAGGATGAGATGGATGGATGGCATCACAAACTCAATGGATATGAGTTTGAGCAAGCTCTGGGAATGGTGAAGGACACAGAAGCCTGACATGCTGCAGTCCAAGGGGTGTAGAGTTGGACATGACTGAGTGACAACAACAAATGGTAGATGAAAACACATGGTAAAAAGTCATTGCAGGGACACAAGCTTGGGGAACGGCTTTGTAATAAATTCAAGTCTTCTGGTTAAGATGAGTTACTTACTAAGTGCAATCAGTCCTCAGAAGCATGATGTAGGAAAGTGTTGAGCTCTGCACCATACATAGATTTTATTCTTTGGGTTAAAAAGTGTTGGAAAGATATCATTTGTATTTTCCTTTATTTATTTCCAGTATATCTATGATCTTCATTCCTATTCCATCTTCTCTTTCTAGGAAAAAAAGTCTGTGATTAATAGAAGTAATATACTAAATATTTGACACTGTACTAAACACTGCTAATACTTTATCTCAGTATTACTCTTGACAGTTCTCTGAGTGTAGACAATATTTCTAATACATGAGTCATGAGAAAACTGAGGAATGGAGATTGTAAACTCTGTGTTTAGAGTAGCACAATTTTAAATATTAAAGAAAGGATACAAATTATGATATCTGTGACTCTTTATTCATTATACTCTACTATCTCTCTGATCTGAGGTGACCATTCCTAATGTATTTCTTAATCAACTATTTATTGCCCAGTAATGTCCTAGGCTTTTGAAATACAGCACAAAAAATTGTTAATAGAAATCTCTGTCCTCGTGGAACTAATACTCTAGTAAGGAAACAATATAATAAATAAAGTGTAAAATTTACAGAGTGTAAAATGATAGTAATGTTATGGTAAAAGTCAAGCATGATAAGTATCTATTGAGCACAGAGGATTTGAATATTTTAATAAAATGACCATGGAAATTGTCATGCAGGAGATAGTATCTGACCAAAGACATCAAGAAGATACAGGGCAAACTGTATCTGTTGCCATGTTCTGTAATAAACAAGAGGCTACTGAACTTGAAACTGAATGAGAATATGAATGACCCAAGAGGATAGAAGTTCACAGAGACATTGGAGAGTTCATACAGTGCAGCTCTATAAAATATTTGTACAAACTCTGGCTTCTACAATCAGTGAAATGAGAATAAATTTTAAACAAAATTGAGTCAGAAGTTGAATTATGTTTTAAAGTGCATTTTTGAGAGTATGCTGAAGGGCTCCTGCTTCAGTATCAAAGACATCTGCTTTCATATCACTGTAATAATCCAGATGATAAAAGGCAGGATGCTAGCAGTGGAAGTAACAAGAGGTAGTCAGAATCTCTCTGTATTTTGAAGATACAATCAATGGGAGGTGATGATGAATAGATTCTGAGGTGTGACAGACTTTGGGATTGAACATTCTTATTGATTTGATGTTTAAAATTAAGTCATAATTTTAAAATTACATGCGGATGTCAGTAAAAAGGTGGCTTGAGGAAAAAAAATAATAACTCTGATACTATAACTGAGCTCTCTTCCATTGCTTTGAAATGGTATTATGGACAAAGAAAACATATATGGTTTTGGGAGACAATTATACACACTTTGGTCTCATTGACAGATTCATTGACTTAAATGTGATAGAGCAGTGAAGTGGAAAGAGAAAGAAAGAGGAATTTTGGGAGACAAGACCTTAAATTTATTCCCTCCACAAAAAGTATAGCTAATATTGATAGTGATAAAATGTGTCAAATGCTTTTACTTGCATTATCTCATCCTCTCAGCAAATCTTGCAGAGTAGACATTGATTTCATTTGTATATATGAGGAAAATGATGACACTGACAATTTAAGTAACATTTTTCATGAGACAGTCAATATGCACATTGTAGAAACATGGGGCGAGCTATTTAAACTTACTGAAATTACAGTCTCTGATTTTTTTAATTGAGACGACATACCTAGATCAAATTAAAGTTGAGATATTTCACTTTTGCTTAATATGTATATGATTTTAAAATGTGAATCGATCCCAAATATCTTTATTCTTTCAGTGGACCTAGAAAATTTAACAGATATCTGGTATAATGTTACAATGAAGTACCAACTTTCCTTAAAATTGAAAGGAACTGCTCTGAGAGTATTTCCAATGAGTGTACAGAGGAAAAGTATTTTGGCTCATTTAATTTTGCAAGACCTCTCTCTTGTACATAATTCAAATTCCTTTTTTTGCCCATAGGAATAGTGAGGCAGGTATGCATTAATTCATGTCATAGTACAAGAATAGGTAGTAATAAAACAGTGGCATTTTCCAAATTGCCAGTATAAAGAATTGTCAGAAGAACATGAGTATTATCTTCAGAATCTCCAAGGGGTTAACCTTTATGTTATCTGTTAAATATGAATTATGTATTAGCTCCTCATATTTCCATATATAAAACTTTATGCCTTGGTCCTGTTCCTTGGAATGACCTTGATGTAATCAAAGATAATAGTGTTCTTTACCAAAGACATTAATCAATAACTTTATAATATGAAGCACTATGAATATTTAATAATTTCAGCTTGAATAATTCAGATTTTGTATCTCTAAAACATAAAGTCAATTGAGTGACTGAGACTTCTAAATCTCCTCTTTTCCGGTTCTATTTACTACTCCAATTTGAGGAAGGTATGGAATTATATATATAGATATATATATGTGACATAAACCTCTTATGCTCTCTTTTTGTATATGTATAATTTCTATTTGTTATTCATTTCACTGCTGGATATGAGCAGCCATTTTGTTATGTTCACAATTCAAGCACGCGTTCATATGGAAAGCAGTTGCCTTAATTCATTGAAAGGTACTCTGTCTAAAATATATCTTAAAATTTTAACAGGTGAGACCATGAAATATCTATTTGAAAATAAAACTACAGAATCATAAATGCCTAATAAAATTGCATTGAGATCTTAAAAAGGAAATGACTGCAGATAAGATTGAAATTCAGTGTATAACTCATCTGAGAAAAGGCTTTGTGAAATTCCATTGAAATAGAATGCCAACATGAAATACGTAGGAAACTCATTAATAAATGGAAATATATGTTGATATATTACATATATGCATATAATTCTAAGCCAGAGATTGGACTCTGTGTGTGTGTGTGTGTGTGTGTGTGTGAGTGTGTGTGTGTGTGTGAGAGAGAGAGAGAGAGAGAGAGAAAGTAACAGTTTAGAAAAAGTTTCTGTTTACAACTCTTCATTTCTGCTCTATTTCTGTACTGAAGAATGAAACCCGACCAAAAAATAGATTGTGAGTTATTTTTTGTTTGTTCTTTTTTTTAATTTTACAACACATGTGAAACTTCAAGCTGGAGGAATAAATTAGCAGATCTATATGGGTAGAGAGACACTTGCTAATTGCAAAATATATATCTTTACATATATATATATCCATATATATGCAAAAATATATCTTTACCAGTGAGCCACCTGGGAAGCCCCTAGTTGCGTAAAACATGAGACCAAATATATGACTTCCAATAATGAGAATCAATAAAGACAAAAAATGAAACTTTGTAATAAATAATGATTTAAATATTCACCTGAGGATTTATTCCTTTGTTGCAGGTTTTTGGAACAATGGGCTATATTGTTTGAATCAAAACTGATGTGTATTGCCATAAATAAGGGACTTTTCAAGCTGGTTCCATGTGGTCTAAAATTATTTTATTTATTACTAAAAGGAATGCCTTAGACAAGTCCTGTGGTAGAAGCAAATTTATTGTCTGTGCTACTCACCTGTGTTATTTCTCCATATATTACCATTGATATATATTATCCATTCTTCACAGCAATGGCTTTGCAGTGAGAAATTAAATATCTCATTGTCTTTCTCCGTCCATTTTACATTATAATGTTTCTGAGCAGACTTTTACAATTCTCTCAGAATTATAGCAGATCTTTAAATAGAAACAAAGTTAAAACAAAAATCTTAAGACTCAGTTGAAAATTTCTTTTTTATTTTATATGCGGGATGTTTAAGTAAAATATGCTTTCTTCTGAAATATGCTTTCTTCTATTTTTAAGAAGAAAACAAATAAGTGGCATGTCAGTGGAATTATCTGGAGCTCTGTCTTAAATAACGGACAGACAGTCTAACATGGTGACAGAAACAGGAAAAATAATTATTTATTTTACATTCTTTTATTCTAACATGTTAATCTATTCTATACTATGCTATACCACATGTTATAAAATGTGAAAATAATTGAAAGAAAACTTCATGTGAAATTGTATCAGGAGGGTCTGCAGGGAGCAGTCTCATGCACATACCAGAGTGAGCCAGCAAAGAAGGTCCAGAAGTGATTGTAATGAGGTCTGTTTGTATAGAATTCTTTGTGTAACATTCTCTGTGTTTCAACCATTTATCCATGATGTTACAAACGTTACCGTTCTTCTGGTACAAGGAGGGACATTTTTTACATTGGAATTTCAGCACCTGCTTTTAAGAAAAGGAAGGAAGATCCCTCCCTGTCCTGGCAACAATGCGTAAACCACCAGTAAGAGACCAAAACAACTTTGAACTCTTGTTCTTCTCCGGAGAACTTTTATTCAAAACGATCCTCTGCAATCTCCTCGTTTGAACCTTTGTAGCAACACATGGACGGAGAAGGCAATGGAACCCCACTCCAGTACTCTTGCCTGGAAAATCCCGTGGACGGAGGAGCCTGGTAGGCTGCAGTCCATGGGGTCGCGGAGAGTGGGACACGACTGAGCGACTTCACTTTCACTTTTCACTTTCACGCATTGGAGAAGGAAACAGCAACCCACTCCAGTGTTCTTGCCTGGAGAATCCCAGGGACGGCGGAGCCTGGTGGGCTGCCGTCTGTGGGGTTGCACAGAGTCGGACACAACTGAAGTGACTTAGCAGCAGCAGCAGCAGCAGCAACACATGGAAAAGACCCTGATGCTGGGAGGGATCGGGGGCAGGAGGAGAAGGGGACGACAGAGGATGAGATGGCTGGATGGCATCACCGACTCGATGGGCATGAGTTTGAGTAAACTCCGGGAGTTGGTGATGGACAGGGAGGCCTGGCGTGCTGCGATTCATGGGGTCGCAGAGAGTCGGACACAACTGAGAGACTGACCTGAGCTGACTGAGCTGAGCAACCATTGTGAAGGATTGATTCCTGATAAATCTAAATAAACGGTGCTTTATATTTTATGTACTTTCTGCATGTCTGAAATATATGATTGCATTGTTATAAAAATGATGATTTTGTATTTCAAAGTGTTTTTTTGGAAATTTCCAGATCAGATTGAATTTTAAGGACTATAATAATGATTTTTCAGTGTGAAAATGATTTTATACCAACTCCATTAGATTAGCAATAGGTATTCCTTGATACATCCACACCAAGCCTTTCTTTCTATGTATGCAAAGTTTCTTGACTATCTTTGTCTTTGTTGCTAGGGAATGTATAAAATCATTCTAAATTAGCAAAAAAATAACCATGCACAATGTATACATCTTCCATATGTGTGTGTGTGCTAAATTGCTTCAGTCGTGTCCATTCCTTTGCGACCTTATGGACTGTAACCTGCCAGGCTCCTCTGTCCATGGGCCTTCTTCAGGTAAGAATAACAGTGGGTTGCCATGCCCTCCTCCAGCGGATGGAACCCACATCTCGTATGTTTCTTACAGGTGAGTTCTTTATGACTAGCACCACCTGAGAGCCCTGTCTTTCATATACCACTATCTTGAAAGGTATTAAATTGAAATATAATGTATGTATAAAAATGAAAAATTTTAAGTGTGTAGTTCAATCAATTTGCACATCATGAGGACATTTAACACCTACACAGTTCATGGAGTGGTTCCTCATTTATACTTCTCCTGCCTCTCCCTCCAAATAACCATTGTCTTTATTTCCAACAGCTTAGATAATTTTGTCTAGTTGTGCTTGATCTGTGTGTGTGTACATTGTGCATGGTGAAGGTGTGGGTTATTGTTTATGAATGTATATAAGTGTGTAAATATATGTGTCTTCTTTAGTCTAATTTTGGGTTGATGACATTCATCAGAGATGTTGCTTGTAGCAATAGTTAATTCATTTATGTTGATTTATAATTTCATATTATAGAAATATATAACAATTGGTTTATTCAGTGCATTGTTTATAAATATTTGGTTTGCTTCCAGTTTAGAGCAGATATAGTCAAAGCTTCCATGTTTATTTTTGTTTTGTCTCTTAATGAACATATTATGCATTTCTGTTTGAGACATACAATTGAATAAAATTGTTAGTGCGTGAGTATCAACAAAAGATAGTGCCAATTCTCCATTTTTATCTATCACATTGTAGCTCCATCAGTGATATATAGGTTATTCTCAATCCTATTAACTGCAGCAACCTAGTGGGTGTATAGTGTTACCTTGTTTATTTATTTATTTTTCGTCATGATAACTATGTCTTATATTGCCCTCATGATTAATGGGAACATTTTCATACAGTAATTGACCATTTGGATGTTCTTTTTATCTAAGTGCCTCATCAACCATCCTGTCCATTGCTTATGAGATTCTATTTTCTTATTGATTGGTAAGACTTTATATATTGTTCTGAAGATAAGCTTTTGCCAGTTATATTTTTTATAAATATTGTTCCTTAGTTTGTGACTTGAATATTTAATCTGATATATATGGTATTTTATTAACTAGTACATTATTATATATTTTGTGGTGTTTTAAAAATTGACATAACACTATCTGTTGAACAGACGATCCTTTCTTTATTGTCATGTATCATATTCATGTATGTGTGAGTGTTTCTGGACTCCCAAATCTGTACCATTGACTTTTTTTTTTTGCTTAACCTTAATCCAAAACATACCTTTCTAATTTATTTTCCAGTATATGTAATAGTCATTAGAATAATCCACCAACTCTTTATTTTTAATTAATTACTTTTGCATTACTTATACTTCATATTTTAATATCTAATTTACAATATCCACAAAAGAAACTCATTGTAATGTTTGTGATTGTGCAGCATGTTTAGAACAATCTGAGCAGATTAACGTTTATCAGGTTTGAATCACTGGTTGCAGGTAGGATATCATCCTGCATTTATTTAGGTCTTTTTAAATGTACATCAATAAGCTTCATGGTCTTTAGTTCGAAGGACTTTTTCATTTAATATGAATATATTTCGTGCCTCTTGATTTTGCTGTCAGCTATATCATTTTCTTTCCATAAGGCTTATATCTGGTATATAGATATTCAATCAATTGTTGCACAGTAGTCACATTCTAATGACATATTAGTAACATACTATTATGTTATTATTCAGTATTATATTTCTGAATAATAATAGTTTTACACCTTCTTCTAATGTGTCTTCTTCCTTAGTTCACAGAGAAAACGTTAAACTTTCCTTTTCAATAGTATTTCAAATCTTTTTGTGGGTTTTGTGAACATCCTTTATCCTTTTTGTAAATGTCCTTCTTTAAGGGGTAAATATCTTTTATCCCTTATGGAAATTCTCTATTACTAGCTTAATTTTCATTAAGATTGATAATCGAATTTTACCTAGTGCTTTCATTGGTGCTTAGTGTTATAATATTTTCTCTTGATTCAGTTATGATGGGATTATAATGACAAAATTTGAATTTCAAAGGATGTTTCATTCATGGTCTAATAGACCCAATGTGTTCATAAAGAACTGTCATTCATATATATTGTTTATATATATTTTATTTAGTATTTAGGCATACTCACTTCTGAGTGAGGGATTGACCTGAATTTAGCAAGTAATTCTTCTTTTTCTGATCTTGGCAGAGTTTGTAGAAGATTTACACTTTTTTCACAATAAGTTTCAAAGAATTTGTCAGAAAAATGCATTGGCCTTCTTGTGGAAATGTAATCAGATATGCAAGTTATTCATTGGTTATAGAACTATATATAATCTTCTTTCTTCTTTTTTATTTCTTTTAATGAGTTGTATGTTGCTTTACTCGGAGAAGGCAATGGCACCCCACTCCAGTACTCCTGCCTGGAAAATCCCATGGATGGAGGAGCCTGGTGGGCTACAGTCCATGGGGTCGCGAAGAGTCGGACACAACTGAGCGACTTCACTTTCACTTTTCACTTTCATGCATTGGAGAAGGAAATGGCAACCCAGTCCAGTGTTCTTGCCTGGAGAATCCCAGGGACGGGGGAGCCTGGTGGGCTGCCGTCTATGGGGTCGCACAGAGTCGGACACGACTGAAGCGACTTAGCAGCAGCAGCGTGTTGCTTTACTAAGGTTTTTCGATGTACTGAGATACCCAACTCAAAAACTACTTACCTTGTTTAGATCAGATTGTAACAAAATTGAAAGAGAAATAAAGTAGAGCTATATCCATTAATCCTAAGAAATTCTTTTTTATCTAATTCCTTTAGAATTCTCCACAATTAATTTTCTTTCTGTGTGGTTGTATTTATGCCTCACCATTTAAATATGATTTAATGAATATAAAAATTTCTGTATAAGCGGTGATCATTATTTCTAGGTTATCAAGGTAAATCACTAGTAATATGCAGGTACTTGGACCTGTTTTTGACTCCTGCTTTCACCTAATCTGATTAACACTTGACATAAACAAAAAGTAAAATAATGATGTGCATGCATGCTAAGATCTTCAGTCATGTCTGACTCTGTACAACCCTATGGACTGTAGCCCACCAGTCTCCTCTGTCCATGGGATTCTCCAGGCAAGAATACTGGAGAGGCTTGCCTCCATGACCCAAGGATTGAACTCACATCTTCTGCAGCTCCTGCACTGCAGGCAGACGAGCCACTGGGGAAGCCCAAAATAATGATATTTTATTGCAAAAATATGAAATAATATTTAAAATTAAATTTTTGATTAATTGGTGTGATGATGCAGCTCTTTGCATATCACAGAAAATGTGAGATGAAGGATGCCGTTTATATCATTTTAGGTTAACTTCAAAGAAGAATCCTATGAAATATTAATGGGAGCAGGATTAAAGAATGTATAGGTAATTTCTAAAGATTCTACAAAGCACTCTGCAGAGTATAATACCCTGTAATACCAATAATTGGATAAACATCAGGATTATTATTTTCCCATATGATTTTCATTTTGCACAAGTACAAATTTAAATGATTCAAAATTTAAATATAGTAACAGGAAGTAACCAGTGCCATTATCTATCTATAAATGTAGATTTACAGGAGCCCAAGTGCTAGCTTATTCCCGCTGCCTCCCTCAAAGTAATTCTTACAGAACATACTAGTCACATGTATAAGCTAACAATATACATTTTTTCTTGTGACCTATCATTTAATTGTAGAGAAGTACACCATTAATCATCATGATTATAAAATGAAAGCAGAATGAAAATTCAGTTTATTTACTCAGAACATGGAAATAACAATATTCCTTGTAATATTAAGGAGACTATAAAGTACATCTCAGTCTCACCACAATTACAAGTTGCATCAGTAAATGTAATTGCTCTGTACCATAGCAATTACTTTAAACTGCTTAGCCTTCAGTTATATGAGGGTTTTGTTTTTTGAACAATGTCAGGCCATTAAATGTACTGACTGGTGTTATCATTTCATTTTCCTTTCCTTCTGAAGCTCGTGACAATGAAAGCATTTCTGCAGATTCTATACAAAGTCACAAACAAAGTCACCGGGCTGAAGCTTGTCACCCAATAATAGACTTCGTCATTTATGAGTTCCCACTTTATGGCACTCCTGAAATGCTTTCACCTGAACCATTACTGAGCAACCTGAATCATGAGGATAAATCTGCCACTGTGTTCTGCATACAATGACAGATCATCTAAAGGGCGAAAGAGTCTCAGTGAGAAGAGAGCCACTTCTATCGCACCTCCCCTCTGCCTATCTATATGCATGCCTGAGTAGGAGGGAAACTCTTGCTTTCTTACAGTATTATTTATTGGAAGCTGTTGCTCCATTGCATTTTTCACTCACAATTTGACAATTCCACCTACAGTGTAGTTGCAGCAGCAAACACATACTTCTCTTCTGTAGTAACTGCTGTCAGCAAAGGAGAGTTAATTTCCTTCTTGCTGATTTTCAATTTGAGCATCTATGTGCCAGGCATTCTGCTTGCATGTTGCTTCATTATTTCATTTAGTTCTCATGGCAGTCCTATGGAATGGATATTATTATTTTCATTAAAAAAATCTCGGTCACAAACCTAGTTAAGTAGTGCAATAACTATTCAACCTTGATTTTCTCTGATTCCAAACTCTGCCCTTTCAATGGGCTGTGTCTCTAGTTTTTGTGCACATAATGTACCATTTGTATTGTTTTATACAATGTATTATTAGCATTGTATTCTTTTCATTTTTTAAACCATGAAATATATATACATATACATACATACAAGTATACATATAGCTGCTGCTGTGTATAACTTAGATGTACAATTAAATCATGTTGATAAGCCAAACAATATATTTAGAAGTCAGCTTCATACCTTAAAAAATCCTTGTTTGTTCCCTGTCAAAGTCATTCTCTTGGGAGTAATAACCACTTTTTCCAAATCATATGTTATTAAACATCTCTCTTTTCTTTAGAATTTTACTATCTGTATTATGTATATATAGTTACTTAGTTCATTTTTTTCATTTCCAGTGCATTTCCGATTTACATAAATGAAACTGGTTTTGTTCTTTTGAAGCTTGCTATTCTCAGTTAATATTATGCTTTTAAGATCCATCCAGTTTGACACATGCGCCTGCAGTCTGGGGCTTCCCAGTTGGCAATAGTGATAAAGAGCCCACCTGCCAATGCAGGATACATAAGAGACATGGGTTTGATCCCTGGGTGGGAAAGATCCCCTGGAGGAGGGCATGGCCACCCACTCCAGTATTCTTGCTTGGAGAATCCCATGGACAGACAGCCTGGTGGGCTACAGTCCACGGGGTTGCAAAGAGTCGACCACCACTGAAGAGATGTAGCACGCACACAGCTGCTGGTTTTTCCATTGTTGATGGGAATTTGAGTGGTTTCCAGTGTTTTAATATTATTAACAGGACTGGAAGGAAAATTATGATTTCATGTCTGCAGAAGCTCATGTGCAAGATTGTCTCTAGGATATACACCAAGTAGTGGGATTGCTAGCTCATAAACTATGCACATGTTAACTATGTGGGTAAGTTGTGTCCAGCTCTTGCCACTGCCTGGGCTGTAGACCCCCAGGCCCCTCTTCCATGGGATATTCCCAGCAAGAATACCGGAGTGGGTTGCCCTTTCTTTATCCAGGTGATTGATCATCTAGACCCAGGGATAGAACTGGAGTCTCCATTGAGGTCTCCATTTGCATTGTAGGCAAATTCTTTACCAACTGATCCACCAGGTATTGTCACAATCATATGGCTTTCTTTCTTTAATTTGTTAATGTTTAAAAACATATAGATCAATTTTCTGTTGTTAAATTAATCTAGAATTTTTTTGAAACAAACAAATATTTCATTATATATTATCTTTTAATATATGGTCTTGAATTGTCTTGGTAATTTTGCTCTTAATACTTTTCACTTTCAGAAGCTTAACTTTTTGTTTTGTTTCTTCAACTCTGCAAGTATATGTATGAGACTGGACTTAAATATCTCTTGATAGATGCTTAGAAAAAAATAATTCTAATGCTGTTTGATTATTGTGTGGAATATTAAGAGGTTATGGATTTCAATTCACTAAATTTCCATTGCAATTTTCTAGTTCTTTACATCTTAGTCAAATTATCTTATTGAGGGAAGTTATCCACATAAGTTTTCAAAACTACTAGCATACAAACATTAAATTTTAGCATGTAATATATTTAAATTTTAATATCCTACTTTCATACTTTTCTTTACTCCTATTGTAGTACATTTGTATATTCTCTTTTCATCATTATCTTGCCAAATTTTGAATATGTGCCTCAAACATAATCCAAGCACTCCTAACTAAATATATCATTTTAAAATAATTAAAAAGCCTCAGATATTTAAAATTACTCAAACCAATGGATACAATAAGAAAAAGTCTAGAAAATTAATATTTATATGATCCCAGTTTCATATTTAAGCAAAAAATAAGTAATTATGAACTTTGGTTTCCTGTTATGAATGATGTAATTTCATAAACAAACAGTTCATCCTTCTAAAAATTGAGTTATAAATATATAGAAAAATTAAAGATTTATTTTAAAATAGTGAATGCTGTTTCTATTGTAGGTAAAAGTATTATCACATGGTTTTGTTTTAGAGTAGTATCTCCATCTAAAGGCCTACCCTCATTCCTCTAAGATATTATGATAAAAGTGGGATACTCATGAATGAGCCACTCCTTCAAGCAGTAGAAACTCATCATGGTGACCGAAAATGTAATGTTTACAAATGGAAATTGCTATGCTTATTATAAAACTGGTAATTTATTCCTAAATTTAAGAGTCATAAATATTGTACCAGTACATTTTACTCTTTTAATAATGCTTTTATATTATCCACCTTGTAATAAAATTTTGAGTCCCTTTTGAAGAAGGAAAAGGCATATGGTTTCCATCTTGCAGAAGTACAATTTTATAAGTATACTTGGAGGAAAGAGTTGCTAAATGATAATAAGTAACATGCTGTGGTGTTTTAATGAATTCAGGAAGTCATTTGCTTTCTCAGTACGAATGTCTTGAAAAGTTTTTGAATATTAGTCGAATAGTGATGAAAAAGTAAACATTAAATTGCTTTGAAATGGTAGGAAGAGCTATTTGATATTCATATACAAAGGGGTGACTATTTGGGGTATTAAATATTTTATCACCTGCAATCTTTAGTTAAAAATTGTACCTTGACCCCCAGTAAAAATCATACCATGGAGAAACTATGATCATAAAATTTTGTACATAAGGCAGAATTTTTTAATACCCCTTACATAATGTTTCCAATAAACCTTTAATATCTTTGTTGCATTAAGGTAAAGGGGGATATAGCAAGGCAAAAAATGAGACAGACAACCATCCTTTCTGATCTAAAGAAATTGAAGGAGAAAGTGAATAAAGCATGAGAGCCCATTGCTCATATATCTGCTTCCTTACAATGAAACCTCAGGTGGAGTTTGTATTCTAGGAGAGGCCTCAAACCAATGGAGACACCTGAAGCTGCAGATTCAGGAATCTGAAAAACAGATTGTCCGGGGGGATAGATTCAGTGAAGAGAGAGGGTAGGTTTGGCAAAGGGAAAGAATAGCTGGTGGAACTGACAGCAGCACTGTTGCATCCTTTTGAACTGTACATTGTTTAGTAGGTCAGTATTTTCTTTATTTCCTGTTTGTGGCCAAAGTACCAGAGGACCATGGAGTAGCAAAAGCTAAAATATCATGACCAAACAGTCACTAGCAATGAAGTCTTTAATCTAGCACAGTGAGCTATAGGTTTTGGTGAAAGCAAGACACAGTTTAAGCCAGGTGCAATTACTTATACCAGAATGCTCTCCAGTCAAGGGGAGACAGAGATTCCAGACAGAAAGGAGGGAGAATTTTGTAGTTATAGCTGTGAAATCTCAGGTCTCCTGCCCTCCACCCACAAAATGTTAAGGCTCAGAAGCCACAGAGCCTCAATCCCACTTATATTTGGTACATTGTTATAGAAGATATTTATCTAATCAGAAAGAAAAAATAATTGTATCAAGGTAAATTTATCAACGTCAAAAACAGATTAATGGTCCCCCCAAAGATGTCCATGTCCCAATTCCCAGAAGAGGGGGCAATGTTACACTGCATGGTAAAGAGGAAAGTAAATTGTAGCTGGAATTAAGGTTATTCATCATCTGAGCTTAAACTAGGGAGAAGGGCTTGAAGGAGCCAGGTGTGCCTAATGTAATCACAAGCATCTTTAAAAGTGGATGTGACGGCAGAAAAAACAGTCAGAGTGATGTGAGCTGAGAGCTCCACCAATCTTGAAGTCTCCCTGCCCCGAGAGTCCCCGGAAAGGAACACAGACCTGACAGTACCTTGGATCTAATTCAGGGGAACTCCCAAGCTACAGAAAAGAAAGTAAGTTTGTGGGGGACTTTTTGTTTGGTTTTGGCTGTGCCAGACAGCATCTGGGATCCTGGTTCCCAGACTAGGAAAGTTTGTGTTTTAATCCACTCACTATGTGGTAATTTGTTACAGCAGCTCTAGAAAACGAAAACAGTGAGATTAAACCAAAGCTGTTTTATGTTTTTGTTTATTTCTTTGTTTATTTTTCTCTGTATTCAATGATGGGGTATTTATGGGGGGAAAATTGACTTGGTTACACAGTAGTAGAAAGAAATGTGAATATACTTGTAACTCTGACAAACATCTCTCAAAGATGAAGAAATGACCAAATTTACATTTCCTGATAAATCTTTTCAAGTGCCTAATAAAATGTGAGTTTTCTTCTTACAACTTAAAGATAAATTTCATCTACTCCCCTCAAAATCTACTCACTATAAGTTCTCCTAGTATCTTAATGTCTAGGCTTCATCTTATTTTTGTTTTTTTTTTTTTTAATTTTAAAGCTGAAAAGCAGTTTCACGTACTCTTGGATAATCAACTGGTTTCTGAAACTCATTATCTCTGATAGCAAGTTAATTGTATTCCCTTCCAACCTGTTTTGGCAAGAGCACACTGTGTGTGCTCTTAATCTTTGTTAAGACTTTGCTATTTACATAGCCATTGAAATTAAATCCTTGGGGCTATCCTTTACTAATAACTTTCTTTCATGTCCACCTGGTCTCAGGCCTCTTGAACCTGGCTTTATTCTTTCCTTCACCTTTGCCACAATCTTAGATTATTCTCACAATTTCTCACCTGGACTATGGCAATAATATTTATTATTTTTTTTTCCATTTATTTTTATTAGTTGGAGGCTAATTACTTTACAATATTATAGTGGTTTTTGTCATACATTGACATGAATCAGCCATGGATTTACATGTATTCCCCATCCCGATCCCCCCTCCCTCCTCCCTCCCCACCCCATCCCTCTGGGTCTTCCCAGTGCACCAGGCCCGAGCACTTGTCTCATGAATCCAACCTGGGCTGGTGATCTGTTTCACCCTTGATAGTATACTTGTTTCAATGCTCTTCTCTCGAAACATCCCACCCTCGCCTTCTCCCAGAGTCCAAAAGTCTGTTCTGTACTTCTGTGTCTCTTTTTCTGTTTTGCATATAGGGTTATCGTTACCATCTTTTTAGATTCCATATATATGCGTTAGTATATTGTATTGGTCTTTATCTTTCTGGCTTACTTCACTCTGTATAATGGGCTCCAGTTTCATCCATCTCATTAGAACTGATTCAAATGAATTCTTTTTAACGGCTGAGTAATATTCCATGGTGTATATGTACCACAGCTTCCTTATCCATTCGTCTGCTGATGGGCATCTAGGTTGCTTCCATGTCCTGGCTATTATAAACAGTGCTGCGATGAACATTGGGGTGGGCAATAACATTTAGTTGGTCTCTCTGTTGCCATTCTATTTCCCTTCTAGATATAGGCATGTTCCTGTGACGCTTCCCTTTAAAAATCCTGCTTTTGATGTCAATTTGTTGGAAGTCATCACAGTATCTCTGCTCCCTACTGGCCCTAGGCCATCACCAGTCCTTCTCTACAAGTTACATAATTGTGATCTGTTCATGCTCTGTGCTCAGCCATGTCCGACCCATTGTGGCCTAGTGAACTGTAGTCCGCCAAATTCCTCTGTCCATGGAATTTTCCAGGCAAGAATACTGGAATGGGTTGCCATTTCCTTCTGTAGGGGATCTTCTCAGCCCAGGAATTACACCTACACTGGCAGGCGGATACTTTATCACTAGCACCACCTGGGAAGCTCTCTTTTCTACTGTAATATCTAATAAAGAGCTTGGAAAACTTAATGTACCAAATAGTATGTGTAAATAAATATTTCAAAATAGTTAAAACCAATACTTTACACAGTAATGGATCAGAGACTATTCTGATCTTTGCTGGTATTCCACTGACAGAGGAAGAAAAGGAATCTTTTTATCTCCTGCAGCTGAAGTTGCATTAATAACAATCAACACTCAATTATATTCATTTTTGACAAACTAAAATTTGATCTGTTCAGTAAGAGACTGATGTAACTATTTTAAGAGGCTATTGTTAATTAACCTAGGACCAGGGAGACTGAAATTAGTACATCAAAGAATACACTTTCTGTCCAGTGGCTTCTCTTTTGTTCAATGAATAATTTTTAGCATTATTATTGAAAGCGGTAGCTACACTCAGTCTATTGATATTGATATGATCTACTGTTCATAAAGTTATCAAAACTCTTAAACTGATGTTAACTCACCTTTAAAAGGATGTTTCCTGGGGTTAAAAAAAAAATAGGAAAGGTACAACAAAGCAGTTCACTATTTCTTACCATCCTTAACCATTGGTCAGCACCTGATTATCCCTAACAGGCCATTGCTTTTCATTCTCTAAGTTTACTTTTTTTCACTTGCTGATATTACTATTTGTTTCATAGTTGATTAGTGTAACTTTTAATTATGGCACCCTGCCTAGCATGGAACCTAGTCAAACTGGCACTAACCCAGACTTTAAATGGATCCTTGTTTATTTTCCCTGAGCTCTTCATGAGGGATAGAAAAGCAAAATGTTATTATAAAAATGTTTCCTTGTTATAAAACTTCTCCATTTATAAATTATACTGTTTCAAGAAGTCTTATAGTATCTTTCATATTACTTTACCAAGCACCAATGTTAATAAAAAATATTAAAAAGGCACATAACTGATGATAAAAAGGCTGAAATTTATAATAGAAATGAAAGTTTTCTAGGTCACTCTGTGTATGCGCTCTTTAAAAAAAAAAATAAAAAGACAAGTGTTTCTACTTAAGAGAATTTGGAGATTCTTCCCTCCTTGTGAGAGGATTGTAAGGATGACAAATGACCTATACATCTATGCTGAGATTGGGATGGAGCTATATATCAGTGAAATAAACTAGTTTGGAGTGAAAATATATAGGCTCTTTTAAGATTTTGTACATTGGATAGAACAACACAATACAGATTCCAAGAAAAATGCTAATAAAGGAGAAATGTTTGAAATTTCCAGATTTTTCCTTTCTTAAGGAAAACTGCTGAGTGCTTTATCCTGGTTGCATTTTTTTTTGTTTTTTAAGAAACCTTGTTATTGCTGTCTTTAACTTTAGAAAATTATCTTTCAAATGAAAAATAATGCTTCATTTTATTTATCCCTGTTATGAGCCAACCTCTCTCAAAATGTAAGGTCATTCAATTGCCAGTGAAGATGTGGAAATTTAGAAAGTTTACAGATTTATCCCAGCCCCCAAACCAGGAAGCGGCAGAGTAGGTCTCCAAGACTAGTTTTCTCAACTACAAATCAAGTCTTATCACTGCACAATACAATGTATTAGTTTCCTTGTTTTTGTTGCTTAGTTGCTAAGTTATGTCCAACTCTTGTGCAACTCCATGGACTGTAACCCACTCAGCTCCTCTGTCCATGGGATTTCACAGGCATGAATACTGGAATGGGGGCCATTTCCTTCTCCAGGGGTTCTTCCTGAATCAGAGATGGAACCTGCATCTCTTGAATTGGAAGGCAGATTCTTTCACCAATGAGCCATCAGGGAAGCCCATTAGTTTCTTAGGGCTGTCCAAACAAAATACTATGAACTGTGTGACTTCAACAAAAGAAATGTTTTCTTTCACAGTTCTGGAGGTTAGAAGTCCAAGATCAGGGTGTCCACAGGGTTAGTTCCCTCTGAGGACTGTTAGGGGAAATCTGTTCAATGCCTCTCTCCTAACTCCAGGTAGTTTGCAGGCATTTTTCACATTCCTTGGCTTCTGCTGCATTGCTCAGATCCCTGCCTTCATCATCATGTGGCATTCTCCCAGTGCACATGTCTGCCTCTGCGCCTGCCTTTCCCCCCTTTGTGGTGGTGTTCAGTTGCTCAGTTGTGTCCGACTCTTTGAGACGCCATGGACTGCAGCATGCCAGGCTTCCCTGTCCTTCACCATCTCCCGAAGTTTGCTCAAGTTAGTGTCCATTAAGTTGGTGAAGCCATCAAACCATCCCATCCTCTGTCATCCCCTATCCTCCTGCCTTCAATTTTGCACAGCATCAGGGTCTTTTACAATGAGTTGGCCCTTCCCATCTGGTGGCCAAAGTATTGGAGCTTCAGAATCAGTCCTTCCAATGAATATTCAGGATTGACTGCCTTTATGATTAATTGGTTTGATCTCCTTGCAGTCCAAGGGACTCTCAAGAGTCTTCTCCAGAACCACAGTTGAAAGACATCAATTCTTCAGTGCTCAACTTCTTTTACTGTCCATTTCTCACATCTGTACAAGACTACTGGAAAAACCATAGCTTTGAGTATAGGGAACTTTGGAGGCAAAATAATGTCTCTGCTTTTTAATACACTTTCTAGGTTTGTCATTGCTTTTCTTCCCCCCATTTGAAAGATTCTAATTAAATTGGATTAGAGCTGTTAAGTAAAAACTGCACCAGACAGGATGAATGGCCAAAGAAGTTTGTATTCACGGATATTGCGAAAGTTGTCTAGACTATTACAATAGAGAAATTGAACTCAACTCTGTTGAGACAAATGGCAAGAGAAATTTTAAGCTCTGGGGTGAGCTAGTGAAAAAGTAGTGGCAGGGATATTAGTGGAGGGGGGTGCACTGGCTACTGTGATTAGGCCATCTATGCCTGCTAATTGGGGCCAGTTGAAGTCAGGTCCCTACCCTCCCACAGAGACTGGGAGATAGGGCCTCTGTCTTAATGATTATATTTCAAAGAGATGACTCCCAGGTCTTTGGGAAAGACATTCTTATTTCTAAAGCAAGGTTATTTCAAGGTTAAAAAGCCTGGCAAGAGGCTGAGAGAGGATTTACATCTTAATGGAGCAGAAATAATTTACAATTGCAAGCTTTCTTTAATGTCTAAAAAGAGAGGTCAGGGACCCAGAGTTAGGAAGAAATCTATTTAAAGCTTAGTCAAGCTAAGCAAAACTGTCAAGGTCCCTTTAGGAAGGGAGAGCCCACCCTAATGACAACATTGAATTTATTCCCCACCTAAAGACCCTCTTCCAAATACCCTCACTTTCTGTGTTTAAGGTTAACACTTCAACATATTTGAAATGGTGGTGGGGGTAGGGGAATTCAGCTCAAAACACAAGGATATGTAACTCACTAATCACTGAAAAGGAAGAGAAATATTTCTAAAATATTTTTGATTCTTGAAATATTTTAATAGGTCAAACTAGAAAAGTATTATAACAAAAGTATAAATTCCAATGTCATGTTGAATGCTATTTTGATGCCTTTTAATGTATAGCAGAATTTTATGAAAGGAGTAATAAATGTACAATAATGGCAAGTGAGTAAAGTGTTTTACCCATTATAATGTGGATGACAAAAACAAACAAAACAATTTATGAAAAATTAAATGTTAGATATATTAAGGTAATATAAAAATGTCCTACAATAAATTTAGCTAAACCTCTCAAGATGAACAAATATAAGCAAAACAAGCATTGTTTCATATACTTGTATAATTATGTTTGGAAAAAATTAAATTTTAAAAACATCAGATTTCCAGGACTCTTAGAAATTCTAATTCAGACATTACATGTGTAAGATGTGTAATTTGTATGTAACCATATCCCATGTGGTGATGGTTTTTCAGTCACTAAGTTGTGTCTGACTCTGTGATCCTGGGACTGCAGCACCATATGTTTCCCTGTCTTTCAGTTTTTCTCCAAGTTTGCTCAAACTCATGTCCATTGAGTCAGTTCAGTGATGATGCCAACCATCTCATTCTCTGTTACCCCTTTTCCACCTCTCTCAGGCCTTCCCAGCATCAGGGTCTTTTCCAGTGAGTCAGCTCTTCACATCAGGTGGCCAATGTGTTAGAGCTTCAGCATCAGTCCTTCCAATGAATATTCAGGGTTGCTTTCCCTTAAGACTGACCTGTTTGAACTCCTTGTTGTCCAATGGACTTTCAAGAGTCTTCTCCAGCACTACAATTTGAAAGCATCAGTTCTTTGCTCAGCCTTATTTATGGTCCACCTCTCAGAACCGTACATGACTACTGTAAAAACCACAGCTTTGTTTTTATGGACCTTTGTTGGCAAAGTGATGTCTCTGCTTTTTAACTTGCTGTCCGGGTTTGTCGTGGCTCCAAGGAGCAAGCGTCTTTTAATTTCATAGCTGCAGTTAAATATCCACAGTGATTTTGGAGCCCAAGAAGATAAAGTCTGTCACTGTTGCCATTGTTTCCCCACCTATTTGCCATGAAATGATGGGACCCAATGCCATGATCTTCGGTTTTTGAATGTTGAGTTTTAAGCCAGTTTTTTCACTCTCTTCTTTCACTTCTATCAAGAGTCTCTCCAGTTCCTCTTCACTTTCTGCCATTAGGGTGGTGTCATCTGCATATCTGAAATTATTGATATTTCTCCCGGCAATCTTAATTCCAGCTTGTGAGTCATCCAGCCCAGCATTTCTCATGATGTACTCTGCATGTAAGTTAAATAAGCAGGATGACAATATACAGCCTTGATGTACTCCTTTTCCTATTTGGAACCAGTCTGTTGTTCCATGTCCAGTTCCAACAGTTGCTCCTTGACCTGCATACAGGTTTCTCAGAAGGCAGGCAAAGTGGTCTGGTATTCCCATATTGTTAAGAATTTTCCAGTTTGTTGTGATACACACAGTTTGTGTTAATCCTATGTGATTATTATTAGGGATTTTTTGACAAAATAAGATCTAAAGTCCTTTAAAAAAATAAAGCAGGAAACTTTTTTTAAAGGTAAGAAATTTCATCAACTTTGGGAGAAGATTATTTCTGCAAAAATACATCATAAACTTGTTCATATCAAATATGGTTAAATCTAGCTGGAAATTTAAAAAAAAAAAGCTATTTCATGCAATAGGAAATTATGTGATTTTTCCAAATAATAGTGGTCTTTTGGGCTGAATATATAGCTTCTGACTAATCCTTTTCTTCCAACATATGTATTAAGTGCTTAAAATATGTTAAAATATTAAAGCTGAAATACTGTTGTCTCTTCCCTTAAATGACCTTTTTCATTGCTTGGTAGATAATTTAGAAACTTGCAGCTTTTTCGTATATAGAAACAGAAGGTATGGGTGATATTTATATTACATATCTGTATGTAATTCTACTTCAATAACTGTTAAAATTATTATTGCTCTTCCCTGGTGGCTCAGTGGTTAAAAAAAACAAAAACAAAACAACTGCTTACTAATGCAGAAGACCTCAGTTTGAGCCCTGGGTCAGGAATGAACCCCTGGAGAAGGAAATGACAACCCACTCCAATATTCTTGCATGGGAAAGCCCATGAATGAGGAGCCAGGTGGGCTACAGTCCCTGGTATTATAAAAGAATCAGACATGACTTAGCACCTAAAAAAGCAACCACCACAAATGGTAGGACATATTTGTGGACTTATATTGGAGCCTGTGTATTGGATAACAAGCCTGTATGTAGAATAACAGGCCTATCTTCTGAAGTTGATCATTCCATGGATCCAATCCAAAGGGAGTTGCATTTCTTAGCTCAGAAGTGAACTTGAGTTGGTGGTCCCTAGCTTGGAAACAGTGTAAGATAATATCTTGAAATTGGTTTTATTTCATGGAGGCTAGTTTCACTGTGGAACCTGGTGGGCTGTGCGTCAGTGGGGTCGCACGGAGTCGGACACGACGGAAGCAACTTAGCAGCAGCAGCAGCAGTTTCACTGTGAAGGTAAAAAGATGGAGATAGACATGTGGAGATATACTCAAAGCTAGAAAATAAGCAAAAAGCTGACCAAATTGTACCACCCCTAAGACCTCAAGAAGTTAATCATATTTTTTTCCCGGACTTCCAAAGCATAAAATACCATTGCAGAAACAATTCAAGTTGTAAGCATATCACTTTTTGAAAGTTGAAGGCATGTTACCATAACTTGAGCATTCTCTAGTGAAATCCATGAAACAAGGTAACTTTTCCTCAGTTTCTTTTTAAGTTCAGTTCAGTCGCTCAGTTGTGTCTGACTCTTTGCTACACCATGGAACATACCACACCAGGCCTCCCTGTCCATCATCAACTCTCAGAGTTTACCCAAACTCATGTCTATTACGTTGGTGATGCCATTCAACCATCTCCATTCAATGTCGTCTCCTTCTCCTGCCTTCATTCTTTGCCAGCATCAGGGTCTTTTCAAATGAGCCAACTCTTCAAATCAGGTGGCCAAAGTATTGGAGTTTCAGCTTCAACATCAGTGCTTCCAATGAACATCCAGGATGATCTCCTTGCAGTCCAAGGGACTCTCAAGAGTCTTCTCCAACACCACAGTTCAAAGCATCAGTTCTTTACCATTGAGCTTTCTTTAGAGTCCACTCTCACATCCATACATGACTACTGGAAAAACCATAGCCTTGACTAGATGGACCTTTGTTGGCAAAGTAATGTCTGCTTTTTAATATGCTGTCTAGGTTTGTCATAACTTTTCTTCCAAGGAGCAAGTGTCTTTTAATTTCATGGCTTCTGTCACCATCTGCAGTGATTTTGGAGCCCCCAAAAATAGTCTGTCACTGTTTCCACTGTTTCCCCATCTATTTGCCATGAAGTGATGGAACCAGATGCCATGATTTTAGTTTTCTGAATGTTGAGTTGTAGCCAACATTTTCACTCTCCTCTTTCACTTTCATCAAAAGGCTCTTACGTTCTTCACTTTCTGTCATAAGGGTGGTATCATCTGCATATCTGAGGTTATTGATATTTCTCCCAGAAATCTTGATTTCAGCTTGTGCTTCTTCTAGCCCAGCACGTCTCATGATGTACTCTGCATATAAGTTAAATAAGCAGCGTGACAATATACAGCCTTGATGTACTCCTTTTCCTATTTGGAACCAGTCTGTTGTTCCATGGCCAGTTCTAACTGTTGCTTCCTGACCTGCGTACAGATTTCTCAGGACGCAGGTCAGTTGGTCTGGTATTCCCATCTCTTTCAGAATTTTCCACAGTTTATTGTGATCCGTACAAAGGCTTTGGCACAGTCAATAAAGCAGAAATAGATGTTTTTCTAGAACTCTTTTGCTTTATCAGTGATCCAGCAGATGTTGGCAATTTGATCTCTGGTTCCTCTGTCTTTTCTAAAACCAGCTTGAGTATCAGGAAGTTCACAGTTCACATATTGCTAAAACCTGGCTTGGAGTATTTTGAGCATAACGTGTGAGATGAGTGCAATTGTGCATTAATTTGAGCATTCTTTGGCATTGCCTTTCTTTGGGATTGGAATGAAAACTGACCTTTTCAAGTCCTGTGGCCACTGCTGAGTTTTCCACATTTGCTGAAGTATGGAGTGCAGCACTTTCACAGCATCATCTTTTAGGATTTGAAATAGCTTAACTGGAATTCCAGCGCCTCCACTAGTTTTGTTGGTAGTGATGCTTCCTAAGGCCCACTTGACTCACCTTCCAGGATGTCTGGCTCTAGGTGAGTGATCACACCATCATGGTTATCTGTGTCATGAAGATCTTTGTTGTACAGTTCTTCTGTGTTATTGCCACCTCTTCTTAATATCTTCTGCTTCTGGTAGGTCCATACCATTTCTTTATTGAGCCCGTTTTTGCATGAAATGTTCCCTTGGTATCTCTAATTTTCTTGAAGAGATCTCTCATCTTTCCCATTCTGTTGCCTTCCTCTATTTCTTTGCACTGATCACTGAGGAAGGCTTTCTTATCTTTCCTTGCTATTCTCTGGAACTCTGCATTCACATGGGTCTATCTTTCCTTTTCTCCTTTGCTTTTTGCTTCTGTTCTTTTCACAGCTATTTATAAGGCTTCCTCAGACAGCCATTTTGTTTTGTTGCATTTCTTTTTCTTGGGGATGGTCTTGATCCTTGTCTCTTGCACAATGTTATGAACCTCCATCCAATGTTCATCAGGCACTCTGGATATCAGATCTAGTCCCTTAAATCTATTTCTCACTTCCACTGTATAGTCATAAGGGATTTGATTTAGGTCATACCTGAATGGTCTAGTGGTTTTCCCCACTTTCTTCAATTTAAGTCTGAATTTGGCAATAAGGGGTTCATGATCTGAGCCACAGTCAACTCCTGGTCTTGTTTTTGCTGACTGTATAGAGCTTCTCCATTTTTGGCTGCAAAGAATATAATCAGTCTGATTGCGGTGTTGGCTATCTGGTGATGTCCATGTGTAGAGTCTTCCCTTGTGTTGTTGGAAGAGGGTGTTTGCTATGACCAGTGTGTTCTCTTGGCAGAACTCTATTAGCCCTGCTTCATTCTTTGCCCTGCTTCATTATGTACTCCAAGGCCAAATTTGCTTGTTACTACAGGTGTTTCTTAATTTGCTACTTTTGCATTCCAGCCCCCTATAATGAAAAAGACATCTGTTTTGAGTGTTAGTTCTAGAAGGTCTTGTAGGTCTTCATAGGACTGTTCAACTTCAGCTTCTTCAGCATTACTGGTCAGGGCATAGACTTTGATTACCATGATATTGAATGGTTTGCCTTGGAAACGAACAGAGATCATTCTGTCGTTTTTGAGATTGCATCCAAGTACTGCATTTCAGACTCTTTTGTTGACTATGATGACTACTCCATTTATTCTAAGGGATTCTTGCCCACAGTAGTATATATAATGGTCATCTGAGTTAAATTCACCTGTTTCAGCCCATTTTATTTCGCTGATTCCTAAAATGTCAACATTCACTCTTGCCACCTCCTGTTTGACCACTTCCGATTTGCCTTGATTTATGGACCTAACATTCCATGTCCATATGCAATATTGCTCTTTACATCATTGGACCTTGCTTCTATCACCGGTCACATCCACAACTGGATGTTTTGGGTTTGCTTTGGCTCTGTCTTAAAGTTACCTTGATATTAGTGAAAGTCTCATAAAATCATGCTTAACATATTTAAAGCAAATGCATAGATGATTTAACTTCCACATATTTACATTTTTGTTTAACATGCTGAATTCTTACAGCTAATGCTTATAATGCCTTTGTTGTGTATTTCCCTCATTTTCATTCTAAAAATTGTTAGAAATATTATCAAAAGTTGTGGGCTTACATAACATTCACTAGTACACCTTAATGAATGCTTATTATGTGAAAGGCATCACTCTGAAGAGTTTCCCTGTATTTGCCTAACTCTTACCAGTTTATATTAAAATGATACATGGAGAACTTGATACATGGAGAATTTGAATGTCTTTCTCAAGGTCTAATATGTAATAGTTGATGTCATCAGATTCACATCCAATGTCTGTCTGTTATGTCAGAGAACCTTAAACTTAAATGTTTAATGTTCACAAGTATAACACACTTATATATATTATTTTGAAAAACACCCCAAATTTCAAGCAGGTAGGTCAGTAGTACAAGTTTTTGTTTGTTTGTTTTACTCTTGATTCTTAATATTCCATCATTACAGGTTGGGACCAAACAGCCTCTAAGCTATCCTAAGTGTAATAATGAGTTTACTACTTGCAACTCTGTATCTCTCCCTCACTAAGGAATAGTATAACAGTATACTAGAAGTACATGAAAGAGGCAGTATTACGGAGATTTACAGTCCCTGAAAGTTACATTGAAATATAAATTATTTGCTGTACTATGCAGGATATATTTTTAGTGCCCCTAAAAACAATTACCCACCCTATATGGAAGTCATCCGTGAGACTGATTCTGGTATCCTCTTGTAGTTCTAGGTTTGTCCAATGGGGAACAGCAGATGGCTGCAGGCGGAAATGTGAGTAGTAAATCTGGATATTTATCTGCTTACCATCTCTGGGGTTACCACAGGCTGATTACTGACTGGATCCAAGAGCATAGCTTCTGCTAGTCAGATGTTTGGATACAGTTCATGACTGTGTTCCACGTCATAGCCCCTCTAAGTGTCTTTTGAGAGCCAGGGGTGTTAAAAGATTCCTGCTTTTGCCAGCTCCAAAGCGTTGCAGTAATTTTGTGGGTTTTCTATACCCTGGCTTTATCTTGTAATTTTTTTCCTTTATTAAGCTCTTCCAAATTACAAAATTTCCATGTGCCATCTGTTTCCTGTAGGAACCCTGTCTGGTACCTTCACTATAATTGAAAATAACTTAATTATGATATCACTTTGATTTTTCCTTCAGCCAAACATTTAAATCATTCCCTATTTTATTCCAGCATTATCCATCATTATATACTTTCATGTATTCCAATGCATAATAGATTAGATTATTATGCAGTAAATTGTTACTCTTCTGCACCACCAGAATAATACTCCTTTGGACAATGTAAATCTCCAGGCATAGTGTACAGCCTACTGTTGGGGTTTAATCATATCACGAGATTTAGTCAAGAAAGGATCAGCAGGTGTGATGAAATCAGAGCTTTTAAATATTCTACTGGCTTTACTTACTCACCTGTGCTTCTATTATCTATGATGCTAAGAAAATGTCTTGGGTTGATGCTGCTTCCAGGGGAGCAAGGAGATACATGGAGCATATTGGACCCAATTCACAGAGTTTCAAGAGAGTTATACACAGTAAGATATATGATGGGATTAGTGTAGTGTCTTTAACAAAGACTCAGTGCTAGTTGTAGCTCTTATCACCTGATTTGAACATGCACTTCTGTAAATATATTTTTACCTACTTTTCTCCATTTGCTTGCGATAAAAGCCAATTTCAAAGTCACATTTGAATCTAAGTTTCTACAAGGATAGCCTGTGGTTTTTATTTGGTGGGGGAGGTGGAATCAGCATAACACACAAATATTATATTACTGAGATTTTTGCCTGTGCCTCAAGGATGTCACTAGGAGAGATATATCAATTACTTAAAGACTTTATGTATTTGACTATTCAAGCTGAAGTGAATAATTAGAAAACTGAAGATAGCATATTCATATTTTACCTTGAATGCTTAAATCAACAGCCTCTGATAATCACACATACCCTTTTCTCATTCCTCCACCTGCCCCTGAGTCTCTGCCAAAAGATGAGTGTGACCGCCTGTCTATAGTAAGCTCTGAATGAAGAGTCTTTGCATTTCAAAAAAAAAAAAAATTTAAGGTAATTAGAATACTGTCCTGTACCTGTCAAATTTGTTTAGTAACAAAATGTTTGCTATGTGTGCATTTCCTAAAAGAATGTTTATTACTATGCTAGATTTTTGATCTATAAAAAAGACTAAAAAATGGTCTGTTTTGGAGAGACATCCAGTCCATTCTAGAAAAGAGTTGCATAGTAGGTGGTTATAATTCAGTTTAACAGATTTAGTAAATGAATGTGAATTATAAAAGCATAAAACAGTGTATGTATCTGTTAATATAGGCACAGTATTAATCTGATTTGAATGACACCTATTCTTTTTGGGCTCAGCTTTTCATTGCTTATGCCTGCTTTAAAAATTAAATTACACTATCTTTGCAGCTTCTCAATCTTACTCAATAAATTTATGTATTCTAAGTTACAGGGAAACAACACAGTCAGCTTTGAAATGCCCAATATATAAGTAGGTCAATCGCAATCCCTAATTATTCAAATTTTCCCCATCCTGGTCTTGACTTTTAATGAAAAAACTGTATTCTCCCTTGTCTAGGGCTAACACCCATTTATTGTTATGGTTCTTAGCCCTTTATATTTCTTTACAGATCTTATGTAAATTTCTTCAGCAAGAATTTATTAGCATCATCACTCTAGACAATAAGTATATAAAGTTTACAAGACAGATAAAATACAGTCTATATTCTAGTAGAGGAAACCAACATAAAAATATACAGTCTTTTGATTTTGAAAATTTCCAGATACTTTCTACCAGTTTACTTTTCACATTTATTTATTCGATCTTCATTGTATATATGGTTACATTTCTTCATTATACAAATATGTTCTAAGTGTATGTCCTAAGCAAATCATTCTTTTACCTCAAAGAAAAAGAAACAAATGATACTTTAGTTACTTTCCTATCTTCCTTCTTCCCTTCAAACCACTATCAGACTTTCTAATTCTCTGATCACCTTCAACACCTAATACTTTGGATGTCTGGTTTTCCTCCAACATTCCCTGAAATCACTCTTCCTGAAGAAACTGTGCCCTGTGATTTTTCTCAGTCAGTGAGCCCTATATCTTTAGGATTTAGATTACAGATAAATACAGATAAACAAATATAATTCAATCTTTTTGTTTCCAACTCAAGAAATCTTAACAAATCAAAATGCATGAAAGTTTTATAACAACTCATATCAGCTCTAAATTATATTAAAAATGAAGTTATTTGAAAAAGTATAGTAGAAAAGCAATGACTTAAAGAAAAAGTGCATTCAGTTCAGTTCAGTCGCTCAGTCATGTCCAAGTCTTTGCGACCCCATGAACTGCAGCACACCAGGCCTCCCTGTCCATCACCAACTCCTGGAGTTTACTCAAACTCATGTCCATCGAGTCAGTGATGCCATCCAATCATCTCATCCTGTGTCAACCCCTTCTCCTCCTGACCCCAATCCCTCCCAACATCAGGGTCTTTTCCAATGAATCAACTCTTCTCATCAGGTGGCCAAAGTATTGGAGTTTCAGCTTCAGCATCAGTCCATCCAATGAACACCCAGGACTGATCTCCTTTGGGATGGATTTGTTGGATCTCCTTGCAGTCCATGGGACTCTCAAGAGTCTTCTCCAACACCATAGTTCAAAAGCATTCATTTTTCAGCACTCAGCTTTCTTCACAGTCCAACTCTCACATCCATAGGTGACCACTGGAAAAAACCTACCCTTTGGCAAATATTTAGAACATTTTGTGAAATAATATCTTCCTTTTGAGGTCTACTTTTAACTATCACTATCTTTTGAAACATCTGATCTCTAACTCCTGGAAAACAGTTCTTGCTTATGGGGTGGATGTGTGTGCTGTGTACCATAGTCACTTTTATCCTTAATAGTGAATAGGTACATAAACTTTGGTTTTACATACCATAATAGCATAACTATAAATATATTAAGAATTTTTAAGAATTAATGTTTAATCTGAGAATGGAAATTAAAAGTGTATGCAAATCATACATGTTAGAGTGTGGCACAAAATAAGTTCTCAAAAGATAGTGATTGTTTCATACAATGATTAGGTTTTTCTTTTTTTTACCCCCAATATACCTATTAAGAATATTTTGAAATACCTCTAAACTGATGTCTGGAAATAACGTTAACCTTGGGCTTCCCTTGTGGCTCAGCTGGTAAAGAATCTGCCTGCAATGCGGGAGACCTAGATTTGATCCCTGGGTTGGGAAGATCCCTGGAGAAGGGAAAGGCTACCCACTCCAGTATTTCGGCCTGGAGAATTCCGTGGACTGTATAGTATGTGGGATAGTAAGGAGTGGGACCCAATTGAATGACTTTCGCTTTCACTTTCACTTAGTATTCCAGTGAAAATTATGCTTCTTGCACCTCAAGAAAAGTGAAGAAGAAAATTACCTTTTTATTAGTAGGGAATGAAATTGAGCATTTGAGGGGAAGGTAAATCTTATTTCCCTTGAGGAAGGTAATGTCCACCAACTGAGGATATGTGCTGGCTGAAGGAAGTGGTCAAATACAGATACAGTCAGCTATCCATATTTGTGGGCTCTGCATCTGTGAATTCAACCAACCACAGGCTGAAAATATTTAAAATTTCTGAAAGTTCCAAAAAGCAAAATTTGAACTTGCCATACCCTGGACCATTTACATTGTATCAGGTATTATAAGTAACCTAGAGATGATTTAAACTACACAGAAGAATGTGTGTCATCTATATGCAAATACTAGACTGTTTTATACAAGGCGTTGGAGTACCTGCACATTTTTACATCTACAAGGGTCCTAGAATCAACCCTTCCTGGGTATTGAGGGATCATAGAGTTCTGGAGATGGATGTTAGTGATAGTTGCACAATAATGTGAATGTACCTGGTGCCATGAATGATACACTTAACAATAGTTAGATAATAAATTTAATGTTATGTGTATTTTACTAGAGCTTAAAAATTTTTTTTCAGCCAAAAAAGTATTTTACTTTATTCTGTGCTTCTTGTATTATAAGTACTTTACAAGTTCAATTTTTAATTTTTATTTATTTATTTATTATTAGTTGGAGGCTAATTTTGACATGAGGTTTTTAACATACTCTTTATATATATTTGGAAACGTGGAAAATTAGGAAGCTTGTGTGGGCTTATTACAAAAACAACAGCAACAAAGTGTCAATTGTTTACTTTGTTGATGTTCTCAACATGCACTGAGACCTGTTAAAACCTGCTAGCAAAGCTAGGCTACACTGAGCCTATCTCTATACAGAAGGGGAATGAAATAAAGCATATGAAATGTTCTCTGCCTCAGGCCTGCAGTCTGTATGGAAATCCCATGATTTGGAGCCTTAAAGAACTGGGAAAAGTCAACTTCTGTACTTGGTCAGTTCTACCACAATTTTTAGCTGCAGTCACCCTCTTGATTGCTTCTACTTTATTCTGTACATAGTAGCCAAAGAACTTTAAAATAATTATGGCATTATGCTAAGTGAAATAAGGCAGAGAAACACAAATACTGAATGATCTCACTCATATGTGGATTCTAAAATAGTTGAACACAGAGAAGTAGAGAATAGAATGGTGATTGCCAAGGGCTGGTGGTAGTCGAAATGGGGAGATATTTGTCAAATAGGAAAAAAAAATTATAAGTTCTGGGGATCTAAGAATAGTGTAAAGTATAGTATATAGAGTAAATAATATAGAGTAAAGAATAGTGACTGTGGTTAACAATACTATTTTATATACTTGAAATTTGCTAAGAAAGTAGATCTTAAATGTTTTCAACACACTCTCATGCATGTACAGTATGGTAATTAACTAACTAATTAACTAACTAACTTATTGTGGTAATCATTTCATAATATATAAGAATATTAAAAGAATATTAAATCATATTGTACACCTTAAACTTACACAATGTTATATGTAAATTACATCTCAATAAAGCTGAAAAATACATAAAAAAATATTCTTCAGGGAGATGAACCAATACAGGTTTATAGAAATGCTAAATGTTATGTTTATAGACATGCTAAAAATGAAGCCAGAGCATATATAAAAGTAAATTGAATTGGCTATGTGTCATGTATAAAAAGGAGAAGGCAATGGCAACCCACTTCAGTACTCTTGCCTAGAAACTCCCACGGACAGAGGAGCCTGGTAGGTTGCAGTCCATGGGGTCGCTATGAGTCAGACATGACTGAGTGACTTCATTTTCACTTTCACGCATTGGAGAAGGAAATGGCAACCCACTCCAGTGTTCTTGCTTGGAGAATCCCAAGGACAGGGGAGCCTGGTGGGCTGCCGTCTATGGGCTCACACAGAGTCGGACACGACTGACGCGACTTAGCAGCAGCAGCATGTATAGAAAGTGATGCAGTATGATAGAAGATAGGCAATCAGAAATAAGAACTCCCTGAAACTCACCCTTTTTTTTTCTATTTTAATTTTTAAAATTTCTAATTGAGTTATAATTGTATACACATATTGTTTGTATAAGTTCTTTGTACTAGTATATTTTGGGTATTAATCACTTATTCAACATGTAATTTGCAAATATCTTCTATTAAGTATGGTGCCTTTTGTGTTCAGTTTACTTCACTGTGCAAAAGTTTCCTAGTTTAACATAGTCCCATGTATTTATTTTTGCTTTTGTTTCCCTTGCCAGAGGAGACATACAAAAAAGTTACTTCTAAGATAAATGTCAAAAAGCATATTGCCTAAGTTTTCTAGTAGGAGTTTTATGGTTTCAGGCCTTAAATTTAAATCTTTAATCTATTTTAAGTTTCTGTATATGCTGTGAGAAAATAGTCCATTTTAAATCTTTTGCATCTAGCTGTTATGTTCTCTCAGCACCATTAATTGAAGTGTCTCTTTTCCTCATTGTATAATCTCACCTCCATTGTTGTAGATTAATTGACCAAATAAGTATGGGTTTATGTCTAGACCCTCTGTTCTGTTCCTTTGACTTATGTGTCTGGTTTTATGTCAGTACTCTATTGTTTTGATTAGTGGAGGATTTTAGGATCATTTGGAACTGGGGAACATGATACTTCCAGATTTGTTCTTAATATCACTTTGGCTATTTAGGGTCTTTTGTGATTGCATATAAAACCTTAGAGTTATTCGAGTTCTTTAAGAAAAGCCTGTGGTATTTTTATAGGGATTGCATTCAACCTGTAGATTGCCTTGGAGTTTGGTGATTTTAAAATGTTCTTTAACCCATGAAAATCCATGAGGATTTTAATCCACAGTGTATCTCTCCATTTGTCTGTTTCATCTTCAGTTTCTCTCGTCAGTATAATAGTTTTCCAAGCACAAGTCTTTTATCTATTTGGTGAAATTTATCCCTAGGAATTTTATTCTTTTTGGTACAGTAGTAAAAGGGATTGTAAGTTGGATTGTTAATATCTTTTTGATAGTTTGTTCTGTATACTGTGTTAAGTAGCTTTAGTCATGTCTGACTCTTTGAGATCCTATGGACTATAGCCTGCCGGACTCCTCTGTCTACGTGATTCTCTGGGCAAGAATACTGGAGTGGGTTGCCATGCCCTCCTCCAGGGGCTCTTATAGCCCCCAGGGGTCAAACTCCGAGTCTCTTGTGCCTCCTGCATTGGCAGGAGTGTTCTTTAACACTAGTGCCACTTGGGAAAATAGTGTATAAAAATGCAACAGATTTTTGCATATTGACTGTGTACTCTTGCAACTTCATTGAATTTGTTTGAGGTCTGATTTGGGATGGAGACTTTAGGATTTTATATATAATCATGTTCACAGATAGCTGACAGTTTTACTTCCTTTTCCAATTTTTATTTTTCCTTGAATGCATTTTATTCGTTTTCCTTGTCTAATTGCTCTGGTTAAGACTTACAATACTATGTTGAATGAAAGGGGCAAGAGTGGGCATCCTTGTTTTGTTCCTGATCTTAGAGAAAATGCATTCAGGTTTTCACTGTTGAATGTTATGTGAGCTGTGTGTTTGACATATGGCTTTTATAAGGTTGAGGTATGTTTCCTCTATATGTACATTGTTGAAAGTTGTTATCATAAATGAATTATTGTGTCAAACTTTTCCTGCGTCTATTGATCATATAAATTTTACTCAATTTATTGTGGTATATTAGGTTGATTTGCAGATATTGAACCTTCTTATTATCCCTGGGATCAATTTTACTTGAACATTGTATGGATGGTCCTTGTAATGTATTTTTGAGTTCAGCTTACTGATATTTTGTTGAAGACTGCTGCATCTATGTTCATCAGGAACATTGGCCTGTAATTTTTGTGTGTATGTGTGTGTGCGTGGTGTCTGGTTTGGGGATCAGCATGATGCTGCCCTAGTAGAATGATTTTGAAGGCATTTCTTCCTCTTGGATTGAGAGAGACAGGTATCAACTTTTCCTTAAATGTTTTGTTGACTTCACCTGTGAAGTTTTCTGGTCCTGGACTTCTGTTGACATGAAGTTTTCTTTTGTAATTCAATTTAACTGGTAATCTGTTTGTTTATATTTATTGTTTCTTCCTGATTCAGTGAGGAGAATTTACATTTCTAGGAATTTATTTATTTCTTCTAGGTTGTCTGTTTAATTAGCATGTAATTGTGTTCAGTACTCTCTTCTGAACATTTGTTTTTCTGTGGTGTTGGTTGTAATTTATTTCTTATTTTATTTGAACCTCTTTTTTCCTTGATGGGTTTTGTTAAGGCTTTATTACTTTTGTTTTCAAAGTAAGAGTTCTTAAGTTTTTTTCCCCCCATTCTCTATTTTATGTCCACTCTGATCTTTCTTCCCTTGTACTAACATTGGGTTTTGTTGGTCCTTTTTTAGTTTCTTTAGAGATAAGATAGGTTATTTCAGATTTGTTTCCTGAGGTATACTTGCATCACTATGAACTTTAATCTTAGAAAGCTTTTGCTGTCTGCAATAGATTTTGGATCATTTTATTTGTGTTTTCATGTCTCTAGGTATTATCTTTTATTTCATCAGTAACCCATTGGTTGTTCAGTAGCATGTTTAGATACTATATGTGTATTTTTTTCAGTTTTGGTTTTCATGTAGTTAATAGTCTCATACTGTTGTTGGTTGGAAGACATGCATGATGTTTAAAACTTAAATTTACTGAAACATATGATCTGTCCTGGATAACGTTTCATGTGTACTTGAAAAAAATGTGTTTTTTCCTACCTCTGAAATATATCTATTAATATATCTATTAATTTTTTATCTATTAATTGTATACTGTATCTGATCTAATGTGTCATTTAAGGCTAGTGTTTCCTCATTGATTTCTTTTATGTCTGTATGATCTGTTCATTGACATAATGGGATAGTAAAGTCCCTTACTACAGTATTGCCAAGTTCTCCCTTTGTGTGATCTTATTTGCTTTCTGTATTTAGATATGCTCAAGTAGCTCAGACAGTGAAGAATACACTGGCAATGCAGGAGACCGAGGTTCAGTCCCTGGGTTGGGAAGGTCCTCTGGAGAAGGGAATGGCTACCCACTCAAATATATTCCTGGAGAATTCCACGGAAAGAGGAGCCTGGCGGGCTACTGACCATGGGGTCACGAAAAGTCAGACATGACTGAGCAACAAACACTTCACTTCCTTCACATGTTAGGCGTATATATATTTACAGTTGTCCTATCTTCTTATATTTATTTTTGTCTGTTTAAAGCTACAGTTTTTTTTTTTTAACCTTTTGGCATTGGTGAAAGAGTTGGTAGTGCTTACTGGCATATATAGAATGTTTCAAAACAGTGATAATGATAAACTCTTACTTCTTTGTTACAAGCATAGAAGTTATGATGTTTCAGTAGCTTATGGTTATACTACCAAGTAAAAGTTATATTTACTGAAAATTTGTATTATATTTCATTTGCATTTTGTCATTGGTCATATACTCCTATTTTAGTTCCTGGGGAATAACATAAATAAGGGGGTTTTTTTTGCATTATACTATGTCAACAGACAATTTTCAAAACATGTGATTATATTTGATCACAAATCAAAGCAATTAGTATAGTATAGTATATATAGTGCTCCAACTCATTGGAAAAGACCCTGATGCTGGGAAAGATTGAAGGCAGGAGAAGAAGAGGATGATAGAGGATGAGATGGTTGGATGGCATCACCAACTCAGTGGACATGAGTTTGAGAAAACTCCAGGAGATAGTGAAGAACAGAGAAGCCTGGTTTGCTGTAGTCCATGGGATCACAAAGAGTCAGACACTACTGAGCAACCAAACAATAGTAGTATAATATAATAAATAGTATATTGTAAAATATATATATATAATATCATGGGGCTTCCCGGATTTCACTAGTGGTAAAGAACCCACCTGCCAAAGCAGGAGAGGAAAGAGATGCAGCTTCAATCCCTGTCTTGGGAGAATCCCCTGGAGGAGAGCATAGCAACCCATTCCAGTATTCTTGCCTGAAGAACTCCATGGACAGAGGAGCCTGGTGAGCTGTGGTCCATAGGATGGCATACAGTCAAACACAACTAAAGCAACTTAGCACACACATAGTATATTACATAATACATAAATTAGAATAATTAAGATATTGAAATAGTATGTGTGATTATTGTTACAATAAATGGGTAAAAATATCATTCTCAGATAAAATAGCTTACTGCATACTCACGGCATAGTCCATGAGTTGTCTGACTAATTGACTTAATCATGTGCCTAAATACTCAAAATCACGATAATGGCAATCTGACATTTGCAAAAGCATTAATTTATTTTTGTTTTCAGAATTTTTCTTTATAACATTATACATTTCATGTGTATCATATTTATATCTTGACTTCTGTATAAATTTCAATGTGCTCACCACCAAAGTCTTTGTCTCCATCCCTCCCCCTACTGTTGACCTGCTTTATCCTTTTCATGTTTTCCCCACCCTATTTCCCTCCAGTAATCACTTCTTTTTCTCTGTATCTGTTTTTGTTTTGTTTATTTTTTTTTTTTTAAGAAAAAAATTCTCCTGTGAGTGAAATCCTATGATATTTGCCTTTCTTCATCTGACGTTTCATTCAGCCTGAGACCCATCCACATTGTCACAAATGACAAGTTTCTTTTTTTTATGACTAAGTAGTGTTACATTGTTTATATCTATTTTATCCATTTATCTGTCTGCGGGTACTTAGATTTTTTTCCACATCTTGGCTATTGTAAATAGTGCTGCAGTGAACACAGGAGTGCATGTATTTTTTTAAACTTGTGTTCTTGTTTTCTTTGGATAAATACCCAGAAGTGAAATGGCTGGATTATATGGTAGTTCTATTTTTAATTTAGTGAGGAACCTCCACACTGTTTTCTACTGTTGCTGCACCAACTTATATTCCCACCAGAAGTGTATGAGGATTCACTTTTCTCAATCCTCTCTAACACTTTTCATTTCTTGCCTCGCTTTCTAATAGCCTTTCTAAAAGGTGTAAAGTGATAGTTCATTGTGGTTGTGATTTTAATTTCCCTAATAGTGATGTTCAACCATCTATACAGTTGGCTATCCATATGTCTTCTTTGGAAAAATACCTGTTCAGCTTCTCTCCCCATTAAAATTTATTTTAGTATGAGTTAGTTATGTATTTAAGATGTTAACCCCTTTCAGTTATGATTTGCAGATATCTTTTCTAAAATATGTTTTAATTAGGTTGATGGTTTTCGTTGCTGTGCAAATCCAGCTTGTAGCCCCATTTGTTTATTTTTGCTTTTGTTTCCCTTGCCAGAGAAGACATACTCAGAGTGATATTTCTAAGGTCAGTGTTAATGTGCTGCTTATGTCCTTATAGCTTGTTTGAGTGTCCTGGAAGCAGCACATAGTTGGGTCTTATTTTTTAATTCCTTCAGTCACTCTGTGTCTTTTGATTGACTAATTCAACCCAGTTATATTTAGGGTGACTATTAATAGATGAGGTTTTAGTACTTCATTTTATCTTTTGTTTTCTGGTTTCTCTGTATCTGTATTATTCCTTTTTCCTTGTGTTTTTCTGTGATTTTAGTTTGATAGTTTTGTATGATTTTCTCAGTTTCCTCTTATGTTTCATGTCTCTTCTCTAGATTTATGTTTTGTGGTTACCATGAGGTTTGTATAAAACATCTCATAGATAAGATAGTCATTTTCTGATGACACCATCTTCATTTGTCTATACAAGTCCCATGTTTTTCCTCTTTCCTTTTAGTTTTATCAAATTACCAAATTATGCATTTTAACATTGTGAGTTCTTTACCAATTTGAAGTGGTTAGTTATTTTTACTGCTTTTATTTCCCTTGACCTTTATGATATAATTAAGTATTTAACAACCTATTCTGATATAGAGTTGCAGTTTTCTGATTCTAGTACCTTACTCAAATTTTTCTTTACATTTGCTTTTTTTGTTCCAAGTAGAAGCACCCCTTTCAACATTTCTTGTAAGACAGGTCCAGTGTTGATGGAATTCCTCAGCTTTTGTTTGTCTGGAAAACCCTTTATTTCTCCTTCATATATGAATGAAAGCTTTGCTGAATAGAGTATTCTTAGCTGAAAGGTTTTATCTTCCAGGATTTTGAATGTCATCTGAGCTCTCCTTGCATATAAAGTTTCTGCTAAGAAATTTGCTGCTAGCCTAATGGGGGTATATCTATAGGTTTACCATCCTTCTTTCCCCTGGATTACTTTAAAATTCTTTGTCACTGACTTTTACGATTTAGATATAATGTGTTTCAGAAAGTATCTTTGAATGGTGGTAGTTAGGAGTTCTGTTAGCTTGATGGCCTTGTATACCTAGTTTCCACCCCAGGTTTGGGACATCCTCAGCTCCTATTTCTTTAAATGTACCCTCTGTTCTCTTCTCCCTCTCTTTTCCCTCTGGATCTTCATTATTTAATATTGCTCTTCTAATATAATTGGATAGTTTTCAAAGAATTTTTTCACTGAAATTCTCCCTTCTCCTCTACCTGTATTATTTTAAAATTCCCATCATCTAGCTCACTAATTCTCTCTTCCATGTGGTCTGTTCTATTTCCATTGCTTTTAATGTATTCTTCTCTTTGTGTTTTTCAGCTTCAGAATTTGATTTTTTTTATATAATTTCAATACCTTTAGTAGAGTGTTTCTTCTGCTGATTAATTTTATTTCTGAGCTCAATATTGCCTTTCTGAGTTTTCCTATAGCTCTTTGAGTTTCTTTATGACAATTATCTTGAATTCTCTATCAGTTAGGTCATAATATTCCATGAGTTTGTTGATTACTGGAGAATTGTAATTTGTACCTTCTTATTGTGGCTTTTCATGCATGAGCTAGTCCTCTGCTGGCACATTAGAAGTAACAAGCACCTTTCTTCTTGAGATAAAATCTTTTTTTTTTAATCCTAAAAGTCCATCATGCTATTACTGAGTAATTAGAGGTCTTTCTTTTGTTTTTTTAGTAAGTAGCAATATAGCACAAATTTTAAGTTTCTCTTAGCTGAGCTGCCTCTGGCCATATTTCAGAATGGATAGTTTTAACCTCCATTACCTTTGTCAGAATCCCCATGAACAGAGGAACCTGGCAGGCTACAGTCCACGGGGTCACACAGAGTCGGACACGACTGAGAAGCTAGCACAGCACCTTTGTCAGAGGTGTTGTCTGGAATCCTTGTCAGTGCTTATACTTCTGAAATCATAGTATCCTGCTACTGCTAGTGTTTCCACCTGGGGGCCAGCACGTTGGACACCGTCACTGCACTTGGAGTCTCTTGGATCACAGGCTCCAACACCGCAGGAAAGGGAGACCTAGAGGAAAAGCCAGCTAAGGGTGTCTCTGCTGTGACCAGGGTTGTCAGGTCACAACTGCTGGAGAGATAAGATTTCAAGTCCTACTGCCATCTGGTTCCCTGTGACCACAAACCCCTCTGCAGCCAGGAGGCTGGCATTTTTGTGTGCTCACATCCATACTTTCTGGTTCTCTGGAGCTGTAGGCTGATCTGCTCCATCTGGGAGTCCAGGATTGCAAGTACCCTAACTGTTGCTTTCCTCATTTTGTCTCCTCTTTCATTCCACTCACCTTTTAGATGTATGGATGTGAGTAATTATCTGCTGTCCATGTGTGTTGGACTGACACACCGTTGAGTTATAGAAGTGTTACTATTGGTAGATTGAAGGGAAGAGACAAAGGGAACACCTCACAGTATCATGATGCTGACATTACTCTTGTTGTTCAGTTGTTAAGTTGTGTCCAGCTCTTTGCAACCCAAGGACTGCAGCATGCCAGGCTTCCCTGTCCTTTATCGCCTCCTGGAGTTTGCTCAAACTCATGTGAACTGACTCAGTGATGCCATCCAACCATCTCATCCTCTGTTGCCCCTTTCTTCTCCTGCTGTCCAAGTTCCCAGCATCAGGGTCTTTTCCAGTGAGTTGGCTCTTTGCATTAGGTGGCCAAAGTATTGGAACTTTGGTTTCAGCACCAGTATTTCCAATGAATATTCTGGGTTGGTTTCCTTTAGGATTGACTGGTTTGATTGTCTTGCTGTCCAAGGGACTCTCAAGAGTCTTCTCTAGCACCACAGTTCGAAAGCATCAATTCTTTGGCACTCAGCCTTCTTTATGGTCTACCGCTCACATCTGTACATGGCTCCTGGAAAAACCATAGCTTTGACTATACAGACCTTTGCTGGCAAAGTGATGTCTCTGCTTTTTAACATACTGTTTCAGTTTGTCGTAGCTTTCTTTTCAAGGAACAAGTGTCTTTTAATTTCATGGCTGCAGCCATTTTCCACAGTGTTTTTGGAGCCCAAGAAAATGAGATCTGACACTGTTTCCATTTTCCTCATTCAATTGCCATGAAGTGGTGGGCCTGATGCTATGATCTTAATTCTTTGAATTTTTTTTAAAGCTAACTTTTTCAGTCTCCTCTTTCACCTTCATCAAGAGGCTCTTTAGTTCCTCTTTGCTTCCTGCCACTAGAGTGGTATCATATGCATATCTGAGGTTGGTATTTCTCCCAACAATTTGATTCCATCTTATGAGTCATCCAACTTGGCATTTTGCATGATGTACTCTGCATATAAGTTAAATAGGCAGGGTAACACTATATAGCCTTGACATACTCCTTTCCTAATTTTGCACCAGTTCATTGTTCCATGCCCAGTTCTAACTGTTGCTTCTTGACCTGCATACAGGTTTCTCAGGAGATGGGTAAGGTGATATGATATTCCCAATCTCTTTAAGAATTTTCCACAGTTTATTGTGATCCACACAGTCAAAGGCTTTTGAAAAGTATTTATTGAAGAGTCTTACAAACAGCACTTTCTAAATTAAAATTTTCTTTCCTTTAGTAGTTCAACTCTAGTTAGTCACTCTTTTTTGTAATCTTCTTATCACTCTTTTTGAGGTAACTGGATTGAAATAGGCTTTGGACTGAGGAACATATCCATGGGAAATAAAAACATTTCTATTTAAAATATTCCCTTCATACATATCTAAAAATATGTCTTTATCCTGACTAACACTGCAGAGATGATGACCAAGCTTGGGTTGTTTCAGAGGTAGAGTACAGGGATGGATTTGAGGAAAAGGAATTTTCAGCTGCTCTGCCAATCCCCACCATTCATCATTCCATTTTCATAGGCCAGAGATGGCAGATAAACTGGAGATGGGCTAACATTCATAATAATGTTCCTTGTTAGCTTTATTCCATAATTTTATAAACCATAATGCAAAAACCAGTTCAAATCAGTTATTCCAAAATACTCTGCCTTATCTCATTCTGACTGCTTCTCCTCAATTTATTCTACTGCTCAATAATCTTGGGGTTACATGATCTCATTGCATCTTCTCTCTCCTTTCTCTTAAACCTAAACATCTCTCATATTTCTATCCATGCCACTCCTCTGTTTAAAAACCATCAGTGGCTACTCATTTCCTACAGAATAAATTTTAAACCACTCAGATTTTCAAAACTATTTTCATTCTGACCCAGATTGCCTATATAGTTGATTCCATATTAGAAGCTCTTGTCCTCAATAGCACTAAACAAATAGCTATTCTTTTAGCCCAATCTATGCTTTTCTGGGTCCAGAGTTCTCTTTTCCTAATGGCATGCAGTGCACTCACTAACTCTGTAACATTAAATGTTTACTGTGCCATGCCCATATCCTCTGCAATGGCCTATATGAGCTTTTTAAAGGCACTGGAACATTCAGTGTCTACAATTTCATGTAGTCTACTTTTATATAGTTTTTGCCATGAGGATACACATCAAATTATTACAGTGATGTGTAGGTCACTTTTTCCCTTTCACTGGAAATATGTAAGAAGAAAACAGGTATTTGATGGAACAGCTAAGGAAGAATGATAACATTGTCTCTTACCAGGGTATTTAGAATCAAAGAATAACCATGTGCCGTTTGATACACTTAGCTCTTAGATAATTTCACACATTTCTATGATATATTTCACACATTTCTATTAATCCAATATCTGACCACTGCCCTTCCTGGATTTAATTTTGCTTTCTGGAATGTTGATTTAAAATAAATAAAAAATATTTTATTTTTTCTATGTGACTTGGAGGGTGACAATAACCTTTTTAACATTCTATTCCTCCTATTATACCTGTCCTTTTATTCATATCATAACATCTAGTCATGTGATCTCTTCTCCTGATTTAAATTTTTTTTCTGGCCTTCATTTCCTTTGATGATACAGGTTAGTCAATTATTTTATTTCTAGCAAACCCTAAACCTGATCAGTCTGCGTACTATCCTGGAACAAATTTCTAGAGTCTCTAGTACTAGTATAACTATCAGTATTGGTCCACACTTTACAGAATAAAGGCAGTCTATTGAAAATACCTGTGATCTTTGTCTAAGGTAAAGTAAGGTGAAGTCGCTCAGTCGTGTCCAACTCTTTGCGGCCCCATGGACTGTAGCCTACTAGGCTCTTCCATCCATGGGATTTTCCAGACGAGAGTACTGGAGTGGGTTGCCATTTCCTTCAGATACTTTTTTTTTTTTTTCCCCCTGACCCAAGAAGTCCACTGGTCCAAATTCAGGGCAAACCAGAGTGACAGTCCCCCCAAAGAGACCATCATCCAGTGACATTAGTGATTTGGTATATAAATACCACATAATTCTTGTTCCCTAGTTGGGAGAACCAAGGCATATATTTGATTTTACTCAGACTACCCCTAGAGAAGCTGAGCTTCTAGAGTACACGATGGTAACTGGCTTGACAATGCATACTTAGTTCTCCACTTTTCCCTCTTCCTGTTGTTGTTTCCTACTCCCCTACCCATGATCACCTTCTAAAGAAACAATACTCAGGTACTTGGGTCTCCTTGTGGAAGAACTCAAATCAAGTGAGTTGAAAACAAAAGAGGTCTTAGGAAGTAAACCCTGAGGATGGAGTTGGGGAAAATCAGATCGCTTGCTGACCAGATGATAGTGGAGACTACATTACTGATGTTAAGTAGGGTACTGAAAACCCCTGGCTTGCTGAAGTACTCAGTTCCTAAGACTTTATAAGCAGTATGAATCATGATACTGCTAGAAAGGTATCAAGCAGCTTCATAAATATAAGTACATAAGAGATGTAGGGAATGCTGTTAGATGAATCATGGTGTTGTCTGCTTACCATAAGAGCAGTCAAATCTTAGTCACAAGGCGTGCTTTCTGCTGCAGGTGGTATGATTAACTAGAAAAGTTCAGCACAACTTCTCACACATGGCACATTGTTATCGATCTGCAAATTCATTCCTTCCAATCCCTACTGAGTAGAAGAAGCAGGAGTATTTCACATTCATCTGACCTGGACAGTAGCTTATCTCTGATTGTCCCCCCATGGACATATTTACTCTCTATAGTACAAATAGGATTTACTCGTAGCTCAGTCAGTAAATAATCTGCCTGCAATGCAGGAGACCCAGGTTCGATTCCTGGGTCAGGAAGATCCCCTGGAGAAAGGAATGGCAACACACTCCAGTATTCTTGCCTGGAGAATCCCATGGACAGAGGAGCCTGGCAGGCTATAGTCCATGGTGTCACAAGAGTCAGACACAACTTAGCAACTAAACCACCATAGTGGTTTAGTGTATAATGAAGTGGACCTTCATTATACACATCCCGCACATGAGCACATTAGTGCACTCTACTGACAATATGATAAGAATGAGACCTGGTAAGCCAGAAGTGACAAGTAATCTGGGTATTCTCATGTGAGGACATGTGTGTAAGAAGATGGGAAATAATATTACAAAGATTCAGAGGGCTATCAATTTGTATTATTTAGGGGAGAGGGTTTATTGGTCTGTGACATGCTGAAGCATCCAAGGTAAAGTCATTATGCTTTGTATTATCTATAAAAAAACAACACTTAGTAGGCTTTTAAGTTTTGAAGAGGGCTCATAGCAAATTTTGGGATACATGTTGAACTCATTCAGTAAGTGATTTGTTTACTCTCAGTTTTAAATGGAGCCAGAACAAAGGAATGTGCAGCATGTTAATGTCTCAGTATACATGACCCTCTCTGTTTGATCACTTAAGTCATTAGATCCCATGGTGCTGGAGGTATCTAAGGTAGATTAAAACATTTTATCTGTAAAACATTTAGAGGGTATAGAGTCTCTCATAATCTTAATAGAGTTTTAGTGACAGCTCTAGCAACCTAGGGTTCTGGAGTGATATCATACAATCTACAATCTATGATTATTCACTCTCTGTGAAGTAGCTTTAAGTAGCAACAAAGCCATAGTAAAAACTAAGGACTTGGCAGTATGGCTGAAAATTATTATACAACCAGAGATGCCATCAGGAACTGTGTAATCAGACCCAACAAGTCATGAGATTGATTAAAAATAGTACTAACCATTGTAAAATGGAAATAGCATGTTTCAGATAGGTATGAGAAAGGTCTGGGGAGTATCAGTAAGTTATTGTTCTGAAGAGTATTAACTAGAGTCAGATGGGCTACTGAAGAAAACAAGCATATGACTGTCTTCTTCAGTGAAGGTCAGTCATTTGCTGTCTTCAGCCACCCCAATGGATGCACAATTAACACTTGAAATGGATGAGACATGGAAGCAATATATGGGGCTTCTACTGCAGTATATTGGTCCTGATAGCATCAGAGACTCACCAGAGCCTTAGACAATACTTCCAACTTAGGACTCAAGAAGCCTCCAACTAATATCTTGACATCCTGCATAATATTACCTCAGACTAAGGGTGCATGAGATATAGAAAAATGGCACATGTCCATGAGATACTCTGGTCCTATTGTATACTGCCTTGTCTAGAAACTGACAGATAAATAGAACATGACCTTAAAATACAACCAAGACATTATCAAGACACCCTGTAAGATTTGATGACTATCTTCAAGATGAGTTATAAACTTTTAACTGTTGGCCATTACATAGTTCTGTGATCACAATAGTTTTAAAAAAAAATGAGCTAGGGAAGTAAAGTCTGAAGTAGTAGCTGATTGCACTATCACTCCTCTGAATAACATGTGAAAGTTGTACTTCCAACCTTGTTACCATAGTTGCTAGTGGGCTAGAGATTGCCAGGATCAAGATTGCTGGGAGAAATATCAATACCTTCAGATACACAGATGACACCACCCTTATGGCAGAAAGCAAAGAGGAACTAAAGAGCCTCTTGGTGAAAGTGAAAGTGGAGAGTGAAAAAGTTGGCTTAAAACTCAACATTCAGAAAACTAAGATCATGGCATCTGGTCCCATCAATTCATGGGAAATAGATGGGGAAACGAGGGAAACAGTGACAGACTTTAATTTCTGGGCCCCAAAATCACTGCAGATGGTGACTGCAGCCATGAAATTAAAAGATGCTTGCTCCTTGGAAGAAAAGTTATAACCAACCCAGACAGCATATTAAAAAGCAGAGACATTATTTGCCAACAAAGATCCGTCTAGTCAAGGCTATGGTTTTTCCCGTAGTCATGTATGGATGTGAGAGTTGGACTATAAAGAAAGCTGGGCACCAAAGAATTGTTGCTTTTGAACTGTGGTGTTGGAAAAGACTCCTGAGAGTCCCTTGAACTGCAAGGAGATCAAACCAGTCAATCCTAAAGGAAATCAGTCCTGAGTATTCAGTGGAAGGACTGATGCTGAAGCTGAAACTCCAATACTTTGGCTACCTGATGTTAAGAACTGACTCATTTGCAAAGACCCTGATGCTGCGAAAGATTGAAGGCAGGAGAAGAAGGGGATGACAGAGGATGAGATGGTGGCATCACCGACTTGATGTACATGAGTTTGAGCAAGCTACGGAAGTTGGTGGTGAATAGGGAAGACTGGCGTGTTGCAGTCCATGGGGTAGCAAAAATTCAGACACTACTGAGCAACTGAACTAGAGATTATGGTTATCAAGAATGGATGCTGCTAGCAGGATATGGTTACTTCTAATTTTATAACTACCCCTACATTCTGGTCATAATTAGGAGTGCTCATAGCAGTATATGTAATAGTTATTCACTCTAATTATCATTAGAAAATACAATCTCATTATTTATTGTGAGAAAATATTTGTGCTGATACTAATTTGCTTTAGAAAGGTAGAGTTACAAGAAAACCCAGATATTTACTGGGATGGTACTTCATGCGGGGTAACATTAATACCATAAAAGGATATTTGCAGCCATGACCTAAAAAGAACAAGGTAACTCAAATTTACCATGGATGCATGCTAAGCCACTCAGTCATGTCCAACTCTTTGCAGCTCTGTAGATTGTAGCCCACCAGGCTCCACTGTCCATGGGATTTTCCAGGCAAGAATACTGGAGTGGGCTGCCATTTCCTTCTCCAGGGGATCTTTCCAACCCAGAATCAAACCCCCATTTCTTATGTCCCCTCCTTGGCAGGCAGGTTCTTTTACCACTACACCACCTGGGCATTGTTAACTATAATGTAAAAATAATATCATTTAATGCTTTTCTCCCCAACTTTACCCTTTGTGGATTGTTTTCAAAATTTATAGAAACAATGAATCTAAACATATTTAATAAAAGAATGACATGAAAGCAAAATATGAATGATAACTCTTGTCTTCTACCCTTTATACCATTAGTGAGAAATAACTACCCTCAAATCCCTTTCTAGTGCTTTTGGAAAGTATAGTTTTTAACTTTAAGCAATTTTATAAAGACAGATTTTATAAATATCTTACTTAGATTGTATCTATCATTTACCATTATAAATTATGAAGAATTTTCAAAATTTGGTACCAGTCACTGTATTTTTAAAAAAGTATTTAATGAAATACAAGAATCTGTTTCCTAGAGCTTGATGCATGCATGACTAAAGGGTAGATTAGAGGGTAGTGGGTGAGTTGATAAGTGACTGGATAGATAGATAGATGGGCAGATTCTTTAGACTTCTTAATAAACCTTTTTTTTGAAAGGGAGACACATCAGATATATTATCAGACCCTACTTGGAATTAGATTCAGTATTGGTCTTGAATGTCTTTTCTCTTAGTTAATCTAAGAACTTTGTCAGTAATTCCTAATATATCCTGAATTTTTTCTTTCTGGCCTTAATAATCCACCTTACAAATATATTCAAGTCCCTTTTATATTAAAACTTTAAAATAGAATTTTTCGTTTGTCCTAAATGCTTTCTAGATACTGCTCTAATACTTCCCCATCTTATTTAAGTTTCTTAAAAGTTAGTCCACTTCAGATCTTATAAAATCTGTATTCTTGACTTCCTGATGTTCAGCTTCTGAATTTCATTATGCCTTTTACTTAGCGGTCACTGGAATAATTAATGACCAAATTCAACATTTGCTTGTGAATTCTTATTTCTTCTTTCAGTATTTGACTTAGTATATAGATCTAACTTTTAAAAAATACTGTCCATCTTAGCTTCTAGAGTGAAGATAAACATGCTCTCCCTGATCAGCTATCTTTATTTGGACTTTTTCCTAACTTTGTTACTCATATCTACAGTTAGTGTGCCTTGGGTTGGAACAGTTCTCTTTCCTTTGACCTTCTAAATAGTCACCTTGTACAAATTTATATACTCCAAAAATGTATATTAATTACCAGAATCTGATGAACCTTAAATCTCTATATTGTTGTTGCTCAGTTGCTAAGTCATATCTGACTTTTTGTGATGCCATGGAATGCAGCACACCAGGCTCCTCTGTCTTTCACTATCTCCTGCAGTTTGCCCAAATTCATGTCCACTGAGTCGATGATGCCATCCAACCATCTCATCTTCTGCCACCCCCTTATCCTTCTGCCCTCAGTCTTTCCCAGCAGCTGGGTCTTTTCCAATGAATAATCTCCTGGTATCAGGTGGCCCAAGTTTTACAGCTTCAGCATCAGTCCTTCCATTGAATATTGAGGGTTGATTTCCTTTAGGATTGACTGGTTTGATCACCTTGCTGTCCAAGGGGGTCTCAAGAGTCTTCTCCAGCACCACAATGAGAATGCATCAATTCTATGGCACTGAGCCTTCTCTGTGGTCCAACTCTCAAATCTATACATGACTACTGGAAAAACCATAGCTTTGCCTGTATGGACCTTTGTTGTCAAGGAGATGTCTCTGCTTTTTAATATACTGCAGATATAATTGTATCTTGTAGAAGTAATTCAATAAATGGTCCCTACCCTTTCCAATATTCCTATCCCTTGGTTATTCAGTTAAACACTAATCCAGGTACTGTTGTGAAGGGATTTTACAGATATAATTGAATTCTAAAGTCAACCTTAAATTACGAATTAACTAAATTGGTCTGGTCTAATCACATGAGCCTATAAAAGCAGAGACTGCCTTGCTTTGGAGCAGAAAAGGAAGGTAGATGCAGCAGCTGCAGCAGAACTTAAGTATATCTGAAGCATGAGAAAGACTTAGTACATATTGCATTCTTTGACTATGGGGATGAAACATGGAAAGGAATGCAGGCAGTATCTGAGCAGGGAGAAGCTCCCAGCTGCTAGCAAGGAAACAGGGGCCTAAGACCTACAGCCACAAGAAACAGAATTAAATCAACAGGAGGAATGAGCTTGTACTCAGAGTTTTCCTCAGATCTTTCAGTAAAGAGCCCAGATAGGTACACCTTAATTTGGAGGCATGTAAGACCCAATCCAGCCACTTGAAACCTAGACTTCTGAACTACTTAATGTTGACCTTAGAACAATGCAGGGATTAACAAGGTGCAAACAGGGTCTACTCTTAAGTTAAATGTTGAGATGTAGTCCCTTCCTAGCTACAGTTCTGTATTTGTAGATTTAATTGACTAGGAATTATGTAGACATGCAGTATTTACTATTGAAAAACAACAGCATTTAAGAGTGGACCAGCTCAGTTCAAATCCCTGTTATTCCATAGGTTAGCTGTAAGTTAATAGAGTTGTTTTAAGCCACTGTTTAAATTTCTGCGCAACAATAAAAAACTAATACATGTGCCATTCCCATGCATTTCTATATTATCCCCCCTTCCTGTCTCTGACAAAAGGAGATAATTTTTTAAAGTAAATAAGATAATGGTTAGCCACATGCACTTCAGATTTACAAAGCCTGAAACTTGAACATCGATAGCTTCTGAGACTTGGCATCAGTAAATTAGCATTAATATTAGTAGTAATATCATCAATTAATTGTGACATTATATGCTCATTAATCAAGTTAGAAACTAGCTTCTCCAAATAAATTGAATTTACTAATTTAACATAAAATACATAGACATGCATGTGTAGTTTTATCCATTTATCATTGTCCTCATATTCTTAATTCAGGTTATACTGTCTCTTATTTAGAGTAGTATAAAAATCTCAAATGAGGTGCTGACTCTCCAAATGCAGTCACAATGTCTATGAGAAATTTCAACCTAATAACTCAGCCATTCTTTTACTGGAAATTCTTACATTCCTTTCTGTTGTCTACAGTAAAAGCCTAGCTTCTAAATATTTAATATAAATTCCTCTGTGTTCTTCTTTCTCAGTTTCCTCTCTAGGAACTCTCCACTTTCCTCCACCACCAGATACTGTAATACTTATATCGCAAAGTATCATGTTTGAATCTTTTTCATACTATTTCATGAATCTGATGAGAAATTCTCAATTCCTTCATCTGGGTAATTTTTATTTCTAACCAAGTATCTGAGGTGAGGTACTTCTAAAACTACTCATTCATGGGACCAAATTGTTTAGAGATGAAGCACTGGTATTGGTGTTTTCATTTTCTACTTCTCTGTAGGTGATTCTTGTAAGCACAGGATTGGAAAGTGCTAGTGCAACTAAACTGAAGTAGACCTAGGCATCCCTCAGATGCGTAAGGGTCATTCATTGCTTTCAGTCTCGATACTAAATTCATTGGATCTGCTTTTTCCAACAAATCACAGAAACCTTAAAAGCAGGGGTAAAATGGTTCTGAAATGTCAATTGTTTCATCTCAGTGATCTGTAATCTCTCATCTGTCTTATTCACTGATCCACTGATTTTTTCCCCTTTTTTGTATAGGTGAAACTTCCTACTACATTCAGTCATTAGTATATGCACTAATACTTAAATGCTTACTATTTGACCAGGGTCCTAGGCTTTGGGTCTGGAACTGGCCATACACTATGGGAAAAGAACAGAAATATGGACCTAACTGTGCCTTGTGTGTGTGTTAGTTGCTCAGTTATGTCTGAATCTTTGTAAAGACATGGACTGTAGCTCTCCAGGCTCCACTGTCCATGGAATTCTGCAGGCAAGAATACTGGAGTCAGTTGCTCTTCCCTTTTCCAAGGGATCTTCCCAACTCAGGAGGTGAACCTGTATCTCCCGCATTGCAGGTGGATTCTTTACCATCTGAGCCACCAGGGAAGACCCCAACTGTGCCATAGAGGAACATTATGAATATAATTGATCTGTTTTATCCTCAGGAGTTCTAGTGATTTTTGACGTCTTGATATCACTCATTATTATGTAATTAACTTAGCCTTGGTAATGAGTAATGAGCATGACTTTGATATTTAAGGATTAACAAAACTGAAGCATTCTAATTAGGGACATGAATGGTATTAACATTGTTATAATTCAGTAAATCTTATGTTGCCCAGAAAAATGTGGTAAATCTTAAAATCACATGGGAAGAATATTTTTAGACCAGATTTTAAAATAAGGCATATTTGCCTTATTACAGTCATACTACTTACATGAATCTTGTATTCAGTTTGTTGTTGCTCAGTTGCTCAGTTGTGTCCAACTCTTTGCGGACCCATAGACTATGGCACTCCATAGTCCTTGACCATCTGTCCTTGACCATCTTTCCTTGACCATCTCCCAGAGCTTGCTCAAACTCATGTCCATTGAGTTGGTGATGCCATCCAACCATCGCATCCTCTATCATCCCCTTCTCTTCCTGCCTTCAGTTTTTCCCACTATCAGGGTCTTTTCTAATGAGTTGTCTCTTTGCATCAGATGGCCAAAGTGTTGGAGTTTCAGCTTCAGTTCTTCCAGTGACTATTCAGAGTTGATTTCCTTTAGGATTGACTGGTTGGATCTTGTTACAGTCCAAGGGACTCTCAAGAGTCTTTGCCAATGACACATTTCAAAAGCATCAATTCTTTGGCACTCAGTATTCTTTATGGTCCAATTCTCACATCCATACATGACTACTGGAAAAGCCATAGCTTTGACTATAAGGACCTTTGTTGGTAAAGTAATGTCTCTGCTTTTTAATATGCTGTCTAGGATTGTTACAGCTTTTCTTCCAAGGAGCAAGCATCTTTTAATTTCATGACTGCAGTCACCATCTGCAGTGATTTTTGAGGCCAAGAAAATAAAATCTGTCACTGTTTCCATTGTTTCCCCATCTATTTGCCATGAATTGATGGGACCACATGCCATGATCTTAGTTTTTTGAAAGTTGAGTTTTAAGCCAGCCTCTTCACTTTCTTCTCTAACGTCCATCAAGAGACTCTTCAGTTCTTCACTTTCTGTACTGTGCAGTAAATAAGCAGGGTGACAATATACAGCCCGACATACTCCTTTTCCTATTTGGAACCAGTCTGTTGTTCCATGTCCAGTTCTAACTGTTGCTCCTTGACCTGCACACAGATTTTTCAGGAGGCAGGTTGGGTGGTCTGGTATTCCCATCTCTTGGAGAATTTTCCACATTTTTTTGTGATCCATACAGTCAAAGGCTTTAGCATTGTCAAAGATGCAGAAAAAGATATATTTCTGGAATTCTCTTGCTTTTTCTATGATCCAGTGGGGGTTGGAAATTTGATCTCTGGTTCCTCTGTCTTTTCTAAGTTTTCCTTGAACATACTGGAGTCTTTGGTTCATGTACTGTTGAAGGCTTGCTTGGAGAACTGTGAGCTTTATTCTGCTAGCATGTGAAATAAGTGCAATTCAGTGGTAGTTTGAGCATTCTTTGGCATTGCCCTTCTTTGGGACCAGGATGAAAACTGATCTTTTCCAGTCCCATGTTGCATTTTCCACAAATGCTGGCATATTGAATTCAGTCTACATGACCTTCTACACAGCTAAGATTTTAAAATTCTGTTTTCTTAAAGTTCTTTCCATAATTTCTTTATGGGATATGTTTAAATAAAGGGAACATTAGTTTTCTTAAAGTTTGACTTGAAAGTTTTTGTAATATCTTCCAAATTCAGCTATTTTATATTTTTCTTTTATCTCTTTTTGATTATTACCATGATCACAAAAAATGGGTAGAGAAGGAAATGACTCTCAAAACTTTAAGATAGCTAATTTTATTTATTTTGACTTATTTATAATTGCTACTGGAAATAATTTGCCAGTAACAGAATTAAACAGTGCTCTCAAATAATATATTAAAGGTTATATTTTCTTTTATTTGCTCTAACTGACAAAGATGAGATTTCCTACAAAGTTCAAGAGAGATTATATTTGTCATGACATTTGGATTGTTAGTTGGGTCACTGCAACCAGATGAATAGTGTTTATTCTACGGAGTAGATATAACAATTTATTTTCCCCATCTGATCAAGATACTGAGAAAAGAAAGTTTAGGAACTAAAATGCATTGTCTTTTTTTATGTGTCCTCCACCCCAGTTGATAGATAGCTATCCCTCTCTAGAAATAGAAATCTATAAATACCTGTCTATTCATCCATATAGATAATCTTGATATCTTGATCTCTGTATATACATCTGTGTATGGATGTATTGATCTACTTATATATGTAGGTAGATATAGATAGTACTGGTATTAGTGGTATTAGCATTAATGGATAAATAAGGAGATAAAATTATATAGACACTATTTTCAAACATACTATTTTAAAACATATATCAATAATTAAGAGTCTGTAAGTTCTTACATATCCATAGTATCCAAAGAGAAATTTGTTGCTAAAATATCAAAGTATATTTAAAAATCTACACCTACTGCTGTTTTATGTACATAGTATTACAAGATGTATTTTTTATTTTTAGTAATTAGATCTAATTTAAAAGCATCATTTATCATAGAAAATATTAGCCTTATCAAATAATATGTACTTTCTTGTAAATATGTATCAGATTATTCATATTTGGCATAGAAAGTTTTTTCTTAATATCTTTAAAAACCATTTGTACCTATTTAACTTTATCTATATGACTTGAAATAAATGTGTAAGATAATAATCATTACATTTATAAAGTTACTAATCATTCCATTAGATAACACTTGGGATCTTAATGTGTAGCTGCCATTTAAAGTATGTATTATCTGTGTATGTGTGTATATATACATATATATGTATATACACATATATATATTTACATGTATGAACTCATTCAATTATCACAAGCCAAATTTATAAATCAGGAATCTAAGAACAAATAAATGAGGTCATACACACATAAAGTGATAGAGTTGGAACTGATTAATCCCAACAAGTTACTTTCCAAGGCAGAATTGTTGCTACTAATTTAGAAAACCCACAAAGGATAAACCATTTTTCTTCATTAAAATATTTTAATTAACAGTATACTACTATCAAGAAAGTCTTAATTAATCAACAAAGAGTTGAATATGAAAATGTTTTTACTGTAGTATTTTCAAAATACATATGCTCTAAGTTGTATTAGTTTAGTGAGCATGCACAAGACATCTGACATAGGGCAAATAGATTCAGCAAATCTGAAGTGCTTTACACACATTGTAAGGCAACATTTTATGGGACAACGTGTGCATCTTTTTTTTTCCCCCCAGTTTTAACATGAAAATACAAAATATCTATGTGCCTAGTAAGTGTTTCAACATTTTTGAAAGCAAAATTGGCGTAATTAAATAAAACAGATCAACATGATTGAAATTTTAAAAACTACTTCTTACAGTGACTGATAAAACATAAATGAATAGCAATAACAATATGGACAATGTGAGCAAAGCTATCAACCAAGCTAGACAAATTGACATTCATGGAACACTATAAGAACTGTTAAAGAGGAGGGCAGTCCAAAGATGGCGGAGAAATAGGATGGGAGACTACTTTCTCCCCCATGGGTTCATCAAAAGATCATTTGAATGCTGCGCAACTTCCACAAAACAATTTCTGAACGCTGGTGGAGGATACCAGGCACCCATAAAGTCAACCCATTCTCTTCAAAAGGAGATAGGACAAATAGAAAAAAACAGAGACAAAAGAGTTAGGGATGGAGACCTGTCCTGGGGAGAGAGTCGTGAAGGAAGAGTTTCCACACAGTAGAAACCCTCTCACAGGCGGGTCTGTGGGGAGTTTTGGAATCTCAGAGGGCAACGTAACTGGGAGGGGAAAGAAAAAAAAAAAAAAGCCACAGAATATGCACCTAACCTCAACTGCCAGCAGACAAATAGCCCAGGCGCTTGAATCTGCCACTGGTGAGCAGGGGCTGGACAGGGAGACATGGACTGCATAATCAGTTTTTAGAGTAAGGACAGGGCCTGAATACCCTGAGGGCAATCTGAGGGAAGCTAATGTGGCCTAACAACTCAAACTGTGGGATCATCAGAGAGAGAAAAAGAGAACTTTCCCATGAAAGGTTCTAATGCATAGCCTGGCCCACTCACAGAACAAAAGAATGAGTGAATACCAAAAGAGAGAGGCAGGCATGTGACAGCCAGAGTCAGAAGGCAAGGGGCTGCTGCAATCTCAGCCCCAGAGACAGAATCTTCTGGCAAACTGTGAGCAGGGTCCCAGTTGCTAACCATGTCTTCCTGGGATCCTGGATGGTTGACATCCACCAGGAGGGTCGCACCCTGAGATCCGCTACCCAGAGGAGACACATGGCACCCCTGAGATGGTTGCGGCACACCCAGTAAACCAAGGCACCAGGACCAGGGAGGTGATTGAGACGCACGTGCCACCTGGGACAGTGTGCTCACTAAGCACCTGGTTTCCTGAGCTGCTTGGACCTGGGAAGCGCACAAAACACAGGCCCAGCCCAGTCTGTGCCCTTGTGGAGTACCTGAGAACCTGAGCCACTTAGTCCTGGGAAGTGCACGAAATGCAGGGCCTGCTTTGGACACTTCCCTTGCAGAGTACCCGGGAGCATAAGCAGTGTAGACCCAGGAAGCACACATAGCCTTGAACTGTGGCAAACCCAGTGTGGTCTCTGCACTGCACACACTCCCCACACATGCCAGCGATATTTGTTTGCTGTGTCTCTCCCTCCCCACAACACAACTGAACAAGTGAGCCTAAATAAGTGACCACTTTCACCCCCTTGTGTCAGGATGGAAAGCAAACAGAATCCAACAACATATTAAAAAGATTACACATCATGACCAAGTGGGCTTTATCCCAGGGATGCAAGGATTCTTCAGTATTTGCAAATCAATCAATGTGATACACCACATTAACAAATTGAAAGATAAAAACCATATGATTAACTCAATAAATGCAGAGAAAGCCTTTGACAAAATTCAACACACATTTATGTTAAAAACTTTGCAGAAAGCCAGCATAGAAAGAATATACCTCAACATAATTAAAGCCATATATGATAAACTCACAGAAAACATTATCCTTATTGGCAAAAAATTAAAAGCATCTCCCCTAAAGTCAAGAACAAAACAAGGGTGCCCACTCTCACTACTATTCAACATAGTTTTGGAAGTTTTAGCCACAGCAATCAGAGAAGACAAAGAAATAAAAGGAATCCAGATAAGAAAAGAAGTAAACTCTCACTGTTTGCAGATGACATGATCCTCTACATAGAAAACCTCTACATAGAAAATTACTAGAGCTAATGAATGAATATAGTAAAGTTGCAGGATACAAAATTAATGCACAGCAATCCTTTGCATTCCTATACACTAATGATGAGAAAAAGAGAAATTAAGAAAACAATCCCATTCACCATTGCAATGAAAAGAATAAAGTATTTAGGAATAAATTTACCTAAAGAAACAAAAGACCTAGATATAGAAAACTATAAAACACTGATGAAAGAAATCAAAGAGGACACAAATAGGTGGAGAAATATACCATGTTCATGGATTGTAAGAATCAATGTAGTGAAAATGAGCATATTGTACAAAGCAATCTGTAGATTCAATGCAATCCCTATCAAGCTACCAATAAGATTTTTCACAGAACTAGAACAAATAATGATTTGTATGGAAATACAAAAAACCTCGAATAGCCAAAGCAATCTTGAGAAAGAAGAATGGAACTGGAGGAATCAACCTACCTGGCTTCAGACTGTACTACAAAGCTACAGTCATCAAGACAGTATGATACTGGCACAAAGACAGAAATGTAGATCAATGGAACAAAATAGAAAGCCCAGAGATAAATCCACATACCTATGGATGCCTTATCTTTGACAAAGGAGCAAAAATATACAATGAAGAAAAGCAAATCTCTTTAACAAGTGGTGCTGGGAAAACTGGTCAACCACCCATAAAAGAATGAAAACTAGAACACTTTCTAACACCAAACACAAAGAAAAACTCAACATGGATTAAAGATCTAAATGTAAGACCAGAAACTATAAAACTCCTAGAGGAAAACATAGGCAAAACACTCTCCAACATAGATCACAGCAGGATCCTCTATGAGACACCTCCCAGAGTAATGGAAATAAAAGCAAAAATAAACAAATGGGACCTAATTAAACTTAAAAGCTTTTGCACAACAAAGGAAACTATAAGCAAGGTGAAAAGACAGCCTTCATAATGGGGGAAAATAATAGCAAATGAAGCAACTGACAAAGAATTAATCTCAAAAATATACAAGGAGCTCGTGCAGCTCAACTCCAGAAAAATAAACCACCCAATCAAAAAATGCACCAAAGAACTAAACAGACATTTCTCCAAAGAAGACATACAGATGGCTAACAAGCACATAAAAAGATGCTCAATATCACTCATTATTAGAGAAATGCAAATCAAAACAATGAGGTACCACCTTACACCAGTCAGAATGACTGCCATCAAAAAGTCTACAAACAATAAATGCTGGAGAGAGTGTGGAGAAAAGGAAACCCTCTTATACTGTTCATGGGAATGCAAACTAGTACAGCCACTATGGAGAACAGTGTAGAAATTCCTTTAAAACCTGGAAATAAAACTGCCATGACACAGCAATCCTAATGCTGGGCATACACAATGAGCAAACCAGAATTGAAAGAGACACATGTACCCCCAATGTTCATCACAGCACTGTTTACAATAGCTAGGACATGGAAGCAAACTAGGTGCCCATCAGCAGATGAATGGATAAGAAAGTTGTGGTAAAAATGGAATATTACTCAAATATTAAAAAAAAAACAACACACATCTGGGATGTTTCGAGAGAACAGCATCGAAACATGTATATTATCTATGGTGAAACAGATCACCAGCCCAGGTTGGATGCATGAGACAAGTGCTCAGGTCTGGTGCACTGGGAAGACCCAGAGGGTCTGGCTTTGAGTGGGATCGGGTACAGAGGGAGGTGGGAGGGGGTATCAGGATGGGGAATACATGTAAATCCATGGCTGATTCATGTCAATGTATGACAAAACCCACTACAATATTGTAAAGTAATTAGCCTCCAACTAATAAAAATAAATGAAACACACACACACACACACACACACACACACATCTGAGTCAGTTCTAATGAGGTGGATGAATGGATGAAACTGGAGCCTATTATACAGTGAAGTAGGTCAGAAAGAAAAACACCAATACAGTATATTAACACATATATATATGGAATTTACAAAGATGGTAATGACGACCCTATATGCAAGACAGCAAAAGAGACACAGGTGTAAAGAACAGACTTTTGGACTCTGTGGGAGAAGGCGAGGGTGGGATGATTTGAGAGAATAGCACTGAAACATGTCTATTACCATATGTGAAATAGATGACCAGTCCAAATTCAATGCATGAAACAGGGCACTCAAAGCCAGTGCACTGGGACAACACAGAGGGATGTGAGAGGGTGTTTCGTGTTGGGGGACACATATTCACCCGTGGCTGATTCAAGTCAATGTATGGCAAAAACCACCACAATATTGTAAAGTAACTAGCCTCCAGTTATAATTAAACCCATTTTAAAAAAGAAACAAAGGGACTCTCCTCTTAATAAAGAGAGAAAATTACATCCTCCCTCCCCCCCCCAAAAAGGAACTGTTAAAGAGAATATTTGTTTTTCAACAGACCCACATTTACCAAGGTAGACCAAATAAAAAGTCAATCAAATAACAAATCAGTAATTCAATCCATAAAATTTAAAATATCAAAATATAACAGTATGTGCTCTGATTATTGCTTAGTAAAATTGCCTACCAATGATGATAAATATATCTAGTGTATCAATAAATTTTTGAACTAAAACACATATAGCAACAGTGTATCAAAAAATAAAATACCTGAGAAATTATAAAGCATTTCAAGTCGAGTCACGAAAATACAGCCCATCTGAATTTGTGAGACCAGATTAAGCATTGCTTAGAAGAAAATTTTTACCACAAAGTTCCCATTTTGTAAAAAAAGAAATGTTTAAAAGCAATGATAGATGTTTCTACATTAAGTAAGTTTTTAAGAAAGCAATCTACCCATAGTAAATGCAAGGAAAGAAATGGTTGGTAATAATAAAAGCACTTATAAATGAAATAGAAGAGAAAATATTTTAAGGGAAAACAAAGGCAAGCAGTAGCTATTTGGAAAGGAAAATAAATCTGGTAAATTGTTGACTAGATCAGTAGGTAATCACACAAGCACAAGTTATTAATTAGGAGGAACAAATGAGAGAAAATCATTACAGATAATTCAGACATTAAAAGAATAATGGTGATCTCTGAGCAACATTAAGTCAACAAAACAGATAACATATTTAATGGATGAAAATCTAAAATAAATTTCAAAAACTTCAGAGAAACAATGTCCCAAAACTGATTAAAAATGTAGAATTTTTGATTAACCTTATACTTTTTAATCATTTAATTTTTACCCATAAAGCTTTTTATAAAGAGTATATTAACATGACTTCATAGATTTAATCCTAAGTGAGAGAATACTTACTCATTTTTTGAGAACAGCATATCTGTGACATTCAAGACTATATAGATGTTATAAGAAACTTCAGACATTTTAAGTCTGAAGATCCTCCACAAAAGAGTAGTATATATGACAATATATCATTAAGCTGAATTTGTACACAGGAATGCAATATTTTTTCAATATTTGAGAAGCAATATGATTCACTATATTAACAGAATAAAAGCAACTCACAAAATCTTCTCAATGAGTGCAAATAAAGCATTCACAATACTAAAAATCTATTCATGTTTTTTTTTTTCCCCATTTATTTTTATTAGTTGGAGGCTAATTACTTTATAATAGTGTAGTGGTTTTTGTCATACATTGACATGAATCAGCCATGGATTTACATGTATTCCCCATCCCGATCCCCCCTCCCACCTCCCTCTCTACCCGATCCCTCTGGGTCTTCCCAGTGCACCAGGCCTGAGCACTTGTCTCATGCATCCAACCTGATCTGGTGATCTGTTTCACCCTAGATAAATATACATGTTTCAATGCTGGTTTTTAAAAATCAGTCAACTAGGAATAGAATAGCCATTTAACAAAATATTGAAATATAGTTGATTTACAATGTTGTATTTCATTTCTGCTGTATAGAAAAATGACTCAGTTGTATACACACACACACTTTCCCATTATGGTTTATTACAGGATATTAACAATAGTTTCCTGTCTTATACAATAGGACCTTGTTGTTTATCCATCCTATATACAATAGTTTGAATCTGCTAATTCCAAACTTCCAGTCCTTCCATCCCCTAACCCGACCTTGGCAACCACAAGTCTCTTATCTGTATCTATGAGTCTGTGTTTGCTTTGTAGATATGTTCATTTGTGTCAGATTTTAGTTTCCACATATATTTGATAAGATATGGCATTTGTATTTCTCTTTCTGACTTACTTTGTTAAGTATAATAATCTCTATATTATTACTATAGAGATTATATACATTTATTATATTACTATATATGCTATTACTATATTACTATATCTCCATGCATATTACTGCAAATAGCAATTATTTCATTCTTTTTAATGGCTGCAGATTGTAAGTATATACCACATAATCTTTATCCAGTCATCTGTTGATAGACATTTAGCTTACTTTCATGTCTTGGCTATCGTAAATAGTGCTGCTATGAACATAATGGATACATGTATCTTTTCAAATTATAGTTTTGTCTGGGCATATGCCCAGGAGTAGGATTACTGGATCATATGACACTTTATTTTTACTTTTTAAGAAACCTCTATACTGTTTCCCATAGTGGCTGCACCAGTTTACATTCCCAACAAACTTATACGAGCTTTCCCTTTTCTCCACACCATCTCCACCATTTGTTATGCATAGACTTTATAAAAATGGCTATCTAGCTGCTGCGTGGTAGTTTTGATTTGCACATCTATATTAACTAGTGATGATGAACATATTCTCATGTGCTTTTTGGTCATCTGTGTGTCTTCTTTGGAGAAATGTCCATTTAGGTCTTCTGCCCATTTTTAAAAGTTATTTTAATTGGATGATAGTTGCTTTACAATGTTATGTTTGTTTCTGGCATACATAACTATGAATCAGTCATAGGAGTACAAATGTCCCCTCCCTCTTGAACCTCCCTCCCCCATCCCGTCCCATCCCTCCCCTCTAGATTGTCACAGAACACCAGGCAGAGGTCCCTGTGTTATACAGCCTCTTCCCATTAGTTATATATTTTACACATAGTGATGTATGTGTTTCAATGCTACTCTCTCAATTCGTCCCACCCTCTCCTTCTCCCACTGTATCCACAAATCTGCTCTCTATGTCTGAGTCTCTACTCCTGCCCTGCAAAATAGCTTCATCAGTACCATTTTTCTAGATTCCATATATATTTGCCTTAATATATGATATTTGTTTTTCTCTTTTTGACTTACTTCATTCTGTAAGACAAGATCTAGGTACATCCACATCACTAGAACTGACTCAAATGTGTTCCTTTTTATGGCTGAGTAATTAATATTCCATTGTATATATGTACCACAACTTTCTTATTTATTCATCTGTCAGTGGGCATCTAGCTTGCTTCCATGTTCTGGCCTTTGTAAATACTGGTGGAATGAACATTGGGGTACATGTCTTTATCATGTACCTTTCATGTATCTTTTTCAATTAAGGTTTTCTCAGGGTACATGCCCAGCAGTGAGATTAGTGGGTCATATGGTAGTTTTATTCCTAGTTTTTCAAGAAATCTCTACACTGTTCTCCATAGTGGCTGCATCAATCAATTTACATTCTCACCAACAGTGTAAGAGGGTTCCCTTTTCTCCACATCCTCTCCAGCATTTATTGTTTGTAGAACTTTTTTTTTTTTTTTTATGATGATGGCCATTCTGACTTATGTGACATTTTGCCTCATCATAGTTTTGATTTACATTTCTCTAATAATTAGCAATGTTGAGAATTTTTTCATGCATTTATTAGCCATATGGATATCTTCTTTAGAGAAATGTCTGTTTAAGTCTTCTGCCTATTTTTTTGATGAGATTGTTTGCTTTTTTATGAATTGTAGGAATTGTTTGTATACATATTTTGAAAATTAAGTCCTAGTTGATCACATCATTTGCAAATATTTTCTCTCAGTCCACAGGTTCTTTTCATTTTGTTTGTAGTTTTCTTTGCTGTGCAAAAGTTTATAAGTTTAAGTCACATTTGTTTATTTTTGGTTTTATTTCTATTGCTTTGGGAGACTGACCAAAGAAAACACTGGTACAATTTACATCACAGGAGGTTTGCCTATGCTCTCTTCTAAGAGATGTATGTCATGTCCTATAGTTGAATCTTTTAGCCATTTTGAGCGAATATTTGTGTATGGTGTAAGAGTGTGTTCTAGCTTCATTGATTTACATGCTGCTGTCCAACATTCCCAATAGCATTTGCTGAAGAGATTATCTTTTCACCATGGTATATTCTGGCCTCGTCTGTCAAATATTAATTGTTCACAAGTGTTGGGTTTACTTCTGAACTTTGTATTCTGTTCTCTTGGTGTGTCTGTTTTTGTGCCAGTAACAATCTGTTTTGATTACTGTAGCTCTGTAGTATTGTCTGAAGTCTGGGAGCATTACGTCTCCTGCTTTGTTCTTTTTCTCAGTATTTTGACAATTCTGGGTCTTTTTGATTCTATATAAATTTTAAGGCTGAGTTTTCTAGTTCTGTGAAAATTGCCATGAGCATTTTGATAGGTATTACATTAAAACTGTAGATTGCTTTGGGTACATTGACAGTTTTAACAATATTAATTCTTCCAATCCAAGAGCTTGTGCTATCTTTCCATTTGAGTTATATTCAGTTTCCTTTATTAATTTTAGGTAGTTTTAAGCATATAAGCCTTTCACCTCCTTGTTGAGGTTTATTTCTAAATATTTTTATATGGTTTTACATTCCATTTTGATATTTCATTGTTAGTATAAAGAAATGTAATTTATTTCTATATGTTAGTTATCTCTACTATCTTGCTGAATTTATCAGTTCTAGTAGTTTATATGTGGAGTCTTTAGGATTTTCTTTCTAGAGTATCATGTCATCTGCATATAATGACAATTTTACCCTTTCCCTACCAACCTGAATATCTTTTATTTCTTTCTCTTATCTGATTACTATGGCTAGGACTTCTAATACTATGTCAAAAAGAAGTGCTGGAGTGGACATACTTATCTTGTTCCAGATTTTAGCAGGAAGACTTTCAGCTTTTCAGCATTGAGTATTATATTGGCTATAGATTTGTCATAGGTAGCTTTTATTATGTTGAGATATGTTCCTTCTATACCCACTTAAGGATTTTTATCATGAATTGATGTTGAATTTTATGAAATACCTTTTTCTTTCTCTCATCTATAGAGGTGATCATGTGCTTTTGTCTTCTGTTGATGTGGTGTATCACACTGTTTGATATTCATATGTTTATCAATCCTTGTGGCCAGGAATAAATCCAACTTGGTCATGGTATACAATCTTTATTATGTGTTATTAGATTTGGTTTGCTAATATTTTCTTGAATGTTTGCATCTATATTCATCAAATATATTGGCCTCTAATTTTATTTTTTGGTAGTATCTTTGTCTGATTTTAGTATCAGAGTAATGGGGGCTTTATAGAATATCTTCGGGAGTATTTCTTCCTCTTTAATCTTTTGAAAGAGTTTGAAAAGGATGAAAGTAAGTTCTTTGTGTGTATGTTGTAGAATTTGCCTGTGAAGCCATCTGACCCTGGACTTTTATTACCTGTCTGTTCAAGTCATATATTCTTGATTCAGTTTGGTGGGCTCTTTGTTTCTCAAACATTGTCCATTTCTTCTACCTTGTCAAATTTATTGGCATATAATTGTTCATATATACTTTTATAATTTTTGTTATTTCTATAATATCAGTTGTGACTTCTTCTCTTTAATTTTTTACTTTATTTATTTGGTCCTTCTCTCTTTTTGGTGATCCTGAACAGAGGTTTGTCAATTTTGTTTACCCTTTCAAAGAATCACTTCTTGCTTTTATTGGTTTTTTTCCCCCTATTTTTATCTCTTATCTGTTTCTTCATTGATATTTGTTATTTCCTTCCTTCTGAAAACTATAGGATTTTTTTCCTCTTCTTTTTGTAATTATTTTAGGTGGTAGGTTAGATTGTTTGAGATTTTTCTTGCTTCTTAAAGAAGACATGTGTCACTAAAGCCTTCTTCTTAGAATTGCTTTTGTTGCATCCCATAGATTTTTGTATTGTTGTGTTTTCATTGTCACTTGCAATAAGGTGTTTTTTTTTCTCTTTTATATAATCAATTAACTTTTTTTTTTAACTACCCTGTTGTTTAATCTCCATGCAATTGTTTTCTCTCTCTCTCTTTTTTTTCCCCATGATTGATTTCTAGTTTCAGACCATTGTGGTCAGAAAAGATACTTGAAATAATGTCTATACTCTTAAATTTGTAGAGGCTGGTTTTTTTTGCTCTAGTATGTTGTTAATTTCAGATAATATTACATGTGCACTTGAAAGGAACATGTATTCTACTTTTTTTGGATTTAGTGTCTTGAAAATATCAACTAAGTCTAAATCTTCTATTGTATCACTTAGGATCTCTGTTGCCTTGTTGATTTTCTGTCTTGAAGATCTATCCATTGATGTGAGTGGAGTATTAAAGTATCCTATTTTTATTGTATTCCTGTCAGTTTCCTTTAGGATGAACTGGTTGGATCTCCCTGCAGTCCAAAGGACTCTCGAGTCTTCTCCAGCACCACAGTTCAAAAACATCAATTCTTTGGCCCTCAGCCTTCTTTGTGGTCCAACTTTCACATCTATACATACTATTGGAAAAACCACAGCTTTGACTATATGGACCTTTATCAGCAAAGTGGTGTCTCTGATTTTAAATATGCTGTCTAGGTTTGTCATAGCTTTTCTTCCAAGGAGCAAGCATCTTTGAATTCCATGGCTGCAGTCACCATTCGCAGTGATTTTGGAGACCCCCAAAATTCTTTTAGTATTTTCATTATCTCCTTTTTGAACTCAGTGCCTATGATACTGAAGAGACAGCTTTCATTGTTTATTACTTTAGGGGAATCATCTTGATGCTTTAATTGAGAGTGGCTCCTCTAATTCTTTTTTTTTTTTTTTTTTTTTCTAATTCTTCATTATACTATTTCCCTTGTTCTATTAGTTTAGGAGAAACAATTATCTAGAGTGGTCTTGGAGGACTATTTTTATGTGCAAATTTCACTCTGTAACCTGTATGAGTTTAATATTTGTCGGTGCAAGAGCTGTTTTTAACATGAATGCCTGCCACCTCTTTCCTTACTGTAAGCTGGTTGTTATCCCCTTGGTGATGTGGTGACCAGATCTTGCGCTGAATGTTGAGTGGGTCTTCCTCTGAGCTCTTTGGTTGTCACCATCATCTCAGGGACAGGGTCTGCTCCCTAGTTGTTGGAGCATAAGCCCCCAGAGCTGTCTGAGCTGCATTTCTGAGCAGTGGTGCAAAGTAGGTGGGATTGGAGGCACTCTCACTGGGTGAGGAGCAAATGAATATTTCTTCACCAGAGATTTCACCAATGAGTGTGCTCTGTTGGGTTACCTTTCACCCATTTTGCAACCCCCCAAGGGACATTTTTGTTGGCACAGCACTCAGCACCATCTCAATCATGGGAATGCTGGCAGTTGGCCCTGGTGCCTCTCAGGGCTTGTTTTCACAAGACTACCAGTGCAAATCCACAGAAATCAGGTCCCAGGGCTGCAGTATTTATGAACCTGGACCCACTCTGGGAGCTATGAAGGCAGCTCAGACCCTGGCCTGGGCTAGTCCCCATGGGCATGCACCCACAAAGCCCATAGTTGCTAAAATCAGATGTATCCAAGCTGCAAGGAGGAGCATCCTTTGTCCATTTGGATGTCCCATAAGTACCGAATTTACAAAGCCAGATGCAGAGGTGTAAATAAACCCATGGCTCATATAGTCACATTGAGAGATTTCAGCCCTGCTTCCTAAGTCACACAGCCCCTGGGTCTCAGCTGTGGTTTCAGCTCCATCTCTGTGAGTGGGTCATTCCTAGGGCTTGCTGAGGTGGCAGTTAGCACGGAAATCCTCCCCAGGAGGCAGCTGGAGCGTGCACGGCAGTGGCATGTGCATCTGAGTAGGTCTCTGTCTGTTCTGCCTGATACAGATGGTGTGTTGCCTTCTCTGAGCCTCTGAAGCTTCTTTTCTGTCCCAGCTGATCATCCTGCCAGTGAGGGAGATTCTCAGAGTGTGGGAACTTTCCCGCCTTTTTTAAGCTCCCTCCAGGGATGCACGTCCAGTCTGGTTTCCTCTTTTTGTTTTCCTGTCATCCTACATAGTTATGGTGATCTTTCTTGTCCTTTCGCATGTTTGATATCTTCTCCTGGTGTTCAGTAGTTGTTCTGTGAGAGTTGTTCCATTTGTAGGTGTATTTTTTGATGCATTTGTGGGAGGAGGCCTGTTCCATGCCCCACTACTCCACTATCTGGAGTGGATGGAGCCACTATTTTTCAATTTAGTAAGTCACTTATGGAAAAACCCAGAATTAGTAAATACTAAATGTTGAAGGATTGAACAATTTCATTCTAAGTTTTGAAATAGGACAAACATGCCTTGCTCTAAAACTATCTCCAAACCATAATAACAATCTTTATTAAAATAAAAATGGAAAGAAATCTAAATATATGACAAAATAAAGCAATCATGGCAAGATTCAAAATACAAGAATAACAGATTTCTTTAAGTTGCGCTTTAGAAACCATGCGACAAAATATTTCAATATAGAATGAAAATAAAGATATCATTTATAGTAGTATCAAAACCAAAATACTAAGGAATGAATTTGACAAAACAAACTATAAATTATAATATTGCTTTAAAAGTTAAAATTTGAATAGATCATTGAACCAATTACATCGATTGGGAAACTTTATACCTTCATTTCAATCCCAATCAGAACCCCAGTAAAAAATTTTATAAACTTGACAGGCAAACTTTAAAATTTGTTGGAAATGCCATTTACTTAGAATAGAGAAATGTAATTTGAAAAATAATTTAAAGGTGGTCAGATACTTGCCTATTCCAAGACTACTATGAAACTGTAGTAATCATGGCATTGGCATGAGAAGATTTCATTATATTTGAATTATATTAAAATGTTTAATTAAAAATTTAAAGAATAGTGATGCCTAATTACAGTGACAGCTTCTCTCTCCTATAATCTAGCAAATTAACATTTCTTACTATTAAAACATGTCAGAAATATTATGTTTCAAATGAGACGCAAATCTTTCTGGGATAGGAAACTTTTGATAGTTCCCTTGAATAACTGTTTTCCCACCATTATGTTGTGCTTCTCCAATATAATACTAAAAATGAGCCCAGCAGGAAATCTCGTTTTCCTATCCTCCAAACACTCGTTAGTAGTTTACACTCCTTTGTATACTCATCCGCAAATGGTACACTGGTTGGACCAAAAATTAATGGTCCTGAGCACTACAAGCTGCAAACAGCATATGGAGATGGTGAAGAGAGCAAAATATTTTGATAACAGGACACCTTAAAGAACTGCTGAAACTATGGCCAGAGTAATAGCCATCTCTCTCTCTCTCTCTCTCTCTTTTTTTTTTTTTTTGCCTGGGGCTATAGAGAACAATTCACTTTTTAAAGTAAAATTTAAAATTTAACTGTAACTTGATTGCTATTAATATATCAGGATGAAGTCAAAACAGATAACCTCTCAGGCCATAGATGATGATTTAATCAGAAAGAATCTGAATTGTGAAATTAGTCTAATTTCAGTTCATATTAACTCATGTACTTTTGCAGTGCCATTTTCCTATACCTCGGGACCTGGTCTCTCAGATTTCCAAATGTTGCTGCTACCAGATTGCTAAAGAAAAACTGTTTTGCCCCAGGTCCCTTCCTACTGTCCTCATTCCACCACTGCAGGTTCTGACCATCTGGCAGACTCCTTCTAAATAGTGTCAGTGTTGTCATCTGTCACATCTCATATCCCCTGAGGATATCTTTGAATAATTGCTCATCCTAAGCAATAATCACACCCCTTAAGGCCAAGAACATGTTGTTTATATATCTGCAGTGCCCTCAGCATTATCCAGGCATTTAAATTGAGAAATTAAATAAGCATTCTACAGCTCGCTATTAACTGCTAGTCAATAGATCAGTAACCTCTAGGTATGTAGGCCAGATAATATTAATGCAAACTGCAAGAGACCATCCCAGGTTATTATCCTGGTGGACACTAATCAAGAAATGTGATATATTGCTTCAGGTGCAGAGACAAATTATGTGGAAATGTTAGGATATCTTTGTATAGCAGGTTTCCTCTTGAAATGACAGCTTCTTTAGAGCAATGAGAATGTTGAGTAATGAGCACAGATCTCATGGAATTTTAAGAGAGAAAATTAAACTTAGAAGCCAATGTGTCCAAACTGTATTCATTTAGTTCCCTCCTATACAATAGAGCAAACCGTTAAATCTGACCTCATGCAACCTTCTAAATGACATCGCTCAGTCATGCCCTACGCTTTGCAACCCCATGGACTGCCCCTGTACCCTGCCAGGCTCCTCTGTCGATGGGATTTTCCAGGCAAGTATACTGGAGTGGGTTGCCATTTCCTTCTCCAGGGGATCTTCCCAATCCAGGAATGAACCCTGGTCTCCTGCATTACAGGTGGATTCTTTACCAGCTGAGCCACCATGGAAGCCCATGCAACCTCCTAAGAGTTTTATAAATACAATATTATATTGAGAATTAAAAGGTGTTCTTGGAAATCTATGAATTCAGAGAATAAGTTCTTAAATACTCTTGGATAATACTGATGACATTTTTTCCCAGGGTTGATATGTGAGCCGATGTCAGGTTTGAGAAACCACTGGCTTTAGCAATAAAGTATCTTACATGAAAGCTCTGATCCCCTTGGTGGAACTAATGCCATATCACAACAGAAAAGAGTAAATATATGTGTACATATATAATTACATATGCCTATATGTTGCATTTAACCAGATATGATAATTTTTAACAATGGAACAACAGATTCTTTTTAACCAGAATTACTCATATTTTATTTTAAAACTAAATGCCAATAATTTTCTATTTGGTTTGCATTTACTTGCAAAATTCATTACCTGTAAAATGAGGTTCTGGCTGCACAGAGGGGACACTTTCCAGTTGTGTATTCCTTTCCCATGGCCACCACACAAATACACACAGGCCCCCACCAATGTATTTTCCATCTCCATAACTGACAAAAAATTCTTCAGGGTAGAGTCTTCAATTGCTGAGTGTGAGTTGAGCACAATAGAAAACAATGGTGTGGGCAGTGAAAATGTGACTTCATCATGAGATGACAGGAGTGAAACTTTTTTTGTGTATAAAAAGCCTTTTTTAACAGGAGGCAGAACAGCTATAATTTTAACCCATTTTGATACATTTACTCATTATAAAATATTTCACAGTTAGGATTGAGTAACAGAATATTCTTTTTAATATTACCAAAGAATTTATATATCATTAGCCAGATTATGGGAAAAGAGAATTATACATCAAAGTTATTTTGCAGCATTAAAATCCTCCCTTTGGAGGTCAGTCCTTAAAACCAAGTATAATATTAATGAAATCATAACTCCCCCTCAGTGATATGATCAGAGGTCTTGGTGACAGCGTTAGGCAATATGGCTTTGTGAGTGGCCACATTACCACAAATATGAAATGACTACATTGTCTAATCTGCCAGTTTCCTAAATCAGTTCATAACACCTTTCAGATACCTCTTTGGAGGAGTTCCTTACAGTTAAGGGAGGAGTCAGGAATTTTTGGTGGGGGGAGAAGCAAGAGAGTCCTGCTAACCAAAAAGAACAGACTTCTCAAGTTAATAATTTTAATGCTTTTCTATGTAGATGTAGATGCAAGAGTCCAGACTCACTGAAATTACTTCTTAGATATGCAGCTTAACTATTAGGGCCAGTATCCAAAGTATGGAATGCTTCCTGTTTGTCTCCATCCTGAATTCCCCTCAGGGCATACCATGGGTGAAGGAGGCTGGCTATAGTGACTAATGGCTTTATCCTTGTAGAAGAGTATAGTGGGCAACATTCTTTCTTTACTAGAATGGCAAGCAACAATCCCCGTCCACAAGAGGAATCAAAAAACTGTTATCCTGCACTAAATGTTTCCAATTTTTAACCTAAAGCTGTGAGGTTTGAAATGAACATCATTTTATGTTGTATTTTAAACAGTTATGTTTTAATATGGGTATGAAAATTCTTTTACTAATTATATTGTTATGTTTATTTTCATCAATTGTCCATTTTTCAGGGACATTAGGAGACTCCCTGTTAAAAATCTCAGTAATTGTTACACTATCTGAAGTTTAATTACAGCTAATTTTCTCAATAACCTGTTGTTTTATTAAAATGTTTGCAGATGTTTTAAGAAATTAATACATCTGAGTCTCAGAATCAGCAAATAATATTACTGCAATACAATTTATGTGTTAATATAATATTCTTATAGAAATAGAACAAACTGAATATAATTTATAGATATAATTCTGATATAATGATACTTGAATCATGAAGTAATTATATATGTATGTGTATGTCTTCAGGTAGAACTTCTTTTTATTTTATTTTGTCATTTTAGCTAATATTTTATATTTTTTATTATTTAATTATTATTTCATATTTAATCCCAATTAGTTAATACATATTTTTCAGCTGATGTAAGAACAAACACTACTTTTTGCATATAACTTAAGTCTAATATTTGCCAATAATTCTATATATACACTTGAGGTGACTCTTTGGAAAAGACCCTGATACTGGGAAAGATAGAAGGCAAAAGGAGAATGGGGAGGCAGAGAATAAGACCGTTAGATAGAACCACTGACTCAATGGACACGAATTTGAGCAAACTCTAGGAGATAGTGGAGGACAGAGGAGCCAGATACGCTGCAGTTCATGGAGTTTGTGAAAGCATGATTGTTTGTGCTTAGTCATTCAGTCATATCTGACTGTGACCACATGGCCTGTAGCCCGCCAGGCTTCTTTATTCATGAGGATTCTCCAGGCAAGAATACTGGAGTGGAGTTGCCATTTCCTCCTCCAGGGGATCTCCCCAATCCAGAGATCAAACCCAGGTCTCCCACATTGCAGGTGGATTCTTTACCATCTGAGCCACCAGGAAAAGCCCATGGAGTTGGAAAGAGTCAGACACAACTTAGCAACTGAACAGCAAAAACCTGGATGGGGCCTCATTTCTCAGAGAAGAATTCCAAGATACTGGTGTGTATATATATGTATATTTTGAAGAAGTACTACACCCTGCCAGTCACTGCACTGTTGTTGATTTGTTGATGGCTGCTCCTTTGTTTCTGAATTCTTTTCCTTCCCTGATAAGCAGCTACTTGATTCTACCCTTTGGAACTCAGAGAAGTTCAAGGAGGGTGAAGCCTTTCTCCTATAGACAGGAAATGGGGAACATGGAAAGAATTTGTACCCAGGATGGCCCCATAGGGTCCTGCATCATTCATTTCTTCAACAATTTTAGAACTTTTCTTTCTCACTTTCTCTCTTGTAGAATATGCAGGGTTTGGATACTGGCTATACTTTGGGAAACCACACACCTAGTGATTCATGTTTTGTTTGCAGCCTGTGTATTCCCTGCTCTGGTGAGGAAGAAAGGAAAGCCAGTGATTTTTCAAATTGACTTGATTCACCCGATTGTCTTTTCCTACTTTTCCTACGGGTTGACCATTCTTAGAGTTAGGTAGGTAATACAGTATAGGAAACCTGTAAGTAAAAACTTTCCAGAAGCTAATTTTTCAATGTCAATTCAAATTCCTCTCTTGTAAGATTTAGGCAATGATTGTATATTCCGCATCTGCAGTTATTTGCTTCTTTGTCTTTTATTTTCACTTTATACATTTCTCTGCTAATGAAACAAGTAAACAAAAGAAAGCAACTTGGATTTATTTTATTTCAGGTTCCCAGGTTGGCCTCATTTCAATTTAGTGAATGAGTAGGTCAAGGCAGTAAAACAAAATACCTAATTTTACTGAAAGATTGTCTTAGCAATCACCATATAAGCATATAGCAAAAAGATAATAAATGTTTGATCCACTAATTTAAAGAGTCAGAACTATTGGACCATAGTGTACAAGGGTTTTTCTGTTACAATGTCACTGGAGAGAAAATATTTACATAAAGAAACACTTCAGTGAATATGAATATATGTATTCTGTAATTCTTCTTAAAGGTATTAAAATTCTTTGAATCCATGTAAGTTGTCATGTCTATTATATGGATTCCCTGTCCTGTCCAAGCTGACCCCACCTTATACTTTATGAAATCTTACTTATCTTTCAAGACGTAGCTCAGGCATCATCCTTCAGTTCATCTACAAACTAGAATGGATTGTCAATCTTGACATATAATCTTTGACCGCTTTGAATTCTTTTCCCTTCTTTAAAGTGTTTAAATGCTTTATAAATGTCTTTTCCTACCAGACAGCCTTTAAGCTATTACATCCTAACATTTTATCTAGTCATGTGGTTGGCAATGTGTTTATTTGAGATAGCCATCCTTGAAGTAGATGCCTCTTTGAAGTGGATGCCTTAGCAGTCAAAACATGTCAGACACTTGCATTACCCAAACCAAAAAAACCCAAAACAACTTGTCAAAGCTTACACTACCACCTTGCATTTCTACTTTGAAACACAACTCAACAAAGAATTGCAGAGCAACACATATAATTTAAATAAATCCTGGAAAAAAGTTTTGATTTCCAATAATAGACATTTCAGGTACACTGTTTGGCCAGTGTTCCTGAAAAAATGACCTGAAAAATTAATATAGATTACTTGATTGCTTCAGTTAACCTTTTATGTAAAAAGCTTTCTCAGGAAATGCAACAACTGAGGAGGAACTGGTAACCTACTCTTTATAGCCTGGTTAATGCCTTCTTTATTATCTCAGCCTCAGAGTCCAGCAAGGCAGAGTATATATTATCATAAAATGAAAATCAGTATACATTTACTATTTTGCCACAAAAGTACTTGAATTTGCCAACATGCATCCATTATTTAGTGGTGCATGCTTTGAATTTACTAATTATTAAGCGTTCTTAGTTAACAATGAGAATCTCATCCTATGGAAGGTGAAAGAATACAGAAGAAAAATTCAAACAGTGAGGGAAACCAGTAAGTCTATAGAATTATGTGTCCTTGAAACTATAAGAGAACTGATATTGGAAGGCAAACAATTAAATTCCAGAAGGTATTGAGAACCCCCCTCAATGATAAGGCACATAAGCTGTTTCACTTTGTTGGATAATGAGCCTGCCTAAGGTTGGAGAAACAAAACCAAGAAACTACTCCTGTCTCACTATGAGACTTCCATTAATAACAAGCAACCATCATCTACTGGCTTAGATAGAAGAATACAAGAGAACTGCTTTGCAGTGCAAGTGTGTTAGACTTGCTGAAAACTGAGGATGAAAAAAGGAAAAGTGAGAAAAATCCTCTCAATCTCTAAAATGCCACAAAACAGTGTAAAGTAGAATTTTAAAAAGAATTAAAAATTTTTGTTTTTCTTTGTCTATTCTGGGCCTTTCTTCTCCATATAAACTTGAGAACCAATTTATCAGTATTCACAAAATAGCTTGATGGTATTTTGATTGAGATGCATTGAAGCTCTAGACCAAACTCAGAAGAACTGACATCCTAACACTGTTGAGTCTTCGTGTTCATTAACATGGACTATCTCCATTTATTTAATTCTTTTCATTTATTTCAATAGTTTTGTGGTTTTCCTCAAATGGATCTTATATCCACTTTGTTAGATTTTTATGTATTTCATTTGAGGGAGGAGTAATACAAATGGTATATTTTTAACTTTAAACTCTATTTGTTTATGTGTCATATATAGGTAAGTGATTTTTATAAATGAAACTTATGTTTCACAACCTTGCTGTAATTGCTTACTTGTCTAGAAATTGTTGATTCTTTCAAATTTTCTACATAGATAATCAAGTCATTTGTAAATGAAGATAACTTTTTTCCTTCCCAATATGTATAACTTTCTTTCCCCCTTTTCTTGTCTTTCTGCATTAACTTGTTATTCCACTACAATGTTGAAGGGCAGTGATGGGAGGGGACTAGGCTTCCCTGGTGTCTCATATGGTAAAGAATTAGTCTGCAATGCAGAAAACCCAGGTCCCATCCCTTGGTGGGAAGATCCCCTGGAGAATGCTATGGCTACCCACTCCAAGATTCTTGCCTGGAGAATTCCTTTGACAGAGGGGCCTGACAGGCTACAGTCCATGAGGTCGCAAAGAGTTGGGCACGACTGAGGGACTGACACTTTCACTTTTTCCATGACAGGGGATATTCTTGTCCTGTTCCCAGTATTAGTCTGTGCTCAGTCATGTCCGAGTCTTTGCAACACCATGGACTATAGCCCACCAGGCTCCTTTGTCCATGGAATTCTCCAGGCAAGAATAGTGAGGTGGGTTGCCATTTCATTCTCGAGGGGATGTTCCTGACCCAAGGATAGAACCTGGGTCTCCTGCATTGAAGGAAGATTCTTTACCACTGCACCACCTGGGTTGAAGCCTCAGTTCTAGTGAGGAAGCTTGAAACTTTTCATCATTAAGTATGATTTCAGCTGTGAGATTTTGGCAGATGTTTTGTCAAGTTGAAGAGGTTTACTTATAATTTATTTTTATGAATGAATGTTGAATTTTGTCAAATTCTGTTTCTCCTTTTATTGATCATATGATTTATCATCTTTAGTGTGTTGATATGATGGACTACATTCATTTTCAAATATTAAATCAGCCTTGCATACTTGGAATAAACCCTAATTGTTTGTAGTGTATAATCCTTTCTATCTATTGTTGGATTCAGTTTGCTAAAATTTTGTTGAGGATTTTTGTATCTATGTTAATTTCATTATAATATCATTGTCTGCGTGGGTATTAGGGTAATGCTCATCAAATGAGTCAGAGTATTTTCTTTGCTTTTCTCTTGTTAAAGAGGTAAGAATTGGTATAATTTCTTTGTTAAATTTTGGTGGAATTCATCAGTGAACTCATGGAACTTTCTGTTTTGGAAGTTTATTTACTCATTTTTTTTTAAACGTTATAGGTCTCTTCATAGTGTCTATTTTTATGTGAGTTTGTCAGATTGTCTTTCAAGAAATTAATCCACTTTAAGTTATAAAACTTTTTGGCATTGAATTGTTCATATTACTTTATTATCTTTTAATATCCATAGAATCTATAGTGATGACCACTCTTTCATTTCTGATATAAGTAATTTGTGTCTTCTCCCTTTTTTTTTTCATAGTTACCTGGCTGGAGGATTGTTGATTTTATTCATCTTTTCTGAGAGTCAGGTTTTGGTTTCATTGATCTTTCTCAAATGGTTTCCTGTTTTTAGTTGTGTTCATTTCTGCTCTAATTTTATTTCTTCTGCTTATTTGGAGCTAGTTTGCCCTTCATTTTCCAGTTCCTATAGGTAAGTTTAGGTTATTAATTTCAATTATTCTTTTCTGGTATGTGCATTCAGTGGTTTAAATTTCCCATTAAGTACCAGTTTTGCTGCATACCATGTTTCTTTGATTTCTTTGATTTTTTACAAATGATTTCTCACTCTTTCTGACATAATTCTAAATTATGAAATGTTTTATTCAGTTTATATACTTAAATTTAATTTTTCAGAAATAATCATTCCTTTTTAAGATATGTTTTTATTTGAAATTTGGAATTACACTTTCTTCCCCCCTCTTTAGCTCTTGGTGTTTGCTTTCATTTATGATGAAATGTTATCCCTTTCAGTTCAGTTCAGTTACTCAGTTCAGTTCAGTACAGTTGCTTAGTCGTGCCCAACTCTGTGCTACCCCATGAATCACAGCATGCCAGGCCTCCCTGTCCATCACAAACTCCCGGAGTTTACTCAAACTCATGTCCATCAAGTCAGTGATGCCATCCAGCCATCTCATCCTCTGTCGTCTCCTTCTCCTCCTGCCCCCAATCCCTCCCAGCCTCAAGGTCTTTTCAAATGAGTAAACTCTTAGCATCAGGTGGCCAAAGTACTGGAGTTTAAGCTTCAACATGAGTCCTTCCAATGAATATTCAATACTGATTTCGACTAGGTTGGATCTCTTTGCAGTCCAAGGAACTCTCAAGAGTCTTCTCAAACACCACAGTTCGAAAGCATCAATTCTTCAGTGTTCAGCTTTCTTTATAGTCAAACTCTCACATCCATACGTGACTACTAGAAAAACCATAGCCTTACCTAGACGGGCCTTTGTTGGCAAAGTAATATCTCTGCTTTTTAATATGCTATCTATGTTGGTCATAACTTTCCTTCCAAGGAGTAAGTGTCTTTTAATTTCATAGCTGCAGTCACCATCTGCAGTGATTTTGGAGCCCAATAAAATAAAGTCTGACACTGTTTCCACTGTTTCCCCATCTATTTGCCATGAAGTGATGGGACCAGATGCCATGATCTAGTTTTCTGAATGTTGAGCTTTAAGCCAACTTTTTCACTCTTCCCTTTCACTTTCATCAAGAGGCTTTTTAGTTCCTCTTCATGTTCTGCCATAAGGGTGGTGTCATCTGCATATCTGAGGTTATTGATATTTGTCCCGGCAATCTTGATTACAGCTTGTGCTTCTTCCAGCCCTGTGTTTCTCATGATGTATTCTGCATATAAATTAAATAAGCAGGGTGACAATATACAGCCTTGATGTACTCCTTTTCCTATTTGGAACCAGTCTGTTGTTCCATGGCCAGTTCTAACTGTTGCTTCCTGACCTGCGTACAGATTTCTCAGGAGGCAGGTCAGTTGGTCTGGTATTCCCATCTCTTTCAGAATTTTCCACAGTTTATTGTGATCCATACAAAGGCTTTGGCACAGTCAATAAAGCAGAAATAGATGTTTTTCTAGAACTCTTTTGCTTTTTCAGTGATCCAGTGGATGTAGGCAATTTGATCTCTGGTTCCTCTGCCTTCTCTAAAACCAGCCTGAACATCTGGTAGTTCACAGTTCACATATTGCTGAAGCCTGGCTTGGGGAATTTTGAGCATTACCTCACTAGCGTGTGAGATGAGTGCAGTTGTGCAGTAGTTTGAGCATTCTTTGGGATTTGCCTTTCTTAGGGATTGGAAGGAAAACTGACCTTTGCCAGTGGCCACTGCTGAGTTTTCCAAATTTGCTGGCATATTGAGTGCAGCACTTTCACAGCATCATCTTTCAGGATTTGAAATAACTCAACTGGAATTCCATCACCTCCACTAGCTTTGTTTGTAGTGATGCTTCCTAAGGCCCACTTGACTCATATTCCAGGATGTCTGGCTCTAGGTGAGTGATCACACCAAAGTGATTATCTGGGTCGTGAAGATCTTTTTTGTATAGCTTTTCTGGGTATTCTTGCCACCTCTTCTTAATATCTTCTGCTTCTGTTAGGTCCATACCATTTCTGTTGTTTTTTTAGCCCATCTTTGCATGAAATGTTCCCTTGGTATCTCTAATTGTCTTGAAGAGATCTCTAGTCTTTCCCATTCTATTGTTTTCCTCTATATGTTTGCACTGATTGCTGAGGAAAGTTTTATTATCTCCCCTTGCTATTCTTTGGATCTCTGCATTCAGATGCTTATATGTTTCCTTTTCTCCTTTGCTTTTGGCTTCTCTTCTTTTCACAGCTATTTGCAAGGCCTCCTCAGGCAACCAGTTTGCCTTTTTACCTTTGTTTTTCTTGGGGATGGTCTTGATCCCTGTCTCCTGTACAATGTCTGTTCAGTATTTTGCTGCTTTTGGATGAACTATTCTGTTGTAGTTATTCAGTCACTAAGTCATTTACAGCTCTTTGCAACCCCATGGACTACAACACGCAGACATCCATTAGTAAAAACTAACTCTAGAGATTAAGTGAAAGTAGATACCAAAGAGCCAGTAGGGTCACAACAGTCTGAGCCAGAAATATTTTGAGTATTAATTGTGGAATTATGAGTGGCCAATTCATTTTCAACTTGATTTATATAACCTTAAATTTACATGTTTACTAGATAATTCCTGAGCCACCACAATATACACTTGGCCCCTAAGCTAATTCCTAGATCTATATGAGTTAATAGACCTAAAATCATCTGAGAAATGTAAGTTTAGACACATCTGAAGGAGACCACACAATAGCACTCTTAATAGATAATAAATTTATTTCTCTTAATCATTACCAAGGGACTCTAGACAACTATCAAAGTCATTGGATATGAAAAAATCAACACTTTAAAGAAATATTAGATTTGAATTTGAGCTATTATAAATTCTTGTGAACTAAAGAAAATTTGTATTTCATAACTGAGTTTGAGAGCATAAGGCAGTTAGGTGATAACTACAATTTTGATAGAAATCCTCGATATATTGTAAATCAACTTACTCCAATAAGAATTTTTTTTAAAAGAAAGAACTGTATCCTTAGCCATATACAACTATTCAGATTTTTCATTTTTATGATAGTATTTCATCTGATTCAAGTGGAAATTATCAACTCTTTATTTATATACAATCACTTACTAAAAACTAAAGAACTAATTTTTTATTCTTTTTTTTTTTAAATAAAGAAATACTTCAGTATGTCCAGGTGGATCTCCACATATATCCTTACTGTGACTTCTGGGGCCTGGGGCTTTATAAGTGTAAACATATAAATATATAACTTATGTTGGAATCTGAATTTTAGAAGAAGATTCAGATAGAAATCCCTAGAGTTTACAGTCCATTTTTAAAAATAACAAATCAAAGCAAACAACACACACACAACCCTCTACAAATGGATTGCTCTTGTTAGAAATTCAGAGATTTGTCCACATTAAAACCTTTAAATACACGAAAGTGATTACTAACACATTCTCATTAAATTATCCACTTCAATTGGCTCAATAGACAGATGGGAATTAGAGAATGACAGATAATCATCAGTTTAATTGGGTGATGAATCTGGTTACAGATGCTGTCCAGATGCAGTCTCCCTACTTGAGCAAATTAATAAAGCCACTTGTATCTTGTATATCTACTGATGACATTAGTAATTTTCCTCCCTTGGGATAAGAATTAATAAGAGAAGGAAATGTTTTCAAAAGACAGTGACAAAAGCACATATTTCATTTTACTCTTAGGGAATGAATTACCCTATTTTTGTACCAAAATTGAGTCTCTAATTGCTTTTCTCATATATTCTGTTTAACATGTGTTGGCATCATGCCTCTTACAACCTGAAGAGCAAGTACCTGGACCTTCTAAGAGAGGCATGGTTAAGTCAATTGTTACAAAAGAGATAGATGTTTTAGGGATAGTTCAGTTGTCTGACACTTTTTCAAAATTTGTTGTCCAACCAGTGATGTAAACAGGGTAGAATGTCACAACTGAAGGGAAAAGGTATACTCTGTCTTTTCTGTCATTAAGAGGACTAAATTTTACTGAGACTGACTTTTAAGGAAAGATACTCTATTTTGGTATGCTATTTTTACCAATTGAGTCATAGCTAAAGAAGCTTCCAGTTCTTTAGGTTCTGATTGCATTCCCACAGTGATAAAAGCATTTGACTATGTGTGCTATATGGACTAGTTGTGGGGCAAATTCGGTTGCGGCATGCAATCCATGGAAGCCCATAAAATTGTGCTTTACTGTTTTTGGTTAATAAATCTTCACGTTTATTTTTAGTACCTGGCTTTCCACTGGCCCTATTATAGCATGAAGCCCAAGCGAAGATAAAGTTCGGGCTGCCTATTACAAACATAGTCTGACCCACCTAGCCATTTAAATAAATGTAATTACAATACCAACTAAAGTGTACAAAAGAGATTGAGCCCAAGCATAAATTGAAGTCATATGTATGCTGCATAAGCAGATTCTTCACCTTCCCACAGTGACCTGTCCTGCTGAAATATCCTACACAAGGGCTGCAGCAGGGGTTATTTTTACCTAGTTGACTGCTGAGGGTAAAAAACAATTGAAGCTTGGGAAATAGAGTTTAATTTATTTATTTCCATCAGCTGGAGCTACCTGTTACAGATTTATTTCCCAGCTCATTAGAATTTCTGAAGCACCATCAAGATGTCAAATACAAAGGGTTATCTTTAAACAGTACATCTCTACTTTGCTTAGAATGTGAATTTATGTATAAGAACTAATTCACAGCATAATGGGGCTTGGGTGACATTTCAGAATAAGATTTTTACCTCTCAGCTTTGATAGTGAAGATAGCTTGAATAGAAAGGTTTGGAAAAATGACTTACTCTCTGAAGGCTTGTAAGTTATTATGCCAATTCTAGATAGTCTTTCCAAATAGCTCATGATCAAATTGTCTTGGTAAAAATAAAAACTGAATACTGTGCATGGAGTAAGTACATTTAACGTATACTAAATTTTACTGCTAAATACTTCATTTGCCAGCAGAAGGACCATTTGTTGATTTCTATATTTGTTGATTTCTATACCTTGGAAATGTGAGCCATTTACCTACTAGCAAATTGACAGTATCAAACTGTTCCCATTGTGCAATGGTGTATTATTTGCTCTCATTGAAATAGACACGCACTCTGAATGAATGAATGTTTTCCATCTGTCCATTAATTCTACCATCTGTGAACATACTAAACATCCCTAATACAAAATAAATTTTTGTATATAACGTTTCCATGACAAAGATATGTAAAGTGTCCAATTAAAAAAAATCCATTAATTGGAAGATTGAAGATAGTATTTCATCAAGTTCAGATATACAAATGTATGCTATGCTCTGAACTAACAATATAAGATTTCTTTCCTTACATTTTCAGAATATTTAGATATGGAACAAAGATGCAAAAATGGAGAGGGGGAATCTCTTAAGATTACATCTAATGACCCACTTACAAAAAGTGCCTTTGCTTTCCAGTACTCTGGGTTCTGATAGAATATTTTAACTTATAGTGAGTGTTTAGTACTTCATTAAATAAATGCAAACATTTCAGGAGAAAATATCACCAAGAATATAAGATTTGTCAAGATGCTTTCCCGGTTTAAAATTTCAAAGTGGTTTAATTTGATGAATATGTATAATCACTCAAAATGCATATTAAATAAATATTTAGTGATAGACACTTTTAGATGTCTAGATGCTTAAAAATGACCACTGGGGAGAAAAATCTAAGATACACATCTATTAGAATAATAAAATTTGTTTATACCAAAGTTTTGGGGTGTTTTATTATGTAGCATTAGATAATGATTTTTTTTTTTTTTAAAGATAATGTAAAGCCATCATTTTTCAAAGCACAGTTTGTGTATAGGACAATAGTCAAATTGAATATGGCTATGGTAGAAATCACTACTCTTGCATCTTTCAAGTCCTCGATGGCAGCATTAAACTTTGGTGTCCCTCTACATAGTGTTGCCTTTAACGTACTACTTTTGTAGATAAAGGCATTTGGCTTTCTCTAGATGGGAAAGCCTAGAGATCTCTTCAAGACAATTAGAGATACCAAGGGAACATTTCATGCAAAAATGGGCTCAATAAAGAACAGAAATGGTATGGACCTAACAGAAGCAGAAGATATTAAGAAGAGGTGGCAAGAATACCCAGAAAAGCTATACAAAAAAGATCTTCACGACCCAGATAATCACTTTGGTGTGATCACTCACCTAGAGCCAGACATCCTGGAATATGAGTCAAGTGGGCCTTAGGAAGCATCACTACAAACAAAGCTAGTGGAGGTGATGGAATTCCAGTTGAGTTATTTCAAATCCTGAAAGATGATGCTGTGAAAGTGCTGCACTCAATATGCCAGCAAATTTGGAAAACTCAGCAGTGGCCACTGGCAAAGGTCAGTTTTCATTCCAATCCCTAAGAAAGGCAAATCCCAAAGAATGCTCAAACTACTGCACAACTGCACTCATCTCACACGCTAGTGAGGTAATGCTCAAAATTCCCCAAGCCAGGCTTCAGCAATATGTGAACTGTGAAATTCCAGATGTTCAAGCTGGTTTTAGAGAAGGCAGAGGAACCAGAGATCAAATTGCCAACATCCTCTGGATCATCGAAAAAACAAGAGAGTTCCAGAAAAACATTTACTTCTGCTTCATTGACTATGCCAAAGCCTTCAACTGTGTGGATCACAATGAACTGTGGAAAATTCTGGAGGAGATAGGAATACCAGACCACCTGACCTGCCTGTATGCAGGTCAGGAAGCAACAGTTAGAACTGGCCATGGAACAACAGACTGGTTCCAAATAGGAAAAGGAGTACATCAAGGCTGTATATTGTCACCCTGCTTATTTAACTTATATGCAGAATACATCATGAGAAACGCTGGACTGGAGAAACACAAGCTGGAATCAAGATTGCCGGGAGAAATATCAATAACCTCAGATACGCAGATGACACCACCCTTATGGCAGAACATGAAGAGGAACTAAAAAGCCTCTTGGTGAAAGTGAAAGAGGAGAGTAAAAAAGTTGGCTTAAAGCTCAACATTCAGAAAACTAAAATCATGGCCTCTGGTTCCATCAGCTCATGGGAAGTAGATGGGGAGACGGTGAAAAGAGTGTCAGGCTTTATTTTTTTGGTCTCCAAAATCACTGCAGATGGTGACTGCAGCCATGAAATTAAAAGACGCTTACTCCTTGGAAGGAAAGTTATGACCAACCTAGATAGCATATTAAAAAGCAGAGATATTACTTTGCCAACATAGGCCTGTCTGTCAAGGCGATGGTTTTTCCAGTGGTTATGTATGGATGTGAGAGTTGGACTGTGAAGAAAGCTGAGCGCTGAAAAATTGATGCTTTTGAAATGTGTTGGAGAAGACTCTTGAGAGTCCCTTGGACTGCAAGGAGATCCAACCAGTCCATCCTGAAGGAGATAAGTCCTGGGTGTTCATTGGAAGGACTGATGCTGAAGCTGAAACTCCAATACTGTGGCCACCTCATGAGAAGGGTTGACTCATTGGAAAAGACCCTGATGCTGGGAGGGATTGGGGGCAGGAGGAGAAGGGGATGACAGAGGATGAGATGGCTGGATGGCATCACCAACTCGATGGGCATGAATTTGAGTAAATTCCAGGAGTTGGTGATGGACAGGGAGGCCTGGCGTGTTGTGATTCATGGGGTCGCTAAGAGTCGGACATGACTGAGCGACTGAACTGAACTGAGAGTATAAATCATCATTCCATGGATTATAAAAACCCATTTGAAATTGTTGAGTGCCAGTTGTTGAGTATGTTTGTCGAAACTACACATTTTGGAACTGGGGAAATAATCACAGAGGTTTGATGAAGATGTAGGCCTACACAATGAACCTAAGTTGAAATGCTATTGATTACAAGATAGTCATAGTTTTTCTCTGATTGGTTGAATACAGGGACACTTTTGGTCTCCAGATACCAGTTTCAGTTTACAGCCAATTATTTGATGAACTTGGTTTATTCTGCCTTCGCTAATGTACAACTACCCTGGTAGATAGTCCCATGTCCCACTATTGTTATTGTGGTAAGAATATTGGGCATTATATCTATCCTATTGAAAAAAAAAATTGTTTGATGCAGTATTGTTAACTATAGGCACAGATTTACACAGATCTCTATAACACTCATCTTGCTTAACTGGAATTTTTTACATGTTGAATAGTTCTTGATTTTTATTCCCTGTAGCCCTCGACAACAACCATTCTACTCTCCATTCTATGATTTTGATTACTTTAGATACATCATATAAGTTAATTATGTAGTATTTTTTCTTCTGCACTTGGATAATTTCACTTAGCATAATATTCTCAGGGTTTATCTGTTTGGTTATCTATGGCTAGATTTTCTTTTAAGATTTGTTACAGGGAAAATTACAGAACAAAATTTGGTTAAGCAGGAAGGTACTTCCATAAAAGGATATAATTTTACCAATATTTGAAGTTCTTTGAGTAAACTGGATCAAGTCTGGTATTGATAAGCCCTGTATTTTTAATCATTATGGTGATTCTAGTCATTTTCTGTTCAACAAATAGGGATAGTTACTGCCTATTCAAAGCAAATATAACTTCAGTAGGTTGCCCATCTGTTTCCATTGTTGGGAGATTGGCCAACCAGCCACATCAAAAATTTCTATGACCCAAGCAATTCTAATTGTTTGACTCTGCTGCCCATTATGATAACCATACACATCTCATAAATGGCATTTAAGTCCTGCCACTTGACCACAGGCATCACAGATCCTGTCATCTCCAGGTATTTCAGTGAGCTTGAGCTCACTTCATGACATCACTTCCGCTGGCATGCTCTGCTTACAGATAGTAGCCTCCATATTTGAAAATACTAAGACCATCTCAATCACAGTCTTTATGAAGAACTCTTTTTTCTTTCCAGAGAACATTGATAGAGAATGAGTAAACAAGTTTTATATGATAGATGCTCTCTAAATTTCTGATCTTTCTCTCTCCCTTTCAATATCTTTTTCTACAGAACATGAAATAAGTTCAGGCAATTCAACTCTATTTTGTTAAGTCACATTTGGATTGATGATCACATCAACCAACCAGGCAGTCTTAGTCATTTCCAGGCACTTGAGTTAACACAATGAAAGCAGAACCTCTCCTTGTTCTACATAAATCAATACATTCAAGCTGATCCGACACTGCATTCCTTAGATTCTGATATATCTCCTTTAAGACCTATTTCTGTGATTTCCCACAGGCTTAGTATTAAAAACATATTCAAAACAAGGTAGCAATTGAAATCACTTGTTAATTAAAGCTTATGAATTCGGATAAATGATAAGCAAATTTAAATCCCAAGGAAGGAGAAAATAAAAAGAAAATAATTATACAACTAAAAATTTACAAAATTTGGAAACGAGAATAGAGAAAACAATCAAAAGCATTCAATTCAGTTCAGTTGCTCAGTCCTGTCCGATTATTTGCGACCCAATGAACTGCAGCATGCCAGGCTTCTCTGTCCCATCACCAACTCCTAGAGCTTCTCAAACTCATGTCCATTGAGTTGGTGACACCATCCAACCATCTCATCCTGTGTTGTCCCCTTCTCCTGCCTTTGATCTTTCCCAGCATCAAGATCTTTTCCAATGAATCAGTTCAAAAACATTAGAAATTCTTAAAAATCAACAAATTTGAAATTGTAATTAAAAATTAAACTAAAAGGATTATCAAAATGTCAGCCTCAGGAATGCATATTTTATTCCTCCAGACTCTACTGAGACTAAAACAATAAGGAATAATAAATAACTGTAAGTCAATCAACTTAAGTAAGTAAAATTAAAAATCCAGAAATAAGAACTTAAAACCAACAAATAAATTTAACCCACACATGTGCATGTATGCACACTCAAACACACAATATATAATTTCAGGCCAAAATTGTTTAAATTATTTAAGGGTCAAGTATCTAGGAAGCAAATAACATAAAACTTAATATAGAAAATGAAGGTCTGTGATCACACATATGTTAAACAAAATGAAATTTCCTCATAGATTACTAACCCTATGGTGCTTTTTATTTCGTTAAATGATCTAGCTTTGCTTACAAGTTTATTGATACATTTATTGGAAATTTTCTGCTGCTTGTCATGTTTTAGTAAGATGCTCATCATTGTACTTTCTTGTTGAATGACTGGATTTTAATTTCTTTCTCGAAGAGTGTTTGGGCTGACTGTTATATTATTTGCAAGTCAATCAGATACTAGCTTTTTTAGAGAATATAAACTGTAACATTTACTCCAAGATAATTCAGCCCCATTATTAAGACATGAGACTTCCAGTATCTCCTCTAAATGACCCAGATGGTCACTGAAAACTAGTCTTTTTGCCTGTATGCATCTCAAATAGCTTCTTGTCCTGCACAATTAATGAAAAGTTTCAAGTTTCAGTTTTTCTTTTCCTGGGCTTTTAGAATTATTCTTCACACTTGAATAGTTTCATGCTGAGCATATCAGTTGGGCCATAAGCACATTTCTGGATTTTTTTCTTTGTATTTCTCTTCTTCTAGAACTTAGCTTTAAAAGTTTCAGTCATCTCAGCCTTTCCAGATTCCAGTCTCTACCTTCTCATTTCAGTAAGGCTTTTGAACTCCGTTTGATTTTCCATACCTTATTTTAGAATTAAAAATTTACAATAGGAAATCTGAGCTAACATGAAGTATATCTCATTTGTTTTCTTCATTTTTTTTTTAATTTATTTTTTCAGTGGGTTTTGTCATACATTGACATGAATCAGCAATAGATTTACACGTATTCCCCATCCCGATCCCCGCTCCCACCTCCCTCTCCACCCGATTCCTCTGGGTCTTCCCAGTGCACCAGGCCCGAGCACTTGTCTCATGCATCCCACCTGGGCTGGTGATCTGTTTCACCATAGATAATATACATGCTGTTCTTTCACAACATCCCACCCTCACCTTCTCCCACAGAGTTCAAAAGTCTGTTCTGTATTTCTGTGTCTCTTTTTCTGTTTTGCATATAGGGTTCTCATTACCATCTTTCTAAATTCCATATATATGTGTTAGTATGCTGTAATGTTCTTTATCTTTCCGGCTTACTTCACTCTGTATAATGGGCTCCAGTTTCATCCATCTCATTAGGACTGGTTCAAATGAATTCTTTTTAATGGCTGAGTAATATTCCATGGTGTATATGTACCACAGCTTCCTTATCCATTCATCTGCTGATGGGCATCTAGGTTGCTTCCATGTCCTGGCTATTATAAACAGTGCTGCGATGAACATTGGGGTGCACGTGTCTCTTTCAGATCTGGTTTCCTCAGTGTGTATGCTCAGAAGTGGGATTGCTGGGTCATATGTTTTCTTCAAAGTCATACCTTTCAGTGGCTAATGTCTGAAACATTTGTTCACTTTTGTCAAGCATTTTTTGTTTTTTTCTGTTTGTTTATACTATAGTGAAGTTTAGTACATAAGTATGTCTTGTTCTTGTTACTTAATCATAATTAGAATTGGATAAATAAATCATCTCAAAATATAGACAAAATGAGAATTAAAAGTATGGTTTCACAATATTTTATATTTTATACTTTATACTTTATATTTATACTTTGTAAGGGTAATGCAGTCATTATTCTCAACATAAACTTTCTTCCAAAAGTCAACATGTAGAATTTGGCAATTGACACATCACCTTAATAAATAACACCTGATGCATATTATGTTTTATGGCTTTTATTGTAACTAACAACAAACCTATGAGTAATGTGATGGTCAAAATTTTTTTTTAATGAAATACTCATTATATGTTTATGTGATCTTCCTGTGAAGAGAAATTATATCATTTCCCATTGTGTAGTGTATATTAATAAAGACAAGAAAAGATAAGCATAACATAAAAAGTTATTTTCAAGAATCTACATGTAAGTTCATAATTTAACAGGAGTCATATATATATATATTTAATATATACATTTTTGAAATGTCAGAATAACTCAGTACACAGAGAGGCAAACTACATTATTCTTTATAGTTAAAATATTAGTTTATTTCTTAATAACATATTTAAGTTTCCTAATCTCTCAAATAATTTCAAGTGAGTGTATAATTTATTTGTTCTGGTGGTTTTATAAATGTAATTTAAAATATTTAAACCAATACAGTTCTTCTTTTTGCTTTAAAGTGTCATTCATTTGTTAAATTTGCCTAACATGCTGGTAAAAGTAAGAAATCATTCTGTAGCATGCTGGTAAAAGTAAGAGAAGCTCAGTTTGAAAGAATTATGTTATTTTACATTAATGTTTTTAAGAAGTCAGTACTATAAAAAGTTACTAAGCCTTGCAGCTGTACTACCTGGGGCAGATTGATTCGTCTCACTTTATAGCATAATTAGATACTACAAGCATTTCTTTTAAGAAAAGGATAGGCTAGTTTATGTCTCGTATGTATCGCATATCTAACAGTGATTTTTCATTATAAAAATATTTATTTGAGTACTGAAATTTACAAAATTCTACCACGATGTAGAATTTATGATAAATTTTATGTCAATGGCACCCAAGTGTGGGTAAAATCTTTGAGGAGAAATAGCTAGAGGATATGGAAGTATAATCCCTTAGGATACCAAAGAAAAGAGAGGAATGATCAGTAAAAAACAAGTAAAAATGTATTTTACCAACAGAACATCTTTGTTATATATTGAATTGATTTTAAATCTGGAGAATTCTAATTAGTGAACAGAATCTAAAGTCCCAGGACCGCATATTGAAAAATCTTTCTTAGTTTTGAAATAAGTTAAAATTAGTCAAAATTTTTAAAAATTTTGAAAAGTATGTTTTAACAAATATAATTGAATATGCTTTCAAATTTTAGGAACAAATATGAATCAAAATAATATTTGAAAAAAGTAAGAAAATAACATGTCTTTAAAATAAAAACAGGGAAACAATACTAGACTGTACTAAATATTATAAATTTTTCATTCTGTGAAAAGTATCAATTGGTATATATTTTAGCCATTTAAAGAATAGAAAATTTCTACAAAATTTAAATATTCAGAATAAGCAGTAAGACAAATCAAAAAACTAAAAATGAGCATTAACCCTTTGATTTTCTACTAAGACAAAGTGTTCTATTCCATTAGATGTTTGAGTTACTATGAATTCTGAGCTAAAAGGAAGTGCCAGACAAGTGTGTAAGTGTTTGAGCACATGCACCACATTCACACACAGACCTACACACAGAATCATGCTCAGGCACCTAAGTACAATATATTTTTTGTAAAATCTTAATGGGAATTTTTCAAACCATTTTTTTAATATCTAAATTAAAAGTCCTTTCATATGCAGTATAAACACATGGCACAAGAAAACAATTCAGCAATTGGCATTCCAAGTTTCTCAATAATTTAGTTAAATATTTCTTCATATGGAGTTCAAAGTTATATTATTTAAATAATAATATTATTATTTTTAATATTGTTCTTGTTGTTTAGTCCTCAGTCATGTCAGATACCTGCAACCCCATGGACTGGAGCCTGCCAAGCTCCTCTATCCATGGGATTTCCCAAGCAACTATAGTGGGATGGGCTGCCATTTCCTTCTCCATTTTTCAGGATTACATTATATTAATTCAAAAGATCATATGTGTTTACATTTAGCCTTGATATTAGTCATCTATAGCCATCTATATATCTGAAAGACAGCATATTACTATCTTTATGTTTTAATGGATTTTTTTGTTCATCTTTTTTTTTTTTAATAGGAAGCTAATTGCTTTACAGAATTTTGTGGTTTTTCTGTCATACATCAACAAGAATCAGCCATATGTACACCCGTGTCCCCTTCCTCCGGAAGTTCCCTCCAATCTCCCTCTCTATTTCAGCTTTCCAACCTGTCACAGAGCCTCTGTTTGAGTTCCCTGCATCACACAGCCTATTCCCATTGGCTGTCTATTTTACATATGGTGTTGTAAATTTCCATGTTGCTTTCTCCACGCATCTCACCTTCTCTCTCCTCCCCTCCCCCTGTGTCCATAGGTCTGTTCTCTATGTCTATTTCTCCATTGCTGCCCTAAAAATAAATTCATTGGTACCATCTTTTTAGATTCCATATATATGTGTCAGTGTACGATATTTCTCTTTCTCTTTCTGACTTACTTCACTCTGTATAATAGGCTCTAGGTTCATCTACCTCATTAGAACAGACTCAAATGCGTCCCTTTTTATGGATTAGTATTGCGTTGTATGTATGTACCACAGCTTCTTTATCCATTCTTCTGTCTATGGATATCTAGGTTGCTTCCACATTCTAGCTATTATAAATAGTGCTGCAATGAACATTGGGGTTCATGTGTATTTTTCAATTTTGGTTTCCTCAGGGTATATGTCTAGGAATGGGATTGCTGGGTCATATGGTGGCTTTCTTCCTAGCTAGTTAAGGAATCTCCATACTGTCTTCCATAGTGGTTGTATCAGTTTACATTCCCAAGAGCAATGCAAGATTGTTCCCTTTTCTCCACACCCTCTCCAGCATTTGTTTGTAGACTTTTTGATGATGACCATTCTGACGTGTGTGAGGTGGTACCTCATTTTAGTTTTGATTTTCATTTCCCCGATGGCAACCCACTCCAGTACTCTTGCCTGGAAAATCCCATGGATGGAGGAGACTGGCAGGCTACAGTCCATGGGGTTGCTAAGAGTTGGACACGACTGAGCGACTTCACTTTCATTAATAATAAGTGATGTTGAGCATCTTTTCGTGTGCTTGTTAGCCATCTGTATGTCTTCTTTGGCAAAATGTCTTTTTAGGTCCTTCCCTCACTTTTTGATTGGGTTGTTTGTTTTTCTGGTATTGAGTTGTATGAGCTGCTTGTATATTTTAGAAATTAATTCTTTGTCAGTTGTTTCCTTTGCTATTATTTTCTCACATTCTGAGGGTTGTCTTTTCACCTTGTTTGTAGTTTCCCTCGCTATGATTTTATTTGTGATTTTATGCCTTTCAGTATCTCATTTTTTCTTTAGTAATAAACCATTTATTTTTATATGTAGGCTGGAAAATTTTCAAAAGTTGTCTATATTAGAATATTTTTGTTCCCATTGGTGTAAATTAAAGGGAATGCTTTATAATATCTGGCTACCCATTCCAGTGTTTCACAAAGGTATTGGGATCTATGATATCTTCTCTGTCTTGTATATTTTCAAGTCTTAAGTGGATTCTGTCTGAATAACTATAACAGTGATATAGTTATAATTGGACATGACATTGAGGTGTAGATGACAGCACTGATGAATGCCAGTCATCTTAACTAATATAATTTTTCTCAATTTATCCATACTTTAATTGCTTTCAGATCTCTTCAGCATGCATATATAAAAATAATAGCACCTTAATGGGTTTCTTTGGTGGTTCAGCGGTAAAGAGTCTGCCAGCCAATAGGAGACATAGGTTCAAACCCTGGGTCAGAAAGATGCTCTGTGGAAGGAAATGGCAACCCACTCCAATATTTTTGCCTTGGAAATCCTATGGAGAGAGGAGCCTGGTGAGCTATAATCCATGGGGTCAAAAAAGAGTTAGACATAGATTAGTGACTAAACAACAAAATAATATGAGCCCTGTGCATTTTAGATAGCTTACACTCTGGAAGGAAAGACCTGTGACCAGAAATCTTTTTTTTTCTCAAATATTTGTAAAAGGTATATTTCAGAACAACACAACATAATTTAATGGATATATATCATAGAATTTTAAAATTGACATTCATACCTTAAAAGATTAATCACCAAGTCCCAAAGCTTACTCAAATTAATGTCCATTGAGTCAGTGATGCCATCCAACCAACTCATCCTCTCTCATCCCCTTCTCCTCCTGTCTTCAGTCTTTCCCACTGTCAGGGTCTTTTCCAATGAGTCAGTTGTTCACATCAGATGGCCAAGGTATTGGAACTTCAGCATAATCCCTTCCAATGAATATTCAGGACTGATTTCCTTTAGGATTGACTGGTTTGATCTTCTTGCAGTCCAAGGGACTCTCATGAGTCTTCTCTAACACCATAGTTAAAAAGCATCAGTTCTTTGGTGCTCAACTTTCTTTATGGTCCAACTCTTATATCCATACATGACTACTGGAAAAACCAAAGCTTTGACTAGATGGACCTTTGTCAACAAGGTCATGTCTCTGCTTTTCAATATGCTGTCTAGGTTGGTCATAGCTTTCTTCCAAGGAGCAAGCATTTTTTAAATTTCATGGCTACAGTCACCATTTGCAGTGATTTTGGAGCCCCCTCTCACTGTTTCCATTGTTTCCCTATCTGCCATGAAGTGATGAGGCCAGATGCCATGATTTTCATTTTTTGAATGTTGAATTGTAAGCCAGTTTTTTCACTCTCCTCTTTCACCTTCATAAAGAGGCTGTTTAGTTTTTCTTCACTTTCTGCCATAGGGTGGTGTTATCTGCTTATCTGAGATTATTGATATTTCTTCCAGCAATGTTGATTCCAGCTTATGCTTCATCCTGCCTGGCATATCACATGATGTACTCTGCATAGAACTTAATAAGCAAGGTGACAATACACAGCCTTGTGCTCCTTTCTCAATTTGGAACCAGTCCATTGTTCCGTGCCCAGTGCTAAATGTTTCTTCTTGCCCTGCATACAGATTTCTCAGGAGGCAGCTCACGTGGTCTAGTATTCCCGTCTCTTGAAGAATTTTCCACAATTTGTTCTAATCCACAGAGCAAAAGGCTTTAGTATAGTCAATGAAGCAGAAGTAAAAGTTTTTTTTTTTTTTTTTTTTTCTGGAATTCTTTTGCTTTTGCTATGATCCAGTGCATGTTAACAATTTGATTCTTGGTTCCTCTGCCTTTTCTAAATCCAGCTTGACCATCTGGAAGTTCTCAGTTCATGTACTTTTGAAGCCTTACTCATAGAACTTTGAACATTACTTAGCTAGCGTGTAAGGTGAGTGAAATTGTTCAGTAGTTTGAACATTCTTTGGCATTGCCTCTCTTTGGGATTGGAATGAAAACTGACCTTTGCCAGTCCTGTGGCCACTGCTGAGTTTTCCAAATTAGCTGAAATATTGAGAGCAGCACTTTAACAGCATCATCTTTTAGGATTTGAAATAACTCAACTGGAATTCCATCACCTCCACTAGCTTTGTTCATAGTGATGCTTCTTAAGGCCCACTTGACTTAGCATTCCAGGATGTCTGGCTCTAAGTGGGTGATCACACCATTGTGATGATCTGAGTTGTGAAGATCTTTTTTGTATAGTTCTTCTGTGTATTCCTGCCACCCCTTCTTAACATCTTCTGCTTTTGTTAGGTCCATACTGTCTCTGTCCTTTATTGTGCCCATCTTTGCAAGAAATGTTCCCTTGGTATCTCTAATTTTCTTGAAGAGATCTCTAGTCTTTCCCTTTCTATTGTTTCTCTCTATTTCTTTGCATTGATCACTTAGGAAGGCTTTCTTCTTTCTCCTTGCTCTTCTAGGAACTATGCATTCAGATAGTGTATCTTTCCTTTTTTCCTCTGCCTTTTGCTTCATTTGGACTTTCCACTTTAGGACACTCTTATGAGTTGAATTTTGCTTCCTGGGGGTCGCAGTGTCCACAGGACTGGAAAAGGTCAGTTTTCATTCCAATCCCTGAGAAAGGCAATCCCAAAGAATGCTCAAACTACCGCACAATTGCACTCATCTCACATGCTAGTAAAGTAATGCTCAAAATTCTGCAAGCCAGGTTTCAGCAATACGTGAGCCATGAACTTCCAGATGTTCAAACTGGATTTAGAAAAGGCAGAGGAAGCACAGATCAAATTGCCAACATCTGCTGGATCATCAAAAAAGCAAGAGAGTTCCAGAAAAAAACATCTATTTCTGCTTTATTGACTATGCCAAAGCCTTTGACTGTGTGGATCACAATAAACTGGAAAATTCTTAAAGAGGTGGGAATACCAGGCCATCTGACCTGTCTCTTGAGAAACCTGTATGCAGGTCAGTAAGCAACAGTTAGAACTGGACATGGAACAACAGACTGGTTCCAAAAGGGTCACAAAGAGTCAGACACGACTGAGCGACTGAACTGAACTGAACTGAAAATTCATATGTTGAAATCCTCATCTCCAGTATCTCAGAAAATGACTTGATTTGGAAATAGTATCTTTATAGACATAATAAAAATTAAAATGAGGTCATTAAGATGAGCCCCAATCCAGTATATAAGGGAAACCTCGGATACAAACACACACACAAGGAAGATAATATAAAGAGACAGAGGGAGAAGAGAGCCATCTTGATGTCAGCAAGGGAGCTCTAGTGCACACTCTTTCCTCTCAGCTTTCAGATGGAACTAACCCTGCTGACACCTTGATTTTGAACTTTAGGTCTCCAGAATGGTAAGAAACAAAATTTCTGTTGTTTAAGCCTTTATAGTGTGACCCCATGTGCCGCAGCATGCCAGGCCTCCCTGTCCATCACCAACTCCCGGAGTTTGCTCAAACTCATGTCCATTGAGTTGGTGATGTCATCCAACCATCTCATCCTCTGACGTCCCCTTCCACTCCTGCCTTCTCCTCCTGAAGCAGAATAGGTCCTGAAATGCATAAAATAGAGACAAATTAAGATGAAGAAACATCTTCAAGGGGGATATGGGAATATAGGCCAAGAGGTGTGAAAGTTTTCAGTTGGTTGTGGCAACACTACATAATATAATTGCAGTCGCCTATTTTGTTGAATAGAATGTATTTGGAGATAAGGACTGTAACTGAGGTGTGCGTGTGTGCTAAGTCACTAAATCGTGACTGACTCCTTGCGACCCTATGAACTATAGCCCACCAGACTCCTCTGTCTGTGGGATTCTCCAGCAAGAATATTGGAGTGGGTTGCCATGGCCTCTTCCAGGGGATCTTCCGAATCCAGGGATAGAATCCTCATCTCTTAAGTCTCCTGCACTAGGAGGCAGGTTCTTTACCACTAGCACCACCTGGGAAGCCCCTAACAGAGATGTAGGCCAGATAAAAAAGGGTAGCACAAATAGATTAAGGAGGTTTAATTTCTTCAAGAAGTTTATATTTTTATATGCATCAACTTGATGTTACAGAATTTTTGTGAGGAAGGACAGGCGGGCGTTATTATTTCCATGTTGCTGCCCTTCAGTTGCTGAGTCATGTCTGACTGTTTGTGACCCCATGAACTGTAGCATGGCAGGTTTCTCTGTTCTTCAACATCTCCAGGAGTTTGCTCAAACTCATGTCCATTGACTTGGTGATGCCACCCAACCATCTCATCCTCTGTCATGCCCCTCTCCCTCCTGCCTTCAATCTTTCCCAGCATCAGGATCTTTTCCAATGAGTCAGTTCGCTACATCAGGTGGCCAAAGTATTGGAGCTTCAGCATCAGTCCTTCCAGTGAATATTCAGGGTTGATTTCCTTTAGGATTGACGGGTTGGATTTTCTTGCTGTCCAAGGGACTCCCGAGAGTTTTCTCCAGTAACACAATTCAAAGTGTTACAAATAGGTAAATTACAGATCGGTTGAAGTCAGTCAGTTATATCTCCAAATTTAATATTTGAGATTAATTATTTCTTTTTTTACAACTTTTTGAAAATAATTGCAAAAACATATTTTGAGGCACTAAAACTGTATTATATTTATTTGGTTCTGAATATAGTTTCCTATAATATCTGACATATTTTAGCACAGTCATTTTTCTCAATATTATTTTTAAGAAGATATTACAGCTCTTTCTTATTTAACTACTTTAAAAAGTAGCTGAAACATGTTCATCTTAAATCTCAATTCTCTGTTTTCTTCAAGTTTTATTTAAAAAATCTTACATAGATGTTATAAATTGAAATGCAAAATATCAATTGAATGTACAAGGGAACAATGAAGAACCTTTTATGCTAATAATGAATGTCTAGATATTAGTCTGTTTAAGAAATAGCCTTATTCCAAATTAACTTATGATAGCTTTCAAGAGATGCTGTAGAAGCTGAAAGTTGTTCTACCTTACAAACTTCAATCTACCATACATAAATTTATATTAGGAGTTGAACAAAGAATATCCTTGATAATCAGAGACCATAAAATATATATCTGGGGAGAAATAAAAATCAAAAGAATTTCAGAGAATAAGAAGTATATAAGAACGGCCAGGAATTAATTACATTTCTGTAATTGTGTGTATGACTGCCATTGCAGACTGCCCTGCATTTGATCTCTTTATAATTTATGTCAGTGTACATAAAAATACATTTGAATTCCCAGGTAAAATTAAATTAATAGAAAAGGTAAAAATTATATTAGACTTATGCTAATATTTTAAACCATTTTAAAAAAGGGCACTGTGAATGACATTAGCTACAGTAATAAATATTCTTAGGTTAACTGATAATGTTCACAAGAGGTTTATTTTTTCAATAATGACAATAGTGAGAAGAAATTTGGGAATATCAGTGAGCAATGAACCTATTCTCTAGTGAAAGAAAATACTGAATCTAAACTTTGGATAAGTTGCCTACTGAATAAACATCAATGAGACATTTAAACTCTGTACACTGAATTATTTATAAAAATATGGAATATAAAAACCTCATAAGCATTTGTGATGACTAAGATCTTGTTTAATATAAATATTAAGATTTAGGAAGTGCTTGATAAATATGTTAATAGCATATTTTCAAAGTGCTTTTATCTTTAATAAAAGGAGTCATATATGGTGAAAATTACTTGGAGGAGAAATGACAGTGAGCCTGATAATGGTAACAAAAATGTCAGTTGTTAATTTTTATTATATTTAGTTTAGTTTGCTTTTAAAGTCAGCCTTAAAAATTTCTGCCTCAGTCTATCCTTAACTCTGCACTACAAATTCAATTGTGTTTTCACTTATCACAATTGAGAATTGCTAGTAAGTATTTCATCATAAACTCAGAGGAAAAGCTACACATAAAGAATGATTAAGATGATAAAATTTTTTATTATTTACTAAATTGGTAATTCTGTTTTCTTCTCTGCTTTTTCTATATGATGCCAAAATAAACTAAATGTAATTTGTAAGGAAATAAATGTAATAGTAGGTTAGAGGCTGTTAAGTTTATGGACAAACATTGAGTGGATCTAGAGTAGTGTAAGGCCAGGAGGAGGGAATGTTGAAATTTTCAATCAAGACAAGACAGGCCTGAGTGAGAATGTAACATCTGAGTGGAGGAATGTGATAAGAATGTGAGCCAAGTTAATTTTTGGTAGAGGAGAAATCTAGCTGCAGGGAAGAATCAGTGAAGAGAATCTGATAGAGAATTACTCCTTGAATCTTTGAGAAATATCAAGTTCAGTGGACTGAACAAATGAGAGGCTAAAAGGAAATGAAGGAAGAAAACTCAGTGGGAGGTAGGAAGAGAATGGGTGCAGTGCAGTTAGGGCTTCTTAGATTCCTACCACTGCAAGATAGTACATCATGGTTGAAAGCGTAGATTCTCCAAAAAGACTCCCTGGCGTCAAATTGTATATTACCACTCTTACCCAGATAGCGTGAGTCAAGAAATGGATCCTTGCCTGCCTTGTTACTCCATTTGTAAAACTGTGATGATAAAACTGCCAATGGTATAAGATTGTTCTTAGTTATCATTTGATACTGGCAACATAGAGAACAATGGATTTTTGAGCAGAACAGCAGTATAATCCAACATAGTAATTTATTCCTCTGGTTAGAGTATTGATAATATGCAGTTGGAGGAAAGCATGAGAAAAGGAAAACTAAGAACACTTGGGGAGCTATTACAGTGATTCAGGTGAGAGACAATTAAATATGCTGATAGTGGGTGCATCAAGAAGCTTTAGATTTTAGACATATTTTGAAAAAATATAAACAGAAGGTAATGACTGATAGGGTATGGGACTATAGTAAACAAGATTCAAGGAATAATTCAGTATTTTTCACCTGAGCTACCAAAAGGATGGAATCTCTTGGAATGGGAAATACTGGTATAGAACAAAAAATGAGAAATAAAACCAGTACATTTTACAAGTGGAAAATTTGACCTTCCTATCCATATTGATTGGAAAGTTAGATATAAATGTTGAATAGACAGTTGGATTTATATGAGTGGAAAGGGAATAAGGCTTGCAGTTTAAAATTTTAAATGTCTGAATATATATGCTGTTTAACCCATGAAACCAGATGAGTTCACCAAAGGATTAAGTTAACTTTAACATATGCGCGCGCGCGCGCACACACACACACACACACACACACACACACGTAAATAAGCAAGCTTTAGTCACTCAGTTGTGTCTGACTCTTTGCAACACCATGGACTGTAGCCCACCAGGCTCCTCTGTCCATGGAATTCTCTAGGCAAGAATATTGGAGTGGGTTGCCATTCCATCTATTCTCCAGGGTCGTCTTGACCAAGGGATCTAACTCAGGTCCCCTGGATTGCAAGCAGATTCTTTACTGTCTGAGACACGAGGGAAGTAAATATATATATATTTGTTGTTGTTGTTCAGTCACCAAGCTGTGTTTGACTCTTTGCAACCCCTTGGACTGCAGCATGCCAGGCTTCCCTGTTCACACCATCTCCCAGATATATATAGATATATAGATACACACACCCACACACTCATTTTTTATTTTATATATATATATATATATATATATATATATGTATTTCCCGCCCCCAAGGAAACATGTATACACAAAAGTACACAGTTATCAATACTTGAACATAATTGATGAACTGATATATTTTATAGTATGCATCTGGAAGAAAGCCATTCACAATATAGTTATTTCTGTTATGAAGCAGAAATGTCATGAAATTACACAAGTTTCTTCTTGGGCAACCTTGTCAAGTGTATATTATTTGACAAGTTGTAGATACTTGAAATCCAGAGAAAGCCAGCATCTATTTCTGAATCATGGCTGATGGCATGAAAGGACAAATAGAGCAAGGGGTCAATAGAGCAGAGCTGAGTGCAGGGTCTCTCCTGCTGTGAACACAGACATGCCATGGATGTCACATTCAGCTTCTCAAGTAGCTTCAGAGTGTCACCGTGAGCCATCCTCAACATCAGCAGAAAAAGACAGCCTCACAAATCAACCAGATCTCTAATTCTGAGTTCCTAAGGAGATGCATGAATGTAGGAAATGCTGGCAATTGCTTCTTGGTTTATTACAGAGAATTCACTGAAGGATAAGCTGGGAGCCCAATGCCAAGTAAAAAGATATAACCTGGGACACATTGGAATATTTCCACTTGGTCGACAGATGAGTGGACAGAAAAAAGCAGAAAGCATTTATTTTGAGGACTGAGAAAATCATTGCCTAATGCAGCAAACCAATAACCAATGTAAAAGTGAAGTTGCTCAGTTGTGTCCGACTCTTTGCGACCCTATGGACTGTAGCCCACCAGGCTCCTCCATCCATGGGATTTTCCAGGCAAGAGTACTAAAGTGGGTTACCATTTCTTTCTCCAGGGGATCTTCCCAACCCAGGGATCGAACTTGGGTATCCTACATTGCAGACAGATGCTTTACCGTCTGAGCCACCAGTGAAGCCCAACCAACATAAGTGTAGGTCTAAAGGATTGACAGACATGATCACGTACAATAGCTCTAAAAGCTTTGAGATTTTCATAAAGGATACTGAAAAAGGAAATATACACACTAAGTCCTATTTAGTAAGTCCTTTATCTTGAACATACATCACTATTAAGAAACACATATTAAAAAAAAAGAAACACAAATTATGGTTTGTTTATGACATTAAATTGTGTAGTGGACTTGAATAATGCACTTGTTATTGTTTATTTTCTCTTGAAAGAAAAACTAGATTTTAGATAAATAAGACAATTAAAAAAAATCAATGCTGTAGTTTACAAACAAAAAATGAAGAAGCCATTCTAGATGACAGAAGTGAATAGTGCATTGAGAACTAGACAGAGGTAAATAAGATGATACAACAACACTTCTGTGACATTATTAAAGTAGTCATGATTTGATACTATGCTTTCAGGCCTAAAAAATTCCCATAGAGTAGATACTATCAAACATCTTTAGTATTAGTGGTAAGAGAACTAACTAAATCTGTCACCAGAGAAAATTGTTTGCCTTTTTCATGACTCTGCGTGTGGGGCAAAAATTCTCACAAGAAATCAAAAGAATTGCCCTGCAACTTTGATGTATTTGAACATGAATTTACACTATGCTAGTAATATGTGGATAGCCCAGGCTGAGAGAGTAGCAATTAAAAAATGATCCTGGTGTGGTGAAAACTCTAGGGAGTCTAGAAATCAAATGCAAAATTGTTCTGGAGGGAAACATTGTTGCATGTAAGGTTTGTAAAGGGGAAAATCAAAAGAGGCCAGATTAAGATGAGCTCACAAGCTCAAAATCAGAAATTACAAAGTTCATGGTAAGTGAAAGTCAGCAGTCACAAGCACCAGGAGAATTCAAACTATTGAATTTAAAAGCTCAAAGTAAAACTCAAGAGCATGAGATCCTGGAGTTATAGAGAAACTACACACACATGCATGCATAGATACAGCTTAAGTGTGTTTAAAAGGATTAAAAAGATAGCAGTGCCTTCCGGTTACATGCAGTAAGCTTGAGAAGACAGACTCTTAATTTAGCAGTTGGAAAAGTTAAGAATGAAGTTAACCTATTCCCATAGAGTTTCTGGAAACCATAATAATTGGTGGCAGTGAACTCTGAAAGGGAAAGGAAGGCAACCTTTACAGCAGATTGACTGGTTGAAAGCCTAATTGAGAGGAAATTATACCCAAGTGTCCTCTCCCCACTCCAAATATGTAGGATATAGTAGCTTCCCTACTTAAGAGAAGATTCTGAATTATGCTCTAGCATGTAAAATACAAATTGCCTTTCCTGGGAGGAAAAGTTGAAGATTTGGGAGACTGATCACATGAGAATTAAGGAATACTCAAGGGCTTCTTCTGCTAATTGGTATTCTAACTTGGAGAAAGATGTTCATGCGTAAGGCAGGAGATGAGAATAATCTATTAGACAATGTATGGGAAGGAAGTCCATCCAAAACAAAAAAAATAACTGAAAAATATTATCACCAGTGATTTCCACAATTAGTGCCAGCAAGATCTATCTATAGTGAAGGACAAGTGTTCCCACAACCCTGTTAGTTGAACTTGCTTTTTAGTATCACTATATTAGACTTAGGCTTCCCTGGTGTCTCAGTGGTAAAGAATCTGCCTGCCAGTGGAGGAAATATGGGTTCAATCTGTGGGTTGGAGAGATCCCCTGGAGAAGGAAATGACTACCCACCCCAGTATTCTTGCCTGGGAAATACCATGGACAGAGGAGCCTAGCAGGCTATAGTCCATGGAATTACAAAAAAAGTCAGACACAATTTAGTGACTAAACAACAATTTTATAGGTAAGGTGATAGATTAAGATCACCAGGAAAGAAAGTAAAATGAAAACAAACTGAAGCAACTTGAGAGAATCTATTTATGGGGAAAAAATACTACTATTATCCTTAAAGATATGAGAGAACACTGCATCCACCAAAAGTCAGATGTAATAGCCTTTACATTAACATACACTGCACATATGGCATAAATATATATGTTTGTGAATACGTATGTATATATATATATATATACACACAGACTTCCCTGGTTGCTCAGGTAAAGCATCTGCCTATAATGCAGGAGACCCTGGGTCGGGAAGATCCTCTGGAGAAGGAAATGGCAACCCACTTCAGTACACTTGCCTGGAAAATCCCATGGACTGGCGAGCTACAGTCCATGGGGTCACAAAGAGTCGGACACAACCGAGAGACTTCACTTTCACTTTCATATTTACACACGTAACTCTAGTACAATGCTGAATAGAAAAGGTGAAAGCAGAGAGTCTTGTTTCTGAGCTCAAGGGGAATGTATTCAATCTTCTGTCAAGAGGAAGATATTAGTTGTAGCCTTTTCAAAGATTTTATCAGGATGAGGAAATCTCTGAGCCAGCCATGGGAGTGCCCCACTCAGAACTCTCTTCAGGAGAGAAACTGTGTTGGAAAGAATAAAATTAGTTGAGATCCTCCATTTGCCACAACTTCTGGATCCACCAGAACATTTTATCAAACTCCACTCTTCCCAGACTACTCCCAGTTAATGACTGAACAGGGTTTGGGTACTTGAGTGATGATCCATATTCCTGCCTAATATGTGACTTTTAAAATTGGGGTATCTTTGTTATGAGGTTCCCAGTATCCTGGCAGATGTCACAGCTGCATTGCAGGCTGAAGCTCTTTCTATCCAATTCTTCTTCCAATTCATTGTGGTTTGAGGATCTCCTCACAACTGTTCCCTATTTCTCTGCTCCCCAGTGTAGAATTCTATACTGAGTTAAATATCATTTAAAATGAAAACAAAATATTTTTATAACATGAAATATGAGATAACTATTTCTAGAAGATCTGTACTAAACACAATATTACATGCAGTTAAAAAAGTTGAAACAGATGGGAATAGGTATCTCACAAAAGAAGGAAGTCTACTTGGAATAAACATTGGTCAGAAAATAGATTCTGCTTAAATTATACTCATTTAGAGTTGTTTTGATGGTTCTCTTTATGGCTACATTAGTGAAATATTAAACATTTATCATGGATTTGTCTACTATCTCTAGCACTGTCAATTTTTTCTTCAAATATCTTGTAGATCTGTTAGTGGGAAAACATTTAGGATTGTTAGGTCTTCAATAATTTATCCTTTTTCCATTATAAAATACCCTCCTTAACTCTGATAACACATTTGACTTGAACTATGTCTTGTCAGATATTATTATAGCCACTAGAGCCTGCTTTAGCTTAGTGTTTGCATGGTAATTTTTAACATTTTAGTTTCAGCCTACATTTTTTTAATGTGTTTCTTAGAAACAGCATATAACATGGTCTCCTTAATCATCTAGTCTGACAATCTGTGCCTTTTCATTGAGAATTTTAATTTAAACATACAAATTAATAATTGATATGTCTGGGTTAAGACTCCTATCTTGATATTTAGTTTTGATTTATCCCATTTGCTTTTGAAAAAAAAAATGTTCATCCTATTGATAATTTTATACAAGTTTTTTTCATTAGCAATCTTGTCTCTTATTTTCCCAGCAATACCTTCTTTTTTGAAATATTTTATAAGAATTTCAGAAGTTACTTTCCATTTGCAGTTATTACAAAATATTGGCTATATTCATTTGTGAAATACATCTTTGAGCCTATTTTACTCTAAATAGTTTGTCCATCTCACTCCCTCCCTCCTACATTGCCCTTTTTCTCCCCCACTGGTAACTCCCAGCTTGTTCTCTCTGCAGATCTGCTTCTTTTTTGTTATATTCACTTGCTTATTATATTTTTTTTATTTTCACATATAGGTCATATCATACAGAAGTTGTCTTTCTCTGTCTGACTTATTTAACTTAGTTAGCATAATGTCCACTAAAGTCCATCTGTGTTGCTGCAAAGAAAACTGTTATTTTTATGGCGTGGCAGTATTCCATTGTGTATATATGTGTGTGTGTGTATATATGTATATGTACATATATATGTATACATATATGTACATACATATATGTGTGCTTATATATATCACACCTTCTTCATCTGTTGATGGACACTTAGGTTGCTTCTGTATCTTAGCAGTTGTAAATAATGCTGCTATGAATATTGAGATATATATGTCTTTTCAAATTGGCATTTCTGGTTTTATTTCCTTGTTTTTTGCCCTGCCTTTTTGTGGTGAGTGTACCCTATATTAACTTACTATCTACATATATCTTTGAGTTTGCCATGTCAAGATATTAATATGCAATTAATATATTTCATAATCACTTTATGAACCATCAAAGCATCTCACCATAAAATATATTTATTCCCTTCAAACACTTGTGGACTTATATTTTACATCCTTCTGTATTATATACCCTCTAACACATTTTAGGGCTTCCAGTGGTTCAGCAGTAAAGAATCTGCCTGCCAGTGCAGGAGACATGGGTTTGAACCCTGAATTGGGAAGATCCCCTGGAGAAGGAAATGGCAATCTACTGCAGTATTCTTGCCTGGGAAATCTCATGAACAGAGGAGCCTGGCAGGCTGCAGGTCATGGGATCAGAAAAGAGTCAGCCATGACATAGGACTAAGCAACAACTTATTTTATTTCATTTTAAAGAATGACTAGGTTTTGAACAATTTTAAACTCTAAATACAGCAATATAAATACTAAAACAATAATGTTATGTATTTGCCTAGAGAGTGTTTTCCTGATGTTTTCATCATGTATTATAAATCTGGCCTTTTATTTGTTTTTTCCTTCCACTTGAATTTCTTTTAACCATTTATTGTAATATATGTACTAGATACAAAGACTTTCAGGCCTTGTCTGAAAGTGTCCTTTAAAGTCTGTTAAAATTTAAGCAATATTTTTACTGAATACAAAATTGTAGCTAAAAATAAGTATTTTCTGTCATTTGACATTCTGTTTTCCCTGATGGGAAGTTATTAATCATTTATTTGTATTTTCACCTTATCTCATAAGATTTATCCTTTTTATTTTTTTAATATTCTTTTAAATTTATTTTTTGGCTGTGCTGAGTCTTCATTGGTAGGTGGTCTTTTCTCTACTGGTGAGTGAGGACTACTCTGGTTGTGGTGCGTGGGCTTCTCATTGCAGTGGCTTCTCTTGATGCTGAGCATGGGATCTAGGGCATTTAGGCTTCAGTAGTTGCTGTGCAAGGGCTCATTAATTGTGGTTCCTGGGTCTTAAAGCACAGGCTCAATAGTTATGGCACATAGTCTTAGTCGTTTCATGGCATGTGGGATCTTCCCAGACTAAGGATTGAACCCATGTCTCCTGCACTGGAGGGTGAATTCTTTACCATTGAGTGACCAAGGAAGCCCTATCCTTTTTTTTTTTTTTATTTTTAAATAATTAATTTATAACATGCTAAGTGGTTTTATGTATTATTTGCTTAGAATTTTGTGGAATTTCTTGCATATATACAGTAATATCTATCATTAATTTAGAAATTCACAATTCTTTATTTCTTCAAATAGTTCTTCTGATTTATTCTATCTTTTCTTTTCTTCTTGGATGCTAGTTACAAATTTTTCATTTGCTAATGTAGTAAATATCAACCATGCTGTTTTTTGTTTCTTAGTCTATTTTCTTTTATGTTCCATTTTGACTAGTTATTTTCAACCTGCCTTCAAGTTTACTGAACTTCCTATTTTGAATCCAATTTGACTTTAAGCCTATCTAGTGGAAAGTATTTCAGTTGGAACACAGAGAAGAAAGAATAAGGCAACAAAAAAGAACATTATAGATAAGAGTAATACAGATGAAAAATTTAGCATGCATGAATTGGATTTATAGAGGAAAAGGAGAGATGGAGTAGAATTATTGATGATATCTGAAGATATACTCAAACTGAATTCTCTAAAATTGCAGATACCGAAAATAGATTCATAAAGTACATAAACTACCATGAAGTACAAATGAAAATTAAATAACATTCATAAACATCATAATAAAATATTTTGGGAAAAATGGAAATTATTTTTAAAAATCAATTTTTAAAAGACTATTTTAAATTAAGAAGAAACAAACCTAACGTCTGACTTCTTGGCAGAAGCAATGGAATCCAGAAGACAATGGAATTATATCATTAAAGCAGTACAAAAAATATAAAAACATACAAATAGTAATCTTCAAAAATTAAGATATTTTATAATATCTTAAAGCAAACAAAAGTAAAAGTAATGTTTCACCAGCATTGGCATGTGACAACACAGTTCTGTAGAGTGAAGGAAAAATGATCCCAGTCACATAAAGGGATTAAGGAAAAAAGTATACTTGACAAGGAACTGAATGTCAGGGTAGACAAATTTGAAATTTTTAAATTAATATGCCAAGTAGATGAATAGGTTGATAAAATGAATTTAAATTAGACAAAAATAAATTAACAGAGAACTAATATATAATACAAAGAAGACAGCCCTATGAAGGGAATAGAAACAATTATACTACTACATTATATTTTTAAATATCCTGACTTTAAAAGTGATGAGATTATGTGAATTGAAAGGAACCATTAGTTTTCAGGAGAGTGAAAGGTAAAGTATCAGTGTCCATCCTGTCAGGATTCTGTTCCAGGGAAACTTAATAAAAAGTGAAGCAGTTTGAAACCAATCTTACTTTTTTGGTTCTTATTTAGTTAAAATATATTTTACATAGTTGACAATGAAACAAGGGAAAGGAAAGCACAACAGCAAAATAAAAGCAGAACTATGATAGTTTCTGAAAATTTACTTCAAATTATGTCTGGTTTTGTACCTTCTGATACAATAAAATGAGATATAGGTCTCAAAATTTCAAGTGTGCTTTCTCATGTCCATTACTGTCCTTTCATTGGATTCTGTTGAAATGTGACACTACTATTGTCCACCCTTACTTAATTATACTCTCCATAACTACCAGCTGATCTACTTGACAGTATAAAATTGTCATTATTCTTATGATAGATTTGACTGCATTTATCTCATCTCTACATTCTGTATTTCTCAGGAGGATCAACCTCCCAGAATGCAGTGTTACATTATTAGTCCCTCTCAATTACATCCTGTTTTAGGGACATACAATGAACAATCTACTAATGAAGGAAAGTTCATTTTTGTACAAAATCCATTTCTGAACAAAAGTGACAGCCACACAGCAGCAACTGCAAGAAAGCCGTGTCTTTTTGGGTTTGTAACCAGCTTGAAATCAGTGGGCAAGTTTTCTTTTTCCGCAATAGAAAAATGTCTATACAGATTGATTAATCTATTGTGTACAATATTGCATATACAATGTAATTTATCTATGAAAGCTTGAAAAAATGTTTAATATTTTTTTATTAGGAACTGTTCTTATTTTACATAGTAAAATGCCAACTCAAGCAGGAGAAAAAGTAAGACAGATATAATAAGCATTCTGAAATAACTCAGAAAACTCAAAGTGTTGAACTAAAACCAGAGATATAAATCCTTTCAATCTCTTTCTGTGTGCCTCTATTTTTTCACATAACTTCATCTCACCCTCCTGATATCAGTCTCCACCACTTTCAAGTTCATATATGAAAAAAAACAACTAGCACCAGTAGCTCCTAAACTGACATTTCCCCTGTACTAGAGAACATGGAACTAGAGAGCAGAGTGGGATCTTACAGTGTTCATTCAGTTATCCTGAAATACTCATATGTTATGCATATACAGTATCTTGACAGGCAATTCTGGGTCAATAATTTAGGAATCAAAGCCAGTTTCACCCCATTCTAACCTGGAGAGTCTCACCTTAAACATGAAATTAGAATAGCCTGGGAAAAGGGAATTCATAGGAAAATAAAAATTTAAAGACCTAGAGATAATGTTGACTTCCATATTTATAATTTTAATTCTCATTATGAGATTTTCTCCCCCATGTTTCCTTAGACCTTTTGAATAAAAAGTTAGAATCATGGCTGACTAGTAATTTGAATTTTACAAGTTAGATATACTAGTAGAATTAAATTGTTTTCTATTTTCCTTAGAAAAATATTAAACAGATGATGGAAAGAAATAAGTGGGAAAAAGCTTTTTTATAAAAAGCTTGAAAAATTGTCTTTGTTTAAATAAGTTACATCATTTTAATATGAAAGTAAAGGAGGACATATATAAAAGTATATAGTAGTTCTAGTAATGTATCTATAGCAGGGAGATGCATTACATATATATTATTCCTTTATCCTTCTCCATCAAACTCTGTTGCTATTCAGTCACTAAGTTCTGTCTGACTCTTTGTGACTTCATAGGCTGCAGCACACCAGGCTCCCCTGTCCTTCACTATCTCTCAGAGTTTGCTCAAATTCATGCCAGTTGAGCTGGTAATGCTACCTAGCTATCTCATCTTCTGTCTTTCCCTTCTCCTTTTCCCTTCAGTCTTTCCCAAGATCAGGGTCTTTTCCACATCAATCTCAGGTGGTCAAAATATTGGAGCTTCAGTTACAGCATCAGTTCTTCCAATGGACATTCAGGGTTGATTTCCTTTAGGATTGACTGGGTTGATATCCTTGCTATCAAAGGGACTTTCAAGTCTTCTCCAGCACCACAATTCAAAAGCATCAATTCTTCAGCTTTTAGCCTTCTTTATGATCAACTCTCACATCTATACATGATTACTGGAAAAATCATAACTTTGACCATAAGGATTGATCAGCAAAGTGATGTCTCTGCTTTTTAATATGCTGTCTAGATTTGTCATAATTTCCCTTCCAAGGAGCAAGTATCTTTTAATTCATAACTTCAGTCACCATCGGCAGTGATTTTGGAGCCTAAGAAAAGGAAATATGTCATTGCTTCCATTTTTCCCCCTTCTATCTGTTGAGAGAGTCAATTCCTAAGTAGGTTGATAAGAAGTCCAGGGTCCCTGAGGAGGAGAAAGGGGTCTGGAGCCCTTGAGAAGGAGAAATGGATCTGTGGCCCTCAAGGAGAAAAGAAGAAATTGTTTTGTTTTAGTCAATATAACAATGTATCTTGCTCTCGGACATGTTTCTCCTTAATAAGAAAGCTTTCTGACTAAGCTTATTGTCTTAAGATGTATGTTGTTGGAGTGGGTCTAGTAAGACCTTTCTATTGATAATTCTAATCTTGTTAATTTAAAATGTATCTTGTGGGAGTGAGTCTGGTAAAAGTATACAAGGTCTTGATAAGACTAGTGAGTGGGGGGCACTCTCCATCCCCCTTCTGATGTCTATGTCAGAAGCTTTCTCTGTCCCTTTTTCACTTTAATAAAACTCTGCTACACAAAAGCTCTTGAGTGATCAAACCTGGTCCCTGGTCATAAAGCTAAATCTTCTTCAGAGATCATGAATCTGACATCATTCACTATAAGCTATCACTATCATGAGGTAATGGGGCTGGATGCCAGGATCTGTTTTTGAATGTTGAGTTTTAAGCGAGCTTTTCCACTCTCCTCTATTACCTTCATCAAGAGGCTCTTTAGTTCCTCTTCACTTTCTGCCATAAGGGTGGCGTCATCTGCATATCTGAGGTCATTGATATTTCTCCAGGTGATTCCAGTTTGTGATTCATCCAGCTTGGCATTTAGCACGATGTACTCTTTATCAATACCTTATCAATACTTTATCAATAACTCAGCTGGAATTCCATAACCTACACTAGCTTTGTAGTAACGTTTCAGACCCACTTTGACTTCACACTCCTGGATCTGACTTTAGGTGAGTGACTACACTATCCTGGTTATCTGGATCATTAATACCTTTTTTAAAAATATAGTTATTCTATGTATTCTTGCAACCTCTTCTTAATCTCTTCTGCTTCTCTTAGGTGCTTACCATTTCTGTCCTTTATCGTGCCCATCCTTACATGAAATGTTGCCTTTATATCTCCATTTTTCTTGAAGAACTCTCTAAATTTTTTTCCTTTCTGTTGTTTTTTTCTATTTCTTTGCATTGTTCATTTAAGTAGACATTCTCTCTCCTGCAATTCTCTGGAACTCTGCATTCAGTTGGGTATCTTTTCTTCTTTGCCTTTCACTCTCTATCCTCAGCTGTTGGTAACGCCTCCTCAGACAAACACTTTGCCTTCTTGCATTTCTATCTCTCAGGGATGGTTTTGGTCACTGTCTCCTATACAGTGTTATCAATCTCAGTCCACTATCTACCAGATCAAATCCCTTAAACCTATTGGTCATCTCCACTGTGTAATCAGAAAGGATTTGATTCAGGTAGTGATAGTGGTAAAGAACCCCATCTGCCAATGCAGGAGACATAAAACGAAGGTTCAGTCCTTGCATTGGGAAGATTCACTGAAAAAGGGCACGGCAACTCACTCCAGTGTTCTTGCATGGAGAACCCCCTAAACAGAGGGACCTGGTGGGTCACAGTCCATGGGGTCACAGAGTCAGATATGACTGAAGCGGCTTAGCACATGTATCTGAATGGCCCATTGGCTTTACCTACTTTCTTCCATTTAAGCCTCAATTTTGCAACAAGGACCTCATGATCTGATTCCGCAGTCAGCTCCAGGTCTTGTTTTTGTTGACTGTGTAGAGGTTCACCATGGGCTGTTTTTATAGCCACGCTTTCCGGGAAACAAACTCACTCAGAAGGACAATGCAGATTGTGGAGGGCAGTTTATTACACCGGTGGGCCCAAGGCAGAGTCTCCTCTTAGCCAAAGACCCCAACCAGCATTTGTGAAAATCTTTTATACCCCATGTGTACGTGTCCAAACCCACAAGCCCAAATCCCTTGATGCTTACAAAGGAAGGGTAAATACAATCACAATAACCCCATCATTCATGTGTTATGTGTTCAAACAGTTAATAATCAATAAGCCCTCAGTTACATTCCAACCAGTTAATAACCAATAAGCCTGTGGTTACATTCCAATAGATACTGTCCGGAGGCAGGGGTGATTAGTGTCTGTTTTCTCTTAGGCAACGAGTAACCTGGATGTGATCTTCAAGATTCCCCTGCCCAGAGGGGTGTCTTATCCTTCCATTGTCATTCCCACAGGTGCTAAGCACAGAGTTCAGAGTCCACTGGAGGGGTGGCCACGCACAACCAGCACGGACAGGCCTGAGATGGAGTCCAGGCCCTATGAATTCCTTCTTCACTGTTAAGAATATATCAATCTGATTTTTATATTTGGTGATGTCCATGTGTAGAGTCATCTCTTGTATTGTTGGAAAAGGGTATTTGCTATGACTAGTGTGTTTGCTTGACAAAACTCTTTTAGCCTTTGCCCTGCTTCACTTTGTACTCCAAGGCCAAACTTATCTGTTACTTCAGGTATCTCTTGACTTCCTACTTTTGCATTCCAATCTCCTATGATGAAAAAAGAATGGTTTTATATTTGCTTTTTTAAATGTTATTTATTTTGATAGCATTGAAATATGTCATAATAACACAATTTATTTGGTCTTTACTAAAATGCCAAAGTGTTGATCCTGGAACTAGTACAAATCTCAGAAAAATAATTTTGTATCAGGCATGTTCAAATATTTCCGCCCATGTTAGAAAACAAAAAAAAGATGAAAGGTGAATACAAAGCATAGATTATTTTTTAGAACAAAAGCATATTATTTGTTTTCATCACACTCCTTCAGGCTTGAATCTTTTACAAGATAAGGTGGAGTTGTATATCTTGTATCATCAAAGTGAAGTTGATTGCATAAAGCAAAGTGCATTAGACAGTGGTTGGTATCAGCTCTCCCTTGTGTTTCCTCGGGGAGCAAACATCACAGTATGATGTAAAAGCTGGTGACATGATCCCACAATGGCCAGCACTCGAGTACACGTAAATATGGCACATAATCCTTTTAACTCCTTCTGCCAAAGTGGACTTGTCTGATGTATGTGTACATTTTCAGGTTGAGTAGTTTAAGCTGTATTTTCTGAAGCTGCTGCAGTAACCTTTATAGTGAGTGTTTTATGGAGTAGTTATACACCTGGAGAAGTCTGATTCTCCATGTGGAAATACTATATGTGTACAAAACCAAGCAGTTTCAGAGAATTCTTCAGGAGATAAAGTGCATAATAAGATATCTTCAGGAAATTATTTTTAGAACACAATATTTGACTTTAAAGTATTCTGTACAACTGATTCAGTTTGTATTATATCTGTGACTTGGCATGTGCTGATTTATTATTTTCAAGTGTATTTAAAACATGCTTTTAAGGTAGGTGGTAATTATCAGCCACTGCCCAGTGAGCCCTGGCTCCAGATAGCTGAGATGCATATGAAAGGAGTGATTTCAATAAGCCCAGACTCTTGCATTTTCCTATACATAGAAAAGCTCTAAATTCCTTAACTTGAGATATGTGGTTTTCCTTAACTGATCATAATTTTTTGATGTTAAGACTATTTGCCCCTTGTTGCAAATTTCTATATAACCTGACAGCTCCCCCTGCCTCCTCAGAACCCTTCTCTAAGGGTCACTTGAGAAACTGTCTCCCAGGCTTGAAGTCCTAAAAATTCCCATCAAATAAAACATAAACTCTAAAAAAAAAAATTCCCTTTATCTTGTTTGATTCTTATTCAATGCTCTGAGGTAAACTGTGAGTTGATATTACTAGCCATGTTTTAAACATAAAGAAACCAGAAACTAGAGAGGTTTTAATAGCTTGTCCTCATGAAAGAAAATGGGATTGTAGAAGTTGTAGTCATTTCTAGGTAACTTTCTACTGCTGCCTCTCTATCTTAGGAATAAAATGAGAATACTTTTTTTTTTTTTTTTTGAATTTGTGTGAAATATGTATGCAGTTTGTAAAGTCTATACTTCTAATTTCATCTATTGGCATTCTCATTTAATTTGCTTTTTGTAGGCTACAGTTGAAACTATGTGAGACTGTTTTTGTGTATTCTTATGTTACAATTATTTTCCACAGGAGTCTTTTCTTCCAGAGTATGATCTTATTTGATCAAAGAGAAATAGGCCATTAACTCAATACTTAGCCCTAATATTATGTGCATTATCAAGAAAAATATAAAACATGACGCCAATGTAATATATACTGGTTGTTGTTATGAGAATAATGTCATGGCAAAGTATCAATAGCAATGTTTTATTGACTGCCTACTATGTGCCAGAATATTTATTTTGTTTTATAAACATTAGATGATCTAATACTAAAATAAAAAGAGAAAAGCAGAAAGGTATTATTGATTGGTATCCATCCAGAGAGGTAAGGAATCAGAGTTGGGAGGAAAGGAAATAATCTGTTCAAAGTTGTCTAGCTAGGGAGGACACGGCTAGAATCAAACCCAGGCAGTTTGGCCCCTGTTCCTTTCCTCTCAACCTTCACATTCACCTGCATTTCCACAACGAGCTCCCAAACCTGCTGCTCTCCAACTTGTCTTATAAGCTGGTTGAAATGAGATTCCTCGATGCCCCCTCAAAATTCAGCAATTTCCTCTGACTTACAGAAAGACATGTTGTATTTACTGTTGCCTGGCTGCACCATGCTGAATTCCTTGGTCTTATTTACATTGTGCAGCCCAAACACATGCTTAGGTAAGAATCCCTACTCAATAAACTAGGGTTGAATAATAAATGATAGGATGAACACATTATCAAATTTTATTGAACATCTACTATGTGCTGGGCATGATCCAGAAACCATGACAGCAGCATTAAACAAAAAACTAGCAAAATATTATGTTGCCATGGAGATTATAATTGTTCCAAAGGTCTTAAACACTTTTATATGATCCTGAAAGACTAAATCTTTTTTCAAATTAGTTGTTTCCTAGTGACTGAGGTTGAAGTAGACAATATTTACTCTTTTCACATGATGCAAATGTCAGCCCATTTAATTTTTTACAAAGTCTAACACTTTGAACTAAACTTGTCAAAAGGATCCCACAATAAGTCTTTATCCAAACAGTTTAATTAGACTTTAAGTAGAGTCATTTGTGTATTTGCTTACTTTTTTCTTTTTTTAATCCTGAATTAAATAAGGGTCCTCTGCTGATCTATTGGTTTGGTCTTTTATATTCTGTTTATATAATTTTGTCTATTTTCTGTTTCTACTGTGTATAAGCACCTAGTTTCTGACTATTTCAAGTCAATCATAGACTAAGGTTTGACTGTGCAGAAGAAGAGTTTTTTTAAACTATTTGAAGGTAGAGAATCAGAAATCATCCTGTTCAATCTTATAGTTTTTTATGGAAGTAAATTTACCTCTCAGAAGGGTGTCAACTGATTCATTGAAATATTATCGTATTATCTCCTCAGTATATTTGTGTGATTCAACTCATCACAAAAACCATCCACTATTTTTAAAATATATGTATTTACCAAGGAAATACTTATCATCTCTGAATAGATAAGTTCAGCTTTTACTACATTTAACATCACTAGTATATATGTGAACATTTGCTAATTTATTTATAAAAAACATTTTAAAATGATGCTTTATTTTGATTTTTCTATGCTTTGTCATTTTATGTTCTATAGCAATAGAGTTCTACATACTACAAGCCAAATTATGTGTCTAAGTTTACTTAGAGTTGGTATAGTTTCTGTGTTACCTTGTATTTTCTTTCTTTTTAATTTTTTCTGCATGATTTCTAGTGTGTTTGAAAGAGTTTCCTTTACTCATGTACTTAATTTGAGGCCTTTTACTTAATATCTTAGTGGCTTATTCCCTACTACCACCTGTAATGTAGAGATAATACTATAGTACTTGCTCCAAAATGTTAAGGAATAGTCATAATATTAAACAGTTAAATGTACGTAGTATCATGTTTTACATACAGTTCAGTACTTATTAAATCTAGTTTTATTTTCATAATGTGATTTCATTCATTCATTCATTCATTCTTGAAGTCCTTTTGAATAATTTTCATGCCAAGAACTGCATAATGATTGGAAATTTTAAAAATGAACTGTTTAATAAAAGACATTTAAGATGATGGCATGATACTGTATATTGAATGTCACAATGGAATTGCAGATAATTCCACAATCTCCATGTATATGAACAGATAAAGAAGATTTATGTGTAGATAAATCATAGATTCCAGTTAGAACTAGAGGCAAAGGAGGGAGAGGAATTTGGATTGGCAGGAAAGGACAAGAAAAGCAGGTGTGTAGAGTGAAAATGTGGTGACCACTAAAATCACTGATGTAAGCAGACAAATTGAGGCAGTTGAGATACACGTTAGACTCTAGAGGATTGTTCTAACCATGATATACACTTGGAGATACAATCAACATGGACGGTAATAGCATCAGGGGAGGAGGGCAAGTAGATTGAAACAACCAGTTAACAGCTACTGAGAGGGACTGCTAGGGAAGCCTCGCCCTAGCCTTTAAGGAGTGGAGAGGGGCACTTGAAACAAAAGCAGCCACAGCCAGAGCTGTCTCAAAACTACAAAGTTTGTCAATGTATGACAAAAACCGCTAAAATATTGTAAAGTAATTAGCCTCCAACTAATAAAAATAAATGGGAAAAAATGAAAAAAACTATAAAGTGTAAAAAGTTTCCAGATGCATAAGAACTGAGGAATGAAAAATATTGCAACCTCAGTCCATTTATAGAAGGACTGAAAAACCTTTTTGGATTTAGAGTTAGAAATACCCCAGAAACTTTCAAAATAGAAACTTTCAGTAGATGATTTCAATGAGATTACCTTATAGATTATTTCAGTAGATTCCCTGGTGGCTCAGATGGTAAAGAATCTGCCTGCAATGAGGGAGACCTGAGTTTCAGTCCTGTGGTTGGGAAGATCCCCTGGAGAAGAGAATGCCAACCAACTCCAGTATTCTTGCCTGGAGAATTCCATGGACATAGGAGACTGGTGGGCTACAGTCCATGGGGTCACAAAGAGTCAGACGTGACTGAGTGACTGACACACAAATGTAAACAACTCTCTTGAAACATAAGATAAACTGATAATTGATACCTGTTTACTTGGCAATAATATCCCATCCTTCTATGCATATAATTAGATCAGTTTTTTCTAAATGCCATATCTTGCCCTGGCCTGTATTGATTTGTATTTTCCACTACACAGGCCATTCAGTCTCTACACTTCTTTTTTTTCCCCAAAGAAATTTGATGCTTTTATGTTTATCATCATGGAATGTGTTTTTCCTTGTGTAATCCCTTTTACAGAGACTTTACAATATAGAAAACAAATATGCTTCCATTGTTATCCTTGGAGAACATATAGGTAAATTTTTCCATCCACTAAATATTGACTTTATGTAATTTAAGAGCCTATTTCTATTATTTTATCTATTTAATTTTTTTCTAAATATAGAAATGTATAAAACATGGATTGTAAATATGAATTTAAAAATTGATATCAAATAATTTAATTAAATATTTTCTGAAAAATGAAGATATTCCCTTCAGTTTAGGTCCCTGCTCAAACTCTATTTGATAAACTCTCCATTTGGGTATTAACTGAATTTTTCTTACAAATTTTGCCTTTTTCCTATATAAAATTCAGATCATTATCTCTCATTCTTGTATTAATATCATCTTTGAAAAGTTTTTCATTTAAAATTAAAAACCTATCTTCTATGTAAAATTCATACTCAATTTTTCAGAATAAGAAAAAGTTGAAGAGTATTAGGGACTTCAAGTTGTAAAAATTTACATTTTTATTTTAAAACCTCTATCTTTTCTTTGCTCTGATTTTTTTTTTCATATTCTATTTTTTTTTTTCTTTACAAGCCCCGACTCATTTCCTGACCCACTAAGACAGGTATCCCATTTCATATACAAATGAAGAGAGGAAGGATGAGCAAATCTGACATTTTAATTTTATGTGCTTAAAAGTCAAACAAAACTGTTTAATGATCTTGGTGTTTAGATTATAAATTCTGCAATCTTATTTTTGGTCTTTTTGATGGTTAGTTTCTTAGTCTGAATATGATGTATGCTGAGTTGATAGTCATGGTTTTTTTTTAATTATAAACTACTCAAGATAATTATTGGCTTCTATACTTTTTCTGCACCTATTAATCCTATATTCTATTCTATCTTATTTTTTTTTCCTTCAAATTATAAAAGGATTTCTTTGTATCTTTGTATTCTCCTTCCCATGTCTACCACTGACCTTCCAAAACCCTCTCTCTATCATCACTTAATTGAAGCCTCTTTTATGTCCGCTCTGTCTTTTTCTTTCTCCCTGCCTTTCCATATTGGCCCTTTGTACCAGAACTTTCTGACAAAATGGAAACATCCTCCACATGCACTGTTCCATATAGTAATGACAAGCCATGTGTGACTACTGAGCACTTGAAATGAGGCTAGCAATTCTGAGAAGTGAATTTTTCATTTTATTTTCTTTTCATTAATTGAAATTTGAATAACTTCACATGGCTAGTGGTTACCATATAGGACCGTATAGCTTTATCCCCCTTATTTTTTCTCATTCTCTTTTCTCTGCCTTGTTATCTCTTTCTCCATTGCCTCTGTCTCAATCCCTAACTGTAGCCACATTTTTTTTTTTTTTTTTTTTTTAAGAACTCTGGGTCCCTTGCTTGACTCAAACGAAAGACAGAAGTTATATACTTCAAGTGAAACCATAGGGCACTGATCTTGTTTGTAACATTAAGTTCTCTTCCAGAACCTCCAGGGGCTGCTGACTGGAGTTGTTTGAAACTTTTGCTGGTTCAGTTGTGATACACTCTGAGGGGTTTTATCATACACAGTAATTTTTTTTTTTTTTTTTTTGGTTATTGTTCTTGAAATCCACAAAAATCAGAAGCCTTTAGGGCACTTGCAAGTTTATGATTCTTAAAGTGAGTTGAAGGCAAGGAAATGTTACAAATGATTTTAAGCTTGAACGATGCAGACATTTACTTGTATTTTTTCTTACTCTTATCAACATTATTCCTCAAATTATTTGACCCACTTCACTTATCAATCTTATGAAATTTGCATCTTCTTATTTTTCAGAGACTATATCTATTAAAACACATCTTCAATCTATTCTTAAATCTTAAGCCATGTCCCAAATTTGATATGTCCCATATTTTAGAGATCAAGTGAAGCCTCAACTGAAGCAAAAACCATTTAATTTTAACTTTTACAGCATTAAGTCTAAAACCACTGTATTACAAATCTGTTTACTTTTCAAATTCTTAGATCCATGGGAAATTATATTCTTGCTTATATACATGGTAGAATATACTGCTTTGTAAAAGAAAAAAACTTATCAGGAAAATGAATCAAAAACATTTAAACATTTTTGTATCTAACACTAATAACAAACTAAGAACTTTTTAAGAAGGGCTAGCTTAGCTTCTTCCCAGAAAACGTGTACAGTACTAATGTTAGTCATTCAGTCTTCTTCAATTCTTTGCCAATCCATAGACTCACCAGGTTCCTCTGTCCATGGAATTCTCCAGGCAAGAATACTGGAGTGGGCTGCCATTCCCTTCTCCAGGGGATCTTCCCAACCCAGGGATCAAATCCAGGTCTCCTGCATTGCAGGCAGATTCAACATAGCCTGAGACTTATTACTGACTTGCCAATAATTTCCATGTAATTCTGCATTCAAAATGAACCTAGTTAGTTAGTGTGATATCTCTCTTTGAGATGTTTCACCTTCCTCCAAAGCATCCCAAAGTTAGCTAAAAGTCAAAAGTGCAACATTAGGATGTTTTGGGAAATTTGGGTCAACAAATATCAAAAAGTTTTAGAACACTCAGTCAGATGGGATTCTAGTTCACTGTGACACAATGGCTATTCACTTAGTCAAAGTAACAATAAAGGATTTCAGAAATTAAGAGATAAAGCTGAAATCTGTTATCAAAGGCAGTTCAATATCTGAAGGGTGTCTTCTTAGCAGAGAGAAAAGCCACATTCAAGAAAACTTGTGAGCATGTTACAATTGCAGTTGAATTGTGATCTCTCAGTTAATTGATTCCACCATTTTAAATTGTGTGACTCTGCTTCCTAATTATTTTATTTTTCTTTGTGATAGAATGCCTCCTTTTCCCTTTCTGTCACATATACATGTACAGACACACACAACGTTCTTCAAATTCATGAGCTGGATTTGCAAAGCTCTGAAAGCCAACCAAACTAGTTTCACTGCCTTTGAAATAAAATAAGCAACCTGTCATCTACAGAATTTAAAGCACTATTCCAAAAGTATATTCAGTAAAATTTATATATTTTAAAGTTATCTTTAGATTTGTTTTTTCTGTTTTGTTGCTTTTATTTTTTTTCTTTCCATTCATTTATTTATATCAGTACAGTGAAATAGATTATGTTATTTAATGAGTTATAATCTGTTACTATTGTTATTTATTTAATTTATTTTAATTGGAGGATAATTATTTTACAATATTGTGATGGTTTTTGCATACATTGACATGAATTAGCCACAGGTAAATATATGTCCCTCCATCCTGAACCCCACACTCACCTCCCTCCCCAACACATCCCTCTGGGTTGTCCCAGAGCACTGGCTTTGAGCACTGCTTCATACATCAAACTTGCACTGGTCATCTATTTTACATATGGTAACATACATGTTTCCATGCTATTCTCTCAAGTCATCCCACCCTCACTTTCTCCCACAGAACCCAAAACTCTGTTCTTTACATCTGTGTTTTGTTGCTTTTAGATATGCTTTTTAAAATTGAAGACACTCATATTTCATAGCTATTTTTGGAAAAAAAAATTCAGAAACATTTTAAAGGAGAAACTTCAATTCAAAATTAATTTGTTTATACATTCACATTCATAGACCAGTTTTAAGATTTCCGAGAAGGCTCAATTTCCCAAATATAACTAATGCATTATTTTCACCATGAAATGAAAAAAAAAAAAAAAACCCGACTTTGATTCTGCAAAACCAGTGCTTCTCATTTTATCATCAATGACCAAAACTATTGGTATATTTGTACTTCCAAAAGCTAGAGTAATGTATACAGTGTTTCAATGCCCTAACTTCAGGTGGTGGGTCAATAAGAATAATGATAAAATACAGTGTGTGACAGGATGAAATCAGTTGATTTCCTGAAGTCACCATTCATCCTGCTTACACAGGTTACAAAGTCAGTTGGCGTGCTGGCTCTTCTCATTCATTAAGTGGAACATGTAGATGAATAATCATGGTTCATATCTGTGCCTTATTTAAGAAGTTACTTTGTATCATGAATTGTGGGGCTATCTTGTGGGTATCACAGAAATAAACACAAAGGTAAATATTAAACGTGTGTTAGTCACTCAGTCATATCAGACTCTTTGTGACTCCATGGACTATAACCCACCAGGTTCCTCTGTCCATGGAATTTTCCAGGCAAGAATCCTGGAGTGGGTTGCCATTCCCTTCTCCAGGGGATCTTCCTGACTCAAGGATCGAACCCAGGTCTCCTGCATTGCAGGCAGATTCTTTACCATTTGAGCCACCAGGGAAGCCTCTATAAATATTAAATATAAAAATTCTATTTTTTTTCTGGACTACTGTCTCTTGTAAATAAGAAAATCTTTTAAGATGTCAATGATGGCTAGGAGTTTCATAAATCATGTATCCATACTTTTTGTGCTGTTACTGTTGTTTTAAGGTTTTATGATTTTTCTGTATTTCTGTTAACTCGGGTCACTTGAAACAATTCTTTCTGTGGGCCTCTGGGTCATTGTTTTCAAGTTTATGGATTCAATTCCATTCTATAAATATTTGTGAGGAATCATTTCCTGTCCTGCTCCATGCTAGATACTGGCAAATAAAGATAAATGAGGTACAGTTACTATGGCAAAGGAAGTAACCAGATGCCTACTAGGTGATGGAGCTCTACAACTGAAAACAGAGGGCCACAATCTGTTGTACCTCGTTACCCCCAGAATTATGAAAACAGAACACCAGGGTAGAAATTTTGGTGTGTATGTTAGATGTCATCTCCAGAAAGAGTTTCAGTCTTATTTTTTTCCAGCTTGTCTGGTGCCATTAACAGAGTACACATCCGTTGAACTCTGAATACTAAACTTGTGACAAGTACTTTCATATGGATGATAACTATAGGTTTCATATTGTAGACAGCTTGGTGACAAAACCCTCAATAAATGCAAAGCCTGAGTACAGTGACACTAGGTGGGAACACTAGACTTTCTTGAGAATAGTGATGCGTATCAACACAGACCTGCATTGGTATGAAGGCACCAGACTAACAATCTGATGGGTGTTACTTCTCAGCCTTGATTGCCAAGTCTGTGAAATAAAAAAAAAAATGTAGGCAGTCTGGATACGTCATGTGCTGCGTAGGATATTAAGTTTCAATTCCTTTTCCCATAAAGTTCACATGTTTTTATATTATACCATAAAAAATATCCTTTGCCTCTAGCAGAAGCCAATCAATACATAGGAAAGAAAATATATTTAATATTGTAAAAAGAATGTAAAGTTAAAGGCAAGGTAGTAAAGAATTATTGGCAAACAGAATTATTGTATCAAATCTTTCTTTGCCAAGTTCTGATTTTAGATTTTAAGGATTTTTAGGTTAGCAACATCATATTTAGGTTTCTCTCTTATTTTTGTATGTCAAGATTTCACACTTTTTGATATGATTGTAGCTTTGTGATTTATGAGTACCCCCAAAATGGAACTTGAGCATTAAAATCATAGGCTTCAAATTCACCAAAGAGGAGCCATGTCTTATTTTCTCTTGTATCCCCCTCAGATCACTTTGTAAATAACTATTCCTTTACATAGATATGGGGTTTAATAAATAATACCTGAATGAAGTGACAAGTGAAAAATCAGTATTTTTTCTAGTTTGTCCATGCACTTAGGAAAAATGCTCACGAACAATTTATAGTATAATACCAAATGTAGCACAGAGGCGAGCATAATACATATAAAAGGCATGGATCATATTTAAATGCTAAGTATGAGGGGTTAGACATTTTTCTGTGGAAAGATCATGTTTTCCTTAATCTACCATCTCTAGGTACTTATTATTTATTAAAATATGAAACATAATATTCTAACACTTTCCCCCCAAAATAACCTGAAACTTGGTAGATAAAATTCACTGATGCTACTTTCACGGGCCTCAGACTTTCCCAGTGATGGCTCACTCTGCTGTTTCCTGAATGCAAGTCTGCCCCAAGTTTGGGGTTAAGCTTTTACTATTCAATAAAGCAGTGACCATGTTATTGCGGAATAAACATCTATGTCTCTAAAATAAGTTCACCTTTTTCTCCACTTACCTCAAACATAACTACTATATAATAGAGGCTGAACAATTGAGTATTTCCCACTGAATGTTGCTCAACCCTAGCCCCAACTATTCCTCACCACCTCTCCTTTTTAATTTAATTTTTTAATATTGGAGTATAGTTGATGTACAAGGTTGTGTTAGTTACAGGTGTAGAGCAAAGTAATTCAGTTATACATATACATGTATCTATTCTTTTCTAGGTTATTTTCCCATAGAAGTTATTACAGAATATTGAGTACCATTCCCTGTGTTAACAGTAGGTCCTTGTTGGTTATATATTTTATATATAGTAGCATGTATATGTTAATCCCAGTCTTCTAATTCATCCCTCACCCACCATGTGTCTCCTCTGGTAACTGTAAATTTGTTTTTGAATTCTGTGAGTCTGTTTATGTATTGTAAATAAGTTCATTTTTCTCACTTAAGTGATATTTTGTCTTTCTCTGTTTGCCTTCAGTTAGTATGATAATTTCGTTGTCCATCTGTGTTGCTGCAAATGGAATAATTTCATTTATTTTTTATTTTATTTTTTTTTTAATTAGTTGGAGGCTAATTACTTCACAACATTTCAGTGGGTTTTGTCATACATTGATATGAATCAGCCATGGATTTACACGTATTCCCCATCCCGATCCCCGCTCCCACCTCCCTCTCCACCCGATTCCTCTGGGTCTTCCCAGTGCACCAGGCCGGAGCACTTGTCTCATGCATCCCACCTGGGCTGGTGATCTGTTTCACCATAGATAGCATACATGCTGTTCTTTTGAAATATCCCACCCTCACATTCTCCCACAGAGTTCAAAAGTCTGTTCTGTATTTCTGTGTCTCTTTTTCTGTTTTGCATATAGGGTTATCGTTACCATCTTTCTAAATTCCATATATATGTGATAGTATGCTGTAATGTTCTTTATCTTTCTAGCTTACTTCACTCTGTATAAGGGGCTCCAGCTTCATCCATCTCATTAGAACTGGTTCAAATGAATTCTTTTTAATGGCTGAGTAATATTCCATGGTGTATATGTACCACAGCTTCCTTATCCATTCATCTGCTGATGGGCATCTAGGTTGCTCCCATGTCCTGGCTATTATAAATAGTGCTGCGATGAACATTGGGGTGCACATGTCTCTTTCAGATCTGGTTTCCTCAGTGTGTATGCCCAGAAGTGGGATTGCTGGGTCATATGGCAGTTCTATTTCCAGTTTTTTAAGAAATCTCCACACTGTTTTCCATAGCGGCTGTACTAGTTTGCATTCCCACCAACAGTGTAAGAGGGTTCCCTTTTCTCCACACCCTCTCCAGCATTTATTGCTTGTAGACTTTTGGATAGCAGCCATCCCGGTATTTTTCACAGAACTAGACCAAAGAATTTCACAATTTGTATGGAAATACAAAAAACCTCGAATAGCCAAAGTAATCTTGAGAAAGAAGAATGGAACTGGAGGAATCAACCTGCCTGACTTCAGACTCTACTACAAAGCCACAGTCATCAAGACAGTATGGTACTGGCACAAAGACAGAAATATAGATCAATGGAACAGAATAGAAAGCCCAGAGATAAATCCACGAACCTATGGGCACCTTATCTTTGACAAAGGAGGCAAGGATATACAATGGAAAAAAGACAACCTCTTTAACAAGTGGTGCTGGGAAAACTGGTCAACCACTTGTAAAAGAATGAAACTAGAACACTTTCTAACACCATACACAAAAATAAACTCAAAATGGATTAAAGATCTAAATGTAAGACCAGAAACTATAAAACTCCTAGAGGAGAACATAGGCAAAACACTCTCCGACATAAATCACAGCAAGATCCTCTATGACCCACCTCCCAGAATATTGGAAATAAAAGCAAAACTAAAAAAATGGGACCTAATGAAACTTAAAAGCTTTTGCACTACAAAGGAAACTATAAGTAAGGTGAAAAGACAGCCCTCAGATTGGGAGAAAATAATAGCAAATGAAGCAACAGACAAAGGATTAATCTCAAAAATATACAAGCAACTCCTGCAGCTCAATTCCAGAAAAATAAATGACCCAATCAAAAAATGGGCCAAAGAACTAAACAGACATTTCTCCAAAGAAGACATACAGATGGCTAGCAAACACATGAAAAGATGCTCAACATCACTCATTATTAGAGAAATGCAAATCAAAACCACAATTTCATTTATTTTTAAGGCTAAGTAATATTCCATTGAATATGTGTACCACTTCTTCTTTCTTCATTCTTCTGTCCATGGACATTTAGTTTCTTTCCATGTCTTGGCTATTGTAAACAGTGCTGCAGTGAACAATGGGCTGGGTGTACCTTTCTTTTCAAACTATAGTTTTCTCCAGATATATGCCCAGAAGCAAGATTGCTGATCATATGATAGTTCTATTTTTAAATTTTTAAGGAACCTCCACACTCTTCTCCATAGTGGTTGTACCAGTTTACATTCTAATGAACAGTGTAGGAGGGTTCCCTTTTCTTCACACCCTCGTCAACACTTATTGACTGTAGATTTTTTATGATGGACCAACCTAGACAGCATATTAAAAAGCAGAGACATCACTTTGCCTACAAAGGTCCATCTAGTCAGAGCTATGGTTTTTCTAGTCGTCATGTATGGATGTGCGAGTTGGACTATAAAGAAAGCTGAGCGCCAAAGAATTGATGCTTTAGAACTGTGGTGTTGGAGAAGACTCTTGAGAGTCTCTTGGACAGCAAGGAGATTTAACCAGTCCATCCTAAAGGAAATCAGTTCTGAACATTCATTGGAAGGACTGATGTTGAAGCTGAAACTAAAATACTTTGGCCACCTGATGTGAAGAACTAACTCACTTGAAAAGGCCCTGATGCTGGGAAAGGTTGAAGTTGGGAGGAGAAGTGGATGACAAAAGGTTGAGATGGTTGGATGGCATCACTGACTCAATGGACATGAGTTTGAGTAAACTCTGGGAATTGGTGATGGACAGGGAGGCCTAGTGTGCTGCAGTTCATGGGGTTGCAAAGAGTTGGACATGACTGAGCAACTGAACTGAACTGAACTGATTCTGACCTATGTGAGGTGATACCCCATAGTAGTTTTGATTTGACCATTCGTCTTTTTATATCCAAATTAACTCACCAATGGAGGCCAGTCAGGCCCCAGATATGCTGCCTTTATATATGACCTTGTATTTTATTTGTCATTGTTGTTATTACTGTTCAGTCACTAAGTTGCATCTGATTCTTTGTGATCCCATAGACTGCAGCACACCAGGCTTCTCTGTCCTTCACTATCTTCCAGAGTTTACCCAAGTTCATCTCTACTGACTCAGTGATGCCATGCAACCATCGCATTCTCTGTTGTCTCCTCCTGCTGCCCTCAATGTTCCCAAAAACAGAGTCTTTTTCAATGAGCTGGCTCTTCACATCAGGAGGCCAAAACATTGGAGCTTCAGTATTAGTCCTTCCAATGAATATTCAGGGTTGATTTCCTTTAGGATTGACTGGTTTGATCTCCTTGCTGTCTGAGGGACTCTCAGGAGTCTTTTCCAGGACCAAAGTTCAAAAGCATCAAATCTTCAGTGCTCAGCCTTATTTATAGTTCAACTCCACATCTGTGCATTACTGGAAAAAGCATAGCTTTGACTATACAGACTTTGACAAAGTGATGTCGATGCTTTTTAATATACTGTCTAGGTTTGTCATAATCACATACAAATACTCAGAACAAACAAATATGACTGGTCATCATCAATCTAAGCTATATGCTCCTGTACTGTAGACTATATTATACTATCATCTAATATCTATATATATTATCAGTTCATTTCAGTTCAGTCGCTCAGTCGTGTCTGACTCTTTGTGACCCTATGGACTGCAGCACACTAGACCTCCCTGTCCATCACCAACTCCCAGAGTTTACCCAAACCCATGTCCATTGAGTCGATGATGCCATCCAACCATCCCATCCTCTGTTGTCCCCTTCTCCTCCCACCTTCAATCTTTTCCAGCATCAGGGACTTTTCAAATGAGTCAGCTCTTCACATCAGGTGGCCAAAGTATTGGAGTTTCAGCTTCAACATCAGTCCTCCCAATGAATACCCAGGACTGATCTCCTTCAGGATGGACTGGTTGGATCTCCTTGCAGTCCAAGGGACTCTCAAGAGTCTTCTCCAACACCACAGTTCCAAAGCATCAATTCTTCAGTGCTCAGCTTTCTTTATAGTCCAACTCTCATTTCCATACATGACTACTGGAAAAACCATAGCCTTGACTAGATGGACCTTTGTAGGCAAACTGATGTCTCTGCTTTTTAATATGCTGTCTAGGTTGGTCATGACTTTCCTTCCAAGGAGTAAGCGTCTTTTAATTTCATGGGTGCAGTCACCATCTGCATTGATTTTGGAGCCCAAAAATATAAAGTCAGCCACTGTTTCCACTGTTCCCCCATCTATTTGCCATGAAGCGATAGGACCAGATGCTATGATCTTAGTTTTCTGAATGTTGAGCTTTAAGCCAACTTTTTCACTCTTCTCTTTAACTTTTACCAAGAGGCTCTTTAGTTCCTCTTCACTTTCTGCCATAAGGGTGGTGTCATCTGCATATCTGAGGTTATTGATTTTTTTTCCTGGCAATTTTGATTCCAGCCTGTGCTTCTTCCATCACAATATTTCTCATGATGTACTCTGCATATAAGTTAAATAAGCAATATACAGCCTTGGCATAATCCTTTTCCTATTTGGAACCAGTCTGTTGTTCCATGTCCAGTTCTAACTGTTCCTTCCTAACCTGCATACAGGTTTCTCAAGAGGCAGGTCAGGTGGTCTGGTATTCCCATCTCTTTCTGAATATTCCAGTTTATTGTGATCCACACAGTCAAAGGCTTTGGCATAGTCAATAAAGCAGAAACAGATGTTTTTCTGGAACTCTCTTGCTTTTTTGATGATCCAGTGGATGTTGGCAATTTTACTAGATTATACTATATCTATATTGCATCCAAAAGAATCATCTTGAAATAATTTCATATTATCACATTTATTAGAGCTTGAGTTAATGAATTCTTAATAGTAGTTTCTTCTAACACAATATATAACTATTTTGTGTATTTTTGTCTATTTTGTGTATTTTTGTGTATTTTTGTCTTCAAATCAGAAAATATCAGAAACTTACCCTCAGAACTTTTCTACCTTTGTAATTTTTTTAAAAAAACTTTTGTCTCCACATTGTATTTATAATTATTACATTATTCATTTAGTGCAAACTCACAATATGAAAGACATTATTAGGTATAGCATTTTATATATTTTTAAAGGCCTGAGTAAAACTCTTGGCATTGATTCTACTACAAAGTTACTAGCTCTATTTTAGAAATTAAACCACAGGCTATTGGTTTTAAATAATTTTATTGTGTATAAATTTGTAATGTTTTCTCTGAGTTTTATAAGATAAACTATTAGAAATAAAAATAAAGCAATTTCCCTTTACTTATTAAACCATTTTCTTATTCTCTTAACTATTTGTCCCAGGTGGTAAAGTAATGAATGTTAATTGAGACATTATTAGTTCTGCTCATAAGTAGTTTCAAATATTAAGAGACATAGTTTAAAATACTAGAAAGGCCAGGCATTAGATGTTCTTGGATTGCTTGCTCCAATATGGTGTGGAAGCAATCCACATCATGAATACCATAAGGCTTGCTCCCTTTTCAAGGTATTCCCTATGCACTCATCCTGAACACCATCAGACTTCATGCCAAATAAGCCTTTTCCTAGTTTTTGGAAATGAGAAAACTGAAGTTCATAGAAATGTGGTTGATTTTCTCAAGGTAGAGTGGCAAGTTATTGGTGAGATCAGGAACAGAAAATAATTTTGTGCTCTAGTCTCAATGGATCACTCTTTCCTAATAAGGTTGTGACTATATATAGATGATACCCATATATTCAAGAAAGACTAGAATACAACACCCATATCAAATCCATTTGATAGCACTGACAATCACATTGGGTGCCGTTTTAGAGAACCCTAATGTAAATCTTACATGTTGGCATATTGAATTTACCTGGTAAATTAGGGTGTGACATACTCTAGCAATGGTTCAGTAGTACCATGAGTTTTACACTTTCTGCTAGTACTAGATTCTAACAGGCTACTGCTTATGCTGACAGAAAGGGAAATTCATAGGGAGTTACAAAAATCATGTTTAATAGGCACAGAGAGCTAAAGGAATACAGAACAGTCCAACAGAATAAATTTCCAGATTGGAAAGCGTTATTCAGAAGTAAATTCACAGTAACTAATGTGCTTTTACTCTCAGACTGGCTGAGAATCAGAGGTTAGCTAAGGGAGACAGAGAAACCAGAAAGGGGTTAGCTGAAATACAAGGTCATATGTAATCATCAGAATTATTTTTACTGCTGTCTGTTGGAAATTATTAACAAATTCCAAAGATCAAAATCAGAATAAATATTTAAATTTATATTTATGATTACCCTCTCTCCTATAACAGTTATTTACGTATTAAAATTACCAAGTATTTTTGTTATGTGAAGGAATGATCAGGGTTGAATTTAGAAAAATTTTTAACTTTTATCCTTAGCATTCTCCTATATATTAATATACATGTATGTATATCAATTCATTTTGATGTATATATATATTTATATGCATTTATGCATATATGAAATATATCTAGTGCAAGTGCATACATATACATATATATGCAAATATACATTTTTCTAGAAATATAGCTCAAATTTTCAATTCACATGCTTTTCCTAAGTGTGGAGCACCCCACTTAGTTTTCTTTCACTCTGAAAAGAGTATAGTCTGTTGAAAGAGAAGATATTGCTTTAATATTAGTTTTTGGTTTTATCTAATTTCCTATGGATACTTGTGTTTTTATAATTAAAAACACTTCAACAAACCCCAGTAGTGACAATCATACACGGTAGCCAGATCTTGCTTTGTAATACCATTCTCCAAAATGGAAGCAGGGCTCTTTGGAGAAATGTTTGATTCTCAGACTGGGACAGAAAATGTGTGTCCCGAGCCTGAAGTATTTTGTAGTGCCAGAAACTAAGGATGTCTCACACACTCCTCCACCCACACATACACAGAGATAAAGAAATAAAAGATTGATTCAGGAGTCAACTGAAAGAGCTGGCATAATTTGAGAGACAAAATAGGACAATGTTAGATTATAAGTATTGAATACCTGTTCATTTATTGATATAAAGAAGTGATAAATACATGAGGAATAGTAGGCCAATTTCCTGTGCAGAAGAATTTAAAACCATTTATATAGATATGCTAGGACTTCCCAGGTGGTGCTAGTGGTAAAAACCCACCTGCCAATATGGGAGACTCAAGAGATTCGGGTTCTATTCCTGGGTCAGGAAGATCCCCTGGAGGAGGGCATGGCAACTCACTCCAGTATTCTTGCCTGGAGAAGCCTGTGGACAGAGGAGCCTGGCAGACTACAGTCCATAGGATGGCATGGAGTTGGACATGACTCAAGCGACTTAGCACTCACACACACATAGATATTCAACCTTTCATTAGGTAAAGATTTATGCCCACATCTTATGTATGAACTGTGCAGAGTGACTTTCTTCAGGAGGATGGTATAGAAAGGGAAAATAATTATTTGACTGTAGAGAAACCTGAGAAACACTACCTCAAGTTGTATGATGAAGGTTAGCATCCTACATGATGTCATATTGACAGTGTATATCCATGATGCAGTGTGCTAAGAATGGCATTTTACCACTGAGTTCTTCCACAGAAAAACACATAACACTACTCTAATCATTGGACAAAAATAAAACAAATTCTAATTGAGAAACATTCTATAAAATGGTGAACAGTAACCAAAGCTGTTAAAATCATCAAAAACAAGGAATGTCTGAGAAACTGTCCTAGATAAGTCTAAATTAGTTTGTATGTAGAATTATTGTATGTCTTCACAATAATTCTATAAATCTAAAACTGTTCTAAATTAAGTTTATTAACACAAATGACACAATTTACTAGAAATATATATATATATATATATATATATATAAAATAAATCCTTAGTCAGAGAAAGCAATGGCAACCCATTCCAGTACTCTTTGCCTGGAAAATCCCATGGATGGAGGAGCCTTGTAGGCTGCAGTGCATGGGGCCGCTAGGAGTCGGACACGACTGAGCGCCTTCACTTTCACTTTTCACTTTCATGCATTGGAGAAGGAAATGGCAACCCACTCCAGTGTTCTTGCCTGGAAAATCCCAGGGACGGGGGAGCCTGGTGAGTTGCCGTCTATGGGGTCACACAGAGTCAGACACGACTGAAGCGACTTAGCAGCAGCAGCATATAATAAATCCTTAGAGCATCTTTTTGTGTTCACATATCTGTATTAGTTGATAATGTGTTTTTCATTCACCCACTTCTCCATATCCCTTGAGGTATAGTACACATTCCTTCTGCACGGATCATGGATATAATTTTGACTTAGTTTGTTCAATGAGCTCTGAGTAGTTTTGGTTCCTGTGTGGTTTGGCTTGCACTCTTTTACTCCTGGGTCAACCATGAAAGTAATATGCCCTGGGTCGTGCTTGCCCTTGGTGAATATGAATACATGTGCAGCATATCTGAACTCTCCTCAGAGTCCAGAGTTAAGTTAAGCTCCATGAAATATAGTGCAAGGTCACCCAGTTGTTAAACAGACCACAAGTAATAAAAATAAATGTTTGCTAGATAGATCACTGAATTTTTTTGATGATTTGTTTACTGCAACAGTAGCAGAAAAATTTAGCGTGTCACTCAAATCTTCATGTAGATGACCATTGCTCTTTGCTGTAAAATATGCCCATCCCTACCTATTACTTGTGTGTGTGTGTGTATTCCATATGCCCATAACTCAAATTTCTTAAAAAAAAAAAAAAAAAGCAGTTCTACTGGGAAATAGCCAGCTAACTGTATAATACTATTTTAACTAATATTCAGGAAGTCAGTTAAACCATATGTAACTGACATGCTTTGCTTATAATTTTTATTTAGGAAATAATTTTAGTCCATCACAATTGTGTTTTTTCCCTCAAGATTTCGTAAAGTAGACCACTTGAGTTTGATGGTCGTACCATTTGTAAAATGATATATCCAATAAATTATGAATGTTGGGATGGACGCATATATTAGAGCTTTCTCTCTTGGTGACTATTGCTATTTATGGCTAATTTTGCTGATATTAAGTGGTAATTATTTAAAAAGAAATTTAATAGCATCAGCAGTAAGTGTATTATACTTTAATATATGCATATGTATTGATTTGATATTTTAAATACATGGTGCATATTCAGGATATACTTTGTACATATACAACATCATGCATATACCACACATACAGATATAAAAAAATTTAATGTACACAGCCCTTCAAAATATATATAAATGAGTTAATACCTAGGCAGTGAGCTAGATGGCGATATAGCACACAAAGATGTAATTTTACTTTAGAGTCCATAGATTATGACTCCATTTAGTTCTTAAGTAACTCTAGCAACAATAGTCTGTATGTAATACATTAACCATTATTTTTCTCTTATTGAATATTGAGTTGTAAATACATGGAATATAATCTGTCACAAAAATGGCTCTGATAATAAAGAAAAATGCTTTATCAAAGTATATTTCTGTTATGATCCTTATATTTACAAAATTTTTTGTAAGAATTTATATAGTTAAATACCAAACTATCAACAATATGTTTCTATTTTTGGCAATGAGCTTTGCTGACTATATAGGTATATGTTTTTTTTTAATTAATTAATTTTTTTATTGAAGGATAATTGCTTTATAGAATTTTGCTGTTTTCTGTCAAACCTCAACATGAATCAGCCGTAGGTATACATATATCCCTTCCCTTTTGAAGCTCCCTCCCACTACCCTCCCCATCCCACCCTTCTAGGTTGATACAGAGCCTCTGTTTGAGTTTCCTGAGCCATACAGCAAATTCTCCTTGGCTATCTTTTACGTAAGGTAACGCTGGGCTGGATGAAACACAAGCTGGAATCAAGATTGCCGGGAGAATTATTAATAATCTCAGATATGCAGATGACACCACCCTTTTGGCAGAAAGTGCAGAACTAAAGAGCCTCTTGATGAAAGTGAAAGAGGAGAGTGAAAAAGTTGGCTTAAAGCTCAACATTCAGAAAATAAGATCATGGCATCTGGTCCCATCACTTCATGGCAAATAGATGGGGAAACAGTGGCTGACTATATTTTTGGGCTCCAAAATCACTGCAGAGGGTGACTGCAGCCATGAAATTAAAAGACACTTACTCCTTGGAAGGAAAGTTATTACCAACCTAGACAGCATATTAAAAAGCAGAGACATTACTTTGCCAACAAAGGTTCATCTAGTCAAGGCTATGGTTTTTCTAGTGGTCATGTATGTATGTGAGAGTTGGACTGTAAGAAAGCTGAGCGCCGAAAAATTAATGCTTTTGAACTGTGGTGTTGGAGAAGACTCTTCAGAGTCCCTTGGACTGCAAGGAGATCCAACCAGTCTACCCTAAAGGAGATGAGTCCTGGGTGTTCATTGGAAGGACTGATGCTGAAGCTGAAACTCCAATACTTTCGCCACCTCATGTGGAAAGGTGACTCACTGGAAAAGACCCAGATGCTGGGAGGGATTGGGGGCAGGAGGAGAAGGGGACGACAGAGGATGAGATGGCTGAATGGCATTACCGACTTGATGGACATGAGTTCGTATAAACTCCGGGAGTTGGTGATAGACAGGGAAGCCTGGCGTGCTGTGATTCATGCGGTGGCACAGAGTCGGAAACAATTGAGCGACTGAACTGACTGAACCGAATAATCTCCTGATATGTGATACTTTACCAGGAGAACAATGCAGAAGTTAAGATGGATGAAAAGCTATGTAATATTCTGTGCTTTTTAGGATATCCTTCTTTTGACACTGAAACCTGAAATTATGGCCAAGATAATAACCGCAGTAAGAAAAACCTTCTGTGTAATATCATATATTAAATATTATGACCCCAATATTTTTCATTAGTCAAAGAAAGAAATAAGCTTGTAAAATAAAAAGTAACATATATAAATTAAAAAATAAACATATATTAATCTTTCCATACATCTCACCCTTTTCTCCCTTCTCCCCATGACATGGAAACTTACATTCAGTTCAGTTCAGTTGCTGAGTCTTGTCTGACCCTTTGTGACCCCATGAACCGCAGCACACGAGGCCTTCCTGTCCATCACCCACTCTTGGAGCCCACCCAAACTCATGTGCATTGAGTCAGTGATGCCATCCAACCATCCCATCATCCATCATCCCCTTCTCCTCCTGCCCCCAATCCCTCCCAGCATCAGGGTCTTTTCAAATGAGTAAGCTCTTTGCATCAGGTGGCCAAAGTATTGGAGTTAGAGCTTCAGCATCAGTCCTTCCAGGACTGATCCCCTTTAGGAGGGACTGGTTGGATCTCCTTGCAGTCCAAGGGACTCTCAGGAGTCTTCTCCAACACCACAATTCAAAAGCATCAATTCTTTGGTGCTCAACTTTCTTTATAGTCCAACTCTCACATCCATACATGACTAATAGAAAAACCATAGCCTTGACTAAACAAACCTTTGTTGGCAAGGTAATGTCTCTGCTTTTCTTTTTTTCCCATTTATTTTTATTAGTTGGAGGCTAATTACTTTACAATATTGTAGTGGTTTTTGCCATGCATTGACATGAATCAGCCATGGATTTACATGTGTTCCCCATCGTGAACCCCCCTCCCACCTCCCTCCGCATCCCATCCCTCTGGGTCATCCCAGTGTACCAGGCCTGAGCACTTGTCTCATGCATCCAACTTGGACTGGCGATCTGTTTCACACTTGATAATATACATGTTTTGATGCTGTTCTCTCAGATCATCACACCCTCACCTTCTCCCATAGAGTCCAAAAGTTTGTTCTATACATCTGTGTCTCTTTTTCTGTCTTGCATATAGGGTTATCGTTCTAAGCAGACATTTCTCCAAAGAAGACATACAGATGGCTAACAAACACATGAAAAGATGCTCAACATCACTCATTATCAGAGAAATGAAAATCAAAACCTCAACGAGGTACCATTACATGCCAGTCAGAATGGCTGCTATCCAAAAGTCTACAAGCACTAAATCTTGGAGAGGGTGTGGAGAAAAGGGAACCCTCTTACACTGTTGGTGGGAATGCAAACTAGTACAGCCACTATGGAGAACAGTGTGGAGATTCCTTAAAGAACTGGAAATAGAACTGCCATATGACCCAACAATCCCACTCCTGGGCATACACACCGAGGAAACCAGATCTGAAAGAGACACGTGTATCCCAATGTTCATCACAGCACTGTTTATAATAGCCAGGACATGGAAGCAACCTAGATGCCCATCAGCAGATGAATGGATAAGAAAGCTGTGGTACTTATACACAATGGAATATTACTCAGCCATTAAAAAGAATTCATTTGAATCAGTTCTAATGAGATGGATGAAACTGGAGCCCATTATACAGAGTGAAGTAAGCCAGAAAGAGAAACACCAATATGGTATACTAATGCATGTATATGGAATTTAGAAAGATGGTAACGATAACCCTATATGTCTCTGCTTTTTAATGTGCTGTCTAGGTTGGTCATAACTTTCCTTCCAAGGAATAAGTGTCTTTTAATTTCATGGTTGCAATCACCCTCTGCAGTGATTTTGGAGCCCCCAAAAATAAAGTCAGCAACTGTTTCCACTGTTTCTTTACTCTCCTCTTTCACTTTCATCAAGAGCCTTTTTAGTTTCTCTTCACTTTCTGCCATAAGGGTGGTGTCATCTGCGTATCTGAAGTTACTGATATTTCTCCCGGAAATCTTGATTGCAGCTTGTGCTTCTTCCAGCCCAGCATTTCTCATGATGTACTCTGCATATAAGTTAAATAAGCAGGGTGACAATATACAGCCTTGACGTACTCCTTTTCCTATTTGGAACCAGTCTGTTGTTCCATGTCCAGTTCTAACTGTTCCTTCCTAACCTGCATATAAGTTTCTCAAGAGGCAGTTCAGGTGGTCTGGTATTCCCATCTCTTTCAGAATTTTCCACAGTTTATTTTGATCCACACCGTCAAAGGCTTTGGCATAATCAATAAAGCAGAAATAGATGTTTTTCTGGAACTCTCTTGCTTTTTCAATGACCCAGTGGATGTTTGCAATTTGATCTCTGGTTCCTCTGCCTTTTCTAAAACCAGCTTGAACATCTGGAAGTTCACGGTTCACATATTGCTGAAGCCTGGCTTGGAGAATTTTGAACGTTACCTTACTAGTGTGTGAGATGAGTGCAACTGTGCGGTAGTTTGAACATTCTTTGGGATTGCCTTTCTTTGGGATTGGAATGAAAACGGACCTTTTCCAGTCTTGTGGCCACTGCTGAGTTTTCCCAATTTGCTGGCATATTGAGTGCAGCACTTTCACAGCATCATCTTTCAGGATTTGAAATAGCTCAACTGGAATTCCATCACCTCCACTAGTTTTGTTCATAGTGATGCTTTCCAAGGCCCACTTGACTTCACATTCCAGGATGTCTGGCTCCAGGAGAGTGATCACACCATCGTGATTATCTGGGTTGTGAAGATCTTTTTTGTACAGTTCTTCTGTGTATTCTTGCCACCGCTTCTTAATATCTTCTGCTTCTGTTAGGTCCATACCATTTCTGTCCTTTATTGAGCCCATCTTTGCATGAAATGTTCCCTTGGTATCTCTAATTTTCTTGAAGACATCTCTTGTCTTTCTCATCTCTCGTCTTTCTGTTGTTTTCCTCTAACTCTTTGCATTGATCACTGAGGAAGACTTTCTCATCTCTCCTTGCTATTCTTTGGAACTCTGCATTCAAATGGGCATATCCTTCCTTTTCTCCTTTGCTTTTCTCTTCTCTTCTTTTCACAGTTATCTGTAAGGCCTCCTCAGACAACCGTTTTGCCTTTTTGCATTTCTTTTCCATGGGGATGGTCTTGTTCCCTGTCTCCTGTACAATGTCACGAACCTCTGTCCATAGTTCATCAGGCACTCTGTCTATAAGATCTAGACTCTTAAATCTATTTCTCACTTCCATTGTATAGTCATAAGGGATTTGATTTAGGTCATACATGAATGGTCTAGTGGAGATTAGTAAACAAATGAAAATAATTGGAAATTTTGATTAAACATGATAAAACGATTTTGTAAAGAAATAAAAACATGTATGACCATGAACTAACTGCCCCTAATAGCTATGATAAGGCAGAAGCATATAGTGATTAGAAAATAACTCTAATAGGATTTCCTGTGCATATATACACACATATGCAAATTAGTTCCATTAGTTTCTAAGTTACACTCGGCATCCTGAAGGTTAACTAAAAATAATAGTAAGTCAGTTCTTTTTTGCAAAGTTGTGAATTACTAAGGGACAAACTTAACAGTAATATCCTACATCAAACATGTGGGCAAAGCATTTCCTGAACATTGTCACCAGTTTTTTTACCCACTCTGTTGTCACTGTTATTCTTCAATTGGCTCTGTACTTAGGGACATGCAGAAAGGATTTGGGTATCACTTCTAAGCCACTGTGCGTATGTGTGCTAAGTCCCTTCAGTCATGTCTGACTTTGTACAACCCCGTGGACTGCAGCCTGCTAGGCTTCTCTGTCCATGGGATTCTCCAGGCAAGAATACTGGAGTAGGTTGCCATTTCCTTCTCCACTATAAGCCACTAGTTGCTTCCTATTAATCAAACCTGCTAAACTGAGAAGTAGGAGAGTAAAACTAGTTAATAACTAAATGTTTTCGTTTTTGGTTTTGTTCATATTTGATGTTTTTCTCTGTTGAGAATTTCAGAAGTGTTGTCTTATCTAGTAACAATCCAGTATTCAGGAATCTTAAGATCATCATATGTTACATTATATCTAAAATGTACAATTATGGGCTCTAAAAATAAATCTAAGATTAAAATAGGATTGGAGTGAAAAATACATATAATATTTTTGAATGCCACCACCACACAACTTACTTTTCTTAAATGATTTTCTCTAAAAGAGAAAGATGATGGTTGAAAATGCTGTTTCATGATTCAGGCAATGCAGAAAAGCAAGATTTTACTGATAGAATGGCTTAGAAAATAACACATTGTTTAGAATAAAGAAACTATGTTTTGTTTTTTCAAAAAACTTTGGGTTTTAGTCTTACTGCTTTATGCGTCTTGCCTACTTCTGACATTTTTTCACCTTGGATTCCACTGTCATCCCTCCTAAATGAACCAGTCTTGATTACCTAAACAAATTATACTTAATTATTCAATTGCAAAACTTGTATTAGTGTTATAAGCTGAATTCTCTTTCCCTTAATTTATATTTTCAAGTCCTGACCTCCAGTACCTCAAAACATGACTGTATTTAGAGATAAGGTCTTTAAAGAGGTAGCCAAGTTAAAATGAAGCTGTTTTGGTGGGCCCTAACCTATCCTGACTGGTGTCTTGATAAGAAGAGATTACAACACAGAGAGACATACCAGGGGCACATATGCGCAGAGGGAAGATCAGATGAGGACAGGGAGAGAACTCAGAAGAAATAACAGCTGCCCATATATTGACCATGGACTTCTAGCTTCCAGGACTGTGAAAACATAATTTTTTTCTCATTTAAGCCACCTAGTTAGTGGTATGTTGTTATGGTAGCCCTTGCAAACGAACACAAATAGTGAACATTAACTTTAACATTTTGGAATGCTGGCTAATACTTTAAGCATTTTACTTTAAGCACATGAAAAGTAGTTTTTCAATCACATAGCACATTTGTCTTCTGAGGATACCATAAGAAAGTATGGTTTTGCCCAAGAGTCACAATAATTAAATATTATTGAGACCTCAAGGTCCAGTGATGTGGAGACAGAGGACCAGTGCACAGTTCACATTTGATCATGTACTTTGAGTTTCCTCCAGTATTAAATATTATAAAAATGTGCATCTGCAACATGATTAGTGGTATTGCTAGTTTTTTCCTTTTGTATATTCTGAATTTATATTTCAAAATTTGATTATATTAATCAGTAAAAAAAGAAATATTTTAAAAACCTCTCTCTCTATATATATAGTTTTATTTTAATAATTGCATGTCAAACAGAAATGCTGCCCCTTACACATAAAAAGAGTTTTGTTTTCTTATTTGAACAATTTGTTTTCTATTTTGTTTACTAAGTCTTTAAAATATCACAATAAGATAGGAACTGGAGGAATTAATTTCTAATAAAACAAAATTAACTTTATTGTTAAAATCTACCAAAATACATTCATTTGTCCATTCATTCAGTTTTTCAAAAAGACTCAGCAATTATTAGGTACTATGCATTGTGTTTAACGCTGGAGATAAAATTTTGAACCAGACAGAAATGGCCCATAATCACCTAGAGTGAAAACCATATTGACTGAAAATATTATGTAATTTCCTTTCTGACACTGACAATTAAAAAAAGCTTTGAAATAGTGTCATTATTTAGTAGTCATTTATATCCAATGGTTATCTAATTTACATATACACTTTAGAAAACCAAATAATAATTTAACCTGTTATGAGTTAATAGGAAAGATTGCAAAATTTGGGACAAAGACATTTCTTAGTTTACACCCTAGCTTTGCTGGGCCATAGTTTTATTATTTTGGGAAAAATTACTTGAACCATGCAGACCTGTTTCCTTATGTATAAACCTTCATTATTAATTTTGAGTTTGAGACTTGACTTAAAGCCAGAGATCATAATAAAAATACATGATGGGCATATGATAGTTGATTATACCTTTATTTTAATATTAAAATTAGTAATATTAGGTTTAATCAGATAAAATTTACATAAGAATCTAAGTCAGAATTGCTCTCAAAGCAGTCCTGGGTTCCAGATCAAGCTGCTTGTTTTTTGAGGGTCTGGCTTTTAACCACTGTGAATTTCTCTTAGGAAATATATAAAATTTTTAAGAAGTAAACAAAAAATGTAATGTTATTATATTCACCAGAATTAAACACAGTATCTGATCTGGTGATATGATTCTAATTTGATTTCTAACTGTTTCATTCTAATAAGGTTCAGATATATTTATTATGAGGTACTGTATTAATTCACTAAAGAGAATGATGTGTTGTTTAGCTTTTTCTTTCTCCCTCACATTACGCCTAAGAAACATTTTTTTTTTTTTTTTAATTTTTGCACTGTGTGTGTGTGAATGTATGTGTGTATGTATGCTTTTGTTTGTGTGTGCTTAAAGTATCCTACTCTTCTGATTCTGCTACTATCGGACTAGATTTTCTTTTGTGAGTTTTGATATTCCATAGAAACAAGACTGTTTTAAACATGCAAATGCTTCTGCCACTTTACATTTAGAGAAGCAGATCCAATTTTAAGTTCCTTCCGGCAGTTAGTTTCATTATTTTAGTGAGTTTTGGCATAGACTCTGATTGGTTAAAAAAGGCTTATGTTCATTGCTTGAAATTTTAGTTTTGTTTAGGTATTGGGATCATAAAGAATATATTCAGCAATAAAGCCCTAGTCAATTGATTTAATCTATAAGAAAAATAAGTTTTACTTTGAAATGCTTTAATATATTTTTGTTTAGGAGTTGGAGGGAAAGGTTACTGTTAATAAAGAGTTTTAACCACTTGTGACAAATCTGTAAACTAAAGTGATGGTTCAGTATAAGATTATGAAAATTCCTAAAAAGGACACAATAAAAATATTCCTAATTTAAGATAAATGTTATTAAATAAATTGTGGCTCTCATAGTCATCCTACATAAAATTATGCTGTGATCACTGAGCTTTCCTCAATCTCCTCTGGAAAGTGATGTCAGCATCACTGACAATTAAAAAAGGAAAGATACGCCACTAGCACTTGATGAGTTAATGTGATAATAATTGGCATTATGCTATTCATTTAAAAGTATTTAGAAAAAAGAGTGAAAACATGCAGAAACCTAACACTTTTACATGAGGCTCCCAAGGTGTCTTTAAGCAGACTGGCTGTAGCTTAGTGGTCACAGGAAGCCCCTTTATCATATGACTTTAGGGACATGTACATATAACTATACTCTTGGAAAGTTGTATCTGAATTTGTTTTAAAACACAAATGAAACTGGTACTAGTTAAATGGTACTAAATATAATTACTTTTACAAAAATAGGTACAAAATATTTTTGGGTAATTTGTGCTTCTCTAATTTAGAACTATGTTTATAATTATTTTTACGTGGTTTCTTGAACATTCTTGTCTTTCCAATCTTCTAAATCATGTTTTACTGGTTCCTGTTTTGGAGTTTTGTATTATCTTTACACATTTTAGTGACTCTAATTCTTTTAAAAATAGAAGTTACGTACCCATTACTAACACCAAAAAAAGTTTGGACTTTCCAAAAAACATAAATGGACCCCATAGATCAAGAATCCCAATTTTGAAAACCTTTAATAAACTTGGAAAATGATAATCCAGTTGTCTTAATATATTCCATATTCTATAATATACTTTTTTGAGGCTGCTAATTATTATAAAGCATATGCATATATATATATATGTATATATATAGTATAGACTATAGATTATGCTTTTTATCTGCTTTCAGTGCTGTTAAAACACAATGCTTTTTACCCATAGTAATTTAACTGCATGTTTTTTACTTGATGTTTTTACTATGATTTTTTTTTTAATTGAGCTTCATTACTATGCCTGCCATCAGAGTCCATCCAAAAACATAACTCTGCCAGATTCAAATGGATATAATTATTTTCCTGGAAAAAAAAAATGAGCCTGGAATGTGTCCACTTTGCTTCAGGTTGAACTAGTCCAACGTTTTACAATTTTAAAGTGCTTCGTGGATATTCTTTGGCATGTCAGAAGTTTTTTAACTTGTTCATCAGTGTATGCTGCTGTGAGTTGGTTCTGGTATGTGAAGCACTTTAAAGAAAGGCAAAGTTTAAATTCTATAGAATAAGTAAAAGGAATACTATAGATAAAAGTATGACTTAGTGTTATCTATGAATTGTACTTTAATATTAACTTCACTTATAAATATTTATTTATACTAAGTGAATTTAACAACATATGACTCGATAATGACCTTTGTAAGTATACAAAGATGTGTTAAGAACATGAACTGAACATTTTACGACTGTTTGACCAATGTGAAATTATCCTTGGTGAAAGAAATTTCATTTTCTGGCCAATAAAACTTGAAATAAAGTATTTTAAACATTAAAACATCCTTATGTTTGACCCTTAAATGGGCAGAAGGAGACCAAAACCACAATTAATGTAAGGTCTCAATTTATGAATAATTTCAGAAATTTCTAGAAAAGCATGAGTTTTTCACAAGAAAAAGAATAGTTGCAGAGTAACTTGGTCTTATTTTCCAAACTATTATTTGCACAAGGGAACAAGCTATGAGAGACTATTGATAAAAGGTAACATCCTACCTAATCTGAATTAGGGTTGTGTTTCCTAACATTTGCTTATTTACTCTATAGAATTTAGGTAATTTTATGGCTGCAGTCACTGTCCACAGTGATTCTGGAGCTCAAGAAAATAAAGCCTGTCACTGTTTTCATTGTTTCCCCATCTATTTGCCATGAAGTGATGAGATCAGTTGCCATCATCTTAGTTTTTTGAATGTTGAGCTTTAAGCCAGCTTTTTCACTCTCTTCTTTCACTTTCATCAAGAGGCTCTTTAGTTCCTCTTCGCTTTCTGCCATAAGGGTGGTGTTATCTGTGTATCTGAGGTTATTGATATTTCTCCTGGCAATCTTGATTCCAGCTTTTGTTTCATCCATCCTGGCATTTCGCATGATGTAATCTGCACAGAAGTTAATAAGCAAGATGACACTATGTAGCTTTGATATACTCCTTTCTCAATTTTGAACCAGTCTGTTGTCCCGTTCAGTTCTTACTATTGCTTCTTGACCTGCATACAGGTTTCTCAGGAGGCAGGTATGGGAATATAATACAGGTCTGATACTCCCATCTCTCTAAGAATTGTTCACAGTTTTGTTGTGACCCACAAAGGCTTTTGCATAGTCAATGAAACAGAAGATGATTTTCTGGAATTCCCTTGCTTTTTCTATGATTCAATGGATGTTGGCAATTTGATCTCTGTCGCTCTGTCTTTTTTAATCCAGACTGTACATCTGGAATTTCATAGTTCACATACTGTTAAAGCCTAGCTTATAGGATTTTGAGCATTACTTTGCTAGCATGTTAAAAGAGTGCAATTGTGCAGTAGTGTGAGCATTCTTTGGCATTGCCCTGCTTTGAGACTGGAAAGAAAGCTGACCCTTTCCAGTCCTGTGGCCACTGCTGAGTTTTCCAGATTTGCTGGCTGTTGAGTGTAGCACTTTCACAGCATCATCTTTCAGGATTTGAAAGAGCTCAACTGGAATTCTATAACCTCCACTAGCTTTGTTCATAGTGATGTTTCCTAAGTCCCATTTGACTTCACACTCCAGGATGTCAGGCTTTGGGTGAATGATCACACCATCATGATTACCTGGGTCATGAAGATCTTTTTTGTATAGTTCTTCTGAATATTCTTGCTACCTCTTCTCAATATCTTCTACTTCTGTTAGGTCCATACCATTTTTGTTCTTTACTGTGCCAATTTTTGCATGAAATTTTCCCTTGGTGTCTCTAATTTTCTCAAAGAGATCTCTTGTCTTTCCCATTCTATTGTTTTCCTCTATTTCTTTACATTGTTCACTTAGGAAGGCTTTCTTATCTCTCCTTGCTATTCTTTGGAACTCTGTATTCAGATGTGTATGTCTTTCCTTTTCTCCTTTGCCTTTTGCTTCTCTTCTTTTCTCATTTGTTTGTTAAGTCCTCCTCAGACAACCATTTTGCCTTTTTGCCTTTCTTTTTCTTGGGGATGATTTTGATCACTGCCTTCAGTACAGTGTTATGAACCTCTTCCCATCAGGTAACTCATCAGACTAATCCCATGAATGTATTAGTCACTTCCACTTTAGAATCATAAGAGGCTTCTTTTAGATCATACCTGAATGGCCTCATGTTGTTTTTTTTTTTTTTTCCTTTAGTTTTTTTAGTTTAAGTCTGATTTTGGCAATAAGGAGTTCAAGATCTGAGCCACAGTCAGGTCCCTATCTTGTTTTTTGCGGACTGTAAAGAGCTTCTCCATTTTTGGTTGCAAAAAATATAATCAATCTGAAATTCGTTGTTGACCATCTGGTGATGTCCATGTGTAGAGCCATCTCTTGTGTTGTTGGAAGAGGGTGTTTCCTATGACTAATGTGTTCTCCTGGCAAAACTCTGTTAGCCTTTGCCCTGCTTAAATTTGTAGTCTAAGACCAAATTTGCCTGTTACTACATGTATTTCTTGACTTCCTACTTTTGCATTCCAGTCCCCTATGACGAAAAGGACATCATTTTGGGGGTATTAGTTCTAGAATTTCTTGTAGGTGTTCACAGAACCATTCAACTTCAGCTTCCTCTGCATTGGTGGTTGGGGCACAGACTTGGATTACTGTGATACTGAACAGTTTGCCTTGGAAGCAAACTGACAACATTCTGTCATTTTACAGGTTGCACATAAGTACCACATTTCCAACTCTTATGTTGACTATGAGGGCTACTCCATTTCTTCCAAGGGATTTTTGCCCATAGAAGTAGATATAATGGTCACCTGAATTAAATTAACCCATTACAGTCCATTTTAGTCTACTGATTCCTAAAATGTTGATGTTTACTTTTGCCATCTCCTGTTTGATCACTTCCAATTTACCTTGATTCATGGAAGTAACATTCCAGGTTCCTAAGAAATATTGTTCTTTACAGCATTGGACTTTACTTTTACCACAAGTGGGCATTGGAAGTTGATCTCTTTGTCATTGTTTTTGAATTATACATATTGCATAATTCAATTTATATAAAATTCTAGGAAATACAAATTAATCTCTTCTTCAAAAGCAGATCAGTGGTTGTTTTAGGCATGGAGGGTAGTAGAGATGGTCTACAAAGTAGAGAAGCATTTTATGTAATTTTGTCAAAGATTTCAGTGGACATTTGTCAAACTGAAAGAATTACTGAGCATAAAATATACTTTGTTGAAACTTATTTCAAAAAAAGAAAAACTTTGTAACCCAAAATAAATAATCTTAAAATAAATCCATTTACCTTAAACTTTAATAATGACAACACATGGAAAGTTATTTACATCATTACTCTTGAGGAAAAGCAAATAAAAATATGAAATGCAACTATTTGCCTGTTAGACTATAAAAAACACATACTTTTATACATCGAAAGTCATTTGTCAAAAAAATGTGTTTATTTGGGAATAGCAGAGGAATTTTTATTCAGGACATGCAAATAGCAAGCTACAGGTGTGTCTGTTGTGGATTTGGCTGTAATTATATGCAGAAAATGGAAAGAAGGGGAGAATTAAATGAGAGTTGGTTGAAATAAAAATCAAATGGAGAACAGCTTTGAAAATTCCCCAAGCAGACAAAACCAGTCTTGTTGCATAAACAAAGCTCAATTCAGGTTATTTTCTGAGACCAAACTGATTGGGTAATTTCTAGTTCATGCCTCTGGTAACCATATGCAAAGTTTCTCAAGACTGATAGAAGGTAATCCCTGACCAAATTCCTGTCATTCAAGAAAGTTCCAATGTTATCAAATTTCTATGAATCAAGCATTTATAGGAAGTCCATCTCTTTATCATTGTTTTTTTTTTTTTTTCCACTTGAGGGTACATGTGTGAGACCTTTCATTTTATATTGTCTGGTTCCATTCCTTCACATTTTCCCCTTTTGTTCAAGATCTTTCACAAAAAGCATTGCTGAGAAATTATCAGTCAGGTGTTGTTCATTTTTTCTGCTATACACTTTTTTAATAGGTGGATTGCATTATACGTCCCTTGGATCTGAAGAGGGTTTTCCTCAGGTCTCTTTCCCATGAAGTTGAGGAGGGTCATGCTCAGGTGTCTTGTCCCACAGATGAGGAAAATGATAGGGAGTGTCACTGCTTCATTTGAGCGAGAGGATTGGTGAAAGAATCTCAGTTATGTCCCTCTGTGGTGGATGATTTAGTTTTCACAGTCAGTCAAGTTTCAAGAAAAGACTTTGAAAGGAAAAGAAGTTTGTTTTGTACATGTATTTTTGAGGAAGATATTTGTATGCTATTACAAAACAGTAGAAATAAACTGAAGACCAGAAGCTCAATGACAGTTATTGATTGAAATATGCTTCTCAACCAGTTTCCCCAACTGTTTATGTTTGTTGTTAAGTCACTCAGTTGTGGCTGACTCTTTGTGACCACTTGGACTGCAGCATTCCAGGATTCCCTGTCCTTCTCCATCTCCCAGAGCTTGATCAAACACGTCTATTGAGTCTGTGATGCCATATGTCCCAAGGTTCAGGAGCTTGGACAACTTCTGCTTGGTAATGTCCTATGCTATTTTTATTTCTTGTGTTGTTATTTTCCCTGACCTATTGACATAAAAATAACTTTCTTCACTAGGACACAAGTTTGCCTTGCTGAGAAGTGAGGAGGTTTAGAGTTTTGAATTTTTTTCAGCACTACTTTTGGATACTTATTTATTTTGGTTTCTTGATATTTCAAAGCTTGGACAGAAGCACTGAAAGTGGTAGACATAACTATGAAAAGATTTTGAATTAGTTTTTCAAACTCTGCTATTCCAACCCAAAGAAAAAAATTTTGATGATTGCATACTCTGAACCCTTTCTATCCACTCTAGTGTTTTTTTGTAGTCACTCCTCCAAACTGTAAGCTTCCCAACTCTAATGTCATTTTTTAAAGTTGATATGAGAAAAAACTAAAATTAGGTATATAAGCAGTAGAAGGAAGAGATTTTTCCTTCTATTAGAAAAAAGAAATTTTTCTAATTTTGGCATCAGGAGTGAGGACAGTGATCCTATAATGTACCTCCCAATTAAGGCAAAGAATAAGGAATATACATTTTTTCCACAGGAAAAGAAATACCCAGTGTTTTTAAAGGATAGACATAATTCTGTCCTTTTGCTTAGCTTTCCTTTCTTTGAATGAAAGACAGTATCTTGTGGTTATATGAATGCACACACACACACTATACAGAACACATGATAATCTGGTCCATTCACATTATGGGAATGTTTGTTTGAGCACCTTAAATTTCTACAGATCTGAAGTAAAAGTGAACTGATCTAGTATAAATAAGATTTTTGTGGAGGTCTGGAACATCTTGAGGGGAAAAGAAAGTTGAATTAAGTTTTAACCATCCACCAGATTTTTGGTCAATTTCCAATAACATGCCATTGAGTGGGAGCACATCAGCTTTTCTTTTAACAGTACTGTTACTGTTTTTATTTCCATTATAGAGATATATTAAGGGAGAAGATGATATAAGCTTGTGTATATTCCAACAGGGAATGAATTCATGTTCACAAGGTTATATGAAATAGCAAAGTTACAAATATTCAGTGGGAGATACGTTATGGTTTTGTCATGCTCATCATTGTTTATGAAACAGAGAAAATCTTGAGATAAGAGTTCAGGCCTGAGTTGACAGTACCTAATGGAAACCAACAATATCTGGTTTCAATATTCTAGAAGGGAGGAGACTAGTGATCTCAAAGCTAGCAAAGGAAAATCTTACATCTTTACTATTTATATTTTGCCATCTTTCTAAATGTAGTGTCTAGGCCACCAGTCCTGATTATTCATGATTATTGTTAGCTCTGGCATAAATATGTTGTTGCTGTTTTGTTGCTCAGTCATGTCTGACTTTGTGACCCCCGTGGACTGCAGGATGCCAGACTTCCCTGTCCTTCACTATCTCCCAGAGTCTGCTCAAACTCATGTCCACTGATTTGATGATGCCATTGAACCATGGCATAAATACAACAATCAGTAAGTTTAACAGAATCAGAATTTTTGTAAGTTGGGTATAAAAGCTAAATCTGAAGTAAAGGGCAATAGGAAAATCAGGGAAAGAACAAGCAAAGACAGGAATGGCATGATTTAACATGATACACAGTGAGGATGAAAAAAAAGAAAGAAAGTTATAAAGGTCTGGTCCACATATCTTAGGTAAGCTATCCTCTTTAGATGCCATCTACTTTAGTCCTTAGAATTTTTTAGCTTTGGGTCACCAGTTAGTACATATATCTCTACAGATTTGGGGGCTTTCTTTAGATGTGACACATGAATCCTTGAAATTTGGCTGCATCATGGTTGTTTAGTATCATGTGAAGTAGGGTTCTTTCCAGCAAGATTAAAGATATCTTTTTGGAAATGTCTCTTCTGATAAATGAGATCTCTGGGCTGTAAGCTGTGATGTTTGACATCTGTTTCCTAGAAAAGCACTGTGGAAAGCCTGCTCTATCAAAATGTCTGTGGGCTTGATTATGCCTTTCCAACATTGGAGGATATCCTTCTTTATTAGCTATGGGTTGAAAGAAATTGGGGCTAAGTGCATCAATTGTCCTGTAATTATTTTAAAAGACATAACTTTTTGTATCCTGGAGGGAGTAGATCTAAAATTTGGAAGAACCAAGAATAATACTCTAGGCCAGGGTGTTCAGAGGGTTTCAACTCATTCAGTTGAGTCTTAATAATTAGATTTTTATGGTTGAGCAATGCTGAAGACAAAACATGAAAAGTACAATGAAGGTGCTGCAGAAATGGCCAGACCACACAGACCCATCAAAACATCAGACCAGTAAAGTGGATTTCCCAATCACTATGAAGTTCAAGGGGGGTTCCCCAAATGAAAATAATCCTTTCTAATGGGATTTGAGCTACAGAGGAAGAAGTCACATGTTTTCATGAAAAAGTTCAGTCCAATGTGAAAATATACAAGCCATTATAAAAACATTCATGAGTGGGAGTGATTGTATGAAATCCATTCAGGTGGTTCATTGGAGAAATGAAAATATCCAGAGATAGTTTGGATAGTTTTTCCAGCATTTAGAGCAGATGGAACAAACAAGATAAGTGCTTTCTGCATCCTCTTCAAAGGTTCCCTACCAATATTGATTCATGAACATTATTTTATCAGTAGCCAAGTGACAAGGTAGTGGGCTTCCCTGGTAGCTCAGTCAGTAAAGAATCTGCCTGCCAAACAGGAGACACAAGAGACGCTGGTTCAATCCCTGGGTTGGGAAGATGCCCTGGAGAAGGAAATAGCAACCCACTCTAGTATTTTTGCCTGGGAAATCCCATGGAAAGAGGAGCCTGAGGTCCCTGAGGTCACAAGAAGAGTCAGGCATGGTCTAGTGACTAAGCAACAATAACAAAGTAACAAGGTAAGCACTTTCTGCAGTCTTGTTAATGTTTCTCTACTAATACTGATTCATGAATATTATCATTTTATCAAGTGCCAACTAATTTAATTTAGGTATCATAATAATAGAAATTTTAAATTTCCTAAAAGGACTGGCTTATTACTGGGTCACAACTAGAGTTTCTTTTCTTCGTGATACCAGTAGCCTTTAGATCTTCAATTTTCTTTTTCTTCTTCAGGGACCATTTTCTTGTATTTTCCTGGAAAATTCACTTAGGTTGTCACCAGCAAAAGTAGTTTTCTGGACCGTGACAGAGATTTTGTTTGTGGATCCCATAAGAGCAGCATTTTTAGAAGAAATAATCAATGAAATCAATTGATTATCAATTGATCAATCAATGAGATGATTTCCTTTGCCTTCCAGAGAGTTGAACTTAGAATGACCAGGGACTTTAATAATAGCCAAAGCTGCTGGCCAGAGTATAGCATCTTAAGTTTTGAACATAACTACTATTTTAAATTTTGTCTCTACTGGAAGTCAAAAAATCTGGTTTCTATAACATTCCAAAATCATGGGGTACTCTAAAGGCATGATAGCTATCAGTATTTGTGTTTGCAGTTTTACCTTCTACTGGATTATATGCTTGAACATCATTCAGCATATCATTCAACTTGTTGGGCTGAAATGGCCAAAAGTAAGGGTACAGCCTCAAGGACCTCAAAAGGAGTTGTTATTGAATATCCAGTGCAGTATTTGCCATTTTCATTTTTCAAGTAAGAGCCATTAGTAAACCATGAACAGTCAACATTTGTCAAGGGGGTTTCTTGTAAGTTACTACATGGGGTTGATAGGTGACTCATTCAAGTTAGATAGATATAAGAGGGTTTGTCCATAGAAGAAGGAAAAAGAGTAACTGGATTGTTACAATGAATGAGAGTGATGTGTAGGTTGGTTAGTGAAAGAATTTTATAAAAAGTAAGAGAGTTTGCTGAAATATGTTGGGAATGATATGAGTTCAAGAGAACTTTGACAGCATGAGGTACAAAGATGGTCAGAGGATTCTATGACCATTTCTTCAGTGGCCTTTAGCAGAAGGGAGTGGCACAGATAACCCCAAGGCATGAGGAGTAACACTGGGCCATGGGATCTAGTTGTTGACTGTCATAACCTAGAGGTTGTGGTAGCCTCCATGTCTTTGAGTAAGCACTCTGAGGGTATTATCCTCTTTTTCATAAACAAAAAGCAAACAGGGGAGTTTATAGTTCATATGCTGCTGCTGCTGCTGCTAAGTCACTTCAGTTGTGTCTGACTCTGTGCGAACCCATAGATGGCAGCCCACCAGGTTCCTCTGTCCCTGAGATTCTCCAGGCAAGAATACTGGAGTGGGTTGCCATTTCTTTCTCCAATGCAAGCAGGCCTGCTAAGTCGCTTCAGTCATGTCTGACTCTGTGTGACCTCCATGGGCCGTAGCCCACCAGGCTCCTCTGTCCATGGTATTCTCTAGGCAAGAATACTGGAGTGGGTTGCCATTTCCTTCTCCATAGTTCATATATCTGATGGCAGGAAGGTTTATTAAGGTTTCCTTCAAGATTTTAAAGGCTAGATCATCTTGGTTTTTCCAAATAATGAGAGTTTAGTGGTTTTTATTAAGACAAGCAAAGCCTGGACTATGAAATATAAGTTTGGAATCAATTGTGACAATAAGCAGCTACTACAAGAATACCTTATAATTGACATTTAGTTTTAGGTTTTGGGAAATACAAGATGCCATGAAGGCTTTTGGGATCTAAGTGTAACCCCTGTTCTGAGATTAAATATCTTAAATATTGGACTTGATTTTGAACAATCTGCAATTTTTCCTTTGAGAACATGTGTCCCTTAGTGGCTAAGAGTTGTAACAGACGAAATCTTCCTTCTTGTGAGGAAGAGGTTTGACAAGGTGAGCCCAGAAGTAAACCATCTATATATTGTTGAATAGTAGAGCCTCCAGAAGATTTTGTATCATCAAAATCGGCTTTTAAATTTTGTGAGAAGAGGGACTTTTGGAAGAACCATGGGCCATTTCTGTTCAGGTATATTGTTGTCCTTCTAAGGTAAAAGCAAGAATATATTGGCCAGCCTTACCAACCAGAATACTAAACAATGTATTGAATAAATTGATCATGATGAAAAACTTGCTTTCAGTAGGGATTAATGCTAATAATGTATGGGGATTAGGAACAACAATATCATGAGGAATGACAATGTTATTCATTGCTTAGAGATCCTGAACAATCTTTATCCTCAATCATTAGGTTTTCTTATAGGTAAAATAGGGGTATTACAAGGACTACTGCAAGGGATAATAAGTTCCTGTGCTTTATAGTCTTCTATGGTATGTCTTGGACTTCCCAGGTTCACAGTGGTAAAGAACCTGCCTGCCAATGCAGGAGATGCAGGTTGATCCCTGGGTTGGGAAGATCCTCTGGATATGGCAACCCACTCTAGTATCCTTGCCTGAACAATTCCATGGTTAGAGGAGCCTGGCGGGTTATAGTCCATTGAGTCACAAAGAGTAGGACACAACTGAGCACGCATACACATATGATAAGTCTTATGCTCTGTAAACTTGAACTTTTTGTTTATAGGGTATTGATTAGTTCTTAAGAGAGATTTGAAGGGATCAGTTTGGATCTGAACCAAGGGAGGGACAATATGAATTCTGTCTATGTCTGTGGAAGATGTGGCTCATAGACTAAGGGACACTAAATAATGAAGATGTGTCTGAAATTTGTCCTTCTATGGTTTGTAAGAGCTATAGGAGAAGTGGGTAACAGAGGATGAGATAGTTGAATGGCATCACCGATTCAATGGACATGAACTTGGGCAAACTCCAGGAGATGGTGAGAGACAGGGAGGCCTGGCATGCTGCAGTCCATGGGGTTGCAGAGAGTCACATAAGACTTAGCGACTGAACAACATGGTTTGAAAAGTATTGGTCATATGAAAGAGTAAAAGTTTGGATTCTCGTGGGCATTAGACTTAAGGGACTTAAAACTCGAGCTACAATCTCCTGAATTTATTTTTCATTTAAGAGAAAGAAATGTCAGCATGACATTTTTCTAGGAAATCTCATCCTAATAAGTGAAGAGGAGCCACAATACTGAGGAGAAATAAGTGTTTATCTTGTAAAGGTCCCAAGGAAAATGGATATAGGTTGAGAAAGAGACATATTGTGATTAATTTGAATTCCCCACAATTTGAAGGGACTGTTTATTTGTAGTGGGCTTGTGAACTGATAGAGTAGCTCCTGTGTCAATTGGTATGTAAGGGATTTATATTAGATCTGGGGAGTAGTTGCCTCCAGCCTGTTACATGGTAGAATGGGAAATAGTCCTTGTGCTCCTTTGGAGTCCCATCACTGGAACGACCTTGACCCTTGGCTTTTGGAAAGCTGTAACTGTCTAGACTTTGAAAAAAAATCTCTTCCAATGGCTAGTTTTTACTTTTATTTTATTTTTTAACAAAAATGACAAAATAGGAAGAATTTGTTTGAAAACTATAATCGTCTAGCTTTTTAAAAAAAATCAATTGCAGTCTCTTTCAATGGTCAGTTTTTATTTATTTATTTTTTTTACAATAAGACAAAATAGGTTAGTAACAGTTTCCTTGGGGGATTTCATCTGTTGAAAACTTTTAGCCATGCCCCCTTTTTTTGGAATCATCTTCCATGGCATGTGCTAACTGATTAGCTATGTTGACAAGGTCAAGGTGAATATTATTCTTCATTCTCTTTGGGTTATCTTGACCAACAGATAAAAATCTCTGTTTTAACTATAAACATTGAAGTAAAGGCCACACTGATAGAGTCAATGTATATAGAGAGTCTATATTTTCTTTGAAAACAATTTTGAGTCTGCTGTAGTAATCATGAATAGATTCAATAGGCTTTTGAATTATGGGCACAAAATTCAATGGGTACATGAATTAATTTTGTCCCCATGTACTGCTGCTGCTGCTGCTAAGTCACTTCACAGAAATTCCTTAGGATGGCAAGATGTAGCCTTTGGGATATGACAGGAACTTGGTCATATAAAAGAGCTATTGGTTGGCTGACTTGAAATTCCAAAGGTTTTTTTGAGGCTTTCCCAATGAGCAGTTTTCATTCAATGCTGGACCTGACCTTCTCCAATAAGCATGTGGTTTAACTGATAAATATCAAAGGTTCAGTTTGAATTACAATGTTGAATTATTTGGCAAATCTTTGAGGATCCTTTGGAAGAAGATCCTTTGAAAGAAAAGCTATGACCAACCTAGACAGCATATTAAAAAACAGAGACATTATTTTGCCAATAAAGGTCTGTCTGGTCAAAGTTATGATTTTTCCAGTAGTCATGTATGGACGTGAAAGTTGGACTATAAAGAAAGCTGAGCACTGAAGAATTGATGCTTTTGAACTGTGGAGTTGGAGAAGACTCTTGAGAGTCCCTTGGACTGCAAGAAGATCCAACCAGTTAATCCCAAAGGAAATCAGTCCTGAATATTCATTGGAAGGACTGATGCTGAAGCTGAAACTCCAATACTTTGGCCACCCAATGTGAAGAACTGTCTCATTGGAAAAGACCCTGATGCTGGGAAGGATTGAAACCAGGAGGAGAAAGGGACGACAGAGAATGAGATGGTTGAATGGCATCACCGACTGAATGGACATGAGTTTGAGCAAGCTCTGGGAGTTGATGGTGTGCAGGGAAACCTGGTGTGCTGCAGTCGATGGGGTCGCAAAGAGTTGGACAGGACTGAGCTGCTGAACCGAACTGAGGATCCTCAATTACCTTGGGAAAATAGTTTACTATAGACCCAAGTTCAAGTTTGGTCCATGGAACAAAATTAATTAATGATTTAGCAGGATCCTCAGAATACCTAACTTTAAAAGGGAAAGTTTTATAGGCTCAGTTGGTAAAGTTTAGGCACTAGAGAAGAAGGGGAGTTTAGATAAAGAAAGAAAATTTGAAGAGGGCAAAGTTGAATATAGAGGAGGTCGAGTAATGAGGTTACAGGAAACCTTGTCTCATGTCACCAAGGAAGAGGCCTCAGCTACCTGATTTATCCCTTTATTTCCTTAAACTAACTTAGAAATGCTATTTTACAGAGGTAATTTTAACACATTACTGACCAGAGACATATTAATATGCCTTTTGTTACCTGAACGTTATCAACTGGAAACATTTTAATATTCACTCACATAAAAAATTGCTGACCACAGGCATTAGTTTCTGCAAAAATCCCCTGGTCAATAATGTGTTAAAATGCTGAACTAGGTACCAATTAAAATAGTTATCCCACTCAGATTGTTTAGTTTTTATTGCCTTAGTTTTCTAATTTAGTCTGAATAAAAACATGTTTCGGCAGATTGAAAGTTTCTCATAATGGCCACTGGAGTTCTACATTATCTTTAGTAGGACTGGATCATCCAGTCAAGAGTGCACATAAGGACGGACCATAATTTTTAACGTAAAATCAGCCAGGATCCCTGAATAAAGGTCACTATTATGGCATTGAGATGACTGGCATCTCATATCTCAGAAGTTTTTCTGACAGCAAAAGAAAAATTCCTAAATCCCTAGATATCCTGATGGATGTAGTGTCAGGGGTGGGAGTTTTGTTTCACAGTGTGTCTTTGATGGGATTCCCTCTCTTTTCTCCTGGAAGACAGCCTTTGCCCTATTGTCTGACCCTTGACCAGTTGTCCCTGGTTACATGTAAATTGTCTTGCAGTTGACAGATGACCTAATGTCAGTCTGGCTTGTGTTTGACCAATTCATGCTCTCACATAAATCTTTGCTTTAGAGACTAAAGTCTCTAAAGGGAGGTGGCAAGTACTCTAACACCATTTATTTGCTCAACCTGTGCCCACCTATAGGATTTTTAATTTTTGCTCTCATTCATTCCAAAGAAATTACACCGAATTCTAGCTTGCTTCCAATAAGAAAACAAGCAAGTGATCACTGAAAAGGATAAAACTTTTAAACAGACCCTTAATGCAGTCAGACAGAGAAGGCAGTGGCAACCCACTCCAGTACTCTTGCCTGGAAAGTCCCATGGACGGCAGAGCCTGGTGGGCTGCAGTCCATGGGGTCACAAAGAGTTGGACACGACTGAGCAACATCACTTTCACTTTTCACTTGCATGCACTGGAGAAGGAAATGGCAACCCATTCCAGTATTCTTGCCTGGAGAATCCCAGGGACAGCAGAGCCTGGTGGGCTGCCGCCTATGGGGTCGCACAGAGTCAGACACGACTGAAGCGACTTAGCAGCAGCAGCAACGCAGTCAGAAAGCCCACCTAAATGGAGGGAGACCAGAGTCTGAGAGGAGAATCACCAGACCAAAACTAGACAATAGCACAGATGCAATAGCTCCAGGGCTTTCATAGGGGTACTGCACACAATTTCAAGGGTCATGCCTTTTGGATCCCACTCCCAATGCAAAGAAATATCTACCTAAATAAAAAGATAAAATGAAGTGAGCTCAACATTGTCAAAAATTGTCTCATTTGGGAGTAGCAGAAGAATTGTAATTCAGGACACACAAACTGTAGCAAGCTTCAGGGAAGTCTGTTGAGGATTTGGGATAGGCTGTATTTATGGACAGGGAAGGTAAAGAAGTGAGCTCAGAGTCTGTTAAAAAAAACAAATGAAGGCTAGCTTTGAAAATTTCCGAGGAGACAAAACCAGACCAGTCCCATAAACAAAGCTCAATTCAGTTTATTTTGCAAGACCAACTTATCCAGAGTGACTTCTTATTCATGCCTCTGGAAAACAAGCAAAATTTCTCAAGATTCCCTGATCAATTCCTATCATTTAAGAGTATCCCAATACTATCAGTTTTCTGTAAATTAGGTATTTATGGGAAATCCATCTCTCAGTCCTCAGATTTTGTTTCCCTGAGGGCATAGGTTTAACATTTTCTATTTTCTATTCTCTGCTTCCATTTTAGACCGAAATTCTTTCACAGAGCATATGTAGGATTTTAGGGATATAAAAATGGAGAATGATTTTGGAAGATTATTAAAACTTCTTTTTAAGAACAATTGGATAGATGAGTCAAATTAGAACACACCATAAAAAAATGTTTTTAAGTTCATATTTTTTCCTGTGGTATGGTTTTGACATTGTTTCAAAAGGGTGAAAAATATTCTCTGAAGTTTTGTAAATGGATATTTTTAATCAGTTAAGATATTTTAATTGCAACCACATAAAAAAAGAAGATAGACAAAATGACCTTACCAAGCATTCCAGCTTTATGCTTCTTTATAGCTATAGAATAAATATGTTTTGACTATTATTCCTTTCCAAATAGCAAGTGGGAGTATGAGTATTGACATTCCATGCATAGTAATCAAGATAATATCTATTTTTATGAGAGTACAGTTCTTAATTAAGGTTAGTCCAAGTGGGTCACCTTAGTAAAATAATAAAAAGTCAAAGTGCCACTATTCAAGGTTGCACTGCCTTATAAATAGTTTATTATTGCTTCCTACTCTCTATATTACTAGGATGGCTATCTTTATATGAAAACATTTTAATTTTATTCTCATTTTCAAGTGAACTTTTTGTTGTTGTTGCTCAACCCTAACCCTTCTAAAAATACCTAATTATTTAATGGATATTCAGAAAAACATTGATTCTATCAAGGAAGGAAAAAAATACAAGACAAAAAAATACGTATGATTTTCCAATATCTCCTAAGTTCCAACTTTCTCTTCAATATCAAACTATGGACATATTCTCTTAGAGTAGATGAATTTCTTCATGAGTTATGTGTCTGGTGATCAGTTCAGTTCTTTTACTTGGTCAATGGCTTGGTTACCTTGGGACCACTTATTTCTAATGCCTGCTTGTTAGAAGATAAGGAATGAAGTTTGGTGTCACATTAACACTCAACCAGGAGGCTATCCCATTCAATGCTCCCCCATTGACTATTGCTTCCTAATAAATAAGTCATTGTTTTGCAAGTTTAGGTTTTAAAGGTTTATTTGATGAGTTAAATAGAAAAGGCTATGGCAAGCTTTTTTTTTTTTTTTTGCAATGCCCTTCATTAGACCCTGTACATTTACCTGTCTTAGGTTTATCTAAAACCAAAAGCTATTAATATCTTCATTTTATTAGTAAGCAAACAACTGTTTAGGAACATTAAGTAACTGCCAAACAAGTTACTAAATCAACCCAGCCTAGGATTATCTGTCTCAAAAATAACAATGTTTTTATTCAGTTAGTGTGTAAATCATTCATAGATATTAATCAAGAGAAACTATTGCAAGAAAGAAAAATGAGAGATATAAGGCTAATGAATCTGCAAAGGATTCAAATGCATGGATATCTTAGAATTAGTATGGTTTCTTTACTGTGGTTAAGCCAATTTAGACAACTTCTGTTACTTTACCTTAAAGTAATTTAAATTCCAAGTTTAAATTCTAAAGGGCAAAAGAAAAGAAGTACATTTATTTCCCTTCTCTGCCCATCTCTTCCCGTATCTATAATCAGAAACTTTAAATATTACCTAATAGTTTCACAAAACTTGCTTCAATGTCCTATTTATTGAATTCTAAAGAAGAGATTTTTTTTGATGATTGTTGCAAAATAGGAACGTTTGGATTGTATGATTCTACAAGTCCAGAGAAAGAATGTGATGTCCCTAAAGGTTTATGTTTGTGCTTTTATGATTTTAATTCACTTTTAATTTTTCAGATTTTAACTTTAAAAATCTTTGCACAAGGGAGAAATTCTAGAACTGCTGTCTTGGCTCTCATGTTTTTGTACACATTTTAGATGCATGCAGGAAGAGCAGGGGATAGGATACAGAAACAAGCAAGTTGTTCACGTGATCTATAGATGGCAGATCAAAGCAGGTTATGAAAAATTTAAATGCATTGGCCATAGAGATATTAATTGTCAGCCCAGCCATAGATGGCTAGCACTTTTTATGTATTTTTTTGCCTGGATAGGGTGAAATGTAGTTGCCATACATTTTATATACATATCACTTATATGCATTTAATACTTACGCAGATAAAATTAATTTTGATCTTCTCACACACTGATTGATAGGTCAGTGTTTCTATTTACTTGCTGTGAAAACAAAAGTTCAGAGAAATTCAGCTACTTACTTGAGAAAGCATAGCTGGGAAAATGTAGAGCTTATTTCATTCCAGGTATCTCTTTTTCTAATTTTGAAGGCTTTCAAACATATTGCACTCTGCTCAACTCTTCATGAATGTGTACCTAAAAAGCTACTGTTTCATAGAAGAATTTTGTTGAAAGAGGGAAAATGCTGTTGTATAACTTTATTTTATAAAGATCTGTGAAGGATAGAAGATACTATGTATTACAAATATTAACTTCCCAAGGGAAAAAAGTACAATATTCTTCAAGTACAAGAGTAAACACAAGAAAAACTCTATTTCCAGAAGAACCCTATTTTGTGCCAAATATGCTTTTACACTTATCAGAAACAGTTCCTCATTCACAATGTAAAAATGATGTTATTATTTTAGTTTATATATAACATATGACATGAGGAGTGATTTTGTGACTAATTCAGGCCTCAGGTTCTTTTTCCCACCCACCCAAAGTCATACATTTGGCCATTTAATTTTTGCAAATCTACTATTTCAAATTTCACAGTTCATTTTCAAGTTAGAAAACATACTGATGTGTTTCCTTTCTATTTCTTCCTGGATATATTTGTGTTATCTTTTTGTGCAATAATGAATCATTTTTTGACACATTCCAATATTTTTTTCTCACATGCCTTTCTTTTTTTCAGCTCCAAATAATGAAATCATCACTGACCCCATTGGCATTCATTTCTACTCTGATTTGTGTGAAGAACTCTTAGATTGAAGTTTTACACTGTCAACAACTAGAGGGGCTAGCTATGATCTTGTCACAGTCTATTTGTTTTACAGTTTCTTTTTTTTCCTTCCATACATTCCTTCAATGTAACTTCATGTTAAAATATGGTTAGTGGGCTGCTTTGGAGAAGGCAATGGCACCCCAATCCAGTACTCTTGCCTGGAAAATCCCATGGATGGAGGAGCCTGGTAGGCTGCAGTCCATGGGGTCACGAAGAGTCAGACATAACTGAGCGACTTCACTTCCACTTTTCACCTTTATGCATTGGAGAAGGAACTGGCAACCCACTCCAGTGTTCTTGCCTGGAGAATCCCAGGAATGGGGTCGCACAGAGTCAGACACGACTGAAGTGACTTAGCAGCAGCAGCAGCAGTGGGCTGCTTTACTTATTTTTGTAGATCACCAATGGAAATATTAGCTCTGACAGGAATAAATACAGGGCTCTACACCACCCTGCCAGATATGTTATCTTGTATTTATTATTCCCCATCATTCATTTTCAAAATCTTTCAGTTGCTTTTATGAAATGTGTGTATGTTTTGCTGTTAAGACTCTCCCATTAAGTTTACTATTAAATTCAAGCTCATTTGTAATTTGAGACATTTATAAGAAGGGAAGAAAGTAGCTGAATCTTTTTCATAATCAGACTCAACCTCTTGGGCTGAGCAGCAGTTTTCTTTACTAAGTGATACAGGTCCAGCCGGGTAATTTTAGAAAGGCATGAATAGTTATATCTTGTGTTGAATGTGTTTTTATGCATATTATAATATTATATTTTAATAGAATATTTAGTAAGTAAACTATTTTGTTTCTTTACTTTAAAGAAAGCTTGAAAGCTTTTAGACACTTAAAAAAAAAAAATCTAAGAGTAAATATAAAACCAGTAGATTTTTCTTTCCCAAAAGATCTTCAGAAGTCATTGTTGGCAAACTTCCAAATACAAATTAAGTAATGGGTTTGTATGACACTTTTATATCAATGATATATTTATTGTTCTTATGGTGGACACTCCTCTGTCTGTTGCCAATGTCTGTGGATGGCATAAAGTTGCAGAAAAGAGGTAACTGCCAAGTTTTAATGTGGATCCGAAAGTTGTCAAAAATGACATTGAGAATCATTCTCTGAATACTGACTTATCAAACAATAAGAGAAGGCTATATTGGAAATAATCATAAGAATTTAATTTAGGCCAAAGTGACTTTTATTAGGCCTAAGTGTTTTCATTTTGCAGAAGAGGAAACTGACCTACAACAGTGAAGTGCATAGATTTACTCTACATCTCAGCCTAGAGACTCAGCTCTGTCGAATACTGATGTGCACCATGAAAAACTGTTTAAGTAGAAATGCCTGTTTATTGTTTTTCTGTTGCTGTGTGAAGATGAACAACAACTTGGTGATTTCCTGGGTTTATTATTGTTCAGTATTTGTGAGTCTGGAGTCCAAACATGGCTTCACTGGCTACTCCATCAGGGTTTCAAAAGGTTACCATCAAGTTGTTGGTCAGATAACATTCTCATCTGGAGCCTCACCTAGGGAAGAATCTATTTCCAAGATCATTCAGGTTGTTGATAAGAGTCATTTACTTGTAACTGTGTAACTAAGGGCATTGACTTTCTTTTGGTCCTAGGCTGGAGGCCACTCTTAAGTCTTCAAAGAAGCTCAATGTTCCTAGAGTCACCCACAGTTCTTTGGCAAGTGGGCTTTCTTGGTGTGACAGTCTACTTCATCAAGCCAGAAAGGGCAGTATCTCACCTCAAGGAGGTTCTAGCCCTTATAAAGGCTTTCATCTAATTAATTCTAATATAATTTTGGGGGAGATTTAATTATTGCTGTTGTTCAGTTGCTAAGTCGAGTTTGGCTCTTGTGACCCCTTGGCCTGCAGGCTCCTCATCCTCTGCTATCTCCCAGAGTTTGCTCAGATTCATGTCCATTGAGTCACTGATGCCATCCAACCATCTTCATCCTCTGCCACTCCCCCTTCTCCTTTAGCCTTCAATCTTTTCCAGCATCAGGGTCTTTTCCAATGAGTTGGCTCTTTGCATCAGGTGGCCAAAGTATTGGAGCTTGGGCTTCAGCATCAGTCCTCTCAAGGAATATTAGGCTTTTAATGAATAGTCTTTTAAAGGCTTTCATCTGATTAATTCTAATAGAATTTATTGGGAGATTTAAATTACATTGGCAAAATCTCTTTACCTGAGTCATACTTGGCTGCTGCTGCTGCTGCTAAGTCACTTCAGTCATGTCCGACTCTGTGCAACCCCATAGACGGCAGCCCACCAGGCTCCCCCGTCCCTGGGATTCTCCAGGCAAGAACACTGGAGTGGGTTGCCATTTCCTTCTCCAATGTGTGAAAGTGAAAAGTGAAAGTGAAGTCGCTCTGTGGTGTCCAACTCTTAGCAACCCCATGGACCACAGCCTACCAGGCTCCTCTCTCCATGGGATTTTCCAGGCAAGAGTACTGGAGCGGGGTGCCATTGCCTTCTCCGCATACTTGTCTAGATAGAAGCAAATTACAGATCCTACCCACCTAATTTAACTCATTTGAAAAGCCCCGGAAGCTGGGAAAGATTGAAGGTGGGAGAAGGGGACGACAGAGGATGAGATGGTTGAGTGGCATCACCGACTCGATGGACATGAGTTTGAGCAAACTCCAGGAGTTGGTAATGGACAGGGAGGCCTGGTGTGCTGCAGTCCCTGGGGTCACAAAGAGTCAGACACGACTGAGCAACTGAACTGACTGACTGACTGACCCACACCTAAAGGAAGTTACAAAAGGTGTGAACATTAGGGTGTGGAAATCATGAGGGGTCACCCTAGAATGTCCACATCAGCTTGCATCTTAGATCCAAATTACATGAAAGGAATGTACTGAAACACTGGTGCATATATCACAATATACATAAACATTTGACTTTCCCCCAATAATTCAAGAAGCTTTCATGCATCTATATGCATTCTCTATCTTCACTCAAAGATCAAATCCAGTCAACTTTGTTTATAATCTCATCTTCTCTTTGTCTTGAGAATTTGAGAGAAACTATTTTCCCTTTCCTTTCTTCTTTCTTTACGTGAGTCAGGCATTCAAATATATTCTACATCAGCCCTGTGCAACAGAGCAATCATGGAAGCCACATATGTAATTACATTAAAAAGTAAAAACAAACATTAAACTAAAGTAAAGTTACATTAAAAAGTAAAACTAATTTTCATAATATATTTAATTAAATATATTAAAAATATTATGACCTTGATAGGTATTCAAAATACATGTAACAAACAATTTGCATCATTTTCGTCCTAGCAAGTCTGAAAAATCTGGTGTGCATTTTACATTTACAGCACATCTTAATTTGGAGGTTTTCCAGTTCTCAACAGGCACACATGGATACTTCCTACCTTATTGACTAAAGTCGTTCTCTCCTATTAAAAACATCATTATAAAAGAACTTCCTCCAGCCAGGGCCAGATTAATTGGCTCTCTATTACTATTCTCAAAAATCTTTTTCTACAAACAACTTCTACTTCCTAATCTATCAATTACTCTTTACCCTTTCTCAGCTGGCTTTCACCCTTGCAAATCCATCATCACTACTGTTGCTCATATCACCATGTTGCTAAACCAAATGGGAATTTTTCTAAGTAGAATTATCATCACCTTGTTGCATAATTGATGTCTTATTTCCTTATAACTTCTTTCTCTTTAAATAACATGCCAGCACTCATGCCTAGTTTTATTCCTCCATCACTGATACCTTCTTAATCCTGAGTTAACAAACCAGTTAAACAAACAAACAATACAAAGCTCTTACTCTTGCCTAAAACCTGGCCTTCGTCCACTGTCTCCCAGGGTAACAAATGGCATAGTTATGGGTCCAGGTGTTTATAAAATTGTATCTGTCGCTGGCTGGCTGGCTGGCTCTCTCTTGCTATCTCTCTCTAGATATATCTGCACTGTTTAATTCAAGAAATATTTGAGTTTGTACTTTTGTACTATTTGCCAAACATCCTTCTAAACAGTAAAAAAATACAGATAAGGACTGTTAAGGATTGATTTCATGTGCATATGCTATAAAGAGCAAGAGAGAAAATAATTATATACATGATTCAATAATCAGTATATCATCATAATACAGACATAATATTATAAATATATAATTTCATATAGAAAAAATAAAGCAGGATATCACTGTGAGAATGATTATGAAATTAGAATTACAATGTATGGTTTGGTCAGAGTCCAAATTAACTGTGTGTGTGTGTGTGTGTATGTGTGAGTGTATTGCAGACAACAGACAGCATGTTTGTGTATAAATATTTATGTGTAAATAGACATATCTTCTTATATATATAAATACTCAAATGAACAGTTATATGCATATATATGTACGTGTATGTATATATACAAATATATGGTGGCGCTAGTGGTAAAGAAACTGCCTGCCAATTCAGGAGACATAAGAGATGTGGGTTCTATCCCTGGATTGGGAAGATTCCCTGGAGGAGGGCATGGCAGTCTACTCTAGTATTCTTGCCTGGAGAATCCCATGGACAGAAAAGCCTGGCAGGCTGCAGTTCACAGTGTTGCAGGGTCAGACATGACTGAAGCGACTTCGCAGGCATGGCATATACTAATTTAATTCTCACACTCATCATATGAGAAAAAAAATTCCCCATTTACAGAATCTCTCTCCCACAGTCATACTGTTGTAAATAACAAAGCCTAAACTTGAGCCAGCCTCCTACTCAGTGGCATAATAAACGCAAAGTAATGGCCCCTCATTCCACTAATGTGGTATATCACATTGTTTTCTATATACTAAATCATCTTTGCATCCTAGGGAAAAATTCTGCTTGGCCATAGTGTATAATCCTGTATTTTTACGTGGCGTTGAATTCAGTTTGCTAGTATTCTGTTGAGAATTTTTGCCTGCATTCTTTTTCTGGGATATTTGTCTATACTTTTATCTTCTTATGGTATGTATTAGTATCAGGGTGATACTGGCCTCATGAAATGAGTTTAGGGGTGTCCCCTTTTCTACATTTTGGAACAGTTTAAGAAGAATTGGTGTTTACTCTTAATGTCTGATAGAATTCACCTAGGAAGTCATCTTGTCCTGGGAATTTCTTCGTTGAAAAGTTTTTGATTACTAATTCTATCTCCTATATAGCTACTGTTCTTTTTAAAGCTTCTTATTTCTGGTGGATGTAGTCTTGGTAGGTTGTTCTATTTGTTGGCATATAATTATTTATAATAAAAATAATTGGGTTTCCCTTTTGGCTCAGCTGGTAAAGAATCCAGCTGCAATGTGGGAGACCTGGGTTCGATCCCTGGGTTGGGAAGATCCCCTGGTGAAAGGAAAGTCTACCCACTCCAGTATTCTGGCCTGGAGAATTTCATAGACTGTATAATCCATGGGGTCTCAAAGAGTCAGACATGACTGAGTGACTAAAAGGAAGAAATCTGCCTTGATCTTTTAAAGATTTCTCAGAAATCTGTCGTAATGTCCCTCTCTCACTTCTGATTCTGAGTCTTTTCTCTTTTTTTCATGGTTCGTATAGCTAAGGTTATTATTTTTATCTTTCAAAAACTTCAATTCAGTTTTATTAGTTTTTTTTTCTATTTTTCTGTTTTCTATTTCATTTGTTTAAATTCTACTCATTAATATTTTCTCCCTTTTACTAACTCTGAGATTAGTTGTTTGCTCTTTTTCTAGTTTCTTTACACACTTAAATGCAGTTAGATTGTTTATGTGAAATTATTCTTTTTAAATGTAGGTACTTATTGCTGTCACATCCCTTTTTTGCTGTAGCCCATTTGTCTCAAAATTTACTTCACTTTTGATTTCTTCTTTGATCCAATGGTTGTTCAACAGTATATAGTTTGATTTCTATTTATTTTTGAGTTTTTCTGTTTCCTCCCATTTGATTTCTAGCTTCATTCCATTGTGGTTAGAAACAGATATTGAAATGCTTTCAGTCTTATCAACTTTAAGACTCATTTTGTGACCTAGGATGTGATTTACCCTGGCAAATGTTTTGTGTGCTCTTGAGAACACATAGTCTGATATTGTTGAGTGAAGTATTCTGCACATGTCTATTAGGTCAATTTGACTTATGGTTTTCTTCAAGACTGCAGTTTCCTTATTGGCTTTTCACTCTGGATGATCTATCTATTATTGAAAGTGGAGCATTGAAGTCTATTCTTAGTGTGTTACTCTGTATTTCTCACTTCAGCTCTTCCAATATGTACTTTGCATATTTAGGGGCTCTGATGTTGGTTATATAGTTAACCTTTGAACAATGTGGGGGTTAGGGGAACCAAGGCCCCACACAGTTGAAAATCTGCACACTGCTATCTCTGCCTCAAAAACAAAGGTTAATAATGATCCACCCAAGGCCTAGAAACTGAAACAGTCAATATAATCAGGACTCCAATCCTAGTTTCTTTTGATTCAGCATACTGTGATTTCTAATCAAACACAAACCTCTCTGACACAGTTAAAAATCTGTAAAATGAAAATGCAAGTACCATATTAACTGGAAAAAAAAACACTGCATACAAGTGGACCTATGCAGTTCAAACTTGTGTTGTTCAAAGGCCAACTGTGTGTGTGTATATTTTTCTGTTTTTTATCTTCCTGCTGATTTGACCTTTTATCATTATGTAATGAATCTTTTTTTTGGTCTCTTGGTAAGAGTTTTAGAGTTTATTTTGTTTTACATTATTAAAGTCAACACTACTCTCTTTTTATTACCATTTATATGGAATATCTTTTACCATCTATTTATTTTCTGTCCATTTGTGTCATTAAGTCTAAACTGAGTATCTGGCAAATAGTATACAGTTGGGTCTTATTTATTTTTAATCCTTTAAGCCATTCTTTATTTTTTATTTGGTGAGTTTAATCCTGTTATGCTTAATTATTAAAATACAATTAAAAACACTTATTATAATCATTTCGTTGTTTTCCATCTGATTTCTAATTCTGTTGTTCCCCTCTTCCTCTCTTATTATCTTCCTTTGTGGCTTTTTTTGTAATTATATATATATATCTACATATATATACCTAAGTTTTTTATCTGTGGTTACCATGAAGTTTGTATGAAACTTCTCATAGAAATAGTTATCATTTTAAGCTAATAACAACTATATTCATATGCAAAAATCAATAATTTTACTCCCCTCTTCCAATTTATTTATATTTACTTCTTTTTAATTTTTTCACAATTTACTTCTTTTTATATTGTATATTCATTAAAATGTTTTTGGATACTTAATACTTTTGTCTTTTAACTTTTATATTAGGGATAAAGGGGATTTACTCACCATTATTACAGTATTAGAGCATTCTGAATTTTACCTTTACCAGGGAGTTTTCTAATGCTTTTTTGTTGCTATTTAGTATTCTTTTGTTCCAGTTTGAAGACGTCCCTTTATCAGTTCTTGTAATTCAGGTCCAGTGACCAGTTCCATCACTTTTGGTTTGTCCTCTGAGCTTCAGAATCTGGTTTCTCATTTCTCCTCAGATTTGAGAAAATTTCAGCCAATATCTCTTTACGTAATTCCTCTGCTCCTTTCTTTTATCTTCTCCTGGAACTCATCTGATGCATATACAGGCTCACTTGATCATGTCTAATAAGTTCCACAGTCTTCCTTCTTTTTTAATTCTTTTTTCCCTTTCTTCCTCTAACTGGATAATTTTTAATAATCTGTCATCAAATTCACTGATTCTTTCTTCAGCTCATCAAGTCTGCTCTTTAACTTTTCTATTGAGGAATTTTTTATTTCAACCACTTTATTCTTCAGTTACATAATTTCAGTTTGGCTGTTTTTTTTTTTAATGGTTTCTATATCTTTGAACTTTTCATTTATTTATATATTATTTTTCTTATTTAATATAGTTGTCTATCAAATGGGTGACTGAACTTCTTTAAGATGGTTGTTCTGATATTTTGCTCTTTTTTAGGCAAGTAGTTCAGTAAAATTCCTTTGGTGCTTTAGGTAATTTGCTCCTTTAGTGGAATCATGTTTCCTGATTATTAATTTTTGTATTCTTTTACTGATGCTTGTATATTTGAAGGAATAGTCACCAATGCACATCTTTGCAGATTTGCTTTGACAGAGAAACCCTGTCGTAGTCAGCCCAGGCCAGGGATTCTGGGTGGGCCAGTTGTCAGAGACATGGGTATACAGATACTCAGGATCTATAGGTAAGCAGCCAGGCCTAGTGTTTCAGTCCAAGGGCAACTGGTCATGATGCAGCCTTCCATGAGCATGGCTGATTCCTTCATTTTTTTTCTCCTTTTTTTAGGAACTGCAAGTTTGCAACTTAAAAATATTAATCAATTTCTTATTTTCCTTTTATACTTAAGTTATTTTTATGTTAATTTCCAATTTATTACATAATTATTGATATGGATTTCAGTAAATAAAGTATTCACTGTCTGCTTTTGTTTTCTGGTCACTATAATTTTTTATTCCATTCCATGATTATTACCAAAAAATTAAACTAAAAATGCCAAATGGAGGAGAACATTACAAATGACCTCCTCTAGGTGTCAAATTTATCAGATATAAGAAGGATCTGACCAGAGCAGTGACCCTAGCCTTTACTCAAGTTAGATAAATAGAGATATGAAGGAAGAAAATTTCACTTAGGAGGACAAAAGGATCAAAGTTAATATAAACTGTCTGTATCAAGGCATAAAGAGCATGTTGGTGTGGTTGGAAAGTGGTCACTGAGGGCGATTGACTCAAGGTCAAAAGAATTTAGACCATGTAGAGCTTTGAAGACAATAGTGAGCTGGTAGGTTTTCTCTAAAAATGAGAAGCAAGTAAAGATTTGAGATTTTTAAGAAAGAAAGTTAAATAGGCTCTGATTTTCACTATGTCAAAAACTTTGCAGTTATCCTCTAAGTCAAGTCCTGTCAGTCTTTATTTCTAAGACTCAGGTAGATGATATAACAGATTGCCTAGAGATGTTTCAAAGATGCACTGGTATTTCTGTTATCAAATGTTTACTCAACTCATGATAACCATGGAATTTCTTTAAAAACAGAGTTTTACTGGAACACAGTCATACTGATTCATTTATGTGTTGCATGATGCTTTTCATGTTACAATGACAGATTTGAGTATTCACAATAAAGATTGTATGTTCAACAAAGCTTCGAACATCTCCTATATGACCATTTATAGGAAAACAAAAGTCAACTCTTTATATAGAAAAAAGAAAATTAAAGCCATAATTTGGTTATTTGAAAAGAATACATTAACTACACCCTAGCAAGACTGACAACAGATAAAATAAGAAAATATAAATTAAAAATAGTAGGAATGAAAAAGTGGACTTACCTATAAAAATACAAATATTAGGAAATATATTTACTTTTGGAGAAGAAGATGACATCTGAGATGAACAAATCTGTCAAAAAAAAATTCCCATGGAAGGAAAATATCTTTGAATATATATATTGCTATTTAAAATAAATGTTATTATTGACTAACCTCCCTTAAAAATTAAAAAATAAAATCAGGTCCAGATAGCTTTGGAGAGTAAGAACAAAAGGTATACTCCCAAGGTCTTTAGGAAGGCAAGATTTAAAAAAAATAATTTTGTAGTAGTTTTGTTGTGTAGTAACTGAGCACAAGAACATAATGTTTGCCAGAAGTCTTAGTTCATCAACATCTGGGTATACTGCCTACTATTTTTCAATATTTATTTGCACAATTCTGACTTCGATTTTCATTAACTGACTTGAAAAACTACAATCTTTCTCAAATGTGATTTTAACCTCTAATCAATCTCTGTTATATTATTCAATTCCGGGTAAGACATTGCTAACATTAAATATTCTAGAATTCTCTCCTCTCTGAATTAATAAAATAGTCTTTAGTCCAGAGAGGATTTATTATATGTTTATTGGCAGACTTCATTGAATGCAGCCTGCTTTTGAAAGCAGAGTTATAACTTCTTAAGCTTTTCACTTATAGTAACTCATCCTTATTGAAAATTTATGAATCTAATGCAGTGTAGTCAATTGATTTAATAAATGCTCAAATTTTACATGCTTAAAAATTAACACCAAGAAACAAAGAGGATTGTGGTACTCTTTTACTATTTTGTTATTAAGTGGTCCTAGTTACTGGTAGTTATACTGACCTCTCTGACAGGAATGTCATGGAAAATGTTTTATTAATGATTGGAGATCATTGTGAATATGTGAAGTGCCAATAAATATTAAATTATTCCTGACATAAGGAACTAGACTATATCAGCTGTCCTAGCAATAAATGTCAGAACATGGGATTATTTCTGGAAAGTATCTACTGTCTAATTTCTGTCCCTTCAGTCTTTTGAAGAAGTTAAGGGTAAATGACTTACAATTAGTAAAATTGAATAAACTCTACTGGATTCTGGAAAGATTGAAGGCAGGAAGAGAAAAGGACAACAGAGGATGAGATGATTGGATGGCATCACTGACTTGATGGACATGATTTTGAGCAAGCTCTGGGAGTTGGTGATGGCCATGGAAGTCTGGTGTGCTGCAGTTCATGGGGTTGCAGAGTCGGACATGACTGAGCGACTGAACTGAACCAAACTACTGTATTACTTAGTAGGATCACAAAAATAACAGACTAACAATCAGGGCAGAAAGACCACCAGGGTTAGAAAAAATATGAAATTCCAAAAGTAAAACAAAAATGGCTGTAATATATAATATGAATCGACCAAGGAATTCTGTTCAAAGACACACATGCGTACATCTGGGTTAAATTTCTTCAGTCGTATCTGACTCTTTGCAACCCTATGAACCACAGCCTGCTAGGCTCCTCTGTCCATGGGACTCTCCAGGCAAGGATACTGGAGTGGGTTGCCATGCCCTCCTCCAGGGGATCTTCCCAACCTAGAGATCGAACCCACTTTTCTTATGTCTCCTGCACTGGCAGGCAGGATCTTTACCACTGGCACCACCTGGGAAACCCCAAAGAAATGCATACTTAATAATGAAAAGGATAAGGAGAATATGGCATTTTAGTTATACATGACACGTACAGAGTTGGATAGTTCCAATATGAATTCTATGTAATAAGTGTAATGATGGAACTGTTATAGAAATGAGAATGTGTTAAATGCATACTATTCATAGTTCCACTGGAGAAGACAGCAGATAAACCCCCATGAACAGCAAAACCAATCAACCAGACAAAAAGAAACAAAAAATCACTGCGTTATAACTTCAGTTCAGTTAAGTCACTCAGTCGTGTCTGACTCTTTGCAACCCCATGGACTGCAGCATGCCAGGCTTCCCTGTCCATCACCAACTCCTGGAGCCTGCTCAAACTCATGTCCATCAACTTGGTGATGCCATCCAACCATCTCCTCTGTCATCCCTTTCTCCTCCTGCCTTCAGTATTTCCCAGCATTAGGGTCTTTTCCAGTGAGTCAGTTCTTCACATTGGGTGGCCAAAGTATTGGAGTCTCAGCTTCAACATCAGTCCTTCCAATGAATATTCAGGACTGATTTCCTTTAGGATGGACTGGTTGGATCTCCTTGCAGTCCAAGGGACTCTCAAGAGTCTTCTCCAACACCACAGTTCAAAAGCATCAATTTTGGGGGGCTCAGCTTTCTTCATAGTCCAACTCTCACATCCATACATGACTACTGGAAAAACCATAGCTTTGACTATACAGACCTTTGTTGGCAAAGTAATGGTTTAAAGAAATTAGTTTAATTTTGGATATAAAAAAAGAAAATCCATTTGTTTGTGATACTAAAAGTATTATCTTTGAATATCTTAGGACTCTTTTAAAATACTCATGAGGAAAGAAAGGAAACAATAGGATATGACGTTACTATAAATCTGATTAAGTCAGGTTTATGGTTTTAAGGGCTCTGGTGGCTCAGATGGTGAAGAATCTGCCTGCAGTGCAGGAGATCTGGATTCAATTCCCAGGTCAAGACAATTTCCTGGAGAAGGGAATGGCTACCCACTCCAGTATTCTTGCCTGGAGAATTCCGTGGGCAGAAGAGCCTGATGGGCTAGAGTCCATAAGGTCGCAAAGTGTAGGATATGACTGAGAGACTGACACTTTCGTGGTTTTTAATATTTTGAGGAAACATACTTTAGAAAAGTGAGAAGTATTATATTTTCAGTACACTGGTATAAGTGTTAAGAATGTTGAAAATTTGAGTAACATGGAAGATAAGGCAGAAATGAAAGGAAATAGACAAATGTATTGAAGTTTAAAATGTTACATGAGACATCTAACAGTATCATGGGGGACAGCACCCATCAACCTTCAAAACCTCACAAAACCCTCCTAATAAGCAACTGGGTTAGTTAAGGACTAGACTAAAAAAGGAAATACGGCTGGAAAAATCAGTGACAATGTTTTGAAAACTGTATTAATGGTGTGCTGAGGAGCAACCTGATTTATGGGTTTTAACTCCCCCAAATTTCTGGAAGTGGAGATGAACTTGGTATGAAATGGGTAGATTGACTGAAAGTATATCTAAAAGGAAGTTATACCCAAGGTTCACTCATCTCACTTCATGCAACCTGCGAATGATGGATGATTCCACTTCTACAGAGCAGAAGACTACACATTATTCCTAGGAGAGGGTAATTAAAGACCCTGGACTGACAGATAACATGTATGGTTTAAAGGAAAGTGTATGTACCAATACTACAAGTTTTGGGACCCACCAATGTCTTCCTGCTAGAATTCTACAATTTTTGAGAGCAGTTATCCAAGCATATGTTCTTACAAGGATTTTCTATGATGATAGCATTTTCTAGATGATAGCATCATCTACAAACACTACCAGTTTTACTTCTTATTTTCCAATTTGGATTCCTTTTATTTTTTTCTCTTATTTCTGTGGCTAAGACTTTCAAACCTTTGTTGAATAAAAGGTGAGTGTACATCCTTGTCTTGTTCTTGATCTCAGAAGAAATACTTTTTTTTTTTCATTTATTTTTATTAGTTAGAGGCTAATTACTTTACAATATTGTAGTGGGTTTTGTCATACATTGACATGAATCAGCCATGGATTTACATGTATTCCCGATCCCAATCATTATACAGAGTGAAGTAAGCCAGAAAGATAAAGAACACTACAGCATACTAACACATATATTTGGGATTCAGAAGAAATACTTTTATCTTTTCACTGTTGAGTATTATGTTAGCTATTTCTCAAATATACTGATTCTTCTGTCTTTCTCCATTTTGTTTTTAATGCTGAAGTTTCCTAGGGCTTAAAACTCAGACCTTTTCTTTCTATTCTCATTTCCTTGGTGTTCTCTCCAAGTCTCATACATTTAATCTATATTCTAACTTCCAAAATTACATTTGTCATATTGGTCTTATTCTTAGCCTCAGCTTTCAAGTTTATCTATTCAGAATCTCAAATCAAAATGTATAAAAATGAACTCCTAATATCATTTTCACCTCCAGCTGTCCTCTTGAGGTCATGCTTTACTCATTTTATGGTAACTTCATCTTTCAAGGTGTTTAACACCAAAACTGATGTCATATTTGAATGGGTTGGTTTTTTTTTTTTTTTTCTAATGTCCAATAAATTAGAAAATCCTCTTTCCTCACATTTAAAATGCATCTAGATCTGAGCGCTTCTCACCATCTCAGTTACTATCTCCGAGTTTGTTCAACCATCAACTCTTCTTTGCTGTGATCTTATAACTGTTGTTTCTACTCCTTCACCTGTTGCCCGACATCATGTTTTCAACAGAGCAGCAGGGTTGATATTTTTTTAAATCTGATCATTTTCCTGCTTTTAATCTTGCAATGGTTTCCCATTCCACTCATAGGAAAATCCAAAGTTCTGACAATAATTCACAAAATCATGCATGAGCTTGCCATTTAGTTGTTCCCTCATCACATTCACTACTAACCTTTTTGCTAAATCCCTGTATTTAATCTAGACATGTTTGAGCAAAATGGATCTTATGCTCATCATTTTTCTGCCTAGAGTGATGTGACCAATGTATTTGCTTGTCTGATCCTTTTATTCCATTTCTTCCTTGCTCAAATGTCACTTTCACTGCCTGGCTCCCTATTTAACTTGTATCCTACCTTTCCAACAGACAATTCCAGATCTTTTGTCTGCTCCACTTTTTACTCTGGCCATAGTACTTAGTTTATGCTTTGCTGAAGTAACTTGATATCTGTATACTATGACAGTCTTGAAGCAGACCTAGATTTCTTAATTCATACGCTTTGCTTTTACATCATGTCTTTCATAAATCTCATGACATCTATGAACATTGTTAAAGAGTACAAATGTTTATCAAGCATTCATATTCTAAAGGGATATAGGTTCACAATAGGTCCAAATTATCCAACTACTCTGAGATAATAATAGTACCTACCTAAATAAAAATTATGATGATGATTATGAGTTAAAATACGTAGGATGTTTAGAACAATGCTTGCTTTTCATTGTTAGTACTAAGAATTTCCTATTATTATTCTTAGTTTTTCTTTTTTTTTTAAATGTGGTTTTATTCCTGGAGAACATGTATTAGTTCTCTGAGTCTTAATTAATCCTGAAGTCTGAACCTTCAGGGATCAGTTCAGGCATCTTTTACCCACCATCTGAGAGATTGAGGGGAAAAAAATGTTTTCTACAATAAATTAACTAAGTGCAGTAAAGAAATTATTACATTTTGCTTTTGGAAAAATAACCCGAGGAACTATGTGTGGCACACAGGCTCAGTAATTGGTATGTGGACTTAGTTACCCTGCAGCATGTGGGATCTTAGTTTCTTTGTTCACTGACCGGGGACTGAATCCTCCTCTCCTACATAAGAAGGTAGATTCTCAACCACTGGACCACCAGGGAAGTCCCCTGAGTCATTTTAAGTTTTCACAGTAGGATATCCAAGCTGTTTCATTCACACTGCTGAGAACAACCTCTGGTTTTGCCTGGGAGCTCAGGTAGTGTTGTAGAATGCACCCCTGCATGGATCCTCATGTATCTTCGACTTCCCATTGCGTGATAGTTGGGTCTAATGTGTGTTTTAAAAGACAGAACATGAGAACAGCCTGGGCCTAGAAGGTGGAACTACATCATTTTCTTCATATTCAGTGGGTGAAAGGAGTCACAATTTGCCCATATTCAAGGGGAGAGGTCTCTTCACTGTAAGGGTGTCAAATAACACATAATATTTTAATTCACCATGCAATTTTTTAGATTTTTTTTTTTTTTTAGTCAAGGGAAAAAGAAGATTAAGACAGCTTTGGCAGTTGTGGATGGAGCAGGGAGTAATCTTGTGATCTCTATTGTGGGGACCAGAGTGAAACGCCCTGGTCATTGAGACAATAAAGAGGGTTAGGTCACTTCAAGGAAAGGAAGAAGGTGGAATATTTGAGATGACTTATTTATTTTGCATTTTCTTTTCCTCCATTACTTGACCACTACATTATAGGTTTGGAGCAAATATAATGTTATGTGAAAAGTTAAGTTTGCGATGGGCTGTGTACAACATCCAATGACTTGGTATTAAACCCTCATCCTCCCAATTACTAACTTGTACTGAATATTGTAATATTTCAGTCTGTTTCTCATCTGTAAAAAATATCTAACTGTATTTGCATTTTATAATAGGTTTTACTCTTTATAATTTCATATTTAAATGAAACTCTCAGTAAATAAATTCTGATAGGTAAATATATTTCTCCATAAAGTTTCATAGAACTTGGCCTAGTAGTGGGTCTTCTGATTCCTAGGCTAGGTTATTGCCTATACATTGCCTTTATTCAGATTTTTTAAAAATTTATATGGTCTCTTTTAATTTGCTAATTCACTAGCAAAATCTGTGGCTTAAAGACATTGTCTCCAACCTAGTTCTTTAGATGGTCAGTATCAAGACTCAAGTTAAAGCCTTGAACTTGGCCTTCACTGACACTCTCCTGGCCTACACCACTGAAATTCACAAGGAGATGCTGTGCCTTTGGCAAAAGTTCTGCATGTATTTAAATATCAGGCAGCATGTTTACTACTTCAAGGCAGTGTAATCAGGTTGCCATGGAGCTGGAAGAAGAGGGCAGTCAGCATTAAATCACTGAAAGATTTCCAACTGACAGACCTATAATCCTGGGTGTAGTGTATTGCCATCTTGGATAAATGGCTAAATAAAATTTTATAATGGTTCTCATTTTCAACAGAAAGAGAAATTCATTGCAAATTATAAGCTCTTTCCTCACAGCTTCCACAGCTTATGAAAGTGCTGGCAATAAGACATGGCAAAATAACAAGAAGAACAATTGGCAGAGAAGTTTTAATTAAATTAACATACCAATCTCCCAAAGCTTAATTATTTAAATTACCAACAGCACACTATGGAGGTGACAAAGCAGCAACTAAGACCCTGAATAAAACAGAATTGTTTAACAGCAGTTATTCTGCCTTTTAAAATGCATTCTCAGTGAATATTTAAACAGAGATTCTAATTACTTGAGGAGGTCAGTAGGTGACATTTTAGTAATCAATGCCTGGCCCTGTAAACTGACCTTGAGTTTATCCTAATTAAGTTAGTTATTTGACAGCTGCATGGAAGTACATATGTTTATCTTTCTTTTCAAAAGCAAAACATTGGGTTGGCCAAAAAGTTCATTCATGCTTTCAATAAGATTGAATGGAAAACCCAAACAAACCTTGGCCAACCAATACTTACTGACTCTTTTATTCTTCTTCCCTCTTTTTCCCCTCTTGCTTTGGGCTATGTTATAGTGGAGAAATCTTACAATCATAGGTAAGTGCAAGGGTTCTTTATGATAATTGTTGTTCAGTCACTCAGTCATTTCTGACTCTTTTCAACCCCATGGACAGCAGCATGCCAGGCTTCCCTGTCCTTCACTCTCTCTTGGAGTTGCACAAACTCATGCCCATTGAATTGGTGATGCCTTCCAATCATCTCATCCTCTTCTCCCCCCTTTTCCTCCTGCCTTCAATCTTTCCCAGCATCAGGGTATTTTCTAATGAGTCAACTCTTCATATCAGCTGGCCAAATGATGGGAGCTTCAGCTTCAGCATCTGTTCTTCCAATGAATATCTAAAGTTCATTTCTTTGAGGATTGACTGGATTGATCTCCTTGCTTTCCAAGGGAATCTCAATAGTCTTCTCCAACACTACAGGTCAAAATCATCAATTCTTTGGTGCTCAGCCTTCTTTATGGTCCAACTCTCACATCCATATATGACTACTAGAAGAATCACAGCTTTGACTATATGGACCATTGTCAGCAAAGTGATGTGTCTGCTTTTTAATATGCTGTCTAGGTTTGTCACAGCTTTTCTTCCAATGAAAAAGCATCTTTCAATATCATGGCTGCAGTTACCACCTGCAGTGATATTGGAACCCAAGAACATAAAGTCTGTCACTGTTTCCATTGCTTCCCCATCTATTTGCCATGAAGTGATGGGACCTGAGGCCATGATCTTAGTTTTTTGAGTGTTGAGTTTTAGGACAGCTTTTTCACTTTCCTCTCACCTTCATCAAGAGGCTCTTCAGTTCCTCTTTGCTTTCTGCCATTAGGGTGGTATCATCTGCCTGTCTGAGGTTATTGATATTTCTCCTGGCATTCTTGATGTCAGCTTGAACTTCATCCAGCCCAGCATTTCACATGATGTACTCTGCATATAAGCTAAATAAGCAGGGTGACAATATACAGCTCCTTTTCCAATTTTGAACCAGTCATTTGTTCCATGTCCTGTTCTAACTGTTGCTTCTTGACCTGTATACAGGTTTTCAGAAGGCAGGTAAGGTAGTCTAGTATTCCCATCTGTTTCAGAATTTTCCACAGTTGATCCAGTGATCCACACTATCAAACATGGATCCACACAGGCAAATGTTTTAGTGTATCAATGAAACAGTAGATGTTTTTCTGGAATCCTCTTGCTTTACTATGATCCAACAGATATTGGTAATTTGACCTCTGATGTATGAGATGTTATTAAGAATAATTTCTCCTTTTCCTATCTTTACTTTTATATATTTCCTGACCGGGAAAAACAGGTTAAATAGAAAAGGTAAAGTAATGACTTTCAGGTTTATCCAATAATAACTCTATGTTATTATTATATAACAAAAGAAGTTATGTTCAAAATCATAGCTAATCAGTAAATTAGAAAACAAACAAAAATGAATACCAACTACATACCAGCCAGATCTGTTATCAACAGAAGACTAGTCCATGCTATCGTTGTCTTCATGACAAACATACTTCCTTTTACTACCATCATTTCAGTATTACTGCCTAAAGCTGGGCCTGTTTTTAATGCAATCTTTGCTCAGACATGTCACAAAAATGGAGGAGTAGGCAAATGCACTAACTTTTTCCTATAAAAGCTGGTAATAGTTTATTTCTATTCTTCTATTTTGATGGGCTTGGTTCTTTAGATTTCTGATAGAAGAGCAAATAAAATTAAGACAGACAAAAACTCATGACTGAATATATAAGAATACAATAAGAAAAAGTAATTCTTCAGAAAAAAGGTTGAAAACAGAGTGGTAAATGAGAGTGTGAATAACAAGACAACAATAATTTTATTATGAACAAGAGCAAAGACAATTTTCTTTGTTTTTAAATTCCGTGCCAAAATTTAAGATATTATTTGCAATTACAATTTTCAAGAGTAAAACGGTAGGATACATTACTTAAAACAGACAAACCAAAACCTATACAGATGACAAATAAGCACAGTAGAATATGGATGTTGCACATACACACCAAAATTCTAATAACAATTTTCTGTAGGTTTTTTACTTAAATAAACACTGATTTCCTTCATTTTCCAATACTTTTCCAACAAGTTTATAAAATTTGGAATTCTAAATACTACCTTTATTTAAATATGCATTTCTTAATTTTAGTAGGATATTTACACACCACTATTTTGCCAAAGTATTTGTTTCTTCTTATCTTCAATCTACTCACATCCTGGTAAAAGAATATATTCATCTCTGGGGGAAACTATTACTCATTTTTAGCTCACTCAGTTTGGATGGGCTTTCAAATGATGGCCCACTCCAGCATTCTTGCCTAGAGAATTCCACGCACAGAGGAGTCTGGCAGCTACAGTCCATGGGGTCGCAAAGAGTCAGACACAACTGAGAAACTAACACTCACCACATCCTCAGTTTCACAAGAGGGGCAATTGTTTTTTCTAAAAGAATAAAATCATCCTATCTCTTTAACCACAGTTCATCCTGTTATCATCAGTGTAAGAGAAAAAGACTCAGGACATCCACTGACTTTCCCCACTGGACATGAGGCTAAGGTGACATTATATTTGACATTGCTGTCGCTACCTTAGAACTAAGGGGAAAACGTGCTCAGAATATGATTGACACAAGGAAAAGAACATAAACAAGCTAAGAGATGTAAAACTGCCCAGGAATGGAGTGGCCTCACTGTTAACGAGATAGTTGAACATATCCCCGAGTAAAACCAGGTAGAACTCCAAGTAGATACCCGAGAGAAGATGATTCCAGGCAGAGGAAGCAGAAAAAACACTAGTGTAGGTGGGAATGGGCTTAATGTCAAATTTGGCCTAATGTCTAAATAATAAAGGTTGTGTGTGTATGCTCAGTTGTGTCCAACTCTTTGCAACCCTATGGACTATAGCCCAGAAGGCTCCTCTCTCCATGGGATTCTGCAGGCAAGAATACTGGAGAGGGTTGCCATTTCCTTCTCCAAAAAGAGGTTACTGTATACATAAAATAGTGGAAAGGTAATAAAATCAAAATCAAGAGGAGGTGCAGGTAATATCCATGTTTGTAGGCCATCAGAAGATTTTTATTTTAGTCAAAAATGGGTCATAACTAGAAAATTTTGAGTAGCAGAATGACATGATCCCATTTACATCTTTACCTTGATAGTCACAATCCTAAATGGATGGGGTGGATTGTGCGGAGTTGCAAGGCAAATATGGAGGCAGGAAGCCAGTTTGTAGGTTGGTGCAACTTTCGCATTGAGAGAAAGTGTGCTGTCACTGAAATAAATGAATATTCAGAATAAGACTTTGATTGTGAAGATTCTGGAAATGTGATGGCAATTATGAGGTCTTGTTTTATTTCCCCTGCTATTGCATTCAAACATTAGCTGCATTAATGTGCAAACACGGAGGTACTGTTTAGGAACTAATGAACACTTGATGTACTATAACCTGTGGGAGGTGCAAGATATTTAATAATAAAAAATTCCCTTCACTGTACTCTGATTACACTTGCAACATTTTGATTAAATTGCTTGTATTAAATATGAGCTAGAAAATTGCTGATATAATATGAAACTTGAAAGTATGATCTAAAATGCATTTAACCTGCAGAAAATTAATGAAGCAATGACAATAAGATGGAATAATTCGGTATTTACATAGTTGCAAGTGGGCAGCTTCCGGACACTAAATTAGGAGAATTAGAACACTAAATGCTATTTTAAAAACAGATTCTCTAACATGGGAAATCTAAACAGTGTAAAGAAATTCAGATCAAATTATTTTTTAGAAATCACACAGCTACATGTTTACTGATACAGTGTCCCTCTAAAATTAATTTGTCAAGTGCATGCTTATATATATTTGTTAGCTTGTAAACTTTATAAGTTGTATCTCTGGAATGAAATCAAAACATATTTGTGTAGGTGCAATACTTAAAGAAAAATTTTAAGAAAATGTTTAGGAGTAAGAGATGCAGTGAAGTTAATATCCCTCTAGTCGACTGAGCGAATTCACTTTCACTTTTCACTTTCATGCATTGGAGAAGGAAATGGCAACCCACTCTAGTGTTCTTGCCTGGAGAATCCCAGGGACGGGGGAGCCTGGTGGGCTGCCGTCTATGGGGTCGCACAGAGTCGGACAGGACCGAAGCGACTTAGCAGCAACAGTAGACTAGGGGAATATTTGTTTTTAGGATTAAAAGGAAAATATCCTCCTCTAATCCAATTTAATCTCAGAAGAAGATGATGATTAGGGAATTTGTGCATTTCTGAACCAGGAAATTGCTCTTCTATGCCTCCTTTCCCTTAAGAACAGCGCCGCTACAATGCATGTACATCTGTTTTGTATAAAGTCAATCATACCTCATGTCTTGACATTCTCAGAACAGCAATCATTCTCATATCTACTGAGTTAACACTGAGTACAGATCACAGAGATTCTCATGACTAGGAGCATCTTGATGTAGAACTAAGCGTTAGTGGCCATTCTGGGTAAAAAACCTCACTCTCAACTTTTGGAGGAATAAAGTATATCAATACTTATTAGTTTTAGTTTATACATGTGTGTGTATATATATACTGGGGCTTCCTTGGTGGTTCAGAAGCTAAAGAATCTATTACCAGAGAAGCCCCAATATATATAGATGACTCAGATGGTAAAGAATTTCCCTACAATGCAGGAGACCCGGGTTTGATCTCTGGTTTGGGAAGATTCCCTGGAGAAGGGAATGGTTACCTATTTCAATATTCTTGCCTGGAGAATTCCACGGACAGAGGAGCCTGGCAGGCTACAGTCCATGGGGACACAAAGAGTCGGACACAACTGCGACTAGCCACACACATACATACATACACACATACATACATACACACATACATACATGAAATATGTATAGATTTTGTTACATATATATTTTATTTATATATAGAGAGATGTAATTCACATAGCGTAAAATTTACCTTTATAAAGTATAAAATTTAGTGATTTTTAGTACATTCACAAAGTTCTACAACTATCACCACTGTCTAATTCTCCATTTTCAATACCCCAGAAGGAAACAATGCAGCCATTAGCAATTATTCTACATACTCCTCATCTACTAGGCAACTGATAATTTACTATCCCTGTAGATTTGCCTTTTCAGGACATTTTATATAAATGGAGTCCTACAAGGTCTGGTCTTTTGTGTCTAGTTTCTTTCACTTAACATGATGCTTTCAAGATTCATTCTTGCTGTAGCATCTGTCAATACATCCTACATTTTTATGACTGAGTAATATTATTATATATTTTTTATATATTCATTGGCAGATATTTGGATTGTTTCTACATTTTGGCTATTATGGAAAATACTGCTGTAAATATCTGTATACAAGTTTTCATGTGGACATATGTGTTCAGTTTGGTTTCTTGGGGTAAGGGGTGAACTTTCTGGGAATTGTTGGACCATTAAGTTACTTTATTATAAACATTTTGAGGAATTTTCAAACTGATTTTCTAAATAACTGTGACATTTTATATTTTCACAAGTAACAAATGAGAATTTCAATGTTTCCACATCCTTGCCAAAACTTTTTGCCAAATCTCATTGTGGTTTATATTTGCATTTCCCTAATATTGAGCATCTTTTATGTGCTTTTTGGCCATTTGTATATCTTCTTTGGAGACTGTTTAATACAAGGGCATTGTCCATTTTTTAATGACTATGTCAAGTGTTTAGCTAAACTCCTCCATAGATTACTGCCTTGGTGTCCATTTTGTTTGGCCAATAAACCTGCAGTGACCTTAAACTGACACTAGCCCCATCATGTAAGCACATGCCCTAAACAGCAGCCTGCATTCCTTCTGTGATTTCCTAACAGCTCTTATGATCAGGTCTCTGCTGCCTTCTGCTACCTTTATTTTATGCTCCCTTAGATAAGATTTCATATAACTTACTAAAACCTTGCTCTTTTGGTTCAAATTGACCATTCCAGCCTTAGCCAAGGAACCCCAAAGCACTCTTTCTATCGACCCTAATAAATGCATGCGCCCCTGGTCCTGCCTACCTCTTTCTGCACTCTGTCTTTATCCCCACTCAGACCCCTCAAGATATGTCAGATACTTCTTCCAGGACTTGTGAGTAATACAGTTCTCTATCTCAGTTTCTCCTATGGTCTTATTTATTTATTTCATTTATCTTTATTAGTTGGAGGCTAATTACTTTACAATATTGTAGTGGTTTTTGTCATACATTGACATGAATCAGCCATGGATTTACATGTATTCCCCATCCCGATCCCCCCTCCCACCTCCCTCTATACCCGATCCCTCTGGGTCTTCCCAGTGCACCAGCCCCGAGCACTTGTCTCATGCATCCAATCTTGGTTCATCCTCTGGTACCCTCTGCTCCACTTAATAAGGGCTAATTTAACATGTCAAATTCATCATAGATGGTGAGTCTTACAGCCTCTGTCTGTCTTCATATCTAAAACAGTTTATTATAGACAGTATACAGAGGGACCATATTTTTTAACCTATTACTTAAACTTCTTCCTTTTAATTGAAAATTTTATTATATTTATTTATTTATTTATTTTACTGGGGGTATAGCTGCTTTACCTGAGAAGGCAATGGAACCCCACTCCAGTACTCTCGCCTGGAGAATCCCATGGACGGAGGAGCCCGGTGGGCTGCAGTCCATGGGGTCGCTAAGAGTCAGATACGACTGAGCAACTTCACTTTCACTTTTCACTTTCATGCGTTGGAGAAGGAAATGGCAAAACCCACTGCAGTGTTCTTGCCTGGAGAATCCCAGGGACGGGGGAGCCTGGTGGGCTGTCGTCTATGGGGTCGCACAGAGTCGGACACGACTGAAGCGACTTAGCAGCAGCAGCTGCTTTAGGTGTTGTACAACAAACTGATTAACTATCTGTACACATATATCACCTCCTTCTTGGACCTCCCTCCACCCCCACCCCATCTATCCAAGTCACCATAGAGCCCCGAGCCGAGCTCCCTGCACTATATAGCAGATGCCCACTAGCTGTCTTACACAAGATAGATACATCAATCTCAGTCTCCCAGTTCATCCTATCACCACCCCTTCCAACCCCACCCCTGTGACCACATGTCCCTTCCCTACACCTGCATCTCTATACCTTTCTTAAAATAGGTTCATCTGTACCATTTTTCTAAATTTCACATATATGCATTTAATATACAAAATTTGTTTTTCTCTTTTTGATTTCCTTCACTCTGTATAACAAACTCTAGGACCATTTACATTTCTACAAATGGCCCAATTGTGTTCCTTTTTATAGCTGAGTGATATTCCATTGTATACATGCACCGTATCTTCTTTATCCATTCATCTGTCAATGGACATTTAGGTTGCTTTCATGCTTTGTCTATTGCAAATAGTGTTGCAATTAACCCTGGAGTACATGCATCTTTTTGCATTTTGCTTTTCTCAGGGTCTATGCATAGTAGTGGGATTACTGGGTCATCTGGCAGTTCTATTTTAACATGTTTAAGGAACCTCCATACAGTTCTCCATAGTGCTTGTATCAGTTTGCACCCACCAACAGCACAAGAGAGTTCTCGTTTCTCCACACTCTTCTCTAGCATTTATTGTTTGTGGAATTTTTTTTTTTTTTTTTTTTGGATAGCCATTCTGACTGATGTGAGGTGATACCCCATCTCACTGTAGTTTTGCTCTGCATTTCTCTAATAATGAGTGATGTTGAACATCTTTTCATATGCCTCTTGGCCATCTTTAGGTCTTTTTTTGAGAAATGTCTATTTAGCTCTTCTACCCATTATATGATTGACTTGTTTGTTGTTTTGATATTGAGTTCCATGAGCTATTTATATATTTTGGAGATTAATCTCTTGTCAGTTGATCTGTTTGCAAATATTTTCTCCCATTCTGAGTGTTGTCTTTGTGTCTCACTTATGGCGAGACAAGATAAAAATTGTCTCATTGTTGCTGTGCAAAATCCTTTAATTATGTCCCATTTGTTTATTTTTGGTTTTATTTTCATTAATCTAGGAGATGGGTCAAAAAAGATCTTTCTGTGGTTTTTGTCAGTGTTCGTCCTATGTTTTCCTCTAAGTTTTATAGTGTTTGGTCTTACATTTAGGTTTTTAATCCATTTTGAGTTTATTCTTCTGTATGGTATTAGGAAGTATTCTAATTTCATTATTTTACATGTAGTTTTTAAGTACTATTAAAGAAGGACTTCTGTCTTAACTATTTGATTACTGTAGAGGCTGTAATTTTTTTCTTCTTCAGTGTCTTCATCAGTATCTTTTTCTGAAGTTAATTTATTGTTATGTAAAATGTTGATCCCCTGTATTTTCCTTTTATATATGTACATATATATATATATATTTATATATTTGCATATATGTCTGTGTATGTGTGTGTATTTAGTAGTTCTCTTGAGAAATGCAATTAGCATTAAAATTGAAAACATGGTTTGAATTCTACCATCTAAATTTTAATAGTCTGCAAACATTTTATTCAGATACATCTCCATCTCACCTCTATATTGTTATAGATTCCATGCTATATATGTGTGAATAGTAATATAAATTTGTAATTATCATGTATATATTTCTCCTTCAATTATACATCAAATAAAGAGGAGCTATAAACCTAATGTAAAATAACCCTGATATTTATATTTGTTGTTTTCCAGTCTCCCAGCCATGTCTGACTCTTTGAGACCCCGTACACGACAGCATGAAAGGCTCCTCTGTCCTCCACTATAGCCCAGAGTTTGCTCAGATTCAAGTCCATTAAGTCAGTGATGCTTTCTAACCATCTCATCATCTGCTGCCCCCTTCTCCTTTTGCCTTCAATCTTTCCCAGCATCAGGGTCTTTTCCAGTGAGTTGGCTCTTCTCATCAGGTTTGGAACTTTGGCATCAGTCCTGTCAATGAATATTCAGGGTTGATTTCCTTCAGGATTGACTTGGTCTCCTTGCAGTCTAAGGGACTCTCGAGAGTTTTCTCTAGCATCACAATTGAAAAGCATCAATTTTTTGGCATTCATTCTTCTTTATGACCCAACTATCACAGGCATACACGACTACTAGAAAAACCATAGCTTTAACTATTCAGACCTTTGTCAGCACAGTGTCTGTTTTTTAACATGCTGTCTAGGTTTGTCATAGCTTTCCTTTCAAGGAGCAGATGTGTTTTAATTTCATGACTGCAGTCAACATCCCCAATGATTTTGGAACCCAAGAAAATCTGTCATTTCTTCCACTTCTTCCCACTCTATTTGTCATGAAGTGATAGGACTGGATGCCATCATCTTAGTTTTTTGAATGCTGAGTTCCAAGTCAGCTTTTTCATTCTCCTCTTTTACCCTTATCAAGAGGTTCTTCCATTACTCTTCTTTTACTGCCATTAAAGTGATATCATCTGCATATCTGAGGTTGTAGATATTTCTCCTGGCAATCTTGAGTCCAGCTTATAATTCATCCAGCTCAGCATTCTGCATGATGTACTCTACATGTTAAGTTAAATAAACAGGGTGACAATATAGAGCCTTGTTGTACTCCTTTCCCAATTTTGACCTAGTCAGTTTTTTCATGTTTTGTTCTAACTGTTGCTTCTTGAACTGCATACAGGTTTTTCAGGAGGCAGGTAATGTGGTCTGGTATTCTCTTCTCTTTGAGAATTTTTCAATTTGTTGGGATCCACACAGTCAAAGGCTTTATCATAGTCCTTGAAGCAGAAGTAAATGTTTTTCTGGAAATCCCTTGCTTGCATCATGATCCAACAAATGTTGAGAATTTGATATCTTCCTCTTTGATTTCTCTGCCTCTTCAGAATCCTGCTTGTGCATATGGAAATTTTCAGTTCACATACTACTGAAGCCTAGCTTGAAAGATTTTTGACCATAACCTTGCTACCTTGTGAAATGAGCACAACAGCATCATCATATTTTGAACATTCTTTGACATTGCCCTTTGGGATTGATATGAAAACCGACCTTTTCCAGTCCTGTGGCCACTGCTAAATTTTCCAAATTTGCTGATTTATGGTATATATAAAAGGGTAATGGATTTATAATGTATTAATTTTATATCCTACAAATTTACCAAATTCAGCTATGAAATCTGCTAGATTTTAGTGGTATCTTTAGGGTTTTTTCCGTATAGTACTATGTCAGCTGCAAAAAGTGATGGTTTTACTCACTTTTCTTCCAATTTGGTTTCCTCTTATTTCTTCTTCTCATCTGATTGCTATGGCTATGACTTCCAATATCATGCTGAATAAAAGTGGTGAGACTGGACATCCTTGTTTTGTTCCTGATTTCAGATGGAATACTTCCAGCTTTTCACCTTTGAGTATTATGCAAGCTGTGGTCTTGAATATATGATCTTTATTATGTTGAAATACGTCCCTCTATTCCCACTTTCTGGTGAATTTTTACCATAAATGGATGTTGAATTTTATCAAAAAGCCTTTTCTTCATCTATTGACATGATCATATTGCTTTTAATATTCAGGTTTTCAATGTGGTGTATCAAAGGTATTGATTTGCAAATACTGGAAATAATTTTTCTTGATGCAGCTAAATTAATTTTTATTTTGTTGATTGTGTTTTGTTGCTGTAAAAGGAATCATTATATAATCCAAGAACATAAAGATTCAGCTGTATATTTTCTAAGGATTTTATAGTTTAGTTCCTATAATGTGGTCTTTGATTCATTTAGGGCTATATTTTGTATATCGTGTACGGTAAGGATTTAACATCAATATTTGTGTGTATATTTATATATAGGTATTCTGCTTAGTTACTCAGCCATGTCTGACTCTTTGCAACCCCATGGACTGTAGCCAGCCAGGCTTCTCTGTCCACCAGGATCCTCCAGGCAAGAATACTGAAGTGGGTTGCCATGCCCTCCTCCAGGGGATCTTCCCAACCCAGGGACTGAACCCAGGTCTCCCGCATTGCAGTTGGATTATTTACCATCTGGGTCATCAGGGTAGCCCAAGATACTGGAGTGGGTAGCCAATCCCTTCTTCAGGGGATCTTCCTGACCCAGGATTTGAACCGGAGTCTCCTGCACTGCAGGCAGATTCTTTACCAGCTGAGCTACCAGCGAAACCCCATATATTTAGATTTAATTTTTACAAAAATGGATATGCATGTATGTATGGATATGGAAAAGGCAATGGCAACCCACTCCGATACTCTTGCCTGGAAAATCCCATGGAAGGAGGATCCTGGTAGGCTGCAGTCCATGGGGTCGCTAAGACCCAGAGGGATGGGATGGGGAGGGAGGTGGGAGGGGGGATCGGATGGGGAACACATGTAAATCCATGGCTGATTCATGTCAATGTATGACAAAAACCACTACAATATTGTAAAGTAATTAGCCTCCAACTAATAAAAATAAATGAAAAAATAAATAAATTAATTAATTAAAAATAAATAAAAATAAAATAAAGACCAAAAAACCCACTACAATATTGTAAAGTAATTAGCCTCCAAGTAATAAAAATAAATAAATAAATAAAAATTAAAAAAATAAATAAAGCTTGTTTCCCTGAAAAAAAAAAAAAAAAAGAGCCAGACACAACTGAGCAATTTCACTTTCACTTTCATGCATTGGAGAAGGAAATGGCAACCCACTCCAATGTTCTTGCCTGGAGAATCCCAGGGAGGGCGGAGCCTGGTGGGCTGCCGTCTATGGGGTCGCACAGAGTCGGACACGACTGAAGTGACTTAGCAGCAGCAGCAGCAGCATGTATGCATATGGAATATAATTTTATTCCATTGTATTGCTGATCCATGAAGTCTTGATTTCTGTGACTTAAGTTTTAAAAATCAGAAAGTGAGACTTCTGAATATCTTTGTTTTATTTTTAAATTTGTTTTTAAGTTTATTCTAACTATTACTCTGTGTTCTGCAATTCTATATTTTTGTATCAGAGTAGAAATTTCTACATAAAAGTCAACCAGAGTACGTTTTTTAGAGTTTGTGCTGACTCCGGAGATTAAGGGTTTTGCCATCTTAACAATGCTGTCTTACAAGCCAAAGCCGTGAACATAATGTACTCTTGCATTCTCTGTAGTCTTTAATGTCTTTAACAGTGTTTTGATGTTTTCCACATGAAAGTCATGTGCTACTTTTATTCAATTTATTTCTAAGTGTTTTTGATGCTATTGTAGATGAAAATGATAAATCAGTTTTATTTTCCGATACTTTTTTGCCAATTATATAAATGCAATTTATTTTTGTTTATTAATCTTATATTCTGAAGCTTTGATAAATTCACTTATTAGGTCTAATGTTTTTTAGGATCCCTAGGATTTCCTGTATACAATATCATGTTATCTGTGAATAGAGATAGTTTTTTTTTTCTTTCTTTTCCATTTAGGTGCCTTTTATTCCTATTCTTTTTTTAATTGCCTGAGCTAGAACCTATATTATAAGATTTAATAGGATAGATGCACTGAGAGGAGAATTTGTTGTCTTGTTCTTAAACATAGAGGGAACAAATCCAATCTTGTATTGCTAAGTGTGATTTTAGCAAGGTGTTTTTCCGTTTATTTTCCCCCAGCAATGTGTTTTCTTTATTCCTTATTTTGTTCCTGTTTTTTTTTTTTTCTTCTTGTTGGAACCTACCAAATAATTTTTAATTGAAGTAGTGAGAGAGGACATTCTTGGCTCATTCTTGATTTTAGGAAGAAAGATTTTGATTTCTTATTTTTAAGTATTATGTTTGTTGGAGTCTGTCAAAATTTTTTTATTAAGACCATTGTCATATTATTACAAGTCTTATATAATTAATGAAATGATCACACTAACATTAAAAATATTTTTATTTGTTCCTAATTACAATTTCTTTGCTAAAGTCCATATTTTTTCCTGATATTAGGCACTCCTGATTTGATTACTTTTTCATTTTCTATTATTTTCCTTCTATTTGTGTCTGAGTCTAAAATAAGTCTCATGAAAGCAAAACATTGTTGTTAGTTTTTCTATTTTTACCCATCCTGCAGGTGTTTTGTGTTTGATTATGTTTAATTTATTAAAAATTAACATAATTACTAATGAGGTAAGATTTATGTTCTCTATTTCATTATTTGCTTTCTACATGTGTTAGGTTCCACTTGTCCCTCTGTCCTTCAATTACTGCTTTCCTTTTTATCAAATAAGTATTATATTTTAGTTTATCATTTTCATTTATTATTTAATTCACTGTGTTTTTTGAGATATTTTCTCCATGGTTGTTCTAGTTCTGAAGAGTTTACATATTAAATTATTACAATCTTCTTCAACTAATACTAACATTTTCCATATTATACAAAAATACCCTTTATTTTCATTATTTCTCTGTTATTGTGTCATACAAATTACATCTTTATACACTGCAGTGCAGTCAACAAAGGTTTATGAATATTGCTTTTTGGAGTTGTCTTTCAGATCATATGGGGAAAAAAAGAAGTTACTATATATATATGCTGAATATATATAGCCTGTATATGAATTGTATATATATATATGTTCAACATATATATATATATCTCTCTCCAATGGATGGTTTTATATTTAACATATATATATATACACTATATATATATATGGTATATATATATCAATTGTATATATATAATTCAGCATATATGTATGTTGAATTGTTGTGCCTAGTTGCTCAGTTGACTCTGGATTGTAGCCTACCAGGCTCTTCTGTCCATAACGATTCTCCAGGCAAGAATACAGGAGTGGGTTGCCCTGCCCTCCTCCAGAAGGTCTTACCAACCCAATTATCAAACTCAGGTTTTTCCGCACAGCAGGTGGGTTCTTTTACAGTCTGAGCCAATAGGGAAGCCCAAGAACACTGGAGTGTGTAATCTATCTCTTCTCCAGCAGAGCTTCCTGACCCAGGAATCCAACCAGGGTTAAGTGGACTCTTTACCACCTGAACTACCAATAGTTACCAATAAATGTAACTTCCCTGGTGGATCACTGTATAGAATCTGCCTGCAATTCAGGAGACTTGGTTTCCATTCCTAGGTGGAGAAGATTCCCTGGAGAAGGAAATGACACCCAACTCCAGTATTCTTGCCTGGAGAATTCCATGGATAGAGGAGCCTGGCAGGCTACAGTCCATAGGGTCACAAAGAGTAGACAGAATTGAGTGACTAACACTTTCACTCCATGTCTTCTAGTGGATTCTGTTAATTATCTGGTGTCATTTATTTCAGTCTGAAGTATGGCTATTATTATTTTTATTTGTAGAGCAAGTGTGCTAGCAATAAAATTCTCAGGTTTTTTTTTTTTTTTTAATCTGAGAATCTCTAAGTCTCTCCTCTAATTGATTAACACTTATTCTGGATACAAAATTACTGAATTACAAACTTTCTTTTCATTACTTTAACTATGTCATCCCACTGCCTACTGCCTTACATTGTTTGATATTTTTCATCATTGTGAACCTTTGGCCCATTATATCTTCAAATATTCTTTCTATGCCATTTTCTCTCTCCTTTTGTTAATCACACTAAGTTTATGTTGGTGCATGCCATATTTCACCACAGCTCTCAGAGGCTCTTACTGTTTTTTAATTCTTTCATTTTTCCATTTTATAGACTAAAATAATTGAGACTGAGTAAAATAATCTGTTATTGATTAATTGAGATAATCTCACTTTACCTGTGCCAAGTAAAAGTTATTCTAGAGGACTTCTAATGAATTTTACACGCTAATTAATGGGCTTTTCAATTGCTGAATTTCTAGCTGGTTCTTTTTTATGACTTTCACTTTTTTACTGATAGTTTATATTTGATAAATATTCTTTACTTTAGTATTTTAGATATCTTTTAAGTTCTTTGAACATATTTAACTGATTTACCATCTTGTTCTAGTAAGTTTAACGCCAATGGATGGTTTTTATTGACAGTTTACTTTCCTTTTATGGGTCACACTTTGTTTCTTATTATATTTTATGTTTGAAAAATACACTTGTTAAATAATATAATATGGCAATTCTAGGAATCAGATGCTTCCTTCTCTAGTATTTGTTGTTGTTGCTGTTTGTTTAGTGAGTTTTCTAAATTAATTGTGTAAAGAATATATTCTTGTCACGATTGCATTGCCACATATATCTGCTTGGTTAGCTTATTGGGCAGCTAATGATTTTATAGAGTTTCCTTTAAGTTCTGTGATTAACAAGTCTTTTACTCTTTGCCAAGGATTTTTGCATGTGAACTGTGGCTTGTCTACAACCCTCACCAAGCAATCAGAACTTAACATTCACATAATCTAGGAATGTGTCAAAGCAATTCAAAGCCCTGTATGGGTATTTCATTTCCCCAGCTTTTCCATCTGTCCATTTGTTAGCCTATCATTTGTCCCAATTGTTACACACTGTTTCAGACACCTGTAATGTTAAACAACTACCACTGATTGTTTTCAACAAATGCCCACCAAAAGAATCTATCTAACAATTGATGAACTCTGATTTAAGTCAAAATAAGTACCAACCTTTTAAGTACATCTTATAGGGAATTACCAGACAGGTCAAATATTGACAATTGAGAATGAGGCTTTGATAGAGTTCTCTTCCGTTTGAAGCTTGAATGCTGTTATGCTCCTGCTTTTCATTGCATTTTCAGGTTGTTGGATTTTTTTTTCTTTTCTTTTCTTTTCTTTCTTTTTTTTTATTTAGAACACAGACAGTGATAGTTAAAATGTTATAATGCTCAATGCTCTAGTGCATTCAGCCCTAGGTTTCTTTACCTGGGGATCCTCAGGCAAGGTCTTCTTCAGGCAACTCCTTTCCTGGGGGGTGGAGCGGGAGTGGGGCAGGACATACCTTGAAAGACACGTTTCCTGAGTCTGACTCAATGCTCAGTACTTTTCTGCTTGGAGCGCTCTCTTTTCTTCATACCATCTTGTCTCCCCAAACCCCCATACATCTGCAAGAATTTTTTGTTCAAGGATCCCTCCATAGTGAGAGAGTTCCTTCATGTCTCTATTGAGCCATCTGACCCTTGACTGGCAAACCATTTATTGGGGAAAAATAAAATAGGAGTCCTGTACTTTCTCCTGTTTAGATTCTTGCTTTTATCATGGCAATAAGTGATGAAAGCCTTAACTCTCAGTTTGGCTTTTGGTTTTTAATCAATTACTCCAACATTTGGCAGCTCAGTTTTATCTCCATCTCAACTGTGTACCAAACAATACAATTCATTGTATGCAGAAGTCTATAAATATCTCTAAATGGTATTTACATTAAATTAAGCATGATTTGGTGCTTGTGTCTCTGATTCTAATCCATTATTACATGAATCATTTTTGCATCCTTCTCTATCTGTAAGTTCCCTTCTCTATCTGTAAGTGAGAAAACTTACTTCTACCATCCTGCACCCATGTACTTAATTATTGAATGCTGGTATACATGTATTTTAGTATCAGAATTATTAACCCACACCCGATGAGAAATGACTACCAACTAGATACAGTTCTATGTGCAGTTTTCTTTCGTCAGTTCAGTTGCTCAGTTGTGTCTGACTCTTTGTGACCCCATGGACTGCAGCACACCAGGCTTCCCTGTCCATCACCAACTCCCAGAGCTTGCTCAAACTCATGTCCATAGAGTTACTTATGCCATCCAACCATCTCAACTTCTATTGTCCCCTTTTCTTCCTGCCTTCAATCTTTCCCAGCATCAGGAGCTTTTCAAATGAGTCAGTTCTTTGCATCAGGTGGCAAAGAATTGGAGTTGCAGCTTCAGCATCAATCCTTCCAATGAATATTTGGACTGATTTCCTTTAGGATGGACTGGTTGGATCCACTTGCAGTCCAAGGGACTCTCAAGAATCTTCTCCAATACCACAGTTCAAAACCATCAACTCTTGGCACTCAGCTTTCTTTATCGTCCAACTCTCACATCCATACATGACTACTGGAAAAACCATAGCCTTAACTAGATGGACCTTTGTTGGCAAAGGAATGTCTCTGCTTTTTAATAGGCTATCTAGGTTGGTCATAACTTTTCTTCCAAGAAACAACATATCTTTTAATTCTATGGCTGCAGTCACCATCTGCAGTGAGTTTTGAACCCAAGAAAATAGTCTGTCACTGTTTCCATTGTTTCCCCATCTATTTGCCATGAAGTGATGGGACTGGATGCCATGATCTTAGTTTTCTAAATGTTGAGTTTTAAGTTAACTCTTTCACTCTCCTCTTTCACACTCATCAAGAGACTCTTTAGTTCTTCACTTTCTATCATAAGGGTCATGCCATCTGCATATCTTAGGTTATTGATATTTCTCCAGGCAATCTTGATTCCAGGTTGTGCTTCATCCTGCCTTGCATTTAGCATGATATACTCTACATATAAATTAAATAAGCAGGGTGACAATATACAGCCTTGAAATACTCCTTTCCCAATATGGAACCAGTCTGTTGTTCCATTTCCAGTTATAACTGTTGCTTCTTGACTTGCATACAGATTTCTCAAGAGGAAGTTCGGGTGGTCTGGTATTCCTATCTCTTGATGAATTTTCCACAATTTGTTGTGATCCATACAGTCAAAGGCTTTGGCACAGTCAATAAAGCAGAAGTAGATGTTTCTCTGGAACTCTCTTGCTTTTTTGATGATCTAACAGATGTTGGCAATTTGATCTCTGGTTCCTCTGCCTCTTCTAAATACAGCTTGAACATTTGGAAATTCATGGTTCATGTAATGTTGAAGCCTGACTTGGAGAATTTTCTTTACCTTTAGTCTTGTAGATTAGACTCATACCCAAAGTTACCTGGATTGCCAATCTCTTGTACAGTTTCCAGTGAAGCTGTTTAATGTGTAATACCATTATTTTTTCACATTCTGCATTCTATCCTGGAATACCCTGATCTTCTAAAGAACTTTAACATTTTCTCATACCATAAAGTTCAATTTTTATGCTCTAAAATTCTGAGTATTGACAATTTGTTTATGTAACCACCATTACTATTTTTTTCATTTATTTTTATTAGTTGGAGGCTAATTACTTTACAATATTGAAGTGGGTTTTGTCATACATTGACATGAATCAGCCATGGAGGTACATGTATTCCCCATCCTGACCCCCCCTCTCACCTCCCTCTCCACCCGATTCCTCTGGGTCTTCCCAGTGCACCATTACTATTTCGTACACAGTCTCACCGCAGTAAAATTCTGTGTTTCACATATTCAACCTATCTGATCTGTTTACCATCTTTAAAATTTTACTTTTCCCAGAATACCATGTAATTGGAATAATAAATAGTCCTCACTACTCCACATGCTTACCAGTAACTGATACTGCTATTAATAGTTTTTGGATTTGGGCAATTGTAATAGGTATGTACGTGTGTTGTATTGTTGCTCTATTTTGCAAATACCTAATGAGAAATACTTTTCAGCATAATTTTATATGATTATCTATCACTGAAAATCTTTTTTGGAGAGGAGTCTAAAAAACATATTTTTGCATGTTATAACTGAATTGTTTTGGTTCCTTACTGATGAATTTTAAGAATTATTTGTATATAGATAACAAGTTCTCTATCATATGTGTTCAGCAAGCATTTTCTCTCAATATGTGGCTAATCCTTCAATCCTCTTGAGAGTGCCTTTGCAAAGTAGTGTTTTTTTAAAAAAAATTTATTCATTCATTTTTGGTTGTGCTAGGTCTGTGTTTCTAGTTGCAGCAAGCGGGGGCTACTCTTCATTGCAGTGTGGTGGCTTTTCTTATTGGGGAGCACAGGCTCTAGGTGTATGGGCTGAAGTCAGTGTGGGATCCGGGCTCAGTAGTGGTGGCTTGTGGGCCCTAGAGCACTGGCTCAGTAGTTGTGGCACCTGAGCTTAATTGCTTCATGGCACATGGAATCTTTGTGGACCAGGGATCAAACCCTTTTCCCCTGTACTGGGAGGTGGTTCTTATATACTGCCCTACCAGGGAAGTTCTGCATAGTAGTAGATTTTAAGTTAATAAACTAAAACTTACTATTTTTTCCATGTTTTATACTTTTGGTGTTTCATTTAAAAACTTATTTTAAAGAAACAATGTCTCATAGATATTTCTATTTATTTTTTCTAGAAATTTTATAGTTCTGCATTTTACTTTTGGATCTGTGGTTCATTTTGAATTTCTTTTCTTAAATGACATAAAATCTGTTTCTAGATTTAGTTATTTTTATGGACATCCAATTTTTTTAATGTTACTTGCTGAAAAAAAACTATACTTTTGCCATTAAATTGTGTTTGCTACCTGGCAAAGATTAGTTCACTGTATTTGTGTCTGTTGTGTGGTTCTATGTGTCAACTCATTTGTTGATTACTGTAGTTTTATAATAACTCCTGAAACTGGAGAATGTGAGAACTCTAAATTTGTTCTTCCTGAGTATCATGTTGACACTTCTATACCTTTTGCTTTTTAGTGTCAACTGTGAAATAATTCTGTCTATATATAATAATTACTGGCCTATTCAGATTATCTATTTCTCCTTTTGTATAGTAATTCCATTTCATTATCTTAATTTTGATATAGGTAATTTGCTCTCTAACTCCCTATATCCTCAATCTCATCCTATCTAGAGGTTACTATAAATTTTACTGAACTTTTTGAAGAGCAAATTTTTGGTTTCCTTGATTTATTCTTTTCAGTTTCATTAATTTCTCCTTTAATTTGTATTTCTTTTCTTCTACCTGATTTGGACTTAAATTTCTGTTCTTTGCCTAGCTTCCTAAGGTAATCAATTAGGTTTTTAATTTAGCTCTTCCTTGTTTTCTAATACATGTATTTAATGGCAAATTTTTCCATCTTTGACCACTTTTGCTACATCGCATAATTTTGATGTTCTATTTTCATTGTAATTTAGTTCACATTTTAAAAATTTCATTTGAGATTTCTACTTTGAAGTGTCAAGGTTTATTTAGACATGCTTTAAATTCACTTTTAGTGCTGATGCAGCCGATTATTCTGTCTCTCCTGTACCTCCTTTATTACATTGATATCATTCATTTCACATATTCTTATGATATAACCCCCTAAAATACTGATTGTTGTTCAGTCGTTCAGTCCTGTCCAACTCTTTGCAACCCCATGGACTTCAGCACATCAGGGTTCCCTGTCCTACACCGTCTCCCACAGCTTGCTTAAACTCATGTCCATTGTGTTAGTGATGCCATCCAAACATCTTATCTTCTGTCTTCCCCTTCTCCTCCTGCCTTCAATCTTCCCCAGTATCAGGGTCTTTTCTAATGAGTCAGCTCTTCACATCAGATTGTCAAAATATTGGAACTTCAGCTTCAGCATCAGTCCTTCCAATGAATATTCAGGGTTGACTTCCTTTAATATTGACTGGTTTGATCTCATTGCAGTCCAAGGAACTCTCAAGGGTCTTCTCCAAAACCACAGTTCAAAAGCATCAGTTCTTTGGTGCTCAGCCAAAGAAGATTATTATATTATACCAATACATGATTGTTATAATTACATTAGAAAGTTATCAAGATAAAAATTCATTTACTCTTCATTTATTTCCCTTGTAAACTATTCCTTTGCAATGTAGATTTGAGTTTGACCTAGTTATTTTTATCCCTTGAGAATTTTTAAAGATATTTCTTCCATCCAAGTCTACTTGCCAATAAATTTCTTCAGTAATTTATTTTCTTATGCTATTGTCTAATAAAGTATTTCTCCTTCAATAATGAATGATAATTTTACTGTTTATAGAATTCTAGTTTTGTTTTTTTTCCAACTTGTATATTTCATTTCATTTTCTTTCAATAGCTTGTTTTAGGGAGCAGTTCCATGTGTTTCTTATCCATGTCACTCTAAATGTATTTATTTTCTCTGATTTCTTTCAGGATTTTTTTACATTTGGTCTCCTACACTTTTAATACAATAATAGTAGGTGTACTTTATTTTTATTGTTAATTCTGATCCTGTTTTTGTTCTGAAGTTCACTGTCTCACTGCCCTTGCTTTTTTAATATTCTCAATCAGCATTAATTCAAGTAATTCTATGTTCTTTTTTCTCCTTATAGTGTACCAATTATGACATGCTATACATCTTTGAAATTGTTCACTTTTTTGGACAATAGTATTCTTTAATTTTTTTCTATTTGAGTTTCAGTTGGGAAGTTTCTGCTGACCTTGCTCACTGATTATTTCTTTTAAACTATACCCATCCTACCAATGGGGACTTCCCTGGTGGCTCCGATAGTAAGAATCCACTGGCAATGTGCGGAACCCAGGTTTGATTCCTGGGTCAGGAAGATCCCCTGCAAAAGGGAACAGTTACCCACTCCAGTATTCTTGCCTGGAGAATCCCATGGACAGAAGAGCCTGGCAGGCTACAGTCCATAGGGTTACAAACAATTGGACACAACTGAATAACACTTTCACTTTCACTCCATCCTTCCTGTGAGTCCTTCAAAGTCATGGATAAGATACATAGCTTTTTTATTTCTAACATTTGTTTTTGATTCATCTATTAGAGTTTTCATGGTTCTATTTATAGTATGCATATGTTCTTTCATTTGATCTACTTTTTCATTAGAACCTTAGACTCATTGTGTGTGTGCTAAGTCACTACAGCCATGTCTGACTCTGTGATCCCATGAGCTGTAGCCCACTAAGTTCCCCTGTCTATGAAATTGTTCACGCAAGAATACTGGAGTGGGTTGCCATTTCCTTCTCCAGGGAATCTTCCTGACCCAGGGATCAAACCCAGGTCTCCTGCATTGCAGGCAGAATCTTTACTGTCTGTGAGCCACCTATCTGATAATTTCAACATCTATATCATGTGTAAGTCTGGTCCTAACACTTGCTTCTCCTAGGAGACTAATTTTGCTGGAACTTTAGAATGTCTTTCAGCTTTTTAACTGAAAAATAAAGCATATATCAAACAATAGGAACTGAGTTACATAAGCCACTAAATTAAGGATTTATTCCTTAAGTAAGGAATTAATTACCTGTTAATTCAGGTAGAATTTGGACCCATTCATGTTTTCTGTAACTAGAGGTTCCAAGGCCTTTATTTTGTGTCCTTGTTTTAATCTTAGTTTTGGGCTTCCCTAATCACTCCTCTTCAATGAGTCTGCATCTCAGGATGTTTCATCTATAATGCATTGTTATTGTACTACAGCAATGTTGGTGTGGTGGTATGATATGAGGGAAGAAACAGATTCTATAATCTTACAATTAAGTCTCAGTATTTCCAAAGGCCTGTGTTTCTGAGCTGTGACCTTCACAAGTGTTTTTTATATAAGGAAAAAAAGTGGGATTTTTTTTTTTTTTCTTCTCTCTTATGTGAGACAGGAAAAGTAAATGGAGCTGGTTTGGGATACTCTTCCCTAAGTGAAGTAAGACTACAGTAGTCTTTTCTTATAGATTATCTCTTTGTTATAGAGAGTTTTCTGTGTGTATTTCAAAATGCTTGGTGCTGTGGTGCTTCAAGACTTCAGAACTTAATGAAAAAAATATTCTGTTGTTTTAAGCCATCACATTTTCAGTGATTTGTTACAGCAGCCTTAAGGATTTAATATGGTTACTTTTCCCAGTCCTAATATAAGGAGGGAATTTTTCTTGACTCTTTAGTGTGAGAATTTGCATGTACATCTGTAGGTAAAACCTCCCAAATTGGGGGTTCCCTCAAGACTTTAGCACCCAGGAATTTCTCACTGACACTAATTCCATACTCAGTCTCCAGGGATTTATCAATATTTAAAATGTCCTATTCCCCGGTGGCTCAGACAGTAAAGGATCTGCCTGCAATGCAGGAGACCTGGGTTCGATCCCTGGGTTGGGAAGATGCCCTAAGGGAATGGCAACCCACTCTAGTACTCTTGCCTGGAGAATTCCATGGACAGAGGAGCCTGTCAGGCTATATAGTCTGTGGGGTCACAAAGAGTCAGACATGACTGAGCAACTAACACACACACACACACACACACACACACATGCCATTTTATGGCTCCCGTAACTTTTTTCTCCAGGTAAGTAGATCTTTGCAGTGAGTATGTGGGTCCATCTGTGTTTCTAGACTTTGGGGTGGTGATTTTTCCTGTAAACTATTTCACGTTAAGTCCAAAAAGATACACACTGGTTTTCAGGGTTTTTGTTTTTGCTGTGAGATTCAAAGTTTGACATCAGTATTTTTTTGCATTAGGGCTGAAACCAGAAGTTCTGTTAGATATATATATATATATATATATATATATATATATATATATAATTGTAAATGAAGTAAGTAACGAGATAAAAGCAAAAAATGGTAACATTTATGAATTCAATCTAAAGTAAAACAAATGGAGCTGAGAAATGATTTTCTGAAAATTGTTATATCATACTTTATGGTCGCATCCTTATTTAATTTACAAGTTTTATCAAATTTCAGCCCAGTAAATTACCTTCTTTTTGCCATTTGATAAAGTTATCTATTACTTGATTTTAAAACTGATAGTTTTGAATTTCTCCTGAAGTCGTTTTGTAACTTTATTGATATTATTGAGCTATCTTGCTGCTGCTGCTGCTAAGTCACTTCAGTCGTGTCTGACTCTGTGCGACCCCATAGACGGCAGCCCACCAGGCTCCCCCGTCCCTGGGATTCTCCAGGCAAGAACCCCGGAGTGGGTTGCCGTTTCCTTCTCCAATGCATGGAAGTGAAAAGCGAAAGTGAAATTGCTCAGTCGTGTCCGACTCGTAGCGACCCCATGGACTGCAGCCTACCAGGCTCCTCCATCCATGGGATTCTCCAGGCAAGAGTACTGGAGTGGGGTGCCATTGCCTTCTCCTTTGAGCTATCTTAGCTGATACTGTATAATTAAAATGTGGGCTTGCACTGTTTAAGCATCTTATGTGTGATTGCACTGTGTGATGCTCTTCTAGAACTGAAGAACATGAGCATCTAAATATTTGTGAATTTCAAGTGAGTTTTATTTCTACAAATTAAATATAGTTAAAAATAATTAAGAAAATGAGATGAATCTATCTTTAATAAGCTTGCTTTTATTTTTATATTTATCTTTCACAATCATAATTATTATTGAGATGTAATTTGTTAGCAAAATACAGAACACATTTCATTTGCAAAGCAATCTTCCTTAATATTAGTCAAAATGTATTTTAAATTGCATTTAGTAGAGCCTTTTCTATTTTAATTATCAAATTCATTTTAACATTTCATATTATTTTGATATGTACATTTATATCATTGGCCATGTTACTCTTTTCACAAGTAAAACCAGTGGATCATTCTACTTTCACTGCAGTTATGAAGATTTGTTTCATCAAACTATAAAATTGTTTTACTCAACCAACCAGTGTGGTATCTTCCAGGTAACACTTTGACAAGTATATTCATATGTTAAAACTCAATAAAGTGTGCAATTCATGTGTTTACAGATTGTTGCATGGCAATTTTACCCCAGACAGTCTCTATTTTTTTTTAACTTTATTCTAGTGGCAGGAAATTTTCTAGGAGTTAGTGTTGCAAAGAGCAGTGAGATACTGTCAGCTTGAGGCACACTAAAGAAGTAGATACATTTATTAATAGATCTTTAATATATTTAGTGCAATGAATGACAAAGCAAAGGGCAAAGTGAGAAGTACTATGGAGAGGCCCTTATCTTTGTGACTATTAGTGAAGGCTCAAAGAGGACGTTCAATGACAGATGAAATCAGGGGGATGAACCGTGGACTAGTTTCCTAGAGCTGCCATAACAGTTTGCCACAAACTAGGTGGCTTCAAACAACACAAGTTTGTCCTCTTACAGTTCTGGAGGCTACAAGTCTGAAATGAAAGTGTCAGCAGCACTATTTTCTTTCTTGTTTCCCAATAAGAATCCATCTTTGCCTCCTCTTAGCTTCTGGTAGTTTGCTGAAAGTCCTTGGCTTTTCCTAACTCATAGCTACATCATTAGAATTTCTGCCTCAATCTTCACATGACCAATCTCTCCTTTATATGATTCTGTTCTTCACATTCACCTATCCTTCTCCTCTGTCTTACAGATGCACTAGTCATTGGATAGACGACGAGCAAAATTCCCATCTCTCTTATCAAGTATGACCTCACCATACCTTGATTATACCCATAAGATTCTATTTCCAAATAATGCCACATTTGCACTTTGAGATGATCTGAATTTTGGTGGAGAATTATTCAACTCTGCCCTCCAAATTTTCATTATTTCTGAATACAAAATATATTCATAGTATTCCATCATCACCATATCTTAATGCCTTCCAGTATCATCTCTCAGTTCAAAATATCATCTTAATATAATTAACTCAAAAAGTCTCAAATCATGTATCTTCTAAATAATTTAAGTCAGGTATGAGTGAAGCTCTCTTATGATCTATTATGGGGAAAAATTGTTTTCTACTCATGGATCTGCTAACCTAAATATAAAAATTATCTGCTTTCAAAATACAATGTGGGATATGTACAAGGTAAATATATATATTCCTACCTTAAGAGGGATAAACAGAAAGGAAAAAAAGTAAAAGGTCTGAAGCAGAATCCAAGCTCAATAGAGCAATTTCTGTTAAGTGCCATGACCAGAGACTAAGCTTCTGTGGCTCAACACTCAGTCTTCTCACCCGACTGGGGCAGTTGGTCCACCCTCTTGACCCCAGCCAGTGCTGGTTCTACCTACTCAAATATTTTCATAAAAATTAAATTTGTCATAAATCTGCTATAACATTGATTCCTTATTTCCATTTTATATGCTAGATATTGGCAATCCAACTCTAAGTACCATGCAAGCATATTCTATCTTTCTAAAATTGCTTATTTCACTTTTACTAGTTTTATTTCAGGAACAGTTATTCTATTCACATTTGTAATCACTTTCCCCTTTTCTGAATTAAGGTCTGTGCTACAAAATTTTGTTATGTGCATTATAGGAGAAAAACATTCTATTGTAAAATAGATGTGGAAAATGTAAAATATAAAAACTAATCTACCTTCTCTTCCCTCGCCTTTGTGTATGGTAAACAACAAATTAGTTTTATAAGAAGCATCTTCTTTACTAAGCTACTTTAAAAAATCACGTACATCACTGCTTTGTGAAATATTTTTAATCACTTTTGCTTCCAACATGATTATATTTAGTTTACACTAACATACTTATCATAAAAAGGAAAATATCAGATTGATTGTTAAGTAGTACTTTTTTCTTTCTGCAAAATTGTAATCACTAAAAGTTTTTATCCAAAATTAAATCTTTAATTATACAAAATCCTATTTTTACTAAATATACAATGCATACTGACTTATAAATAATTTACTATGTATTGTTAAAAGTATTGTTAACAATAATTGTATTGTTAAAATTAAAAAAAGACCAAATTTGAAAATCGCCTGAGCAGACAAAATGAGTTTAAGCCACACAAAGCTTAATTACTAACTTGACCAATTTCTTGTTTATGCTTCTGCAAATTATAAGCAAGACTTAACTGTTTCTCAAACTTGATAAGTAATAACAACTAATCAATTCCCTATCACTTAAGAAATTATAATATTATAACCAATCACTGAAGAACAAACAGCCACTACCTTCTCACTATTTAAACTACTTTATAACAATATGATTCTCAGCCTCATTATATGTCTTGCTTTGAATGTGCCTAGATTGCAACTATCTTTTTGGCATGTGCACAACAAACTTTTATTAATTACTACTTGAGTGATTCATTGGTTTTACTTCTGTTATCTCTGAGTTTTTGACAATATACCTACAAATTATTTTAATTCTCATAGGATCCTTTCAATAACAGTCAAACAAGGGAGTGTGGAGTTGTTACTCCATAATCAGCTTGTTATTGTTACTTTTAATTGTTTTATGATAAGACCCATTAACAATACTACTAAATCGGGGGTTTGGCATGGAGATATTAAAAAAGATCTATATCGGGTAGTAATATTCCTAAAGTACAGAAACAAAATTAAAGTTAAAATAAAATAAATTATTGATTAGCATGCTAAAATAGTGAATTATTTTCTTAATTTCCTTAATTTCTTTCTGACCTTTCCTTTTTAGTGTAAAGGTATGCAAGAGATTTCTGTGCACTAATGTGGTATCCTGCAACTTAAATTCATTGTTGAGCTCTGGTAATTTTCTAGGAGGAGTATCATGTCATCTGTAAACAGGGACAGTTTTACTTCTCTTTTTATTTGAATTTCTTTTTCTTTTCTGATTCCCAAGAGTAGGACTTCCAAAACTATGCTGAATAAAAGTGGTGGGAATGGACATCCTTGTCTTCTCCCTGATCTTAGAGAAAAAGTTTTCAGCTTTTCACCATTAATAATGTTTGTTGTGGGTTTGACATAGATGACTTTATTATGTTGTTGTAGGTTCCCTCTATGTCCCCTTTCTGGAGAATTTTATTGTAAGTGGGTTTTGAATTTTGTCAAAAGCTTTTTGTGTACCCATTGAGATGATCATATATTTTTATTCCAGAGTTTGCTAATATGGCATTCACAATTGATTTTGTGTATATTAAAGAGCCCCTGCAGCATGGGGATAAATTCCACTTGATCATGGTGTATGATTTTTTTAATATGTTGTTGGATTCTGTGTGCTAATATTCTGTTGAAGATTTTTTAATTTTTTCTTAATTGAAGGATAATTTCTTTACAGAATTGTTTTCTGTCAAACCTCAACATGAATCAGCCACAGGTACACATATATCCACTCCCTTTTGAAACTCCCTCTCATCTCCTCCCCTATCCCACCCTTAGATTGATACAGAGCCCCTGTTTGAGTTTCCTGAGCCACACGGCAAATTCCCATTGGATATCTATATTACATGTGGTAATGTAAGTTTCCACGTTACTCTTTCCATACATCTCACCCTCTCTTCCCCTCTTCTCATGTCCATAAGTCTACTCTCTATGTCTGTTTCTCCATTGCTGTCCTATAAATAAATTCTTCAGTACCATTTTTCTAGATTCCATTTATATGTGTTAGAATACATTTCTCTTTCTGACTCACTTCACTCTGTATAATGGGTTTTAGGTATTCATCTCATTAGAACTGACTCAAAGGCATTCCTTTTTATGGTTGAGTATATTGTGTATATTTACCACAATTTCTTTGTTCATTCATCTGTCAATGGACATCTAGGTTGCTTCCATGCTCTAGCTATTGTAAATAGAGCTGCAGTAAACAATGGGATACATGTGTCTTTTTCAATTTTGGCTTCCTCAGGGCATATGCCTAGAGTGGGATTGCTGGGTCTTTTGGTGGTTCTATTCCTAGTTTTTTAAGGAATCTCCTTACTGTCTTCCATAGTGGCTGTATTAATTTACCTTCCCACCAACAGTGCAAGAGCATTCCCTTTTCTTCACACCTTCTCCAGCATTTATTGTTTGTAGACTTTTTGATGCTGGCCATTCTGACCAGTGTGAGGTGATATCTCACTGTAGTTTTGTTTTGTTTTTTTACTTTTTATTGAAGGATAATTGCTTTACATCATTGTAGTTTTGATTTGCATTTCTCTAATAATGAGCGATGTTGAGCATCTTTTCATGTGTTTGTTAGCTGTCTGTATGTCTTCTTTGGAGAAATGTCTAAGTCTTTTTCCCACTTTTTAATTGGGTTGTTTGTTTTTCTGTCATTGAGTTGTATGAGCTGCTTGTATATTTTGGAAATTAATCCTTTGTCAGTTGTTTCATTTGCTATTATTTTCTCCCATTCTGAAGGTTGTCTTTTCACCTTGCTTATAGTTTCCTTTGCTGTGCAAAACTTTTAAGTTTAATCCGGTCCCACTTGTTTACTTATTTCCATTACTCTAGGAGGTGGGTCATAGAGGATCTTGTTTTGATTTATGTCATCATATGCTCTGCCTATGTTTTCCTCTAAGAGTTTTATTATTTCTGGTCTTACCTTTAGGTCTTTAATCCATTTTGAGTTTATCTTTGTGTATGGTGTTAGGAAGTGTTCTAATTTCATTCTTCTATGTGTAGTTGTCTAGTATTCCCAGTTACCATTTATTGAAGAGGATGTCTTTGCCCCATTGTATGTTCTTGCCTCCTTTGTCAAAAAGAAGGTACCCATAGGTACATGGGTTTATTTCTGGGCTTTCTGTCTTATTCCATTGGTCTATATTTCTGTTTTTGTGCCAGTGCCATACTGTCTTGATGACTGTAGCTTTGCAGTATAATCTGAAGTCAGAAAGGTTGATTCCTCTGACTTCATTCTTTTTTCTTAAGCCTGCTTTGGCTATTCAGGGTCTTTTGTGTTTCCATATGAAGTGTGAAATTTTTTGTTCTAGTTCTGTGAAAAATGCCATTGGTAATTTGATAGGGGTCACATTGAATCTGTAGATTGCATTTGGTAGTATAGTCATTTTCACAATATTGATTTTTCCCACCCAGGAAGATGGAATACCTCTCCATATGTTTATGTCATCTTTGATTTCTTTCATTAGTGTCTTATAATTTTCTGTATACAATTCTTTTGTCTCATTAGGTAAGTTTATTCCTAGATATTTAATTATTTTTGTTGCATTGGTGAATGGGATTGATTCCTTAATTCTCTTTCTGATTTCCCATTGTTAGTATATAGAAATGCAGGTGATTTCTGTGTATTGATTTTGTATCTTGCAACTTTGCTTAATTCACTGATTAGCTCTAGCAATTTTCTGATACTATCTTTAGGGTTTTCTATGTACAGTATCATGCCATTTGCAAACAGTGAGAGCTTTACTTCTTCTTTGCTGATCTGGATTCATTTTATTTCTTTTCCTTCTCTGATTGCAGTAGCTAGGACTTCCAGAACTATGTTGAGTAATACTGGTGAAAGTGAACACCCTTGTCTTGTTCCTGATCTTAGGGGGAATGTTTTCAGTTTTTCACCATTGAGAATAATGTTTTCTGAAGGCTTATCATATATGGCCTTTACTCCATTGAGGTAGGTTCCTTCTGTGCCCATTTTTTGAAGAGTTTTAATCATAAATGGGTGCTGAATTTTGTCAAGGGCTTTTTATGCATCTGTTGAGATTATTATATTTTTTTTATCTTTCAATTTTTTAATATAAGGTATCACATTGATTGATTTACGTATATTGAAGAATCCTTACATTCCTGGAATAAACCCAACTTGATCATGGTTTATGAGCTTTCTGATGTGTTGCTGAATCTGTTTGCTAAAATTTTGTTGAGGATTTTTGAATCTATGTTCATCAGTGACAGTGATTGGCCTGTAGTTTTCTTTTTTTGTGTTGTCTTTGTCTGGTTTTAGTATCAGGGTGATGGTGGCCTTGTAGAATGAGTTTGAAACTGTTCCTTACTCTGCAATTTTTTGAAAGAGTTTTAGAAGAATAGGCATTAGCTCTTCTCTAAATGTTTGATAGAATTCTCCTGTGAAGTCATCTGGTCTTGGATTTATTTTTGGGGAGATTTTTGATCACAGCTTCAATGTCAGTGCTTATAATTGGATTGTTCATAATTTCCATTTCTTCTTGGTTCAGTCTTTGAAGATTGAACGTTTCTAGAATCTGTCCATTTCTTCCAGGTTATCCATTTTATTGCCATATAGTTGCACATATAGTCTCTTATAATCCTTTTTATTTCTGCATTGTCTGTTGTAACCTCTCCTTTTTCATTTCTAATTTTGTTCATTTGATTCTTCTCTTTTTTTTCCTTGATGAGTCTGGCTAAAGGTTTGTCAATTTTATTTATCTTCTCAAAGAACCAGCTTTTAGTTTTATTACTCTTTACTATTGTTTCTTTCATTTCTTTTTCATTTGTTTCGGCTCAGATCTTTATGATTTCTTTCCTTCTACTAATTTTGGGGGTTTTTGTTCTTTTTTTCCCCAGTTGTTTTAGGTGTAAAGTTAGGTTGTCTGTTCGATGTTTTTCTTGTTTTTTCAGGTAGGATTGTATTGCTATAAACTTCCCTCTTGGAACTGCTTTTGTTGCATCCCATAGGTTTTGAGTTGTTGTGTTTTCATTGTCATTTATTTCTAGAAATGTTTTGATTTCCCTTTTGATTTATTCAGTAACATGTGGTTATTTAAAAATGTGTTGTTTAATCTCCATGTGTTTGTGTTTCTTACAGTTTTTTCCTTGTAATTGATAGCTAGTCTCATAGTGTTGTGGTCAGAGAAGATGCCTGATACGATTTCAATTTTCTTAAATTTACTGAGGTTTGATTTGTGACCCAATATTTGGTCTATCCTGGAGAATGTTCCATGTGCAGTTGAGAAGAAGGTGTAGTCTTCCGCATTTGGATGGAATGCCCTGAAGATATATCAATGAGATCCATCTCATCTAATGTATCATTTAAGACTTGTGTTTCCTTCTTAATTTTTTGTTTTAATGATCTGTCCATTGGTGTGAGTGGGATATTATAGTCTTCTATTATTATTGTGTTACTGTCAAGTTCTCCTTTTATGTATGTTGGTGTTTCTCTTATGTATCGAGGTGCTCCTATGTTGGATGCATAGATATTTACAATTGGTATGTCTTCCTCTTGGATTGATCCCTTGACCACTATGTAGTGTCCTTCCTTATCTCTCATAATCTTCTTTATTTTAAGGTCTATTTTGTCTGATATGAGGATTGCTACTCCAGGTTTCTTTCACTTCCCATTTGCATGGAATATATTTTTCCATCCTCTCACTTTCAGTCTACATGTGTCTTGAGGTCTGAAATGGGTTTCTTGTAGACGGAATATATATGGGTCTTGTTTTAGTATACATTCAGCCAGTCTGTGTCTTTTGGTTGGAATGTTTAATCCATTTACACTTAAAGTAATTATTGACACATATGCTCTTATTGTCATTTTCTTAACTGTTTGGGGTTGATTTTGTAGGTCTTTTTCCTTCTCTTGTGTTTCTTGACTATATAAGTCCCTTTAACATTTATTGTTAAGCTGGTTTGGTGGTATTGAGTTCTCTTAACTTTTGCTTTTCTGAAAAGCTTTTGATTTCTCCATCAATTTTGGATGAAATTCTTGCCAGATACTGTAATCTTGCTTGTAGATTTTTTTCCCTTTCAGTGCTTTAAACATATCCTGCCATTCCCTTCTGGCCTGTAGAGTTTCAGCTGTTAAGCGTGTGAGGTTTCCCTTGTATGTTACTTGTTGCTTCTCCCTTCCTGCTTTTAATATTCTTTCTTTATGTTTAGTCTTTGTTAGTTTGATTAGTATGTGTCTTGGCGTGTTTCTCCTTGGGTTTATCCTTTATGGGACTCTTTGTGTCTCTTAGACTTGACTATTTTCTTCTCCACGTTGGGGAAATTTTCAACTATAATCTCTTCAAAAAATTTCTCATACTCTTTTTCTTTTTTTTTTTCTCATGGGACCCCTACAATTCAAATGTTAGTGCATTTGATATTGTCCCAAACATCTCTGAAACTATCCTCAGTTCTTTTCATTCTTTTTACTTTATTCTGCACTTCAGAAGTTATTTCCACCTTTTTAATCTTCCTGCTCACTAATTCGTTCTTCTCCTTCAGATATTCTGCTATTGATTCCTTCTATAGTAATTTTAATTTCAGTAATTGTGTTGTTTGTCTCTGTATATTTATCCTTTAATTCTTCTAGGTCTTTGTTAATTCTTGCATTTTCTCCATTTTGTTTTCAAGGTTTTTGATCATCTTTACTATCATTATTCTGAATTCTTTTTCAGGTAGTTTGCCTATTTCCTCTTCATTTATTTGGACATCTGTTATGGGCAAGGCTGAGTCTGAAGATTTGGTTTGTATTTTTGTTTTGTGTTTTAGATGAGCTGTACTGCACAGGGTGTTATTGGTGGTTGGGTGATGTGAGTCTTGTACTGATGTGGTTTCCTTTGTGTGAGTTCTCACTATTTGATATTCCCTAGGGTTACGTCTCTAGGGTCTTGGGGTCAGTGTTCCCACTCCAAAGGCTCAGGGCTTGATTTCTCTGAAAAAACCAGCCTAGGTCCAACCTACCAAGAGGAATATCACCCAAAGAGGAAGGGCCTTTACTTGAGTTCCAAAAGCCAGTGCACAAGAACACAATGGAGATCCCTGACTCAGCAGAAACTCAGTATTGACTGCCACATGGACAGGCCTCCTTGCATTGCAACAGATGACTAGAGTGTCTGATCTTGGCAGTGGTCGGCAGAACTTATTGAGGATTTTTACATCTATGTTCATGAGTGATATTAGTCTGTATTTTTTTGTATGTGATATATTTGTCTGGGTTTCTGTTTGTGATATCTTTGGTATCAAGCTGATGATGGCCTTTTAGAATGAGCTTGTGAGTGTTCCTTCCTCTGCAACTTTTTGGAAGACTTTGAGAAGAATACAGGTTAGCTATTCTCTAAATGTTTGATAAAATTCATCTGTGAAGCCATCTTGTCCTGGACTTTTGTTTGGTGGAAAATTTTTAATCAAAAAATTTCAATTTCATTACCTGTGATCTGTCTGTTCATAGTTTCTGTCTTTTCCTGGTTCAGTTTTAGAAGGTTGTGACTTTCTAAAAAATTTGCTCATTTCTTCCAGGCTGCCCATTTTATTGGCATATAGCTCCTTATAGTAGTCTCTCCCTTGGACTACAAAGAGATCCAACCAGTCCATTCTAAAGATCAGTCCTGAATATTCATTGGAAGGACTGATGTTGAAGCTGAAACTCCAATACTTTGGTCACCTGATGCAAAGAACTGACTTGTTTGAAAAGACCCTGATGCTGGGAAAGATTGAAGGCAGGAGGAGAAGGGGATGACAGAGGATGAAATGGTTGGATGGCATCACCAACTCAATGGACATGAGTTTGGGTAAACTCTGGGAGTTGGTGATGGACAGGGAGGCCTGGCAGGCTATGGTCCATGGGGTCACAAAGAGTTGGACACGACTGAGCTGAACTGATAATCCTTTGTATTTCTGATAATTCAGAAAGATACATGCATCAAAGTTCACTGCAGAACTATTTACAATAGCCAAGATATGGAAACACACTAAATGGCAGTCAATAGGAATGGATAAAGATGTGATACATATATCCAATGTACATATATTCTGCCATAAGAAAGGAATTGAGTGACATGCATGGACCTAGAGATTGTCTCACTGAGGAAGGTAAAACAGAATGACAAATATATGCTATTGAATCTAAAAATGGTACAAATTAACTTATTTACAGAACAGAAATAGAGTCACAGATGCAGAAAACAAACTTACAGTTTTGGGGGAAGTGGATGGTGGGGGTAGGGATGTATTGGGAGATTGCAATTCACATATACACAGAACTCTGTATAAAATAGATAACTAATAAGGATCTACTGTATAGCTCAGGATCTCTTCTCAATACCCTGTAATGACCTATATGGGGAAATAATCTAAAAAGGAGTGGGTATATGTATAACAGATTCACTTTGCTATATACCATAGAGTAACATAACATTTTAAATAAACTATACTCCAATAAGAAGTTTTAAAAATCACAATTATGATAATGGTAAAGTATTGTAGGAAATTATTAGAAAACAGTAAAAAATACATTGTGAAACACAGTTTGAGTTCAATTTCTGTTAAAATAAGCATGGACAACAAACATAGTGTTATTCATTCAGTCATATTGACTCTATGACCCCATGGACTATATTTTGCCAGTCTACTCCATTCATGGGATTTTTGAGGCAAGAATACTGGAGTGGGTTGCCATTTCCTTCTCGAGGGGATCTTTCCGACCCAGGGATTGAACTCGAGTCTACACATACTCTACTCTGAAAAAAAAAAAAAAAAAACAACTGACATTAAGTTAAAGCAATAATTCCTAATTAATTCAGCTGCAGTTTAAGTATCTCCCAGATCTTCAATTCATTACTCTATTTTTCCAAATAAATTTACTATTTAATGTTTTACTTCATTTGAGTGGGAAAAAGTAAGGGGAGAGGTGGGGGGAGAAAGAGAGAGACAAAGAGAAACTTTCATTAGCTTTCAAGTCTACCAAAGATCACTGCTTAAAAGAATCATAAAATTAGTACTAAAGTATCCTATGAATGCATCCCTCTGTTTTCACAAACTTTCAACTTTAATCAAAATTTAAGGATAAGGCATAAGATACAGCCTAATCTAAGTTCTGTCTTACTTGCTTTATTTAGTTGTGGATGAATGCTATTCTCATTTTAAACAGTTTTTTTAGGGTTCTCTATCTGGTTCCAAATAGGAAAGGGAGTATGTCAAGGCTGTATATTGTCACCCTGCTTATTTAACTTACATGCAGAGTACATCATGAGAAACGCTGGGCTGGAAGAAGCACAGCTGGAATCAAGATTGCCGGGAGAAATATCAATAACCTCAGATATGCAGATGACACCATCCTTATTGATGAAAGTGAAAGAGGAGAGTGAGAAAGTTGGCTTAAAGTTCAACATTCAGAAAACTAAGATCATGGCATCTGGTCCATGGGAAATGGATGGGGAGACAGTGGAAGCAGTGTCAGACTATTTTTTGTGGCTCCAAAATCACTGCAGATGGTGAGTGCAGCCATGAAATTAAAAGACACTTACTCCTTGGAAGGAAAGTTATGACCAACCTAGATAGCATATTAAAAAGCAGAGACATTACTTTGCCAACAAAGGTCCATCTGGTCAAGGCTATGGTTTTTCCAGTGGTCATGTATGGATGTGAGAATTGGACTGTGAAGAAAGCTGAGCGCCGAAAAATTGATGCTTTGGAACTGTGGTGTTGGAGAAGACTCTTGAGAGTCCCTTGGAATGCAAGGAGATCCAACCAGTCCATCCTAAAGGAGATCAGTCCTGGGTGTTCTTTGGAAGGACTGATGCTGAAGCTGAAACTCCAATACTTTTCCAATGAGTCAACTCTTTGCATGAGGTTGCCAAAGACCCTGATGTTGGGAGGGATTGGGGGCAGGAGGAGAAGGGGACGACAGAGGATGAGATGGCTGGATGGCATCACCGACTCGACGGACATGAGTTTGAGTAAACTCCGGGAGTTGGTGATGGAGAGGGAGGCCTGGCATGCTGCCATGGGGTCACAAAGAGTCGGAAGAACTGAGTGACTGAACTAACTAAGGAAGGAAGGAAGGAAGATTTTTAACCACTTTTTTTTCTCATAATGGCCTGGCAAGTAAGTATATTAATGTAAACACTTAAGGTTCGGGGTTCTTGGTTTTATATCAACTAAAGGAATTTGGGATAGAGAAAAGATAGAAAAAAATATATTAAATGGTGAAAATAAAACAGGCTAGTTGGAAACACAAGGGTGTGTAATTTCAGATGTTTCATGTGAAAGTAGTAGTACTCTTCATATTTTATGCTAAGTTGTTCGAATTTAAATTTTGTCCTTTTATCCCTCCCCAAATGTTGGGGTCATAATCACCAGTTCTTCAGAGTATGACCTTATTTGGAGAGAGTTTTTACAGAGGTAATTAAATTAAAACATGGTTGATTTGGCAAAGCCCTAATCCATTATTTGTGGTGTCCTTATAAAAAGGGAAAGAGTTTGGACAGAGAGATAGATAGAGAAAATTATGTGAAAAGACACAAGAAGATGGCTGTGTTTAAGGTAAAGAGAGAGTACTTAGAAGTTACTAACTCTGTTGACACCTTGATCTTGAAATTCCAGCCTCTAGATCTTTGAGATAAGAAGCTTCAGTTTTTCAAGCCACCCAGTTCATGATGCTTTGTTATGGCAGCTCTACCAAACTATTACACAAGTGATCCATCTTTTAGACAGAAAAGAAAGAAAATTTCCTTTTCAAGGCATCTTTACTTTTTTTTTTTTTTTCCTTTTTACAGGTACACAGAAAAAACAAATGCTAGTACAGGTACTCTTAGTCTCTAAGGTCAGCTGATTGGTGACTTAAACTCTACTGTCACTAGAGTCCTTTACAAGTTAAATCCTAACATCCAACAAAGAATTTAACAAAGATAGCAGCCAAAGTCAAGCAAAAATGTTTAAACCAAGGAGGGTGAGTTTTTGTTACCAAATTTCTTCTAATTGTGTTTATTGTGAGAACTAGATGAGTTAACTCATGTAATATGATTTGAATAAGTGGCCAAAACATGGTAGATTCAATGTAAGCATTTGATATTAGTTATTGCTAATTGGAATCTGAATTATACTAATGTATTGGTCAGAGAAATCCAAATGAAATTTGAAATTATTGTAGAGATCAAGATGGTGGAGTAGGAGGATCAAAACTCAAGTCCCCCTACAACCATATCAAAAATATCTACATGTAGAACAAGTCTCACTGAAAACTAACTGGAGACTGGTAGAAAAACTCCTGCATAGCCAAAGCTGTAAGAAAGAGTGACCCAGAATGAATCATGTAGGAGGGGAAGAGAATTGATTAGGTTAGGACCTGTGCCCTTGATAGGGGACTCAGAAGAATAGAAGGGTTACACAGGTAGAGATTCCCCCTACAGAGTGGTTAGCTGAAGTCACACACTGGACACCCCAGGACTGGCGTCTGACAGCTAGAAGACAAGTCCTCCTGGCTGTTGGAGGACAGCTGTGGGAAGCCTGGTCTCTGCTCATGACAATGCACACGTGCTTGCTTGCTTCTGAAACTAGGAGAGGATGGACAGAAACTGCAAAGGATGGAGGCTGGTTTCCCAAGATCACCCTGGTGTGCCCTCCAGCCTGAGATGAACACCTGCTCAGGTCCACTTGCTTCGTGACGTGGGTTCACCCTGGGGCAAGGGCTGCTGCTGGTGCAGGTGGAGCTCAACTGTGAGGGTCAAATACGGCTCAGACGAGACGGTGCATCAGAGAAAGGCAATGGCAACCAGTCCTGGTGCTTACTCAGGCAGCGCATCAGAAGGGATACAAGCCTCTGCCTGTGGCTGGAACAGCCCACAGCATTCTCAACAATCCATGCTAGCCCCGGCACCAGCCCCACTTATTCTATAGCACCATTGCACACTAGGGTGAGGTTTATAGTGACCAAGGGAAGAGCTCCGCTGTGAGGGAGAAAAGTTTCACAGACCCGGAGAAGAGATAAAAGAGGGTAGAAGGTGCATTTGATGAAATGACTCCTGAAAATTGCCCAAACCTGAAGAAGGAAACAAATATCTAGATACAGGAAACATAAAGTGATTCCAAACAAGATGAACCCAAATAGATCCTCACCAAGAAATACCATAATTAAAATGGGAAAAGTTACAGAGAATATTTTAAAGGCTGTGTGCTGTGGTCAGTTGTGTCTGACTCTCTGCGATCCCATGGACTGTAGCCTGCTAGGCTCCTGTGTCCACGGGGATTCTCCAGGCAAGAATATCGGAGTGGTTTCCATGCCTTCCTCCAGGGGATCTTCCCAACCCAGGGATTGAACCCAGGTCTCCTACATTGCAGGTGGATTCTTTACTGTCTGGGCCACCAGGGAAGCCAGTAAGAGAAAAACAGTCATATACAAGGTCATCCCCCAAAGGCTGATTTCTCTCCAGAAACTTCTCAGGCCAGAATGGAGAGGCATGATATATTCAAAGTGCTTAAAGGAAAAAACCTGCAACTTAGGATACTCCACTCTGCATGATTATCATTTAGAATTGAAGGAGAGATAAAGAATTTCTGAGACAAGTTAAAGGAGTTCATAAATACTATTAGTAAATCTACTCTAAAAGAAGTGTTACAGGATCTTTTCTGAATGGAAATGAAAAGGCTGTAAGTATCTGTAGGAAATGAAAAATCCCACTAGTAAAGACAAATATATAGTAAAAATTAAGTATTAATCACCTTAATAAAATAGCTCAGAGACTAAAAGAAAAAACTGTAAATTCAACTATCAACAATAATCAGTAAATGGATTTAATGAGGATATTAAGAATACAAAATGTGTGGGGTAGAAGTTAAAAATCTAGATCTTTTCAAATGTGTTTGAACTTAAAGATTGCCTGTTTTAAACACATAGTTGTAGACCAACATATACTAATCCCATGGTAACCACAAATTGAAAACCTACAATAGATACACAAATACTAGAGTAAGGAATACAAATATGCATATAAAAATTGTCAACCTAAAGGAAGAAATTAGAGAAAGAATTAAAAAATGGAGAACTACAAAAATAACCAGGTAAAAAATGATAATAATTACAGACCTATTACCTAAAGTGATAATAATCACTTTAAATGTTGCTGAACTAAACTTTTTCTCAATGGACAAAATGTGGCTTATGGGAAGAAAAAAAAAAAAAAAAAACCGGACCCATCTATATGCTGTTTACAGAGACGTCAGAGCTAAAGATACAGACTGAATGTTGGTGGGATGGATAACATGTTGACCAAAAACAAGACTAAACAAATTGAAGCAGATAGAAATTATATCAAGCATTCTTTCTGGCCAAAATGTTATCAAATAAAATCAATTACAGGCAGAAAAATGGGGAAAGAACATACACATGGAAACTAAACAATATGCTACTAAGAAACCAATCAGTCAATGAAGAATTTATTGAAGAAGTCAGAAAATATGTTGAGATAAATGAAAATGGAAATGAAACTTTCCAAAATCTGTGTGCTATAGCAAAAGTAGTTCTAAGAAGGAAGTTTATAGTGATAAAGGCCTAGCTCAAGAAACAAGAAAAATGTCATACAAACAAGATAACTACCATAAAAGGATTAGAAGAGAAGAAAGCAGTCCAAAATCAGCAAAGGAAATAAATATCAGAAAGTAAATGACTAGGGAACAAAAAAATAGAAAAAAAAAAGTAAAAGAGCTCTTTTTTAAAAGATAAAATTGAGAAAAATTTATCTAGACTCATCAAAAAATAAAGAAAGAAATGGACTCACATAAACAAAATAAGAAATGAAAGAGGGGAAATAACCAATATCACAGAGATACAAAAAAAAAAATCATAAGAGAATACTATCAGCAGTTATATGCCAACAAATCATACAAACTAGAAGAAGTAGACAAATTTCCAGAAATATACATTCTTCCAAGACTGTATCAGGAAGAAACAATCCAAACAGACCAATCACTAGTAGTGAAATTGAATTTGTAATTAAAAAAAAATAAAACCTCATAAAATCCAGGACTGGATGTCTTAAGTCAATACTAGTCAATCTCAAACTATTACAAATAATTAAAGAGAACAGGATACTTCCAAAATCATTCTATAAGGTCATAGTTACTCTGATATTAAAGCCAAAGAAAGAAAATTACAGGCAAATATATCTAATGAATATAAACACAAAATATCTCAGCAAAATATTAGAAAAGTGAATTCAATGATATATAAAAAGGATACCTACAACCATGATCAAGTGGAGCTTGTCCAGGATCACAAGGATGGTTCAAGACTTGAAAATCAATCAATGGCATACACCACATTAACAAAAGGAAGGATAAAAATCTCATGATCATCTTAAAGGACAAAGAAAGGGCATTTTAGAAAGTTCAACATCCAGTTGTGACAAACTTATCAAAACTGGTATAGAAGGAACATGTCTCAACATAATAAAGACCACTTATTACAAAGCCACCACTAACATCATATTTAATGGTGAAAAGTTGAAAGCTTTTCCCCTAAAATCAGGAATAAGACAAGGATGCTAACTTGCACCACGTCTATTTAATGTTGTGTTGGAAGCCCAAACCATAGCAATCAGACAATAAAAAGAAAGAAAAAGCATCCAAACTGGAAGGAAAGGAGTAAAATTCTCATTATTTGCAAATGGCATAATTCTATATGTGGAAAACCCTAAATTCTCTGTCCAAAAACTAGTCAAACAAATAAAAGAATTCAATAAGTTTACAGAATAAAAATTATTGTAAAGAAATCTGTTACTTTTCACATGCTAATAATGAAATATCAGAACTAGAAAACAAAACATCATATTTAGAATTGGATCAAAAAGAATAAAATACCTAGAAATAAACTGAACCAAGGAGAAAGATCTATAAAACTGAAGACTGAAATGATAAACATTGATGAAAGAAACTGAAGATGATACAGAGACATGTAAAGATATTCTATGTTCCTGGATTGGAAGAATTAATATTGTTAAAATGTTCATACTGCACAAAGCAGTCTACATATCTGATGCAATAGCCATGATACTTTTCAACAAATTAGACCAAATAATCCTAAAACGTATATAGAACCACAAAAGACATCAAGTTGCCACAGCAATCTTGAAGAAAAAGTACAAAACTCAAATCATCCTGCTCCCTGGTTTCAGACTATACTACAAATTTACAGTAATCTAAACAGCATGAAACTGGAACAAAAATAGACACATAGACCAAGGAAACAGTACTGAGACCCGGAAAGAAATCCACACATTTATGTCCTATTAATAGGCAAGAATATAGAATTGGAAAAGAATTTATCTTCTATAAGCAGTGCTACGAAAATTGGTCAGGAACATGTAAAAGAGTGAAACTGGATCATTTTCTTACACCATATACAAAAATAAAATGGATTAAAGACCTAAAAACTGTAGAGAGTTCTTGGTTTTTGACCTATGTTTAGCTATATTATCTAGTTTGTTTATTACTTTTGTTTTTGTCCTTCTAGGCACTGGTAGAGACCAAGAACATGTGATGTCCCTTGTTATGCAATTCCAAGTACTGTATATTTAGTGTCTTCTAGTGGCTCCTTCGGAGAAGGCAATGGCACCCCACTCCAGTACTCTTGCCTGGAAAATCCCATGGACGGAGGAGCCTGGTCGACTGCAGTCCATGATGTCGCCAAGAGTCGGACACAACTGAGCAACTTCACTTTCACTTTTCACTTTCATGCATTGGAGAAGGAAATGGCAACCCACTCCAGTGTTCTTGCCTGGAGAATCCCAGGGATGGCAGAACCTGGTGGGCTGCCGTCTATGGGGTTGCACAGAGTTGGACACGACTGAAGCGACTTAGCAGCAGCAGCAGTAGCTCCTTAATCAGAATTTTCTCCCTGGTTTCCTAAAGTCAATTTCTCAATGAACATCATTTCCTGAGTGTTTTTTGTAGATTATCCTCTTTCCATCTTTATGCTGTGGATACTTCATAAAGCTCAAAACATAGTTTTTCAGTCTTGTAAAGCAAATTTCATGATTCCTAAGTACATACTGATAGAATGTCCCCAGTAATGAAAGCATGGAAATATCTACAGATGTAGGCACCAGCATATGGATACAGAAAATCAGCAGACATTATAAAATAAAACAAACCTAATTGTTCTGATTCATTTAGATATTAAAGTAGTTCTTTCTGACAATGTGGTTAATTTTTCTATGTTAGCATTCTTTTGTCCTCTTGTTTTCTATTTAAATGTGATAATTTTTTTATAACTTACATTTTAAATGACATTGTACCATCTATTCAATAGCAACACATTTCTGCTCTGCTAAAATGAAGTAATGAAATTTAATGTTCAACTTTTTTCGTAACTTTGTCATCCGTAGCATATGACAAAGTTCAACATGTTATAAGCATTACTAACTGTCCAACACTGAGGTGATTAAATATAATTTCTTTAAAAAATCTAATGACTTCAATGTATGAGAGAAAAGATTCATGACTAGTCTTCTTAATAAAGTAATTAAATAGAATAATTAGTTGTTCAGAGGATTAACACATTTTCTGTTCAGTTACAAAATATATGTTCAAGCTATAAAGGTCTCTGAAACCAAATTCAAAGCAGGAAACATTTCTTCAAAATGTCAAAGAGCATTGGCAAGTACTTGTCACAGTGATGATCTAAGAGTCTTTATAACATTTATGAGCCTCTTTCTGTACCTCAAGCTTTAATTTGTAAATACTGATCTGGCTATTCTAATAGGAGGACAACCTAGAACTTGCATTGTTTTGTTTCCTCCTTTGCTGCTGCTGCTCCTAAGTCACTTCAGTCGTGTCCGACTCTGCGACCCCATAGATGGCAGCCCACCAGGCTCCCCTGTCCCTGGGATTCTCCAGGCAAGAACACTGCAGTGGGTTTCCTACTTTGAAAGGCGTGGAATAAATTATGTAATATAAATTCTCCAATATGTTTCATAATTTTAGAAAGTATCTGGATTTTAGATTTCAGAAGGACAGTATACAGATCATCTCCTATTCAATACTAATGTTTATATTCAATTTCTTCCATTTGTTAGCAATTCTCTATGCATAATGAAATACGTTATATTTTTGAATATTTAAATTATCAAAATACTTTTCATTAAAATATAAATACTATATATTAAATACCTCATTAGGTCCCTGAAAGATAGTTAAAGCCAGCACAATTTTAAGAAGATTAAATTATAGAAGATAGTAAGAATTTCTAATAATAATGCAGAGCATGAAAATCTAACATAGTGGGCATTGTCAGTATCCCACCCAGACTTCTGGATTTGTTGTTGTTGTTGTTGTTATCTGTGGGTTCACACCCCAGTTCTGTTTGTATTTTCTTCTAGCACCCACTGTCCATTACGGTCTTTGGACAACTGTCCCTGGCTACTGGACCTGCTTTACTTCTTAATCCAAAGATAATGTAGCTCCTGGTAGGTCATGGCAGGAGTCCCCAAATCTCAGGATCTAATGCCTGATGATCTGAGGTGGAACTGATGTAATAATAATAGGAATTAACTGCAAAAAAAAAAAAATGTAATGCACCACTCAGAATGGCTGCTATCCAAAAGTCTACAAGCAATTAATGCTGGAGAGGGTGTGGAGAAAGGGGGACCCTCTTACACTGTTGGTGGGAATGCAAACTAGTACAGCCACTATGGAGAACAGTGTGGAGATTCCTTAAAAAACTGGAAATAGAACTGCCATATGACCCAGCAATCCCACTCCTGGGTGTACACACCGAGGAAACCAGATCTGAGACACGTGTACCCCAGTGTTCATCGCAGCACTGTTTATAATAGCCAGGACATGGAAGCAACCTAGATGCCCATCAGCAGACGAATGGATAAGAAAGCTGTGGTACATATACACCATGGAATATTACTCAGCCATTAAAAAGAATACATTTGAATCAGTTCTAATGAGATGGATGAAACTGGAGCCCATTATACAGAGTGAAGTAAGCCAGAAAGATAATCATCAATATAGCGTACTAATGCATATATATGGAATTTAGAAAGATGGTAATGATAACCTATATGCAAGACAGAAAAAGAGACACAGATATATAGAACAGACTTTTGGACTCTATGGGAGAAAGCAAGGGCGGGATGATCTGAGAGAACAGCATCAAAACATGTATATTAGGAAGTGTGAAACAGATCACCAGTCCATGTTGGATGCATGAGACAAGTGCTCAGGGCTGGTGCACTGGGAAGACCCAGAGGGATGGGATGGAGAGGGAGGTGGGAGGGGTTTCACGATGGGGAACACATGTAAATCCATGGCTGATTCATGTCAACGTATGGCAAAAACCACTACAATATTGTAAAGTAATAAGCCTCCAACTAATAAAAATAAGGGAAAAAATGAAATATATAAAAACAAAAAACAAACAAACAAAAAGAAATGCGCTTGAACTATCCCATAACTATCCTCCTTCTCCCCAGTCCATGAACAAATTGTCTTCCATGAAACCAGTCCCAGGTGACAAAAAGGTTGGGAGCCACTAGTTTATGACTTCCAACCCTCAATGGTGAGCCTTAGTCAATGAGGAAATATAAAAGCATGAATTCAGAACTAACCCTAGTTAGGTAACTCACAATAGAGCTCCGCAGTAGGCTCTGGCTGATACTTTGCATAAAATTACCACCTACTTGGACTCCTACCCTTCCCAATACTGCTTGCTATGATATTAGTCAGTTTTTCCTAGAATGTATTATTCATAAATCATTTATACATATGTTGGCATCTCAGAGTCTGCTTCTAGAGAACTGCATTTAAGGCACCTTACTATTAGCAAGAAATTCAGAACATTATAGGTAGAGAGAAAACAGATGGAAATATATTAATGAGAAATGAAGAATACAAGATACTTCCAGAAGAAAACTCCAATAAAGTTAAAAACATTTTCAGAGATCTTCCAAGCCCGATAGGCCACATTACAGATTCATATGAGAGGTATTTTGAGTCAATAGTTGGAATAATTACTATAAGTACTATTTAAATAATAAAACTGGACCTGACTGATTAATTTTTTCTCATAAATACTGAACAACTAAAAGCTACTTGGTTCATAAATCAGAAAAATAGAGTATGGGCCTGCACCAAAGGCCCAGGGCAATATGGTGTTTAACATACTATCTGCAAGGTTATGATATACAACACTTCACACCAGCTGTACTCCTCCCTAACTCTCCAAATAGTTATTTGGCATTCATTATAGGAACAATTTAGGTAGCAAATTCCCTGATAGCTCAGCTGGTAAAGAATTGGCCTGCAATGCAGAAGACACAGGTTCAATTCCTGGGTCGGGAAGGCTACCCACTCCTGTATTCCCAGGCTTCCCTGGTAGCTCAGACAGTAAAGAATCTGCTTGCAGTGCAGGAGATCTTGTTCAATCCCTGGTTTGGGAAGATCCGCTGGAGGAGGGCATAGCAACCCACTTCAGTATTCTTGCCTGGAGAATCCCATGCACAGAGGAGCCCGGCGGGCTACAGTCCATGAGGCGGTAAAGAGCTGGACATGACTCAGCGGCTACACACAACACGGCACAGCATGGGAACAAATGAAATACAGCTTTAGTCAAGCTATAGCTCAGAAGGTTATTCTCAAGAATAAGAATAGAAGGAAACTTCTGTAAAAATCCACATAGCATCATCTTTAATGATGGACTCCTTTGCATCTACAATAAATTATGTGTCTATTAATTTTCTCTAACATGAAGAATTATTATAAAGCATTAAATTAATAGTCTCCATTGTTAAAGAAAAGCAAGACTTTTACTCTCAGAAGACATGATGCTATTTGCAGAAAATTATAAAAAATACACAAAGAAATAAGTACAAGTGTTAAAAGCTAAAACTATGAGTCCAAAGAAAAAGAAAACATAAAAAAAAATTGTAACACTGACTTAGATCTCAGATATGACATCAAATGCATGAACTGAAACTTTTTAAAATGATAATTTGGAATTTATTTTTAAAAAAGAAAAGACATAACATTAAAGATATGAAAACAAGCTACAGACTGGGAGAAAATATTTGCAAATTATATATTTGACAAGGGACTTGTATCCAGAATATATTACTTGTAACTCAATAATGAGAAAGTTAATTGAAAGTGGACAAAATGCCAAATGTACTTTTCACCAAAGAAGACATATACATGGCTAATGAATGCAAGAGAATGTGAACAATCTCATTACTTGTTAGGGGGATGCAAATTAAGCCCACAGTGAGAAACTCACTTTTATGGCTACAGTGAAAAAGACCATGCCAAGTGCTGGTGAATGAGAGTAGATATTGGATTTCTTAGACTTTGTTGCTTGAAATGTAAAATGCTAGAGATATTTTTGGTAAACAGTCTAACAATTTCTTTACAAGTTAAACACAAACTTACCAAGTAATTCCATTCTTAGGAACCTCCCCAGGAGACATGAAAACATATGTCCTAAGCAAGACTTAACACTCAGATTTCATAGCAGCATTATTCGTAATAGTCCAAATTGTAAATAAGTGCCCATTGGCTTCCAAATGAACAAATATAATGTGATGTAGAATGTATAATAGAATACGATATTGAAATAAAGTGTCGATGCATGCTACAACATCAATACATCTGAAAATACTTTTGCTAACTAGACTAAGTGAAAGTTGCTCAGTCCTGTCTGACTCTCTGTGACCCCATGGACTGTAGCCCACCAGGCTCCTCTGTCCATGGGATTTTCCAGACAAGAATACTGGAGTGGGTTGCCATTTCCTTCTCCAAGGAATCTTCCTGACCCAGGGATTGAACCTGTATTGCTCTCATTCCTGGCAGGCTCTTTACCATCTGAGCTATCAGGGAAATGCCAAATAGACTAAGTCCCAAATAGACTAAGCCAATTGAAAAAGAATATATACTTCATGATTCCATTTTTGAGAACTTTTAACTGTTTAGGAAAACACAAATTTAAAAACACAGAAAGCATACTGGTGCTTCCCTGGGGCTGGTGTAAAGAGTGCAGATGATTCACAAACAGGCTCCATGGAAATATGGGGGATGATGAAAAAGTTTTAAAACTGAATTTTTGTGATAATTGATTATAGAGCAACTTCATGCATTTATTACAAATAATTATTAAAAAACCATCTAATACAATTCCAAGAGAATAAATCAAGCCAAACCTAACAAACAAAATGTCTTTAGACTATCAGGGCACAGTTAGCATGACAACCTATCTACATGTGGTGAACCTAAAAGAAAAAATGAAGCTAGAGGTTCTAGCCCACTTCACAACAGCCTGTCACATACATAGGGCAGAATGGCCCTACTCCCATCATGTAATTAGTGGGCATAGTGCACAAAATACTACAGAGACTTTCTAAAACACTGTATAGAAACTTTCTTGAACCATTGACTGTGGGGGTGATAGAGAATGGGAACTGATTTATACTAGTTTTTGTTATTTTTAATGACTCCATAAAGCCTGGGTGGAATGCATCCAAGCCCAGGTACATTCATATTTTACAGGTGAAGAACCTGAGTAAATGAATTAGTTCATCCAAGAACATAAAACATAATAATTGGCAAAACCAAAACATGAACCCATATAATTTTAACCTCAAATCTTAGGGCTCATTTTATTATGCTTACATTTATAGAATTAAAACAGGAAAAGAAAATGGTGTGGCTTTATAAAGTTCAATTTTAAGCTCTACATATGATGGTGTGGGAAAGAAATAATAAACACGTCCTATGGGTCCGGCATCAACATAAATCTGGTCACCTCCTTTTGGGAGCATACAGTCTAGTAGGGAATAGAAACTGAAAAAACAACATGCACTTTCGTACATAAACATTTATAACCTCATCACAATTGCTATGAAGTAAGATAAAATTATGTAGTATAAAAGAAGGATGTGACCTCTTTAAAGAGATAGCATTTAATGAACATCTGAATGATGAGAAGGAACTGCACCATTGAAGAGCAAGACTGTCAGAGGAGCAGCGAGTCTCCAAATCAGAAGAAAGACCATGTGCAAAGGCCTCACATCCAGAAGTGTAACTTGAGAGGAGGCTGCAGAAGTAGACAGGAGTTGGTTTGACAGAGTTACTTGGATTATGGAAAAGAGTTCATAGTATAATACATGTAAACTAGTATGGAAAACATTCGAAAGTTTTATGCAGATAAGACCCATAGTCTGATATAGATTAAAATATTGTATTAAAGCTGAGTATAGGAATACTCTATGACCTAGCATTTCCACACTATATAAATATGCAGAAATAAAAACCCTCTATGCATGCTCCAGCACATTTACCAAAGTATATACATTAAAATGGTTGCACCATTCTTATCTGTGATAACCAAAAGTTGCACACTGCCCAAATGTTCATCAACTAAAGAACATGAACATACCATGTCACATTCATACAACGGGATACCACACAGCAATAACAATGAAAAACCACAACACACAAAACAGTGGATACATCTCACAATCAATATGCTGAGTGAAAGAAGCTAGACGCAAGAGAGTACATACTAGTGATAGTGACATTGGAAGATCCCAAACTCGCCTCTTTCCACAGACAACAGCGATAGATGGAACAATCTGCTCCTACAAAAACCTAAGGACTGGCTGAGTAACAACAACAAACTGGGCAAGTAAGAAGAAAACCACATCAAAGTGGGTAGAGGAGATCGGGACTCAATCTCACCACAAACCTCACTCCTGACACTGTGACCCATAATCAGGAAAAGCTCAAATCCCAGAACTTATATTTGGGGCATGAAGAATTTGAGCCCCACATCAGGCACCTTAGTTTTTAAGACATGGATCTGAGAGATAAGCCCTCCAAAGCATCTACCATTGAAAACCAATGGGGCTCATGTCCCAAGATCCACAAGACTGGAGCAATCTGAAAAATGACTCCGTGGCAGCTGGTCTTGCCCTGACTTAAGGAGGCTCACCTGCTTATATTCAAGTATTGTCCTAGGGGCAGGCATATAATTTACATAAATCAGGAGCCTGCTGAATACTCTCTTGGGATGTAGAATGGGTGGTGCCATCTTCATGATTTCAGTTTTCTATGTTCCAGAGCAACAGTATCTCTGTCCCAATTATTATGTTTTCTTCCAGGGGGCCCCTCTGCATCATATCATCTGGCTCTGGTGCCCAATGGTTGTGGGTAACACAGGATTATGACTCACAGGGAAAAGTTCTTAAACTCTAGGGCACAGTCAGAGGCAACAGACCGAGGGACACTTTTTGTGAAGGATGTTTATTAGCTAATCATTATGGCTGTGCCATAAGGGGCAAGCTCCTAAAAATCTGCCTTTAGGGGCTGACTGAAATTCTTTCTAGAGACCTCAGAGGTAAGCGCTGTCTGTGCACTCTCCTCTGCTTTGCCCTGCTCATTGATATCTCTCAGAGAAGAGCTTACACACTCACGTGGAGCCCTAGTTTTTGCGACTGCCACCCAGGGGACACCACCAGATTGCCTGGCTCTCAGGGCCATGAGGGCTTATGCTGGCAGTCCCGCAGGACTCTCTCTATTTGCATGCTTCAATAAGCTGCTGTGATTAGGTTCTGGCCTCCAATCAGCTTGAAGCACAGCCTAATCTAGACACTTATATCCTCCCTTTAAGGACAATGGCAGGGCTTGTCACAGCCTTAACTATCAAGGGCTATTAAAAATATAACAGACTGTTTGGACAAGCAAAGATTTGAGAGAAAGAAAAGAGCTGGGGCAGGGTTGAACAAAGAGCTGGCAGGGCCTTAGGTAGGTTTATTAGCTACATAAAGGCCACATCTTCAAGACTGGGGAAGTGGCTGCTTTATCTACTGTATAGAAACCAATACAGAAAGCCAAGAAAAATGAAGAAACATTTTAATATGTTGCAAAAGAAAGAACAAGATAAAACCTCAGGGAAACTATATCAGTGAAATGGAGATAAGTTATTTACCTCAAAAAAAAATTCAAAATGATGGTCATAAAGATGCTCACCCTCTTAAGGGGGCGAGAATGGATGAAAATAGTGAGAACTTTGACAGAGATGGAAAACATAAGAAAATACCAAACAAAAGTCACAGAACTGAAGAATTTAAGAATACAATAACTGAACTTAAAAAAAAAAAAATTAGAGGGGTTCGACAGCAGACTTGATGAAGCATAAGAAAATGAGGGGGCCACAGGCCACAAAGAAATAAATAAAATGCTCTTGACATCTTTGTACAGAAAGGAATTTTAGGTGGCAGAGACAAATGAACCAGTAGTTAAGTTTTTTTCCAGATTTACCAAACAAACCATTAGTTAACCCAGAAAAGAATAAATCTTCCAGAATTTTAGAGCCTTGGGCCCCAACCTTATTTTCAGAGAGGAAAGGCTCATTACAGATCCCTGAAGGAGTATGTGGTCTCCATTCCCCAGTTCAGATATGCCCAAGGAGAATAATGAACAAGTTCTCAGAGATCAGAAACAGAGTTCACAAAGAACAGTGAACAATGAGGCCTTCTGTGAGCAGAATCCGAGCTTAATCAAGGTAATTCCTCATCCCCGGTGTGTGCATCTGGGAGCTTTATTTAAATCTCTTCCTTATGGAATTTACATTGTTGATTTCCGGTTGATGTTGTATGCCTCCCATCCTTTGTCTTTCCAAGTGGGAGTGATTATTCTGTATATCCTATGCAAGCTCCATCACTGCATTCTGGGTATTTTTGCTGGAGAGGGGAAGATAATTTGCCCTTTAAATGCATACGACTGCAGACTAAAAGGAGTCATATCTAGACCTGGTGGCACCTAGAGACATGGACTCTGAACAATAATAATTTCCCAGTTAGGATCTTATATTTTCTCTCTTAGGAAGGGGTGAGAATGTTCTGTGTGAAGGTAGAACAAAATGATCTGGTAACCAAAATGCTCTATCAAGGATAATAGAGTAGTACATACCTCAAGGCTGTATATTGTCACTCTGCTTATTTAACTTATATGCAGAGTACTGTGCAGTGCTAAGTCACTTCAGTCATGTCCGACTCTGTGACCCTATGGACTATAGCCCACCAAGCTCCTCTGTCCATGGGATTCTACAGGCAAGAATGCTGGAATGGATTGCCATTCCCTTCTCCAGGGAATCTTTCCAACCCAGGGATCAAACCGGCGTCACGTACATCTAACCTGCATTGGCGGCGAAGTTCTTTACCACTAGCACCATCTGGGAAACCCAGATCAAAGATAATAAGATGTATTCAAACCACTATCTCCTTGGGTACTCAGAAGTCTGACCTTACAAATCTTTCTTGTAGTTAGGTTGGGGACCATATAATTGAATTCTGATTAGGAAAATATAGACATACATGGCATAAGATACTTCCAGATCTCACCCAAAAGTGTTGGCCCATTGTAAAACATTTCCCTGAATCTTTTTGCCTTCAGTGGGGAGCAGAAGAAATGATCAGTCAACTAAAAGTCAAGGAAGTAGAACTCATCCTACCAGAGCAGCCAAAAGAAAAAAGAATGAAAACAAGTGAAGATAACTTAAGGAACTTAAGAGACAACTTTAGACAGATTATGATTTGCATTTTAGGGTTCCAGAATGAGAAGAGAGAGAGAAAGTTATAGAAATTTTATTTTCTGAAACAATGGCTGAAAAATTCCCTAATCCAGAGAAGGAAGGAGACTTACAGATCCAGAAAACCCAAACAGTTCTAAAAAGATGAGCCCCCAAAGATCCAGATCAACAAACATAATTAAAAGGTAAAAAGGTAAAGGCAAGGAGAGAATATTAAAAACAGCAAGAGAAATACAACTTGTGTAGAAGTGAATCTTCATAAGATGATCAGCAGATTTTTTTTAGCAAAACTTTGCAGATTTTAGCAAAACTTCTCCTGAAGAAGTAGCACAATATGTTCAAAGTGCTGACAAAAAAAAAAAACAAAAACAAAAAACCTCCAACCAAGAATACCCAGAAAATTAATAAGTCAGAATTGGAGGGAGGATAAAAGTTTTCCAACAAGCAAATTATCCAGACAGAAAAATCAAAAGGAAACTTTTCCCTTAAACAACATTTTAGACCAGACAAACTTAAAACATAAATACAGAATCCTCAACAAAATATTAGCAAACCAAATATTAGCAAACCAAATTCAACAATACAGAAGAATATCATACACCATGATTAACTAGATTTATTCAGCGACTGTAAGAATGGTTCAACATCCACACATGAGTCAGTGTGATATACCATACTAACAAAATGAAATATAAAATTGATATGATCACCTCAATACATGCAGAGAAAGCATTTGATAAAATTCAACATCCGTTTATGGTAAAAACTCTCAACAAAGTGTATACCTTAAAACAATAAAGGTCATATATTACAAGTCTACACCTAACATCCATCATACTCAACAGTAGAAAGCTGAAAGCTTTTCCTCTAAGATCAGAAACAGGATAAAAATGCCAATTCTAGTTACTTTTATTCAAGAAAATATTGGAAGGCCTTACCAGAGAAATTATGCAAGAAAAATAAATAAAATACATCTAAATTGGAAAAGAATAAATAAAACTGTATTTATAGATAACATATTATATATATATAAATCCTAAAGACTCCTTAAAAAAAACTATTAGAGCTAATCAGTGAATTCAGTAAAGTTACAGAATACGAATACAAATACAATACACAAATATCTGTTGAATTTCTATACACTAATAATAAACTATCGTAAAGAGAATTCAAGAAAATAAACCATTTAAAATTTTGTCAAAAAGAATAGAGTATCTGTGGATAAACTGAACCAAGGAGGTTAAAAAAAAGTGTATATTGAAAACTGTAAGACATTAATGATATAAACTGAAGAAAATTCAAATAGATATTCCATGGTTTTGCATTGGAAGAATAAATACTGCCAAAATATCCATACTTCCCAAAGCAATCTACAGATTCAATGCAATCTCTTTAAACTTTCCAATGGCATTTTTTTTTTTCACAGAAAGACAATAGGTAATTCTAAAAGTTTTATAGAACCACAAAGACCTTAAGTAGCAAAGATAAAACTGAGAAAGAATAACAAAGCTGGAGACACCAAGAATAACAAATCTGGGTTTCACTGGTGGCTCAGACATTAAAGGATCAGCCTGCAATGCAGGGGGCCTGAGTTCAATATCTGAGTTGGGAAGATGCCCCAGAGAAGGGAAATTTGCTACCCACTCCAGTATTCTTGCTGAAAAAATCCATGAACAGAGGAGAGCCTGGTGAGCTACAGTCCATGAGTTGCAAAGAGTCAAACATGACTTCATGTGATATTCACTGTCAGGGACACCATGCTCTCATTTCAAATTACATTACAAAGCTATAGTAATTAAAACAGTATGATATTGTCATAAAAATAGACACAAAGATCAATGTAACAGAATACAGAACCCAGAAATAAACTCTTGCATATTTGGTCACTTAATTTATGACAAAGGAGTCAAGAAAATACGATAGCAAAAGAACAATTTCCTCAATGAATGGTATTGGAAACTTTACCAGTCACATGCAAAAGAATAAAGCTTATCCTCTATATTAAACTATATACAAAAATTAATGCAAATGGAATTAAAGATTTGAACATAAGATCTGAAACCATAAACCTTTGAAAAGAAAGCTCCTTGACAAAGGTCTTGAAAATACTTTTTGGATTTGACACCAAAAGTAAAGACAACAAAAGCAAAACTAAGTAAGTGAGACTATATCACACTAGAAAACTTCTGCACAGCAAAGAAAACCATTAACAAAATAGAAAGGTAACTCACTGAATTAGGAAAAAAAATATTGTAAAATAATATCATAAATCTGATAAGAGGCTAATATGCAAAATAAAGAACTCATACAATTAAATTGCAGCAACCCAAAAACCTGACTGAAAAATGATCAGAAGCTTTGCATAGATATTTTTCTAAAGAGGACATAGAGATAGCCAGGAAGCATGAAAAGATCCTCAACATAACTATTCATCAGGAAAATGCTAATTAAAACCACAATGAGATACCACTTGTTAGAATGGGTGTTATCACAAAAGGAAGAAAATACAACTGTTGGGGAGATGTCCACTGATGAATATACTGATAAATAAGACAGGTTGTGTGTATGTATACACACACACACACTTATGTGTGTGTGTGTCTGTGTATATAATGGGATAGTATTTCACCATAAAAATGAATGAAGTCTTGCCATTTTGAGACCCCACAGATGGACCTCAAGCATACTATGTAAGGTGAAATAAACCAGACAGAGGAAGACAAAATTGTTTTACTTCTCTTATATGAGGAATCTTAAAAGGAAAACAAGCCCAACCACAGCTTGATGGTTACCAGAGGTATAGGGTAAGAGTGGATGAAATTGTATAAACATAAGAAAAAAGAATGCAATCTCAAAAATGACAGAATGATCTCTGTTCATTTCCAAGGCAAACCATTCAATATCACGGTAATCCAAGTCTATGCACTGACCAGTAACGCTGAAGAAACTGAAGTCGAACGGTTCTATGAAGACCTACAAGACATTTTAGATTAAAACTGAAAAAATATGTCCTTTTCACTATAGGGGACTAGAATGAAAAAAGTAGGAAGTCAAGAAACACCTGGAGTAATGGGCAAACTTGCCTTGGAGTACAGAATGAAGCAGAGCAAAAGCTAATAGTGTTTTGCCAAGAGAGCGCACTGGTCATAGCAAATACCCTCTTCCAAAAACACAAGAGAATACTCTACATGTGGACGTCACCAGATGGCCAACACCAAAATCCAATTGATTGTATTCTTTGCAGCCAAAGATGGAGAAGCTCTATACAGTCAGCAAAAATGAGACTGGGAGCTGGCTGTGGCTCAGATCATGAACTCCTTTTTGCCATATTCAGACTTAACTTGAAGAAAGTGGGGAAAACCACTAGACCATTCAGATATGACCTAAATCAATTCCCTTATGACTATACAGTGGAAGTGAGGAATAGATTAAAGGGGTTAGATCTGATAGACAGAGTGCCTGATGAACTTTGGACAGAGTCTGTGACATTGTACAGGAGACAGGGAGCAAGACCATCCCCAAGAAAGAGAAATGCAAAAAAAGCAAAATGGCTCTCTGAGGTGGCCTTACAAATAGCTGTGAAAAGAAGAGAAAGAAAAAGCAAAGGAGAAAAGGAAAGATATACCCATTTGAATACAGAGTTCCAAAGAATAGCAAGGAGAGATAAGAAAGTCTTCCTCAGTGATCAGTGCAAAGAAATAGAGGAAAACAACAGGATGGGAAATACAAGAGCTCTCTTCAAGAAAATACAGATACCAAGGGAACATTTCATGCAAAGATGGGCTCAATAAAGGACAGAAATGGTAGGGACCTAACAGAAGCAGAAGATATTAAGAAGAGATGGCAAGAATACCAACCCAGATAATCACAATGGTGTGATCATTCACCTAGAGCCAGACGTCCAGGAATGTGAAGTCAAGTGGGCCTTAGGAAGCATCACTATGAACAAAGCTAGTAGAGGTGATGTAATTCCAGATGAGCTATTTCAAATCATAAAAGATGATGCTGTGAAAGTGCTGCACTCAACATGCCACCAAATTTGGAAAACTCAGCAGTGGTCACAGGACTGGAATACGTCAGTTTTCATTCGAATCCCAAAGAAAGGCAATGCCAAAGAATGTTCAAACTACCACACAATTGCACTCATCTCACATGCTAGTAAAGTAATGCTAAAAATTCTCCAAGCTAGGATTCAGCAATATGTGAACCATGAATTTCCAGATGTTAAAGCTGGTTTTAGAAAAGGCAGAGGAACCAGAAATCAAATTGCCAACATCTGCTGGATCATCAAAAAAGCAAGAGAGTTCCAAAAAAAAAAAATCTATTTCTGCTTTATTGACTATGCCAAAGCCTTTGACGGTGTGGATCACAATAAACTGTGGAAAATTCTGAAAGGGATGGGAATACCAGACCACCTGACCTGCCTTTTGAGAAATCTGTATGCAGGCCAGGAAGCAACACTTAGAACTGGACATGGAGCAACAGACTGGTTCCAAATAGGGAAAGGAGTCTGTCAAGGCTTTATATTGTCACCCTGATTATTTAACTTATATGCAGAGAATATAATGAGAAATGCTGGGCTGGATGAAGCACAAGCTAGAATCAAGATTGCCAGGAGAAATATCAATAACCTCAGATATGCAGATGACACCACCCTTATGGCAGAAAGTGAAGAAAAACTAAAGAGGCTCTTGACAAAAATGATAGAGGAGAGTGAAAATGTTGGCTTAAAGCTCAACATTCAGAAAACTAAGATCATAGCATCTGGTCCCATCACTTCATGGCAAAAGATGGGGAAACAAAGGAAACAGTGGTTGACTTTATTTTTCTGGGCTCCAAAATCACTGCAGATGGTGACTGCAGCCATGAAATTAAAAGACGCTTACTCCTTGGAAGGAAAGTTATGACCAACCTAGACAGCAGATTAAAAAGCAGATACATTCCTTCACCAACATAGGTCCATCTAGTCAAGGCTATATTTTCTCCAGTGGTCATGTATGGATGTGAGAGTTGGACTATCAAGAAAGCTGAGCACCGAAGAATTGATGCTTTTGAACTGTGGTGTTGGAGAAGACTCTTGAGAGTCCGTTGGACTGCAAGGAGATCCAACCAGTCCATCCTAAAGGAGATCAGCCCTGAGTGTTCATTGGAAGGACTGATGCTAAAGCTGAAGCTCTAATACTTTGGCCACCCGATGCAAAGAGCTGACTTATTTGAAAAGACCCTGATGCTGGGAAAGCTCAACGGTGGGAGGAGAAGAGGATTACAGAGGATGAGATGGTTGGATGGAATCACTGACTCAATGGACATGAGTTTGGGTAAACTCTGGGAGTTGGTGATGGACAGGGACCCTTGGTGTGCTGTGGTCCATGGGGTCACAAAGAGTCGGACATGACTGAGTGACTGAACTGAACTGAAGAAAAAGTATACATATACCATATTGTTTCAGGAATATAACAATGAAAACAGATAGACTAACCTAGGTAATTAAACTCAGATAAGCACTTATTCTTTGATGACATAGGAAATTTCCAGGATGTTGTAAAATTCAGTTTCTTGATCTAGGGACAGTATATGATTGTATTAATTGAATATACCTGGAGGAGGAAACGGCACCTGACTCCAGTATTCTTGCCTGGAGAATCCTCATGGAGAGGGGAGCCTGGTGGGCTACAGTCCATGGGGTCGCAAAGAGTCAGACACAATTGAGCACCTAAGTAAATGAATATACCCCAAGCTGTATGAAAGCTATATGTTAACTTCAACATTGTGGCATAATTGTAAAGATGGAAATTTAAGCACTTTAAGTCATGAATTACAGAAAATTTTAAGAAAATATTGAAACCACTTGAAAAAGAACAAGAGGGACTTATCTATAAATGACCTGTTTATGGAGTTAAATACATCTATGTAAATGATAGATGGATTCATATGTAAATGGATAGATGGTTAAATAGAGGGAAAGACTGATGTATATAGAGACAGACAGAAAGATACACATACACCCTGTCATGAGTTCCATTGTATTTCTTAGTGCTGAGTATGTGGAGTTTAGTAAAAGAAAAAAATTCTATTTAATCTTCATTTAAATTATTCATCTTTAACCTTTATATTTTCTTTCTATTACTCGCTTTGGATTTAGTTTGCACTTAGCTTTCTTACACTTAAGGTGGTATGTTAGATTATTGATATCAGATATTTTATTTGTTCTTCACATAGGCATTTATGGCTATACATTTTCACTAAGCAAATGCTTTATTGGCACCCTATAAATTTTTGTAATTTTAAACTGAAACGTTCACAACTATGTTACTAGTAAACAAAGTAAATGTAAAGTATCTACATTAAATAACACTTATTCAGTTCAGTTCAATTCAGTTGCTCAGTCGTGTCTGACTGTTTGAGACCCCATGAATCGCAGCACGCCAGGCCTCCCTCTCCATCACCAACTCCCAGAGCTTACTCAAACTCATGCCCATCGAGTCAGTGATGCCATCCAACCAACTCACCCTCTGTCGTCCCCTTCTCCTCCTGCCCCCAATCCTTCACAGCATTAGGGTGTTTTCCAATGAGTTAGCTCTTTGCATCAGGTGGCCAAAGTATTGGAGTTTCAGCTTCCACATCAGTCCTTCCAGTGAACACCCAGGACTGATCTCCTTTAGGATGGACTGGTTGGATCTTTTTGCAGTCCAAGGGACTCTATATTTAATTAAATTATTAACTCATTATTATAAATTCAAAAAAGGAAAAATTACCCAAAATGATAACAAACAAGAAAAATAAATAAATTTAAAAATATACCAGTCAGATATTATTCATGAGGTTTCTGGATATATAAAAAGAGTGGAATAACAAAAGTAAATTCACTCACATATACAAAAAGACACAAATAATCCATTTCACACCAGTGCTAAGATTTTTAAAACAAGTATAGAGTTTGGCTAAAATATAAGTTGGTAACTTACTAGTTAAGTCTCAATATGTGACCAAAAAATAAAATATCTCTGTATTTTATCTAAAAGAAGCAACCTCACACAGTTTATCCCGACTTAAAAACTTTTGAAATGAGCCCAGTCTTCTGAGATTTTAGAGTAAATAAAATGAATTCTCAGGACATTAGTTCTGTGATTGAAATTCTTATATCTCTACAGGAAGTGGATTTTCCTACCAAAAGTTCAAGTGATAAATAATTTTTAATAACTGGTAGCTTAGCATTTTTGACCCTTGTGTTTCTAAAATAGCTTTTCATTTTCCCTGAAGGAAGCATCATATTGTTGCTTTTATACCCCTCAAAATACCGCACTGTTTCCTCTTTTCAGTATTATGTAAGTGTCTGAAGAGGCTTATGAGCCATTTTAGAAGTTAATAATTGCATATTTCCTTCCATAATTTTTTGACAACAATGGACATATAATTATCATATATTTTAGGATATGTTATTTCAAGTCACAGGTCAAAAACAAGATTATTATTCATTAAATAAAGTGAGTTAAGCACATAATGTATCAAAGAGATAGAAAAACACCTGCTTTTGGGGGCTCTCAACACTCCTTTATTCAATTCATCTGGGTTGAAGAAGAATGAGTTTTCTCTTTAGTAAATTTGGGGTTAAGAACTTTGAACTTTTATCTCCCACCCTTTGAATAGGTCGAGATGCACAAATTAGTACACTGATCTCTCCTCAATTTGATGGTAAAGGCAATTCTTTATCCAGTGAGTTAAACAGTAAGTGTTCCTCTATGATCTGACAATGAGGGTGAGTGTCCAATATGGGATTCCATACTAGATACCTCCTCCTCGTCCTGTTCCAAAGCCGCAGTCTCAGAATTTATCAGTGATGGAACTGGTATTTTGGGTCCCATTGACTGATTCTTTTGGCTATACCCAATTAATTTCAAACTGGGTTGGGAAAGAGAGCTATAATGTATTGGGAACATTTTCATAGCATCAACTGCTAAATTGATTGGGAATCTTGAGAAATAGTAAACTGAAGATGCAATTACAATTAACAGGACAGTTTTTTGGCACAATCAAGGTAAGTGACTGTATTTACTTTTTGAGTAGCATAGGAGACTTAAAAAAATTGTTTTAATTGAAGTTAGTTGATGTGCAGTGTTATAGAAATTACAAATGTATAATTAGTGATTCACAGTTTTTAAAGATTATATTTATAGTTATAAAATATTTGCTATGTGACTTTATACTTTACCGTGTAGTACTAAAGCCAGCAGATTTGTTGATTTATTGGTTTTAGTTTGGTTTGTTTTTTCATCCATAGTTTACAATGACTGATATTATGTCCGACCAGATGTAGTCTAGGTATGTGGCATTAGCCTTTCACCATGTGTGATTATGATCTTGGTAATCACTAGAGTGTATTGTGTTTTTACCCATGACTGGCTTTTTTTTTTTTTTAATACAGGCATAGCAGCAGGTGCCAGCTTTAGCTGATCTACAATGCCCTCAATAAAGTAGTGGACTGTATGTTTCTTGGCTTTTACAACTTGACATTGAACTACACATGCAGTTTAGCTTAGCGTTGCAGGCAAGACAGAGGTATGATTGGATCATGTTTGGCATTGGTGGGATGAAAACAATCTCCTTGCTTTTTCTGTTTTCCCTCCTCTAGAAGGAGAAGAAACAAATCTGATCTGTGATTTTGATTAAACCACAATATGAAAACAAGCTCAGCAACTGAATAGTCTTAACTAGGAATTCTGTTCCTTCTGATTGCTCTCCAGGTGTATGCAGTCTGATAGTCTCCCCTGTTGAAAGAGAATGCTGGTTGTTCTGTGACAGAGTGAATCTAATGTTAGAATTCTATATTAGATATAGCATTATTTTCCCATATCTAAGGCTCCCTAGAATCTGCTCTACCAGTGAAAAGGCTGCCAAGTTTATATGTCTGACACTTGTCTTTGTTTTACAACTTAAGATTGCAAGAAAGAGATAGATTTTATGGAAAATAATATGAAAATAGAAATATTTAGTATTTTTTTACCTTAGCAGCTTTTAATTGTTTGAAGCTTTCCTTTCTATACTGTTCACAATTTTCAGAAAAGAAATGCTGATTTTAAATGATACCCACAGAAATGTATTAGAATTGACAGCTAGTATTTAATGGCAACGCTTAAAAGTTTGGTAGATATCATTTATTTGGATTCAGTTTGCTCATTCTTTTAAATTAATGCATGTAGTTGATTTAATGAATAACTTTCTTTTCTTTTTGCTTTTTTGTGGCAGTACACTGCCAGAGACACTTTATGTCTGTACCATATATCATTATGTGCCAAGTAGCACTATTTTGTACAGTTGTTGTCAGGTTTTTAGATGATGTATAATATATAAAGCACTTCATGTTTTTCAAACCCACAGACTGTTATTTTTTCCTGTTTTATTCTTATCATTATTTTCTGTTGCCTTTGAGAAAGGCAAATACATAGCAAAAAATATACATAAATGAATAAATAAAAGAATGAACCTGGCATCTTAGAAGCACAAAAGATATTCACTGCAGGAAAGATGGCAAGAACATGGAAATATGATTATTACCTAATGTGACTCTGTACGCATGACAGCGAATGAAAGAAACAAAAATATCTCACATTCTTTTAGAGATCTGGCCCAGAAATTTAGCTTCAATTTATTTTTGACAATTTCATGTTTAATTTCTTTCTTTTCTTCTACTTTCTATTAGAAATGTAGTATAAGCATAACAGATATAAAACAAATATAGGACAGTAGTATGGCAGAAAGAGTTAATTTTGTATATCTAATTTTACATGCTGGGTCTTTCATTTATTGCCTATATGACATAGCAAGCCATATCAGATCTCATATATGTTAAATATCCTGAATGTATCTCTCCGTATGAATATATAATATATGTGTATCATTTATATTTGAATTAATACTCTAAAGGCTACTGTGTCTTTCACAAAAGAAAAGGAAGATGAAGAAGAAATATGTGTGAGCATGTGAGAGAGAGAGAGAGAGAGAGAGTGTGTGTGTGTGTGTGTGTGTGTGTGTGTGTGAGTTTGGCAGAGTGTTAGTCACTTTAGGGCCAGTAATCCTTTTCAACATATGAAGTTAGTTTTTCTAAAACTATATGATCAGTACTCATATTACTTAAATATACATATTACTACTCATATAATTTATACAATATTGTATTTATCAGAATTCAAAATTTGTTTCTTTATACTCATTGATATTTCACTCAATATTTTAATATACATTCATAATTAGTATTACACAGTTAAAATTTAGCTTTAAGGTGTGTATAGCGCTAGTATAGTACTAGTCTTGAAAGTTCAAAATTTTCTTCATGAATTATAATATTCATTCTGTTATTTATTCATACTGAGAAAATAGTAGGGGACGCAGGGAAAGTAAAATGTGCCCAGGCATTTATTTGTCTATCTATAATAACAGACATAGGAAGCCAGTTGCAATCTTAATAGGAAACATTTCTCCCACAGCCACTGCAGCTCAAAGTATTATAACATCTCCACCACCTTTTTTCCCTTTGAGGAATGCTCACTCACTGAGAAATTTTGTTGTCTGTAATTACAAAATGTCGCAAACACCGATTTTTGAAATTAGAAGGATAAAATCTCCCAATTGTCAATGGAGAACTAAAGTAACTTCAAAAAGGAGAAGTTGTCTCGGTTTACAACCCAGGAACAGAACTCCAGATACAGGATTTCTGGACCCAGAATCCCAAATCAGTCTTCACATTACAAGAAAATAGATTCTGAGTTGATGTTTCAGTAGAGACCTGAACATGTTCTCACGTTTCTATATAACCCTGCTTTTTCTCTGAATCATATTAAAACACTGCTGTTAAGTTACTCTCAAAAACCACTGCTTCCCAAAATGCTATACTATATATAAATATCATATATTACAAATATTATATAATATCACTTACATATAATTGAGATATAACAAAAATTATAGAAATGAACTTGCTTACAAAACAGAAATAGACTCACAGATCTCGAAATCAAACTTATGATTACCAATGGGCAATATAGGGGGAAATATAAATTGGGAGGCTGGGATTGACATATACACACTAAGATAAATTTTTTAAAAAGATATATTTATATATGTATATATATAACTGAATCACTTTGCTGTACTCCTGAAACTAAGACAACATTGTACAACAACTATACTCCAATAATTTTTTAAAAGAAACACAAGGAAAATATCATAATCCAAATACTGATATTCCTAGATATAAATTTCCTAAAAGCAGCAGAGAAAGACTGATAGGAAGCAAAGATAATCATAACATATTTCTCATTAAAACCAAACTAATGAGGGAAAAATCAAATACTATCTTTAGAAAACTGAAACAAGGAAAATATGTTAACCCTGCATTTAATACTTACCAAAAATATTATTCAAAAATATAGTTAATTCTATTTAACTGGAGTAATAAAATCAGAGTAATTAATCGTTTTGACCTACATTGCTATGCTTAGTTGCTTGGTTATGTCTGACTCTTTGTAACCCCATGGACTATAGCCTGCCAGTCTCCTCTGTCCATGGGGATTCTCCAGGCAAGAATACTGGAGTGGGTTGCCATGCCCTCCTCCAGGGGATCTTCGCAACCCAGGCATCAAATCCGGGTCTCCCTCATTGCAGGCAGATTCTTTACTGTCTGAGCCACAGCCTTCAGACATGCACTAAAAGACTCTGAAACAATGTCTTTATTTTTTTTTATTTATTTTTTTTTATTTATTTTTTATTATTATTATTTTTTTTTTCCAGTGGGTTTTGTCATACATTGATATGAATCAGCCATGGAGTTACATGTATTCCCAATCCCGATCCCCCCTCCCACCTCCCTCTCCACCCGATTCCTCTGGGTCTTCCCAGTGCACCAGGCCCGAGCACTTGTCTCATGCATCCCACCTGGGCTGGTGATCTGTTTCACCATATATAGTATACATGCTGTTCTTTTGAAATATCCCACCCTCACATTCTCCCACAAAGTTCAAAAGTCTGTTCTGTATTTCTGTGTCTCTTTTTCTGTTTTGCATATAGGGTTATCATTGCCATCTTTCTAAATTCCATATATATGTGTTAGTATGCTGTAATGTTCTTTATCTTTCCGGCTTACTTCACTCTGTATAAGGGGCTCCAGCTTCGTCCATCTCATTAGGACTGGTTCAAATGAATTCTTTTTAATGGCTGAGTAATATTCCATTATTAGAGAAATGCAAATCAAAACCACAATGAGGTACCATTACATGCCAGTCAGGATGGCTGCTATCCAAAAGTCTACAAGCAATAAATGCTGGAGAGGGTGTGGAGAAAAGGGAACCCTCTTACACTGTTGGTGGGAATGCAAACTAGTACAGCCGCTATGGAAAACAGTGTGGAGATTTCTTAAAAAACTGGAAATAGAACTGCCATATGACCCAGCAATCCCACTTCTGGGCATACACACTGAGGAAACCAGATCTGAAAGAGACACGTGCACCCCAATGTTCATCGCAGCACTGTTTATAATAGCCAGGACATGGAAGCAACCTAGATGCCCATCAGCAGATGAATGGATAAGGAAGCTGTGGTACATATACACCATGGAATAAATCCATTTTAAATAAAGAAAATATCCTATTAAAAGTAATAGGCTATAAAAAGAAAAGAATCATACTTCTGAGGAAAGTGGGATAGGCTGAAGCAATGTCAGGCAAATAAGATTTCAGAATAGTAAATAATTCCAGAAATAAAGAGTGACATATCATAATGACAAAAGGCTTAATTCATACAGAAGACATGTGACATCCTACATGTGTATGCACCTGAACAGAAAGTTTCAAAGTACATGAAAGGAAAACTGATTTGACTGACAAGAAAAATAGATAAAGCCATAATTATACATAGAGACTTTTAATACTGTTCTCACAATACTTGATAAAATAAACAGATGTTCAAAAGATGAGTTAACCAATACCAGCTAACATATATGGCATTTATACCCACTGCAGCAAACAATAGTGATTAGACATTTCTTTTATGTGTACATATACCACTTAATAGATCATATTCTGAGAAATAAACAATAGTTCAGTTAATATGAAAGCCATTAAATAGAATATAACATTCTTGTTACCACAGTGGAAATAAACCAGAAATTAATAAGAGATATTGAAAAATCCCCAAAGTTTTCAGTATGAAATAGCATGTCTCTAAATAACAAACTGTTGTGTGATAGGATATTGGAATGCATTTTAATGAAACTGAAAATGAAAACACATTGAAATGTGTGGAAAGTTAATGTTGTATTTAGAAGAAAATGTATAGCATTATGAATAAATACTTACTGCTATATGCACAACAGACAACTGACAAGGACTTACTATATAGCACAGGGAACTATATTCAATGTTTTAATCCCCTACAAGGGAAAAGAATCTGAAAAAGAATCTATCGATAGATAGGTACATGATAAATAGATTCTTCTAATTCAAGAACACAGTTTATCCTTCCATGTGCTTGTGTCATCTTCAATATTTTCACTAGCGTTGAACTATACTACCCAAAACAATTTACAGATTCAACACAATCCCTATCAAGTTACCAGTGGCACTTTTTTCAGATCTGAAACAAAGAATCTTAAAAGCTGTATGGAAACAGAAAAGATCCCAAAGAGCCAAAGCAATCTTGAGAAGGAAAACTGGGAGCTGGAGGAATCAGGCTCCTTGATTTCACAATATACTATAAAGCTAGTCAAAACAGTAATCAAACAGTATGGTACTGACACCACAACAGGCTTATGGATCAATGGGACAGCATAGAAAGCCCAGAGGAAAGCCCAGGCTCCTACGGTCAATTAATCTACAACAGAGGTGGGAACGTACAGTGGAGAGGAGAGTCTCTTCAATAGCGGTGCTGAGAACACTGGATACCTACATATAAAACAATGACATTAGAATACTCCCTAACACTATATACAAAAGTAAATTCAAAATGAATTAAATACCTAAATGTAAGACCAGAATCTATAAAACTCTTAAAGGAAAACATAAGCAAAACAATCTTCAACATAAATCACAGCAAAATCTTTTGGGATCCACCTGCTAGAGTAATAAAAATAAAAACAAACAAATGTGACCTAATTAACCTTGAAAGCTTTTGTACAGCAAAGGAAACTATACACAAAATGAAAAGACAAATCTCAGAATGCAAGAAAATATTTGCAATTGATGTGACCAAAGGATAAATCTCCAAAATATACAAACAGCTCACTGTCAAAAGAATAAACAACCTGATCAAATAACGGGCAGAAGATCTAAATAGACATTTCTCCAAAGAAAACATACAGATGGCCAAGAGGCACATAAAAAAATGCTCAACTTCTCTAATTACTAGAGAAAGGCAAATCAAAACTACGAAGAGGTATCATCTCATACTGGCCAGAATACTGCTGCTGCTGCTAAGTCACTTCAGTCGTGTCCGACTCTGTGCGACCCCACAGACTGCAGCCCACCAGGCTCCCCCGTCCCTGGGATGCTCCAGGCAAGAACACTGGAGTGGCTGCCAGTTCCTTCTCCAATGCATGAAAGTGAAAAGTGAAAGTGAAGTCGCTCAGTCGTGTCCGACTCTTAGCGACCCCATGGGCCGCAGCCTACCAGCCTCCTCCGTCCATGGGATTTTCCAGCAAGAGTACTGGAGTGGGGTGCCATTGCCTTCTCCAACTGGCCAGAATGGCCACCATCAAAAAGTCTACAAACAATACGTACTGGAGAGGATGTGGAGAAAAGGGAATACTTCTACACTTAGTGGGAATGTAAACTGGTACAACCACTATGGAGAACAGTATGAAGGTTCCTTAAACTAAATACAAAACTACGTTATGATCCTCCCGGAGATGGTGAAGGACAGGGAAGGCTAGCATGCTGCAGTCCATGGACATGACTGAGCAACTGAACAACAATGATCCTGAAATCCCACTCCTGGGCATATATCAAGAGAAACCACACTTTGAAAAGAAATATGTACCCCGATGTTTATTGTTGCACTATTTACAATGGCAAGATATGGAAGCACCCTAAACATCCATCAACAGAGGAATGGATAAATAAGTGATATATATATATATATATATATATATATATATATATATATACAAAACAGAGTATTACTCAGCCATAAAAGAGAACAAAATGATGCCATTTACAGCAACATGACATACCTAGAGATTATTATACTAAGTGAAGTCAGACAGATAAAGACAAATATTGTATGATAACATTTATATGTGGAATCTAAAAAAATAATACAAATGAACTTATTCATAAGATAGAAATATATTCACAAACTTAGTAGTCAAATTTATGGTTAGCAAAGAGGGAAAGTGGGAAGGGAGGGACAAATTAGGAGACTGCGATTAATGTATACACACTACTATATATAAAATAGATAATCTACAAGGCCTATTGTATAGCATAGGGAGCTCTACTCAGTACTAACCTATATGGGAAAATAATCTGAAAAAGAATAGACATATGATTGTACAACTGAATCACTTTGTTATGCACTCAAAACTAACACAGCACTGTAAAAATAAAAGGAGAGATACATAAAATCAGTCCTAAATTTCTACTTCTTAATCTTCTACTTCAATGCATTAAAAAATAATCACAAAAAAGTAAGTTTAGGAAAATAAAAAATCAAAATATCAATGAAAAGTAAATAAATAAAAACATTTGACAACAAAACTAATACCCATTAATGATGAAAATATTCAGCAAGCTAAGAATTAAAAGGAATATCCTCAACTTGGTGTACCTACAATTAATGTAATTTCTACTGGTGAAAGATGAGCTATCCCTCCACTAAGATCAGTAACAAGCAAATAATGTTTTTTGTTAATGTTTCCATTTAATACTGTACATAATTGCCTAATCATTATAATAAAAGGAGAAAAAGAAATAAAAAGCTATAGCTTTGAAAGAAAGAAATTAAACTATTTGTAGAGGATGTTATCTTTTATATAGAGACATGAAAAATTCAAGAATTATTATCAAAACTAATAAATAAATGTAGTAAGGTAGAAGTTTAATAAGGCAGTAAAAATGAATTTTATATATCCATAATACGTGAAATTGAAATAAAATACTATTTGCAAATGAATCAAAAATGTGAAACACTTAGATACATTTAAAATGGCAAAGTTTTGCACATAAAAGTTATATAACATTGTAAGGTCATTAAAGAGGATCTAAATGAAAAAATATATGATACAGAACAGAAGATCCAATATTAAAATATCAGTTATCAACAAATAATTCTATAAGATCATTATAATTTCAATCAAATTCCAGGAAATTCTTTTGTAAGGATTAGTAAACTGATTCTACAATGTATGTGGATTATGCAAAGAAATTATAATAGCCAAACCCCTTTGAAAATAAAGATCAAGTTTAGAGGGCTTACATCTAATTTTAAGACACATAAAACTATAAAGATACAATTATACATCAAAAATGATAGAGTAGAGAGTTCGGAAATAGAAACACACAGACAAGTTGAACTGATTTTTAAACGTAATATGGTTAAATCATGAAATTCTTCTGTTTCGCTTTGGTACTGTTGGAGGCCCCTGTGGAAAATGAACCTGAGCCAATCCCTGGCCTTACATAACATACAAAGTTTATCTCTAAGCAGGTCATAGAATCAATAAAATTTGGAAATATAAAGCTTCTAAAATATAAGAAAATATTTTTTCATTTCAATAGTTTGGCCATTTTTTTTTTTAAGGATCCATAAAACTTTAACCATGAAAAGACAAAATGTAAAGAGTTTTACTCTTCAAAAGATACCAGTAAGAAAATGAAATGCCAGAGACTGGAGAAAATACTTGCAAAACATGTCTAATGAAAGACTTGCATGCTGAGCATAGTTTTTAAAAAAGGAATATCACTTTGAGAATTTTGTCTTCTTTACCAAAAATTTCATTGCAATCCAATAAATCAGAATTTGCATTCAAACTACTTCTCTCATATTTCCAAGCATATATACACAAGTGCCTATATGAAGAACCCTTCAGAAACTTGTATTTCTGTGGCATTTCTACATAAAGTGATTTGAGCTCTAACCTTGTAAAAGATGGCTAATACAGTTTGGTTGCAAACAAATCTAAATAATAGTTACTCCAATTAAAGTTTCCTGAAATATGAATGCTAGTTACTTCAATAAGAATCTCCCTTTATTCTGAGGGATGCGTTCAGAAGACTAGCAACATTTTTACTTGTACATGTTACACAACATTTCCTGTGTCTTGAAAGTTTTCAGTTTTAAAATTCTTACTGGTGCAGTTTTATTTGGCATTTATCCATGTCTTCTAAATAATATAGTAATTCAATGATTAATCCCTTTCCATGTAGGTAATAGTCTAATGATTACTGAAATTTTTCCATCTAAAGAATAATAAAGTCAATATTACATTGTCATTCATCAGTATTAGAAGAATAACTTAAAAAATTTAGACAATTCTCCAAATTTCCTTTGATTAGAAACAGGTTTATACTGTTTATATGAATTTATAATGTATATATGAATAGGAATTGGTACATTTCAACTCTCAGGTAAACATTTTGACAAGAGATAAACTGTAGTAAGATCAGAATGTGTCAAGCAGTATAAAACGTTTAAATGTTCTGACATATAAAAGAAACAAATTAGCTTCTTATTGAAAAGAAAAATACGGCATTTCCCCCCCCCCCCCCCCCCCCCAGGGAAGGGAGTATTTTCAAAGGGGCAATGAGATGTTTTCTGCCAGAGTTAATAAGCATGGACATAATAGCAGAAGACAAGATGAATTAAAAAAAAAAAAAAAAAAAAGCAGAGGTTTTTGGCTGAAAATACAAGCTACATGTGGTGATGGGTTTAGTTGCTAAGTTGTAACTGACACTTGCGATCCCATGGACTGTAGCCTGTCAAGCTCCTCTGTCCGTGGGATTCTCCAGGGGATCTTCCCGACCCAGGGATTGAAGCCAGGTCTCCCTCATTGCAGGCAGACTCTTTACCGACTGCACTACAAGGGAAAATAAAACAAAAGCTAAAAGGGGAAGTTCCATTAGATCTTCGAGTTAAATTCTCTGGTTAGTTCCTCTTAATAAATTCTATATACCAAGAGAAATATTTCAAGTTTCTTAGCAGAGAGGAGTGTTTTAGAAAAAAAAAAAAAATATATATATATATATATATATATATATATGGAAATGCATTTGCCAGTACTCAATAAAAGAGATTAAAAGTTAGAAACAATGGTTTCTAAGAAATTGCACTATGACAGATGGAATGGGTAAAGACTAAAGTAGAGCAAGGCAATGGATATAGAAGTGAGAAGCCAATAGTAAGTAAATTGATGATAAATTTTGACTATGAATATGAGGAAGAAAGAGAGTGAATCTTTAAAGATTTTTTTAAGATTTCCAACCTGTATGATCAGCAATAGAAGATGAATTTACATAATTATAGAAACCAGCCTCACAATTTTATTTGGGCTTTGGAAGGATTGTGAATGAATTTTCAATGTGTTTAGCTTGTGAAAAGAGAATAACAGTTATTTTAGCCAACTGATTATAAAAGTATAAGATCTTTCAGTTAATTAAGTGGAAAATCTTTTAGCCGATTAAAAGCTGGGTCCTTTGACAGAAAATAGACAATTAAAAAGATTAGTTTTTAATCTAAGAGTGACTAAGAATTAATTAGCATATAAAACTTTATTGTATTATTCAATAAAAATGCAAATGACATGATTTTGCCTATAATATTTACATATATAAAAATGGTAATCATTAATGCTAAAGAGGATACTGGGCAATTATTCTCTGCAAAAAATTGGGAGGTCAGTTGGTGCCTAGTTATGGGACCTTTACATGTGTCTGATTCATACGCAGTGGATCTTCTGCTAATATAGAAACCCTCATTATCTCAGTTGCTTCCCTGGTGGCTCAGACAATAAAGGAACCTGTTTGCAATGCAGGAGAGAGAGGTTCGATCCCTGGGTCGGGAAGATACGTTGGAGAAGGGAATGGCTACACACTCCTGTATTCTTGCCTGGAGAATTCCGTGAGCAGAGGAGCCTGGTGGGCTACTGTCCATGGGGTCACAAAATGTCAGATATGACTAGCTTTTTTTATTTTTTAAAAAAAATGTAACTACCTTTCCCATGGTTACACCTCATTTCAGGGAGCAGCTAGTATGTAACAATTTGTTGAGGCATCCCTGTTCTTTGTCTCATTTGTAAATGGCCATCCTAGTTTCAGAGCTCCACTTAAGACCTGTTGCAGACTCTGTATCACAGATCTCAGCCTCTCCCCTTGTTCAGTCCTACTGTTAGGTGTCTACAAAATGAATAACCTTCACACAAGTCTTCATTCCAGAGTCTGATTCCAAGGGAAACCTGACTACAAAAATTGGTCAAAGAAATCATCCTAGGAAGCAGATTCTAAAATGGGATTTGTGATCTGGATCACCCTTAGGTTTGCTGACACTTTTGTCCCTATTACTGATTTTGGCTGAAGTAATTTTGGCCTATTTTAAACAGGATTAACTGTGTCCATCATATCCATATTTAATTCACAAGTCTTGCCTCTACAGAAAAAAAAAAAAAGAGAGAGAGAGAGGAACACAAAATCAATCAGCAGTAGCCTCAACTGTGGACATTACGCCAGATGTGGTATGGTATCTATGCGGAAACAGATTTACATGGTCTCAGGAACAAGGTATGTATATGGATACCGATATTGTTAATTCGCTAGCTTCTAACCACTGTACACAGTACAAGTTACCGTAGTCACATGGGGAAGGCAAGCATACACACAGAGGTCCTGTCCAGGGGCTTTGTTCACACTTGAACATCTGTCATAATATTATCTGAAGGGATCCAAAATTTCTGAATCTTCTACAGGAAACGTCATTGATATTTGTTGAGAAATAAACAGCTTGAAAAATATAAACTACCAAAATTTATAGGTATAATTTTACATATTCCTGTGTGTGTTAATAGAATTCAACATCTATTAAAATAAAATCTTTCTAACAAGAGGACCTCAGGCCTAGATGGTATTATTAAACATTTAAGGACAAGTCTGGACAGAAATGGTATGGACCTAACAGAAGCAGAACATATTAAGAAGAGGTGGCAAGAATACACAGAACTATACAAAAAAGATCTTCACAACCCAGATAATCACAAAGGTGTGATCACTTAACTACAGCCAGACATCCTGGAATGTGAAGTCAAGAGGGCCTTAGGAAGCATCACTATGAACAAAGCTAGTGGAGGTGATGGAATTCCAGTTGAGCTATTTCAAATCCTGAAAGATGACACTATGAAAGTGCTGCACTCAATATGCCAGCAAATTTGGAAAACTCAGCAGTGGCCACAGGACTGGAAAAGGTCAGTTTTCATTCCAACCCCAAAGAAAGGCAATGCCAAAGAATGTTCAAACTACCACACAATTGTACTCATCTCACACGCTAGTAAAGTAATGCTCAAAATTCTCCAAGCCAGGCTTCAACAACACATGAACCGTGAATTCCAGATGTTCAAGCTCATTTTAGGAAAGGCAGAGGAATCAGAGATGAAATTGCCAACATCCGCAGGATCATCAAAAAGCAAGAGAGTTCCAGAAATACATCTATTTCTGCTTTATTGACTATGCCAAAGCCTTTGACTGTGTGGGTCACAATAAACTGTGGAAAATTCTGGAGGAGATGGGAATACCAGACCACCTGACCTGCCTCTTGAGAAACCTGTATGCAGGTCAGGAAGCAACAGTTAGAACTGGATATGGAACAACAGACTGGTTCCAAATAGGAAAAGGAGTATGTCAAGGCTGTATATTGTCACCCTGTTTATTTAACTTCTATGCAGAGTATATCATGAGAAATATTGGGATGGAAGAAGCACAAGCTGGAATCAAGATTGCTGGGAGAAATATCAATAACCCCAGATATGCAGATGACGCCACCCTTATGGCAGAAAGTGAAGAGAAGCTAAAAAGCTTCTTGATGAAAGTGAAAGAGGAGAGTGAGAAAGTTGACTTAAAGCTCAACATTCAGAAAACTAAGATCATGGCATCTGGTCCCATCACTTCATGGGAAATAGATGGGGAAACAGTGGAACAATGGCTGACTTTATATTTCTGGGCTCCAAAATCACTGCAGATGGTGACTGCAGCTATGAAATTAAAAGACGCTTACTCCTTGGAAGGAAAGTTATGACCAACCTAGATAGCATATTAAAAAGCAGAGACATTACTTTGCCAACAAAGGTCCATCTAGTCAAGTCTATGGTTTTTCCAGTGGTCATGTATGGATGTGAGGGTTGGACTGTGAAGAAAGATGAATGCCAAAAAATTGATGCTTTTGAATTGTAGTGTTGGAGAAGACTCTTGAGAGTCCCTTGGACTGCAAGGAGATCCAACCAGTCCATCCTAAAGGAGATCAGTCCTGGGTGTTCATTGGAAGGACTGATGCTGAAGCTGAAACTCCAATTCTTTGGCTACCTCATGCGAACAGTTGACTCATTGGAAAAGACCCTGATGCTGGGAGGGATTAGGGGCAGGAGGAGAAGGGGATGACAGAGGATGAGATGACTGGATGTAATCACCGACTCGATGGGCATGAGTTTGAGTAAACTCTGGGAGTTGGTGATGGAGAGGGAGGCCTGTTATGCTGCGTTTCATGGGGTCATAAAGAGTCGGACACGACTGAGTGACTGAACTGAACTGAACTGAAGGACAAGTCATACCAATCTCACAAAATCTTTTAGAAAACAGAGGGGAAACAAATTATTCTTAATTCATTTTAAGAGGCATAACTCCAATACCAATAGACTGTTTGTTGGTTTGTTTGTTTGTTTAGGGGGCTTTTATTTTACTTTTTTGGGGTAGGGGTTTCTTTGATAGGGGAAACCCTCTTCTTCCACCAAAGACCCTTTCTGTTCCATCATTTGCTTTGGATGGTTCCTCAGGACAAATGATATTTATAATTTTACTTGATTTTCAATATGTAAATAAACAGCCCAGTTTTTAAAAAATCTGTCCATATTTATTTCAAGTATTTCTAGGTCACTGGAAACACAATCATGAACATGACTGAAGTTGATTTAATTAGTAATTGAACTAGAACAAAATTTTACACTCTATTATAAGGATAAATGGGCTTCCCTGGTGGCTCAGATGGTAAAGAATGTCCCTGCAATTCAGGAGAACCAGATTTGATTCCTGATTTGGGAAGGTACCTAGGAGAATAAAATGGCAACCCACTCCAGTATTCTTCCCTGGAGAATCCCATGGACAGAGGAGCTTGGTAGGACACAGTCCATGGGGTTGAAAGAGTCAGATAAGACAACAACTAACACTTTCCACTATAAGGATAAATAAACCAAAAAACACATGCCTAGCTAGGAAATTTTAACATGAAGGAATTACTAAAAATGTGTAAGTTTTGTTGACATTATTCATTTGTAGACAATCATATGATATAGAAAATATAATCAGCAATGCCTTAAAAAAGAAAAATGTTATGATCCTCATGTAAATATTATCTCATTTAAAATAAAAATAGTGATTCTGGTGGTTATTATTATCATTGCTTCCTCAGGTTTATTTTAGGCTTAGAATTCTCCATGATTAATATATTCAATGGTATTTTAAACTTAAAATGCTCACATGAATAAAATTTTTGAAACTTAGTTTCTTCCTGAATTCCATCAGAATATTTCAGTGTGATAAGGTGTCAGATATTAGTGTCAATCAATAGCGCATTCCCTCACAAGTAGGTAGAACCATTAAAGTAATTTAAGTAAGATCAAACAGTGACCTGATAAATGGGGAATCAGAATCAATACAGCTTAAATCAATGAAGGAATAGAAGTTATTGATATTTAGCCTGGAGAAGAAAAGACTTGGCAGAAAACATGATAGCTACAATTCATTATTTTACAGTGTAATATGAGAAAGAAAATATGGTAATTTTAGGTAAATTAAAAAGTTTAGGAAGAAGAATGATCTAATCTCAAATTATTGGTTAAGTTTTGAACAACTGCAGCTGACCAACAAGAATAGAACAGGCTCTACTGCAAACTATTAAACTCTGTTATTATCACCTGTCAGATTATTACAGTGGGGATTCCAAGAATGGATAAACAATAAGTACTAAGGCCTCCTATACTTGAATACAGAGTTTTCAAACATAATCCTTCATTCATCTATGTAGTATAACAACTGCATTGTGCCTTGTTCTATTTGAGGCATTTTGCCCTTTTACTCATTTTCTACTTTTTCTAAAAGGACTCTCTGTATACACTTGTTTTAAGAAAAACCCACTTCTGATCTGACTGTGACACTGTTTTAATGAATCTTTCTGAGAGGGATTTTACCTATTGGCCTCAATCTGCTGGGGGGAAAAAAAAAGGAGCGATCAGCATATTTCCTAACTATGTAAAATACTTTAGTTTGTTCAAGCATTCCTCATCTCTCATCAATTTCCTTTCTTCAACTTTCTATTTTATTTGACCTCTCAAAATTCACATATAATGTCTTTCCAACTTCTTTAACAACTTTAGAATTTCCTTCTCAAACATAGTTTCTGTCTCTAGCTAATATACTTGAAATAAAACACATTATTTTTTTTATCCCTGGTCTGAAAGTTTTAGAAATTGATGGACTCCAGTGATAGTTGGCCAAAGCCTAGTATAATTATTTATTAACACTGTGACACCACACAGGTCTTTATCACCTGGAACTGTTTCACCAATGATAAACTAAGTATCCTTGTATCTGAAAACAGCATCTTAACTAAGGAATCTAGTTTTCATATTTGTTGAAAAATCTAAACGTCAGTCTCCTATTAAGATATTCTCAGTCATCATTCATGGATCTAACATTCCAGGTAAGAAGAGGTGGCAAGAATACACAGAAGAACAGTACAAAAAATATCTTCATGACCCAGATAATCACAATGGTATGATCACTCACCTAGAGCCAGACATCCTGGAATATGAAGTCAAGTGGGCCTTGAAAAACATCACTACAAACAAAACTAGTGGAGGTAATGGAATTCCAGTTGAGCTATTTCAAATCCTGAAAGATGATGTTGTGAAAGTGCTGCATGCAATATGCCAGCAAATTTGGAAAACTCAGTAGTGGCCACAGGACTGGAAAAGGTCAGTTTTCATTCCAATTCCAAAGAAAGGCAATCCCAAAGAATACTCAAACTACTGCACAATTGCACTCATCTCACACGCTAGTAAGTAATGCTCAAAATTCTCCAAGCCAGGCTTCAGCAATACGTGAACCGTGAACTTCCAGATGTTCAAGCTCGTTTTAGAAAAGGCAGAGATCAAATTGCAAAACCAGAGATCAAATTGCAAACATCTGCTGGATCATTGAAAAAGCAAGAGAGTTCCAGAAAAACATCTATTTCTGCTTTATTGACTATGCCAAAGCCTTTGACTATGTGGATCACAATAAACTGTGGAAAATTCTGAAAGAGATGGGAATACCAGACCCCCTGTCCTGCCTCTTGAGAAACCTGTATGCAGGTCAGGAAGCAACAGTTAGAACTGGACATGGAACAACAGACTGGTTCCAAATAGGAAAAGGAGTATGTCAAGGCTGTATATTGTCACCCTGCTTATTTAACTTCCATGCAGTGTATATCATGAGAAACACTGGGCTGGAGAAAGCACAAGCTGGAATCAAGATTCCTAGGAGAAATATCAATAGCCTTAGATATGCAGATGACACCACCCTTAGGGCAGAGAGTGAAGAAGAAATAAAGAGCATCTTGAAAGTGAAAGAGGAGTGAAAAATTTGGCTTAGAACTCAACATTCAGAAAACTAAGATCATGGCATCCAGTCCCATCACTTCATGGGAAATAGATGGGGAAACAGTGGAAACAATGGCTGACTTTATTTTTTGGGCTCAAGCATCACTGCAGATGGTGATTGCAGCCATGAAATTAAAAAATGCTTACTCCTTAGAAAGAAAGTTATGACCAACCTAGACAGCATATTAAAAAGCAGAGACATTACTTTGCCAACAAAGGTCCATCTGGTCAAGGCTATGGTTTTTCCAGTAGTCATGTATGGATGTGAGAGTTGGACTATAAAGAAAGCTGAGCGCCAAAGAATTGATGATTTGAACTATGGTGTTGGAGAAGACTCTTGAGAGTCCATTGGACTGCAAGGAGATCCAACCAGTCCATCCTAAAGGAGATCAGTCCTGGGTGTTCATTGGAAGGACTGATGCTGAAGCTGAAACTCCAATACTTTGACCACCTTATGTGGAGAGCTGACTCATTGGAAAAGACCCTGATGCTGAGAGGGATTGGGGGCAGGAGGAGAGGGGACGACAGAGGATGAGATGGCTGGATGGCATCACTGACTCGATGGACATGGGTTTGAGTAGACTCTGGGAGTTGGTGATGAACAGGGAGGCCTGGTGTGCTGCGGTTCATGGGGTCGCAAAGAGTCAGACATGACTGAGTGACTGAAATGACTGACTGTCATCATTCAGATTTTAATTGCACAACTTCCTATAAAGAGTTGGGGTTGTATGAGTGTTCATTTCCTTTTTTTACAGTTTCACTGAGGTAAAATTGACATACAATACTATAGAAGTTTAAGATTTACAGCCTAATGACATATACAAGCTATGAAATGATTACCACAATGCATTGACATCCATCATTTCATATATTCAAAAATTTTTTCTTTGTGTTGAGATCTTTTAGATATACTTTTAAATATATACTATGCAGCAGTGTTAGTTATGTCTTCCTTGGTGGCTCAGTTGGTAAAGAGTCCACCTGCAATGCAGGAGACCTAGGTCGAGAAGATCCCCTGGAAAAGAAAATGGCAACCCACTCCAGTATTCTTGCCTGGGAAATCCCATGGACAGAAGAACCTGGCAGGCTGAATTCCATGATATCTCAAGAGTTGGACACGACTTAGTGACTAAACCACCATCTGTGTTAATTACAGCCATCATGTCGTGCATTATATCCCAGTACTTCTTTATCTTATAACTGAAGTTTGTACCTTTGAAAACACTCATTAATTCTCCCACCCCCAAGTCCCATCTCTGGTGACCACACATCTGATCTCTTTTTCTGTAAGTTTAGTTATTTTTAGATTTCACAAGTAAGATCCTACAGTACTTGTCTTGCTATGTTAGACTTCTTTCACTTGGTCTAACTCCCTCAAGTTCCATCCACACTGTTGCAAGTGGCAGGACTTCCTCACTTTTTTATGACTAAATGTCATGCTATTCTCTGTGTGTGTTTGAATATATGTAACATTAACTTTATCCATTTATCTCTTGATGAACACTTAATTTACTTGTTTCAGAGACTATAAATAATGCTGCAACAATATGGGAGTGCAGATATCTCTTTAACATAGTGATTTTGTTTCCATCAGATATATACACAGAAACAGAATTGTTGAGTCATATGTAGTTCTATTTTTAGTTTTCTGAGCAACCTCCATACTGTTTTCTATGGTGGCTGCACCAGTTTACATTCCTAGCAACAGTCCATGGGGTCGCTAAGAGTCGGACACAACTGAGCAACTTCACTTTCCCTTTTCACTTTCATGCATTGGAGAAGGAAATGGCAACCCACTGCAGTGTTCTTGCCTGGAGAATCCCAGGGACGGGGGAGCCTGGTGGGCTGCCGTCTATGGGGTCGCACAGAGTCAGACACGACTGAAGAGACTTAGCAGCAGCAGCAGCAATGCCGCTGAGTTCCCTTTTCTCCACATTCTTGCCAACATCTGCTATCTCTTGTCTTTTTGCTGATAGCCATCCTAACACATGTGAGATAATACCTCATTGCAATTTTTTTGCATTCCTTAATGATTAATGATGATGTGTATCTTTTTATGTATGTGCTGGCCATTTGAATAGCTTCATTGGAAAAATATTCAAGTTCTATGCTCATAATATTTGACAAGGGGGCCAAGAATACTCAATGGAGAAAAGATAGTATATACAATAAATGATGCTGGGGAAGTAAGATGTTCACATATAAAAGAATGACAAGACCTCTGTCTTACACAATCATAGAAATGAACCCTAGTGTATTAAAGGCTTAAATGTAAAACCTAACACCTTAAAAATTCTAGACAAAAACACAGGGAAAAGCTCTTTGACAGATTCATGACAGTGATTTTTTTTTGCTTTGTATGACACCTGAAGCACAATCAGTGAAACATAAAAATAAACAAATGTAACTACATCAAACTAAAATGTTTCTGCATAGCAAAAAGGAATGATCAACAGAATGATAAGGCAACATATAGAATGAGAGAAAATATTTGTAAATCATGTATCTGATAAGAGGTCAAAATGCATAAAGAACACATACATCCTCAATAGCAAAGTGACCAAAAATAATCAGATTTAAAAGGCTATTCCTTTCAATGCCGATTGATAGTACAAAAGAATCACAAGCTTCTTAGAGGACCCTAGCAAATCCAGTATAAAACAAAATATACCTGATTCTGTATCATTCATTCTGTCTACTTTCACCATTTATGCTTTTAGGCTGTAGAATATTTTTCTGAGAAACTGGTTTAAGGAAACAGAATACTTCATCTTTCCTTGTTTCACCCGTATCTTTCTCTTTCCTTTAATTCATATCTTGTAAAAGTTGCATGGCATTTCATTGGAGTCCTTAATCCTCACTCTTCTTTATTCTCCATCAGTGACCTAATCTATCTTAAAGGCTAAAGCTTTGATCATTATATCTTTGTAGCTTTACAGTCAAATGTTTTGAAGATACAGTATCTTTTTGAAAAGATCAACATATGCTTGGAATTAACATCAAATGAACTTCTCAAAGTTAAAGGAAAAACGAAAACACCTACAGGGCTTATAAAAACACATATTTCCAGGTACACTCCAAGCCTCTCACTTCTAGAGGAAATTAGGAAAATTGTTGTTTAGTTCCTAAGTTGTGTCCAATTCTTTGTGACCCCGTGGACTGCATCAAGCCAGACTCCTCTGTCCATGGGATTTCCCAGGCAAGAATACTGGAGTGGGGTGCCAGTTCTTTCTCCAGGGGATCTTCCCAACCCAGGGATCAAACTTGCATTACCTGCATTGGCAGGCAGATTCTTTACCACTGAGCCACCAAGGAAGTCCCATGTTTTTATACTTTTTGAGATGCTTTATTCATTCATTGTTACTTAAGTCTATATTCAACATTATTTCCTCACTGTCATGACATTTTATCTCAATGACAGCAGAGACAATATGTTCTTGCATGGAATCCTTTTTAATCTAGTAACTTTTTTTCCCCCACTCAGTCTTTGATTTTTCTTTTCAAAATACTTGAAATGTCTATGTGCTTCCTTCCAATTAGATTTAAAAAAAAAAAATTGAACTGAACTGAACCATTTTTCACAACTTCTTCAACCTCCACCCTGAAGCCTTCTCACGTCCTCCCAATTTTTATCTAACTGCAATGCATGTACTCATGAAACTCTAATTCCTTAAGGTTAAAAAACTGTGAAGAAGAAAATAGTGGCTATATACCAATTTGAATTGAGGTAAACTGCATATAATATTAGTGTTTAAGTGATATATAATTATGTTTACAAATTAGATGCTCTGAAAAATCCTGCAAACTTTTTAATGTTTAATTCAATGTGCCTCAAATTTATTTAGATATAGAATGCCTCTTTAAAGATATGCTGATATTGCTAGTGAATACTGTCTTAGAACGATGTGAAAATACTTTCTATGTATTTCGTTTGTTTTTAGCAAAAAGATAGCTTTTATTTAAAATTTTGCAGAGTTCTCAGTACCTTTATTTTTTGGCACATCTATTGATGAAAATTACTTTCATTGACAGATTCATATTTAAATCATTTTGCATATACCATCACTATATTAACTGACAATGTTTACTGCAGGGAACTAAGTTATATTAGAAATGAATTATAATAGCATCGCTAACCATGAGCTTGAATCTGTACACTAATCCTTACTTGTGTGATTTAAAGCAAACTATAAAATAGCAAGTCTCCTGAAAAGCATCAAAAGACCAATTGTATGCTAATCCCTAGCACACAGAGTATGGTAGATAATAAATTCTCAACACATCACAGTTTAGCAATCAATTGTGTAACAGCTTCCAAAAGCATACATACAGGGAGAAAAGCTATTCTAACAATTATGATGCTTATCCATTAATCTATAGTCTACTCTTGTTATAAAAATAACCGTCAGAAAGCAGAAAAGATGATGTTGCCATTAGCTTCATTTTGGGGGTGTTATGAGAAACTGTGTTTGGAATCCTTCCATTCTGTTTGCATAAGGATACAATTTGCTTCATGATTTACTACATCATTTTTTTTTCCCTTGAGAATTTGCAAAGACTTCAAGTACAAGAATTTTTTTGTGTTTCCCCTGTTTTGTTTTTCATGCTATATTTTTGTGAACCTCATACATCATAATATATCCCTTTGGAAATACCTATTAAGTAAATAAGTATTAGTCACTCAGTCATGTCTAACTGTTTGCAACTCCATGGACTGTAGCCCGTCAAACTCCTCTGTCCATGGGATTCTCCCAGTGAGAATGCTGGAGTGGGGTGCCATTCCCTTCTCCAGAGGATCTTCCTGACCCAAGAATCAAACTCCTGTTTCCTGCATTGCAGGCAAATTCTTTACCATCTGAGTCATCAAGGAAGCCCTATTAGAAAGCAATATATGAGTTTATATATGTATTTGCATTTAGGGTAAAAACACTATGCCTGCCTCCATTGTGCTTGGAACCATTTTGTAAGGAAAGGTGACAATAAATGTGTGTGTATAAATATATATGCACTGTATATATGTATGTATACATACACATAGTTATGTGTGTGTATTACACATGTTGCAAGACTAGTACAACTACCCTTTTAACAAGTTCACCATTCCTCTGGATTTGGATATAGTATGCCCTGTTTAGGCATGCCTAGTCACCAGTCGTGTCTGACTCTTTGTGACCCTTTGGACTGCAGTCCACCAGGTTCCTCTGTCCATGGGATTTTTCAGGCAAGAATACTGGTGTGGGTTGCCATTTCCTTCTCCAGGGGATCATCGTGACCCAGGGATTGAACCAAAGTCTCCTGAGTCTCCTGTCCTAAACAGTTAGTATGAATAACTTAAGGCTCAAAATATTCTATTACCTAACCAATTATTAAAATCAGGAACTATTATTAAAATCAAGAAATTTAACACCAATGCAATACTATTATCTTATCTAAGTTATTGGTAAATTTCATTATAATTTCAATTTTCTTAGTATTTCCATTTATCAGTTTTCCCCCATATGGATACAGTTAGTATCAAGCATTGCATTTTATCATGTTTATTTAGTCTATTCTAAAGGAATTAATATATTTTTTTTAATCTCGAGCATTCTGTGATCTAAAGGCAAGTTATTTTTGTTGAATGTCCCTCAATTAGGATTTATAGAATATTTCTTTAGAATTAGATTCAAGTTATGCATTTTGGTTATATTACTACAAATATGTGTTCACCACAGTGCATCATATTAGAAGCCATGTAACATTTGATTATCCTAAAGTTCTGTGCTAAGTCGCTTTAGTCACGTCCAACTCTGTGTGACCCCATGGACTGCAGCCCGCCAGGCTCCTCTGTCTGTGGGATTCTCCAGGCAAGAATACTGGCATGGGTTGCCATGGCCTCCTCCAGGGGATCTTCCTGACCAAGGGATCGAATTCACATTGGCAGGCGAGTTCTTTCTAGCGTCACTTGGGAAGCCCATCCTAAGGTTAGTAATATTAATTTTGATCAGTTGGTTTAGGTGATGTCCACTCTATCTCTCCTGTGTAAAGCTTTTATTTTCCACATTAATAAGTAATTGATAAGTAATTTGTAGGGAGATACTTTTAAGACCCCATAAATATCTTATTTCTCTTCACTATACCACTGACCAATGATTTTACCAAGTATTAATGATTATATAGGGCTCAGTGATTACCAGGTGGCTCAGTAAGGAGTCACCTGGTAATGGCTCTGCTTGCCAATGCAGGAGACGTAAGTTCAATCCTGGCGTTGGGAAGATCCCCTGGAGAAGGGAATGGCAACCCACTCCAGTATTCTTGCCTGGGAAATCCCATGGACGGAGGAGCCTGGTGGGCTACAGTCCAGGAGGTCACAGAGTCGAACACTACTGAGCAACTAAGCCCACATGCACAATGATTATATAATTACATCATTCTTTGTATATTTATTAGCTGTTTTTTGTTTTTTTTTGCAAGAAAGCGCTCTTCTTTCTCTTTAAATTTTTCTGTTCATTTGCTTATAACACTAATAGCTAATGAAATTTTATTAAGTGAATTATCATCAGTTGCTACCACTATTTATTTTGATGTCCAAATTATCCTAGATGTGCCCACTGAAAGCCTCTTCAAGCTGGCCCATATTTCTTTTCCCTCTCTCTAAATTGCTATTTTGACTGTTTCCCTCATTTCTAGCACCCTGAGGTATTACAAGTTCATCTTAGTTTTTCTCAGCCTAAGTTTATCAGGAAAAAGAGTTTCCTCTAATGATCCTTGGATTCTTTCAGTGGAAAATGGTATTTAAGAGTTAAAATATGGGACCAAGGAAAGGATGTCTACTTTCACCCCCCTCCCCAGTCAGTATTGTTTAGGAAGTCCTAGCTAATATAATAAGAAAAGAACAAAAGAGGTATACAGATTGAGAAGGAAGAAATAAAACTATATTGGTTTGCAAAGTACATGACTGTCTTTGTTAAAAATCCCAAGAAGCCAATAAAAAACTCTTAGTAACTAGTAAGCAGTTATGGAAATATTGCAAGATGCAAGTGTATTACATGAGTCATTTGTTTCATTATAAATAACAGCAAATAATTGGAATTTTAAAATTAAACATGATACTATTTAACAGCAAAAACTTTAAGCATAAACCTAATAAGCAAATTTTATATATAAAGAAAGCAATAAATCTCTGATAAGGAACTTCCCTGGCAGTCCAATGGTTAGGCTTTTTTTTTTTTCCCCACCGTCCAATGAAGATGATACAGGTTGAATCCCTGGTTGTGGATCTAAGATCACATATGCCTTGTGGCCAAAGCCCAAAAAATAAACAACAAAAACAATATTGTAACAAATTTAACAAGGACTTTAAAAATGGTCAACATAAAAAAATCTTTAAAAAAAATAAATCTCTGGTAAAAGACATCAAAGAAGCTTTCAATAAATGAAGATTACATATGTATGTATTAGAAGAAGACTCAATACTGTCAAGATGTCAGTTCTTTGCAAAGTCGATGAAATCTCAATCAAAACCCCAACATTTTTTGGATACTAACAATCCATACTACATTCTAAACTACATGTGGAAAAGAAAAAAAGAACAGCTAACACAACCTCGAGTGAGGACAAATTCATAAGACTAAAAGTATGTGATTTCAAGAGTAAGTACAAAGCTACGGTAATCAAAGTAATATGCACTTTCTGTGTATCTGAAAGTAACACAACATTGTAAATCAACTGTGCTCAAATAAGTAGTTGGTTTACATGTTAATTTTTTTTTCTTTTAAAAAGAAAACAAAAGTAAGGTAATATTGGCAAAAGAATAGACAACTAGATCAATGAAATAGAATAGAGAGGCCAGAAGTAGACCTATATACATATAGCCAACTGATCTTTCACAAAGGAGAAAAGGTATTTAATGGATAATGATGCTTTTTGAACAAATGTGCTATAAAAGCTAGACACACACATTTAAAAATAATTTTAAAACCTTTGGAGAAATGTCTGTTTAGTTCTTTGGCCCATTTTTTGATTGGGTCATTTATTTTTCTGGAATTGAGCTTCAGGAGTTGCTTGTATATTTTTGAGATTAATCCTTTGTCTGTTTCTTCATTTGCTATTATTTTCTCCCAATCTGAGGGCTGTCTTTTCACCTTACTTATAGTTTCCTTTGTAGTGCAAAAGCTTTTAAGTTTCATTAGGTCCCATTTGTTTAGTTTTGCTTTTCTCCAAAGAAGACATACAGATGGCTAACAAACACATGAAAAGATGCTCAACATCACTCATTATTAGAGAAATGCAAATCAAAACCACAATGAGGTACCATTACACACCAGTCAGGATGGCTGCTATCCAAAAGTCTACAAGCAATAAATGCTGGAGAGGGTGTGGAGAAAAGGGAACCCTCTTACACTGTTGGTGGGAATGCAAACTAGTACAGCCGCTATGGAAAACAGTGTGGAGATTTCTTAAAAAACTGGAAATAGAACTGCCATATGACCCAGCAATCCCACTTCTGGGCATATACACTGAGGAAACCAGATCTGAAAGAGACACGTGCACCCCAATGTTCATCGCAGCACTGTTTATAATAGCCAGGACATGGAAGCAACCTAGATGCCCATCAGCAGATGAATGGATAAGGAAGCTGTGGTACATATACACCATGGAATATTACTCAGCCATTAAAAAGAATTCATTTGAACCAGTCCTAATGAGATGGATGAAGCTGGAGCCCATTATACAGAGTGAAGTAAGCCAGAAAGATAAAGAACATTACAGCATACTGACACATGTATATGGAATTTAGAAAGGTGATAACGATAACCCTATATGCAGAACAGAAAAAGAGACACAGAAATACAGAACAGACTTTTGAACTTTGTGGGAGAATGTGAGGGTGGGATATTTCAAAAGAACAGCATGTATGCTATCTATGGTGAAACAGATCACCAGCCCAGGTGGGATGCACGAGACAAGTGCTCCAGCCTGGTGCACTGGGAAGACCCAGAGGAATCGGGTGGAGAGGGAGGTGGGAGGGGGGATCGGGATTGGGAATACATGTAAATCCATGGCTGATTCATATCAATGTATGACAAAACCCACTGGAAAAAAAAAAATAAAAATAATAAAAAAAAAAAAAAAGAAAGAAAGAAAAAAAAAGAAAAAAAAAAGAAACCCACAAAAAAAAATAAATAAATAAAAAATAAAAATAATTTTAAAACCTAATAATTGTATATAGGAACTACAAACTGATTATAGGCCTATATGTATAATGCAAAACCATAGAGTTCCTAGAAGATAACATAGGAGAAAATCTAGGGTCTCTAGAGTTTGGCAGTGACTCTTTTTTTTTTTTTTTTTTAACACTACCAAAGGTACAGTCTGAAGGGGAAAAAGAAGTAAGTTGGAAGTCATTAACATTAAAAACTTCTCTGTGAAAGACACTATTAAAGAAATAAATATACAAATCATGTTGGAAGAAATTGCAAAATATCTATCTGATAAAGGATTATTATCTAAAATATATTAAGAACTCTTAAAAACTCAACAAGAAGACAAATGAAACTATCAATAAGAGGGAAAATGTCTGAACAAATCTCAAAGAAAATATACAAATGGTAAATAAATATATAAAAACATTGTCAACATATGTCTTTAGAAAATTGAAAACAACGACAACAAAGAGATGTCATTACACACCTATTACAATGGCTAAAGTCTAAAACACTGACAACAGTAAATGCTGGTGAGGATATGGAACAGCAGAAATTCTCGTTTATTGATTACAGGAATGCAAAACGGAGCAGCCGCTTTGGAAGACAGTTTGGCAGTTTCTTACACTGCTAAACCTGGGATTGAACCTGAATCTCCCGTATAGCTAAACGTAGTCTTACCAGAAAATTTAACAACTATGCTCCAAGGCATTTATCCAAATGAGCTCAAAACTTCTGTCTATGTGAAAACTTCACACTAATGTTTATAGCAATTATAGGCAAGGTTGCCAAATTTTGGAAGCAACCAAGATGTTCTTCAGTGAATGGATAAACTAACAGTGGTAAATCCATTAAATACTATACCATTCAGTAATAAAAAGAAACACATTCTCAAGCTGTGAAGAGAGATAGAGGAATGTTAGTTGCATATTGCTAACCAAAGAAGCCAATCTAAAAAGGCAACATATTACTTGACTCCAATTATAAGACACTCTGTAAAAGGCAAAACTGTGGACACAGTAAAAGGATCAGTGACCTCCAGGATGCCAAAGTAGGCGTGGGGAGAAAAAGGAATAAATTGGTAGAGCAGGGCAGTGAAACTATTGTAATGCTGGATCTAGGTTTTTATTCATTCATCAAAATGTGTAGAGTGTATAATACAAACAACAAACTGTGATATAAAATGTGAATTTTAGCCATAAATAATGTATTAGTGATGGTTCATCAACACAACAAAAGTATCATCCTAATACAAGATAATAATAGGGGAAACTGAGGGGAGAAAGATGAATAGGTATATGAGAATTATCTCTACTCTGTTCAATTTTACTACAAACAATCAAACAGCTTCAGAGAGAAGTATTAATTTGTCTAAAAACTAAGATAGGGATGTTATGTGTGCTCATCGACATTGGTGCACCATTTCTTCTGGGTGTTCTCAGAAAGCAGAACTAGAAAGAATTGTAAATGTGCATATGCAATACACACATACATACAATTATGTATGAATTTTAGGTTCATATATCCATGACCCTATGGAATGTAGCCTGCTAGGCTCCTCTGTCCATGGGGATTCTCCAGGCAAGAATACTGGAGTGGGTCGCCACGCCTTCCTCCAGGGGATCTTCTTGATTCAGGGATCAAATCCACATCTCTTATGTCTCCTGCATTGGCAGGTAGGTTCTTTACCACTAGCACCACCAAGGAAGCCCCACATACACATATTCAAATATATAAAACTATATATATAAAGATGTATGTATATATAAAGGTTTAGGTACTAATCTGTACTTATAGTCTTTATGCTGGCACTGAGTGGGCATTGTAGTCTGTCCTTTTTTTATGTTTGTAACCCCCTGATTCATCTGTGATAAAAGAAAGTCAATGAAATTACTATTTTTTCCCCAAGTCTGGTGCTCACAAAAAATGTTTTAGAAATGATCATATTACTATGGAAAACAATTCTATTAAGTTTATTTCTATATTTAAATTTGATAGTTCAGACAAGTGACAGTCATCCATGTAACCTACACCTCTATCAATGTATAGAACACATTTTCTTATGCCAGAAAGTTTCCTTGTCTCCATTTTCTTAATTTCCTCATCTGGAGGCAATCAAATTCTGGGGTATTTTTCTCATAAAACATTAGTTTTGTCCAAAACACACACAGACACACAAACACACCCCTCCATTTGTATGGGTTTTCGTTGTCCTGCTTCTTAAACCCTACTCAGCATCTTGAGCTCCATGCATGCTGTTGACTGTAAGAATCATGCACTATTTTTTGCCTTGCTAAGTAAAATTCCTTTCCTTCTGTTTTTCTGTGGATTAATCAAGAAATTTTTATTTAATTTTCTCTATTGGCATTATAGATAGCTATACCTTCTTACCCTGTTTTTTATTTCTTTGAATTAAAGTTTAATTTTCACAGTATATGTTAATAATGTATTATTTATATGAACTATAAGAATATTTTATTATTACAGATATATTGTATAATACATACATGTCATGCATATATATGTATAATACAAGTTTACAATATGCATATCTGTGATATATGTCATACTTATCATACACAGAGTTGGACTGAATGTCTTATAACCTGTCCTGAATCTTTTATAAGAAGTAATATCAATGTTAATATATTAAATGAGCAAGTGATATTTTGTTGCTGATGAAATCTATTAACTTTAAAATATTATCAATATTGAATGGATATGGACTTCATAAAAAATAGCTTATAATCTTTAAATAGTTTCAGTAAAAATCTATATTAAAAACAAAGATTTCTGTTGCTACAGGCAAAATTTAACCTTCATCAATCACAATCATCTATTTTTGCTTACTTTGTGAAAAGTTTTTGTGAATGGTGCTACAGGAAGTCAATTAGTTTTATGTAGGTTTTTAAAGGCAAAGTAACTTTGTAAAATTTTAAAGCAGATAAATGAACAAAGATTCTAAATCAGGAATATGCTCTTTGTTCTGCTTCTATTTAGATAAGTTTAAAGTAATATTCATTCCAGGAGTTATTTTAAATTATGCTCCCAAAAGGCACTTAAGAAAAACTTAATGTGTTTCTATATTTATTTTTCCCTTTCTTAGCCGCTTTTAAGTTTTTTTTTCAAAGCTATAGTCCCTGAAAAGTGTCTGAGCTGATAATCTGACAATGTACACACCACTATTTTGTCCAGTTAAATTCTCCAGCATTATAGTAAAACTAGCAGTTTCCAAAATGAGGCAATCAATTCACTCACACAATGAGTCTTGGAATTGTATTTTCTTGTTAGCAGTCCAAATTATATAAAAGGCCTTAGTCCTAACATAAATTTTGGAGCAAACCCTGTGATGTAATAACTTCAAGTAGAACAATGGGAGTTCAAAGAATCTTTGTTCCAGTTCCTCTAAATTTCTATATGCTGTCAAGGAATGAGGCCTGTAGAAATTGCAATGCATGTGATCTTTGACACATAAAATGATCATTGTCTCTCATTTCCAGTTAAGAAGAAATAATACTTTCCGACTCTCTGAAAAGACCGTACTTAAATCAAACTTGTTTTTGTGCTGATTGTATTAACATCTTCACCCACTACAGCAATAATTATGTACTAGTTTTTAAAGGAAAAATTTTCTTCCCATTATTGGTATTTTTATACTGTGAACAGAGATACACTGCTAACCCTAAACCTTTTACTTTTTCCTGATTCCACTACTGAGGAGGTATATCTTGTTGTCTGATTCCTAGATTTGAACAGAATGACAACGCTTGTGTGTGTGTGTGCGCGCGCTGGGGGACGGGCGGGGGGGCTATTCTCCTCAGTTTTCTACTCTCTCCCTATACTGGAATTGCATATTCATACTTTGCATGTGAGTTTCTAATGCTCTGAAAGTGAAAGTCGCTCATTCATGTCCAGCCCTTTGCAACCCCATGGAACGTATAGTCATGGAATTCTCCAGGCCAGAATACTGGAGTGGGTAGCCGTTCCCTTCTCCAGGGGATCTTCCCAACCCAGGGATTGAACCCAGGTCTCTTGCTTGCAGGCAGATTCTTTACCAGCTGAGTCACAATATGCTCTATTTTACATACTTTTCAGTCCTGATTTGTCTGTATTCACGTGACTTGTTTTGGGCAAGAAAACATGGGCAGAATTATCAGGCCAGTTTTGAAGCCAGGGCTTTAAGTAGCATTGCTTGATTCCAGTCTGTGCCTCAGTGATCTGTCATGAGAAAAGCATGTATTGCTAGGTACTGATACAAAGAGAATGCAGAGATGGAGCAAGTGTTGGAAGTGTTAGTCACTCAGCCATGTCTGACTCTTTGCAACCCCATGGACTGTAGTCCACCAGGCTCCTCTGTCCATGGGGTTTTCCAAGCAAGAATACTGGAGTGGGTAGCCACTCCCTTCTCCAGGGGATTTTCCCGACGCAGGGGTCAAACCCAGGTCTCCTGCATTGTAGTCAAATTCTTCCCCATCTGAGCTACGGGGAAGCCCACAGAGACCAAGGAACAAACCTAAAACCTATTGCAGCCTGAAGCCCAGCCAAGTCAGTCAGTAGCCTAAACAGAGCCACCCTAGTAACACAGAGACTGGAAATAGAGAAAAGCATGTGCTGCTTGAAATTACTGAGCTGGGGAGTTTGTTACAAAGCCCTGCTATAGCATTGGTGAAACAATACAACATGCCTGTCAAATATCGGTGCTATTTCTATTCTTGGAAGTGCTTTCTCAAAGATAGCACCTGTCAGCTCCCCTTTATACCGTGTCTTAGCCTATGCAATCTGTCTGTTGCTGAGAGGCTAAGGGTGCCCATGGCTGAACTGTATTTAATAGGAGGTCTGATAGAAAAACTTTTCACACATCAATGTATGAAGTAGTTCTGGCTTATATATGATTTAACTTAAACTTTATACTAACTAGAATGGCCTGTTTTGTGGCTATTATATACATACACTGCACCTCTGCTTTAAACTATTAAATTAAAAAAAAAAAACACATTTGAAAATCAAAATGTAGTAACTATGGTTCAGGCATTCAAAATGTAGCTGCGAGGCCATTGTGTCTGGGTAGATTGATTGATTTTTATGGATGTGGTTTTAGACACATTTCTGCATTACTGAGAACTTGATTTTCTAAACTTTCAGGTCAAGGATGTGACCAGTCATTCTCAAACAATACTTGCTAGCAGCTGCCAGCTTCAACCTAATGGCCTCAAGGCCTCCCTAGTGACTATGCAACCGTTTCGGACTCCAACCAATTCTTACTTATGAAGCATCCTTACTTCTTGCAACCTCAAATCCTAATTTTTGGCAAATATTTTATGTACTTTCAAGAGTTTTGCCTCTATATAATCATCATTTATTTTGTAGTCCAGCAGAATACAAATCAAGGGCTTCTTCAATCTGCCTCTCAAGGGCCATAATGCTCAGTTTGGCCCTCAAATAAAACACTTTTCTATTCCCATTGATTATTCCCATCAACAGTCCTTGTGGCTCTCAAACTAAATCAAATTCCCCAGTTTATTTTCTAATAAGGATATTTGTCTTCTATATTTACTCTTTCACAAAAGAAGGAAGGTACTATAAAGAGTCACTGGAAACATAAGCAAAAGGAGCATAATTGTGAAACCTGTTTCCTAGAGACATAACAATTGATCTAAGAAGGATTTTTTTCTTTTGTACAATAACAATTAGGCCTTGACTAGGACACAGGTCTAAATAATTGAAATGCAGGAGGAAAAGGAAAAGGAAAGGTTTATAATATGGTCCTCAGTACATTTTCAAGTCTCCCAGAAATCTATTTGCAGGCTAATTCAACATTTGTTTAGCTATATACACTAACACTGTCCACTTGTCCAGTTTTTTCTGACCCTGTGTAACTCCATGGACTGTAGCATGCCAGGCCGCATTAACATAGGTTTCTCCTTTTTAGAGAGTTGATTCATCCATTTAAGGACCAAAATCAATAATTTTTAGAATGTTCTTTTTGTGTCAGTATTGAAGAATTAGGCTTTAAACTTTGCTAAAAACCAGGAATTCACATCTGCTCAACTGTCAAATCATCTAGGTAATTGCTAAAGAAGGTCCTTTAATGACACTACATTCAACATGCACAGAATACACATCCTTTTCAAGAACACATGGACTGTTTACCGAAAGAGCGAGAACACAGTATATACAGAAAATAGCCATAAACAAACATCTGACAGGAAAAACAAATGTCAAGGCAATATGTTCTATTTAGAGGAACACAAAAACTCCAAGTAAACTATGATGCAACACAATCCATAAGTATTTCATGACTATATGGGGTTTACTAGAAAAAATTCAAATTAGTTAACATTCAAAAATTGTTCAAAGTAATCCAACATAATAAAAGAATAAAAAATCAACAAGATCTTTTTGGTAAATAAAATATTGAAATAATTGATAAAGCAGACAATGATTAAAGTAAACTGATAAACACAGACAATGATTAAAGTAAATCTTAAAAATATGCAGAATAGGAGTGTCTTCAATCTGGAAAGACATAAAAATATGCAACTAACATTCTACTTAAGAAATAAGCTTTTTTCTGAGTTTGAAAAGAAAAAATAATTTCCAGTGTCTTCAGTTTTTAATATATTGTATTGAAGGTCACCTATGCAAATAAAACAAAACAAAGGAAATGAAATTAAGACTGGTAAAGAATTAAAAGTTTATTTTTGAAAAACCAAACTGTGTGCAAATTATACTCTAAGGGAACTATAAACAAGCAAGTAAACAAAAACTAGAAAACTAATACATAAATTTGGTAGCCTTCCTGGAAAAAAATCAACATAAAATTTCTATTTTAAAATTCAAGCACACTGGCATTATGCCTTCTGAATTTTTCAGGTTGTAGAACAGAATATTTTAGATATTAAAGTCATTCACATAATGACACTTGAACAGAAGATTCTTGTGCTCTTAATATATTCCAGGTCTCTAGAATATTTATCTAATACAAACTATAGAGCACTAATATCCTTTAAACTATGAAACACCACAGAGTAAAACAAAGACCTTTGTAAATATAGAAAAATTATAAATTCATGGATTGGAAGGCCCTATTAGCACTAGTGGTAAAGAATCTGCCTGCCAGTGCAGCAGACACAAGAGACGGGTTCAATCCCTGGGTTGGGAAGATCCCCTGGAGGAAGAAATGGCAACCCACTCAGATATTCTTACCTGAAAAAACCCCATGAACAGAGGTGCCTGGCAGGCTACAGTCCATGGGTTGCAAAGAGTCAGACATGACTGAGCACTTGTTAGCAGCAGCAGCATACTTACCAAATTGATTTAGATATACAAAAAGAGCATAAGAAAAATCTCAATAGTTTTATGTAGAATTCTCTTTTCAATATTGATTATAAAATTTAGAGGGAAATATAAGTAAGTTAGTAAGTAAGTGTAAGTCAACTCAATTGTGCCTGACTCTATGTGACCCCAAGGACTGAAGCCCACCAGGCTCCTCTGTCCACAAGTTTTCCAGGCAAGGATACTGGAGTGGGTTGCCATTTCCTTCTCCAGGGGATCTTCCCAACCCAGGGATCGAACCCAGGTCTCCTGCACTGCAGGCAGATTCTTTACCGACTAAGCTACAAGGGCAGTCCAGGGAAATACAAAATGCCTAGAAAATCCTAGACAAGATTAAGAGGAACAAAATTGACAGGATTTATACTATCAGAATTAAAACATACTGTAAAGCTACTCCAGACACTCACATGATTATATCATAGCTTTAAAAAAGTAAATATGTATAACAGCAATTTAAACCACCTAAAGAAGAAAAGAGCTACATCAATAGAAGCAATGGAAGACAGAGGACAATGGCATCATAAATTCTATACTCTGAGAGAAAGCAAAACTACTCTTGGCTTAGAATTATATACCCAGCAAATGTACATTTTAAATAAGTGTAAATTAAATACATTTTCAAATGAGCAAATATGGGGTGTTTGCAATATTTGTTGAAAATTATGTTTTTGCTTTCATTTGACTTTTCATAATCAATTAAATTCATTTCATGTTTACAGGCCTGCTCTTGTCATCTAATCTATCCTTATTCGATTTAAGAATGAATTTTCAGGAAATATGAAGTTGGGGAAAAGAACTTGCTATATCATAGCACATGTATTGCAAGGTATTTGATTTTTCTTTCACAAAATACTTTGGAATGTTGCTTTCTAATTAATTTCCAGCAGGATAACACTGATCTTTTTGCTCACTGTGAAAGCATTTTAACATCTTCCAACTGCATGATGAGTAACATTTAAATACTTTGTCCTGTCATTGAAATTCCTACAAAGTCTTTCCTACCATAACTTCTCACTGCTTCCTGTGGTCCAGCTGATAATAAGCTACCTGTTTTCTTGCATGCTTCAAATGTCCCTCTGCACATAGTGCTCCTTCTCTCTGAATTACCCCTAAACCCTTACATACACGTTTCACCCTCTCCTCCAAAGTTCAGCTGGATAGAACTACATTTCTCTGGAGAATTTTTTGATCCCATTAAATAATACAATTTCACTTTTCTCTGAACTCCTTAGTTATTTAATTTAAACTTCTATCAGTTCCTTAGGAAAATGATCCTTGACTACTTCACTAGTAGAGCCCTCTAAAATCAAAGTGCTTTGCATATTATTGACAATGAATATAGTTGTTGAATAAGAAAACAAAGCAAAAATGATCTTTAACCAACTGTCAAATTTCATTAAATATAGGTTAGTACTATGTTATGGATTTTTAAGTATTAATAAGAATAACCTAATCAAATTTGGAACCAGAATATAGATCCATATATTTAAAGAAACATATTCAAAGTATGTAAACTGTGGTAGAGGACAGAATCAGTTTTTGGCTGGAAAGCTCTCCCTGGAGTAATAAATAATGACCTTCCAGTCACAGCCATATTCACCTGGTGAGTCAATTGTGATCACCACATTCATATATATACTGCCTGGATTCAGAAGGCATGTTTTGACTTTCATTTCATACTTTTCTATTTCCTGGTTTAAATAATATAGTATCTAGTAAATAAATGGAGTTGGCCTGAAATCAAGTGGAAATGTTACATAAAATTTACACCCAAATATATTGTGAAAATGTTTTTACATTTATGCATTACATTATTGAAATAGATATTATATAGTAAGTCATTCTATTTTAACACTCATATTTAATAAACCATTACATTCAAATCATTGATTTTATTAACTTATTTCAATCTTCTGTAACATTAAACATAATTTAGAGCAAATATATGAACATGAACATATGCTTTTCTTCAGAACTTAAAAAATCATTGACATGGGTTTTAAAACACATTGAGAATGCCATTATAGCTAAACAAGTATATATTATACATTCTAAAATTAATATTAAGAAAATTATCAAAGTGGCTCATAATTCTAGCATAAAATTAAGGTGTGTGATATATGTGATAAATAATATGAAACTGATACATTTAAAAATAAACTATGGGTTTGATGATTTAACAAAGTTTAGGTAAACTTTCATTGACTTTACAGGTTTTTGCAATTTAAAAGTTTCTGTTTTACTGTTTAAAAATAAATTCCATGTTTCTTTTTTAACATCATCCTGATAAAGTTTCCTTGAATCGTGATATAGATAGATTAGGTGAATTTTGTATTTTTAAAAACACTAAAGAGGAGATACAGCAGTTCCATTTTGAATGTCCATGATTTACCCAGTAAAAAACACTTTGCATAAATTTTGATGGGTTCTGACATGTTCCTGCAGTAGTTTCATAACACAATTGAGAGAAAATTCATTAAAAATGGCATTTATCTTCCTAAACTTGTGAACAATACCAGCCACTGTTTAAGTCAGTTAAATAAAACTATGCTTTCATAATTTACTAAAATAAATCTCATTTTATGTGGTATTTTTCTTTTTTCCATGAATTAACATAAAAGATTATATCAAATGACAGATGTTTTTAGAGCCGGGAGCAAATTATATTAGGAGACTTGAATGATGTTTGCAAAGCTTTTGACTTGCCTATAAATCTCTTCTAAATATTTGAAAGTGCTTTAAGACAAAAACTGGAAAAAAAAAACTGGAGAATATGAAATAAGTAACAATTTTAGTTATCTACAAAATCTATCAAACTTAAATACCATAAGGCTGCTTAATCATATGGGTGTATGAATGAATGAATAATAGTTCCAAGTTACAGACTGAATAGGGTATTGTATCATGATATTATAAGGCAGCTTAGGGAGAATTTAAATAAATTAGATAAATATAATCTGTATACAGTAAATACATACACAGACACACAAGCACTGTGTCTTATACTTGTGTTATATGTGTCTGTGAATGTATGTTCTCAACCAGTCATGTACATATGGCTTGGAGCCACAAACCCTGGGAGACATGAACTGGGTTTACAGTGAGGGTGAGGTACATGTGTATAAAAGGAAGAAATTGCAAAAACAACATTTGGATGGTTATGATTTATTTAAACAATAGTTGATATTGACTTTGTTTCTTTACTAGCCCCTGTACTAAGTTCTTTACCTAAATTAGATAATTAAAATTCAAAATAATCTTTGGGAAATGAAATAAATATCTCTATTTTAAATATAAACACACAAATGTATAATGCAGTTAGTCTTTAAGAAATCAGTAAGTGATAGAGCTGGGCTTTAGACCCACATTCACCTCAATTGTTGTACCAGTCAATCCTTTTTTCTAGATCTCTTTTCTTACAATGAACTTTTTAGAGAATCTATGACTTCATGTATGTTAGCCTTTTAGTCTTCATGGTAATTCTATGAAAGATAGCCATTCATTATCATCATGGCCACCGCATTATAAATAAAAAGATATAATTTAGAAACTTAAGACATTTGCTTCAGTTCACATGGAGAGTAAGTGGCAAAGCAGAAATTTAATCAGACATTTTGACTTGGAAACCTATATCCTTAAACAGCAGACCATACAAATGTCCATGTTGTAGACAATACTTGCATAGTTATAAATATCAAACTTGCTCCATTAGGGATATCAGTTGAAAAATATGTCCTCAGATAAAGTGTAATGTTTGATGTGACTCACAGATGGGAAAAGATAAGAATGAAATGCATCTGAGTGTTTTCTATTTTCACCAATTATTCAAAGCTCTTTTTTAATTACAATACTGTCAAGTATATATAAAAAAAACATTTTTTAAATGCAGAATTTAGGATTAATTGAAATCAGCTAAATCTCAACATCTTGGGACTAAGCCTAAGTTTTCTGTCCTAAAATACCTTAAGTTTGTGTTTGGTTTTATAAATCTGTTTGGTTTTGTTTTGGTTTTTTGATCATTATACTTTACAGATTACATCCACGTTTACTTCTGCTTCACATAATCTTTTAAAATTTATATTTTCTTGTCAAATCATCTATGTGAGCCTTTAGAATGTACTCAAGCATTTAATGTGCTTTAGTATATCTGCCTGCAGTGTGGGAGACCCAGGTTTGACCCTAGGGTCAGGAAGATCCCTTGGATGAGGAAATGGCAACACACTCCAATATTTTTGCCTGGGAAACCCCATGGACAGAGGAGCTGGTGGGGTCCTTGGAGTCATAAAGAGTCCGACATGACTGAGAGACTAACACTTTTATACACACAGTTGGTATTTTTACTCAAATTAAGTATACTATTATACAATGTTTAGATCTGCATACATTTCTCTTTTATTATTATTTTTTGGCCACATGGCATGTGGGATCTTATTCCTTGACCAGGGATCAAACCCTTGACATCCACATTGGAAGCATGAAGTCTTGACCACTAGACCTCCAGGGAAGCCCCTCTCTTTTATTATTTTAAGTGACTATATTATTTTCTAATTAATTTTCATAATTTTATTATCATGATATTATTTTCAAAGATGCTACTCTGGTATGAGGATCAATGTAATTTTTACTTTCAATCCATGAATTTATGCTTTTGTTTATATTTATAAATTTTAATGTATTGGTAATCTAATATTTTGAAAATCATTTTCATAATTGTTTATCTTAGGAATATTTCAACATTTAAAAATTTTGCCACCTGTCATAACTTGAATGTGTGTACTGTTTATATTAATCACAATATATTTGAAGGGGGAAAAAAGCAAGATAAAAAGAAAATGGGTATATTACATTTCAAAGTGACCCTTGAGTTTTGATCAAAAAACTTTTTTTATTACAAAATGGATTCAGTACTTCTTTAACCAAAAATGAATTAAATTGATGACTGAGGAAAATATTTTCACTGTTTCCTCTCATATACCATTTACTATTTTCTTTTGGAAAATTTAGTATTCCATTGGATAACATCCTTTATACAATTTCCTATAACTGAATGACAAAAAAATAAGAAGATTCAAAAATGAGCAAAACATTTCAATTAATTTCTATAAAGAAGATATACAAATGGCTAACAAGCACATAAGATGCTCAGTATCATTCCTTATTAGGGAATGCAGATGAAAACCACAGTGAGATACCACCTTAAACCCATTAGGATGGCTACTACTGAAAAGACAACCAGAAATAGGTACCAGTGAGGATGTGGAGAATCTTGTGTTATGTTGATGGGAATGTTAAACAGTGTAGCTGTAGAGGAAAACAGTATAGCAATTCTGCAAAAAGTTAAAAACAGAATTGTCACATGATTCAGCCATTCTACCTCTGGGTATATACACCAAAAAATGGAAAGTGGAGTCTCAATGGGACATCTGTACACCCTTGTCAGAGCAGCATTATTTCCAATATCCAAAAAGTAGAAGCAAGCCAAATATCCATCACCAGAGAAATATATAGAGAAAATGTGGTATATAAATACAATGGAGTATTATTCACTGTAACACAGTGACTACATGAATGAACCTTGAGGACATTAAGGTAAATTAAATAAGTATTCACATAAAGGAAAATACTACATGGAAAAACTTAAATGAGATAGCCTTAGGAGTTAAATTCAGAGTCAGATATGGAGTGGTGGTTGTCAGGGGCAAGGACAAGGGGAGAATGGGTAGGTATTTAGTATGTGATAGATACAGAGTTTCAGTTCTGCAAGAGAGTTCTGGAAATGGATGGTAGTGATGGTTACCCAATAGTGGGACTATAGCTAATACCCCTGAACTGTACAATTAAAATGGTTAGGCTGGTAAATTTTGTTATGTATATGTTGCTGAAATTAAATAAAAATTGTTAAAAAATGACTTGTCAGTCACTTATAACTATAGACAGCATGCTTTAAGTAAAATAAAGCTATCTACAAATTTAGTAGAGATAAATCAGTAATGATCTATATGCACTTGAAAATTCTGACTTTTTTAAAGTAACAATAGATAAAAGTCTAAACATTCCCCCATAGGAAACCCAGAAAATTGAGCCTTAGAAAAAAGAAGGGGAAAAAAATACAAAATTAGATACATGACACAAAGAATCTAGTCAGTACGTTGCTTCCCTAAGTAAGTATTAACATTAAACAAATAAATATCAATATCTACATTTATCTATCTACCTTCCAAATATTTCCACCACTGAAAAACATTTATATATCACTCTTAATTGCAGCATAACAGAACTGAGATAAAAATAAGTGAGAGAAAGTGTGAATGTTAAACTAATGATTAACAGAATAATAGTCCATGAAGAAAAAATAATAGCAAATTTTCATGCACCAAATATGTCTCAAATTGAAATATACAAAGGAAGTTTTGAGAAAATTCAGCAGAGATGTGACAAATCCACAAAGCTGTAAATTTTAAAATTCCTTGCTTTGAAACGTATACTCTGACAAAAAGAAAACGTAGAATATATTTGAAGAACACAATTAAGAGCTTGCATGCAAATAAACATTGATAGAGCAATCTTTTCAAAAAACTTTCACAAACCTTAATTACTTGACTACTCCTACTTCCCCTAATCTATTTGTCTAACATTAAAAGGGAAATGTCTTAATTTTATTGAATCAAATTAAAAGTGGAATAGAAGCACTGCATCTAGTACAAATAATATTCTTAGGGAGGACGGCAAGAAGTGGAGGAGGGGAAAGGAAAGGACAAAAGATAACAAGGACCAAAGATGTATTAATAGCTCAGAGATTAAAAATATACTATATTCCTCAACCTCCAGCTCTTTAATATTTTTAGTTTAAGTCCTAAATCCTTTTGTTGTTGTCATTGTTGTTTAGTTACTAAGTCATGTCCAACTCTTTTGCGACCTCATGGATTGTAGCCCAACAGGCTCCTCTGTCCATGGGATTTCCCAGCTAAGAATACTCGAGGGGATCGCCATTTCCTTCTCCAAGTCCTTATAATAAGGTTTAAAATATCCTAAAGCCAAAAGGGGAGGGTAAGGAGAAGACTGAGGGGAGAAAGAATGAGAGGACAACTAAAAAAGCATGGGGATCAGAAAGTAAAGAATGAAATCTGCAGTGATTTACAGATGATAAAGAGAATACAACGAAGTATTGGAATGAATAAATGAGCATCAGTTTTGGCAGAAGTCAGATAAATATACAGAAGTCATAGCATTTCTAGTTGCTTCAGTTAAAGTCAGAAAATTTAATTTAAAAAGGATTGGAGGAGGAAATGGCAACCCACTCCAGTATTCTTGCCTGGAGAATCCCATGGACATAGGAGCCTGGGAAGCTACAGTCCATAGGGTTGCAAGAGTCGAACACAACTTAGCAACTAAATTACTATTACCACTACTACTATATTATTAAAGTCACCAAAATATGCTTAGGAATATATCTAAGAAAACATGTGTAAGATTTTTAGATACTGAACAAATGGGAGAGAAAGATAATTTGTGTAAGTTGAAAGGTATAAATTGTTTAGATATCAATTTCTACCAAATTTATAAATTTAACACAATTTTAATAAAATGTATTAAAATATAATTATTGAATTAGTAATTTTAAATTTCAAAAGGAATTGTGAAGTTTGTATGAGTACTCAAAATAATTCTGAGAACATATTAACACATAGACATACCCTATCTAATATCAAGACATAAACAATGGCAGCTTAGAAGAATGTATAATTAATAAAAATGGAAACTGTCACCAAAACAGTCATCAAAATTACAGATTTAAACACACAAAATTTGTTCATATTTATACCAAAAGACATATTAGGGTTATTAGATATTATTCATTATGTTTTATATATTGGTTTCTATTGTGAAAAGCATAGTTGGAATCACAAAACACATGACACGCTAATGAAAATCCTGAAAGTAAAAAAAGAAAAAAAATCCAAAATAAGATAGAAGAGGGCAGGAGACCTAACTAGAGATTTAGCCAAAGAAGACACACAGATGGCCAAAAACCACGTGAAAAGATGCTCATTGTTGCTAGTTATTAGAGAATGCTAATCAACACTACAGTGAGGTACACTTCACACCGGTCAGAATGGCCATGATTAAAATGTCTACAAATAACAAATGCTGGAGTAAGTGTGGAGAGAAGGGAACTCTCCTACACTGTTAGCGGGAATGTAAGGTGGTGCAGCCACTATGGAAAACAGTATGGAGGTTCCTCAACAACCAACCAGAGTTACCATATGATCCAGCAATCCTACTCCTGAGCGTATATTCAGACAAAACTATAATTCAAACAGATACGTGCATCCCTATGTTCACAGCCGCACTATTTATAATAGCCAAGATATGGAAACAATCTAAATGTCCATGGACAGATGAATGGTCTAAAGATGTGGTACATATATGCAATTGCATTAGTAAATAATACTACCATCAGTCAAGGTAATATTATTGTTATCAGTCAAGGAGCAGAGAAATTGACAGTAAAAACAAAATAGTGCTTCCTAAAAAGATTAGTGTGAACAATCCTGAAATTTTGAAAAACTAACAAAATTAAATAATGGGAGAAATAATAACCATGGAGTTTAGATAGTGTTCAAAGTGTTAGTCGCTCAGTCAGGTCTGACTCTTTGCATCCCCAGGGACTGTAGCCCACGAGGTTTCTCTGTCCATGGAATTCTCTAGGCGAAAATACTGGAGTGGGTTGCTATTTCTTTCTTAGAACTGAATTTGTAGAATTACAAATTGACCTTTATTTCTATCTACATTTTTCCTAATGTATGTACTAATAAATTACTCATATATATTTCATAATTGTAAATATGCCTCCACACTCTATATAAGACATATCTGGTAACTAGTTCTCTATTTATAGAACTGAAAATATTCTGTAAAGTTTAAGAATAAGCTCAACTAAATTTTTTTTCCTGATATGTACACACAGAGAGTAAATATATCTTGGTTTTAAAAGCATGCAATTATAAGTCAATTATTATTCTCTTCAGTTCAATAATACTCTCCTGAGCAAAGCATTTAAAACATTTTATTAAAATATATTACTCTTTACTTTCTTCACATGAACACTTTGAAAATATACTTACTTCCAGTTCTATTAAAACATTTTGATATGTTTCCTTTCTTCAGTACATTACATAGCATCAGATTTACAAAGTACATACAAACAGTACTTTTAGAATATATAACCAATAGTTATTATGTAATATTAAATAAAATAATTTCATTTGTAGTATGTGCTTAAGAATTTTGTTTTATTTCCCAACATGGACTTAAAGAGAAATTTAGAACTGTATGTTAATTTTACTCATTAAAAATATTTTAGCATTTTCATTTAAATGTACTCCCTCCTCCAAAGCAGTGAACCCAAGATAAAATTTTCATGAAATAGATTTTATATATTTGATTCTTATACTACATATTAATAAGTGGAATTCACTAGTTGAAAGTTTGTACAGTTTTTAGGAAATAGACAAAATATGCATGTGTTTTCAGACAAAGTTTTTAGAAAGGATGATATTTGTGGATGACATCTGGATTAGAGTTCTCCAAAGAAACAGACTAATAGGATTTATAGATATATAAGAAGAGATTCATTATGGGAATTGGCTCATGCAACTTGGGAGGTTGAGATATGTGATTATCTGGGGCTTGCAAGCTGCAGATCCAGGAAAGTTGGTGGTATAATGCAGTCAAGGTCCAAAGGAGAAGCAGGACTCTCATGTCCAAGGGCATAAAAACAGACACTGTATCTTAAGAGTGAGATAAACACTCACTTTTTGCCTCTTCTTTGCCTTTCAGTTCTACTTGCACCCTCAATGGATTGGGTGATGTCCCCATCAGTCACTTTGGTGAGGCTGATTTTCCTCATTCAATCTAATGAATTAAATGATCATCTCTTCTTGAGACATCTTCATGGCTATACTCGGAAATAATGTTTTACCAGCTATCTGGGCAAATCTTAGACCATTCAAGTTGATACATTAACCATCACAGCACCTCATAAAATGTGTGTACCACAGTATAATTCACAGAGTTTGTGTAATTGGCAACCATTTAAAGGATAATTTGCTTCTAATATTCATTGATTTTTAAATAACTTTTTGTTATCTACATACAAGTATTATTATAACGTCAAGAAACACAGGTACTGATATTCTGAAAAACGTTGCTTCATAAAACAAAGGCACCAAACAAAAGGGTAAAGATTTTGGCACAGAAAGTAGATACTTGACAAGTTTTGTTAAAATGCAAATCATTCTTATGTGTGTGACCTCAGTGTAGCATGATGATTTTAAGTTTTAATACATTTAAAAATTATTTTTGAGGAAAATATTTCTAAAATGAGTACATCATTTCTTTTTTCTTAGTTTCAAAGTTACACACATCCACGTAAAATATCTATAAAGTATATATTGAGAACTTGTATAAATTTTATTAAAATACTGTTTAAATAACTTAAAAAACTCAAATAAATAATGTATAACATTAAAATTCTCAATCTGTCATTTATGGTCTATGAGATGAATTCAATCTGGCTTTAATTTTAATCACATCTCGACCTCCAATTATGCATATTCTGTACTTACTATTGTTGATGTATGTGATTTTTCATCCAACCTTGACAGTGTCAGATAGGAAACTTCCAATGCATCTAGGTAAAGAGGACAAATTGATGTGTGTACACAACTATTTCTTTTATGCTTTATTAGTCCTAGGATGAACTTAGAAGTTATTGTGCCCCATATTGCCCTTCTTACACTGTACTTACACATTTACTTTGGAGATTCAGGAACCTCCATACATATATATATGCATTTGATCAGTTTAAGATTGTTTATTAAAGAAAAAGAAGTGACTTCTTCTCTACCAAGGCACATTATTGTTTGGGATGAAGAATTTCCAATTAGGGTCCTTAACTTTTACTTAAAATGTCTTCATAAGCTTTATGATATAGCTCAGTATTTTGCAAAATGCATTCTTCAGATGGCTAATTATTTTTTATATTCTCTCAATAGAATTTTTCATTCAATTCAGGGTTTATTTGTTTTTTTAATTTACTATAGTCTCTGCCAATGATTATTTTTATGTGTCCACAATCAGATGCAAAGCCAAGAGACTTATCTATATTTTCATATTGTTTATTATTTAATCCATTCTCATTTCCATGCATTCATTAAAGAATAGACAATGTTGAGAGGAAGCCACTCTGGGTTTTAAGTTACTTTTGTTACAAATCTGTTACATTTATCTCTAGAGTTACTAATCAAAATATCCCCTTAAACATTGAAATCTTTTGGTATATCTTTATGTTAAAAATATATTATTAACAGAGAATACTATTCTTAACAGTGAAAGTTGTCAAAGTGCTCTCATTTTTTAGCATTAGGTATTAGGTAAATGATATGGTTTGTTTCCAAGGCAAACCATTCAACATCACATTAATCCATGTCTCCACTAATTCAACCAATAATGCTGAAGAAGATGAAATTGAATGGTTCTATGAAGGTCAACAAGAACTTCTAAAACTACCACCAGAAAGAGTTGTCCTTTTCATTGCAGGGGATCAGAAGCAAAAGTAGGAGGTTAGAGACACCTAGTTTGGCCTTGGAGACAGTCAAGCTTGGCCTTGGAGTACAAAATGAAGCAGGAAAAGTTCTAAGAGAGTTTTGTCAAGAGAACACACTGAACATAGCAAACACCCTCTTTCAACAACACAAGAGACAACTCTACACATGGACATCATCAGATGGTCAATGCTGAAAACAGACTGAATATATTTTTTGCAGCCATTGATGGAGAAGCTTTAAGTGGTCAGAAAAAAATAAGGCCTGGAGCTGACTGTGGCTCAGATCATGAGCATCTTATTGCAGAATTTTGATTTAAATTGAAGAAAATAGGGAAAACCACTAGGCTATTCAGGTGTGACCTAAATCAAACCACTATGATTATTCAGTGGAGGTGACAAATGGATTCATGTGATTAGATCTGGTAGACAGAGTGCCTGAGGAATAAAGAACAGAGGTTCTCAACATTATACAAGAAGTGGTAACCAAAACCATCCCAAAGAAAAAGAAATGCAAGAGGGCAAAGTGGTTGTTTGAGGAGGCTTTATAAATAGCTGAGGAAAGAAGAGAAGCAAAAAGCAAGGGGGAAAGGGAAAAACATACCCTACTGAATGCAGAGATCCAGGAGAGATAAGACCTTCTTCAACAAACAATGCAAAGAAATATAGGTAAATGTGAGAATGGGAAAGACTAGAGATCACTTTAAGAAAATTAGAGATATCAAGGGAATATTTCATGCAAGGATGGGCACAATAAAGGACAGAAACATTAAGGACCTAAGAGAAGCACAAAAGATTAAGAAGTAACAACAGTACATAGAACTATACAAAAAAGATCTTAATGACCCAGATAACCATGATAGTGTGGTCACTCACTAGAGCCAAACAGCCTGGAGTGTGAAGTCAAGTGGAAGCGTTATTATGAACAAAGCTAGCAGACAGGATGGAATTCCAGCTAAGCTATTTCAAATCTGAAGTGCTGTACTCAGTATATCAGCCAATTTGGAAAACTCAGCCGTGGCCTCAGGATTGGAAAAGTCTGTTTTCATTTCAATCCCAAAGACAGACAATGCCAAAGAATGTTTAAACTACTATACATTTGTGCTCATTTCACATGCTAGCAAAGTTATGCTCAAAATCCTTCAAGTTAGGCTTCAGTAGTACAGGAACTGAGAACTTCCAGATGTGCAAGCTGTGTTTAGAAAAGGTAAAGGACCAGAGATCAAATTGCCAATATTTATTGGATCTCAAAGAAAGGAAGGGAATTCTAGAAAAAAAAAAAATCTACTTATGTTTTGTTGATTACACTAAAGACTTTGACTGCATGGATCACAATAAACTGTGGAAAATTTTTAAACAGAACACCTTACCTGCCTTCTGAGAAACGTGTATGCAGGTCATGAAGCAACAGTTAAAACTGGACATGGAACAACAGACTGGTTCCAAATTGGGAAAGGAGTACGTCAAGGCTGTATATTGTCACCCTGCTTGTTTAACTTGTATGTAGAGTGCATCATGAGAAATACTGGGCTGGATGAAGCACAAGCTAAATCAAGATTGCTGGGAGAAATATCACTAACCTCAGATATGCAGATGACACCACCTTTATGGCAGAAAGTGAAAAAGAACTAAAGAGCCTCTTGAAAAAAGTGAAAGAGGAGAGTGAAAAAGTTGGCTTAAAACTCAACATTCAGAAAACTAAGATCATGGCATCTGGTACCATCACTTCATGACAAATACATGGGGAAACAGTAGAAACAGTGACAGACTTTATTTTTTTGGGCTCCAAAATCACTGCAGACGGTGACTACAGCTATGAGATTAAAATATGCTTGCTCCTTGGAAGAAAAGTTATGACTAACCTAGACAGTATATTAAAAAACAGAGACATCACTTTGCCAACAAAGTCCATCTAGTCAAAGCTGTGGTTTTCCAGTAGTCATGTAAGGATGTGAGGGCCGGACTATAGAGAAAGCTGAGTGCTAAAGAACGGATGCTCTTGAACTGTGGTGTTGAGAAGACTCCTGAAGAATCCCTTGGACAGCAACGTGATCCAACCAGTCCATCCTAAAGAAAATCACTCCTGAATATTCATTGGAAGGACTGATGCTGAAGCTGAAACTCCAATACTTTGGCCACCTGATGCGAAGAACTGGCTCATGGAGAAGACCCTGATGCTGGGGAATATTGAAGGCAGGAAGAGAAGGGGACGGCAGGGGATGAGATGGTTGGATGGCATCACCAACTCAATGGATATGAGTTTGAGTAAACTCCGGGAGTTGGTGATGGACAGGGAGGCCTGGTGTGCTGCAGTCCATGGGGTCGCAAAGAGTTGGACACAACTGAGCAACTGAAATGAACTGAACTGAACTGATGATGGCTGTCTATTGTTACCCATTCTGCTTATTTAACTTCTATGCAAAGTACATCATGTAATATGCTGGGCTGGATGAAGCACAAGCTAGAGTCAAGATTGCTGTGAAAAATAACATCAGATATACAGATAATACCATTCCAATGGCAGAAAGTAAAGCGGAATTAAAGAGTTTCTTGATAAGGGTGAAAGAGGAGAATGAAAAAGCTGGCTTAAAACTCAATGTAAAAAACTAAGATCATGGCATCTGGTCCCATCACTTCATGGCAAATAGAAGGGGAGAAAGTGGAAGCACTGACAGATTTTAATTTCCTGGGCTTCAAAATCACTGCAGACAGTGACAGTAGCCATGACATTAAAAGATGCTTGTTCCTTGGCAAACCTAGATAGCATATGAAAAAGCAGAGACATCACTTTGCCAACAAAGGTGCACATAGTCAAAGTTATGATTTTTCCAGTAGTCATGGAAGGATGTGAGAGTTGGACCATGAAGAAGACTGAGCACTTAAGAATTGATGTTTTCAAATTGTGGTGCTGGATAATACTCTTCAGAGTCCCTTGGGCAGCAAGGAGATCAAACTAATCAATCCTGTGGAAATCAACCCTGAATATTCATTCACTGGAAGGACCGATGCTGAAGCTAAAGCTCCAATACTTTGGCCACCTTATGTGAAGAGCCAACTCATTGGAAAAGACACTGTTGCTGGGAAAAATTGAAGACAAAAGAAGAAGGTGGCAGCCGAGTTTGAGATGGTTATATAGCATCACTGACTTGATGGACATGAGTTTGAGCAGACTCTGGGGGATAATGAAGGACAGGAAAGCCTGGCATGCAGTAGTCCATGAGGTCACAATGTCAGTCAGGCCTTAGTGATTGAATAACAACTATACTATTAAAATATCATATAAAATGAAACATTTTAACAACAAATAAAGAATTCTATTTTGGTTCTTCCAAATGTTGCATAATTTTCGATAGTTACTGATAGATTCCCAACTCAAATTCTTACTGATGTTTCAAGCAGAAGATCTGTATCAATAGAAGAGTTTTTCAAAATGGTAAATTTTTGTTTCATGCTGGGTAGTAGTAGAATAAGCATGTTATCCATGAATTTGAAAAAAGATTGAATTTCAGACCAAACAAGAGAATGGAAATTTAGAAATGTACAAATGTTCAATTTCTTCTTCTATAAATGAGAATTAATGAAAATACTCAACACAAATTTGTTATTTGATTATTAAGGGTATGAACCTCTTAAGTGATCCATCATACAAATAAGATACCAAAATAATGATTGATTTTTACAATGATAGTGATATTGGTGGTGCATGTTGTTTGGTCACTCAGTCATGTCCAACTCTTCTGCAACACCATGAACTATAGCCCATCAGGTTCCTCCATCCATGGGATTTTCTAGGCATTTCTAGCCATTTCCTTCTCCTCCATCACCATCTTTCTCCATCTCCATCTCCACCACTGGTGGTGCATAGTGAAAAGTAACTAAAATTATTCAAATGATTGCAATATGAAAATTGTACACGGAAAAATTTAGAGATAGCCTATGGAGTAGACCCATCAGAATTTTACTAGTATCTCTGAGAGGACTGATGATGAATATAATATCCTATTTCCTTATTCTCAACAGTTACACTTCATGTGGACTGTAAAATAGGCAAATAGCAGAACATCTGTCCATCCTCTAGTAACCTTTATTAATACAAAAAAATTAGCAGATCAAGATAGCAGAGTCGGAAGATGATGAGGTCAACTCCACTTATGAACACATCAAAAGTACAATACATATGGAGAAATTCTCACTGAAAACAAACTGGCAGAAGACTTCTACAACCAAAACTATAAAGAAAGATCCACTTGGAGCCAGGTAGGAAAGGGAAGTAATCACATCAGGACTTGTGCCCCTAGGAGAGTGCATAGAGGCGTGGGGGTGTATCACAGGCTGCCAGAAATTTTCTGAGGAGTGAGGGATCCCAATGACAGCCCTGGGATCTGACACCAGGAACATTAATCTCCTTAGCTTAAAAACCACTGGTACTTACAGAAAGGCTGTAAGATACCAAGGTTTTACTTGTGAAGAATGTATAAATGCTTATTACTTCCAGAAACATGGTAGATGAAACAGATTGAAACTGTCTAGAAGTCTTAGTGATGTGCCAGAACCATCCCAGCATGTGCCTTGTCTACACTGAGTGCCAGCTCTGCCCCCTTTGGCTTCAGCACAACTCTCCACTAGGGCAAACACTACACTATGGACGAGTGCCCACTTGGGAGGACAGAGCCTGCTTGGACACAGCACTGCACCTGAAAGGGAGAAGGCAGCCATTGCTGACACACACAGGTGGTGGACTGGGAGCTATCTGGAGCTCTGACTGGTGTGCTGGAACTGGCCTCGTACACACTCAGCTTGCACTAGGCACCCACTTCAGCTCTCTGGCTTCCATGCTGTGCCACTGGGGTGAAGGCGCTGTTGCCAAGGACAGCACACTTCGAATGAATAGTGTCAGCTTGGACCTGATCCTAAGGACTTCAGCTCCAGCACCTTGGAACTTGCACCCATTTCTAACCAGAGAGCCATGGCCGCCAAGCACAGGAGAGTGCCAGGCTCATATCTAGCCCTAGCTCTAGCCTAGCTCATCTCCAGCTCTACCTCCCATCCACCCATGATAAAGACTCTCATTAGAGTTGGTGTAGAGGAAACATATCTCAACAGAATAAAGGTCATTTATAACAAACCCACAGCTAACATCATACTCAATGATGAAAAGCTGAAAGATATTTTTTTCCCTAAAATCTGTTAAAAGACAAGGATGCCCACTCCTGCCACTTCTATTTAACATAGTATTGTGAGTCCTTGCTGCAGCAATCAAACAAGAAATAAAAAGGATCCATAATGAGAAGAAAGAAATTAAAATGTCACTAATTGCACGGGACATAGTATTGTACAAAGAAAACCATAAAATCTGTACTCAAAAACTATTAGAAATAATAAATTAAGTTGCAGAATACAAAATTGATATACAAAAATCTTTTGCTTTTCTCTATACTAATAATGAATAGTCAGGAGAAGAAAGCAGAAAACAATCTCATTTAAAATCACATCAAAGGAATAAAATACATAAGAATAAGCTTCAACTAAAGAGAAAAAAAGATCTAAACTCTAAGGTATAAAACATTGATAAAGGAAATTACAGATTATTCAAAGGAATGGAAAGATATCCCATGTCCATGGATTACACAAATTAGTATTGTTAAAAGGTCCATAAAACACAAAGAAATCTATAGATTAATGGTATCTCTATCAAGATGCCCACAGTATTTCTCACCAAAATGATGCACTTAAAGTCAGTTAATGTATAGCAAAGGAAGTAAAAATATACAATGAGGAAAATGCGGTCTCTTTAATAAGCAGTTCTGAGAAAACTGGAGTCCTACATGAAAAGGGATGCAATTAGAACACTTTTTCACAGTATGTGCACACACAAAATGGATTAAAGACCTAAATCTACAATAAGAAACAATAAACTCCTAGAATAAAATGTAGGCAGAACCTTTTTGACATAAATTGTAGCACTATTTTTCTATCTTCCAAAGCAAAAGAAATGAAAGTAAAAATAAGTGAGAGCTAATTAAATGAGCACAACTTAAACTTTAAAGCTTTTGTTCAAAGTGTGTGCTTAGTCACTTAGTCGTGTCTGACTCTCTGCAAGCCCAGACTGTAGCCTGTCAGGGTCCTCTATCCATGAGATTCTCCAGACAAGAATACTGGAGGAAGTTGCCATTTCCTTCTCCAGGGGATCTTCCCAACCCAGGGATCGAACCTGGGTCTCCTGCACTGCAGGCAGATTCTTTACTGATGAGCCACCCGGGAAGCCCAAACTACTGAATAAGAGAAAGTCTGTGCAAATAATACGACCAATAATGAGTTAAGATCTAGAATATATGAACGGCACACAAAACTCAATAACAAACAATCCAACCAAGAAATGGACAGAAGACTGGAATAGATATTTTTCCAGACTACATACAGATATCAACAGGTACATGAAAAGATGCTCAACACTTTAATGAGAGATGTGCAAATCAAAATCCACAAAAAGATATCTCACACGTGTCAAAATGGCTTTTATCAAAAAGTCTACAAATAGCAAACATTGGTGAGGATATGGAGAAAAAGGCACCCTTGTACACTGTTGAGGAAATGTAGATTGATCCAGTCACTATGAAAAACAGTTTGGAGTTTCTTCAAAACACTAAAAATAGAACTACCATATGACCCAGCAATTTCACTTATAGATATATATCCAAAAAATAGAAAAACATTAATTTGAAAAGACACATGTACGCTAATGGTCATAGCAGCATTATTTACAATAGCTAAGTTACAAAAGTAATCTAGGTGTCCATTAACAGATGACTGGATAAATAACATGTCTCTCTTTCTGTCTCTCTCTCTCTCTCTCAAACACACACACTCAGAGGATGGAATATGAGCCATAAAAAAGAATGAAATTTCACCTTTTGCATCAACATGGATGGACCCGGAGGATATTATGCTTAGTGAATTTAAGTCAGCAGAGATAGAAAAATATGATTTTTATCACTTACATGTAAAATCTACAAAATGAAATAAATGCATGAATATGAAAAAACAGAAATGGAGTTGGAGATACAGAGAATAAATGAGTGGTTATCAATGGGGAGAGGGAAGGTTGTAAAGGGCAAGACAGGGGTAGGAAATTAAGAAATACAAATTAAAAATAAGATACAGAATATATTGTACAACACAGGGAAAATAGCCATATTTTGTGATAACTTTAAATTGAGTATAATCTATAAAATACTGGATCACTCTGTTTTACATTTGAAACTAATAACTCATCTATATTTCAATAAAAATGGTGTGTTCATTTTTTTATCAGTTTCATATATGTGCTATAACTTTTTTGAGTTCAATGAATTTTATAAAGGACTTTACTGTCCTGCTTTAAGATTGGGCTCTGCATATTTTTCTCCCAAATATACAAATCTATAAACCAGTGAAAGCAAACTATAGTTAATTTAAATCCTTATGCTGTTCCTTTCTAATTATCTGAAAGAGTCAAGGATTTTTTATATCAATTTCCACCAAAGAAAAATAAAATAAACTTGGATTTATAAAAATGAATACAGTACAGAACCAGAAAAGCATATAATTGAAAAATACTGCAGTTAAAAGGTGAATGAGAATAAGTTCTTAAAAACAGATTACAATGAAATGGGGCAGTTATTGAGAAAAAAATGTGGGTTCTCAATATGATTTAAAAGACAACAACCATGAAATTAGAGCAAGAGGATTAAATATGGAATATATCCAAATAGTTTATAAAGATAGCAACAGTATATACAATGCATGAATTTCATTATAGCAGTTAAAAGAGAAGGATGAATCTTGAGAAAATAAAATCGCAGAAAGTAAAGGAATGAAATTAAGTTTAGTTGACCTTGAACCATCTGAGACAATAACATTTGGAACTGTTGTTCACAATAATGTTTTCAAAATAATATTTGTTTGGAAATTAAAACATTAAGATGAATGTGAAATCACAACTGCCTCACTTGCTGTGAAATTCTGGATCTACAGAAATGTATCTGGTCATGAGTTACTGTGAGTGGGCCTGCACAGGGCCATGAAATGTGTGCGTGTTAGTTCAGTTCAGCCACTCAGCCTTTGTGGCCCCATGGACTGCAGCACACCAGGCTTCCCTGTTCATCACCAACTCCCGGAGCTTGCTCAAACTCATGTCCACTGAGTCAGTGATGCCATCCAACCATCTCATCTTCTGTCCTCTACTTCTCCTGCCTTCAATCTTTCCTAGATCAGGGTATTTTCTAATGAATCAGTTCTTCACATCAGGTGACCAAAGTATTGGAGTTTCAGCATCAGCCCTTCCAATGCATATTCAGGACTGATTTCTTTTAGGATGGACTGGTTTGATCTCCTTGTAATCACAGGGACTCTCAAGAGTCTTCTCCAACACCACAGTTTAAAAGCATCAATTCTTTGGCACTCAGCTATCTTTACGGTCTAAACCTCACATCATAATGGCTAATGGAAAAAACATAGATTTGACTAGATGGATGTTTGTCAGCAAAGTGATGTCTCTGCTTTTTAATATGCTATTTATATTGGCCATAGCTTTTCTTCCAAGGAGCAAGCATCTTTTAATTTCATGGCTGCAGTCACCATCTGCAGTGAGTTTGGAGCCCCCCCCACAAATAAAATTTGTCACGATTTTCATTGTTTCCCCATTCATTTGCCATGAAGTGATGGGACCAGATGCCATGATCTTAGTTTTTTGAATGTTCAATTTTAAGCTAGCTTTTTCACTCTCCTCTTTCACTTTCATGAAGAGGCTCTGTAGTTCTTCTTCACTTTCTGCCATAAGGGGATGTCATCTGCATATCTGAGAGTATAGCTATTTCTCCCAGCAATCTTGATTTCAGCTTGTGCTTCATCCACCCAGCATTTCACATGATGTACTCTGCATAGAAGTTAAATAAGCAGGGTGACAATATACAGCCTTGAAGTACTCCTTTCCCAATTTGGAACTAGTCTGTTGTTCCATAACTGGATCTAACTATTGCTTCTTGAGCTGCATACAGATTTCAGGAGGTAGGTTAGGTGGTATGGTATTCCCACCTATTTAAGAATTTTCCACAGTTTGTTGTGATCTATATGGTCAAAGGCTTTAGTGTATTCATTGAAGCAGATGTTTAAAATAAAAACTGTTGTGCAGTCACTAAGCCATGTCTGACTCTTTCTGATCTGTGGACTGCAGTACACCAAACTTCCTTATCCTTTATCATCTCCTGGAGTTTGCTCAGACTCAGGTCCATTGAGTTGGAGATGCCATCCAAGCATCTTTACTTCAGCCCTCAATCTTTCCCAACATCAGGGTCTTATTTCCAATGAATCAGCTCTTTGCATCAGGTTACCAGAGCACTGGAGCTTCAGCTTGAATATCAGGGTTGGTTTGTTTCCAAATGAATCTGGGTTGATTTCCAATGAACATTCCAATGAATATTCAGAGTTGATTTCTTTCATGATTGACTGGTTTGATAAAAAATAATCTGTTGGGAAATTAGACTGTGGCTTCTCTGTGTCAAGGTGATTTGCATACATCTTTACTCTCAAGCTCAGCAGATGCATGTGCCCCATTTTATTGAGTAAAGACACAGAGGTAGCTCCAGGTCAAGTGATGAAATGAAGATGCTGAGCAAGCTGCATTTTGTGTTCAGTTCCTTTTGTCAAGTCACATAAACAAAGTGTTATTTTAAAAATCCATTGCTTTTAAGTCTGACTGACAAACAATTGCTATGTTTTTTTCATTTATTTTTATTAGTTGGAGGCTAATTACTTTACAATATTGTAGTGGTTTTTGTCATACATTGACTTGAATTAGCCATGGATTTACATGTATTCCCCATCCCAATCCCCCTCCCACCTCCCTCTCTACCCGCTCCCTCTGGGTCTTCCCAGTGCACCAGGCCCGAGCACTTGTCTCATGCATCCAACCTGGGCTGGTGATCTGTTTCACCCTAGATAATATACATCCTTCGATGCTGTTCTCCTGAAATATCCCACCCTCGCCTTCTCCCACAGAGTCCAAAAGTCTGTTCTGTACCTCTGTGTCTCTTTTTCTGTTTTGCACATAGGGTTATCATTACCATCTTTCTAAATTCCATATATATGTGTTAGTATACTGTAATGGTCTTTATCTTTCTGTCTTACTTCACTCTGTATAATGGGCTCCAGTTTCATCCATCTCATTAGAACTGATTCAAATGAATTCTTTTTAATGGCTGAGTAATATTCCATGGTGTATATGTACCACAGCTTCCTCATTCATTCGTCTGCTGATGGGCATCTAGGTTGCTTCCATGTCCTGACCATTATAAACAGTGCTGCGATGAACATTGGGGTGCACGTGTCTCTTTCAGATCTGGTTTCCTCTGTGTGTATGCCCAGAAGTGGGATTGCTAGGTCATATGGCAGTTCTATTTCCAGTTTTTTAAGAAATCTCCACACTGTTTTCCATAGCGGCTGTACTAGTTTGCATTCCCACCAACAGTGTAAGAGGGTTCCCTTTTCTCCACACCCTCTCCAGCATTTATTGCTTGTAGACTTTTGGATAGTAGCCATCCTGACTGGTGTGTAATGGTACCTCATTGTGGTTTTGATTTGCATTTCTCTGATAATGAGTGATGTTGAGCATCTTTTCATGTGTTTGCTAGCCATCTGTATGTCTTCTTTGGAGAAATGTCTGTTTAGTTCTTTGGCCCATTTTTTGATTGGGTCATTTATTTTTCTGGAATTGAGCTGCAGGAGTTGCTTGTATATTTTTGAGATTAATCCTTTGTCTGTTGCTTCGTTTGCTATTATTTTCTCCCAATCTGAGGGCTGTCTTTTCACCTTACTTATAGTTTCCTTTGTTGTGCAAAAGCTTTTAAGTTTCATTAGGTCCCATTTGTTTATTTTTGCTTTTGTTTCTAATATTCTGGGATGTGGGTCATAGAGGATCTTGCTGTGATTTATGTTGGAGAGTGTTTTGCCTATGTTCTCCTCTAGGAGTTTTATAGTTTCTGGTCTTACATTTAGATCTTTAATCCATTTTGAGTTTATTTTTGTGTATGGTGTTAGAAAGTGTTCTAGTTTCATTCTTTTACAAGTGGTTGACCAGTTTTCCCAGCACCACTTGTTAAAGAGGTTGTCTTTTTTCCATTGTATATCCTTGCCTCCTTTGTCAAAGATAAGGTGTCCATAGGTTCATGGATTTATCTCTGGGCTTTCTATTCTGTTCCATTGATCTATATTTCTGTCTTTGTGCCAGTACCATACTGTCTTGATGACTGTGGCTTTGTAGTAGAGTCTGAAGTCAGGCAGGTTGATTCCTCCAGTTCCATTCTTCTTTCTCAAGATTACTTTGGCTATTCGAGGTTTTTTGTATTTCCATACTAATTGTGAAATTCTTTGGTCTAGTTCTGTGAAAAATACTGTTGGTAGCTTGATAGGGATTGCATTGAATCTATAGATTGCTTTGGGTAGTATAGCCATTTTGACAATATTGATTCTTCCAATCCATGAACACAGTATATTTCTCCATCTGTTTGTGTCCTCTTTGATTTCTTTCATCAGTGTTTTATAGTTTTCTATGTAGAGGTCTTTTGTTTCTTTAGGTAGATATACTCCTAAGTATTTTATTCTTTTTGTTGCAATGGTGAATGGTATTATTTTCTTAATTTCTCTTTCTGTTTTCTCATTGTTAGTGTATAGAAATGCAAGGGATTTCTGTGTGTTAATTTTATATCCTGCAACTTTACTATATTCATTGATTAGCTCTAGTAATTTTCTGGTAGAGTCTTTAGGGTTTTCTATGTAGAGGATCATGTCATCTGCAAACAGCGAGAGTTTCACTTCTTTTCCTATCTGGATTCGTTTCACTTCTTTTTCTGCTATGATTGCTGTGGCCAACACTTCCAAAACTATGTTGAATAGTAGTGGTGAGAGTGGGCACCCTTGTCTTATTCCTGATTTTAGGGGAAATGCTTTCAATTTTTCACCATTGAGGGTAATGCTTGCTGTGGGTTTGTCATATATAGCTTTTATTATGTTGAGGTATGTTCCTTCTATTCCTGCTTTCTGAAGAGTTTTAATCATAAATGAGTGTTGAATTTTGTCAAAGGCTTTTTCTGCATCTATTGAAATAATCATATGGTTTTTATCTTTCAAATTGTTAATGTGGTGTATTACATTGATTGATTTGCAGATATTAAAGAATCCTTGCATTCCTGGGATAAAGCCCACTTGGTCATGGTGTATGATTTTTTTAATATGTTGTTGGATTCTGTTTGCTAGAATTTTGTTAAGGATTTTTGCATCTATGTTCATCAGTGATATTGGCCTGTAGTTTTCTTTTTATGTGGCATCTTTGTCTGGTTTTGGAATTAGGGTGATGGTGGCCTCATAGAATGAGTTTGGAAGTTTACCTTCTTCTGCAATTTTCTGAAAGAGTTTGAGTAAGATAGGTGTTAGCTCTTCTCTAAATTTTTGGTAGAATTCAGCTGTGAAGCCATCTGGTCCTGGGCTTTTGTTTGCTGGAAGATTTCTGATTACAGTTTTGATTTCCTTGCTTGTGATGGCTCTGTTAAGATCTTCTATTTCTTCCTGGTTCAGTTTTGGAAAGTTATACTTTTCTAAGAATTTGTCCATTTCATCCATTTTATTGGCATAGAGCTGCTGGTAGTAGTCTCTTATGATCCTTTGTATTTCAGTGTTGTCTGTTGTGATCTCTCCATTTTCGTTTCTAATTTTGTTAATTTTGTTCTTCTCCCTTTGTTTCTTAATGAGTCTTGCTAATGGTTTGTCAATTTTGTTTATTTTTTCAAAAAAACAGCTTTTAGCTTTGTTGATTTTTGCTATGGTCTCTTTAGTTTCTTTTGCATTTATTTCTGCCCTAATTTTTAAGATTTCTTTCTTTCTACTAACCCTGGGATTCTTCATTTCTTCCTTCTCTAGTTGCTTTAGGTGTAGAGTTAGGTTATTTATTTGTTTTTCTCAAACAATTGCTATTTGAAGATGGTGAAATACATAAATTTTGACTTAGAGATGATTAGAATTACACATAAAAAGAGCTGACAGAGGATAAAAACAATAACTAAAAAAATTAAGTCTCATGATTAGTTGTAAATGAGAATTTGGTGAAAAGTTATCAAAACCTAGATATACTCTAGTTTTTAAAATGTGTAAGAATAATGAAAAAGCTATACAAGCTAAACATAGTAATAAGGACAGAGACAGAAGTAGCAGTTGGGCTTTCTATAGGATTCTTTCCATAAAAATGGACATCAGCTATGAATAAAGGGAAAATAATGAGATCAAAAAGAAAACTAAATTATTCATTAAATATTTAAGTGTGGAGGCAAATAAAAGATATTTTCAAATACAAACTACATTTTAAGTTTATTTTTATAAAAACCTCACAAAACACCCCCCTATAACCATGAAATCATAAATATAAATTCCAGATGTGAAGTTGTTATGTAAAAGATCTAATAATGAGAGGTAAAAATAGGAAAGACTAGAAATTATTTTAAATAAATATAACTAATTTAGTAATAAAACCTATGTGACTTCAAATTTGGGAATGGTAAATCTATCCAATAAAAAATTAATAATCATTTTCCACTTCTAAAATTTTAATGTATGATATTTATAAAAAGCTCAAAATATGAAAGGTTTTACAAGATCTGTATCAAATTTATAGAAGAGTTGTGTAATATTTTTAAATATTTTGTTATTATTATCACTTCCTCCAGTGGCTCAGTGGTAAAGAATCCACTTGCAATGCAGGAGACTCAGAAGTTGCAGGTTCAATCCCTGGGTCAGGAAGATTCCCTGGAGAAGGAAATGGAAACCCACTCCAGTATTCTTGCCTGGAAAATCCCATGGACAGAGGAGCTCAGCAGGTCTATAATCCATACGGTCACAAATAGTAGGACACAACTGAAGAGACTTAGCAAACATACATAATAGCCATCACTGTAATTTTTATCATTAGCACTCTGCTTATTGTTATTATTTAGTCTGTGTCTCTTAGCAGGAAGGTATATACAATCATGCCAAAAAAGTTAGTTAAAACAGTAACATTCTTTATAAAGCTCAGAAAACACTGAATACCTTATTACAAAGTAAGAAATATTTCTTAAAGCACTTAAAATCTTTGATTATGCAGTGTAAGTATAAAGTGATAACAAAATAATAAATTTTAATAATTAAAATTTGTTTTTTACCATTGAGAAGAAGATTATCACATTTATATATGACAATCAGCCATGTTGTACTTGGAATAAATCTCATACATATAAAAAAATTATAAAACAGTAAACATAGAGTCCTACAATTTCATTGAGTTCCAATACCAGAGGTCAAAATTTGAGGAAAGAAAGTCAGTAAAATTTGTACAGTGTATTCGAATGGAGGAAGATATGAAGGGACAGAGTTCTCAAAGCCTTTACGGAAGTCTTCTTGAATCATCAGCTGAGTATCTACCTGAAGACACAGAAGGTGAGTCACTGAAGCTAGAAAAGATAAATTACTGCAGGAAAAAATTAAATCTATTTATCATACAAAGCCAGAAATTGAGTTCCCAGTGTCCAGAGCAGAGAAATCTTATTAAACAAATAGGGCATTCATAAATAAGTACCACATCTCAGTGGGCAAGTATCCCTTAGAAGGAATGGAGCAGCCCTCACAGTCAACAAAAATGTCTGAAATGCAGTACTTGGGCATAACCTAAAAAAAAAAAAAAAAAAATGACAGAATGATCTGTTTGTTTCCAAGGTAAACCATTTAACATCACAGTAAGCCAAGTCTATGCCCCAACCACTAATGCCAAAGAAGCTGAAGTCAAATGTTTCTATGAAGACTTACAAGACATAACTAACAACAAAAAAAGATGTCCTTTCATCATAGGAAATTGGAATACAAAAGTAGGAAGTCAAGAGATACCTGGAGTAACAGGCAAGTTTGGCCTTGGAGTACAAAATCAATCAGGGCAGAGACTAACAGAGTTTTTCCAAGAGAACACACTGGTCGTAGCAAACACCCTTTTTCAACAACACAAGAGATGACTCTCCATATGGACATCACCAGAAGGCCATAACTGAAATCAAGTTGATTATATTCTTTGCAGGTGAAGATGGAGATGCTCTATGCAATCAGCAAAAACAATACTGGGAGCTGACGGTGGTTTGGATCATGATCTCCTTATTGCAATATTCAGACTTAAATGGAAGAAACTAGAGAAAACCATTAGGCCATTCAGATCTAACCTAAAAAAATCCCTTATGATTATATAGTGGAAGTGACAAATAGTTTCAAGGGATTAGATCTGATAGAGTGCCTGAAGAACTATGTACAAACGTTTGCAACATTCTACAGGAGGCAGTGACCAAAACCATCCCCAAGAAAAAGAAATGTAAGAAAGCAAAATGGTTGTCTGAGGAGAGCTTACAAACAGCTGAGAAAAGAAGAGAAGCAAAAAACAATGGAGAAAAAGAAAGATATACCTAACTGAATGCAGAGTTCAAGAGAAAAGCAAGGAGAGATGAGAAAATAATTAAGTGACCAATGCAAATAAACAGAGGAAAACAATAGAATGGGAAAGACTAGAGATCTCTTCAAGAAAATTAGAGATACCAAGTGGACAATTCATGCAAAGATGGGCACAGTTTAGGAAAAAACTGTAAGGACCTAACAGAAGCAGAGATTAAGAACAGGTGGTAAGAATATACAGAAATGTATTAAAAAGCTCTTAATGACAGGATAACCACGATGGCATGGTCACTTACCTAGAGCCAGATATTCTGGAGTCTGAAGTCAAGTGGGTCTTAGGAAGCATTACTATGAACAAAGCTAGTGGAGATGATGGAATTTCAGCTGAGCTATTTCAAAACCTAAAAGATGATGCTGTTAAAGTATTGTGCTCACTAAGCCAGCAAATTTGGAAAACTCTGAAGTGGCCATAGGACTGGAAAATGTCAGTTATCATTCCATTCCCCAAAAAGGGCAATGCCAAAGGTTTTTCAAACTACCATACAATTTGCTCATTTCACATGCTAGCATGATAATGTTCAAAATAATTTAAGTTAGGCTTCAAAAGTATGTGAACTGAAAACTTCCAGATATAGAAGCTGGATTTAGAAAAGGCAGAGGAACCAGAGATCAAATTTCTAACATCCATTGGATCATCAAAAAGCAAGAAAATTCCAGAAGAACATCTATTTCTGCTTTATTGACTATGCCAAAGCCTTATCAGTAACTTCAGATATGCAGATGACACCACCTTTATGGCAGAAAGCAAAGAGGAACTAAAGAGCCTCTTGATGAACATGACAGAGTAGAGTGAAAAAGCTGGCTTAAAGCTCAACATTCAAAAAACTAATATCATGGCATCTGGTCCTATCACTTCATGGCAAATAGGTGGAAAAACAATGGAAACAGCGACAGACTGCTTTCTTGGGCTCCAAAATCACTGCAGATGGTGACTGCAGTCATGAAATTAAGATATTTGCTCCTTCGAAGAAAAGCTAGCTAGGCAACCTAGACAGCATATTAAAAAGCAGAGACATCACTTTGCAACAAAGTCTGTCTAGTCAAAACCATGGTTTTTCCGGTAGTCATGTATGGATGTGAAAGTTGGACTATAAAGAAAGCTGAGTGCCACAGATTTGATGCTTTCAAACTGTGGTGTTGGAGAAGACTCTTGAGAGTCCCTGGGATGACTGAGATCATCCCAGTCAATCCTAAAGGAAATCAATCCTGAATATTCATTGGAAGGACCAATGCTGAAACTCTAATACTTGGCCACCTGATGCGAAGAGCTGATTCATTAGAAAAGCCCCTGATACTGGGAGGAAAAATTGAAGGCAGAAGGAGAAGGGGAAGATAGAGGATGAGATAGTTGGATAGAATCACTGACTTGGACATGAGCTTGCACAAGCTCCAAGAGTTGGTGATGGACAGGGAAGTCTGGTGTGTTGCAGCCCATGGAGTCACAGAGTTGGACAGGACTGAGTGACTGAACTGAACTGAAAAAACAAAACAAAACAAAACTGAATGCCCAATGCTGACTTAATGATAGGTAAGTTTCCATGTGGCCCTATTTCATTACCCTCTTCTCTATTCCCCATTTTCCATAGAAGAAGTCCAAGATAGGTAGTTCATCTGTATTGAATGGTATGTCATGAGTTCTCCAAAGGAAGTCAGCTGGGGATTTGAGAACACATCATCTCCTGAATCTCCTTTACTCTGATAAGCTCTGAGGCTACTACCAGAACCATGATCCCTGCTGCTCCACATCCATCTCCCAGACTCAAACCGATCTTGTCTTCAGTAACTACAAAACTTAGCTTTCAGATAAAGTCTAACTTGCATTTATAGAACATTTGCATGTTTTTAAAGTACTATTTAGAAAAATGAAAAAAATTGCTGACAGTAAACCAGTGGCAGACCAGGAATGGAGAAAACACATATTTTAAAATGTAACTCTATTATATCAGGTTTATCATAAGAAACAACATCGTGCAATATTACAATAAATGTTTCAGGTGTTTTACCATAAATTTCATTCAAAATTTACAATTTCATTCACTATTATGGCAAAATGGGCCTAAGGTTCTCAAAGATGTATTACTAACTACTAAAACAAATAACAATATTTATATAAAATGATACTTTATTTATATAATTTTAAAAATTTATTTCAGTCCAACACAACAGTGATTGAACAACAAAAATAAAACATACAAAGGAGACAATAAGAAAATATTGCTGTTACATAAAAATAGGTCAATATCTTAACACTTAAATTTCTACAGACAATGTCAAATTTTTTAAAAAATGTTTTTGACTTGCCCCAGGAGGACAAAAAAAATACAGAGGATATAGACTTTGCATTAAAAATTATTAAACCTGCAAAATATGTTTTAACTTTTAGACAATTTTTCAACCCTATGCTTGCAAACTGCTCTAAATTAAAGGTACATGTTAAATTTTGCAAAAGCTATTCTGGATATGGCTCTGGGAATTAACAGTGCAGTTGCAGAGCACATTTATACAACAAAAAGAAAATATGAATTGCTTATATAAAAAGAAAGTGTACAGAAGAGTGACAGAGAAGGGCAAACATTAAATACCTTCAAACTACCCAGGATGCGTCTCATTGTTGTAGTTGTTGTTCAGTCAGTCGTGTCCAACTCTCTGCAACCCCATGACTGCAGCATGCCAGGCTTCCCTGTCCTTCAACAACTCCTGGAGCTTACTCAAACTCACGTCCATTGAGTCGATGATGCCACCCAACCATCTCATCCTCTGTCATCCCCTTCTCCTGGCTTCAATCTTTCCCAGCATCAGGGTCTTTTCTGATGAGTCGGTTCTTTGCATCAGGTGGTCTAAGTATTAGAGCTTCAGGATCAGTCCTTCCAACAATTATTCAGGGTTGATTTCCTTTAGGATTGACTGGGTTGATCTCTTTGCAGTCCAAGGGACTCTCCAGAGTTTTCTCCAACACCACAGTTCAAAAGCATCAGTTCTTTGGCGCTCAGCTGTCTTTACAGTACAACTCTCAACATCCATACATGATTACTGGAAAAATCATAGCTTTGACTATATGAATATTTTAGGCAAAGTAATGTCTCTGCTTTTTAATAAACTATCTTTGAGACTTCCTTCCAAACATACCCATTCTGTTTCAGTCTTACACAGCACTAATAACTCTGATTACATAAATATAGCATCAAGCTTCTTCAGTTGGTAAGCATGTATTTCTTCAGAATTCCTCTAAAGATAGGAAATTTCAGTTTAACTTCATAATTTGAGGGAGTTTCCTTGAACTGGCAAATTTTTTTCATTGAAGTGTGGTTAGTAATTTAAGTACAGTTAATTAGAGTATTATAGAAAAGAAAGTCAATACTTTAGCCATGTAGCTACTTCAATATTTAGTGCTATGGACTGAACTATATCCCAAATTTCATATGCCACAGCATTAAACCCAGCATGACTGCATTTGGAGATAGGGTCTATAAGGAGGTAATTAAGGTTAAATAAGGTAAAGAGTCCACCTTCAATGCAGGAGATCCAGGTTCAATCCCTGGCTGGCAAAGATTCTCTGGAGAAAGGAATGACTACCCACTCCAGTATTCTTGCCTGCAGAATTCCATGGAGAGAGGAGTGTTGCAGGCTACCCTCCATGTGTTCGCAGAGTCAGAAACAATTGAGCAGCTAACACTTTCATTTTTCACTTCAATGTCAATATAACATTATAAATCAACTATAATTTAATATAATGCATAAATTTAAATGATGTCATAAAGTGAGGTCCTGATGTAATAGGACTAGTGTCTTTGTGAGAAGGGCATGGCAAACCACTCCAGTAGTCTTTCCTGGAGAATCCCCATGGACAGAGGAGCCTGGTGGGCTACAGTCCATAACATCACAAAGAATTAGACACAACTGCAGTGACTTAGCACAAGCACGCAGTGTCCTTATAAGAGGCACCAGAGAGCTTGTACTCTCTCTTTCACCCTCCCTCACCCTGCCACATTTGCAGGTTGATGGCTGCATGAAGAGTGTGTTAACCAAAACTAAACTCTTCCAGAGAATGATCTTGGACTTTCCAGCCTTCAGAAGTGTAAGAAAATAAATTTCTGTCATTTAAGCCACCTACTGTTATGGCATCTTGAGTCAAGTAAGATGCTTATTATACTCAAATTTGCATTTGGGAACAATTACATGTTTATGGTTATGAGTGGGGGTATGTTAAAGAGAAAACTAACTCTGCAAAATTCTGCAGATGGATGGGTGGATGGATAGATAAAATTGTTAAAATTAAATATTCTTCCTACAATTACTAGGAGTGAATAACATATGGTATGTCCATGTTCATCATGTCCTGCTATGAAATGTCTCTATTCAAACCATTCTTGAGGAAGACTTCTTGGGTGGTCTGGTAACATATCGGTGAAAGCAAAAAGCAGGTGAAGGTAAAAATTCTCACAGGATGTTTAACCATCCTCCTCAAGTAATTGCATGATCACTTACATCTCAGAGATGTAAGTAAAAAGTAGGATTCTTACATGCAAGTGGACAAAGTAATATGCAAAGTGGACAAAGGAGAATCTTCCAAGCAGAATGAAAATCATGTATTGGTAAGGAGGCATTAATTCTCAAGGAATTAGGACTAGCGCAACAGAAGCTAGGATTGGAAAGGAAGGATGGAGAGCTATGCTAGGGGTTTTATATAAATATGTATATAAGTATGTAACTATGCATATATATGTATATTTCCATGTCATTGATTGTGGAGTTTATGTCAATACAAATGGTAAAACAATTATAAGCATGGAGTTACACGATCAGATGTGTATTTCTACAGATCACTCTAGTTATGGTGTGTGAAGTTGGTTCCAGGATTAGAAATGAATGTGGAGAAAGTATGTATTTGGTCAACGAAGCTGTCCAAGTGTGTATAAAAAGTATTAAATGGAACTAGGGCATACTAAGGAATTTTTAGAAAGAGGACTTAGTGATAAATTGTTAAGAAAATGTGCAAGTCATTTATGGGAGATTCTGAGAAGTATATTTAAACACTTAAGTAAATGGCTGCACATTCACTGAGATTGAAGAGTCTAGGTGAAGAAAAAGTAGGGAGAGTGAGGGTTGATTATTTTGGGGGTGTATTTTTGGACATTTAATGGAAACTGTTACATATGAAGTTAATTATAAATATAAACAACACAAAAGAGTTGTCTGGGCTAGAGATAACTGATTGGGAAGTAATTTCATATACATAGTAATAAAGTCAAAATAGAAAAGAGGACCTAGTTTAACTACTACATGATGGTGAGAGTTTATACGTGAAGGAGCCCATAAGAAAAGGAATGCAGGAAACCAAAATCCATGCATACTGTGACAAAAAAAAGTGACAACAGACATATTTCAAAAGGAATGTGTGCTGGGCTGTGTGAAACACTGCTGCTAAATCAAAAGTTGTGTCTAAAATTGCTGATCAGATTTATTGGATGGAAATCTCTGGTGTGGTCCTTTCAGACATTAACCATAAAATTCAAAAGAGGTTGGAAATGAAAGAGGTTGAGGAAAAGAAACTTCTTCACAAAGTTTTTCTAGGAGAATATGCAGGGAATTAGGACAATACAGGTAAGAGGAGATAAAATTCTCTAACTTTTTGAGACATTTTAGACTTACAGAAGAGTTGCACAGAATATACAGAGGGTCAGCATATATATTTTTAGGTATTTTGTTTTTTTAAAAAAAAATACGTTCTTTATGAGAGACACAGGAAGAGCATTTTTAAAAGCCACTGAAGTTGTCCAAACTTGCTTGTCTATAACACAATTCCTGTAAGATAATGAGTAATAGATAGTATGAGTCTCCTGAAAATACTATCACATTCAAGACACTACTAGAGAAGATAGCTTTCAATGTATAATTATGAGGGAGGAAGGAAAAAATATGAGTTTCTTTGTAGGAATATATGGAAATTTGATGCTATGAATTTAAAGAGTTTGTCTCCTAATGTTTTCTGCTTTTCTGTGTATTGGAAGATGGAATAATCTTGTTACTTTGAAGTAAATGGGAAATGAGGCTCTGAACTGAAGGCATGGAAGGAACAAAAACTTAGATCCCTCTCGGGGGGGTTGTGAGGATGGGTGAGCATAGAGACTCTGGGTTTGCCAAACAATTGGAGGTAGTCAGATCCTTAGCCTGGCCACCCACCTGGATCTCTGATTTTTCTCTCTATAGTCCTATAGCTGGCATAGGCTGGAAAAGGCAGTTTAAAGAATATGGCCAGAGGTGTAACTGGGCTTAGACTTTGAGAGAAAAACAAGCAAAACAATTTCTCAAGCATGAAGAAAAGAGAGTTTGGAATCAAAAGCCAAGGGATTTAAAACAGAGAAACAGAAATGAGACAAAAAGCCCTATGGATGAAAGAGTAGAAATGTGATGGATTGGAAATCCCAGTAAAGAAGAGCAGGCATGGTGGGGCCTTGGACTACAAAAGGTAGAATTATGGTAAGTGATCATAAACTTCCTCTCCAGACTAATTTTTAAACTAATTAAGTGTACAAATACCCAATGAGATTTCTCATTAAATTTTGTTATGTGTATACACCCACAAGGGAAAATAATATATTTACACTGTTGGACATTCTCAGTCAAAATTATGTTAAATAGTTCACGCAAACCTTATTTTACATTGTTTTGCAGTATTTGCTTATGGTCTGCAATACACCTTACAATTTTGTGCACAATTTGGCATTCCGCTAGGTGTACACTCTCGTGTCTTCAGCAAATTAAATGTTTAAGTCACCAAATTGATGACTGTTTCTTTAGCTATTGAGCAGAATTTGGTAACAGGGACTCCATGGACTGTCAGGGAAAATGTTTTAGCAAGGTTGGCTCTGGCTATTTGAACCTATAATTCAATCTTATGCACACTTATTCTGACATTCTGGCTTCTTAAATTGTCAAAAGTAAACATTATACTTTACTTTGTGTATATTATCGATCTTTTGAATTTTAGTTTTCAATTCCATATCATGAATTAAAACAATAAAATGTTATTCTAATAGAAAAGTTGTCTTCTTTATTTCCTTTCAGGCAGCCTATTCTGAGGCTAAAAACAATGGTCAAATTGAATATTATACAATGTAAATTATCATGAAATGTAATATATTAGCACTGATATCTACTAATATTTACAATATCTATCAATGTTTTTTCCATGTTAAACTGAGAACTTCAAACAATGCCCAACGAAAACTGCTCTAAGAGCATAATGCTAGATTTCTTGAAGTGTTTTGTTCCCCATCAGAGGATGAAACAAAGTGAGACCCAAGGAGATATAAAAAATAAGTAATCTGCTTAAGAACAAAAAATGGCCCTATGTTGGAACATAATGTGCCAGAAAAGTAGATTTGAAATGATACAGTATCTAGATGTGCACAGGGGAGGGGGAGATGGGAAATAGATGTGCCATAATGGAAGAGAAAGACTGCACAAAAGCAGTTCAGAAAGTACATTTCTATGCTGTTATCCCATTTTCCTTTTTCTTTCAGAAGCAATACCACTCCCAATTAATTTCCATCCATGCACATATTCACCACGTATTATTTAGAAGAGAAGCTGCTCCAAATTTTAACAGGAGATGAGATTATAAAAGGAGGAAAGTGTAATGATGTAGAAGATTGAAGGGAAAAAAACAACAACCAAGAAATTAGATGAACAGAAATATAAAAGAAACCATATAGTTGTATTTAATATTATATCCAAACAATTTTGTTGCAAAAAACAGAAGCTGGCAAGACAAACAAGTGTGAAATTTCAGCCAGTGTTAAAAAGCGATTCATTTTGTCCTTTCCTCAGGATATATTTAGATAATAGTTCAATTTTGCTGACTTTTCACCAAATCAGCATTCTTAATTATTGTATGTAGGAACCATGTCCAAAATAATTCTCTCACTGAGGGTGGCATTTATTAATACATTTGGAAATGTTCTTCTAGCCCTTGCTATGTGTAAAGACTCGTGCGAGGTACTGAATTCTCCACCAAGAGTAAGATGTGATTTCCACTTTCAAGGTCTTAGGCTATCGAGAAGATTGCCAAAACACACTTGGAATGTGCAAAGTGATAAAATGGCAATGCATTAGTTTCCTGTGCTTCCCATAAATACATCAGAAATTGGTGGCTTACATCTACAGAAATTTATTGTTTCACAGTTAGAGGCCTAATGCCTAAATCAAAATGCTGGCAGGGCTACACTTCCTCTCAAAACTATAGGGGAACATCTATTTTTACTACTTCAGATTCTGATGACTCCAAGTGTTCTGTGGCTTGGGGCTACACTGCTGAAGTATCTCTGGGTCAGACAGTCTCCTCTTATGTTTTTCTCCTTTTCTGATCATCTCAAAATTGTCTCTCTCATAAAGATAAATGTGATTGTATTTAGGGCCCTTCTGGTTAATCCAAAGTAAGTTCTGTCAAGATTCTTAACATAATCACACCTTCTTCCATCAGTTCAGTTCAGTCACTCAGTCATGTCCAACTCTTTACGACCCCATGGACTGCAGAAATCCAGGCTTCCCTGTCCATCACCAACTCCTGGAGCCTGCTCAAACTTATGTTCATCAAGTCCATGATGCCATTCAACCATCTCATCTTCTGTCATCCCCTTCTTCTCCCGCCTTCAATCTTTCCCAGCATCAGGGTCTTTTCCAATGAGTCAGTTCTTCACATCAGGTGGCCAAAGTATTGGAGGACTGAATATTCAGGGCTGATTTCCCTTAAGATGGACAGGTTGGATCTCCTTGCTGTCCAAAGGACTCTCAAGAGTCTTCTCCAACAACACAGTTCAAAAGCATCAACTCTTCGGCACTCAACATTCTTTATAATCCAACTCTCACATCCATACATGACTAATGGAAAAACCATAGCTTTGACTAGATGGACCTTTGTCGGGAAAGGGATGTCTCTGCTTTTTAATAGGCTATCTAGGTTAGTTATAGCTTTTCTTCCAAGGAGCAAGCATCTTTTAATTTCATGGCTGCACTCACCATCTGCAGTGATTTTGGAGCACAAAAAAATAGTCTCTCACTGTTTCCATTGTTTCTATTTGCCATGAAGTGATGAGACTAGATGCCATGATCTTAGTTTTCAGAAAGTTTAGCTTTAAGCCAACTTTTTCACTCTCCTCTTTCCCTTTCATCAAGAGGCTCTTCTTCTTCACTTTGTCATAAGGGTGGTATCATCTACCTATCTGAGGTTATTGATATTTCTTCTGGCAATCTTGATTCCTGCTTGTGCTTCATCCAGCTTGGCATTTTACTTGATGTACTCTGCATAGAAGTTAAATAAGCAGGGTGACAATATACAGCCTTGACTTACTCCTTTCCCAATTTCGAACTAGTCTGTTGTTCCATGTCTGGTTCTAACTGTTGCTTCGTCACCTGTATGTAGATTTCTCAGGAGGCAGGTCAGGTGGTCTGGTATTCCCATCTCTTTAAGAATTTTCCATGGTTTGTTGTGATCCACACAGTCAAAGGCTTGGGCATAGTCAATAAAGCAGAAGTAGATGTTTTTCTGGAACTCTCACTTTTTTGATGATCTAACAGATGTTGGCAATTTGATCTTTAGTTCCTCTGCCTTTTCTAAAATCAGCTTGAACATCTGAATGTTCATGGTTTCATGTACTGTTGAGGCCTGGCTTGGAGAATTCTGAGCATTACCTTGCCAGCATGTAAGAAAAGTGAAATTGTGCAGTAGTTTGAATAATTTTGGCATTGCCTTTCTTTGGCATTAGAATGAAAACTGACCTTTTCCAGTCCTGTGACCACTGCTGAGTTTTCCAAATTTGTTGGCATATTGAGTCCAGCACTTTCACAGCATCATCTTTTAGGATTTGAAATAGCTCAACTAGAGTTCCATTACCTCCACTAGTTTTGTTCGTATTGATGCTTCCTAAGGCCCAGTTGACTTAGCATTCCAGGATGTCTGATTCTAGGTGAGCGATCACCCTCTCAAGGTTATTTGGGTCATGAAGATCTTTTTTGTATAGTTCTTCTATGTATTCTTGCCACCTCTTCTTAATATCTTCTGCTTATGTTATATACTATTTCTTTCCTTGATTGTGCCCATCTTTGCATGAAATGCTCCCATGGTATCTCTAATTTTCTTAATGAGATCTCTAGTCTTTCCCATTCTATCATTTTCTTCTGTTTATTTACATTGGTCACTTAAGAATACTTTGTCTCTCCTTGCTTTTCTCTTGAACTCTGCATTCAAATGGGTATATCTTTGCTTTTCTCCTTTGCCTTTAGCTTCTCTTATTTGCTCAGCTATTTGTAAGGCCTCCTCAGACAACCATTTTGCCTTTTTGCATTTCTTATTCTGGATGATGGTCTTGATCACTGCCTCATGTACAATGTCACAAATCTTCATCCATAGTTCTTCAGGCACTCTATCAGATCTAATCCCTTGAATCTATTTGTCACTTCCACTGTATCATAATAAGTGATTTGATTTAGGTCATACCTGAATGGTCCAGTGGTTTTCCCTACTTTGTTCAACTGAAGTCTGAATTTTTCAATAAGGAGTTCATGATCAGAGCCACAGTCAGCTCTGGGTCTTGTTTTTGCTGACTGTATAGAGCTTCTCCATCTTTGGCTACAAAGAATATAATCAGTCTGATTTTGGTATTGACCATCTGGTGATGTCCATGTGTAGAGCCGTCTCTTGTGTTGTTGGAAGAGGGTATTTGCTATGCCCAGTGCATTCTCTTGGCAAAAATCTGTTAGCCTTTTTCCTGTTTCATTTTGTACTCCAAGACCAATCTTGCCTGTTACTCCAAGTATCTCTTGACTTCCTACTTTTGCATTCCAGTCTCCTATGATGAAAAGGGCATCTTTTTTGGCTGTTAGTTCCAGAAATCTTTTAGATCTTCATAGAACTGTTCAACTTCAGCTCCTTCAGCATTATTGGTTTGTGCATAGACTTGGATTACTGTGATATTGAATGGTTTGCCTTGGAAACGAACAGAGATCATTCTGTCATTTTTGAGACTGCACCCAAGTACTGCATTTCAGACTCTCTTGTTGACTATGAGGGCTATTCCATTTCTTCTAAGGGATTCTTGCCCACAGTAGTAGATGTAGCGGTCATCTGAATTAAATTTACCCATTCATTCCATTCCATTTTAGTTCACTGATACCTAAAATGTCAACGGTCACTCTTACCATCTCCTGTTTGACCACTTCCAATTCACCATGATTCATGGACCTAACATTCCAGGTTCCTAGGCAGTACTGTTCTTTACAGCATGGGACTTTACTTCCTTCACCAGTTACATCCACAACTGGGCTTTTTTTTTTTTTTTTTTTCCCCGCTTTTGCTCTGTCTCTTCATTCTTTCTGGAGTTATTTCCCCACTCTTCTCCAGTAGCATATTGGTCACCTACCTACCTGGGGAGTTCATCTTTCAGTGTCATACCTTTTTGACTTTTCATACTCTTCATGGGGTTCTCAAGACAAGAATACTGAAATGGTTTGTCATTGCCTTCTCCATTGCCTTCTTTTTTTTCCATACTAGGTAATAATTCAGACATTTTGATTATTAGGGCATGGACCTAACTTTGGGGTGTCATGATTCAATTCATTATGGTCAATAAAATACCAAAATCTACAAGAATAGAGAAAGAAGTCAGGGAACCCTGTGCTTTTAAGGGAAGTATTTTGAACCTGACAAAGAGAAAGTTTTATTTTTAAAGACAAAAAACAATCCATGCTGAGTAATTACTTCTGTGTTTATCATGATCCTATACATGAATACATATTATGTCACTTAAACATCATGAAACCTTAATCAGCAAATGATTTCCTGAGTGATTTGTAGTGGAGTTCAAGAATTTCAGGGACATTATATGACTGTTCTAATTTCTCCAGTTATAATGCTCCTAAGTTCTAAAGCCAGGACTCCTACCCATATTTTTCTGAGCCAAAACTCATGAGCTTTTAAGAATAAAGAATGCAATAATAATAATATTAGTATTAGTGTTAACTAGAAGAATATATTAATATTTTCTTTTATCTTTAGAGTATGATGTGCTTACTCTGAGTTTGTTTTCTTTTTATTATCTCAGAGTAAGGACAGCACTCTGAATTACTTTACCAGCTACCCAGTCATTGTTAGAACTGCTACTACCCTGAACTGGTGAGCCAGTAAAAGCAGCCTTTAAAAGCAAGAATCTTTCAGCCATGTGCCCATGGGGCTTGCTGCCAAAGCAACCCTGATGCATCTCATACAGGCAAAGAAAATGGAACCTCTGAGCCAGAGGTAACATCAGCAGAGCTGATGAAATTAGAAGCTGTGCTTACAGACTTCAGTAGCATCATCATCTCTTCCAATTTATTGATATATTTTTACTGAGGATAAGGAAAGACTTTTTGAGGCAGGCTTACCATTGATCAGTTCCAGAATGCTTGGAGGTGAGGGAAGCTTAGCTTATACATGAAGCGCAAAGAATCTACATTTTATTAGGCTGAGCAGCACATAGGCTGTTTTGCCTTAAAGCATAAATGAAGATCAAAGTGGAAAAGAGATTTAGTGGCACAATTTGATAGATCACTGTTTTTAAAAAAAGAAATCATATAATGAACTAATAATAGAAGACAAGAAACTTTGAAAACACTAAGGGAACTGGGCTGTTTATCTCCAGTTATAACACCGTTTGATGAAATTATTTTGAAGTTTCAGTAAGCTACAGGCTTTGAGAGATCAAGCTACAAATCTGATAGATTGACCCTTCCTAATTTGTAGTTGTGTTTTCTTGTTCTTCACTTTTTGATGGCATGAGTAATTCTAAGCCACCAGTTGATGACAAGACAAAGAGCAAATGATTGTATTAGTGTGGATCTTGATCTACATTTTGTACTCATTAAAAAGAGAAAGAGTTTAATTTATGGATCAAGAGTTATCAAAGATGGTCATTCTTTTCATGGCTTTGTTTAATCTCATTATGTAATCTTAGTGTCTGGAAAATGTGTCTGTTAGTTGCTTAGTCGTGTCTGACTCTTGGCAACCCCACGGACTTGTAGTCTGCCAGCCTCCTCGTTTCTTGGAATTCTCCAGACAAGAATACTTCAGTGGGTTGCCATTTCTAGTTTCTTAATAAACAAATATATGGTGACTCTAGATACATTGCATTTATAAGACCTTCAACGTTAAACCTACAGACTCAGGATCTTCTGTATATTCCTGGCCTCTCCTCTCCTCCAAATTTCAGCCTAAGCAGAGGCACAGCCTGTCAAAGGGAATTTATTTTCTTTTGGTCACCCCTGCTCACAGCTGATCCTCATTAGGGAAAACAAACCTCACTTTAAATAGAACTATTGAGGGCTAAGGTAGAGGTCAATGTAAATTAGTTCACAAAGTGAGACTTCAATAGTTACCTAGTTGAGAGGCAGGAAGCCATATAAATAGACACATCAATTTGAAAGAAAAGGCCTAAGGCCTGTTTTGTTCAAAGCTAAGCCTTTAAGTGAGTCTCTCTCCTGTCTCTCAGCTTTCTTTTCTGTCTTTCACAGATGTTTACCTGCCTATGAATAAGCACTGAGCATCCTTTTTGAAGTTTGTTTCCATGCAACATCTGTGAGAATTTTGGCTTTAGGTCTTACTTCAAAGCTTCTGTACCTAATGATAGCCCCCGACAGATGATTCAACAGTAAAGCACACCCTCCCAGGAAGGCATTTCCATCTGACACAATTTTTGATGTTTAATAGCAGCATAAACTTTCAAAAGGCAAACAAGATATGCTGGTTGCATGTTAGGAGAGAAATCAACTTTTCTGTGCCAAAGAAATGAAACCAAAGCCGTAAAATGAGTTTCTAATACTATCATTTTGGCAAAACTCAACTTGAATTTTTCTTAGCTCTGAAGAATAACAGAGCCTCTATTTAGTAAATGTCTTGATATTGGAAAGAAAAGCAAAGCCAATGCCTTGAACAAGCTCTGAAATTATTAAGTGCTATGTGTTCTCATTGCACAGTGACTTTTACTAATAATCGTATATACTCTACCATATTTAAACTTTACAATATGGCAGGAGTTAAGTACTAGATTTACCTAATTTTACAGATGAGGAAGCTGATATTTTAAAAAATCATGTGAATTTCCCAAGATGGCATACTTAATAGTGGGTGAAATCAAAATTTAAACTCACTAGATTTACCCAAGTACATGGAATCATTACTTGAAGACTATTCCTGGAATAATGAATATTTAAACTTATCTATGTATAGCCACTTTAATATTTTTAAGAAATATAGAAGACAATAAGTTCAGTTCAGTCACTCACTCATGTCCGACTCTTTGCAACCCCATGAACCGCAGCATGCCTGGTCTCCCTGTCCATCACCAACTCCCGGAGTTCACCCAAACCCATGTCCATTGTGTCTGTGATGACATCCAACCATCTCATCCTCTGTCGTCCCCTTCTCCTCCTGCCCTCAATCTTTCCCAGCATCAGGGTGTTTCCCAATGAGTCAGCTCTTTGCATCAGGTGGGCAAAGTATTGGAGTTTCAGCTTCAGCATCAGTCCTTCCAATGAACACCCAGGACTGATCTCCTTTAGGATCGACTGGTTGGATCTCCTTGCACTCCAAGGGACTCTCAAGAGTCTTCTCCAACACCACAGTTTAGCTTTGAGCAAAACTGGCTACTCGTCCTTTCTTTCAAATTCACGTTTCAGTACAACTTCTCGCCTCTCTACTAAGTTACTACTGCTCTTCTTTTATTAGGATACATTTTGATATTGCCTGGCCATTTGCATATTCATGAAAGAGAAGGGAAAAGAGAAAAAGTTCTACAAATATAATTTTAAAAAATGAACAGCAGAGTACCAAAGTTGATTTTCAACTACTGAATACATTTTACATATAGAAGCCAATGACCAGTGTTTCAGCCCCTGAAAGTTCATTCTTTTTTTCAGATACTTCTATAAAATTCTAGAATAGTTTGTGTAGTCATGCAAGTCACAAACTCTATTAGGAAGAAGGAAGTCAAATGGAGGTTTGCATATATACATCTACTGTCCTCTTCATACATGGATGGCATAGTTTGTCAGAAAGTGTTTTCTGTACTGAGGCCTAGAGTCATTTCTCTCTGGTGACAGCACTGGGAAAAAAGCAAAGGGGCAATCAACCAGGGAGATCCATGCCACCTCTCCACTGACAATGTAGTCCTGTTCACAGACTCTGCAGAGAAAGATAAATTGATTGCTTGGAAAAAATGGGCAGTGAAAGTCAAATAAATTGTTGAAAATGTGCTAGGGTTTATCCTCCAAGAATGGAAAAGACTTGTCTACAGATGTTTTTGCCTGTAAATTTCAAAAGTACTTGTACTTAAAATTGCAAACACTTTAAAGAGGGCTTTATTTATAGATGTTTCTTTCAAAAATTCTGGATTAGAATAACCTGGTGTGATGCTGGGGAAAAGAGTAGCTATCAGATTGTGGGGAACTATAGAATTGAAAATTTAAATCTGATATACAAATTCAAAGACATGAAGATATTTCAAAGACATTAAGATAGTGATGGAAAGTATAATTTCCACAGGAAAAAAGATGTTAATATAGATGACAGAATATAAGGGACCAATTTATTTTATTTGCACATTGAGAAAAAAATATGAGTAATCAATAAGAAAATAAAAATTTTGTGTAAGCTACAAGATGTTTTCTCTATCAAAATATCATTTTTCTCAAACTGCATTCCATTAAGGAAGCTTCTGCTAATGTGTTATGTGTTTACTGGATATAGGATGAAACACAGGAAAAAAATATCCATTATCTAAATTAATCATTTATTTTCTACCCAAATACATTTGAAGTAAAATTTTGGAGATTACAGTGAATGTCAAATTTGCTCTGCTACTCTATCTTAGCAAGTAATATCTGTGCAAAAAGTTGCTCTATGGAAGATTAGATGTTTTGATCTCATACTATTTTAGCAGTTCTTCAGGAAACACTTTTCTTATATTCCATGAATGCTTAAATATCATAGACATACATAACAAATCAATTCAACTATGAAGATTTATATGCTAAATCTGAATATTTATTTTATGTAATATATTTTGATGGTATTCCCTGTAATTTTTTAATTACAATTTTTCCAGCACATAATTTGCTTGATTTTGTGGGTTTATTTTTAGGTTTGAAAAATGTAAAGTTTAAGTAATAAAATGTTCCAAATTTGAACTGTAACACTTTAAATTTTCTACTTGCTAATACATATCAAACATTGTTTTTAGCCATAATACTATAAAATCATAAGATAAAACTTCACTTTTCAGATGGCTTAAGTCCTAATCAGGGAGAGAGTATAGATATTAAATCTATTACATTATCATAAACAATATAAAACTATATTAAATACTATTAGAAGTGATTAATCATAATTATTTAATTAAATGATATAATGAATGATGCATACTATATTATACATAATTCATAATATATGACAACTTATAAATATATGATTATGTATGTTTATCTATAATCTATATGAATATATTATGAATTTAATGAATTTTTTAAATGAAAATTAACTTTAATATTATAAAAGATGATTGAAAATTATTTATTAGCAACTGATAACAGGACTATGACTGCAGCAATTTCTTTAAATCTCCTAAAATCTTTTTATGAAAAGACAGATCAAAAGAGATGAAATAATTCACAGATGACACATTCACTGAACCTATGTGGTCAGAAACCCTCTAAGACCCTCTGAGGGGGGATGTGTGGCCAAACCATTCCAGGGCATCAGATCCATGCTGGGTCAGCTGCAGCCCAGTGATAGCAGAGAAGAGAAAGGTGAACACCGAAGGACCATACAGCTCATGGAACCCAGGAGTAACAGACAAAAACTTCATTTCAAAAGTATCTAGAACAGTCTGCAATACTATAAAAAGAACTGGTAGGCTCCAGGTTTCAGATATATTAAAATAAATAAATAAAGAGCCAAGGAAGCACCCTGGGGCAAAAAGATCAAACCATAACAGCCTAAATCCTTAGGCATTATTTGAATGTACCACAAATAGGCTTTTTCAGAAAGACAAAGACCTACCCTGAAGGAAAGCTGTTGGGGACATAATCCACGCTAAGAAGTCAGGAGCACTAGGAATTCCAAAGAAAGATTGCTTAGATGCCAGGGGTAAATGGATCCAGAGTAAACAGACTTCAGAAGGCAGTATTCCAAAATACCATGGTATTATAAGTGAATCGTTACTTTAGAAAGCATGCAGGACAACAGTGTTACAGTCACACTAATGCAGAGATCGCATCACTGACTCGATGGACATGAGTTTGAATAAGCTCTGGGAGTTGGTGATGGACAGGGAAGCCTGGGCTGCTACAGTCCATGGGGTTGCAAAGAGTTGGACATGACTGAGTGACTGTGACTGAACTGAACTGAACATAGAGATGTGAAGCCATGGCCACACAAAGAGGACATGCTTTGAATACTAGACAGTAACAACAGGAAAGAACTTCCTTGAGCACGAAGCTCATCATGACTCCTACGAATGAAGTTCCTACTACAAAACTTACTATATCATTCAGGGTTCCCCAGAGAACAGAACAAATAGGAGACGGACCTCTCCCTCTAAAGAGATTTATTATAAGAAAGAGCTCATACGAATGTTGTGAAGTTTCAGGATCTGCAGTCAGCAAGATGGAGACCAGGAACAGCTGATGCTATCTTCCAGTCTGAGTTCAAAGGCCTGGAGCACCAGGAGAGCTAGTAGTGTAAATTCTGGTAGAAAGCCTACAGGACTGAGAGCTAAGAACTCAGTTTCATGTTCCACTTTGAATCTGAAGGAAGGGAAAGAACAATGCCCCAGCTAACAGGCAGTTAGACTGGAAGTGTTCCCTTTAACTCAGCACTTTTTTGTTCTTTTCAGGTCTTCCATTGATTGGATTTGATCTACTTACCTTCAGTTCAGTTCATTCACCCAGTCTTGTCCAATCCTTTGCGACCCAGTGGACTGCAGCACACCAGGCTTCCCTGTCCAATATCCTGGAGCTTGCTCAAACTCATGTCCATTGAGTTGGTGAGGCCATCCAACCATCTCATCCTCTGTTGTCCACTTCTCCTCCTGCCCTCACTCTTTCCCAGCATCAGGGTCTTTTCAAATGAGTCAGCTCTTCTCATCAGATGGCCAAAGTATTGGGGTTTCAGCTTCACCATCAGTCCTTCCAATGAACACCTATGACTGATCTCCTTTAGGATGGACTGGTTGGATCTCCTAGCAGTCTAAGGGACTCTCAAGAGTCTTCTCTAACACCACAGTTCAAAAGCATCAATTCTTCAGTGTTCAGCTTTCTGTATAGTCCAACTCTCACATCCATACATAAGTACTGGAAAAACCATAGCTTTGACTAGACAGACCTTTGTTGGCAAAGTAACATCTCTGCATTTTAATATGCTGTCTAAGTCAGTCATAGCTTTTCTTCTAAAGAGTAAGTATCTTTTAATTTCATGGTTGCAGTCACCATCTGCAGTGATATTGGAGCTCCCCAAAATGAAGTCTCTCACTGTTTTCATCATTTCCCCATCTATCAGCCAAGAAGTGATGGGGCCAGATGTCATGATCTTAGTTTTCTGAATGTTGAGCTTTAAGCCAACTTTTTCACTTTCCTCTTTCACTTTCATCAAGAGGCTCTTTAGTTCTTCTTCGCTTTCTGCCATAAAAAAGGTGGTGTGGTGTCATCTGCGTATCTGAGATTATTGATATTTCTCCCAGCAATCTTGATTCCAGCTTGTGCTTCATCCAGCCTCCCATTTTGCATAATATACTCTGTATATAAGTTAAATAAGCAGGGTGACAATATATAGCCTTTACTACTCCTTTCTCAATTTAGAATCTACCTTAGTGAGGGCAATCTTCTTTATTAAATCTTCTGATTCAAATGTTAATCTCCTCTAGAAACAGCCTTGGGCTTCCGAGGTGGCTCAGTGGTAAAGAATCTGCCTTCCTATGCAAGACAGGCAGGTCCGGAAGATCCCCTGGAGTTAGAAATGGCAACCCACTCTAGTATTCTTGCCTGAAAAATTCGATGGACAGAGGAGCCTGGGGGACTCCAGTCCATGAGGTCACAAAGAGTTGGACATGACAGAGTGTACACACACAGAAACAGCCTCACACACCCAGGGTAATTTTTAACCAAATGTTTGGTCACCTTGTGGCATAAAATTAACCATTACACCTCCCATGAAACTCATTTCTTTGAAATGTAGAACAGGAACACTTTTGAAACCCTGGCAGAAAATTATAAAAATAATCAATTACAGTAACAAGACCACAGATACTCTAAGGATGGAAGATATTCAAAGTAGTTAACTTGCTGACAAGTAGACGGTAAATCTCAAGAAATTATGTAATTTTGGAGCTTAGTTTTAGTCTTTTTTTTTTTTTTTTTTTAAACAAGTTGGACATTTGGCATTAGCAGTAGCTAGATTAGCCTTAGTAAGAATTCATGCTGTGTCCTCAATCTCTGCCATCATGACCACTTCATCCTCTAAATAAGAGTCTTACAAAATCCTTTTTGGTGCTAACTATTTGAATGGAATAACATTCTATCCTCAAAGCAATGGATTCATGTATTACTCTCTGCAATGTTTAGATAGTATGAGATGCCATTGGACTACATTATAGCAGAGGAAAGGGAGTTACAGCTCAAGGGCAAAATTTACAAATGTTTATCACACATTGGAAGTGAACAATAACTCTCCCTGATTCTCTTTTCTTACTGAAATAGAAAAAAATGCACATGCCCAAACAGCGTCTACACACCTGTCAGAGAGATCAGATACCCTATGTCAACAGTGTGAGAAACCGAGTAATCCCTATCTCCCAATAGAGTAAATGGTCCTCATTTTCTTTGGGGAAAAACTCAGCGAATCACTGTTGTGTAAGCATGCTATGGTGCTGCCGTTGTTCCACTTGAAACTAATGTTAAGTGAGTTTTGGTTTTTGAACAATGGTCTCTGGTCTGAGACACATACAAGGAATCATGACATTTTTATTAGGTTGGTTATCATCAGATGCCAAGTCACCAAACCTTGGTTTCTTCTGCTAGTTCAAGCTGAGTAGTGCATTTGTCAGCTATCAATCTATTTTGCCCCTCTGGAGGTCATACTCTATTAACCGTCTTGTAGTTTCTTGTGTATTTGGTTCCTAGGGTTTCTACTGTAACTTTGCTAGTTATCACAATATCTGTGGTTAAGTACCACCTGGTTACTGACAATTAACACTGCCACCTAGTCTCCACTGTTCAAAGTCCATTCATGGACATCATTTTCAGCTATATAAACCCTTTAAAAAGCATTTTCTATCTCCAATGCTAAACTGAAAAGTGGAGCCACTATAGAACTTCTTAATGCTTCTTTCTCACCAGGCATTCATGTGGCCATGAAAAATTGTGTGTCCATTGCCAACAAAGGTTCATCTAGTCAAAACTATGGTTTTTCCAGTAGTGATGTATGGATGTGAGAGTTGGACTATAAAGAAAGCTGAGTGCCAAAGAATTGATGCTTTTGAACTGTGGTGTTGGAGAAGACTCTTGAGAGTCCCTTGGACTGCAAGGAGATCCAACCAGTCCATCCTAAAGAAAATCACTCCTGAATAGTCATTGGAAGGACTGATGGTGAAGCTGAAACTCCAATACTTTGGTCACCTGATGGGAAGAACTCACTCATTGGAAAAGACCCTGATGCTGGGAAAGATTGAAGGTGGGAGGAGAAGGGGATGACAGAGGATGAGATGGTAGGATGGCATCACCAACTCAATGGACATGAGTTTGAGTAAACTCCGGGAGTTGGTGATGGACAGGGAAGCCTGGCGTGCTGCAGTCCATGGGGTCACAAAGAGTCAGATACGACTGAGCGACTGAACTGAGTGACTGAACTGGGCCTTTCCAAGGAACATAACAATCATGCTCATTTTCTGACTGTACATATTACACCCATTTGAGCATGTCTACTTCTCTAAAACTTTTTAATCTCTTTATCCATCATCTGACATGGCAGTTCACACATTTCAATTTTGCTCAGCTTGGCCACTGTGTGCACCATGCCGCTGGGAGCCACTTTATTAATTTGTAAAATATCCTGAGCTTCTTTCCAGAAGGCTAAATCCTTTATCTCCCAAGAATATTCTCAAGTAAATAAACTCTTTCCTTTCAATTCTATGTTCCAGTTCCTTTAATGAAGAAACTTCTAACCTAGTGTCATGCGTACTTTCCAGATGTCTACTGATACATATCAGGTAGATTTGCAGCATCTTAAAACTTCAGTACTTTCATTGCTTAAAAAGCCCAGTGCATCCTCTGTTGGTTGGTATTGTGTCTTAAAACCTGGGTATAAGCCATGTGGCCAGGAAGAAGACAGAAGCATATCTTGAGTGCCTTTTAGGATTATTTGAGATGATTGTGCTTAATAGAGATGAATGGAATATTTCTGCAGGCTTAGATGGTTCAGAAGAGTCAGAGGAATCAAAGTCTTCAGGAGAAATCATCCATATGTCCAGATCCTGTGTGTTAGGGATCCAGATTTTCCCAATGGGGCACTGCTCTTGGCACAACTGATCTGCTGAGTTTAACCTCCTTTGAAGTTAGTCATGCAGACTGATAAATCTCAGGCCTCATGCTAGGCTTTCTCTGCATTCCTGCTACAAGACATGAGGGCTTCTTTACTTCTACCAAGGAGTCCCTTTGGTTTTCACATCTCATTTTTAACTCCTTCTTATTTTTGTCATCATCTATTATTATTCTGTAGAGAAATTATAGCCCATGAGAGTGTTCCAGATAGGGGGGCTGGAATTATAGAAATTGAGGAAGGGCCTAATGGTTTCCTTGCTTCTGGATGAATTCATGTCTACATTCATAATAGTGTACTCCTACTTGGAATCCCATCATTTTACTCCCTTTCCCAAATCTCTTTAGGATAAGCCACAGACATGATATATTAAGACTGTACTATCTGTCCTCTACCTAAATATTAAACTCATTTAATATGTGCTCCAGACAGTAAAGAATCCACCTGTAATTCAGAAGACCTGGGTTTGATCCCTTAGTTGGGAAGATCCCCTGGAGGAGGGCATGGAAACCCACTCCAGTATTCTTGCCTGGAGAATGCCCATGGACAGAGGAACTTGGTGGGCTACAGTCCATGGGGTCGCAAAGAGCTGGACATGACTGACAACTAAGCACAGTAAGCCAATCTACTTTACCTCCTGAGTAGTATAGATGAAAATCCTAGATAGAATATTTTATCAGGAAAAAAAAAATTACTAAAAAAAAAAGCAAAAAAATAAGATAAAACCTTTCCCAAATATCTGCACACAAATTTAACAATAAACGTTTAATACTGAAAAAATCTAGTCAGTGTATATACCCCCATGATGTATTATAATTTATTTAAAAACTGTTTTATTGAAATCAGAATCCCAACAGGACTCAGAATACTGGTAGGTTGGTTGATCATTCTCTTGTCTTTAAATCTACATGTTTCCTCTCTCTTTTTTTCCCCATGAAGTTTATTCTTTCCTCTGTGTGGTTATTTGCCTTCTGTATTTTTCTGTGTGTATTTCTACAGGCTTTATTTTTAACGTATTTCTTTGACTTTTATGAGTTTTTAAAACACACAGATTTAACAAGATTTTTGATTCAGATTTGATTGGTGAGATTTCTTCATAGCTGATGTGTTGTCCTTTTTATTACTTCACATCAGGCATTACATATCTGGCTATTTCAAGTTTTATGTTCTTAAAATTAATCACTAGGTTTATTTACATAAAATCTCTTTAGAAATGCTATAATTCTTAAATACTAATACTTCTGGATATAGAGTTTTCTCTATGGCTTTGAATGCCCACAGCATACTTGAAAATAATTATTATAATGCCATGTGAGTAAAGAAATAAAGCAATTAACAGGGATTAATGTACAGGAACACTTACTATAGAATGTTTGGAGATAGAAAAAATTAGAAATACATTTAATATTAAGTAATAAAGACAGATAAATGAATGTGATACTTGCATCACATGGAATGTTTTGTAACATGCTTTCAAAAAATTTTAACATGGAAAATGTTCTTAATGTATACTACATTAAAAAGTAGTAATGACATACTTTTCCCTAAAAAAAATACAAAAGCTTATCAGATGCAATTTTAAGAGCAAAGAACTAATATGTAATTTTAATTTCCTGGTTTTTCTGATACTCTGTAGATACACTAAATTTTAATTTTGGATAATGGATAATAAGCACCCAGTAATGTTGTTGTTCAGTCACCCAGTTGTGTCTGACTCTTTGAGACCCCATGGATGGCAGCACGCCAGGCCTCTCTATTCCTTACCATCTCTCAGAGTTTGCCCAAGTTCATGTTCATTGCATCAGTGATGCCATCTAGCCATCTCATCCTCTACACCCTCTTCTCCTTCTGCCCTCAATCATTCCCAGCATTAGCAATTTTTCCGAGTCATCTGTTTGCATCAGATGACCAAAATACTGGAGCTTCAGCTTCAGCATCAGTCCTATCAGTGAATATTCAGGGTTGATCTCCCTTAAGATTGACTGGTTTGATCTCCTTGCTGTCCAAGGGACTCTCAAGAGTCTTCCCCAGCACAACTGTTCAAGGGCATCAATTCTTTGGTATTCTGCCTTCTTTATGGTCTGATATTAATAAATATAAAACTGATTTGAAATTATATATGGCTGAATAAAGTTGTTTCTTTTGCCCTTAGCAATTTGGTGCCAATAACAAAATAAAAGTTAATGAAAAATAATAAGTACATGTTTAATAAAAATAGAAAATATGTTTTACCTCTCAAAAGATTTTGTTAGCATAAGGAGATATGATCAGATTGAGGAAGTACTGTGAGATCACAAGATTAACAATACAGATCTCAACAATGCAAAACAAAGTTCTAAAAATTGGTGACTACCATGATTCCTGAATTAAAGTCTGGAAAAGGGGCAAGTTTCTCCAGGAGAGTTAATGAGTGTCAAGGAAACATATATTAAATGAAATTGTATGGATAAGGTTGTCCCCTATAGAACTGCTTACATAGCAACAAGTGAGGATAGCTCAATATCCCCATAAGGATGGTGAATTATAAAGTATCTAGAATATATACTGCTACGAAGGTACTTTGAAAAACTTATACATCTATAAAAAGAAAAATGTCTCTAAATCTTATCAAATAGAAAGCAGGATTCAAAATCATACATAGTATAATGTTTATATTTATACCAATTTGAATAGTTTACATTTAACAAATATCATGAATTAAATGTACAGACAAAACATTCATATTATTTTTATTTAAAATTGTGTTTTGTGAACATTGGTTAGTTTGAACATTTGATTGTATTTATTAGATTTTTTACATTTGCTTTTCTGAATTACTTCTTCCTAACATTTGTTCAATATAATGTTTATCCCTTTTTTTTTTTCTGAAAATGGTTGTCCCTATATTGATTATTTTTCATTACATACATTATTTCTCTATTTTGAGATTTGTTTAATTTTTTGGAGCTTTTGGTATTTAAGAAAATCTATCACGATGGCTACTTTTATTGTGCAGCTGAGAGTTTCAATTATCTCCTATGTTATTTCAGTAATTTTATGTTCTATATATTTCTGCTCTTATTCCATTTGGATTTTGATTTGTATTTTAAGATCTATATAAGGAGACCAACCATCTGCTAACAAAAATGTAATATGTATTTTGCATTATCATATGATATTTGTGTCCTACAGAAATCACAGAATACAGCTCGCTACTGTAGCTGATGGGAAGAGTGGGGTAAGAGTGTATCCATAAAGGGAATAACTTATCGAGGGAAGAGCAGGTCCTTAGAGAGAAAACAGAAACTTAACAGAAAATGTTAATTTGCTGGGCAAGAGAAAATATATTTTGACTTTATTCATCTACTATGCTACAGAATGCCAACCACTTGAGAGTATTCACTTTTGATAGCAGAGGATGGGTGTATTAAATAATTTTGATACCCACTAGCCACAGACATCACTTTGCTGACAAAGGTCTATATATTCAAGGTTATAGTTTTTCCAGTAGTCATGTACAGATGTGATACTTGGACCATAAAGAAGACTGAGCACTGAAGAATTGCTAAAGAAGACTGTTGAGAGTCTCTTGGACAGCAAGATCAAGCCAGTCAATCCTAAAGGAAATCAACCCTCAATATGCATTGGAAGGACTGATGCTGAATGAAGCTCCAATAATTTGACCAACTGATGTAAAAAGCCGACTAACTGGAAAAGACCCTGATGCTGGGAAAGATTGAGGGCAGGAGAAGGCGGCGGTGACAGAGGATAAGATGGTTGGATGGCACCATCGACTCAATGAACATGAGTTAGAGCAAACTCCAGGAGACAGTGAAGGACAGGGAAGCCTGGCGGGCTACAGTCCATGGGGTTGCAAAGAGTTTTCAGACACAACTAAGAGAATGGACAACAGGAAGATCCCCTGGAGTAGGAAATATTCTTGCCTGGAAAATTCCATGGACAGAGAAGGCTGGTGGGCTACAGCCCATAGGGTCACAAAGAGTCAGACAAGATTGAGCACACACAATTGTGGCATTATGCTTTTATCAGATCAAATGTTCAGTAATTATCAGCTTCATCTTGACTTTATCTTCAGAAATGTTGAAAGGAATCTGAAACTAGTAACTGATAAATCATTATATCACTTTCTGGATTAAAAAAAAAAAGAATCTTATAGTTTATAAAAGTAACCAGTGTGGTGTTAGCTAATTTTGCCTTGTACTTTTATAGCCTTATAATTTAAATTTATTTTTTAAATCAAAGCTTATCAACTAGCCCTTCCTTTTACACTAACAAGGCATCTTTTCCATTCAATATTTTATCACTTTTGATTTTTTCATGAAGTTACAATTTTCTGTAGATTGGATTTTATGTTCTACTTTTCTCTCTTCACACCTCGTTTCTATTATTTTCCTCTGAATTCTGAGAAATGCTGAGTATGTATTTAATTGTGTTGATTTTCTAAGGAATCTAACTTGCTGCTTACTGCTATGACAATGATTTTAAATTTGATAATTCTATTTTTAATCAGGAATAATAATTTTTCTAATCTATAGAATAATTTTGTGAATTAAGAGGTAACGATAGCTTTGAATCACATCGAAAACAGAAGTGCTGGCTAGACCCTGGGTTCCCGGGTCTAGGTATATCCCAACCACATCTGGGACTGCCCATGTCTAGACGTGCTCAGAAGTGCTCAGCCCACACGTGGTAGGTCCCTATTCACGTTGTCATGTTCCCCAGTGTGGGAGTCAGCATGCTGAAATCCTTTCTGTTTGTACCAGGAAAAACACAAGAACCCAAGATCTTTGCCTACCTACATATCTGCATCAGGCCCAAGTCCTTTCCCTAGGGAGATGGTCACCATTCTTTACTCCATAACCCTCCTTTGAAGCCCTTCTGACAAGCAATGAAGATGACTAAAGAAAACCTGGACCATTGTTCTACATTATGGGCCAGAGATCAGGTTTCAACTATGCCTGCACATGGACCAGTGAAATGTATGGGACCTTAAGCTCATGTTCTTTATTTGCATCAGATAATGGCTGGTAGACTGATTTTCCCATCCCTTTGCTTGTAAGCAGGAGATAAATAAGTATAAAACTAAAAGGAAAGAGAAAAGGTAGTAATAGGAAGACCATGCCTCACACCCTCCTTCTGGTTTGCTTGTTGCCCTAGTTGTCACACTTCCCAGTACACAGAAGGAGTCAAGACCTAAGTTCACAAGAAATACTTGACATCCTTGAAATATTGATAAAATTCTTGGAAGGAAAGGCTTTCATTGATATCAGCACAATTAAACCAGTGTCCAAACTATTTTAATATGTAGACCTGGGGTAAAGAAAACTACATTTTGCCCTAAAAAGTGTGGTAGGGTGAAATGAGAAATGGGTGACTTCTAATATGTAGCATGAAATCAGAAGACAAATGCTTTCTGGAGGAAAGCTATGACAAACCTAGACAGTGCTTTGAACAGCAGAGACATTACTTTGCCAACAAAGGTCTGTCTAGCCAAGGCTATGGTCTTCCCAGTGATCATGTATGGTTGTGAGAGCTGGACTGTAAAGAAGGTGGAATGCCAAATAATCGATGCCTTCGAACTGTGGTGCTGGAGAAGACTCCCGAGAGTCCCTTGCAGCAAGGAAATCAAAGCAGTCAATCTTAAAGAAAATTAACCCTGAATACTCTTTGGAAGGGTGGATGCTGAAGCTCCAATATTTTGGTCACCTGATGCGAGCAGATGACTCATTGGAAAAGTCCCTGATTCTGGGAAAGATTGAGGGCAGAAGGAGAAGAGGGTGTCAGAGGATGAGATGGTTGGATGGCATTACCAATACAATGAACATAAACTTGGGCAAACTCTGGGAGATGGTGAGGGACAGGGAGGCCTGAAGTGCTGGAGTACATGGAGTCGCAAAAAGTCCAACATGACTGGGTGACTGAACAACAGTGATGATATGTACCACTGCATTTTTTATTTGCTTTGATCAATTAATTTAATTTTGAATAAACTTTGAACATATATTTTTTTAAGTGTACTAAAGATGGAATCAAGATTGCTGGGAGAAATATCAATAGCCTCAGATATGTAGATGACACCACCCTTATGGCAGAAAGTGAAGAGGAACTAAAAAGTCTCTTGATGAAAGTGAAGGAGGAGAGTGAAAAAGTTGGATTAAAGCTCAACATTCAGAAAACTAAGATCATGGCATCTGGTCCCATCACCTCATGGGAAATAGATGGGGAGACAGTGGAAACTGTGTCAGACTTTATTTTGGGGGGCTCCAAAATCACTGCAGATGGTGATTGCAGCCATGAAATTAAAAGATGCTTACTCCTTGGAAGGAAAGTTATGACCAATCTAAATAGCATATTAAAAAGCAGAGACATTACTTTGCCAACAAAGGTCCATCTAGTCAAGGCTATGGTTTTTCCAGTGGTCATGTATGGATATGAGAGTTGGACTATGAAGAAAGCTGAGCGCCAGAAAATTAATGCTTTTGAACTGTGGTGTTGGAGAAGACTCTTGAGAGTCCCTTGGACTGCAAGGAGATCCAACCAGTCCATCCTAAAGGAGATCAGTCCTGGGTGTTCATTGGACGGACTTATGCTGAAGCTGAAACTCCAATGCTTTGGCCATCTTATGAGAAGAGCTGACTCATTGGAAAAGACCCTGATGCTCAGAGGGATTGGGGGCAGGATGAGAAGGGGACGACAGAGGATGAGATGGCTGGATGGCATCACCAACTCAATGGGCATGAATTTGAGTAATCTCCGGGAGTTGGTGATGGACAGGGAGGCCTGGCGTGCTGCGATTCATGGGGTCGCAAAGAGTCGGACATGACTGAGTGACTGAACTGAACTGAAAACTGTATTATTTTCATTTTTAATTAACTATTTGTCAAACTTTTTTTATTGGAGTAGTTGATCACAACGTTGTGATATTTTCAGGTGGTTGAGTGTATTTTATAATTATTTAAGTAGTTTCTGTGAACTAGTTGCAAAAAAAACAATAAAAGTGGATCTCTTCAGTTCTTCTAGTAATTAGCAATATTCTAGCATAGTAGTAAAAATATTTTATGATGTGCTTTTGGTCAAGATGAAAATTGGCAGGTTAATGAACTAAAATAACATTGACAATTTTTTAAATGCATTGAAAATTTCTGTCATAAATAAACCTCAACATTTTTTAATCTAACATTTCCAAAATGCATTTGAGAGGCTACCAGATATTTTTCTATCATAATATCTAATAATATATAATTAATGGTCTGTTTCTTTCAGATTACTTATAAATATGAGCTTAAAAATACAAGTATGAGTAAAAACACAAGAGTTTGGAAAATCATCCATTTTACCTCATTTATAAGAGGTCCATAGTTTGGTCTACATGAAAAACTTTTTTTCAGGAAGGTGGTACTACATAACAAAAGAGGCCTAAATAACATGAAATAACATGAAGAGTTTAAAAAAATTTCAACTGTGTTTACTTCAGTTCAGTTCAGTCGTTAAGTCGTATCTGACTCCTTGCGACCCCATGGACTGCAGCACGCCAGGCCTCCCTGTCCATCACCAACTACTTCTCAAGTTAAACAATTTATCTGGTGACCCAGAATTGCTGAAAATTTCCCAAAAGAAGAAAAGAGTGATTTAAAGGAAACAAAAAATGCAACTTCAAAACTAGTTTTCTACAAAATGAAGGCTATCTTATGCCCCCATGTAATGATATACTCCCACCAGCAAAGCGGTTTGTAAATATTGTTTATAAAAATATAGTTTTAATTAGGGATAGGACTCAAATATGTTCATCACTTTCTCTTTGTGCACTGTATTTAACACAAAAACAATTTTGTAATAAAACAAGATGCCTATAGCAATACTGATAACATATTAGAAAATTGTTTAAATTGTTATTATGTAAAACAAATCTTCAACTAAACCTAGAAACAGTTTAATATAGGAAGCTGTTTATAATGAATAAAGGGAAGCTTACTGTTTTATGATTAAAAATATGATTTTAAAAAAGCTCAAATATGTAAAATAAAGTCATTCAATAAGTGTACTGGCAATATTAAAATTTATTGTATCTACTAATTAATAATTCAATTCTAAGAACATTAGACCTTAGGTGTATAGCTATTTGAGCTTCCCTGGTAGTTCAGTCAGTAAAGAATGTGTCTGCAGTTCACGAGACCCAGGTTTGATCTCTGGGTCAGAAAATCTGCTAAAGAAGGAAATGGCAACCCATTCCAGTATTCTTGCCTGGAAAATCCCATGGACAGAGAAGCCTGTCAGGCTACAGTCCATGGAGTTGCAGTCTATTTGTGACATTATTGGAAAAGTGGAGACAACAAACATTGCTGAAGAAAGTTTAAGTTTCAAATCAACCCTAGGAAAAAATGATCAGAGGCAATGAGACCAAACAATCATTATGAAGATGAATCACTGGTTTAGTGGATGTTTCACTGAGGCAGGGGTCGGAAGAAGGAATTAAAATGCTTTGAAAAGCTCCACCGTATTTCTGGGAATCTGGACACACATATACCCAGAAAAGATCTATAAAAGTACTCTGACCTCTGCCTCAGCTGTAGGCTTGACACCAGCTGTAACTGAAGGTTAAAGCACCATTTATGACTACTGGATAAAGCATTAAAGATGTACCCTATCCCCCCACACAGAGACCCTTGGCAAAGGCCCGTAAACGTTATCAGTTCAAGGTGTTTAAGTACATCTCTCTTCTGTGATATTAACCAAGCAGAAACTTCAGGAGATATGAACAGCAAAGAACGTGACTGTAAAAATTGTTCACAGAAGTCCTAAACAAACAGAAACAAAAAAAAAACAAAAAGAGCAGCAAGTAGCAAAATAAAAAAAAATTCAGAGGAAGGAAGAATATGATTTCTAGAGTTGTTTTTAATAACAAGATTTTTGAAACACAGAAAGTCAATAAAAACTGCCCATAATGAAACTCAAGCCTTGGCTTTACTAGACAAATACCTTTAACCAGGTTTTTGAGATATGTTTAATAAAACAGAAACTATGACTAAAGAACTACAAAGAAATATAGGAGAAATCCATCACCAAATAGAGATTGTTAAAAGACATAGATTTATAGAAAAATAATAAAAAATACATTCCAAATCAAAAGCTTAATAACAAATAAAAATTTCACTAGAGGGGGCTCAATATCAGGCAAGACCTTACAGAAGAAAGAAGCAATTCATCACAAGTGAATTGTGATCACCAGTTTGAAGAACAAATGAAAAAAAAAAAAAATTAATGGCAAAGTGTTATAGACAAACATGGGATACCTCTTAGTACACCAATGTATACATAATAAGAAGACAAGAAGAAATGGTAGCAAAATGGACAAAAAAATGTTTGAAGAAATAATGGGCAAAAACCTCTCAAGTTTGATGAGAAATTTTAATTTGCTGGTACCATTTGAAATAACATCTTGAAATGTGCTAAAGGAAAAGTAGCCATATTGAAACACTCCCTGTATCCTGTCTTGCATAACCTCCCTCAGAAGAAATTACCAGAACCTATCCTGTACAGGGAAAAGGAAATATTAACTTCTAATATGTCCTCTAGTATTCCTATCTTACCTAAATCAAATTATTAGATAACAAGGGAAAGTTAAAGAGCAGTTGTGAGGAAAGCAGTCTATGGGGACAGGCTCATTAAAAGAAATGACAGTATATTACAGCAAAAATAACTGCAAGGCTAAACCTCTAAGAAGGAATTTATAGGGAAATCATGATTATTCACATTATGTGTCAACTTGACTAGGCTATCATTGGTCAAACACTTACTGAGATAATGTCCTAAAGGGATAATTTTTAGATGGAATTAACATTTAAATGTCCTTCAGGGATCACTGCCTTGTCATGGCAAAAGGGCTTGCCTAACTCAGTGAAACTATGAGCCATGCCATGTAGGGCCACCGAAGATAGATGGGTCACAGTGGAGAGTTCTGACAAAACACGATCCACTGGAGGAGGCAATGGCAAACCACCCCAGGATACTTGCTGTGAGAACCTCATGATCTGTATAAAAGGACAGAAAGATATGGCACTGAAAGATGAGTCCCCCTTGTCAGAACATGTCCAACATGCTACTGGGGAAGAGCAGAGGAGAACTACAAATAGCCTCAGGAAGAAAGAAGTGGCTGAGCCAAAGCAGAAACGACACTCAGTTGTGGATATGTCTGGTGATGAAAGTAAGATCTGATGTTGCAAAGAACAGTATTACATGTGGAACCTGGAATGTTAGGTCCATGAATCAAGGCAAATTGGAAGTGGTCAAGCCTAACCACCTAACCATATGGTAAGAATAAACATTGACATCTTAGGAATCAGTGAACTAAAACGGACAGGAATGGATGAATTTAATTCAGATGACCATTAATTATACCTACTACTGTGGGCAAGAATCCCATAGAAGAAATGGAGTGGCCCTCATAATAAAAAAAATTCCAAAATGCAGTACTCGGGTACAACCTCAAAAATTACAAAATGATTGTGATTTGTTTCCAAGGCAAGCCATTCAACATCACAGTAATTCAAGTCTATGCCCCTACCACCAATGCTGAAGAAGCTGAAGTTGATCAGTTCTATGAAGACCTACAAGACCTCATAGAACTAACACCAAAAAAAAAAAAAAAAAAAAAAGAAAAAAAGTTCTATTCATCATTGGGGGTTGGAATGCAAAAGTAGGAAGTCAACAAATACCTGGAGTAACACGCAAATTTGGCCTTGGAGAACAAATGAAGCAAGGCAAAGGCTAATTGAATTCTACTAAGAATGCACTGGTCATAGGAAACACCCTTTTCAACAAGACAACTTTATACATGGACATCACCAAATGGTCAACATTGATATCAAATTGATTACATCCTTTGTAGCCAAAGATGGAGAAGCTGTATACAATCAGCAAATCAAGACCTGGAGCTTACTGTGGCTCAGATCATCAGCTTCTCACAGCAAAATTCAGGCTTACACTAAAGAAAGTGGGGGAAACCACTAGGCCAGCCAGGTACAACTTAAGTCAAATCCCCTATGAATATGCAGTGCAGGTAATGAATAGCTTCAAAGGATTAGACTTAGTAAACAGAGTGCCTGAAGAACTGTGGATGGAGGTCCATCATATTGTACAGGAGGCAGTGAACAAAACCAGCCCAAAGAAAAAGAAAAGCAAGAAGGCAAAGTGGTTATCTGAGGAGGCTTTACGAGTAACTAAAGAAAGAAGAGAAGCAAAAAGCAAGGGATAAAGGGAAGGGTACATCCAACTAAACGTAGAGTTCCAAAGAATAGCAAGGAGAGACAAGAAGGCCTTCTTCAATGAACAGTGTGTAAAACTAGAACAAAACAACAGAGGGGAAAGACTAGAGATCTCTTCAGGAAAACTGGAAATATCAAGGGAACATTTCACCCAAAGGTGGCCACAATGAAGGATACAAATGGTAGAGACCTAGTAGACTCTGAAGAGATCAAGAAGAGATGTTAAGAATACACAGAAGAATTGTACAAAAGAAAGATCTTAATGAACCGTATTACCACGATGGAGTGGTCAATAACCCAGAGTCAGATATTCTAGAGTGTGAAGTCAAGTGGGCCTTAGAAAGCACTGCTGTTAATAAAGCTAGTGGATGGAGTAAATAAATAAATAATAAAGCTAGTGATGGAATTCCAGTAGAACTATTCAAAACCCTAAAGGATGATGCCATCAAGATGGTGCATCCAGTATGTCAGCAAATCTGGAAGACCCAGCAGTGGTCACAGGACTGGAAAAGGTTGATCCTCATCCCAATTCCCAAGAAGGGTAGTACTAAAAAATGTTCTAACCATCAGATAATTGTACTCATCTCCCATGCTAGTAAGGTCATGCTTAAAATCTTGCATGCTAGGCTTCAGCATTATGTGAACCAAGAACTTCCAGATGTCCAAGCTGGTTTTAGAAAAGGCATAGGAACCAGAAATCAAATTGCCAACAATTGCTGTATCATAGAGAAAGCAAAAAAATTCTAGAAAAACATCTACTTCTGTTTCATCAACTACTCTAAAGCCTTTGACTGGATGGATCATAAGAAACTGTGGAAAGTTCTTAAAGAGATGGGGATACCAGACCATCTTACCTGTCTCCTGAGAAACCTGTATGCATGTCAAGAAGCAACAGTTAGAACCCTGTATGGTACAACTGAATGGTTTAAGATTGAGAAAGCAGTATGACAGGGCTGTATGCTGTCACCCTGTTTAATCTATATGCTGAGCACATCATCAGAAATGCCAGGCTGGATGAGTTACAGCTGGAATCAAGATAGATGGGAGAAACATCAACAACCTCAGATATGTGGGTGATACCACTCTAATGGCAGAAAGCAAAAAGGAACTAAAGATGAGGGTGAAGGAGGAGAGTGAAAGAGCTGGCTTAAAACTAAATATTAAAAAACAAAAACAAAAAACTAAGATCATGGCATCCAGCCCCATTATTTCATGGCAAATAGAAGGGGAAAAGATAGCAACAGACATCCTTTCTTGGGCTCTAAAATCACTGTGGATGGTGACTGCAGCCATGAAATCAGAAGATGATTGCTTCTTGGCACGTAAGCTATGACAAACCTAGACAGTGTGTTAAAAAGCAGAAACATTACTCTGCTGACAAAGGTCCATATAGTCAAGGGTATGGTCTTCCCAGTGTTCATGTACGGTTGTGAGAGCTGGACCATAAAGAAGGCAGAGCACCAAAGAATTGATGCCTTCAAATATGGTGGCTGGAGAAGACTCCTGAGAGTCCCTTGGACAGCAAGGAGATCAAACCAGTCAATCTTAAGGGAGATCAACCCTGAATACTCATTGGAAGGACTGATGCTCCAGTATTGGAAGCTCCAGTATTTTGGTCATCTGATGTGAACAGCTGACTCATTGGAAAAGACCCAGATGCTGAGAAAGATTGAGGGCAGAAGGGGAAGAGGGTGTCAGAGGATGAGATGGCTGGAAGGCATCACTGATGTCATGAACATGAACCAGGGAAAACTTCGGGAGATGGTGAGGGACAGAGAGGCCTGGTGTGCTGCAGTTGCAAAGAGTCAGACTCTACTGGGTGACTGAAAAACAACATTTAAGTAAACAGATTTTGAATAAAGCAAATCACCTCACTCCCCATAATGATAGCAGGCTTCATATAATTAACTATTCAAAAGGTTTAAGAGCCAAGATGCTAAGACTGATGTCTCCCAAGAAGGGATCCTGGGATTCTGTCTCCATACTGCAATTTAGAAATTCTGCCTGAATCTCCAGTCTCCAGACTCAAGACTACAACATAGATTTTTTGCTGGAATTTCCAGTCTGCTGGCCTGTCCTGCAAATTCTGGACTTGGTAGTCCCCACCACTGCATGGGTCAATTGCTTAAAAAAAAAAAAGAAAAAAAATCTCTGAAATGAACTCCTTAAACATCTCTCTCTCTCTTTCCTCCTCCTCTCTGCTCTCTCTGCCAACACTCTATTTTCTTCCACTCTATCCCTCTCTCTTTCCTTACTTATCTAACTATCTTCCCTATTGGTTCTTTTTCTCTAGAAAAACTGATTAATACAAATCAAAAGACAACACAGGAAACAAAACGAAAACATAAAATGGGCACCAGAGGAAACAGCAGACTGACACCTGCCGTTGCATCAGACAATAAAAACGGGCTAACTCCCAGCTAGAAAAACATAAAACTCCACACTAAAAGCCTATTTACCTCAGCAACTTTTCCCAGTACAGTAGGTCTGACATGCAACCAGAATTACAAGAAACACTAGAAGACAATGAAAACCACAGTTTGAAGAGACAAACCAGGTAACAGAACCAAACTCAGAACTGGTGGACATTCTGAAGTTACCAGATCAGAAAATTTAAAATAACTCTGCTTGATACACGTAGGGCTATAATTTGAAAAGTGCACTATATTCAATATCAGATGTAAATAGAGATATGGAAACTTAAAAAGAAATGCTAGAAATCAAAATCACTAAAGGAGAAAGACTGCCTTTCATGAGTTCTAGACTGGGTATGGCTACGGAAAGAATCACCGAGCTTGAAGATATGTTAATATAAACTTTCCAAACTGAAATACATGGATAAAAAAGTAACATGAAAAAGGACTGAATAAGATATCTAAGAACTGTTTGTACAATGACAACAGGTGTAATACAGATGTATTGGGAACCCAGAAAGAGAAGGGAAAAAAGAGCAGAAACAATTTTTGAGGTGAAAACAGCTAAGAATTTTTCAAAAATCATGACAGACACCAAACCACAGATCAAGGACCCAGAGGACTGCAGGCCGGATAACTAACTAAAGTCTCACCTCGGCATGTCACGTTCAAACTACAGAAAAAAAAAAAAAAAAGATTTTGAAGCATGCACACAGAAAAACACCTTACCTATGAAGTAAAGGTAGAAGATTCACAGCAGAATTTTTGTCATTGACAATACAAGCAAAAAGAGTAAAGTGAAATATTTAAAATGTTGAAATAAAGGAATCACCAACCTAGAATTCTTTATTAAGGAAAATTGTTGTTCAAGTATGAAGGGGACATAAAGACATTCTCAAATGAATTTAAAAATGAGGAATTCTTCACCAGTAGATCTGCTTTTCAAAAAGTGTTTAAAGTTTAGAGAAATAAAATGATGCAGGTCAGAAACTGAGATCTACATAAAGAAATGAAGGACATTTGAGAGGGAATACATACAGGTAAAGTAAAACCTTTTATTTTTCTTTTTCATACTTGATTTAATATATGATGTCCAAGTTGACAACAGTAACAATATATTGGGTGATTATAGCTTATTAGTAAGTGAAATGAGTGACAAGAACGTGAGAAGGGCTGAATTCGAAATATTCTGTTACAAGGAACTTGCACTGCTCATAAAAAAAAAAAAAAAATACAGACCTATTTGGAAATGGACTTAGTTGTAAATATATTTTGCCATCCTTAGGAAATCACTAAAATAATTTAAAAATAAGTATAATTGACTTGTTAAAAAAATGAAAGAAGACAGAATCATATAAAATGCCCAATGAAACCAGATATGGCAGAAAAAGGGTAGAAGATTTTAGAAGTTAAGAAGCACAAGAATAAAAACAGTACAAAAAGGGGAGAGATTAATCCAACTATATACATAATCACTCTAAATGTGAATAGATTCAATGCAACTATGGAACAAATAGGCAATGACAAAGGGGATAAAACAACTGACTATATGTTGTCTGCAAGAAAGCCACTTAAAATAGAAAAAACATAGATTATAAGTAAAATTTGGAGAAAAATATACCACACTAACACTAGTGAAACGAAAGCAGGAGTTAGATATATCAATTTCAGGCAAAGCAGACTTTAAACAAGGAAGATTATCAAGGATAGAGAGGAACATTACATAATGATAAAGAGGTCAATTTTCTGAAACAACAATCCTTAATGTGTATGTGCATAACAGCAAAGTACCAAAATAAATGAGGCAAAAACAGATAGAATAGAAAGATCAAATAAACAAGTATTAATATAGTTGAAGACTTCAACAGATCTCTATCAATAATTGACAGATTCTGCTTTCAGAAAATCAGTGAGGATACAGCTGAACTGAACTACCAATCAACCGGATCTAATTGATATTTACAAACGCTTATCTAACAGCAGAAGAACGCAGTTCATCCTTGGGTATCTGAGGGGAATTGGTCCCAGGAGCCCTCGCATATACAAAAATCTGCTGATGCTCAAGTCCCTCATATAAAATGGAAATGTACAATGAATAAAAATTTCAATCTAAGTTGATTAAACCCACGAATGGGAAAAGCAGGAATAGGAAGAGCTGACTCTGCTTCTTAAAAACAAGCCAAATGTGCCTGCCCAGTTCAAACCCATTTTATTCAAGAGTCAATTAGTATATTCCTTTCAAGCTCACAGGGACATTGACCAAGGCACATCACTTTCAGGGACATAAAACAACTCACAGTTAAAAGAATTGAAATAATCTGAAGTATGCTCTCAGTACACAATGGAACTAAACTAGAAATCAAAAACAGAACCCCATGGACTAAATAGTCCATGGAATTCTCCAGGCCAGAATACTGGAGTAGGTAGTCTTTCCCTTCTCCAGGGGATCTTCCCAACCCAGGGATCAAACCTAGGTCTCCCACATTGCAGGTGGATTCTTTACCAGCTGAGCCACAAGGGAAAGCCAAGAATACTGGAGTGGGTAGCCTATCCCTTCTCCAGCGGATCTTCCTGATCCAGGAATTGAACCGGGGTTTCCTGCATTGCAGGTAGATTTTTTATTAACTGAGCTATCAGGGAAGCCCCTAGAAGTCCCTAGAGAATCCCAAATTATTTGGAGATTAAACAACACACTTGTAAATAAAACATGGGTCAAAAGAGAAATGTCAAGAGATGTTAAAAATAATTTGAACTTGATGAAAAAGGAAGTAAAACTTTCAAAATTTGTGGAGTGCAGTGAAAGCAAAGTAGAGGTAAATTTGTAGCATTGAATGCATATTTTATAGAAAAAGATTAAAACCAAAGATGTAGGCTTTCACCCTAGGATACTAGAGAAAGAAGAACAGTATAAACCAAAAGAAAGAAGGAGTAACAAACTTCAAGCAGATATTAATGAACTTTAAAATAAGGAACAGAAATATCAATAGATATAATGAGAAAATTAATGAAAATAAAATATGGGTCTTTGAAAAGATTAATTGATAAACCTTTGCTAGGCTAAGAAAAAATAAATAGAAGATGTAATACCAGAAAAGAAAGCAGGATCATTATTTAAGAATAGAGTATTATACAAAACTTCATGATCATAATCTTGACAATTTGAAAGAAATGGACTAATGCTTGAAAGACACATTTTACCAAAACTGACACAAGGAGAATACAAATGTGTAAAGAAAGAAATTGAAATTACCAAAACCTCTCACAAACAATACATCAAAATATTCTCATTTTTTTCCTGAATATATTACAGTTAGATTCTTTTCAGTTTTCTAGGATGATTACTATCATAATAGTAGTCATGAGAAATTTCCCTTATAGAATGACATGTTTGATTTCAAAAAAATTAATAAATGATGTGATAGCTAAGAAATTTGCTACAAATGGAAAAATCTCATTATTTTTGCCCTCAACACATCTGCATTTTAGCAAAAGCTACCATGAACTTCAATGAATCTTACATGTCATGTACTATGCTAAATGTAATGTACATATTTTCTATAATAGAATTATTCTTTAATGTAATTACTTCCCTCATCTCACACACAGGACACCTGAGTTTTATGAAGATAAAAAACATTGTCTCATACCATAGTAAGTAGCCAAAAATCGAATCAAACAGAGCAAGAATCTACTTTACCATTTTTTAAATGATATCTTTCATTTTCATCCTCTCTTCACCAATAACACATTTAGAAACTATAGCTGAACTGTATTTGCTGATTATTTTATTCATATAGAGTAGGTAGGCTTGATAGAACCCTGAAATACAGCAATTACAGGTACAATTATTATATGTACACTTCATGGTTCAGAGATTATAGATATTTTTATACATTGAATACTTGAAAAGTTCTATTAAGGTCACTGGCTAGTCCTAAAGGGGAAACCCATATTAAAGGAAGTGTTTGATTATTTCCTGTCGATTCACTAGAATGAAGTTCTAAGAGGGCAGGGAGTTTGTTTATTAAGAGATCTAATAATCCCTAAAAAAGTGCCTGACATGAACATATAGTGTTGAGAATTGTCAATATTTGTGGGGAAGTGTAAACTTAATGTATAATCATTTTTCAGTGTAATGCTACCAGATTTGCTTCTATTTGTATAGATGAACAAAACCAGAGCAATAAAATACTGCTTTCATAGAGCTCAAATTTTAGTAACTTAGTCATTTCTTCTCATTTTTTCAAGGAGACTTTCAATTTGTTCATTTATAATGATATTTTAATGGAATTGGTTAATCTCAATAAGTATATCTCAATTAATAAATAATCTCAATTAAGTATAGTCTTAATAATTATGTTGCGCTCTTAAAAGTGTATGCTTAAGAGGTATTCTTAAGAATGGCCTCTTCGTTTCATAGTTGTGAATATCTTGACAAGAGTATTTAACAGATATGTTAATGTCTGTTGGTATAAATTGAATGAAATGTGCAGTACAAAATCATGTACAAAGCTCTTTTAGTAACTAAAAATTTGTTTCCATTTTGGTTTTATACATCTAGGAAAGTTAATTTTCTGTTCTTACTAAAGTGCTATGTGAAACTGTGGTTATAAATGAACTGAATTTCATAAGCCAAATGAACCTGCAACTCCTGTTCAAGAAAAAATATGGTGCATAATACACATGCAATTAAAAGTCAAATCACACAGGGCATATATTATTGGCTCTATATCTAAATGTATGTGTGTATGATATATATGTATCATACAAAATAACAATCCAGAGGTAAAGTGCACTTATAGGCAGAATTATGTTTCTCCAAAATTCACACATGGACTTCCTGCATTCACACAATGTGCCTGCATTTGGAACCAGGGACTTTGTGGCGGTAATTAAGATTAAATGAGGTTGTAAGGATGGGGCCCTAATCCAGTAAGATGAGTGTTCTTATGAGAAGAGAAACTAGATAAAAGGTCACATGAAGACACAGAAGGCAGGAAACCAAGGAAAGAGACCTCTGGGAGAAACCAAACTTTCCAACAACACCTCGATTTCCAGCCTCCAGGACTCACAGAAAATAAGCTTCTGTGGTTTAAGTCATCCCCTCTGTGGCATTTTGTGAAATCCCTAGATGACTAATACAATTGCCCAAACCCTAAGAGCACAAGAAAGAAATCCCCTAAGCAAAACTTGATAGTGTGTGTATTGAACAGTAAGCTTTTTTCAGATATTTAGTAGTTTTATGGTTTGTGCATGCATGTGTGAAAACACATGTCATGCTACAGAGACCAAGCAACTTAAATAAGCAATATGTATTTTTTATTTTTGTATATTGATGAACAGAAGTGACTTTACAAGTGTTAACCACAAATGAGCCAAAGATTCCTCCTGCTTATTGTGGCCCCTATGTTTTTACTCCTTCAGAGCAGTCCAGGACTGTTAGCTCAAGAGTCTCCTGGTGTGAAAAATTCTTACACATGCAATTGCTTTAAATATAGCCTCAATAGGCATATTTCCTTGTCATTTAGAAGCCAGCTTTCTTTGCATACCCCCAAGAAACTGCCCTAGCTATAAGATAAATTGTGGACCATTCAAAACCCCAATCTCTTACCGGCTTTGAAAGTGCTCTGACCCAGAAAACCTCTGTCTGGCACTTTTATTGTGCCAGGTCACTACATGGTAGGGCTTTTCCATAATTGTTTCTCTTAATATAAATAGAGTATTTCACAAGGAACTTTCTTATTAGATGAAGAGATTTTTCCTGTACAGATTAGTAAATTTTAATCATAAATCATTTATGAGATTGTTCTAATAATCACTGGAAAAAGTTGATCAAATACATACAGATTACATGAGTTTAAAGTCATTAAATTTATAATGTAAGGGAAGATGATTGTAGGGCAATTTATAAAAGCCTATGTTTTCCTCCTATATACCTTCCTTTTGTGATCATGTTCACTATTTCCTTCTACTTTGCAGTTTCTAGAGTACTGAATAAACTGGTTTCTTTTATTCTTCAATTTTTATCAAAACTAATTACGTCTATTTACCTATAACATATTAAAAAACATCAAAACAAAAATGTTTAAAGTTTCTCATATGTTAAATCACTTTGAAAATGAGAGATAATGTGAAAGACACATGAATTCCAAGTTGTGTCAGTACCTTCTATCCAGGAATTTGTTAAACTTTCTTTCAATTAACAGAAATACATGTGTTAAAGAGTTAACAGCAGTTAACACTGCTGTGTGATATATAGGAAAGTAATTGACAGTAAATCCTAAGAGTTCTTATCATAATGAGAATTTTTCTTTCTCCTTTTATTTATTTTCATTCCAGCTATATGACATGATGGGTGTCAGCTGAACCCATTGTGATAATCATTTCAGAATATAAATCATGCCGTGCCTTTAACTTATGCAGTAATATGTCAATTAGTTCTCAATAAAAGTAGGGAAAAAGTGGTTTTAAAAATTTACTGAAAAAAAAAAAATTTACTGAAGTGAAATTTACTGATGTGAAAATAAAACAGCAAAAAGATCCATGTAACAAAATGAATTTTCTTTTTGCTCCCTCTTTTCAAATAATTAAGCCTTTGAAGAGAACATTTATAAACAACTTAAGTGTGTTTAAAAACATAAAACTTTTTTGTTAGAAAGTCCTTTATGCTTTCTTTTCATCATGTTCAGATTGAAAAAGTCAGTAGTTTAAGATTAGATAATTAGGAAGTTAAAAGTCTCCAGGTTTTGGAGCTTTTACTTAATTGCGGTGCTTAAAAGTTTGTAAACAATAAGATGCTGAAATGTACCACTATAAAAGTAAAGTAACAATTCATGTGACTTCAAATATGGCGATTCATTTTTAGACACAGTATCAAAAGCACTTCCACAAAAGAAAAACCTTGTTAACTGGATTTTTTAAAATTAAAAATTTATAAGCTGTGAAGGAAAGTTTTAAGGGAATAGAAAGACAAGCCATGGATTGGGATAAAGTATCCAGAAACCACATATCCGATAAAGGTCCTATATGCAAAATACAGAAAGAAATTTTAAAACTCAACAGTAAAAAATACTTAATGTGCAAAATATCTAGATATCTCACCAAAGAAGACAAGCAGATAGCAAATAAACATGAATATGCTGAAAAGTATACGTCATTAGGGAATTGCAAATGAAAGAAAGCCACATCACTATACAACCATTAGAAAGACTTAAATCAAAAATTTTAACAATACCAGTTGTTGACGTGGGTGCAGAGCAACAGAACTTTTTTTTTTAATGTGTTAAACCTTTTATTTTTATTTTTTTAATTTATTTTAGTTGGAGGCTAATTACTTTACAATATTGTAGTGGTTTTTGCCATCATTGACAGTGAGCATGCAAAACGACTAAGCCACTTTGAAAGACAGTTAGAAATTTCTTTCAAAGATAAACATACTCTTAGCATACAATCCAGCACTTGCGCTCTTAGGAATTTGCTCAACTTATCTGAAAACATATTCACAAAACCCCTGTAGATCTCAGGTTTTTGCTCTTCATGAAAGAAGCTTAGAAGTTACCACTCTGTCCTAACAACAAATAAAACACTGAACAGACTCGAAAATCAACAGCTCTTCTTGAATTCGTAAGAGAGGGGAGGACACAGTTCAAACCGCTGTCTCCAAGACTGAAGAGTCAGATAGATAAACACTGGGAGTCAGGACTCACCTGAGCAGTCTCATGCACAAACTGGCAAGGGAGCCAAGCTGGAGTAGGAAAAACCAAACTGGAACTGAAGAATTACTGGAGGCTCAAAGTGGACAATTCTGACATTTCAAAACTCCAGGGGAACCCAGTCATGAGGGGGGGTGTCCCACACATTAGTGAGTTTTACTTCCAGGAGCTGATGCAATTTTTCATTAGAGAAAGTACTAGAGAAAAATCCCCCTGTGTTTCCAACAACAGGAGGGGAAGAGGAACCATTTTGAAGTGCGTCAGAGCATGCTGTTATTCTTCTTAATAAAGTCTGCCCCCAGGAGAAACTAATTAACCAGAGTCTAATTGGCTGGGGTATTAGCAGAGCCTAGCTCACCTGGGAGAAGGGAAATACCTAACTCTAATCAGCTGTAGCCTTCCACGTAGGAATGGGGAAATACACAACTCTAACCCACTCCAGCCATCTTCATTCACTTAAGGAAAGATAGGTGAAGTTCACAATTCAGAGGCACTGACCCACAAATGAGAGCTAACTACAGGGTGGATCCCTGGGTTGGGAAGAGCCCCTGGAGAAGGGAATGGCAACCCACTCCAGTATTCTTTCCTGGAAAATCCCATGGACAGAGGAGCCTGGCAGGCTACAGTCTACTGGGTTGCACAGAGTTGAACATGACTGAACCGATTTAGCACAGCACAGCTCAGAATTATAGAACACTTCCCCTCGCCCCACACCTTACCACCACATTACTAACGACCTATTTGTAGCAGTTCTTTGTTCACATCTGGCTGTCCAGAAAAATTACAAGGCATACTAAAAGGTAAAGGAAATACAAGAGATAGAAGGGGCCACACATAGCAGGGACTGGGAATAATTACACCAGGATTATAAAAGAAATATAATTAACATGTTAAGAGTGCTAATGGATAGATTAGACAGTATGCAAAAACAGATGGAGAATGTGGGCAGAGAGATGGAAATCCTAAGGGAGGAAAAAAAAAATAAAAGAAACACTAGAAATCCAAAACACTGCAACAGAGATGGGAAGAATTCCTTCGATGGGATTATCAATAGCCTACACAGGACAGAAAAAAGCATCTCTCATATCCAAGGTCTGTGGGACAAGTACAAAAGGTGTAACATCCACGTATAAGAATACCAGCAGGAGAAGAAAGAAAGTAGCAGGAGACATATTTGAAACAATAACAACTGAGAATTTCCCCCCAATTCATGTCAGTCACTGGATCACAGATCCAGGAAGCTCAGAGAACATCCAGCAGAATAGACATCAAAAAATCACATGTAGGCATTTCATTTTCAAACTATAGACAATCAAAGATAAAGGAAAAAGTCTTAAAAAAACACCTTTATGCAAATGCTTATAGCAGCTTTATTCATAACTGTCAAAAATCAGAAGCAACCGAGATTTCCATTAATAGGTATAGGTAAACAATTGTGGTACATCTCAACAATGAAATATTATTCCATGAAAAAGAAATGAGGTACCAAACATGAAAAGATGGATAAATTGCAAATACATATTGATAAGTGAAAGAAGTCAATCTGGAAAGAATACATGATGGAAAACTGTATGATATTCTGGAAAAGGCAAAACTGTAGAGATGATTTTAAAAGTCAGTGGTTTGGGGACCAAAAAGCATTAAACAGATGAAGTACAGAGGATTGTTCAGGGTAATGAAACTATCTTATATGATACTGTTGTTTACTGTACTGTATCACCACCAGGATACTATAGTGGTGGATGCTTGATACTGTGTATCTGTGAAAACTCAAATTTACAGCACAAAAAAATATTAACCACTTAGTCGTATCCAGCTCTTTGCAACCCTGTGAACTGTAGCCCACCAGACCCTTCTGTCCGTGGAATTATCCAACCAAGACTACTGGAGTGGGTTGCCATTCCTTTCTCCAGAGGATCCTCCTGACCAAGGGATGGAACCCAGGTCTCCTGCATTGCAGGCAGATTCTTTACCACCTGAGCCACCAGGAAAGCCCTTAAGCACAAAAAGTGAACCTTAAATATATGTAATTTAAAAAAACATAATTTAAATATTCAGGAGAATCCCACAATGGAACAAAGAATGTGACAAAGTATCTAATTATATTACAAGTACTATATGAAACAATGGGCTTCCCTGGTGGCTCAGATGGTAAAGAATCTGCCTTCAGTGCAGGAGACCCAGATTCGGTCTCTGGGTTGGGAATATCCCGTGGAGAAGGGAATGGCAACCCACTCCAGTACTCTTGTCCGGAGAATCCCATGGACAGAGGAGCCTGGCGGACTACAGTCCGTGGGGCCGCAGAGTTGGACATGATGAGTGACTGGCACTTTCACTTTCTTTCATATGAAACAATTTCGCTTACTAAGTTTGGGAGAAAATGGCTTTGACCTAAGAAACTCTGGAACTAAGTGGAGGCCATAAAATGGAAGCCAAAATAAACTACATAAAAAGCACCTTAATAAATTAATGAATAGATATTTCTTATGAAAAAATAACTCAGATAATATATTTGCTTGAATTAAAGTATAACATCATTGATATTCCCTATCTCCGACTCAATGAAAGTGAATGACTCACCCTGGATCGCTACATCTGTTGTCTTTGAAACCACTGTCTCAAGCAGATGCTTAAGGCTTTTCTTAAGACTTCACATATACTGATCCCAGGAACAAATTTATCTAAAATGGAATTTGAAAAATGTATTAAAGCCATGTAGGAGCTTTACTTTGGTGCTGCCTGTACTCAAGTTGCAGACTCGCTTAAGACTCAAAATGTACACTTATCACAGCAGATGTGTTGGCTGTCGAAGCTCAGAGCAGAGACAGCTGAAGAACCCTGCAGAGATTTCTTGGAATTCAGCTCCTCTTCATTAAAACCAATGGCAAATGTAAAGTAAACAGGAGGTGACAAAGGGTGCAAAGACATTCATTGTGCATGTTTTCCCTGGTGTGTGCTGCTTGCCTGGAGTCCCTTCTCTCTGTCATCTATTCCCCAACACAGCATGAGTTAGAAATTTTATCAATAAATGTTTTCACTCTCAATGTTCGACCTGTTCTAATAGACTGTTAAATACAGTTTTTAGGTTCACAGCTAGTCATCATTTGTCTATATCCATGGCAAGGAATATGGAATAAGCTGCTCTCAGCGTTTTTTGCACACTAAAGTAAGATGACAAATGCTGTGTATCAGAATGGTCAGGCATATAAAATTCAGACACCCAACTGGCATGCTGTAGATATTTTTATTTTATTTTTAAAATGTGAATAATAAAGGTAGTTATAAGTTCAGTATTATAGTCAGGGATACATTATAATGAAATGAGCTACATGAATTAACAATATGCACAATACAACTTATTCTTTGATCCTGATTTTTAGAATTCATGTTATGCTTATTGATTTATACATTAGAGTTTTTCTATTTGAATGCAGTCAAAAACATAGCTATCCTAGAAAGCACTATGTTTTATAATTGGGACAAGCTCTCTCAATAAGCAGAGGAAAGGAATCTGACTGATTCATCTTTTATTTTCTTATAGGCATATAAGAAAAATGCTTTATTTTGACATGCCTCCATATTAAAATTAGCTTTATATAATATGCCTGTAATCCCTAATTTTCATGCTAGGTTAAGATTTAAATAGAAATTATAAGAATGGCACTGATACAGATTTATGATACTCCAGAAAACATCAAATTTGGTCTGTGAGTTAAGAAAGCCTATGGCTTCAGAAAGACATACTAGATCTCCAAAATTCTTCAACATTATAAAGTATGCATCATAATCCCTAATTGCAATGCAGATGAAGTCTGTCAATACCCTTTAACATATAACTCCTTTCATCACTGCTTCAGATATGTATTGGCAAATTACAATTTACAAGTAATGAAAATAAAAATTACACAATTATTAATCAAATAGTGTACTATCAAGTAGGATGGATTAAATTATACTGTGATAATTTACAATCACAAAATCTCACTGGCTTAACGCAGTCACAATTTATTTCTTGGCAATTAAACATATCTATTGTGGTTTGCAAGGACTTTCTGCTTGTAATTGTCTCAGGATTCTAGGATGTGGGACTTCCCTCGTGGTCTGGTGGTTAAGAATCCACCTTCCAATGCAGAGGACAGGGTTTGATCCTTGGTTGGGGAACTCAGATCCCACATGCTACAGAGCAACTAAGCCTGTGTGCTGCAACTACTGAATACAGGCGCCTCGACCAGACAGTCCATGTGCTGCATCTACAGAGCCCATGAGCTCTGGGGCCCACAAGCCACAGCTAGAGAGAGACCCCAGCATCATGATTAAGACCCAGTGCAGCCAAAAATAGAAACAAATAAATAATACTTTAAAAAAAAAAGGAATCTAGGGTAATAGAGACTCATTCTGGACACATAATTCTGCAACCATTTCAGCAGGGAAATGGCTAGATGGAAAGTTGCACCTGGATTCCAAAATTTCCAATATAAATACTCTGTTCATATTTCACCTGCCAAAGCAAGTCACATGGCAATTCTAATTCAAAGAAAATGGAGGAGGAATAAACCTGGGATGATTCCAACACCAATCACAAGTGCCCAGAGCTTTTCACAGGCATACCTTGTTAAATTTACTCTAGTCGTTAGCTTCAGCTGAGTGTCAAAAGGAACGCTGAGCTCCTGGAAATCAAACTACTACACAGTAAAGATGATGATCAGCAAATTACCCAGGGCTAGCCCATGACTTTTCCTGTCGATAAAGTTTTATTGGAATCAGCCATGCTCATTCCTTTATATATTGTTTATGGCTGCTTTTATATGACAACAGAAGAGTTATGTAGTTATGACAAACTCTGTATGCCCTGCCAAGTCTAAAATATTTACTCTTTGAAGTTTTAAAGAAAACTTTGCTGGTTACTGGTGTTAAGTGCATACATACATACCTCCTACATGACAGGTGGTGAAGAATTTATTTTTGTTTCATCCTTATTTTTTCTTTCAATAGTGCTTGTTTCTTACGTAATATTTTACATCTGAAAATTCAAAGAGGTCCCCACAGGAGCCTATGTTACTGATTAATGAGTATGAAAAATATTAATACATATTTACCACAAGAAATTACTGAGGAAGGTTGAGTTTGCAACAATGAAAGGATAAATAGGAAGTCGTGTATGCCATTTTTTGGTAAATATAACTTTTTAAAATATATGCTTGGTGTATTTTTAATTTTCTGAAAAATTATTTCACTTATAGCTATTTTTTAATTTATTTATTGGGGCAACATACACACAAAATAAAATCCACAGTTCTCAAGACCTCAGTTTTGTGGCCTTAAAGGTACCCACATTGCTGTGCACCTATCACCACCATTCTTCTCGAGAACCTCCCCATCCTCCCCAACTGAAATTCTGTACCCATTACATATCAACTCCCCATTTCCTCCTCCCAACAACTCTGGATAACAGCATCTGTCTCTATGAACCTAATCACCCTAGGTATTCCCACACAAGTGGGATGCTACAACATTTAACTTTCTGTGGCCGGCCTCCTCCTTACAGCATAACATAGTCAGGTTTCATGCATGCTGTAGAACACGCCAAGATTTCCTTCTCTTTCAAGTCTGAACAACAGTCAACAGTATGCACACACTACATTCTGTTTATCCTTTCTTTCTTGGATACACAGCTGGGTTGCCCCCACCTTCTGGCTACTGTTAAAAATACTGCTAGAAACACAGGTGTACAAGCACTTGTTCCAGTCCCTACTCTCACCTCTTTTGGCTATATACCTAGGAGTGGAATTGCTGGATCACATGGCAATTTGATGTACAATTTTGGACAATAGACATTCAGTCCTCCAGAGCTGCTACACCATTTCATATTCCCATCAGTAAAGCACAAGAACCCCAACTTCTGCATATCTTTGCCAACACCTGCCACTGTGTTTTGTTCTGTTTCAACAACAGCCAACTCAAGTGTAGGCAGTGACACACCATATTGGTCTCAGTCCGATTTCCTTAAAGATGTGTGCACCTGCGCTTAGTCGCTCAGTCGTGTCCAGCTCTCTGAGACCCCATGGACTGTAGTCCACCAAGCTCCTCTGTCCATGAGGATTCTCCAGACAAGAACACTGGAGTGGGTCACCATGCCCTCCTCCAGAGAATCTTCCCAATCCAGGGATTGAACCCAGGTCTCCCACATTGCAGGCAGATTCTTTACCATCTGAACCACCAGGAATATTTGATATTTAGCATCTTTTCATATGCTAATGGGCTACCCATCCATCCTCTCTGGAGAAATGCCATTCAAGTCCTCTATTCTTTAACTGTACTGCCTATATTTTTATTGCTGATGTGCAGGAGATCTTTTTCTATTCTGGATATCAATCCCTTATGAAATATATGATTTTCAAATATATGTTGTTTGGTTAAAATATATGATTTTCTCCCACTCTGTAGATTGCATTTCACTCTGCTGACATTGTCCTTGGATATACAAAAGTTTTAAACTTAGATTAAGTCCAGCCTATCTATTTTTTTTCTCTTGTTACCTGAGCTTTAGGTGTTGTATCCAATCAAGCATTGTCAAATCCAATGTCACACAATTTTGCTCCTATTTTCTTCCACGAGTTTGATAGTTTTAGCTCTTATATTCAGTTCTTTGATCTATTTTCAGTTAATTGTTACATATGATATTAAGAATACAATTTTCTTTTTTAATGCATGCAAATCATCTAGTTTCTCAAAATCACTTGTTGAAAAGATGTTTCTTTCCCTATTGAATAGTCTTGGCATCCTTGTAAAAAAAATCAATTGACTATATGTGTGAGGGATTATTTCTGGGATTTGTATTCTATTACATTGATCTTTATGTCAGTATTCCTGTGTATTAACATAGCTTTACAGTAAGTTTTGAAATCAGGAAGTGATTTCATCAGCTTTATTTTCTTCCAAGATCGCTTTACTATTTGAGGTCCCTTTAAATTCCATGTTAATGTTAGGATGGATTTTTCTATTTCTGCCTAAAAAAATCATTGTGATTTTAATCAGGATTGCATTGAATCTGTAGTTTGTTCTGGGTAGTGTTGACATTTTAATAATATTATGTATTCCAATCAATGCATATGGGATATTTTGCCATTTATTCATATTTTAAAATTTGTTTCTTTAATTTCAGGGTATAATTTTTTGTTTTAATCAAAAATGTCTTTTTTGCTTTTTAGTTAAGTTTATTCATAAGTATTTTATTCTTTTTGATGCTATTTTAAATTTAATGATTCTCTTAATTTCTTTTTGATTGTTCTTTGCTAACATATAGAAATGCAACTAATTTTCATTTGTTGATTATGTATCCTCCAACTTTGCTGAATGTATTTATTCAGTTTTTTTCTTTTATGGGAGAGGTGTAATTGCTTTGACCTCCCTGGTGTCTCAGACAATAAAGTGTCTGCCTGCAGTGTAGAACTGGGTTTGATCCCTGGGTCAGGAAGATTCCCTGGAGAAGGAAATGACAACCCACTCCAGTACTCTTGCCTGCAAAACCCCATGGACAGAGCAGCTCGGTAGGCTACAGTCCATGGGGTCGCAAAGAGTCAGATATGACTTTTTGCTCTCGCTTTTTACATATAATTGCTTTGGTTTGATACATATAAATATAATACCATCTGTGAACAGAGATAAGATTAATTCTTTCTGATTTGAACTTTTTAATTTCTTTTTCTCGTCTAACTGCTCAGGTTGAGTTCAAGAATGATGTTGACTAGAAATGGTGAAAGAGAGTATTCTTGTCTTATTCTTGGTATTAGAAAATGTTTTCAAAATTTTATCATTGAGTATGAATTCCCAGGTGGCTCAAGTGTTAAAGAATCCACCTACTAATGCAGGAGACACAGGAAACATGGGTTTGATCCCTGGGTCAAGAAAATACACTGGAGTAGGAAATGACAACCCACTCCAGTATCTTTGCTTGGAAAAATTCCATGGACAGAGGAGCCTGGCAGGCTACAGTCCATGGGATAGCATCGACTATGCTGAGTCGGATATGGCTGACCATGCATGCAACAACAGTGAATTTAGCTAGGAGTTTTTCATATATGGTTTTGCTTATGCCGAAGTAATTTCATTCTCCTCCTAGTCTTTCAAGTGTTATGTATCGTGAAGTCTGTTGAATTCTGTGAAACGTTCCTTCTTAATCAATTGAGAAGGATGTTCCTTCTCAAGCAGTGTGCTTTGTTTTGTTTTCTGTTAATGTGATAAACTACCAATGAATTTTTACATGCTGGACCATCCTTTCATTCCAGGAATAAATCCCACTTGGTCATGGTACAAGTAAATAGAAGTTCATGGGGAAATTTAACAAATATTTTCCAATTATAAAATTTTTAAAATATACACAAAAGAAGAAAGGTCAATAAATCTTATGAATATATCATCTAGCTTTAACAAACACATTTTAAATCTATCCTCTAATATTTGTTCTTTAAACCCAACAATTTCAAAGTTAGTATGACTCTCAAAAGCAATGATAAAATAATAATAAAAACATTTCTTATATAAACACAATCACATTAGCACTAGTAAACAAATTTAATGACTTACTACTATTATGTAATAATAATCAGTTCATAGTCAATATCCTTCATCCTCTAAAAAATGTATTTTCACAGTTTTTGGCCACATTAGAATTTCAAAAACCTAGCAAAATCCTTCATTTTAACTTTTTGTTCTCAATTCCATTATAATTTTAAAGAAACATAGTCAATTTTTCTATGGTATACTCCAAATTTTGGATTTTATTGAGCACTTCCTTTTGAGGTAGTTTAACTTTTCCTCTGTTCTCCACATTTTCTGAATATTTTAGTTAGATATAGAGGTTTGAATATATTAAACTTGAAAAATTTTGGCAACAATACTGTGTAGATAATTTTGGATGATTCAATTGCATAACTTGAGTAAATATATCATTTGTTGGTCTCAAGTCTAGTGATTCTAATCAGGAATAAGTTTAGATTATTTAAGGCTTGAGGCCTTTACAATTTGGAGTCACTTATTTAACAAAAATGTTACAAAATTATAAAATAAAGTAACAACTATAAGTAGTTAGAATACTAAAGAAATTACACACAAAAAAATTAAAATTAATAAAACCCAACTAATTTCCTCAATGGTCATACACTATTCTGACCCCTCCCAGGAGTTGGAAGTGAAATTTGCAAATAAGAGAATATGAAGCTAAAGCCTAATTAACTTTATAATAACCTGCTTCTGATACTGAGATTGATTACCGCATTCTAGTCATGACATAATTTCATTGTAATTCTTCCCATCAGTATTCTGCCTTAACACACTAGTACTAGCCATCATGACTGTTGCTAAATCCATTATTTCAATATAGATTGCAAAAATTCTATATAGACTGCAAAAAATTTTGATAATTTCGTCTCCATTTTTGAGGTAAAATTCATTTTCAAGAACAGTGCCCTCAAAGCTATTTGATTATCTCAAATACAGTTCCAACCATAAAGATAGTAAAATATTAGTTGCTTATCATTATCTATTTTGAGAGTAATAAGTTGATGCTTAAGCAAATTCTAATGATCTTAACATTTTGATACATTACTTTTTTCTTCTTTTTTATCATTTATATCACTGTGAACTAATTTTCTACATTTAAAGAGTTTTAATCAACTGTGTAGTCATTTAAAGTATAATAATAAAAAAAAAAAAACTATCTTATCATTGGCTTAAAGATTCTATTCAAGCTGACTCCTGGGTCCTCTTAATATAACCCCATTAAATTTGAGTAGCCAATTTTTCTGACATTTTAATATGTGTCAAATTCATCTTATACATTTCTTGCCTCAAACACATAACCAGTTATTGCTTTCAGGCAAAGGCCTGGCTCCCTTTAATTGGGTAAATTAATATTAAAGACAACAATATTGGCATTGGGACAGATATTATATCATTGCAAAAAGTGGTATCACCTGCTTCTTTGCAAAAATTACATTTCAAATTACATCATACCAGACCAAGTGAAATGATTGTATACAGGCTACTCCAATACCATTCTATTAGTAATTACAGTTGGGTGTGTTTTTCTTTTGACTCTCACAAACCTTGCATTTCTTACCAGACACCCAACTCACTGTTTTCATTTTTAACAGCCAAGGTTTAATACATTGTTCTAAAAACTGATACAGATATCATCTATAATAGGGTTAAAAACAGATGAGTACCTTCTGAGTTTACTAAATATAAAGTATATCTGGTGATACATACAAATTATGTGTGTGTCTCTAATATTTAATATGCACTTTACTTATAGCTGAATAAATAGGTATCATTATCATGGTTCAGCTCCAAGCTACTGTTTTCTTACTTCTAATGACAAATGCTACAACAAGAGAGAGTTAAGGATCTTTCTGCACATAAAACCTGTCACATTTTTCAAAAACTCTTCCCCTTCAGGGCTGCCTTATTTAGAGTATCCTGGTATCGATTATCAAATGAGTTCCTCAATTATCAATTTGGAGAAACGTACATTTTGCTCTCAGTGGGTAAAAATAAAAAAACATTGACATTGCTGAGAATGCATTCAGTATTCCCCACCCTTCACTTAATACCCATGCCTATTATTCAACAAGTCAGTTGACTGTCATGGGGACCTGTGGTGCTAGGATTGGTGCACCTCTTCCATTCAGTATACAGTAATTACTTCTACTTAAAATCTGTGGCATTGGACAGTGAGTGCCTGTCATGTCTGTCATCTAGCTTGCCCCTTAATTGGAAAAAATGATGGATCGATGGATAGACAGGAGGCAGGAAGATGGACAGAAAGATGGAAAGCAGAAAATAAAAACAGCAGTGCACAGATTAAAATATATGTTAAGCTTTGCAAACACTGCGAGAGGCCAGACAGTTGAAAGATGCTTATGTTCAGTTTACAGATTTATGACTTGCTCTCTCCAATATTCATGAACATGGAGAGTATTTGCCTAAGGCATGATACAGTGGCAAAGCATTAAAATCAACAATAATTGCCTAACACAATGAACAACATAATTATAGACTGCTGGCCATTTTATCCTTTGAATTCAAGATACATTTACTACTCTTAAATATATCTGCATGTACATAAATGCATTCATCTGAAGCAGAGGTCAGTTGCCTGCAAGATTTTAAAATCTTTTTATCTCTTAACTAATGTTGTTTTTTTCCCCCTTTCATTTTGTTTACAGCATGTAAATTGCAGTTTTACTTAATTCAACAGATCCTTGACTAATTGGCTGTCAGTTCCATTGTGGATGTTATATTCAATAAGCTACAATTATAAATTTCTAAAACTCCTCTTATTATTGAAAAGAAGGTGAACACAAACAAAATACCATTATATTTTACATTTAACCAAGATTATTGGTTCTTAGCAGCAAGGTTTTGAGATGATAAAAACAACCAATGTCATTTTATTTATCTTCAAATACTTTTTACAGAGCAGAGGAAATAATGTTCTTTTGTTCTGCTGGCTAGCTATTATACTGTAGTGTAAGCATATTATAGTGTACCTTTAAATTAAAAACTTTAAAAAGAAGAGAAGGAAAAATTCATATTGACTATCTGTTCCTTTTTCAATAGACTGAATTTTCTTCCACTCCATAGCCAAACTTTTTGAAGAAATTATCTGCATCTATTTTTTTTCCCTCCCACCGAAGGATCACCTAAACACTATTCAACTAATTAACTACAGTCTGGTATCACTCCTCCTGTTCTATCAAAAGCGGTTTTGGGAGGACCCCAACAAAGTTCATGTTGCCAAATCTAAGGGTCAGTTCACTGTCAGTATCTTACCGGAAATTTTGGTACTTGACTTTTCTCAAGCCACACTTTGGTTTCCAGTTAATCACAAACCCTGGGCTTTCTTCTTCTTCCAATCCTTCATGACTGTAGTAATAAATGATTTAACTTCCTAACACTGGCAATCACAATCACTATCTTTCTCTCCCTTTTCTTAAATAGGCAAGAATCTAATTATTTTACTAACTTTTTCAGGATAAACAGCTTTTGTGTCTGTTGCTTATATTTATGTCAAGTATTTTTTTAAATTTTATTGATTTCTACTCATTATTTATTTTGTATTGGCTGGGAAAATTATACCATACAGTTATACCATATACTGTAATTATTTTGGCTTAATACAGACAGTTGTTCTTCAACTAAATTAAGTGCAGGAAAATTGCTTTTTTTTTTTTTTTTTTAAATAACTACAATGTCTGTTTTCTTCTTTTTTCTGTACTGAGCTTCAGTGGATGGTGTTTTTCCCTTCAGCCTAAAGATCATCATTTAGTGCTTTCATTAACACCATTCTACCTGCAACAAAGTATATCAGCTTCCATTTTCCTGATTTTGTCATTTGTTATCCTCATTATGATAGGATATTTTCTCTGTAGCTTATGAGTTTGGCTTGTTAGTTGTTTTAAGCTATACTACATATTAAAATCTAGAAGATTCTCACCTAAGTGTTCTGTAAATAATTTTTGTGACTAGTTAAAGTGCTCTGACCCAACATCCTGGCCCCGGACACCAACGGGAGGCTCACTGTAATGAAATTGCAGGGGAAGCGCTGATTGAAAGGAGATCTCGGGGGCAGTTACGGCCCTACCACAGTGGGTCAGACTCCAATGAACGGACTACGCTGGAGGCAAACTTCTCCGATTCTAGAACCAACCTTTTGTGCCCGCTTCCACTTCCCATGAGGCATGTTGTAGAAGCTGACCGAGTTTTCAGAAAACTTCTCCTGACTTTTGGTGTCCTATCACTGTCCAGCCCCTACCCCCTCTGCCAGCACAGGGCACTTCCGCTTTTCTCCTCAGGCTTTGTCCGTATATAAATTACTCCTCACAGTCAATAAACAGATTCAAGTTTGTAAACAAACAAGCAAAGGAAAACTTTCACATTGGCATTAAGGTCATAGCATAACTCTAAAATTTGATTTCAAACTAGAATCATACTAAATTTTAATACAATTTTGGAAAAACTGACATTTTTGTAAACATGTATGTTTCCATCTAATAGCATGGTATGTTATTTCCCTTTGTTTTAGTATTGTTTTACATCCTTCAATAAAATTGCATTTTTTTCTTCATAAAAGTTTGTTACTTTTCCTTTCAGTTTATTCCAAAGTATCCTGGCTTTTATACTATGTTGAAAGGATTTTTACAAATCTTATTACTACTTCTAACAGGATTAACCTAGTTATAAATTATTTTTGCATTCCTTTAATTTCCCTAGATTTCTTGTTATATTTTTTAATTACTTGTCTCTTAGTTTCCATAGGTAGAAAAATATATAATCAAATAGATAAAGTTTATCTTTTGATTTTTTGATTAATAAAGATTATTTAATGTTATCTTATTGATTGGAACTGAAAATTTTTAATAATGTTGCATAATAATTTGGATATTCAGTTCAGTTCAGTTCAGTCACTCAGTCTTGTCTGACTCTGCGGCCCCATGAACCACACAGCATGCCAGGCCTCCCTGTCCATCACCAATTCCCAGAGTTCACACAAACTCATGTCCACTGAGTCAGTAATGCCATCCAACCATCTCATCCTTCGTCATCCCCTTCTCCTCCCACCTTCAATCTTTCCCAGCATCAGGGTCTTTTCAAATGAGTCAGTTCTTCGCATCAGGTGGCCAACGTATTGGAGCTTCAGCTTCAGCATCAGTCCTTCCAAAAAACACTCAGGACTGATCTCCTTTATTCAGTCACTTCAGTTCAGTCACTTAGTCATGTCCCACTCTTTGCAACCCCATGAATGGCAGCACGCCAGGCCTCCCTGTTTATCACCAACTCCCGGAGCTTACTCAAACTCATGTCCATCGAGTCGATGTGTGGATCACAATAAACTGTGGAAATTTCTGAAAGAGATGGGAATACCAGACCACCTGACCTGCCTCTTGAGAAACCTGTATGCAGGTCAGGAAGCAACAGTTAGAAATAGACATGGAACAACAGACTGGTTCAAATGGGAAAAGAAGTACGTCAAGGCTGTATATTGTCACCCTGCTTATTTAACTTCTATGCAGAGTACATCATGAGAAATGCTGGGCTGGAAGAAGCACAAGATGGAATCAAGATTGCCAGGAGAAATATGAATAACCTCAGATACACAGATGACACCACCCTTATGGCAGAAAGTGAAGAAGAACTAAAAAGCCTCTTGATGAAAATGAAGGAAGAGAGTGAAAAAGTTGGCTTAAAGCTTAGCATTCAGAAAACTAAGATCATGGCATCTGGTCCCATCACCTCATGGGAAATAGATGGGGAGACAGTGGAAACAGTGTCAGACTTTATTTCTTGGGGCTCCAAAATCACTGCAGATGATGATTGTAGCCATGAAATTAAAAGACGCTTACTCCTTGGAAAGAAAGTTATGACCAACCTAGACAGCTTATTAAAAAGCAGAGACATTACTTTGCCAACAAAGGTCCATCTAGTCAAGGCTATGGTTTTTCCAGTGGTCATGTATGGATGTGAGAGTTGGACTGTGAAGAAAGCTGAGCACCGAAGAATTAATGCTTTTGAACTGTGGTGTTGGAAAAGACTCTTGAGAGTCCCTTGGACTGCAAGGAGATCCAACCAGTCCATCCTGAAGGAGATCAGTCCCGGGTGTTCATTGGAAGGACTGATACTGAAGCTGAATCTCCAGTACTTTGGCCACCACATTCGAAGAGTTGACTCATTGGAAAAGACCCTGATGCTGGGAGGGATTGGGGGCAGGAGGAGAAGGGGATGACAGAGGATGAGATGGCTGGATGGCATCTCCTTTATTACCCCTCTCTTAGTCTTGGTTTCTCTGTGGTGAACAATTTAGAGCCCTGTTATCTAAAGTGTTGTTTGCTATTAAAATTTGATAAATGCTGATGATTACAATTTCCATTTTGCTTGGAGATTTTATTAAGGAACAACTTTTAAATGATACCAAGAAGTTTTTCTGTACATTAGAGAAAAGATTAGTGTATATTGGATATAATGAGATGTATTGACAGTATTACTGTTACAGAGCTAACTTTTGTTCTTTAGCTTATTATTTTCTTCTGAGGATACAACCCTCCCTATTGACAAAACAAAAATGAAATAGAACATGTCCTTATGAGCTCTCCAGCTACTGAAATAAATATCCAGTGTAATATTTTGCTCTTCAAGGAAACCTGAAGTTATAAAGCTAAGTATTTGAATACTTCAGAAATGGAGTATAGACATATATAAACCATTCTGTTTTACAAGGGATTATCATAAAAGATAATCCAGTTTTCAATCCAATCACAAAGAAGGGCAATGCCAAACAGTGTTAAAACTACTACACAATTGCACTCATTACACTTACTAGCAAGGTAATTCTCAAAATCCTTCAAGTTAGGCTTCAACAGTACATGAACCGACAACTTCCAAATGTATAAGCTGAATTTAGAAAAGGCAGAGGAACCGGAGATCAAATTGCCAACATTGGTTGGATCATAGAAAAAGCAAAAGAATTCCAGAAAAGCATCTACTTCTGCTTCATTCATTCACTACTCTAAAGCTTATGACTGTAAGCTAAAGCTTTTTGACTGATCACAACAAACTGGAAAATTCTTAGAGAGGTGGGAATACCAGACAACCTTACCTGCCTCCTGAGAAACCTGTATACAGATCAAGAAACAACAGTTAGAACCGGACATGGAACAATGGACTGGTTCCAAATTGGGAAAGGTATACATCAAGGCTGTATATTGTCACCCTGCTTATTTAACTTATATGCAGAGTACATCATGTGAAATGCTAGGCTGGATGAAGCATAAGCTAGAATCAAGATTGCTGAGAGAAATATCAATAACCTCAGATATGTAGATGACACCACCTTATGGCTGAAATGGAAGAGAAACAAAAGAGACTCTTGATCTTCCAGAAAAACATCTACTTCTACTTCATTGACTATGCTAATGCTTATGACTGTAAGCTAAAGAGGAGAGTGAAAAAGGAGAGTGAAAAAGCTGGCTTAAAACTCAACATTCAAAAAACTAAAATCATGGCATCTTGTCCCATCACTTCAAGGTAAAGAGATGGGGAAGCAATGGAAACAGTGACAGACTTTATTTTCTTGGACTCCAAAATCACAACAGACAGTGACTGCATCCATGAAACTGAGACGCTTGTTCCTTGGAAGAAAAGCTATGACAAACCTAGACATGCTAGGTTTTAGTGTACTAAAAAGCAGAGACATTACTTTGCCGATAAAGGTCTGTAAAGTCAAAGCTATGGTTTTTCCAGTAGTCATGTACAGATGTGATAGCTGGACCATAAAGAAGGCTGAACACTGAAGAACTGATGCTTTCAAAATGTGATGTTGCATTTCAAACTGTGGTTAAGACTTTAGAGAGTCTCTTGGACTGCAAGAAGATCAAACCAGTCAATCCTAAAGGAAATCAACCCTGAATATTCACTGGAAGGACTGATGTTGAAACTGAATCTCCAATACTTTGGCCATCTGAGGCAAAGAGCAAACTCATTGGAAAAGACGTTGATGCTGGGAAAGATTGAAGGCAGGAAGATAAGGGGACAACAGAGGATGAGATCATTGAATGGCATGACCGACTCAATAGATATGAGTTTGAGGAAGCTCTGGAAGTTGGTGATGGACAGGGAAGCCTGGCGAGCTGCAGTCCATGGGGTTGCAAAGAGCCAGACACAACTGAGCAACTGAAAAAACACAGTCATAAAAGAGGGCTTCCCAGGTGGCACTAGTTGTAAAGAATCTGCCTGCCAATGCAGGAGACATATGAGATGTGGGTTTGTCCCCTGGTCTGGAAGATCCCCTGGAGGAGGAAATGACAACACACTCCACTATTCTTACCTCGAGAATCCCATGGAGCCTGCTGGACCATAGTCCAGGGGATTGCAAAGAGTCAGACATAAAAGAGAAATGAGTGGATAAATACCACTTGAAAGAAAGTGATAATCACTCAGTTGTGTCTGACTCTTTGGTACCCCATGGGCTCTAACTAACCAGGAATTCTCCAGGCAATAATACTGGAGAGGGCAGACATTCCCTTCTGCAGGGGATCTTCCCGACCCAGGGATTAATCCTGGTATCCTGCTCTGTTGGCAGATTCTTTACTATGTGACCCACTAGGGAAGCACTTGGTTTTCTGTCAAACTAGGCCACAGAGATGCTTAATGTATGGGATAACTGGATACCCCTGGACATCTATCTTATATAGAATCTCTTCACAAGCACCCTCTAGGTTTCCCAGAGGAACAACATGGGGAATATGATTATATTATTTAGAATGTTTCTGGCTTAATAGGAATTCTATATAAACTTGCTAAAAGAATGAGAGCGTTTATTTTCTCATAAAAAAAGGAAGCTTGAGCAGGTTTCTAAGCTTATTGAATACATGACTTAATGAGGTCATCAGAGTCATTGGTTTTATCTGTCTTTTGTCTCTTTTATCTTCAGGGTTGGTTTTATGCTATGACTGGTTGCCCTCAGGCTTACAAGGCAACTGCCAGGAGAGATCAGCATTAGAGGCTTATTTCTGTTCTTAGGTTCTTGGCTGAAGAGAAAAGAAGAACTTTCCCAGAAGCCCTCAGCTGACTACTTAATTCTTTTAACTCTGAATAGTTTCCATGTCTATTTTCCTACCAATCACTGACAAGTATAAAGATAAATATTGTGATTGATTTAGACTAAATAGAACCCACTTGGACCCCTACTAAATTCTATAAGCTTCATAGAAGGAGATGGATATTTTGGAGAAAATGAATTCAGTTTCTCATAGGGCAATGGAAGTGGGTTTGTGGAATATGGATGGATAAGCAACAATTAAAATGCATTATTACACACTCTTTGGCTATCAAGAACTTTTCCACATATATATTTTCATTCCATTCATTCTAACATATATATTTTTTCAAATCTATGAATGATGAAATATGTCTCAATTTCTCCCCAAAAGGAGAAAATCTAAAGTCAATTACTACATTTATCCTGAAGTACAAGATCTCTAGGTAGTATTCAGTACTTATATGTAGCTCCCAATGGTTCAGTGATTTCTTGCTCACAAGTGATTATCTTCCTTAAATGTACATGGATGCAAAGTGGTGAAAAGCATGGTAGTTACAATGAAAAAAACTCCCTCTTGTAAAGGTGAACAATAAGAAAATATGTGGTCATCTATAATATACTTTGCTTGTTGGATAGTGATACAAAAAATGTCCTGTTCTGTCAGGGAAGTGATTTTCCACAGCCTGTGAATCAAAATTTTTATTCTCTGGGTGTAGTCATGTCTGTTGTCTCTGTAACCTGAGAGTGGACAGTACAGAACATTTCTTTTCTAGGTCTGTACCACTTTAACAATGTACTTTTTGAAGGAAAAAATTCCTCAGACTAGTGCTTGCTTTAGAAGGTTTAGGGTTTTTTTTTTTTTAATAGTTGTTCAGTCTACTTGTTTTCAATCAATCCTATGACTAAAAATACACAATCAGAAATTATTTTGGACTATGAAACTGGAAGGTTCTGATTTATCATATCAAGTTCTGTGCTCTGTTTGTGCCATGAGACCTTAATATAATACCTTCCCTTCCTCTTGGTCTTGGTTACCAGGTGATTTAACGACTTCCTCTGGCAGGAACATCCCTGCTTCAGACAGTTGCATCTTCAGAATAAACAAACAGTGCCCTTTATCAATCGCACAGTGCTTTTCAGGAGGTGCTTAGGAGAGGTTTGGAGGAACAATTGCTTTGTTTCAATCTTATTTCCTCTCAAATTTTTAGATTATTATTCTTATAAGACTTAGCTTTTCTAAATTATCCAGGCCTTGCTTACTAAATTTCCAATTGTTTTGATTATAATCCATACATGAACACGGTTTCTCTTAGCAGACAGGTAATTTTCTCATTCAGATTTTATTTATTTATTTTTTCATTTATTTGTATTAGTTGGAGGCTAATTACTTTACAATATTGTAGTGGTTTTTGCCATACATTGACATGACTCTGTGGGAGAAGGTGAGGGTGGGATGTTTCGAGAGAACAGCATCAAAACATGTATATTATCCAGGGTGAAACAGATCATCAGCCCAGGTTGGATGCATGAGACAAGTGCTCAGGCCTGGTGCACTGGGAAGACCCAGAGGGATCGGGTAGAGAGGGAGGTGGGAGTGGGGATAGGGATGGGGAATACATGTAAATCCATGGCTGATTCATGTCAATGTATGACAAAAATCATTCAGATTTTAAATGAGTCATCTGCAGACAAAAGTTTTCCCCATGTTTTAAGATGCTATGCAATGTCAAAAAAAAAAAAAGTCCAACCTAGTCTTAAGGCATAAATTTTTTTCTACTAAGATCCATGATGACCCAGCCATCATCAGAAGTAGATGTGTCAATATACAACAGTTAAAAAAAATAAAAAGTTTTCTATAGAATAACTAGTATTCTCAGGTTCCTGTTACAGAAAAATATTATTATTGTCTTACACCAGTTTTACCCACTCCATGCTCTAGACTGTTATTTTCAGTTTTCTAATTCTAACACAAATATTTCATTCATTTAGCATGCTTACTCTAGGGACTTTGATTCAAACGGCTTAAATATGATTGCTATGCATAAGCTGATAGAGAAGAAATCTAGGAGAAAGACCATCTTCTGAGTTTATCAATTCAGGAGCTCACTGATACTATAAAAGTTCAAGTTTTACTATCTGTCAGGTCTCCTGGTCACAGGAGATGCCATCTTAAAATTGGTTCTACCCATCCTTGTAGAATTACTGCCAAGGATGATCATGACTATTTGCATTCTCCTTCACATCAACGGAAAAAGAAGAAATGTTTCTGGAAATCATTGCCAATTACAGAGAAAGAGTTTTTTCCAAAAGTAAATTTCTTCATGATTGATTCCTTTTACATTTGTATTACAGAAAAAAATCACTAACAAGTGGATTGCCTTAGCTTATCCAGACTGCTTAATGAAGGGCATATTATTGATTTCCAATGTGTCATCCATAGCCTATGGAAATTCATTCTGCCTGTGGGAAGGATGTATATCTAATCAAAATCAAGAAAGTCTGTCCTATGTGCAAAAGATCCAATACAGTTATTAAGGGAGAAATATAAATGTTAAAATTAAATCACAATAAATATGTTAAACATAAGATTTAATTTGGCTAAAGAGACAATTACTATTATTTCTGACAGACCCAATTTTTAAAAGGACATAGAAAGCTTGAAGTATAAGTTATAGAAAGAATCTAAGGGGAGACTACTGACCAAAAATATCAGTATAATATTTAGTTATAATAATAACAGAAAAAAGTCAAAAATATTACCAAGGACTAAAAGATATTTACTATGATCAAAGAAAAGTTAGTAACTCCAAATTCACAAACTTCTATAAATATGGCAACTCAGTCTTCACAAGGGAAAATTGAAAATCCACAAACTGGAAACTCTGACACTTCTTTCATTTAATGTTATGTTTAAAACATTTATAGGTGTACATAGATGACAGAAAGGTAGGTGGATAGATGTGTGTTTGAGCATGAATTTTGAATTAGTAACTGAATTCTTGAATCTGACGCTGACCAACAATAAAGAGAGAAGAAATGTCTGGAGCACTGAACTAGAGCATAAGTAGGAAAGCTCAAGGACGTAGTAACTTGACAGTGAACTGACTATGGAAAGCCCAAGGTCACATGCCTACTTCCAGCAATTTTAAAAGCGTACTGGTGAGACTGACATTACCTACTTTGACCTGGTTAGCTCAGGGTTAACAGTGAGTTATATCATCCTTGATTTGTGTTCCCTAAATATCAAAAATATGAGGGGAACCCAGGGTGACAGAGGCCAAACAGTAGCACTTAACAGCTGGAAGCAAAGCAAATGTCATCCAATAATCAGAGTGCCTTGATCCACAGGGATCTGTGGTGGTTGCTAATAAATCATGGAATGCCTGGAGTTGAGAGAGACAGGCAACCACCTTGTGTGAAACTTGTTTTAATTAATAAAAAAAGAAAACGAGAGCTGGCAAGTGAAAGCAGACATCAGGCACTGCAATGGATAACCACAGCCTAACAGGTAGATATGAACCAATTCAGCTAGCATCCACTCATTTAAGGGGAAGCAGGCTTTCTTTGAGGAAAGACCTTGAAAACCTCAACAAAAATATTGGGTTGGCCAAAAAGTTCATTTGGGGTTCTTGTTACATCTTACAAAACCCAATATATCTAGTAAAATGTTAGTTGATTCTTCTTCAAAAGATCCTGGAGCCATCTGAGAGGGTAACACTACATAGGTGAAAGGGTTAACATGTAGGCTCTTCAAAAATATTTAGATAAGTGGTCTGAGGTATCAATAATATCTATTAAGCCGACATGATATCCTGTCAAGTCGTTAGCTTGATAGATATGGAGGACAGGTAAAAACTGAATTCTGACCCAAGCCCAACTCATAGTGTACTCAACAGGTTCATAATGAACACTATGGATATTTCTTCAGTTCCTAAATATACAAGCAGAATAAATACACTCAGTGATAGAACACCCCTTGTCTTACTTTTCAGACTTGTGTAGGAGAGTGAAATAAAACTGAACTTGTCTCTCATTCCAAGCTTAAAATCAACAGCAGTACTGCATTCCTGGAAGCGATGTGTGTCAATGATTTAAAATGGTTTGTGCATGCTAAAGTCGCTTCAGACATGTCAGACTCTTTGCGGCTCTATAGACTGTAGCCCTTCAGGCTCCTCTAACCATGGGATTCTCCAGCAAGAATCCTGGAGTGAGTTGCCATGCCCTCCTCCAGGATGAAAGCGGTAGTAGTTGTGATTCACAGATATTTCCATTTAATTTGCTTGCATGGCTTAGCACAAGAGTGATAGATCATGGCAGATAAACATGGACTCCTGTGTACTTAACCAGGTGATAGCCTGATTGTGAATTGAAACTGCTACGTTTCCATGCGATACCTTGGCAGAAAATATGATGGTTACATAGCATCACTGACCCAATGGACAAGAATCTGAGCAGACTCCTGGAGACAGTGAAGGACAGGGAAGCATGGTGTGCTGCAGTCCATGGGGTTGCAAACAACAACAAATCTGACTAGTAAAACTTACTATAGACATTCTCATTGGAGGCTTAGGTACACATCTGTTGGTGTGGAAAACAATAAATAAGTAAATTTTCTATCTCCATTAAGTGTGTGTGTGTTCATATGGTAAGGACTAAGGACAACAGTTCACCTTTATGGCTTTATATAAGTCTATATCAACTCTCTTGCATTTTACATAATGTTGTATATGGGGACATTTATGGTCTTGATAATCCATAGAAATTACCAGTAGTTTGCTATATTGATGATATCAAGGAAAACTGATTTGTTGAGCTGGAAGTTTCAAGTTCTCTGGATGCCATGTAAGATACATATATGTTTCTGATACAGACTCAATACCCTTTTTCATGGATAAGATTTTAGTCCACCATCAAGGAAATGCTGGCTAAGTCCTTGAAGGTATAAAACACTTGCCTGGACCATGAATGTCCAACCACTAAAGTAAAAGACTCAGATCTTGGTTGAGAACTCTATATTTTGAAATAACACTAACTACAATTGGAAAGCAGCTCCAGTCTATTCACTGGGTTACCTGGAGGTCCGGGGAGGGGGGGTGGGAACACATTTCCAGGTTACAGTAAACTTTCTTTTTCTTGTGTTGCAAACTATTATATATTCACTGACATATCAAGAAAAATAAGAATGACAGATAATATATGTCAAGCCCCAATATGGGAATAGCAGTAATTTCTAAGGTTTGGAGGAAAGAATACACATTCTTTGTCACAGAGCCAAGCTTTGTTTATTTATTTATTTTTTTATAGCACCTAGAATGCTACTGAGAATACTACCAGGTCCTAAAAGTGGATGATTTCCTAACCAGGATCACAAATTAATGCTAACACTAAATGCTCACCATGAACTATTTTTTTTATCTCAGCAACAATGTTAATAAGTCCTGTGTGTCTTGCAGACATCCTTTACTCAAACCAGATTTAATCAGGTCTTGAAAGCATCAGTAAATTACATGAACAGAGTTCCATGACAAGTATTTTCTGCCACATTGTTGCTCATCCTTAATTCAAACCTCTGAATTCATGAAAACTTTCCAAGAGTAAATTGGTAAGAAAAAAGTAACCAGGACTGATTCATAGGTGATTTGCCACAATGTATTGCAGTAGTCAGATGAATAATAGATGTCAACTACAAATTGGCATTTACCAAGAGCATTGCCAAGGACTGAACAACAAAGGCATTTGACATCTGCTTCTACAGAGATTGAACCCCATGCTGCTATAGCTGTTGACCCTCAACAATCCCTGAGGGAGTTCAGGGTGGAGTGAGGCACTCTGCTCCAGGGAATCTGATGGGATGGGACTTTAGATAGCTGGATGTTTTAAGGAACAGATTTTATGGTCTGAATCATTGCACCTCCTCATATCTAGAGAAGCACTAAATCCCTTCATGGTGACATCAGATCCTCATGACTAACAAAAACGTTTTGTAAAATGAGTGCTTCATTGCATTGAAATCCCCCTTCATCAAAACTTTATATATTGACTTTCCCCCACTGTTGTTTGGAGCAGTCTCAGAGCTATCTGAGATGCTGCCTCCCGGGCTGCAGTCCTCATTTTGCCCCAAATAAAACTGAACTCACAACTCTCAAGTTGTACATCTTTCTTTTAGTCAATACAGAGATCCATAATAGCCACATTTAAGGATACCCCAGAGATAATAATAGTGAAGGAAAATCTTCACAGTGAGGAGAGCGATGAGGAATAGAACTTTCTAACCACCTCCTGTGGATTAGAGGCAGTCTGGGATTTTTACATACATGAATCTATGAATTGTGGATAATTTCGGGGCCTGAACTAAACAAGACATGATCACTGAAAACATGTTTCAGGAAAGAAATGAATGATGGACCTATGGGAGTGATGTGAACGATAAGAATTTTTCATGTTACAATAACGCCTGCTAAAAAGCATCATCTTGTACAGAATCATGTGTCAGAATCACTCATATTTTGAATGTCAGACAAATTCTCTATTGAACCTCCCCAAATCCCATAAACAGAGGAATCACTGTGGCAAAGACGGAAGATATTCATATGTCTGATAACATGAAATTTCTCTCGGTGAGGCTAATTCAGTTATGCCACTGCTGAAATGTCTAAAATGATAGCAGAAACAGATACTGGGCCTCAAAACAGCACTATTTTTATGGCCACCTTAAGGCTATTGGACTTATTTTCAATAGTCCAATTATATTGGACTATTTCCAACTTGAAGGAAGCAGCAATTTGCCTTTATTAGAGTTGATATACATTCCATATGAAGTTTTACACTACCTGTTCACAGAATCCACACCAGGATCAGAATCTGTTGCCTTCAAACACCTACTGTATCAATGCGGCATCATACAGATATTGCCTGAAACCAATGTATAGCAAAGGCTCATCACTACATGGCTTAATATGAACTTTATATCTTTGAAACAGTCAGCCTGATAGAATATTGGAATACAGTGGTGAAACCTCATCCAAGACACAGGCTCTGGGAAAATATCATCAGTTTACGGCACTGCCTTTGATCTACACCTTGAGCCAAAATCCAGTGTATAAAACTGCTCACTAACATTACATCACACACCTCTGGGAGCCAAGGGAAATGTGTGAAGAGTAGACAGTAACTCCCTTAAAATAATAACCATAGGTTCATTTATAAAATTCGATCCCAGTCCTCTGTGATTGTATTCTTCTGAGTTAGCATTTCTGGTTCCTTCAAATCAGAAATGAAAAACATTTCTGCTAGAGGAATACAACCAGATCTTCTACTAAGTTGGAAGCTGTACTTATCAATCAGGGACTTTAAGTTCATGTCACTAGTTTTATAAGCCAAATAGGAATTATATTGGCTAGGAAAATCAATCCAAAACATATGACTATAATTTGATTACTGAAACACAGTGTCATGCATGGTAATGACTATCAAGCTACAACTAAAGCAACAATCACCTAATAATGACAGCATTTAACAGTTGAGACTCCTAGAGAATGATGATCTTGGTTCCTTTCCCAAACCAACAAACTAGACTCAACAAAGTGATAGCTAATAATGAGTCTCTTTTACTAAGCCCTCTAAGCAATGATAATTAAGCCAGTATTTTGGAGGAGACTCTCACTAATAGACTAATACTTCTCCCTGATTGATAAAATAGGGGTGATTTATTAATATAAGGGGAAAAATTGATAATATAGAACTAGGAAGTCATAAAGTATTTAAATGGAACAGCAAATGGATCAAATTGGGCACGATTATGGATGTCAAAGCTATGGTTTTTCCAGTAATATATGGATGTGATAGTTGGACCATAAAGAAGGCTGAGTGCTGAAGAATTGAAACTTTGGAATCATGGTGCTGGAGAAGACTCTTGACATTTCCTTGGACTGCAAGGAGATCAAACCTGTCAATCATAAAAGAAGTCAGCTGAATATTCATTGGAAGGGCTGATGCTGAAGCTGAAGCTCCAGTACTTTGTCCAACTGATGTAAAGAGCCAACTCATTTGAAAGGACCCTGATCCTGGAAAAGATTGAAGGCAAAGGGAACAGAATGAGCAAGAGGATGGAATGGTTAGATGGCATCATGGACTCAATGGACACAAATCTGGGCAAACTCAGAGAGAGTGAACGACAGGGAAGCCCAATGTGCTGCAGTCCATAGCGTTGCATAATCAAGCATGACTTAGTGATTGAACAGTAACAAATAATGGGCGACAATCAAAAATTTTCAGCACAGATAAAAACTGTTATAAGGGAAAGGAAGATATACGTATAAATTACGAATCTCCAAAGGAACACAACCAATAGAATTTGTTTGTATGCATATGTATAGTTTTCTCTGTTTGCTGATGATACGTTCTTGTATATAGAAAATCCCAAAGGCTCCACCAAAAATATGCTAGAACTAATAAACAAATTCAGTGAAATGGTAGGATGTAAGATCAACATTTAAGAATCAGCTCCATTTCTCTACATAATGTATTATCTGAACAAGAAATGGAGTATACAATCCTATTTACAATAGCATTCAAAACAATGTGATACTTAAGGATGAATTTAATCAAGGAAGTGGAAGATCTACACATCAAAAACTATAAAAATGATGAAATAAATTGAAGATATAAATAAATTGAAACATATCCCATCTTCATAGATTTACTTTAAAAGTTAAAGTGTTAAAATCCCCATGCCACCCAAAGCCATCTATAGATTCACCACAATCTGTATCAGAAATCTCAATGGCATTCTTTAGAGAAATAAAAACAACCTTAAAATCCATATGGAACCACAAAAGATCCTGAATAGTCAAAACTATTTTGACAAAGAACAAAGCTGAAGGCATCATATTCCTTGATTTCAAATTATATTACAAAGCTACAGTAATTCAAACAATACAGCACAGGCATAAAATAGACACATAAACCAACAGAACAGAATTGAGAGCCCAGAAAATAAATTCATGTATACATGGTGAACCATTATTTGACATAGGAGTCCAGAATATTCATTGGTAAAGACACTCTCATCAATAAATAGTGCTAAAAGAACTGGATATTCACAGGTAAAAGAATGAAATTTTATCTCTATCTTCTAACCCTCACAAGAATTAGTTCAAAATGGATTAGCAACTTAAATCTGAAACTAAAAAACTCCCAGAAGACAACACTCTGGAAAAGTTCTTTGCCAGTGGTCTTGGCAACAAATTTTCTTTTCTTTTCTTTTTGTGTTTTTGATATAATACCAAAAGCACAACCAACAACATAAAAAAAAAAAAATTAACAAATGGGATTACTTAAAACTGAAAAGCTTCTACACAGAAAAATAAAAAATAAACAAAATGAAAATTTGATGAACAGAATGGGAGAAAATATTTTCAAATTGAATATCATAGATAAGGGATTAATATTCAAAACATATAAGGAACTCATAAAGCTCAGTAGCAAAAAGAAAAAAAAAAAAAACAAACTCAGATTAAAATTGGCAATGGACCTGAATCAACACTTTTTTTCCAGAGAATACATACAATCAGCCAACAAGTATGTGAAAAGGTGTTTAACTTCACTAAAAATCACAGAAATGAAAATAAAAACCTTAATGGGATATCATCTCATAATATTAGAATGATATTATCAAACAGACAAGAGATAGAATGTGATGACAAGAATGTGGAGAAAAGGGAACCCCAATGTAAGCAAGGAATGTAAATTGGAAAACTATTATGCAAAATGGTATGGAATTTTCTCAGAAAATTAAAAATCGATCTACCATATGATCAAGCCAAAATCACTCTCTAGAAGAGATATCTGCACTCCCAAGTCACTGAAGTACTACTCACAATGGGCAAGACATGGAAACAACCTATCTGTCCATGATAACTGGATAAATGTATATATATATATATATAACAAACACACACATATATGTATGGAATATTATATATAATGTGAAATTATTCAGCCATAGATAAGAGTAAATCCTGATATTTACAACAATGTGAATGGAACTTGAGGACATTAAGCTCAGTGAAGTCAGTCAAAGAAAGGAAAAGTGCCCTGTGATAGAGGAAAACAATAGAATGGGAAAGACTAGAGATCTCTTCAAGAAAATTGGAGATACCAAAGGAACATTTTATGCAAAGATGGGCAGAATAAAGGACAGAAACGGTATGGATCTAACAGAAGCAGAAGATATTAAAAAGAGGTAGCAAGAATACATACAAGAACTATACAAAAAAGATCTTCACGACCCAGATAACCACGATGGTGTGATCACTCACCTAGAGTCAGACATCCTGGAATGAGAAGTCAAGTGGGTCTTAGGAAGCATCACTATGAACGAAGCTAATGGAAGTGTGATAGAATTCCAGCTGAGCTATTTCAAATCCTAAAGATGATGCTGTTAAAGTGCTGCACTCAATATGCCAACAAATTTGGAAAACTCAGCAGTGACCACAGGACTAGAAAAGGCCAGTTTTCACTTCAATCCCAAAGAAAGAAATGCCAAAGAATGTTCAAACTACTGCACACTTGCACTCATCTCACACACTAGCAAAGTAATGCTCAAAATTCTTCAAGCCAGGCTTCAACAGCACGTGAATGTTGACTTACAGATGTTCAAGCTGATTTTAGAAAAGACAGAGGAACCAGACTGCCAACATCCATTGGATCATCGAAAAAGCAAGAGAGTTGCATAAAAACATCTACTTCTGCTTTATTGACTACACCAAATTCTTTGATTCTGTGGATCACAACAAACTGTGGAAAATTCTTCAAGAGATAGGAATACCAGACCACCTGACCTGCCTCCTGAGAAATCTGTATGCAGGTCAACAAGTAACAGTTAGAACCAGACATGGAAAAACAAACCGGTTCCAAATTGGGAAAGGAGTATATCAAAGGTGTATATTGTCGCCCTGTTTATTTAACATATATGCAGAGTACATCATGGGAAATGCCGGGCTGGATGAAGCACAAGCTGGAATCAAGATTGCCAGAAGAAATATCAATAACCCCAGAGATGCAGATAACACCACCCTTATGGCAGAAAGTGAAGAAGAACTAAAGAGCCTTCCTGATGAAAGTGAAAGAGGAGAGTGAAAAAGCAGGCTTGAAATTCAGCATCCAGAAAACTAAGATTATAGCATCCTGTCCCATCACTTCATGGCAAATAGATGGGAAATAATGGAAACAGTGACAGACTTCATTTTCTTGGGTTCCAAAATCACTGCAGATGGTGACAGCAGCCATGAAATTAAAAGACACGTGCTCCTTGGAAGAAAAACTATGACCAACCTTGACAGCATATTAAAAAGCAGATATATTACTTTGCCAAAAAATAAAATCTGTCTAGTCAAAACTATGGTTTTTCCAGTAGTCATGTATGTATGTGAGAATCCCATGGACAGAGGAGCCTGGCGTGCTGCAGTCCATGGGGTCGCAAAGAATTGGACACGACTGAGTGACTGAATTGAACTGATAGATATCAGTTATAACTGGAATTTTGAAAAACTGACCTCATAAACAGAGTAGAATTGTGGTTGCCAGGGGCTAAATGTGTGTGTGTTGGGGTCGGGGGGAATGGAGAGATGTTAGTTAAAATGTATAGACTTTCAGTTATAAGATGAGTAAGCTCTGGGCTGTAATACATAGCCTGGTGACTAAGTTAACAATGCTGTACTGTATACTGGAAAATAGATATGAGAGTATGGCTTTCAAGTTTTCAATATAACAATCAAACCAAATTGGCTAATATATGAGAAATATATATTAACCAATATTATTTTGGTGAACACTTCTCAATATGTGCATGCGTGCAAGCCAAGTCAGTTCAGTTGTGTCCGACTGTGTGTCAAACCATTATATTATGCACCTTAAACTCACATAATGCTGCATGTCAATTATACTTCAATGGAGCTGAGAAAAGTGGAACCACTCTGCTTAAATGTTTCATCCTGAAGAATTAAAAAAATGCAAAGAAATGTAGGAGTTAAATGTAAAAAAAGACTGGAACATATAAATGGTATAGAGCTTTTGTTTCCATGAGCACTGTTAACATCCAGTGGATAAAATATCAATCATTGATTTGTTGAAAGTTTAGTATTCCTGAAATCTAATCATTCATGACTCCTACTTCACAGCTGCCTACACAGAACTTGTTTAACAGATCTGGATGTTCCCAAGGCTCAGAACTGTGAGCAAAACATTTGAAAGTCTAGTAGGTATGTGTTTGTAGGGTCAGTAGGTATGTGTTTATAGGGTGCATGCTTCATGCTAAATCGCTTTGGTCGTGTCCGACTCTTTGCGACCCTATAGACTGTAGCCCACCAGGCTCCTCTGTCCATGGGATTCTCAAGGCAAGAATACTGGAGTGGGTTGCCAGGCCTTTCTCCAGGGGATCTTCTGACCCAGGGATCAGACTCAGGTCTCTTTCATCTCTTGCATTGACAGGCAGGTTCTTTACCACTAACGCCCCCTGGGAAGCCCATGTTTCTAGGGTAACAGCACAGAAAACTTCACTCCTGACCAAGATGAGACTGAGTCATTTGTAAATTCCCCAGTGAAATTCAGGTGATTGTAGAAATAATATCCCTGTTCCACAAGAACTTAATTACAGCATATTTTATGAAAATCAAGGTAAATTCTCTCTGAAGCACACAGACTTAAGCATCGTGAAAGAGAGTGATGAGAACAGATGCTCTGAAATGGACTGGAATCTCTGTGCTGAAAATATATATTCAAAAAATTTCAATGTTCTCATATTTAAAAGAGAGGCCTGCAGTTCAGCCTTATAGTCTTCTTTTTCTTATGAGGATTGAACGACATTATCTACATAGAGCCTTAAGACAGTGCTAGTCACAAATATGCATTCAGTAAAGGTAGGCTTTTATAATAACAGTGGTACATAGCTACTGATGATGTTGTGTTTATATCCCTAATGCATTTTGTAGTGGAAATTTTGAACTATGAATATATGGCAAAAGAAATGCTGTTATTGTCTAAATTGTTCTGAGCTGGAAACAATGGATATCCTCAAATGACCAATTTTCTGGCAAGGGTAGAAAAGCAGTCTCTAAGGTAACTAAATCTGAAACCATATCAGAATTTGGAAATAAAATATATACTTTGAATTTCACTAAGAAGCAGAGGGTCATTGGTAACATTTGTTGCTCAGTAGCAATATGCTCTGTGTAGTCAATTCTCTGTTCACAGAGTCTTCAAGGTTCAGTTCAGTTCAGCTCAGTCCCTAAGTTATGTCTGACTCTTTGTGACCGTATGGACTGCAGCACTCCAGGCTTCCCTGTCCATCACCAACTCCAGGACCTTACTCAAACTCATGTCCATCGAGTCGGTGATGCCATCCAACCATCTCATCCTCTGTTGTCCCCTTCTCCTGCCTTCAATCTTTCTCAGCATCAGGGTCTTTTCAAATGAGTCAGTTCTTCACATCAGGTGACCAAAGTATTGGAATTTCAACTTCAGCATCAGTCCTTCCAATAAATATTCAGGACTGATTTCCTTTAGGATGGACTGGTTTGATCTTCGAGGTTAATAACCAATTATTACTGGTTTCATACTGACAGCAATGCTGCTCAATTTAAGTAAGATTCAGGCCCTTCAGCACTGTTCTGTGGTGACCCAAAGACTAGAGAACTGATAAAACCAAGGAGGGTCTTGGAATGCAGGAATGGAAAAACCAGATTCATATTGTCCTTCCTTCCCCCATGTTGTAATTATTAACAGATTTCAGGTCCTCCTGAGCAGAATGAACTGCCTTCCCTCCTACCCTACACAGGGAGAAGGTATTTGCCTTACACTTCCCCGACCCAGTATACATGCCTCATCCAATCAGCAAATGACCCGCAAGACCCCTATCCCACTCCTTGTACCCTGGGTAAAAGTGGACTGAGGACCTTTGTTCAACATCAGTTCTCCCTTGAGCTCGCCCACTGTTCTGGGGGCGTCTCCCACTCTAATAAACTTATTTCCTTCTTCTTCTGTCTCATATCTGGAAATTCTTTTCCAACCGACGCCTGGACCACAACGTGTTCTATGTTAATTTTTGCAAGTTTTTTAAAGTTATTTTTAATATTTTTGGAATTCTTAACTATTCACCTCACTGAATTCTGCTTTCATTATTTTATGAATAACCTTTAACTATCATAAAATAGAATAGTGTGCAGTACTATTTGATAATATTTACCACTACATTAAGACATGGGTTATTTAGAATGTTTAGATGATTCTGAATACAATTTTCTATTGAATAAAATGGTTACCTTTGCTGTTCCTGTTAATTACTTGATAACATGTTCAGATGAGATGAATACCTAACTTTATCTGTTAAGAATATGAACATAAGTGATTTTTCTTCTTTTTATAATCTCTAAAATAAAGTTTAGTGCCATAGCATCATTTCCACAGTTCTATCATGGGTTTGGGGCTATATATGCTCACAGCATATTACAATGTGAAATACATTTTGTGTTATTTATCTTCAAGTTTCAAATCCACTAAACCCAATGCTTTCTACATAGCTGCCAAATTAGTCATATAGTACTGAATTCATACTTTTTTGTTCATTTCAAAGAAATGTCTTATTTTCCATGTATTTTTTTAAAAGTGAGTATATTCTTCAACTCAAAATTTGCCCAAGTATATTTTCTGTTAGCAAGCAACATGGTAAATGTGTTGAAATCAGCTGAGAAATATTGTTTTGTTAATACAAAAATGCTGAGGAAAAAATTGTTATTCAAGCATCATCAAGTTATGCTACAATTTTACTTATCACTGGCAAAGTATATTTTTGACAGAGATTCAAATATAGTATCAATTTTGGAAGACTGAGGCAATTGCATTGTCCCTCTCAGCATCTGTAGGCATGTACTGAGTAAAATATATACTTGCTTAAAATTATCTTCATAAAATTTTCATAAAACCAACAGAGAAAAAAGGACAATGCTTTGATATTCTATAAGATATAAAGGTTACTATAATCAGCTAATAAACTATCAGTTTGGTCCCTGACTAAGGAATTCATTTCTAAATTGGCTTCATTATCTCTTTAATTATAGTATCGGCAACAATGAGAATGTGAAGTTTTGTCAGAATTTCTCTTGTCATGATAGGTAGATGACATTTTGTGAAATTTACTAAGCCTTTACTAATTGTTCATAATGTTGCAGCAGCGTGGTTTCTTTACATTTGCAAATAGTGTATTTTATGGAAAGGAAATAGTGAAGCAGATGTTCTATCTGATTTTAATGAAGTTTGGGTGGTTTGAGCAAAAATGTCCTTCAGATTCATGAGTACTTAAACGTGAGTATTCTTGAATTAAACAAGAATGCATTCCTGAGAAAAAAGTCATGCCCAATTTTTATCCTCATGTACTTATGCATAATAAATACATATTTACATATAGTCTCTGGGTCAATGTGAACCTGTCAAGTAATGATTGCTGAAGAACAAGTAGGGCAGATCTGGACAACCAGTCATCTAACTGATAAAGTGCAACTTCTGCTTATTTTAAAATACAATTTAGTCCTCAGGCTAAATGCAATCACTTACTATATGTATTTAGTGTTTAAACCAGATCAATGCATGGAAAACTTCAAGAATGACACACCCAGCAAACCATGAAGAAAGGTTACCACCGGGAAAGAGAATGGTATTCAGGGAAATGTTAGATCAGTTTAAAGCAAAAATTCTAATTTCCAATTTATCTCATTTTGTATTACTGGCATATTTACAATAAAATAGTATTTATATACCAATTATACTTTTTATACATCTACCCCAGATTAACTCTAACTATCAGTTATCTAAGTATTTGGACTATGCTAGACTGGCCAAGCTTGTAATTGCTTTTGCTGAATTAAATTGGAAGATGACAGTGCACTACTCTGAACATTACTTAAAAAATTATATGAAAATTGTCACTTTTTATGCAAAGATTTTCAAGGATGCAATTAATGAAATTAGAGAGGGGGATTCCTATGAGGCTCCTTAGGGAAATATTTTTCTAATTTCAATATCACTAATAGATGTATTTGTCCTGAATAAAACACTATAAATGTGGTTATTAAAAACTGGCTATTATTACTTATTCAGATTATTATAGAAGTTAGAGCCATGTGGAAGAATAATATTCAGTAAGAATGAAACATATTTTAGCATGGAATTTTTTATGGCCATGATTCTGTATGTGCATCAACTTTATGTATTTTAATTACATAAGCAATTATCATTTTTGTAGACAAAGTGTTTTGTCAAGAACGTACAAAGAAAGTTGAAAATGTGTATTAATATAAATTGAACTCACTAAGACAAGTATGTTGATATATTAGTATGTCTTTTTGCCTTTTATTTGGGTGGCATATAATTTAATATTAAATGTATATACTCACAAACTACAAAACACTGTACATGCATTTTCCTATATATACATAAACATATATATATAATATTTATAAGAAACATACAAAACAAATGTTTTTTTAATTCCATCATATATATATATATATATATATATATATATACACACACACATATATACACACACAGATATACGTATATATATGTTTGTTGTTTTTGTATACCCTGAGTTTTTTCACTTTGCATTAACTTTTTTCTTGTTTCTGCTATCATTACACGTTTTATATTATACTTTGGTGTAGTTTCTTATAAATTACTGTTTATTGAAATTGAACTGGATTTTTCACAATTTCAAGTAAGATAATAATAGGAATAATTTAAAATATATGCCTATGAAGTTTTGAAATCAATTTATAGTACCAATTATTTTGGTATAAAATGTATTAAATATCCTTTATGCATATTGTTAACTTCTAGGGAAAATTAAGGAACTTGTGGGCAACCCACTCCAGTATTTTTGTCTGGAGAATTCCATGGACAAAGGAGCCTAGCGGGCTACATTCCATGGGGTCCCGAAAAGTCGGACGTGACAGAGCGACGAACACTTCAGGGGCCTTAATGATTTTCTTGCTTTTGTAAGTGGATTACATTTGTATGATAAGTCATGACTGCGCTTAGGGCATTCCGGTATTCTTGCCTGGACAATCCCATGGACAGAGGAGCCTAGTGGGCTACAGTCAACAGAGGTGCAGAGGCGGAAATGACTGAAGCGATTGCGCACGCGCACACATGTTCAAACAAAACTCTTGACGACGGTAATAACAGTTAACCGAACTCTTCTGTGTGTAAGAAGAACTACATTCTTCTACCCTAAATGATCATCTTAAATTGTATGAAGATGTTTATAACAGTGTATCAGTTTTATTTTAGATATTTTTAGATATATTGAGTAAAACTCTTGCTTTCATTTGATTTACTTCTTTAAGTGAATCATAGTTGATTTATAATATATATTATTTTTATTAATATTCAGTATTATTTTTCAGTATTATTTTTCAGTATTGTTGCAGATTATGCCCATTATAATTTACCACAAGACAATGGTTATAATCCCCAGTGCTATACAATCTATCTTTGTTGCTTATCTGTTGTATACACAGTAGCTTGTATTTATTAATCCCATACCCCTAATTTGTCCCTTCCCTCTCCCCTACCCCTTTAGGTAACCACAAGATTGTTTTCTTTATCTGTGAATCTGTTTCTGTTATGCATATACATTCCTTTATATTATTTTTAAATTATATTGTAGTGTATGTGTATGGTATGTGTAGTGTATAATGTATGTGATATCATACACTAAGTATTTATCTTTCTCTGACTTATTTCACTAAGAATATTGTGCTTACTCTTACTTTTGCATACTGTTTGCCCTTTTATCACCCTGGGGTTGTTTATTCTTTTGAAACCTTTAAAATGAATTTTGACATAAGTTTTGTCAAAAGTTTGATACTGTATTCTGGCACTATTTTAAATTACCATTCTGAATTCTACTTGTTACATTCTTCTTGCATATATAATTTTGTATATCTTGCTATTTTTTAAAATTTATTTATTTTTTTAATGGAAGGACAATTGCTTTATAGAATTTTGTTGTTTTCTGTCAAGTATCACATGAATCAGCCATAGGTATAAATATGTCCCATCTGTCTTGAACCTCCCTCCAAACTCCCTCTCCACCCCACCCCTCTAGATTGATACAGAACCCCTGTTTGAGTTCCCTGAGACAAAGAGCAAATTCCCATTGGCTATCTACTTTACATATGATAATGTAAAGTTTCCATGTTCCTCTGTCCATATCTCACCCTCTCCATTGGCTATCTACTTTACATATGATAATATAAGTTTCCATGTTCCTCTGTCCATATCTCACCCTCTCCTCCCCTCTCCCCATGTCCCTAAGTCTGTATCTCCATTGTTGCCCTGCAAATAAATTCATCAGCACCATCTTTCTAGAGTCCATATGTATGTGTTAGTATACAATATTTTTTAAAAAAAGGATTAGTGTAAATAACCTATAACAGAAAGAAATAAATGGAAGAGCAAATTAATACAAATACTTTTACATGTATTTTGAGACTTTGAGATGTCATTTTACTTTACCATCTTTTTATATTTCTGCATTTCCCCAAATAAACTTCAATTAGTACCCTCACTTTATAATGTATTTATTTTATAGAAAGTTTTATTTACAACTTCTTCTTCATAATTTAGCAACTATATGTAAAATAGGTCAAAGTATGTCCTCATCAGTTCAGTTCAGTTGCTCAGTTGTGTCCAACTACTTGCATCCCCATGGACTGCAGCACACCAGGCTTCCTTGTCCATCACCAACTCCCAGAGTTTACTCAAACTCACGTCCATTGAGCTGGTGATGCCATCTGATTATCTCATCCTCTGTCATCCCCTTCTCCTCCAGCCTTCAATCTTTCCCAGCATCAGGATCTTTTCAAATGAGTTAATTCTTTGCATCAGGTGGCCAAAGTATAGGAGTTTCAGCTTCAGAATCAGTCCTTCCCATGAATAGTCAGGACTGATTTCCTCTAAGATGGACTGATTGTATCTCCTTGCTGTCCATGGGACTCCCAAGACTCCTCCAACACCACAGCTCAAAAGCATCATTTCTTTGGCACTCAGCTTTCATTAGGGTCCAACTCTCACATCCATTTATGACTACTGGAAAAACCATAGCTTTGACTAAACAGACCTTTGTTGGCAAAGGAATGTCTCTGCTTTTTAATATGCTGTCTAGGTTGGTCATAACTTTTCTTCCAAGGAGCAAGCATCTTTTAATTTCATGGCTACAATCACCATCTACAGTGATTTTGGAGCCCCCAAAATAAAGTCTGTCACTGTTTCTATTGTTTCCCCACCTATGGGCCATGAAGTGATGGGACCAGATGCCATGATCTTAGTTTTCTAATACTGAGTTTTAAACCAACTTTTTCACTCTCCTCTTTCATGTTCATCAAGAGGCTGTTTAGTTCTTCTTCGCTTTCTGCCATAAATCTGTGTCATCTGCATATCTGAGGCTATTAATATTTCTCCTGGATATCTTGATTCCAGCTTGTGCTTCATCCAGCCCAGCATTTCTCATGATGTACTCTGCATATAAGTTAAATAAGCAGGGTGACAATATACAGCCTTGATGTACTCCTTTCCTAGTTTGAAACCAGTCTGTTGTTCCATGTCCAGTTATAAATATTGGTTCTTGACCTGCATACAGATTTCTCAGGAGGCAGGTCAGGTGGTCTGGTATTCCCATCTCTTTCAGAATTTTCCATGGTTTGTTGTGATCCACACAGTCAAAGTCTTTGGTATAGTTGGTAAAGCAGAGTAGATATTTCTCTGGAACTCGCTTTTTCAATGATCCAACATTGAATGTTGGCAATTTGATCTCTGGTTCCTCTGTCTTTTCTAAATCCAACTTGAACATCTGGAAGTTCATGGTTCATGTACTGTTGAAGCCTGGCTTGGAGAATTTTGAGCATTATCTTTCTAGCATGTGAGATGAGTGCAATTGTGCAGTAGTTTGAGCATTCTTTGGCATTGCTTTTCTTTGTGATTGGAATGAAAACTGACGTTTTCCAGTCCTGTGGCCACTGCTGAGTTTTCCGAATTTGTTGGCATATTGAGTGCCGTACTTTGACAGCATCATCTTTTAGGATTTGAAATAGTTTAACTGGAATTCTGTCACCTTTACTAGCTTTGTTCATAGCTTCCTAGGGCCCACTTGACTTCTCATTCCAGGATGTCTGGTTCTAGGTGAGTGATCACACCATCATGGTTATCTGGGTCATGAAGACCATTTTTTTGCATAGTTCTTCTGTGTATTCTTGTCACCTCTTCTTAATCTCTTCTGCTTCTGTTAGGTCCATACAATTTTTGTACATAATTTAGCAACTATATATAAAATAGATCAAATTATGCCCTCATACGCCAATGAAAATATTTGTTACCTCTCTCACCCATCTAAGAATTAAAATATGGCCTCCTTTTTGCAAAATCCCTCCAGGAATGAGTTAATCTGAAATTTTATTTCATTTATAAAAGCTTACATGTAGCTAGATTTGTAAAAAATACAAATATTTTGACAATATTTACTAAAGCTGGAAATAGGGTAAAATAATAAAAAAATTCTTCCCAAAGGAGATATAATTGGCTAGAAACCTTTTAAAATAAATATATCTATCACTGAAAAAAAAAGCTATAGCTATGTTTATACTTATCAAGGCATAGGAGATTTTATGGATAGATTGTAGATAGATAATAGATTGACAATAGGTAGATGATTGATAGGTAGGTTTATAGATAGATAAGACAATTTAGTCCTTAATATGTGTTCTAAACTTTTCAAATTATATGTAGTTCTTTAAAAGTTTCACATTATAGGAGTATCTTCAAGTAGCTTCAAGAATGAATTGAATGGCCTTGAACAGATTAAACATTTGCAGAGTCAAAAGGTAAGTAACATTCTTACTGGATTGTGTCTATGTAAATATTATTTCAAATTAGGCAACATTCCAGAATGATATATTCTGAAGTCATTACTACTGGTCATAGTTAATATGGGATGAGCAGTGCTGATTTTTCCTACTTATAATGAGCAGCAAATATTAATCAACTTTAACTAGTTAAGGTGCTCTTGAAAAATTCAAATAATAACTTTGACATTTTATTGTTCATCTATAAGTCATAGAAATTTTAGTACTAGTGATTTATATTATAACAGTGAAAAGTCAGCACTCCCCACTCAATAACAACAAAAAGACACAGATGAACAAAAATAATCTCTATTTCCAAAATAAGTTAAATACATGCAATTATGTAGATTCGGTTTTGTGAATATATTGATAATTATGTCAGTCTTTATCATGTGTTTTGAGTCTGCAGGGTTAAGCATGCAAGGATGACAGTTTTTGTTTTAAATTTGGGACGAATTGCTCCTTATATCAGGTCATGACCTGTTTTATCACTATTAGTAATATTTGACTTTAGGTTTGATTTTTCTGATAATAATTTTGGTGAACCTTGCTTTAAAAAAGTATTTGCCATGTACCTCTTGTTTAACTTTTTATTTTGAAAGCATTATAGAATCGCAGAAGAGTGTTACCTACCAGTCAGGGAGTGATCGTAAAGGGAGACAGGAAGCATGTCTGTGGTTTTAAGATTTCAATTCCTAATTAACTGATCTGCCTATTGACAATTTATGCACTTCCATTAATTACCCTCAAACAAAAAAATATGTCCATCCTTTTCCTTTTTCTGATGTTTACTTGACAACATATGATATTCCTTTTGGCTGTTCTTCATGTCATCAAATAGTTGTCTGACTACGCTGTAGCAATGAGCTTTAGGTTTGAAGACACAAAGGCTTTGGACTCAAGGCCCTGGAGAATTGTTATTGCTTGCCTTCTCTTTCTGATAAAGCTATAACATCTGAGTCCCTTGATCCGGCCTCCAATAAAAGCCCTCCTGCCTAAAGTTTAATAATATGCATCTAGAAAATAACTTGCTGATACTCACATTATGTGGCTTCTGCCATCAGCCTGTTGCTTGCTGAATTGCCTTTACCAGAACACGAGTTTAATTGTTGAAGCCTTAGATATCTAGATATAAGTAACAAGACAAGGACTACTGTTCAATCTAGGCACAACTGGTCCCCTTAAAGTTATAGAGAAGGGAAGGGTTATCCCTAAGTGATAAGGTAGAGAGCCCTTGTCTAGACATCATCAAGAGAAATTCTGTCATCTTGCTAGCTTAAGCAACACATAACATTGTATAGAATCCATTCCCTGATGGCTCAGCTGTAAACAATCCACGTGCAGTGCTGGAGACCCGGATTCGACCCCTGGGTTGGGAAGATCCCTTGGAGAAGGAAATGGCAGCCCACTCCAGTATTTTTGCCTGGAGAATTCCATGGACATAGGAGCCTGGTGGGCTATAGTCCATGGCTTCACAAAGATTCGGACACTGAGTGACTAACAGTTTCTTCTTTAATTTTCATTCAAATTCTGTTTAGGGGCAGACACATAAATGCCATTTACTATGTAACAGGCATGAGAATAATCAGCCTAAGTATGGAATTATAACAACAAGCTTACAAATTACTGCTAATACTGATTGTGGGTGGCCTCTGCCTGAAAGAGCTTGGAGTTGGACCTGAGTTCCGAACCAGAGACTGGACTGGGTCGCAGCAGTGAAAGCACCAGATCACTAGACCAGTGATCAGTGCCAAGGCCCCTGGCCCTTCAGCTTTACAGAAAAGAATTTCTGAAAAGACAGAAAGTAGTGAAGTGAGTAAAGTATTTATTAAGAGGAAAAAGAATATAAGATGTGTAGATAGACACACGGGCAGACTCAGAGGGAGAGACCCTGAGTCATATCCTCATGGCAGTTAAATTGTTTATATGGATCATTTGTCCAGTTTTCCTTTGGCCAATCATTTTGATTTGCCTGGTTCACAGTTCATATTGGTATATCTCAGTATCAGGACCCTTCTATGTGTGCACACGCATCTCTTAGCCAAAATGGATTCTTCCATAAAGTCGTATGGGTAGAGCATCTCTTGACATCACTCCCCCTTTGACCTCCAAGGTGCCTTTCTGTGCACATGTGGTCAGGGAGGTCTCCTGACTTTGGGAATGAGAGTTATGTGGTCTGGGCAGGGCCCAGCCTCCTCCCTTAATTGGCCTGCTATTATTTTCACCTAGTTTTAGTCCACAGGGAATGAATCTCCAATTGCTTTACCCTGGTGGGGGTGGGGAATCTACATCCTGCCTCACTATTACTATCATTATTATCATTAGCCTATTTTAATAAGAGAGGAGTGAGGCACAAAGATATTAGGCAATTTGACCATTTTATATGGTGCTGGTATCACAAGGACCAGCTCTTTGTACATACAGTCCCATTCAACGAACAGCTGGTTCTTTTAAGATTGCCCTCTTTGTTTTAGCTAAGAATTCGATTGATGAAGGAAAAAAGCGTTTCGTCCAAATTCACAGCAACCTAAAGTAAGACATCAGAAAAGTTATTTAAGCACTAAAAGACTTCAATAATCTATAAAACAAATTGGAGGTGACTGTACATCGGAGAAGGCAATGGCACCCTACTCCAGTACTCTTGCCTGGAAAATCCCATGGACAGAGGAACCTGGTAGGCTGCAGTCAATGGGATCGCAAAGAGTGGGAAGAGTAGGATATGACTGAGCGACTTCACTTTCACTTTTCACTTTTATGCATTGGAGAAGGAAATGGCATCCCACTCCAGTGTTCTTGCCTGGAGAATCCCAGGGATGGGGTCGCACAGAGTCGGACACGACTGAAGTGACTTAGCAGTAGCAGTAGCAGTACATGAAAAGTGACAAACCATATTTTGCCAGTTCTTGTTCACATTTCCTAATGCACACCTTCAGGGATCTCATAAAGCTGTTATTCCCATTATATTCGGAAATTCTCACAAAATTTTCAAAAAGCATCAATGTTTTGTTGCTCAGTCATGTTCAACTCTCTGCGACCCTTTGGACTGCAGCCCTCCAGACTCCCCAGTCCATGGGATTCTCCAGGCAAGAACAATGGAGCAGGTTGCCATTTCCTTCTCCATAAAGCCTCAAACATAACCTTATATTCCTAGGCTGCAAATACTAACTATACACAGGCTGAGTGCATGAGGGATCATTTTCCAGGCACTAGGATTTTTAAAACAAAGAGCTCAGAATGCTGTAGAAAGTAATGATAATAATAATAGTGATAGTAACAACAACATCAGCAAGAACAATAATACAATAGCATCAGAAGGTTAAAAAAAGAAAGTTTTCCCCTGTATTAGACCATCTATTGGTGGAAATGTAAATCAGTGCAGCGACTGTGGAAAACAGTATGGAGTTTTTCAAAAAACTAAAAACAGAACTACCACATGACCCCAAAATTCTACTCTTGGGTATGTATCCAAAAAACAAACACACAAACACACTAATTTGAAAAGATACCTGCACCCTACTGTTCATAGCAGCATGATTTACAATTGCCAAGATATGGAAGAACCTAAGTGTTCATCAACAGATGAATAGTTAAGGTGTTGTGTATGCATACATATGCATACACATGATGGAATAGTACTGAGCTATAAAAAGCAACAAAATTTTGCCACTTGCAGCAACATGGATGGAACTGCAGGGCATCATGCTAAGTGGCATAAGTCAGAGAAAAATAAATAGTGTATGACATCACCTATATGCGAAGTCTAAAAAATACAACAAACTAGTGTGCTAGTCACTCAGTTGTGTCCAACTGTTTGCAACTCCATGGACTGTGGCTCCCCAGGCTCTTTTGTCCAGGGAATTCTCCAGGCAAAAATACTGAAATGGGTTGCCATTCCCTTCTCCAGGGGATCTTCCCAACCTAGTGATCAAACCTGGGTCTCCTGCATTACAGGCAGATTCTTTACCATCTGAGCCACCAGGGAACTAACGAAAAAAACAAAAAGGAAACACGCACAGACATAGAGAACAAACTAACAGTGGGGATAAGGAAGAATGGAAGGCCAATATAAGGACAGAGGGGAAAAAGGTTATTAGGGAGTTATATGAAATCATGTATGTGAAACTTTTGAAAACTATAGAGAATTTAAAGAATCCTGTTTCAATTAAAAAAATAAATAAATGCTGGAACTGTTGAAAAATTTTTTAAAAAAGGAGCAATAGCCTTTACAGAAGAGTCATAAGTATAAACAACTTCAAACTTCAAATCAACCTTCCTTTTAATTTCCGTCTCCATCCAGATGTAATACTTTCTCCTACAAAAATTTAGATTGACCAAAAGCACTGCAAGTACCCTGTGTGAAATAGATACCTAGTGGTAAGCTGCTCGGTGGCAGAGGGAGCTCAGCTCGATGCTCTGTGATGACCTGGGGGGGGGAGGAGGCTCAAAAGGGAGGGGACATATGTATGCTTAGAGCTGAGTCACACTATAGAGCAGAAACTAACAGACATTACGAAGCAATTGAACTCCAATTAAAAAATTTTTTTAAAGTAGAAAGTAAGCATATACTCATCTATATAAACAAGGCCTAGGGCTTATCAATTTTCCTGAATGTTGCATAGTAATAATAATTATTATGATAAAAATAAGTTTAATATACTGTTTATTAAACATTGTGTTAAAAAAAACTACTGTATGAATGCTAGATTTTAAATATTAAGTAATAACTATGAACATTGGCACTATAGTACAAGTTTTCTAGATAAAATTGGTGTTGATATCTATGTTCTAGTAAGGGGTGCTCTAGACTTTAAAAGATAAAAGGATGAAAGAAATCAATAGTAATAATAAAAGCATATAGCTAGGTGTTTTTGAAGAATGCATTGAACCAAGATCTCTTGTTCACCTGTGATTGTGACAGTTGCTCAGTCATGGCCAACTCTTTATGATACCATGGACTATAGCCCGCCAGGCTCCTCGGTCCATAGGTTTTTCTAGGCGAGAATACTGGAGTGGATTGCCATTTTCTCCAGGGGATCTTCCCACCCAGAGATTGAATCTGGGTTTTCTGCATTAAACACAGACTTTTACCATCTGAGCCACCAGATGTTCACCTGTATGGATTAGTCTATTCATGCAAGGTCTTTGAATCATTTATCTTTCTATGAATCAGGTTTGTTGCACTGGTTGAATATTTACTGACTGCTTATTGTACAAAAGCACAACCCCTGAAGGTAAGACAACACAGCTGCCCCAGAGTTGGCTCCACTTTTGTAAACTTACACCACAAGTTCCAAGAGGGTAGGAGGTGATGTCAGGCAGTCCAGTATTAGTGTGAGAGTCACCTTGATCTGGGCTTCTCTGGTGGCGCAGACTGTAAAGAATTCACTTGCAATATAGGAGACCCTGGTTCAACTGCTGGGTTGGGAAGATCCCCTGGAGAAGGGAATCAGCTGCCCACTCCAGTATATTTGCCTGAAGAATCCCATGGACAAAGGAGCCTGGTGGGCTACAGTCCATGGGGTTGCAAAGACACAACTGAGCAACTGAACAACAATAGTGATACACAGGGCCAGCTATCCACAGAGCCCTTCTACAGAGGGTGGAATCTTACCATGATCAAGGAAGCATATGAGGCTCTACACTGTGCCTTCTGAGGGTCTGTTCTCTTTCTGACTCTTCCACTCGAGATTGTAATCAAATCCCATCCTGAGCAGGCTTGAGTATTCTAGCTCCAGAGAGGATCTAGCTTAGATTTGGTTCCAACTTGAGAAACGCCCTTTCTTTCTTATCTTAGCCTTTTTCTTCCTGGAGTTCTCTATCTATGCTGCCCCATATCATGAAACCAGGGAACTACAAGGCAGAGGTAGAAATAAGGTACCAGAAGTATGTTGGGCCAACTCTTAAGGAAGTTCCTAGACCAGTCTGGAGTCTCCTCAGGAGAGAAGAATCTGTTCCTCAGTTGCTGAGAGGGCTGACATATGATCTTCATGCATCACCCTCTTTGAGGACTGCTTTAGCTAAAAAGTGGCTTCCCAGGTGGCTCAGATGGTAAAGTGTCTGCTTGCAATGAGGGAGACCCGGGTTTGATCCCTGGGTCAGGAAGATCCCCTGGAGAAGGAAATGGCAACTCACTCCAGTACTCTTGCCTGGAAAATTTCATGGACAGAGGAGCGTGGTAGGCTACAGTCCGTTGGGTCGTAAAGAGTCAGACACAACTGAGCAACTTCACTTCACTTTCACTTTAGCTAAGAAAGCTGCCCTGCTCAAAGTTCTACCTCCTTCAATGTCAGCTCACATTCCCCAAAACTCATCCCTACTAAAGAGAACTCTCTGACAGGCCAACCTAGCTCCAGAGCACCCCATGGATGTGTCCCATGGGTTAGCCAAGGTAGTCATCATAGCTCAGTTTCTCCCTCTGCCCAATCCTACTTCCTTTTTATCCCTCTGGCAGCACGATATCAATCCTCAATGAATGTCCTGCTCATTTTTTTTTTTTTTAAAAGCAAAAGCCATTCTTAGCTTGTAAACTGTACAAAAACAGGAAACAGCCTAGATTTAGTCCATGGCTATAGTTTGCCAACCCTTGTTTCATAGCCATTTTTAGGAATTAAGTCAGCTTTGGGAGTCTTAATATGAACTTATGTCATGTAACAACCATTTTTTTTCTTTTTAATTTTATTTATTTAGTCTTTATTTTTGGCTGCACTGGCTCTTTGTTACTATGTTCAGGCTTTTTCTAGTTGCAGTGAGTGGGGTCTACTCTTCCTTCTTTACGGGATACGATGCTCACTGTGGTGGCTTCTCCTGTTGCAGAGGACAGGCTCTAGGCACATGAGCTTAGTTGTTCTAAGGCCTATGGGATCTTTCCAGACTAGGGATCGAACCCATGTCCACTGCACTGCCAGGCAGATTCTTAACCACTGGACCCCCACTGAAGTCCTGTGACACCCATTTCTAAAGTTAAAATACTTAAGCTAAACATGCTTACATTAAGTCATTAATGAGCAACTCAACAATGCCCCCAACCCAAAAACATTAGGCAAAACCATTCAGAAGAACAAAAACACTCTCTCTACTCTGTATTTTTCCATGAAATAAAGGGAAGACTTTGGTATGTGGTTTGAGGCTCAAGAATTCTTGAAGTGATATATCAGTCACTTGGCAGAGAAAAACATTATCAACAGTTAGATGTGAAAGCTTTGAGCTGTGATCAAGAATGGTTTTCTACTATTTTCTCACTTTGAGTTTCATAGAATCTAGCAGCAGTCTTTGGAAGGAAGGTACAATACCACAATCATTTGTGATTTACGTTGGAAATAAGCTACATGGAAATGATTCACTGAATCCGTTCATCAAGAGACCTAGTATCTGCTTAGTAGCAGTTGTGACCTTAGGCCAGATGCCGCTGCCCTCTTCTTCAACCACTCTGTGATGAAAATGGACATTCCACCCCGAGGGCCTCCTCTTTTCATCTCAGAGTTGCAGAAGAATCTGCAACAGGGACTATCACCTGAAGGGCTGAATACTCAAGAATGTTTGTGGAATGAAGTATTGTGAGTGAATGAATACATGAGGGACTCAGAAAAGATCCTCCAGCAGAACTGTCTTAACTTTGGTTTTGTTGTCCAAGTCCTGATCAGGCTTCAGTGTAAACTGTGGACAGAAAATGTTTTGTTAATGGGTTACTTGATATTAGCACCTAGTCAGTCAGCCTTATATGAAAATATTCACTTTTCAAACTCTAATTGATTTCATATTAAAATGATTTTATTTCATATAATAGGAGAAATAGCTCAGGATGCTGCAGAAAATAATAATAATAACATTAGCAAGAATAATAAAACTATAGCAATAGTGTCTGTGGGAAGGGAGAAATTGTTCTTCTGTGTTAGACAATCTGCTAAGCTTTCTATATTCTTCATTATCTCACTACATTTTAAAATAATAACATTAATGGAGGAGAACTATTCATATCCACTTTTAATGGACCCAGTGTCAGGAAGCATTTAACAAGAGGCTTCCTGTGCGCTGTTTTGGATCTGTCAGGAACCCTCTGGCCCTTATTAATTCCTGAATATTCAGGAATTAAGAGGAGAGGCACGCCGTTCCCCGGGGCTGAGGAATCCAGGCATTTCTCATTATGGTGATAAGTACCCTCTTCCTTTTTATGAGCCATATGGTAAAAGGTGATTGTTTACAACTCTCTCTCTTTGATAGGGATCGTCTTATGTTTTGTAAGTCTGGAATTTTAATCTTTATCTTTGCTGAGAATAACCACCTTGTAAGACAGTATATATGCCCACGCCATGTTGATTAAAACACCTTTGCTCTATCAGAGCTTGGGTCCCCGTGTCTTTCTTTCTTTCTTTCTCTATCTCTCTATTTCTGGCTAATTCCTTGGAGCACGGAGGCCCACTGAGCTCACTTTCTTGCCCAGGCTTCTAAGACCCACTCCAGAGGGCGCCCGGTGCCTACCTGCAGCAGCGCACGCCCTGAGAACAGGACTCTATTGGCTTTCCGCGTAAACCAGGGGATATCAGCCTCTTTCTCTCCCTTGCTCTCCAGACCGCCAGGTTCCGGTCCATTAAAGGACCAACACCCAGGAACAGTCTGAAGGGAAATTTAGTAACTTCTTCAAGACCCCACATGTAATCAACTGCAGACTTGACATTTGAATTGACCCTTACTTAATACCAGAATCTATTTACTTAGAACACTTTATTTTTTAGAATACTTTATTTTGTATTGTAAATACACAAATGGTTGCAAAAGTAGAGTTGCTTAGGCGCTAACATTTATAGAGCTTTAAAGAGAAGATTTTTTTTTTCTTATACATGAACTCCTCCTCCTCCAACAATTAGTATTCATCTAAAGCTATAAAAAAAAAAAAAATATTGTAGCATCCAGAAATCTAGTGAAGATTTGTTACTTATGGCAAGGACAACTGAGTCCTCCCCGTTACTGGTCTCCCCTTCATTATCATAATATGGGGTTGGCCAAGAAGTTCATCTGAGTTTTCCATAAGATGTTATGGAAAACCAGGACAAAATTTTTGACCAATCCTATGTCAGAACTTCTGATTTCAGTTTAGCTACTGCTTGCTATTTTTGATTATCTGAAATGCCTATAAATGAAAAGGGGAGAGGGAACTTGAGCAGCCAGAGTCTTGAGATAGAGATTTAGATTTGACATTTATGAACTAAGAGAGAGAAGGAAGGATTGAGTAGAAAGAGCTTTGGACTGTGGTGTGGCTCTAAGAAATACTTACCTCAGATCAAAGACTGTCTTTTAGAAAAGTTCCATGTTGGGCAGGAATGCCAGGGTCTAAGATGCTCTCACTGCTAAGTCATTAACTACAAATAACCCAAGGAGAGCATGGCTTTAGTTTGAACAAAGTGTTGGTTTCCAAATTTGTGGTAAGTGAGAACCAGTAGGCATTTCTCTCTTAAAGGGAAAATCAAGTGGTGCATTCTTTTTTTGTTGTTTAAAATTTATTGTATTGAAGTATAGCTGATTTGCAATGTTGTGTTAATTTTTCTGTATAGGAAAGTGATTTGGTTATACCATATATACATTTTTTCATATTTTATTATGGCTTATCACAGGATACTGAATAGAGCAAGTCGTGCATTCTTAAGACTCTTACAACTACCACACAGGTACCCAGTCACCTGTGATTTTAAATATGCCCATATAATTAAGATTTAACTAACAGGACTGGAAAGCAAAAGTAGGAAGTCAAGAGTTACATGGAGTAACAGTCAAGTTTGGCATTGCAGAACAAAATTAAGCAGGGAAAACGCTAACAGTTTTGTGAAGAGAACACACTATAGAAAACACCCTCTTCCAAAAACACAAGAGATGACTCCTCACATGGACATCACCAGATGGTCAATACTGAAACCAGATGGAATATATTCATTACAGTTGAAGATGGAGAAGCTCTATTCAGTTCAGTTTAGTCCAGTTCAGTTTAGTTGCTCAGTTGTGTCTGACTCTTTGGGACTCCATGGACCACAGCACGCCAGGCCTCCCTGTCCATCACCAACTCCCAGAGTTCACTCAAATCCCTGTCCATTGAGTCGGTGATGCCATCCAACCATCTCATCCTCTGTCGTCCCCTTTTCCTCCTGCCTTCAATCTTTCCCAGCATCAGGGTCTTTTCAAATGAGTCAGTTCTTTACATCAGGTGGCCAAAATACTGGGAGTTTCAGCTTCAACATCAGTCCTTCCAATAAACACTCAGGACTGATCTCCTTTAGGATGGACTGGTTGCATCTCCTAGCAAGAGTCTACTCCAACACCACAGTACAAAGGCATCAATTCTTCGGCGCTCAGCTTTCTTTATAGTCCAACTCCCACATCCATACATGATTACTGGAAAAACCATAGCCTTGACTAGATGGACCTTTGTTGGCAAAGTAATGTCTCTGCTTTTTAATATGCTGTCTAGGTTGGTCATAACTTTCCTTCCAAAGAGCAAGCGTCTTTTAATTTCATGGCTGCAGTCACCATCTGCAGTGATTTTGGAGACCCCAAATATAAAGTCAAATTTTATTTATTTTATTTACAGAACAGACTTTTGAACTCTGTGGGAGAATGTGAGGGTGGGATATTTCAAAAGAACAGCATGTATACTATCTATGGTGAAACAGATCACCAGCCCAGGTGGGATGCATGAGACAAGTGCTCCGGCCTGATGCACTGGGAAGACCCAGAGGAATCGGGTGGAGAGGGAGGTGGGAGCGGGGATCGGGATGGGGAATACGTGTAAATCCATGGCTGATTCATATCAATGTATGACAAAACCCACTGAAATGTTGTGAAGTAATTAGCCTCCAACTAATGAAAATAAATAAATAAATAAATAAAATAAAAAAAAAAAAAAAGAAGAGCCATACAAAGAATATTTTAATGACCCAGATAACCACGGTGGTGTGATTACTCACCTAGAGCCAGACGTCTTAGAGTGGGAAGTCAAGTGGGCCTTAGGAAGCATTACTACAAACAAAGCTAGTGAAGGTGATAGAATTGCAGTTGAGCTATTTCAATTCCTAAAAGATATGGTATGAAAGTGCTGCATTCAATATGCCAGAAAATTTAGAAAATCAGCAGTGGCCACATCTGGAAAAGTTCAGTTTTCATTCCAATCCCAAAGAAAGGCAAGGCCAAAGAATGTTCAAGCTACCACACAAATCGTACTCATCTCATATGCTGGCAAAGTAATGCTCAAAATTCTCCAAGCCAGGTTTCACCAGTACATGAACCAAGAACCTCCAGATGTTCCACTGGATTTATAAAATGCAGAGGAACCAGAGACCAAATTGCCAACATCCTTTGGATCATAGAAAAAGCAAGAGATTCCATAAAAAACATCTACTTCTGCTTCATTGACTATGCTAAAGTCTCTGACGGTGTGGATCACAACAAATTGTGGGAAATTCTTCAAGAGATGGGAATACCAGACCACCTAACCTGCCTCCTGAGAAATCTGTATGAAAGAAAAGAAGCAACAGTTAGAACCTGATCTGGAACAATGGACTGGTTCCGAATTGGGAAATGATTGCTTCAAGACTGTATATTGTCACCCTGCTTATTTAACTTCTATGCATCATGAGAAACGCTGGGCTGGAAGAAGCACAAGCTGGAATCAAGACTGCAGGGAGAAATATCAATAACCTCAGATATGCACATAGCACCACCCTATGGCAGAAAGTGAAGAGCAACTGAAGAGCCTCTTGACGAAAGTGAAGGAGGAGAGTGAAAAAGCTGACTTAAAACTCAATAATCAAAAAATGAAGATCATGGTGTCTGGTCCCATCACTTCATGGCAAATAGATGGGGAAACAATGAAAACAGTGACAGGCTATTTTCTTGGGCTCAAAAATCACTGCAGATGGTGACTGCAGCCATGAAATTAAAAGACACTTGTTTCTTACAAGGAAAGCTGTGACAAAACTGGACAGCATACTAAAAAGCAGAGACATTACTTTGCTGACAAAGATCCATATAGTCAAGTCTATGACTTTTCCAGTAGTCATGTATGGATGTGAAAGTTGGGTCATAAAGAAAGCTGTACCTGAAGAATGGATGCTTTTGAACTGTGATGTTGGAGAAGACTCTTGAGAGTCCACTGGACTGCAAAGAGATCAAACCAGTCATTTCTAAGGGAAATCAGTCCTGAAGAGTCATTGGAAGGACTGACACTGAAGCTGAAGCTTCAATACTTTGGCCAACTGATGCAAAGAGCTGACTCATTTGAAAAGACCCTGTTGCTGGAAAAGATTAAATGCAGGAGAAGGGGATGACAGAGGATGTAATGGTGGATGGCATCACCAACTCAGTGGACGTAAGTTTGAGCGAGCTTCAGGAGCTGAGGATGGACTGGGAAGCCTGGCATGCTGCAGTTCACGTGGCTGCAAAGAGTCAGACACATTGAGCAACTGAACTGAACAAAATGGGGTATGAAGTAAAGTGATGTTTGCAGTGCTTTGTCTGTACCCCTAACCCCTTCCTCCATCGTCAGTCTGCATCACGTTCACAGTAGCAAATCATCTCCAGTAATGTGAGGGAGACTGGAGAAAAAGACAGAAGAAAGCAAGGTCCATGAGTAACAGGATATTCATCACACCACTCCATTATGGAGAAAAATAAAACTCTATATTTATTAAAAATATTATAGGGTTCTATGGCATAAAGCTGAAATGCAACCTTAACTAATGCATCATATTTAGAGGTGAAATAGAAACATTTTGCTAAAGCAGCAATGTTAAGGGTAGACGAGAAAAAGGAAAGTTTTAAAATAAGTTGGGCTATAAGAAAACTCTGGGACAATATAAACACGTTTTAACATTGGCCCAGACATTGCTGTTTTGATGGAAAGAGAAACTTAAACACTCTGTCAAGATGAAACCAATAGGATTTGATGACATGAGAAAGAAGGAAAATTAATGAAGAGCTCAAGATCTTGAAATCAGTGATTGGGTGAGTGATGATACCATTAAACAAAACAGGAAGCATGAAGATGGATCAGGACTACTAGGGGGACGCTGATGACTTTAGTTTTTGTTAAATTAGATTGAATTGCTGTGAAACATTTTAACTTGTTTGCCCCATGTAAGGAGAAGACTGAGTCTGTTCAGCAAGTGAAACAGATTCTTTATGGGCATAATATCTTTTCTCTTAAATTTTCCTAAACCATTAGAGAAAGTTATGGGTGTGAAATAAAGTCATAATGCAGCATTTAGGGTTTCCACTTGTAATGGATGGTTTTCTGTTTTGTTTTGTTTTCATTTACCACATACAGAGGATGTCTTTGTGTAGTCAAATGATATTTGGTTTTTGCATATTTCCTAGCTTAACCATCATAAACAAAATATATTGACTTGGCACTCTTTCATATAGTGTCATTCAGAGATGACTAAACCCTTTATATCTCATAATCTTCTACTTATCTATTAGAATATAGAAAATATATATAGATTAGACATAAATTTCATGTTCTTCCTTCTCGATTCTTATGTTTGACATTATTAAGGAACTTTTTAAAAAATGTTAAAATCAAGATTAATTTGCATCAAAAATCATAAAAAACTTTTTACTCAAATTAATTTGTATATTGTTATAAAAATAGCATTCATATTTTTTACATTCTTATTTTATGCCATAGGGTTATATAAAAATAAACCTCCTAAAGATTTTTGGTATATTTATAAATTTGAACATTTTTCTGGTTAAATGCCAGAATCAAACATCTATATTCATTATTTAATCCCCCTTCTTTTATTTATTATTATTATTTTTTTAATCTCTGTTGTTCCTGTTATTGTGATTTTTACCCCAGGTGCAAACAAACATACGTGGATCCAGCCAAGTCTTTGTGTGATTGATCTCTTGATTTCCTGACAGCTCACAATGTATCTAGTAATTATGCTGTTCAGACATGGAGATTGCATTATCTCAAATTGCCTGGAATGATAACAATTCATCAAACTTGCGGCAAGAAGTTCATCTTCACCTTAAAGTGATCGCTTTTCTCCCTGTTAAGTTGCTTGATCTAATAGAATGAGTCCAGAGGGCCTTCATTTACTTCTTTTCCTGCTCCTCTCATTTTTATTCTCTTTGGTCATTAAGCAGCTGAAAGAAGACACCAATACTTTCTGCCTGCATTATTTATCTTACTCCCTGTCAGTGCCACAGAGATTCAGATTTTATAATCTGATACAAAAGCACAAGTTAAGTTACAAGATTTCAGAGTACCTCAGTGAAACTTAAACCTGTTCTGTACCATTGAGTTTTCCAAGACATAATTATAAAAGTAATGTCGTGAAAATAAAAACACTACCAATCAGAGAACTTAGTTTTCAAGCCTATATTATCCTGAGTCTTTAATAATGAGACCAACATTATATATCTAGCAGATCTAGGAAAAGAAAGAAAACCAAAATAACAAATTATTACCACGAACAGATTCTTGCTTCTCCATAGTAATTGCCTTTACTTCTCATCTTAGTGCCAGTATAATTGACAGTGGCTATATGCACAAATAACTTCACATGACATATTGGGACACTGAGAGACAGAAAAGAAATGGCCAAGGCTTAGAAATAAATATCATGATCTCGAAAGACAGGTTACAGTTTGTCATGAACCTCCTTTGTCACATGACAAATGATCTGGAGTTTGGTTCTGTAAAGCAGAGTGTGAATGGTTAATTTTACATGTCAACTTGAGTGAGCTAAGAGATGCCCAGATAGCTGGTAAAACATTATTTCTAAGTGTATCTGCGAGGGTGTTTCCAGAGGACATGAGCATTTAAATCAGTAGACTAAGTCAAGATCACTTTAACTAGCATGGTGGACATATGTTGATCTGTTGAGGGTCTGAATAGAACAAAAATTCAGAGTGACAAAGCACTGGCTCTTTTTACTTGAGCTAGGGCATCCATCATCTCCTGCCCTCAGGCAACAGCATTTCTGGGGGTCTTTATCCTTGGACCAGAACTTACACTACTGGCCCTTCCCAAATTTTCAGAGCAGACCTTATTTACACTGAGATGATCCTTTGGTCCTTAGGCTGCTGGCTGGGACTGAATTACACCACTGACTCGCCTGATCCTCCAGCTTGCAGACTAGCTCTTGGAACTCAGCTTCCATAAGCACAGAAGCCAATTCACATAATAGATCTCCTCTTTCATATCTACATATAGGCATTTATTTTGGACTAGGCATATAGTCCATTTTATTGGACTTCACAAATACTGCATTTTTTTAACAAACTGAAGGTTTGTGGAAACCATATACATCTACCAGCACCATTTTTCCATCAGTATTTGCGCACATGAAGCGCGTCCATGTCACATTTTTGGTATCTTCAATATTTCAAACTTTTTCATTATTATTATATTTGTTACAGTGATCTGTGATTAGTGATCTTTGAAGTTACAATTGTAGTTTTGTTTTTTTTTTACATTTTTTATTGCATGTGCTTTTTTATATATAATGCTGTTGCACACTTAATAGATGACAGTTTAGTGTAAACATTACTTTTACATGCCCTAGAAACCAAGAAACAACTGTGTAACTTGCTTTATTGCAATATCTACTTTATTTTGGTGATCAGGAACTGGACCCACGATGTTGCTGAGGTGTGCCTGTATATATCCGATCAGTTCTGCTTCTCTAGGGAACCCTGAGCCAAACACAGGGCTTTTCAAGCCTATCTTAATATTAATATTAATATTAATATCTTAATACAGCCGCCTTAAGGCAACTCAGGGCTTCCCAGGTGGCGCTAGTGGTAAGGAATCTGCCTGCTAATACAGGAGACGCAAGAATCTCAGGTGCTTTCCAACATCAAAAATTGGTGAAAGGGAGATGAAGGTGGCAAAGAATATTGAGAAAGGATATATGATATTAGAGGGAAAACTGGGATGTCTGTTATCAGAAGAAAGAACTGGAAAACTGAAAATCTGCTGAGGAGGGAGATTTGAATGCGGGTGGAGCCAGTACACACAGGACTGACCTTTTCTGTTTCGAACTGTGTATTGCTAATGCTTATTTTATAATTATGCAAATTCACTGCTTTCATTTAAAATTACTTTTAAAAATTTACTTTTCAAATATAGTTGAAATATATTTGCTTTTCTTTCTATTTTCTATCCCAAAACTTGAAATTCCAGATAAAAGAATATGATCAATGTTGCTTAAAGCATCCATAAGAAAATGATATTTTTCATGTTAGATACTTGCAGATTTGGCTTACAATAAATTGTAACTATTTATACACATATATTAAACATCATTATGTCTAAAATAGTTTCCTCATAGCACCATTTTTCTTCCATTACAATAAAGATCACTATGACTTTTTTCTCTATATACTTTTCCTTGGTGTTAGTCTTTAGACTTGGTTCCAATTTCTTGTCCTTACACTGCATTGTTGTTTTTTTCTTTTCTCTTATATTCCCCAAGAGATGTCAACAAGTGATGTGGTCCTACCAACTACACTGAACAGAAAGACCAAGCAAAATAAAACAAAGTGACCAGCTGCTGTCATCACATCTCTCTTCTGTCCACTTTTGAGGCCCACGCTGCCTTATCTATTACAGAAAAAATTACTTGAAAATTTCCCCAACTGCTGTAGAGTAGGAACTGTATTCGATTAAAAAAGGTATTGGAGTTTCACACAGCACAAAATATTGCTAGAGCCCATATCATGAGAGTCAATGATTAAAATACATAACCAATTAAAGTATAAAACAGATCATGGTATAGTTAGCTCCATAACCTCAGGAACGCAGAATTGATTGAATAGAAATTAAATATGCCTAATTTTCTAGTTGTCTTTCTGAAGAAGTTTTAAACCCAGACCACCTCAGGGGTTCTAGGAGGCAATCAGGTGAAGAAAGACTCCCCTTGGTGCCATTCAGTGTCACTGGTCTTTTATACACTCTGGCAGTTGGACTTGGGAACACGCTGCTCCACAGCAGGTGGGAGTTTTAATGCTCAGTCAGCTTGTGACAGTAGATAGACCAGCAAAAGCAGCCCCTCTGAGGTTTATTTAATGTGAGACAAGCTGTGGTTTTAAGACCTGTAATTGTTGTAGGTGGGGGAGATAAAAGTCAGTTTACAGAGTTAAATCAAAATGAGTCTGAATAGTGGGCTGAAGCACTCATATGGAGATACATTTACACTTTTTCAATTTTGTTTGTATTTAAACTTTACATATAATGTTACTGTATCACACATGCCCTTTTATCTATCATTCTGCCTCCAAAGAATACAGAATGCTATATCATCAGTCATCAAAATAGACTAGGAAGACACAAAAAGTTATTGCCATTCTCCTTTTGCAGATAAAAAAGAAAATTGAAGGGAAGGCGAAGTGATTTTTCTCCCTAGATCACTGCAAGAAGTGACTGACAAAACCAAGGGTTCTATGGTCTCTTGAGACCCATATCCACAAGTATGAGCTGGAACTGTGGAATAATAACATGAACAGAATTCAAAAAAGCTGTCAATGAAGCCCAAATTTCTCTTGCTCCTCTGCCAGGAACAAAGGGGGGAGGGGGGAAAGGCAGACACTATTTGTCAAAATGTGCCCTTCTGTGTTCATTCTAATGATTTTTGAAATAGCAAAAAATTAGGAAAAAGTACACATTTATCTATGGTTTTTCATAATCATTTTTTAAGTACTTATTATCAAATACACTATTGCCTCCTACAAACCTCCATTCTAATTCTTCTTGAAGTCACTACACTGAAACTCATAATCGTATAATTTAATAATATTTTTCTGATTATGATAACTATAGGGAAATTTTACTATATTGAAAAATGTAGAAAATATCAATATATGAATCTAAATTTTATAAACAGATATTGTTATCTTTGAATTAAACTGACTTTTTTATGTGTATTTTATTTCAAAGCAAAATTACTGAACTTCTGGTTTCAGGTGAGAGATAAAGAGCTGAAATGACTGTTGTTCCCATCCTTACAAGAAAAAAATCCTGGGAAAATCACACATTATCTCTTTTTGAAGCCACAGGTGAAGTGATATCAACAACTAACCCTAAATCTGGAGAGAGACAGGTGTTTGCTAAGAGAAACAAAATGCCAAGATTTGCTTTCTTGAGGCAACACCATATAAGCCAGTAAAATGATTAAGCTAGAAATGTCTAACAAATTGCTAAAGGCCAAAGTGTTGGATAGTGAAACAGTGTGAAAACTCCAAGGTCTGCAGACTTATGAGAGTTGTAACCTCTTGCAGGCTTACCTCTGCATGATTACCACAGAGAAGATGGGGAGAAGTTATTTAGTCAGAAAGAGTACAATTTAATCAAAACATGGATCTCCATAAAGAGATGATGAACTTCAGAAATGAAGTTAATGAAAATAAAATATTTCAATTTTAATAGCTCTAAAAGAAAAGTAACTTTGGAGCAAAAGTTAGAGCAATATATTATATTTACAGCATGAGAAAAAGTGAAAGTTTTGATTAAAACAGCACAAAAGATGGGAGGAATTAATTGGGAATATAAAACATTCTTATACTATAAACAAGCCACATAATATTAAATGTGGATTCAGATTATTTCAGAATGTATGTTGCAACCCAAGATAATCAATAAAAATTTGGGGAAAAGGAGATGGATATATCATCAGGGTTAAAGACAGTCATACCTGATGCTCAGTTAGAATTTTAAAACACATGAGATAAAAACAATAGATATAAAAGGAGAAAATAATCCACAATCATAATTGGAGACTTCAACACTCCTCTTACAGTAATTGAGTGACCAATTAGATAGAAAATTAGTTCAGCCATAGATGACCTACAAAAGACAACTGACCAACTTATTCTAATTGACATTTGTATAACAATCCACCCAACAAGAGAGTATAGATTCTTCTTGAGTGCACTTGAAACATTCAGAAAGAAAGACCATGACTCACACTTGAACAGGTTTAAAATAACATATATTATACACTATATGTCCCTAAAATGTAATATAAGGAAACCTGAAAGCAATAATAGAAAGAAATTCTAAAATAATCCCTCTAAATAACCCATAGACTGAAAAGGGAATCTAGAGGAAATTTTGAAAATATTTTGAAGTAAGAAAATAATAAAATACAACATATCGTGACTTATGGGATACAGGTAAATCACTGATTAGAAGAAAATTTATAGCATTAAATTCTTATATTAAAAAAACTGAAATCTGTAACAAAAATTTCTTGTATCATTGAGCAACTTGAGAAAGAAAAGCACATTAAAAGAAAGCAAAAGTAAGAAATAATGAAGCTTAGAACAGAAATCAGTGAAATTTAAAACAGAAAAATAGGAGAAATCAATGAAAACAAAAGCTAGTTCATTGAAAAGGCCAATGATATTGATTAATTTTTAGCCAGACTGGATCCTGAATAGAGATACAGTTGACTATATTTATTGGTGAGAGACCAATTGCTTTTTCCAAGAAAAGGAACAAAATAAAAACATTCTTAATTATGGCTCATATTCAACATGACAAAGTTTGACCTAGCCAGTGCAAAAGGAAGGAAAACAAAATGAACATGGGTTGAAAAGAAAAGAGTAAAATAAAATTTAATCTTAAGAAATATAAAAATAATTGCTAGAATTAACAAATGAGCTGAAACAGATTATAGGATTCAAGATCAATATGCAAATCTCAATCATATTCCTATATGCCACCAGAATACAATCAGAATTTGAAATAAAAAGATTCAGTTCATACAAAAATCTGCACCTGAATACCAATAGCAGCTTCATTCATAATTGCCAAAACTTGGAAGCAGCCAAAATACTCTTCAGGAGGTGAATGGATAAACAAATAATGGTATACCTATATAATAGGATACTATTTAACCCTGAAAAGAAATGCGCTCTCAAGTTGAAAAGATATGGAAAGTACATTACTAAGTGAAAAAAAGACAATCTGCAAAGGCTTTGTACTATATGATCCTAAGTATACGACCTTCTGGAAAAAGCAAAACTATGGCGACAAAATCAGTAGTTGCCAGCAGTTCAGAGGTAGGCTGAGGTGGAATGGGCAGAGTGCAGAAGAATTTCAAGGCAATGAAACTATCAGTTCAGTTCACTCGCTCAGTCATGTCCAACTCTTTGTGACCCCATGAACTGCAGCACGCCAGGCATTCCCGTCCATAACCAACTCCTGGAGTTTAAAAAAGCTTTTTCTATAGTGAAACTATAATGTATGACATGAAAACTATGAACATATGTCATTATACATTTGTCAAAACCTATGGAATACACCATATCAAGAATAAACCCAAATGTAAACCACAGGCTTTGATTGATAATGATATGCCAATGTTGGTTCACCGACTGTAATAAATGTGTCACCGTGGTGCAGGATGGTGATAATGGACGAGGCTTTGTGTTTGTGAAGGCAGAGGGTAATGTGAATTCTGTGTCTTTGCTGCTCACTTTTGCTGATAACCTTCAGTTCAGTTCAGTTCAGTCACTCAGGTGTGTCTGACTCTTTGCAACCCTATGAATCACAGCACGCCAGACCTCCCTGTCCATCACCAACTCCCAGAGTTCATCCAAACTCATGTCCATTGAGTTGGTGATGCCATCCAATCATCTTATCCTCTGTCATCCCCTTCTCCTCCTGCCCTTAATCTTTCCCAGCATCAGGGTCTTTTCAAATGAGTCAGCTTTTCGCATCAGGTGGCCAAAGTACTGGAGATTCAGCTTCAACATTAGTCCTTCCAACGAACATCAGGACTGATCTCCTTTAGGATGGACTGGTTGGATCTCCTTGCAGTCCAAGGGACTCTCAAGGGTCTTCTCCAACACCACATTCAAAAGCATCAATTCTTTGGCGCTCAGCTTTCTTTATAGTCCAACTCTCACATCCATACATGACTAGTGGAAAAACCATAGCCTTGACTAGACAGATCTTTGTTGACAAAGTAATGCCTCTGCTGATAACCTAAAAGTGCTCTAAAAAAACAGTGTCTGTTAACAGGCACACACTCATACAAACAGCAATAACAATGCATTTAAATAGCATTCCAAGAACAAAATATAAACACTTAGGTATAAATGTACCAAAATATGTCCAGAATTTGTATGTTATTTACTATAAAACACTAATGCAAGAAATTAGTAAAACTTAATGGATTGGACAATACTGTTAAAACTTCCACTCACTGCAGTTGTATTACCATAGATACTATGCAACCCAAAACCTGGAAACTCTTATAGATACCAGATTTTGTAACAAGCTGATTCTACGATCAAAATGAAATGACAAAGGAGTTAGAATAGCCAAAATTATTCTTGAAACACATGCACACACGTACACATTTGTGTGGACTCACAGTTCTTGATTTAAAGACTTACTATAAAGCTATAATAGTTAAGATCGCTGTACATACTAAAGGATAGTCTCATGGCTCATAGGAACAGTCTAGAGAGTGCAGAAAAAGACTACACAGATATAGGGTGATAATTTTTAAAAATTAAAATAAAATTCAGCAGAGAATGGAGAGTCTTGTCAAGAAGGGTACCAGAAAAATTAGACATCCATATGGAAAAATTAAAAATTACTTAAATAAGTATCTCAAATCTTACATAAGAATTATAATAACTGGCATGCTGAAGTCCATGGAGTCACAGTCGGACACAACTGAGTGACTGAACTGAACTGATAATAACTCAAATGGATCACTGTCCTAAATTTATAAAGTAAAATTATAAAACTTCAAAAGAATATACTGAAGAAAATCCTGACTGGAGTCTGGCCACATATTTTTATATATGACATTAAAATGATTATTTGTGGAAGAGAAAATGATAAATTGGACTTTATCAGAAATTAGAAAAAAAAAAAACTTGATCCTTTAAAAGACAACATTAAGGGAAAGAAAATTCAAGCCACAAAGATTCAAGTATCTGATAAAGAACTTATATCTGAGATATATAAAGAACACTGAAAACTTAACAAAATGAAACAAGCTGATTAAAAAATGAGCAGAGAAATATCTGAACAGATGCTTCACCAAAGAAGGTATTCAAGTGACAAAGATGAGAAGACATACTTAATGATATTAGTCTTAAGAGAAATAGAAGCTAACCTACAAAGACAGGTCCCCTAACTACCTATTAAAATGGCAAAGAAGAGAAAAAAAATGTAAAAAGATATAGTATGAATTCCTGGCAATATGAAGAGCAAGAGGAACCCCCATCCATTTTTAGTGAAAATTAAATTTCTACTTTGGAGAATGGTTTGATACTTTCTCATAACACAGACTTACCACATTACCTAGAATTCCTACTTTTTTATATCTACTCAAGTTGAAAGTATATTCATACCAAAATACATTTTATAATGTGCATAGCAATGTTTCTCAAAATTGCCTAAAACCAAGAGCAAGAAAGATGTGCAGTCACATGTCCAACATGTCAATAGAAAAACTATGGTAAGCCATACGATGTACTTCTAAGGCTGTGTGCATCTATGGGTTTAACTGACTGTGGATAGAAATTTTTTTTTTTTTTAATTCCAGAAATTTCCAAAAAGTAAAACTTGGATTTTCTGTATGTCAGAAACTATTAACATATCATTTACATTGCATTAGGCCCTGTAAGTATTCTAGAGATGAATTAAAATATATGGGAGTAGATAGGTAGATTATATGCAAATAATATTTTATTTTATTTATGAGACAAGCACTTGTGTATTTTGGTACCAATCCATAGTCCTGAAACTAGTCTCCTGCTAGGATATGGAAGGACAACTGTAATTAAAATTAAAGGAACTACTGATTCACACAACTCATGAATGAATATATTTAGCTATATAAAAGGAGCCAGAACTCCAAGGCTGAGTATTATATGATTCTATTTGTATGAAATTTTCAAAAAGCAAAACTATTGCTGTGAAAGGGACTATAATTAAGATGGTAGGAAGGTTAAGAAGCGTTTACTAAAAAGAAGCTACACAATGGGACTTTTTAGGGTGACGGAGACGTTTGTGTGGTACTGAACAGATGACTGCATGCAGGCATTTTCAAAACCCATATAATTTTATGCCACAAAGACTGAATATAATAGTCAATTAAAAATCAACCAAAATATTAGGGTTGCTCACAATAGAATGCACATGGTGACAAATTAATATATTTTCTTAAAACTGCATGATGTGACCTCACTAGAGGTAGGGGGAAAGGAATTGACAGAAGTAACTTGGGAAGTGGTATTTTAACTGGATTTTTTAGGGGCTAAAAACAAGAGAAACAGTACATAAACATTGTACTCTAGTTGGCACATCTGTTCCTCACTGGATTATGGCTCAGTCATGCTGAAACATCACTATATGTGTACTGTTGTTGTTGGGTTAATCGCTCCGTCATGTCTGACTCTTTACAACCCCATGGACTGTAACCTGCCAGGCTCCTCTGTCTGTGGGATTCTCCAGGCAAGAATACTGGAGTGTGTTGCCATTTTATTCTCCAGAGGATCTTCCGGACCCAGAGATTGAACCCAGGTCTCCTGCATTGTAGGCAGATTCTTTACCATCTGAGCCACCAGGGAAGCCCATATGTGTACTAGGGTTGAACAAATAAGTGAATTTTAACTAAATGATTGAAGCCAGGAAGTTTACTGCCAGAGATAAAGGTTACAAATAAGCAAGAGGGGAAGCTCTACATATAATGAAATCTTTTGAAATAATTATGTTTCTGTTCCCTTAAAACTTGCTTTATTCTTCATTACTATAATGGTATCACTTTCCATGCTATTAAATATTCTACAAAATGTATTTTTTGAAGCACAGAATTACCTATCATATGGAATTAACATAGCAATTAAACAATTTCTGTGTTAAAATACACATATTTCCATCGTTTGATCTTGTAAATAATTTTTTGGTGATTGTTTTGTTTTATGATTCAGCTACTATTGCATCTCTACAAAATATAGTATGCTGCAACTTTGTAGTTTCTTGGAATCTTATATCCTAAAGACCAAGAGGAAAATAAAAAAATCAAACCTAAATATTTATTAAGATTCTGGTACTTAACTTCAGCAAGCTAACAAAGAACCCACAGTAAATACTGGTAGCGGAAACCTGAATAAAGCAATTAGGTGCCTGAAGTAAGTGAGAAGATTCTAAAAACAGAAGCTTCATCGTCATACAGTAGGTAAGCACATTCTCTGAGTTTCTCTAGATAATGACTACTTGAAAAGAATAAACACTGAAGAGGGGCAAAGTATGCAAGAGTTTCTGTGTCCATTCCATGTGCATCATGCGTCAGCAAAAATAAACCATAATAAAAAGCTAGATCATGGGGAAACTGACAAATGTAAAGAAAATTAATACCGAGTGAGCTGAGAATGCACCCCTGAAGATATCCACAGGGGCTTCCCTGGTGGCTCAGTGGTAAGGAATCTGCCTGCACCCTGGGAGACTCAGGTTCAATCCCTGGGTTGGAAAGATCCCCTGGAGAAGGAAATGGGTACCCACTATAGTATCCTTGCCTGGAGAATCCTATGGACAGAGGAGCCTGGCAGATATCCATGTCTTAATCCCTGGAACCTGTGAATGTTACCTTATGTTGCTTTTCTTATTTTTCTTAAGACTGGGGCTGGGGGGAGTGGTCTTTGCAGATACGATTAATTTAAGAATACTAATAGTTTTTCCTGGATTACCGAGGTGAGCCCTAACTGCCGTTACACATATACTTATAAGAGGAGAGCAGAAGGTGATCTGAAATGTAGAGAAGGCAATGGGAAAATGGAGCAGAGAGATTCAAAGACTGGACGGATGCAGCCATAAACCACCGTGTTCTGTAGCCACCAGCAGCTGGGAAAGGTAAGGATAAGAGTCTTCCCTAGAGTTGCTGCAAAGAGCATGGCCCTGCTGACATTCTCATTTCATCACAATGATATAATTTTGAACTTTTGCCCACTAAAACTATAAGAGAATAAATTTGTACTGTTTTAAGCCACCAAGTTTGTGGCCATTTGTTACAGCAGCTATAGGAAACTAATATAGTACCATATACTAAAGAGAGTATGAATATATTTTAAAGCATTATTAATTAGAATGAACATTAAAATCTGCTTTATCAAAAAAATTAATTTTCAGATCTAAGCATAAGCGTTTTTAAAGACCCAATTCATTGAATAAATAAATCAATAAATGAAAACATTCAAGGCAACAGAAATCAATAGTAAAGATAGAACTAGGTGATCATGAATTACTAAAGCAATCACTATAACCTTTAAATTGCCAAATTTGAAAATGTCAGAATTTGATAGAAACTCTGGAGAAAATGGCATATTTTCTTTCTTCAGTAAATCCAAGTGTAAACAGTAGGTTTAGAAACAACCAAGATTGTTTCAAAGATAGCAGAAGAGTTCGGCTGAGTCCCTTTGTTAGCCGCCTGAAACTGTCTTAACATTGTTGATGACTGTGTGTGTCCTTAGTCGCTCAGTCGTGTCTGACTCTTTGCAACCCTATGAACTGTAGCCCACTAGGCTCCTCTGTCCATGGGATTCTCCAGGCAAGAATATTGGAGTGGACAGCCATTCCCTTCTTCAGGGGATCTTCCCGACCCAGGGATGGATCCCTTGTCTGCTGCATCTTATGCATTGCAGGCAGATTTGTTACCCACTGAGTCACATGGGAAGCCCTGATCAACTATACTCCAATATAAGATTAAAATTTTAAAGACAAAATAGCAGAAGAAGTTAAATGAGGCTATTAATCATACCCTCCCCCCAACACATACACACACTCAACTTAATCTGGCCAAAAGATAGACTTTCATAGATAGCTTGGCACCCAGAAGCAATCTATACCCTTCGGAAAATAAATCACACTCAGGTTGCAGATGCTATTCTTCATCTAACTTTGAATTTTGAAAATCATACTACTCTCTGCCATAATGTATCTGTGCTTTAAAGATATACAAATAAATGAATACTTATTCAATTATTGATGGCATTATTTCAATTATTCCATTGCTTTCAGTACTATCTACTTTAAGAGACTGAACCTAGGAAGTTAAACACTAATTCAAAAATAAGTGGTAAAGTTTTACCATTTAAAACTTTATATATTTTACTTCAAAAGTGTCTTTTTCATTAAGAGTATGCTTTTACTGCTTGGTAGCACAAAAACAGAACTGAGCCATTAGTTGCAATATCAGCTTAGATGAAGATTTGGAAAAGCAGCTGGTTGAAATAAAATGTATGCAGAGTAAACACTGTGAAAAAAATCAATAATTTTTTTCTAGAGAAGGAAATGTCTCTTGTCATGTCTGTTTACATTTCACTGCGCTACATTATATGATTTGAAATGACTCTTAATTTATATAAAAATGAGACATTTTAGAAAACAAACACAAAGCATAATATTCAAGAAACACATTTTCCTCAGATTGTTCTTCTTTGAGAAATAAATGGATAAACACAGATTTTTATCATTCCAATGCTCCAAACTGCATATTGTGAAATACATCCACCAATAGGTATTTATAGGATAGTATATAGTGAGGGTAATGTTAAAAAAGTCTTAGATATTGCTAATATATCCTAAGCATTTTTCCTTATAAAGTGGCATGCTTTCTTTAAAGAAATATATTTTAACTCAATATAAAAATTATATTTGATTTTTAAATTAGTGATTAGAATCTGTTGATAAATTTGTGATAGGTTTAAAAAAAGAAGAGAGTGAGCATTAGTATTCTTTATGTATGTGTGTGTTTTCATTCTTATCTTATTGAAGTATAGTTAATTTACAATATGATACTAATTTCAGGTGTACAACATAGTGACTCAGTATTTTTACAAACTATGCTCCATTAAAAGTAATTGTAAGAAAATTTAATTCCCTGTGCTACAAAATATATCCTTGTTGCATATCTATTTAATACATGGTAGTTTCTATCTCTTAATCTCATATCCCTAATTTGCCCCTCCACCCTGTCCCCTCCCCAAAAACAAACTAGTTTGTTTTCTATATGTGAGTCTGTTTCTGTTTTGTATATACATTCATTTGTATTACTTTTTAGGTTCTGCATATAATACCATATAATATTTGTCTTTCTCTGACTTATTTTACTAAACATTCTCTAGGTTCACCCATGTTTCTGCAAAAGGGAAATTTCATTTTTTAATAAAGAAATATTTCATCATATATACAAACCACATATTTATTCATTTTTCGGTTGATGGGCATTTGGGTTGCTTTCCTATCTTTGCTATTGTAAATAGCTATTAAGATGCATATATCTCTTTGAATCAGTGTTTTCATTTTCCAGGTACATCCCCAAAAGTGGAATTGCTGGATCATATGATAGTTCTATTTTCAGCTTTTTTAGGGAAACTCCATACTGGTGCACCACTTTACATTCCCACCAACAAGATACAAAGGTTTTCTTTTCTCCATATCCTCCCCAACACTTGATATTTGTCGATTTTTTTGATGATAGACATTCTGACATGTTTGAGGTAATATTTCAATTTTTTTTGTCTTTCTGTAATGATAAGCAAGGTTGAGCATCTTTTCACGTGCCTTATAGTCATACGTATGTCTTCTATTTTTCTAAACTTTCAATTGTATTTAAAATACATATTGGAGAACCCAAATAGACATTTTTTCCAGAGAAGACTTTCAGTTTGTCTACAATCCAATCACTCTGCGTCTAGGAATACATATAGGGAAACGCATGAAAGGCCTAATGCCCAAGTCCCTAATGCAAGGATATTTAATGGCATCAGATGAATACATTAATATACTGAGATTAATAAATAAATTGCAGCAATGCTTACACAGGAATATACCAAATACAAATTAGAAAGTTTTATATTTATCAATGAAACTGAATCTCTGACATTTTATTTAGTTAAAAAAGGGTGGGGGGGATAAAACAATTGATATAACAATTTAAAGCATGAAGTAAGCTATACATATAGTGTATGAATACAAACGTAGAATATTGGACTGAAGAATTCACTGCAAGAATATGGTAGTGAAAGGAAAATGGGAGGTGATAAAATGGGAATTCAAATGTACCTGTATTTCATTATTTTTTACTGAAAACCAATTAAATCAATCCAAATAAATATCAGCAAACATTAATTCCAGGGTGCAAGAGCATGTGTCTCATTTTCAATTATGTCCTTTTCACAATTTAAAATATTTGCTGGAAAACAAATTTTTAAAAATTCAAACAATGATACCCCCCAGTAAAAAACTTTTCCAAGAGTTGAGCAGTGAAGTTATTTTAAAAACTTTTTGCAATTTGGTTTTCATAGAAAAGGAACTAACTTAAATAATGTTAAGGTAAACGAAAACTTAAGTTATAAAAAATTTTGAAAATACCAATAAAATAAGCACAATTTAAGATAATGTAAACTTAGCAAAATTGTTTCAAGAATAATTAAAAACTTTCATACACTAAAAATGACTAAAGAAATGGAGACGATTATCTGAAAACACCATTCCCTCCAGTAGACCCATTCAGGCCCACCTTAATAATCTCCCTTTCTTAAAGTCTACTACATCACATAATATATCTTAATCATGAAGGTGACATGTATCATAATCATAACAATGAGAAGCAAGATGTGGACACCAGAAGGTGAAAAATCTTAGGAGCCACTTTAAAATTCTTCCTATCATACCTACTGAATTATATTGAATACAAGGGAGAGAGTAACCTAGTCACATGTTCTGCTTAGCATTTGATGATATTCTTCAAACATCATCTGGTACTATTAATTTAAAAATAGGAAAAGGGGCTTCCCTCACTGTTCAGTGGTTAAGAATCCACCTTGCAATGCAGGGGACATGGGTTCGATCCCTGGTCTAGGAAAATCCCAGAGGCCATGGAGCAACTAAACTGGTTAGTTGTTTATACTACTGAGGTGTGCTCCTACGACTGAATCTGTGCTCTACAGCCTGGGAGCCACAACAAGAGAAGCCACTGCAGTGAGAAGTCTGCACACTGTTACTAGTGAGGAGGCCCTGCTTGCCATAACTGGAGAAAGCCTGAGTGCTGAAATGAAGACCCACCATGGCCAAAAAACAAAATAAAAATTAAAAAAAAAAACAAATCTTTAACAACAACAAAATAGGAGGAAAATACTACATTCTTAAGTTGATCAAAACTCATTTCCACAGATGTAATTTTCATAATAAAAAACAGAAATAGTTGTATGATATGAGTAATAAAGATCAGTCTCATCACCTTTCATTGTCATTTACTAGAGAATATTTGAGAAACTCTAGTCAATACAGTCAGTAAAAACTTGAGCTGGAAAGAAAGACCTGGAGCTGACTATGGGTCAGATCATGAGCTTCTTACTGTAAAATTCAGACTTAAACTGAAAAAAGTAGGGAAAACAATAGGACATTCAGGTATGACCTAAATCAAATCCCTTATGAATATTCAGTGGAAGTGACAAACAGATTTAAGGGATTAGATCTGATAAATAGGGTGCCTGAAGAACAATGAATGGAAGTTCATAACACTGTACAGGAGGGAGTGATCAAAACCACCCCGAAGAAAAAGAAATGCAACATGGGAAGAATCTGCCTGCAACGTGGGAGACCTGCATTCTATCCCTGGGCTGGGAAGGTTCCCTGGAGGAGGGCAGGGCAACCACTCCCGGATTCTTACTTGGAGAATCTCCATGGAGAGAGCAGCCTGGCTGTTTACAGTCCACGGGGTCGCAAAGAGTTGGACACGACTGAGCAAATAAGCACAGCACAAATAGCTGAGAAAAGAAGAGAAGCAAAAGGCAAAGGAGAAAGAGAAAGATACACCTAATTGAATGTAGAGTTCCAAAGAAGCAGGATAAGAAAGCCTTAAGTGATCAATGCAAAGAAAGAGAGAAAAACAATAGGATGTGAAAGATCAGAGAACTTTCCAAGAAAATTAGAGATACCAAGGGAACATTTCATGCAACAACAAGCACAAAAAAGGACAGTAATGATAGGTACCTAATAAAAGTAGAAGAGATTAAGAAGTGGCAAGAATACACAGAAGAACTATACAAAAAGAAGTCTTAATGACCCGGATAACCATGATGGTGTGGTCACTCACGTAGAGCCAGGCATCCTGGAGTGTGAAGTCAAGTGGGCCTTAGGAAGAATTACTATGAACAAAGCTAGTGGAGGTGATAAAATTACAGCAGAGCTATGTCAAATCCTTAAATGTAATGCTGTGAAAGTGCCTTGCTCAATATGCCAGCAAATTTGGAAAACTCAGTAATGGCCAAAGGACTAGATAAGGTCAGGTTTCATTCCAATCTCAAAGAAGGGTCATGCCAACGAATGTTCACACTATCATACAATTACACTCAATTCACATGCTAGCAAGGTAATGCTCAAAATCCTCCAAGTTAGGCTTACACAGTACATGAACTGAGAACTTCCAGATGTACAAGTTGGATTTAGAGACGGCAGAAGAACCAGAGCCAATATCATTGGATCATAGAAAAACAAGAGAATTCCAGAAAAACTTCTACTTCTGCTTCACTGACTACACTGAAGCCTTTAACAGTGTGAATCACAATGAACTGTAGAAAATTCTTAAAGAGATGGGAATAGCAGCCCCCTTACCTGACTCCTGAGAAACCTGTATGCAAGTCAAAAGGCAACAGTTAAAACTGGACATGGAAAAATGGAATGGCTGTATATTGTCACCCTGCTTATTTAACTCATATGCAGAGTACATCATGTGAAATGCCAGGCTGGATGAAGCACAAGCTGGAACCAAGATTGCCAACCTCAGATATGTAGATAATACCACTTTAATGGAGAAAGTGAAGAACTAAAGAGTCTCTTGATGAAGGTGAAAGAGGAGAGTGAAGACGCAGGCTTGAAACTCAATATTCAAAAAACTAAGACACGACATTCAGTCCCATCACTTCATGGCAAATAGATGGGGGGGGAATGGCAACAGTGGCATATTTTATTTTCTTGGGCTCCAAAATCATTGTGGATGGTGACTGTAGCCATAAAATTAAAAGACTCACCTTGGAAGAAAAGCTATACAAACGTAGACAGTGTATTAAAAAGCAGACACACCACTTTGCCAACAAAGGTTTGTATAGTCAAAGCTATGTTTTTTTTTGTTTTTTTTTCCAGTAGTCATGTACATATATGAGAGCTGGACCATAAAGAAGCTGAACACAGAAGAATTGATGCTTTAGAACTGTGGTGCTAGAGAAGACTCTTTAGAGTCCTTTAGACTGCAAGGCAATCAAACCAGTCCATCCTAAAGGAAATCAACCCTGAATATTCACAAGAAGGACTGATGCTAAAGTTGAAGCTCCAATACTTTGACCACCTGATGCAAAGAGCTGACTCATCTGAAAAGACCCTGAAGCTGGGTAAGATTGAGGGTAGGAGGAGAAATAGGTGACATTGGCTGAGATGGTTAGATGGCATCATCAACTCAATGGACATGAGTTTGAGCAAACTCAGGAAGACAATAAAGGACAGGGATGCTTGGCATGCTGCATCCATGGGGTCTCAAAAAGTTGAACATGACATCGATTGAACAACAACAACAACAGTGAGTGCAAATACATGAAAAGGATATAATGATTATTAATATTTGAAGAAAGGAGAAAAATACAATTATATGTAATAGTGTAGCTTGCTCTCTGGAAAAGTGAGAAAATGAGCTAAAAATAGTAAAGCAACTTAGTAGCTTCAGCATTTGCAAACTTGTTACACAAAACCAATGCTTTTTATATACAAACAATGGTTCATTTAAGAATGTAAGGAAAGAGAATATCTTATTCATAAATACAGCAGCATGAAAATAAGTTAGGAATAAGCTCTAACAATGAAGTTTCTATGAAAAGCACAAAATTCACCTAAATAATAGAGAGCTAATGTAGATATAGCATTCAATGATATACAATTAGCATATCATTCTAAATTTTCTATAAAATTAAATCAATTAAATTCAAATATTAATAGAATTAGAGCATTGAGAGAGCTATAAAGTGATCTCACTGGATTAATATGAATGCTAAACACTACAAAACATTTTTTCAGGATGAATAACAAAGATGTACTTTTCCCTGTTTACTAACATGCATGAGAGTAACATGTAAAATAATAATGTTGCTGGCCAAGGATCAGAATGGAAAACATAAGAACATAAAATTAAGCTAATAAATGAATCTAGACTTTTATCTTAATTTCACCCACATGTTCACAAAAAAAGAATAATAAAAACAATGGATTATATATTGGAAGGTAAAGTGTAATACAGTAAGAACACATCTTTATATATTTTTGTATTTAAGAACTTAGCTGTATTATATAATTCAAATTTCTTTAATTGAAGAAAGGTCTAAGAGCTGCAAAAGAAAAGTAATGAGTTACTATGATATAAAAATAATTCTGCTTTTAGGATTTAATATAAGATACTTGGAAAACAAACTGTACGAGTCTTTTCTAATAGTTGTATTTGAAGCATTTCTAGAAATGTAAGCTATTTACACAGAATTTATTATTTAATTATTTTATGCCTGTAAGTTTAGAAATACTACAAACAATAAAAATCAAATTTAGAGAACTAAATCACTAGGAAAATATTAAAAATACAAAAATTTTAAAAGCGTGTTTTATGAAATAAATATGACTTTAGGTAAAATAAGTATGCAGCCAGATATGTATAGAAAAAAATAATTTGAAATAATTTTGAAATAAAAAAATTAGATTCTTTGTAATATTTTTGTAGTCTCTAAATGTTTTACAATAAGAGCTTACTAGTTAAAACCTGAACCTAAATACACAAGAAGTAGAATAATTAAAAAATGGAGTGAACAAATTCTATCATTAATCCAACTTGATTTCACAGTAATTACCACTCTTCACTCTTTAGGAAGTCAAGTACTTAACACAACCTAGAAAGAAAGCTATGCAATTATCAAACAGTTATTTTTAAAAAGCTAAGTAAAACCTTCATTTCCTTCAATTGCAGTCACAACCTCTGTACTCCCCCCCCACCCCTTTTTCTTTGAGAAACCCAAGTAATAATTCTGATTATAGCCTTCTATGTTTTGCTTTTATGTATTTCTTAAGGATCTCTATTTTCCATTTGGTCTCTGATCTTTTTTTTTTTTTTTTTTGGCCTGGAAACTAAAGTATAACATTGTCCCAGTGCATAATAGATACTTAAAATAATATTACATCTTCATTTCCCTTTGTCCTTCATTTGGAATTCAATTCCACAGTTTTAAATTTCTCAGTGTCCATTTTCCTATGCATTATTACACCTTTAAAAAATGTAAAATATGAACAAAAGCTGCTAAAACACAGATGATATGCCATTTAAAGAATACCAACAATAACTTTTAAATAATATTTCTTTCCTTTGATGAAACAAAAATAAAATGACAATTTTATGTTTTTTCCTAAATGTCTCACATTGAAAACCCAAGTCCTTTCTATATATCAGAAGTTTCTCAACTTATGATGGGATTATGTCCCAATAAACCCATCATAAGTTGAAAATTTCATAAGTCAAAGACACATTTAAGACACCTAACCATCATCATCAACACCAAACATCACAGCTAAACATAGTCTACCTTAAATGTGCTCATTAGCCTACAGGTGGGCAAACTTATCTAACAAAAAATACCCGTTCATAATAGCATTGACTATCTCATGCATTTTATTGAATATTATACCGAAAGTGAAAAATAGAATGGTCATACGGGTACAGAGGACTTCCCAGGTGGTGGCAGGTAAAAAACCAAACAAAACACCAGTCAATGCAGGAGACGTAAGAGATGTGGATTCAGTCCCTGGGTCAGGAAGATCCCCTGGAGGAGGGCATGGTAATCCACTCCAGTATTTTTGCCTGGAGAATCCCATGGACAGAGGAGCCTGGTGGGTTACAGTCCACGGGGGTCTCAAAAAGTTGGACACGACTGAAACAACTTAGCATGCAAGGGCACGGAATTGTTGTAAGTGTACTGGTTGTTTACCTTCATGATTTTGAGGCTGACCTGGAGCATCAGCTCACTGCCACTGTCCAGAATCACCAGAGAGTATCATACTGCATATCCCTAGCCTGAGAAAATTTGAAAGTTCAAAATTTGAAGTATGCTGGCTACAGAATGTGTATCACTTTTGCATCATCAAGAAGTAAAAAGATACTGTATCTGATACTGGCACAAAAACAGAAATATAGACCAATCGAACAAGATAGAAAGCCCAGAGATAAGCCCACAAACCTATGGGGGCCGTATCTTTGACAAAAGAGGCAAGAATATACAATGAAGAGACAGTCTCTTCAATAAGTGGTGCCAGGAAAACTGGACAGCTAAGTGTGAAAAGAATGAAATTAGAACACTTCCTAATATCATACACAAAAATAAACTCAAAATGGACTAAAGACCTAAATGTAAGACCAGAAACTATAAAAGTCTTAGAGGGAAACATAGGCAGAACAGTCTTCAACACAAATCACAGCAAGATCCCCATGACCCATTTCCTAGAGTAATGGAAATAAAAACAAAAATAAATAAATGGGACCTAATTAAACTTAAAAGCTTTGGCACAACAAAGGAAACTATGAAAAGATGAAAATGCAGCCCTCAGAATGGGAGAAAAATAACAGCAAAAGAAAAAACTGACAAAGGATTAAATCTTTAAAATGTATAAACAGCTCATTTAGTTCAATACCAGAAAAACAAACAACCCAAACAAAAAGTAGGCTGAAGACCTATACATACGGTTCTCCAAAGAAGACACACAGATGGCTAATAAGCATATGAAAAGATGCTCAACCTGGCTCATTATTAGAGAAATGCAAATAAAAATTACAATGAGATATCACCTCACACCAGTCAGAATGGCCATCATCAAAAAATCTACAAACAATAAATACTAAAGAGGGTGTGGAGAAAAGGGAACATTCTTGTACTGGGGGAGTGAATGTAAATGATAAAGCCACTATAGAGAACAGTACAGGCATTCCTTAAAAAACTAGGAATAAAACTACCATATGACCCAACAATCTCACTACCAGTCATATACCCTGAGGAGATCATAACTGAAAAAGACACATGTACCCCAATGGTCACTGCAGCAATATTTACAATAGCCAAGACATGGAAGCAACCTAGATGTCCAATGAATGATGAATGGATAGAGAAGTTGTTGTATATATACACAGTGAAATATTACTCAGCCATAAAAGGAATATATTTGACTAAGTTCTAATAAGGTGGATGAACCCTAAGCCTATTATACAGAGTGAAGTAAGTCAGAAAGAGAAAGGCAAATACTGTATATTAACACATATACATGGAATCTGGAAAGATGTCCTGATGAATCTATTTGCAGGGCAGCAATGGAGATGCTCAACTGGAATTCCATTACCTGCCCTAGCTTTGTTCATAGTGATGCTTCCTAAGGCCCACTTAACTTCACATTCCAGGATGTCTGGCTTTAGGTGAGTGATCACACCATCGTGATTATCTGGGTCATGAAGATCCTTTTTGTACAGTTCTGTGTATTCTTGCCACCTCTTTTTAATGTCTTCTGCTTCTGTTAGGTCCATACCGTTTCTGTCCTTTATTGAGCCCATCTTTGCATGAAATCTTCCCTTGGTATCTCTAATTTCCTTGAAGAGAACTCTAGTCTTTCCCGTTCTATTGTTTTCCTCTATTTCTCTGCACTGATCACTGAGGAAGGCTTTCTTACCTCTCCTTGCTATTCTTTGGAACTGCATTAAAATGGGTATATCTTTCCTTTTCTCCTTTGCTTTTCACTTCTCTTCTTTTCACAGCTATTTGTAAGGCCTCCTCAGACAGCCACTTTGCTTTTTTGGATTTCTTTTTCTTGGGGATGGTCTTGCTCCCTGTCTCCTGTCCAATGTCATGAACCTCCGTCCATAGTTCATCAGGCTCTCTGTCTATCAGATCTAGCCCCTTAAATCTATTTCTGACTTCCACTGTATAATCATTAGGGATTTGATTTAGGCCACAGGACTGGAAAAAGTTCAGTTTTCATTCCAATCCCAAATAAGCAATGCCAAAGAATGCTCAAACTACTGCACAACTGCACTCATCTCACACACTAGCAAAGTAATGCTCAAAATTCTCCAAATAGGCTTCAACAATACATGAACCATGAAATTCCAGATCTTCAAGCTGGTTTTAGAAAAGGCAGAGGAATGAGAAATCAAATTGCCAACACTTGCTGGATCATTGAAAAAGCAAGAGAGTTCCAGAAAAACATCTATTTCTGCTATATTGACTATGCCAAAGCCTTTGACTGTGTGGATCACAATAGATTGTGTAAAATTGTGAAAGAGATGGGAATACCAGACCACCTGACCTGCCTTTTGAGAAATCTATATGTAGGTCAGGAAGCAACAGTTAGAACGGGACATGGAACAACAGACTGGTTCCAAATAGGAAAAGGAATATGTCAAAACTGTATATTGGCACTGTGTTTATTTAACTTATATGCAGAGTACATCATGAGAAACACTGGGTTAGAGAAAGCATAAGCTAGAATCAAGATTGCTGAGAGAAATATCAATAACCTCAGATATGCAGATGACACCACCCTTATGGCAGAAAGTGAAGAATAACTAAAGAGCTTCTTGATGAAAGTGAAAGAAGAGAGTGAAAAAGCTGGCTTAAAGCTCAACATTCAAAAAACTAAGATCATGGCATCCAGTCCCATCACTTCATGGCAAATAGATGGGAACCAGCAGAAACAGTGGCAGGCTTTATTTTTTTGGGCTCCAAATCACTGCAGATGGTGATTGCAGCCATGAAATTAAAAGAAACTCCTTGGAAGAAAAGCTATGAACAACCTAGACAGCATATTAAAAAGGAGAGAAATTACTTTGCTAACAAAGGTCCGTCTAGTCAAGGCTATGGTTTTCCCAGTGGTCATGTATGGATGTAAGAGTTGGATTATAAAGAAAGCTGAGCACTGAAGAATTGATGATTTTGAACTGTGGTGTTGGAGAAGACTCTTATGAGTCCCTTGGACTGCAAGGAGATCCAACCTGTCCATCCTAAAGAAAATCAGTCCTGAATGTTCATTGGAAGGACTGATGCTGAAGCTGAAACTCCAATACTTTGGCCATCTGATGCAAAGAATTGACTCATTTGAAAAGACCCTGATGCTGGGAAAGATTGAAGGTAGGAGGAGAAGGGGACTACAGAGGATGAGATGGCTGGATGGCATCACCAACTCAATGGACATGAGTTTGAGTAAGCACCGGGAGTTGGTGATGGACAGGGAGGCCTGGCGTGCTGCAGTCCCTGGGGTTGCAAAGAGTTAGACACGACTGAGTGGCTGTACTGAACTGACTGAATGGAGATGCAGACATAGAGAACAGAATTGTGGACACAGTGCAGGAAGGAGAGGGTGGGATGAAATGAGCATGTAGCACTGAAACATAGACATTACTATATGTAAAATTAGATAGCCAGTATAAATCTGCTGCACGACACAGGGAGCTCAAATCTGATGCTCTGTGACAACCTAGGGTAGAGGGATGGGCTTGGAGGTGGGAAGGCAAGTCAAGAGAGAAGGGGACATAGGTCTGCCTATGGCTGATTCATGTTGATGGATGGCAGAAACCCACACAATATTGTAAAGCAAATTACCTTCCAACTTAAATTTAGTACTTTTTAAAAAAAATGTTAAAAGATACTGTAAGGTCAAAAAATCTTAAGTTGAACCATTCTAAGTCATTTCCTGGTACCAGAATGTATAGAAATAATTGATTCACCATTTCAGCACTTAACTCCATTTAATAATCCCCACATATTTTCCTATCTAGGAGACTAGTCACTATCGTGGTAGAAAAAGGCAAGAGAAAGCTGGTGGAAATACTCAACCACTCACCACTGGCCAGAATCAAATAAAAGACAATAACATATCCTGAGGGAATTGAGACAAATACTATCATCAGTGTCTTGAAGCTGTAATTATAATCACTTGAATCATGATTACATCATGTTCCCTTCAACTCATATGTTTGAATGATGCAGAAAGAAGCCAGTTCATGTTGGAGAAACTAGATTGATACCAGTACAGAATACTGATGCCAATAGTGGTATTGGTCTGTATGTGTTACCTACTTGAAACCAAGCCAATTCCTATCACATGGCAGGCAGGAATTAACCTAAGAGTTTTTCTCCAGCCTGACAAAGACTGCCAGGAACAGGAAAAGCAGTGAAGATCTGCTCATTGATACATAATACTCTGGGCTTCCCTGGTGGCTCAGATAGTAAAGAACCCCCTGCAATATGGGAGGCCTGGGTTTGATCCCTGGTTTGGGAAGATTCCCCTGGAGACGGGAATGGCTACCCACTCCAGTATTCTTGCCTGGAGAATTCCATGGACAGAGGAGCCTGGTAGGCTATAGTCCATGGGGTCGCAAAGAGTTAGACATGACTGAGCGACTTATACTTCACACAATAGTCTAGAAAGACTTGACTGTCTTGATTTCATACAGAATACCACCTAACCCATCACATTTAATGAAATTATATCAATTGTATCTGAAATACAGAAAACAGCTAAAACTACAGATGTATTAGTCAAATGCATTCATGTCGAAGGGCAGAAGTTAAACGCCACAAATGTTGAGGGCCCTGCCGATTCTTCACTGGGTCCTTTGGTGTGATGTGTGTTGAGTTCTCTTCTCTAAATTGAGTTTGTTGCTCCTTGCACAATGCTTGTAGGAAACCTGATTTTGGAAGCACTGCATGTACCATCTGAGTGTGCTGCTCAATCCATTGGTGAATAACTCAAAATATCGCCAGTTTTGAATGGGGTCCAGATACAAGAAGGATTTTTAGTAGCACAAGGCTGACATTTTATGCTTCTCTGTCATTTGAACCTTTATGACCCAAGAGATCCAATTATTTTTGAAGTATTTTGGTCACACAGGTACGCTGCAAGGAGCTGAACAGGAGAATTCTGATGACTATTCTCTATCTTAAAAGCAGTCTTGGCTTCCAGTGGGTCCTGTTAGAGAGACTAAATGTCTGATCTTGGGACATCAAGTGTCCATGTAAATCCAAACTTCCTTTTTTTAAGTTGGCGTTGTCTGATCCATTAAAACATAAATCTCTACATTTAATAGTGTACTCTTCTTAACTGGCATTTGTATGTATTAGTTCTGGCCCAAGCACATATTGAATGCATACATATATTGCTTTAAATTTGTCTCAGAATCCCATGGTATATATTTTTTCTGCCTCACCAATTCTTCCTCAACTCCATCTTTCATTTAATGGAGAATGAGATATCACCAGATAAAAGAAGAGGAAAAAGTGCAGGTCTGTTTTCAGATGATTATGGCATGCTGGGCTTCCCAGGTGGTGCTAGTGGTAAAGAACCTGCCTGCCATTGAGGAGACATTAGAGACATGGGTTTGATACCTGAGTCCTCCCTGGAGGAGGGAATGGCAACCCACTCAAGTATTCTTGTCTAGAGAATCCCATGGACAGAGGAGCCTGGTGGGCTATGGTCCATAGGGTTGCAAAGAGTCTGACATGACTAAAGCAACTTTGCATGCACACATTCCATGGCATGCTGGCCATAGCTGGTAATATTAATCATTGCACTAAAGCCTCCCTTGGAGACAACCCAAAGACAATGGTGAAAAAGAAATCTTTCTAACTGGAATAACTTTGGAAGCACATAGAATTTCCTATTTGCATATATATTAAAATAACCCAAGCTATAAATTAATTCAGAGGCAGTAGCTAGTGCATTGGTTAAATGGTCAGAAACTTGGAAAAGATGGAATTGAAAGATGGATGACAAGGGTGTCTGGTGGAGAGGTATACATATGAGTCTATCAGAAAGGGTTTAGAGTTTGACGTTTTCTGTATCATACATTAATGCCCTACATGGCAAAGAATGATATAAAATAATGTATAAGAATATCAATCTCCCATGTCTGCCTACTTCTATTCCTAGTCAACCTGTTGTTTACTCAGTGGATTTCTGGAAAAATTCTTCTGTAATGGAGTCTATGAATAGTTTTGACATAGTGAACTTCCCTTCACCAGGGCATATCTAGCTACTAATACTACTGATTTTCCATGTTGCCAACAGTGAAGTCCAAAGCCAGACTCAAGAAAGGGAACCATGTTCTGGGTTACCAGTCAGCTTCTTCATGAAGCTGGACCCTGGCCATCATGAAGAGGGCAACCATGAGTTTTATGAGGAGTTGATTGGCAGAAGCCAACAAGTGGACTTCCCAGGTGGTGCTGGTTGTAAAGAACCCACCTACTTAAGAGGGTTTGTAGACATAAGAGTCGCAAGTTTGATCTCTGGAGACATAAGAGACCCAAGTTTGATCTCTGGGTCATGAAGATTCCCTAGAGGAGGAAACAGCAACCCACTCCAATATACTTGCCTGGAAAACTCCATGGACAGAGTAGCTTCCCAGGCTATAGCCCATGGGGTCGCAAAGAGTTGGAAACAACTGAGCATTGGAGCACACACAACTACACAAACCAATATATATGATGCTGCTAAGTGCCGGGCCTGCCGGCTAGATGAACAGGTCGAGGACGCAATCACCAGAGCACCTGAGAAATAAAAGACTAGGAAAGATGGGGTTGAGAGGGACGGAGTCAGCTTGTGACTGATTCCGACGACTTTATTGAGGGGTAACATACATATATATACTAACAGGATTCACCAAATTTTAGATCAAAGACTTGCATACGTGCAGAACTGCAGACACTAGTTTTAGCTCAGGAGTTTTATCTTAACTCCAGCAGAGCATGGCACCAGCGTCTTACAACAGGTAAAGACTACCTAGACATAAGCCATTCACAGGAGCCCAGTAATCTTATCAGAGTCAGGAAAATGGGCAAATGGTGGCTGCAGCGATTTCCTTGAGGGAGGTGAGAAAGGCCAATTTGCACTTTAACAAATAAGGGGTGGCGGGACAGAGAGGGACCTTTTGATCTCTCTCAGGGCCGAGAAGGGGCCTGAGCAGTCAGGCCGGCTCCCCGCAGCTAAGAAATAGATCTCATGGGAGTCAAAATTTGTGTAACTCTTCCAACTAAGCTGGTAATAGTGGATGAGGGAACCCCAAACGGTGGTGGAAGAAGAAAAGGTATGAATATCAGCTCACATCATTATCAAGTATAGGAATTAGAGCTGAAGTCCCTATATTTTATGGTGGTCATTTTGTATTTACTGTTTATATGATAAGTAATGGTGGATGCTAATATCTACTTTCAGGATCCAGGTTTGTAAGACTGAATTGATATAACCTGTGGCAATCTGACAGAGAAATGTTGTTTCTCTTTCATCAGGGGTATATTCTTGTTGTTAGATAAATGTGGTCAGGTATCTTGCTTGTTCTATTAAAGTGAACATCACTAATAGCAGAGGTTTTCTTACTCCATGTTAAAATGCAACACTCACACATGGTTTGAGCATAGTAAATGCTCAACAAAACAAATATTAATTGTATTGAAATATTGCAGATGATGAAACTGAGGATAAATATTTGCTAATGGAATAACTCTGCCTCAAGGTAGAAACTTATCTTTTCTATAAAGTGGTACTATATTTTAAAATTTTTAAAAATTCTATCACTTAAAAAATGTCTGATCATGTGTTTAGCATATGATAGCATTTCACAGTGTCCTAATATCTTTATAAAGGTGATAAAATGAATTAAAATATAAATCCCATTGCCTGTATACAAGGTACATGTATCATAGTCAGTTTAACCTTCAATAAAGTTTTCAGTTGTGGTTACCTAGTCTCCAGATAAACCTAACAGAAATAGAAAAAGCCCAGTGAAGGACAATGAAAAGGATTGTAATCATGAGTAACACTATAGGAGGAGATTCCAAATGAATGGGATATTAAAAAGAGTAGGCTGAATTGCTCTGAGAAGACCAAGGGGAAAAGGTTATAAAATAGAAGCATATTAAGCAAAGAATAGAATAAAATAGATACACAGAAATTCTTCTTTTGCCCTTTCTTACAATTCAAGGGCAGTAGATAAACCCTAGTGCCTAAAAGATGAACATAAAGGTCTTCTTCCTTCTAATAAATTGTCAGGAAATAGTTTTAGGATTTCTTTCCTTTCCATACCTATTGGAAACTAAATCAACATCTCTATACCTGCATTTCCCAATATTTGTATGATAGAATATTATATACTAAAAGGACTGTGGAGATCCTAAATTAGACTACACTAGAATCTAATAGCTTCAATTTATTTTCTTTTTAATTTTTTTATTGGAGGATAATTGTTTGAAAATATTGTGTTGGTTTCTGCTATACATCAACATGAATCAGCCACAGGTATACATATGTCACCATCCTCCTGAAACTCCCTTCCCGTCTCCCTCCCCATCCCACTCTTCTAGGTTGTCAACACAGCACTGGTTTGAGCCTCCTGTGATACACAGCAAATTCCCACCTGTTATCTATTTTACATATGGCAATGCATATGTTTTTATGCTATTCTCTCAGTTTGTCCCACCCTCTCCATAAAAGGAAAAGGAAACTGAGGTCCAGATAGTTTGTTATTCATATGCATCCATAAACCTAATTAGCTAGAGAGTCATTTGATGATTTTTATATCAGGGATCTTTTAAGCACTCTGTGTTATCTTCAGAGTAGTCACTACATATTATACACCTCACAGCTTATTTATTTGTATGTGTAAATACACAAAATACACTATTTCTATGCACTGTACATTTTATATACACACAAACATATTTGATGCACCAGACATTTATTTTAATACTTTTTACCATTTGTCTTGTTTCAAAGTATTTAAGTGAATTACCATCCAGTTGTCATCAATCCACATGCAAAAATTATATATATCAATTCACATATGAATTGATAAGTACCCTGAACATCTATAATGTAGAATATCAAAAGAAAATATGTTAATATCACAAAACCAATTTTTTTTTCTGGAATAAGTTGGACAACTAATTAACACCATGCAGAACTGAAAATTTTATATCTGTTATTTTTTTAAATTTTCCCATATTTTATTAGTCCATTATTTAAATACAAATTGTTGTCATCATTAAGCATACATTAGCACCTTGGTTTTTCCAAGTCAGTGGGAAAACTTTCCATTATTTTAAAGTAGCAAAGGAGAAATACATTCGAACCTAGTAAATGATCATATCCAAATTGCAGGAAATTACAAAGTGGCCTAAATTCAAACATTATACATAGACTCAGAGACAATGTTAAAATTCAGTGCCAATGTTATGGTCAATTGATACTTCAAAATGCTTCTTACAGTGTTTTTGTCTTTCAGACGTACCTACTCCTGGTCTACTCTAGGCATATGCCATGACTCATGCACAGATCAGGTTTTGGCCACATACACAGGTCTACACAGACTTTCCACATGCTTCTATAATAGCATATACTTAGCTTTTCATGCCAGGTATAACAATGTATCAATTACCTATTCCTGTATACCCACTGTGTGAAATTGCATTATTTCAATGATGATATCTATTTAATCTGTATAACTAAAACCAACTGAAATGGCTTATACTAAATAGTTGTCCAATAAACATTTACCACATAATTATAAAGTTGAGAAAAGAATGATTATTGCTGCTTTTCAGAACAATTCTATTACAGTATTTTCAGGCCAATTGAAATTTGGGTTATGCCTCAAGATCTTAAAGTCTATATAGTCTACACAGTAGGGTGGATTTTCTTACAGATTTCCGCTACCCCTTTCTCCTTTATGTGTCTGCATGCCGAGTCACTTCAGTCACATCCAGCACTCTGTGACCATGTACCGTAGCCCGCCAGGCTCCTCTGTCTATGGAATTCTCTAGGCAAGAACACTGGGGTGTGTGGCCATGCCCTTCTCTAGTGGATCTTCCTGGCCCAGGAAGTGAGCCAGCATTGGCAGGCAGGTTCATCACTAGTGCCACCTGGGAGGGTTCTGCATTCCTGTTTATGACCATGCACCTTACAGTCCCACATGTAAGGCATCCTCACATGACTCATTTGGGCCAATAGAATGTTAGCAGGAGTGACATTGTACCAGTTTGATGTAGTAGCCATTAAGTGATGTCACCTGTTGCTACCAGCTGTCTTGCTCTTTTCCTTCTACAGTGAAAATAAATAACTCTTATAAATAAGGGTTGTTCTTTCAAGTTAAGGTGTAAAATGAAGGTGATAAAGCAGAGCTGAATCCCACTCCTGGGCACATACCCAGAGAAAACCATAATTCAAAAAGATAAATGCACCCTAATGTTCATTGCTGTGCTATTTACAATAGCGAGAGCATGGAAGCAACCTAAATGTTTACCAACAGAACAATGGGTAAGGAAGATGCGGTACATTATTCAACCATTAAAAATAATAATAATAATGCTATTGACAGCAACCTGGAGGGACCTAGAGACTGGAATACTGAGTGAAGTCAGTCAGACACATAAAGATAAATTTCATACGATATTACTTATATGTGGAATCTAAAAACATTAGGGTACAGATGAACTTATTTACCAAACAGAAGTAGAGTCATGATGTAGAAAACAAGTTTATGGTTACCAGGGGGTGGGGGTGGGCAGGGATAAATTGGGAGATTGGGACTGACACATAACACTACTATGTATAAAATAGATAACTAATAAGAACTTGCTATATAGCACAGGGAACTCTATTGAATACTCTGTAATGGCCTATTAGGGAAAGGAATTAAAAATCTAAAAAGAGTGGATATATGTGTATATATATAACTGATTCATTTTGCCGTACACCTGCAACTAATACAACATTGCAAATCAGCTATATTCCAATAAAAACTTTTTAAAAGAGCAGAGCTGAGCAAGGCTTCAACAGCTAAAATCAATAGCTGGCAAAATGTATTAAAATGTATAGACAAACAACAATCTACAGAGAGACAAATGTCTATTATTTGTCAGTAAATCACTGACTTTTCATTATGACATCAAGTCTAATTTAAACACAGATTTTGCTACCTATACATTTGGGTGTTACTGAAACATAGCTGCCAAAAGATCAACCAGCTCTATTAAAAACCAACCTTTAAGATTATTTTTTTACAGTTAATTTTAAAATTATCTGGATAAAATCAGACTGAAAAAGCTGATGAGCCATCAGATGAGCCTTCAAATGGGTCCAAGGAGGAATTTGGGGAAAAGACCTCCAAACAAAAAATCCAGGGAGATCAGTGGACTGGAAAGTGATACAAGGGAGTTTAACTAGGACCATACTCTCAGGAAGCAAAGTGCCTTTATGTTTACATAACAGTATTTCAGAATCGCTATAAGCCAGCGACTGATGTGTACTACCATTTTCCCTCTTTGTAAATCAGAGATTTACTGAGGTTTATTGTCTGTTTCATCTTTTATGTTTTCTGTGGCTCTGTGTTCCCTATGGCCATATGGATACTCACTGTTTTAGTTCATAAGTCTGAATCAAGACACTTAAACACAGTGGAATATATTATGAAATTCTGGTATTGAGATGATACTATAATGGATAAAAATGTTGAGAGCTCCTTGGAGAGAATGGCAGTCTATTTTGTGTATAAAAAGCAAAAGAGTGATCATTCGTGACCGGGAGTACAAACTACGTCACTTTACATTATTATTGCTCATTATTTGCTCTCACTTCTCTAAGATTAGATAGAGTGTGTGCATATATATTTAGACATATATGTATCTCTATCCATTGTCATGTTACCTACTGCTCCTTCTGCGGGAGGAATTACATCCTTAACTCATTATTCATTGGCCAAGTGATTTAAGGTAACAGGGACATGGGGCAAAGTGATAATATGCCACATATGAACTGAACCTTTAAATGAATCTGTTTTGCTACCAGTAATCTTGCTCTGCCACAAAAGGGTGGTCCAAATAGAAACTGCCCTTTATCCTTGGTTCTGGAATGGGAAAACATGGGAAATAGAGTGGTGAACAGAGTCCAGTGGAGCTGAAGCAGCCAAGGATGACAGAGACACCCAAATACTATGTGGATGAAAAATAAATTCTGCTGTTGTAAGCTATTAAGATTCGTGTGCTCTATGGTTACTGCAACAAAATTAACTGATATCCAAGACAATCAAATTCTTAGTACTGATATGCTATCCTCTGTGAATTCAAAGACTATTTACTTAGTAGCCCCAGTGTTGTAAACACAAGTATAACTCTGTGGATATAAAGGTTTTTAAAAGACATTCTTTTTTATTGCTCATAGTAAACTGGATATTGCTGTAGTAGAGAAACATTTACAATAGAATGTGATAAATGCTCTAATATAATTATATTCTGGTTTGCATTTGTGTGGAGTCAGAAGATCACCTAAATTCCCCTAGACAGAAATACAGAATCGGGGAAGGATTTGCAGAACAAGTAATAACTAACCTGAATCTTGAAAGTAATCAAGGGTTCACTGAAAGGACAAATTGAGGAAATAAATTACAGACATAGGGAAGCAGAGGAATGAGAGGGACAAAGAGATATATGTGGTGTTTATAAATCAGTCATAGAAGCCTGGGTTGTTGGTGGGTACTGTGCCAAAAAGTCAGTCAGTGCCAAATTAAAATAGATCTTTCTCATTGTACTAATGAGTTTGTGATTCACCCAGGAGAATGGATGACTGCAGGATGAAAACTGGATTATAGATTCAGGGAAAAGGGAAAAGTAGATTGTAAAAGTACAGGCAAGACACTGAAGTAAGACACTGTTACTGGGTAATTAGAGAGAGAGGCTTCCTGCTTGCTTTGGAGGAGAAAGACCAGCAGGAATTTAGTTACACCCTGACACACAAGCGTTAGACTTAGGCAAAAAGCAAAGACAACATTGATGTCATTACATCCACCCTGTGAGGATAACCGGAGGCCCAGCCTACGTGTCTGCACCATTCTAGGACACAAAATTTAGAAATCTGCACAGCTGAGCCAAGGTCAAAGTTGAAGAAGAAAGTAACATCTCAGCCTCCCTAAGTCACACTGTGCCTAAGGGTACAATTGGATCCGTATCTACATCCTGTGATCAGTATCAAGTAGAAGTGGCAGATGATTGCCAGGGGTGAGAGTGGATAGAAGGAGGTTAGGAGGAAGACAAAGAGAAAGTTTCTTAACTTCAGATATTGACATCATTTTTATCTGTACATTATTTTACCCACATATCCACTGAATGTTCTTCATAATCTTTTAAGTCTTCACGGTTCATTCTAAATTTGTTTGAACCCAACAGATGATGTGAGGAAGATTCATTATGTCTAGTTCTAGAAGTATGAAATTAGCCCAAAGGCTTGTGCAGTGTGAATCATGAGGAAATAAAAGACCCCTGTACCTTAAGCTTTGTGTTAATAAGTTTGAGAAAAGGAGATAGGACATCTGTAAGAATTGGGGGTAAATATTTTGCCAAAGGCTGTAATGGTGGGGTGGAACGTTTATCACACAAGGAGAAAGCCGTAAAGCTCTTTTTTAGCAGACAGACATATTCAAAAGTAAGTGTGTGTGTGTGTGCGTGTGTGTGTAATATATACTATTTCACATAAAAATCAAAAGGAAGAAAACACCATGAATCTATAACAGTCAAAGAAACAGTGAAGTAACTGTATCATCTCAAGAACTCAGAGCAACAGGGAAAACAGTCTAGAAGACATTCTAAGAATAGAAAATCTGTGAGTTCAGGCTTTAAATGTAACAAGATTTTCCCAGACACTAAAGCTGCTGAGGAGAAAGAGCACAGGGTCATATCCCATTTCTTTTCTGCCACCATTATGGGAGGAAATCTATTGCTGCCATTAATGAAAAATGTGGATCTGTCGACAGACCCTGCTTTCCTTATTTATATTTTTATATTTTTTTGCAACTATACATTGCAATCGCTAGTACACTGTAATCCTTTACGGTATTATCAACTAAAGAACAAACAAACACAGCATAGGTCAGCAGATCTGTCCATGTTTCCATGTTTATAATAATAGCAGTAATAACAAAACTCACAACGTTAAAATTTCAGGAGTAGGGATTTTATTACTGCTTAAACTTTCAAGTAAAAATAAAAGAAAAAATATCACATTCCTTGTTTACAAAGTAATCCTTGTCTCTGTCTGTGGAATAGAAGGAATTCTTTTTCTTTTCTAACATTCAGTTGTTTAAAGTGACTGGAAAGAGAACTTACAGAGGTCTCAAAATCAGTTAGACAGAAGAGACAGAAGAGGGAAGACTTGAGAATTCTCAAAGCATAAGGTTATCTTAGGAGGAAAACTGACAAAAGAATTAGAACATGATAAAAAGAACCAAGGAAGTAAGCAGGGTTTTTTTGATAAAGAGACATCTAATTCCATTTGTGAGCAGGAGGTCTGAGCTCCCCAAAGAGAGAGGTGATAAAGATAGGAGCAGATCAATAAAAGATGTGAGACCTGGGGAATGGTTAGCACTTTGATTTAGGGGATGGTTTTAACCCAGAAATTTTGTGAGATAAATATAATATTATCTGCGTAAGGCATAGTGTGTGGAAGAAATCAGAGCCCCGTGACAAAGACTGGTACAGAAAACTTGAATATTTCTGAGGATGAAACTTCAGGATGTTCACAGATGATCCTCAGAACCTCAAAACGAGAACCAAAGAAAGTATTTAATTGCACACATTTTACAAATGGGCAGGGGGTAAACTGCCTAGTTGACCCAGATTTCTGTATAGAGAGAACGTGGAATTTCTTACAAAATCAGATTTCACTTTTAGAAATCAAATGAGATTAGGGAAATAGCAGGAAAAAATGGATGGAAGGATCTGATAAAAAGATGAACAAGTCTGTAGTGACAAGTTTTCTTTTTTCGAGTGTGCATCTCATTTTCTGCTTCACATCCAGGGCTCTATGACAGTAAATACCTTCTGAACTGAGGGTTTTTTTTTTTTTTTTTTTTTTTTGGCTTTGCCCGTCAATTACTTTCTATAGCAGCTACTTGTTCTCTTAGCTTCCAGAGTAATATTTACGATTCACGAGTCTGGAGGTTAAGGAAGCAAGTGCTGGTCCGCATGCCATAAATTAATGCTGTCTGTATAAAATTCATTACCCTGCTTTCACATACTGGAAAGCGAATAATAATAAAAAAAACAATTGCCATCATTGTCTGTGTCCTTTGCTGGCTGAGGCTGATGCATAACAGCAGGTGCTTTAGAAAGAAATGCTGTTGGCACTTGTAAAGGCTGGCCAGTCAAGGCTCCGTCCTTTTTGCTTAAGGAAACGACATAGTTTCCTCTGATGCCCTGTCAGGAGGGATTTTTGCAGAACAGCCTAAACAAAGTGGCACAACATGTAAATGATTTCAAAACCAGGAGACACTACAGAATGTGAAAATACCACTGGTCAGTGATCACATGAGAGGGGTCTGTTTAATGATCTGTCCTTGAGTAAACGTGGTATCATAAAAATCTCTGCCTTTAGTTAGTTCCACTTATTAGAGATATGATTGGATATGTTAAACAGCGACAAAGCTCTGCATATATACAAATCAGAGCACGTCTCTGGACATTACAGTGAAATACTCAGGATTAAGTGCAGGATTTTGTTTAATCAGATGGTCATTTAAAAATGTTACTGTCATGTACAAAGCCATTTCCAAAAAGCATCGTCATAACTGATATTTCTTTAGGTCCTTACAAAGTGCTTTTACTCGAGTACTTTGATTTGATCCTCAGGCATAAGGAACCATAGCGCATTTCCAATGTTCCCAAGAAACAAAATGAAGCTTAGAGAGGTAAGACTTCTGCCTAAAGTTATATATGCAGTAAGGAGCAGCACTGACACAGGAATGCTGATCTCAGCCCAGCCCTATGACAGTTTTCTATACTTCAATATGTTATGACCCAGTGTTTTGAGATATTTCCAAGAAAATCTAGAATGATGTGTGGGGAGCGGGGAGTGAAGCTGGACATCTGTTGCATCCAAAGAAGTACCAGTGTCTGCACTCATCCTCACCCAGTCCTTCACGTCTCAGAAAATCTTAACAAAGCTGCATGCACTCATCATTTCATCCCTGAACACGGAGAAGTCTCCTGTACACAGAAGTTGAACAAGCAGACCTACAGTTTCCAGTTCTGCACATAGGAAGCTTGGAAGTCACCAACCTTCCTTATTAGTGAAAAGCTAAACAGCCTGAAAAATCAACAAGTCTTCTTGGATACATAAAAGAGGGGCAGGCACAGAACAGACTGCTGCTCCCAAGACTAGAGAGACCAGCAGGCAAATGTAGGAAGTTGCGGCTTCCTTGTGGAGAGATTCCTGAGCAGACACCAAAAGCAGGAGCCAGTGCAGAAGTGAGAAAACCTGAGCTGTAACTGACAAAATACTGGAGGCACCAGGCGGACACATTTGAGAGTTAAAAACTCCAAGGAGACTCAGTCCTAGGAGCCCCAAAACACTGTGAGATTTATCTCCAGGAGCTCGGCCAGGTTCCCAGTGTACTAATCTGAGAAAAAAGTTCCTCGTGTTTCTAACAGGGGAGGGGTAAAGAAACCATTTTAAAATAAATCAGAACACTATATTCTTCTTTCTTTGTTTGGGGGAGGAGGGGGAATGGGACTTCTAATTTTATTTTACTTTTTAAATTAAAAAAAAATTATCAGGGTATAGTTGCTTTATAATATTCTGTTATTTTCTGCTGTACGGCAAAGTGAATCAGCTATACACACACACACACACACACACACACATATCTTCTCTTTTGGATTTCCTTCCTATTTAGGTCACCACAGAGCACTCAGTACAGGTTCCTGTGCTATACACTAGGTTCTCATTAATTATCTATTTTACACATAGTGTATATATGTCTATCTCAATTTCCCAATTCATCTCACCCTCCCTTTCCCCTCTTGGTGTCCATACATATATTCTCTATGTCTGTGTCTCTACTTCTACTTTGCAAATAGGTTAATCGGTCCCATTTTTGTAGGTCCCACATATACGCATTAATATACCACATCTGTTCTTGTCTTGCTGACTTAACTTCACTCTAACAGTCTTTAGGTTCCTTCACATCTCTGCAAATGACACAATTTTGTTCATTTTTATGGCTGAGCAATACTCCATTGTATATACGGGCCACGTCCTTAACAAGGCCTGCCTTCAGCTGAAAGTATCAACCTGCTGGAGGGTTACTTGAGCCTATCTGGTGGGGTGGGGTCACCCAACTTCAACTTACTCTAGTCATCCTATTGCACCTAAGAGGGGGAGAAAAAAATCAGGAAACACTTGTGAAGTTCACAGTCCAGAGGCATATGATCACTAAAAGACTGAATTAATCATTGGCTACAGAGGGTTTTACCTCCCACAAACCTCACCGTCATATTACTAAATGTCGATTAAAGGCAATTTTGTTTAACTCACTACATCCTGTTTTCCTATTAAGAAAAAACTGCAAAGTATGCTAAAAGGCAAAAACCATAAGGCGAGATGTGGGAATGATGTGATCAGGAATTTAGTGGACATGATTTTGAGCAAACTCTGGCAGATGGAGAAGGACAGGGAAGCCTAGCGTGCTGCAGTTCATGGGGTCACAAAGACTCGGACACGACTGAGCGACTGAACAACAACAAACGATTAAATACACTAATGGCTCTATTAAGAAGACAGTATGCAAAAGCATATGGCCAGTAGAAGCAGAGAGAAGGAAAACCTAAGAAAGAACAAAAACAAAATGCTAGAGGTTAAAAAAAAAAAAACACTATAATAGAAATTAAAATTATCATTGATAACTTATTAGACTAGACATGGCTGAGGAAAGAATCTGAGTTTGAGGTGGTGTGTGCATGCTTGGACACTCCATTGTTTCCAGTTCTTTGCGACCCCCATGGACTGCAGCCCGCCAGGCTCCTCTGTCCATGGGGATTCTCCAGGCAAGAATACTGGAGTGGGTTGCCATGCCCTCCTCCATCAGATTTTCCCAACCCAGGGATCCAGCCCAGGTCTCCTGCATTGCACTCGGATTCTTTATCATCTGAGCCACCAGGGAAGCCCAAGAATAGAGTGGGTAGCCTATCCCTTCTCAAGGGGATCTTCACAATCCAGGGACCCAACTGGGGTCTCTTGCATTGCAGATGGATTCTATACCAGCTGAGCTACCAGGGAAGCCCAAGTTTGAGGCTATCACAGTACAAATCTCACAAACTGAAAAGCAAAGAGAACAAAGACTGGAAAAAAAAAGAGAGAATATCTAAGGACAGTGGGACAACTACAAAAGATGTAACCCACACATGATGGGAGTAACAGAAAGAGAAGAGAGAGAGAGAGGGATCGAAGAAACATTTGAAATAACAATGGCTGAGAACTTCCCCCCAATTAATGTCAGACATCAAACCAGAGATTCAGGAAGTTCAGAGAACAACAGGATACTACACCTAGGTGTATCATTTTCAAACTAGAGAAAATCAGAGATAAATCCCAAAAGAAGACCTATGGGGCAAACATCTTACTTACAGAGGAACCAAGATACAGATTCCACATGACTTCTTTTCAGAAACCATGTGAGCAAGAAGAGAATGGGGTGAAACAGTTAATGGGTTGAGAAAAAAAAGACAGCCTGAAAGTTGTACAATATTTGTTTACTCATTGGAAGGACTGATGCTGAAGCTGAAGTTTCAATATTATGGCCATCTGATGCAAAAAACTGACTCAATAAAAAGACCCTGATGCTGGGAAAGATTGAAGGCAGTGGGAGAAAGGGATGATAGAGGATGAGATGGTTGAATAGCATCACTGACTATCATGGACATGAGTTTGAGCAAGCTCCAGGACATGGTGAAGGACAGGACAACCTGGCATGCTGCAATCCATGGGGTCGCAAAGAGTCAGACATGACCGAGAAACTGAACAACAAAACAGTTTAAATGAACCGGTCTATGAACAATATGACTTATTTAAAACTATCACTTCCTGAAAAACAGTGAAATTCTATATATTTCAGGGGACTATTGAATCATTGTTCATTCTCCAGGCCCCAGTTCCACCCCACTCTATGCCACCAACATCCACCAATGACGGAAAAATTCAAAGAAATCACATTCAGGTTCAAATCACCAATTTGGGACAGGCCTTTCTGTGGCCTGAAAATTATTGACTTAGTAATCCTTGCTTCCAGAATGCTAAAAGTATGTTAGGAAAACACTTGTAAAGATAATCAGGGGATATAAGAAAGGATAACAACGTCTTTAGCTTTCATTAGGTTCACAAATGAGGTCTCTGACCTGCGTGTCTTTTCTGTTCATAAATAAAGCAATTGAAGTTTCTAATATCATGTGGAAATAAAGTTTTAAATCTGGGTGAAATTGTATTCCACTTTTGTCTTTGTTACACAAGTTGTTTAATATTTTAATAGTTTTCCATAAATCTTTAGTGTTAATTTTTTTTTTCCACTTAAAATGTCACCACCAACAAATGAAAATTTCCATGTCATTATTAGGGCTAGGTACCTAATGCTCTAGGAGCCTTAACAGCATCAAACAAGAATGGAATGTTATAATAATTTATATTTATGATCTCAAACTCCCCCAATCCTATTTTTCACCCTTTAATCTAGATTAGATCACTCTAGTCCCTTTGTGTTTATTAGGTGTGTAAATGTGTATATGTACATAGGGGTAAAGGATCACACATAATGAATCTGTTAAAATTAATATTCTTTTAATTATCATTAATGATTCATCTTCAACTTTCTAGTCCAAATTACAAAAGATGAGTAATTTAATATAGTGTGTTAAACCATTAAATACATCTTATGCAATCTACGGCAATTATTCTTCCTGAAAACCTAATTTCTCATTAAATCTTAAAACCACACAAAGACTACAGTTAGACAGAATATTGCTATGTTTATAACATATTGATTCAATATTCCATATCTATGGGAAATATATAAATGTATAAAAAGTGACCAAAATATCAATCCATTCCCAATATAACAAATAAATCTGAAGACATCTTATGGTTTGTAAATAATCACAGGGGAGCATAGCTCAAATGAAGAAACTTCTTTTTTTCACTTTGAACATGTTTTAGTGGTTCCCTCTTACCAAAATAAGTCTTTCTCTTTCACAGATTTCCACTCAAATTCTAAGACCCATTTTGAGTGTCATTTTCCCAAGAACGCATTTTTCAATTGTTTTACGCAAAATTAGTCCTCCCCTTAGTTTTTGTGAACATGAGCTAATAGTATTTCAAAACACACAGCAGCCACTAGAGTGATGTGTGTAAGAACAGACTCTGCATCCTACTTATTTTTCACATAATGTATCTCCAGACACTCAATGCAAAATGAACATCTGGTGAATAAATATAAGGAAGAAAAAGTAGAAGGATTCATCTTTTTAAAGCATGAACTATATACGAGGCACCAGGCTAGGCATCACGGATATATATATCTTGACCTCATAGCTGGCAGACTGTTGGTAGAATTCTTATTCAGGAGCCCCTGGCTATACCTTTCTATGTCTTCAAAATTTCTGTCTAATAACTTGGGAGACTAGTTTAAAATTATTTTTATTAAATTCTATTTTTAGGTCAAAAACCATATATGTTACTTCCTTAATCTCTTAAGTAGTTGTGATATGCTGTCTACATATGCTGACTTCTCTTTTTTGTACCTCATTCTTTCCCTAATTGTAAGCAGTATGACCCAATGGGATCATAATATTCTCCATCTGCATCTTCCCTTCCTACTTTTTCATTTAACAGTAACCATAATCAATAACCTTTCTGGTTATGAAGTTCTAACTGCCAAGTATAAATTATATTTTTTCACTCTATCTTCTCCAATATCTCTGTTGCTTATAACTTCTGGTACCTCTACTATGCTCATTTTTCAGGTCACAATATAACTATTTTAAAAATTTATTTAGCTAAATTTTCTGACCACTTCTTACAACCCAGACCCCTTATTACAGGTTGTGTACATTGTGGCAATTTAATCTAACAAAATTTTATTAAGAGCAATTTGCTTTTATTCCAAAAATTGTCTCCATGTTCTATTAAGAGGGGAAACTTAGCTTTGGAGAAATTAAATAATTTTCCCAGATTCAAACAGCTGGTGACCAGAGTGAATGAGATTCCAACCTAAGTCTGTGTGATTCCAAACCTTCTATTTATATCCTTAACAACTGGATTACATACCCACAGGCCACTCCTTCTCTTGTCTCTGATTACAGTCATCCTTTCTTTGTGAAATTAAGTTTGGTGTATCCTTGAGTTTGCTATAATAATAATAATGCAGTACATACTTTCCCCACTTTCTTGTCACAGCATCTTTCACTCTCATGCAAAACGTCTCTACCATTAGAGGACACTTCTCCAGCTCATCCTACTTTCTCTGAGAACTCTCCATCAGCTAAGGTTTCTGCTGAAGGGATAGACATGGCCTCCACCTAAGTATAAATGCCTCTGCCTTTTATCAATGGATGGTTTGAAAAAGGATGAACAGCTGACCTAGTCTGTGCCAATGAGGGTAACAGCAAGATAGAACCATGAGTCATGATGTGTCAAAGAGACAGAGTAACCACAGTTCCTGAATTACCAGATCATGGATCAGGTCATTTAACAGGGTTGGGTGATATATATTCCCTGCCTGCTAAGAGGTAAACCTGTGAAATCATTTTTATGTTTCAGCTTGTTTTTGTCCTTTGCAGGCAGTAATCACTATAAGAGAAAGAATTTAGTTGTAAGCATCAAGAACTTGGAAGTGAGACCTCAAAGAGTGGAGCGTGGTTTTCCCAGTCCTGGGAAATAAATATAGCCCCACTAGGTAATAAAGCACCAATCAACTAATTAACCTGTCCCCTGAAACTTTTTGATTACAGACCATTTGTCACATGAAGTTGATGTTGGGTAAGAAGCAAATGCAATTGTTGCTTAATTCATAAGAAAAGAGGAAAAATCTAGTCTAAGATTTGGCAGCTTAAACAGAAATGAGAATGAGATATGTATTCATATCCTAAAGGAAAAAAAATTATTGTGGGGACCAAAGTGATGCTTTGCCAGAAGTCAATCATTCCCCATTGTGGGTGTCTTATTGTTTGACCTATATTTATATGGTCTACTGACTCCCAAGTAGGATCACCCTGGCAAATTAAATACGAGAAGACCTCCGGAACTGTAGGAACATATTTGCCTGGATTCTTCTAATGTGAATCCTGTGTGAAAACTCCCTGCAGGTGTAACTGTTTGTAAAGCTTAATTAGTGTTGCTGTGTGACAGGGGACATGGGGTGGTAAGCTAAAGCATATTATGGGAAAAAAGTAGCCACAGCCCCACTTCCTCAGAACACTGTAAGCCACCAGTGCCCTTGGGCAAAAGGAGACACCAGGTAGAAGTGCGGGAAGCCGCATGGTTGCTAAGCAATGAAGCGTTCCATTTTCGTCATCCTAGAACTGTTAACTTGCAAGGCGGTCAGATTAGAGAGTGATTCATGGGTAGATCTGACCAAGAAAACAAAACAAAACTGGAATGGATAGAGATCATGGAATGTCCCAGAGGGAAATTTTAGCTAAAATAATGTAAACACACATATGCACACAAACAGAAGTTTAGCAGACACCAGCATGTGCTTGATTTTATTCAAATGAAGCAAAGCCTCTCTTTAATTAACAAAACAAATGTCTAAAGACAATTATAATTTAGCAAGCCTTTATAACTACACAGACTCTCTCCAGAGCTTCCTTCAGAGGAATTTGGAAGCAAGGGGTACAAGGTCAGCCTTGCTTATAAACAACTCACTAAGCCTTCAGATTTGCTAAACAAGAATATTCTCCTTGCAGGTTTCAGACAGTTCGCTAATCTGATGTTCAGGCAAGTTCTGCCCCAAAGATGTCATCCAGGCGCCAACAAATTTTAGTTCTATGAATTTGAGAAAGTCACTTTGTCATTCATATTCCATAAGAGTATGAGTATCATCTCCCATATGAGATATCTGTAAAGATTAAATGGATTAACAGATATACAGCTCTTTGAGGCTTCCCTTGTGGATAAGCTGGTAAAGAATCCGCCTGCAATACAGGAGACCTGGGTTCAATCCCTGAGTTGGGAAGAGCCCCTGGAGAAGGGAAAGGCTACGCACTCCAGTATACTGGCCTGGAGAATTCCATGGACTGTATAGTCCATGGGGTCACAAAGAGTTGGACACGACTGAGTGACTTTCACTTCACTTCACTTCACTTCACAGCTCTTTGAAGAGTCCTGGCTACATTATTCATTGTTGTTGTTCAGTCACTAAGTCATGTCCAACTCTTTGTGACCCCATGGACTGCAGCACGCCAGGCTCCCCTGTCCTTCATTATCTTCTGGAGTTTTCTCAAATTCATGTCCATTGAGTCAGTAATGCTATCTAACTATTTCATCCTCTGCTGCCCCCTCCTACTTTTGACTTCAACCATTCCCAGTATCAGGGTCTTTTTCTTTCTTTTTTTTTTTTTTGTGGTGGAAATGGCTTTATTGAGAGATAATTTGCATACATGTAAAATGTACAATTCAACAGATTTTAGTATATTGAGTTGTCCATTCATATAAATGGAATCAGACAATATGTAATCTTTTGTGACTGGCCTCTTAATGTTTTCAAGGTTCATTCAGGTGTAGCACGAATCAGTACTTCATTCCTTTTCGCTTGCTAAATAATATTTTATTGTATGGGTATACCACCTTTTACTTAGTCCTTAATCAGTTGATAGGCATTTGGATTGTCCACTTTGTGGCTCTTATGAATAATGCTGTTTTACCCTTTGGGCAACTGGACAGTCTGTTACCAAAGTGGCTGCACAATTTTATAGTCCCACCAGCCATGTATAAGGGTTCCAGTTTCTCCATCCTCACAAACATTTGCAGTTACCTCCCTTTTTAATTACAGTCATCCTAGTAGATGTGAATAGCATCTCTTGGTGGTTTTGATTTGCATTTCTCTGATGACTGGTTAATGGTGTTGAACATCTTTTTATGTGCTATCTGTTGTACTGATTTTTGCTTCTTACAAAATACTGCTGACACATCCAAAAACATTTTCAAAATATCGGGTGTGTTTTTCCGTGCTAAGACAATTGCTCTGATGCAGTTTTCTTGGCTCTCTCTCATATGCTATGCTCCATGTTCTGATATTTTGCTCAGGGGTTCTACATATAAACAGTTTCACTTGGCTTTGGGCTGCCCATGATTGAGCCTAAGCTCAGCTAAACATATGGAGACTTTGAAAACCTTTCAGAACAATGCTGTAGTTAAGATCTGGCTAAAGCAAGTGATTTTTCTAACTCTTTGAGCTGCATATTGCCTTGAGTAATCATCATCCGGATTGAATCTCCAGTGTTCTTGCCTGGAGAATCCCATGGACAGAGGAGCCTGGCGGTGTTTCAGTAGATATTCTAAGATATCGTATAAACTCTTCCGTGGCACTTTTGTTTCTTTTGAATTCTTCTCTTGCCCAGTCCTTCAGGTATTTGCGATCAGAATCATTTGGAACTTGCCGAATGGCCTTGCAAAATCCTTCTGTAGAGGAGGAGAACCTGTTGCCTTCTTATGAACTGCACAGGAGAGGAGAAACCGCAATTACAGCTGCACAATCGTGAGTTCAGTGGGTTCTTTTCTCTTTGGTTCTCAATTTTTCTTTTCTTTTTTTTTTAGTCCTCAATTTTAAAAAGAGGAAAGAAAACCATTTTCTCCCCTAAGAAAACGGCAAGAAATTTACTTGGACTGTTTACTCATTTGTCAAATACAGGAACCCTTAAAGGGTACAAGCGACAGAGGAGTCTTTATAGTGCGTCAGCAGGCAATGAGGTAGCCGGGCTAGGGACCCAGACCTCTGCCAGCCTCTCGCCGCCGCGACCGGAGAGCAGCCCCGCCCCCTCAGGGTCTTTTTCAATGAGTTGGCTCTTTGTATCAGGGTCTTTGGAGCTTCAGCTTCAGCATAAGTCCTTCTAATGAATATTTAGGATTGATTTCCTTTAGGATTGACTGGTTTGATCTTCTTGCTGTCCGAGGTACTCGCAAGTCTCCAGCACTACAGTTCAAAAGCGTCAATTCTTCAGCGCTCGCCCTTGTTTATGGTCCAGCTCTCACACCCATACATGACTACCGGAAAAACCACAGCTTTGACTAGACAACTAGACCTTCAGCAAATGATGTCTCTGCTTTTTGGTATGCTGTCCAGGTTTGTCATAGCTTTCCTTCCAAGGAGTGATCATCTTTTAATTTATGGTTGCAGTCACCGTCTGCAGCGATTTTGGAGCCCAAGAAAATAAAATCTGTCACTGTTTTCACTTTTTCCCCTTCTATTTGCCATGAAGTGATGGGACCAGATGCCATGATATTAGTCTTTTTCTTTTTTCCAAATGTTGAGTTTTAACCCAGCTTTTTCACTCTCCTCGTTAGCTCTGATGGACTCTCTCTTAAAAATGCAGAAACAAGGCGCAGAGGTGTGAAATAACAAACACAAGGTTGTGTGTTAGTAAATGGTAAAGTTGGAAATTAGAAGCAGGCAAATCTGATTCCAGAACTTATTTTCTTAACAACTGTTCATACCATGTAATCATACTTCATTTCTATGTCCCAAATTGTATATCTGTAGCTGGTGGGTGATTATTTTTTCTCACATAGCACAGATCTTGCAAGATAATGAGAAAAAAGCACCTGGGCTGTTCTTGCAGGTGAGAGTCAAATAAACAGCTAGAGAGAATGTTACTTTGCAGTTGGGATGTAACATGTGATGTGATCCTACACTACCTTCCACAGAGGACAGAGTGAGTACCATTGTAGTTGAAATAGCAACTGCTCAATCATGTCAGCTGAGGCTAATTTAAATTTTAGTCAATGGGAAAAATATGTCTAGACAAATAGAATATAGTGAAATAAACTAGAAGTGTCCTCATTTTTCTCTACAATTTCATTTCTCTATTTTTAAAAAACGGGGGGATTTATAACCCAGCTATATCCATTTCTCACCATACAAATGGGAGAAACATGACACACAGACAGAAAAGTATTCAAATAAAGAAATGAAGAAAAGGGTCATTGTTTTGCTGTCCCAAGGGAGAAATAATCATATTCAAAATTTCCAGTTCTGAAGCTGACTCTTATCCCTTGTTCTTGGAATCTATTGTATTCACTTTATATTTTTCAATGAATTCGGGGCTTTATTTAATCTAGCTTTTTGCCCACCATGCACTCCCCTAGTGACCATTTTAGAAAAATCCCATGCTCACCCTTAAGCAGTGACTGTATTAGCTTCTGTTTCACTTTCTCAGTCCACTTCTGTATCACACAGGCAACTTCAGCTCAACATGATCAAAAGTGAATCTGCCGAAATTTAGTTAACAATTCAAAGAGTAGGTCCCGGGGGCAGACTGCCGTGGCTGCATGCTGGCTGTGCTGTTGTGTGACTTTCAAATTGTGCGATTTTGTGTTTCTTAAACTCTCTGTGCCTCAGTCTCATATCTGTAAAGCAGACCCCAGCAGTACCCATTTCAGGAGCTTTGTGTGGGGTTTAAATGAGATAGTACATAGAACAGTGACTGGTACGTTGCAGAAGCAAAGGAAATGTCAGTTATTCTCAGTCAGACAGAACTGAGCAACTGAACACACACACACACACACACACACACACATTAGTTTTTATCTATCTCCCTCCTGCATTCTCTGTTTACATTATAGATCCAGTAATTCAGTGCAGAAATGTAAAAATTATCTTTTGAATATCCCTCTTCCTCACACCCTTGTACACAATCACATTCTGCTGTATTTAATACCCAAATACTCTCAAATCAGTCTCTTCATTTCTACCCCTTCCTTACTTATCAGGCTCCCGTGGTGGCACAGATGGTAAAGAATCTGCCTGCAAAGCAGGAGACCTGGGTTTGATCCCTGGGTCAGGAAGATTCTCTGGAGAAGGGAACAGAGATCCACTCCAATATTCTTGCCTGGAGAATTCCATGGACTGCAGAGCCTGATGGGTTACAGTCCATGGAGTCACAAAGAGGTGGACACAACGGAGCAACTTCCCTTACTTCTTGAGCTCATATTTATTCTACCTGGATGTAGCTTCTCTATACATATTTTCAGTAATATCACGTATATGGTATATATTTGAGTACCTTCTCATTTTTAATAAGTGTTTACTATTCCATCAATGTATCATCAAAAATTCCTGTTTTAAGACTTATAGGAAAATTGCATGTTTTAAAAATACAGAGGTGATTTGAATATCCTTGTACATCAGCTCCCTTAATCTGAGTAAAAATCTGAAGAACAGTTTTAGATGTAAAGTTAAAAATATTGTACAGATGAATTTCTGTTAAGTGATGCCAAATTACTCTCCTAAAGTATTCACCATTTTACATTCCCATCAACAAAGGATGAGAACACAACTGTACCTCCAAAGCATATTGCAAGGTGTCAACAAGGATATTCATTGAACTAATATTTATTGTCCTAATTAAAATGTTTTTATATGCCTATTTTTATTTTTATGAAATTACCATTTTTCTGTTTTATTACTTTTCTTATTAATTTGCATAATTGCTTATACATATTTGAATATTCTGTGATATGTGTATTGCAAGACTTTTATCCTATTGTCTCTGTTACTTTTTATAATGTGAAGGGATCCCCCTGGCATTTTTTTTGCTTCACTTACAAAAGTTGTTGTCTATTTCCATCCTGTTTGTACTGTCTTGATTTTAAACTAAAACCTTTTCCATTATCACTTTCAAAAATTTTTGTCTAGAAATATATTCCTCAGTGCAAGGTATTTTTGTCAAACACACACATGAGCACACATACCACGCACATCTCTAACATGTATGTATGTATTTATGGATGAAATAAAATATATACACATATGTACATTTTTTACTAATTTAACTCATTGGAAACATATTTTTATATGTTGTGATATTTCCTTATTTTGGTTCACTAATCTCTTCATGAATATCTTTTTAATTATTATACCGATATGGTGCATTTCACTTATGGAAGAATATGCTGCCTTATCACTCTTGTTTCAAAATGTTATTAGCTACCATTAAAGGTTTTCTAAATACCTTATATTAAAATTTTTCCTTGGAAATTTTTATTGAAAGTGCAGATCATTTATAACTCAATATAAGAAGAAACAATATGTTGAAACCATTAAAGATTCTATCAGGACCACCACATCTCTTTTTTATTCTTAGAAATTAGAGAGATCAGTTCAGTTCAGTTCGGGCACTCAGTTGTGTCCAACTCTTATGACCCCATGGGCTGCAGTGTGCCAGGCTTCCCTGTCCATCATCAACTCCCAGAGTTTACTCAAACTCGTGTCCGTTGAGTCAGTGATGCCATCCCACTATCTTATCCTCTGTCATCCCCTTCTCCTCCTGCCTCCAGTCTTTCCCAGCATCAGGTTTTTTTTTTTCCAATGAGTCAGTTCTTCATATCAGGCAGCTAAAATATTGGAGTTTCAGCTTCAGCATCAGTCCTTCCAATGAATATTCAGGACTGATTTCCTTTAGGATGGACTGGTTGGATCTCCTTGAAGTCCAAGGGACTCTCAAGAGTCTTCTCCATCACCACAGTTCGAAAGCATCAGTTCTTCAGCGCTCAGCTTTCTTTATAGTCCAATTCTTACATCCATACATGACTACTGAAAAAAATATAGCTTTGACTAGATGGAACTTTGTAGGCAAAGTTATGTCTCTGCTTTTTAATGTGCTGTCTAGGTTGGTCATAGTTTTTCTTCCTAGGAGCAAGCGTCTTTTAATTTCATGGCTGCAGTCACCATCCGCAGTGGTTTTGGAGCCACCCCAAAAAATGTCTCTCACTGTTTCCATTGTTTCCCCATCTACCTGCCATAAAGTGATGGGGCCAGATGCCATGATCTTAGTTTTCTGAAAGTTGAGTTTTAAGCCTACTTTTTCACTCTCCTCTCACTTTCATCAAGAGGCTCTTTAGTTTTTCTTCACTCTGCCATAAGTGTGGTATCATTGGCATATCTGAGGTTATTGATATTTCTCCCAGCAATCCTGATTCCAGCTTGTGCTTCATCCAGCCTGGTATTTCTCATGATGTACACTGCCTAGAGGTTAAATAAGCAGGGTGACAATATACAGGCTTGACGTACTCCTTTCCCAATTTGGAACCAGTCTATTGTTCCATGTCCAGTTCTAACTGTTGCTTCTTGACCTGCATTCAGATTTCAGATATCAGATTTCTCAGAAGGCAGGTAAGATGGTCTGGTATTCCTGTCTCTAAGAATTTTCCATGGTTTATTCTGATCCACACTGTCAAAGGTTTTGGCGTAGTCAATAAAGCAGGAGTAGATGTCTTTCTGGAACTTCCTTGCTTTTTGATGACCCAAAACATGTTGACAATTTGATATCTGGTTCTTCTGCCTTTTCTAAATCCAGCTTGGACATCTGGAAGTTCATGGTTCACGTACTGTAGAAGGCTGGCTTGCGAAATTTTGAGCATTACTTTGCTATTGTGTGAGATGAATGCAGTTGTGTGGTAGTTTGAACATTTTAGGCATTGCCTTTCTTTGGGATTGGAATGAAAACGGAACTTTTCCAGTCCTGTGGCCACTGCTGAGTTTTCCAAATTTGCTGGCATATTGAGTGCAACACTTTCACAGCATCATTTTTTAGGATTTGAAATAGCTCAACTGGAATTCCATCACCTCCACTAGCTTTGTTTGTAGTGATGCTTCCGATTGGCTGCTCCTGCTGCTAATCGCTTCAGTCATGTCCGAACCTGTGCGACCCCATGCATGGCAGGCCACCTGGCTCCTCTGTCCCTGGGATTCTCCAGGCAAGAATACTGGAGTGGGTTGCAATTTCCTTCTCTAATGCATGCATGCATGCTAAGTTGCTTCAGTTGTGTTCGACTCTGTGCGACCCTATGGACAGCAGCCCACCAGGCTCCTCTGTCCACAGGATTCCCTAAAGGCCCACTTAACTTCACACTCCAAGATGTCCAGCTCTAGGTGAGTGATCACACGATCGTGATTATCTGGGTCATGATGATCTTTTTTATACAGTTCTGTGTATTCTTGCCACCTCTTCTTAATACCTTCGACTTCTGTTAGGTCCATACCCTTTCTGTCCTTTATTGTGCCTATCTTTGCATTAAATGTTCCCTTGGTATCTCTAATTTTCTTGAAGAGGTGTGTAGTCTTTTCCATTCTATTAATTTCCTCTATTTCTTTGCACTGATCACTGAGGAAGGCTTTCTTATCTCTCCTTGCTTTTCTTTGGAATTCTGCATACAAATGGGTATATCTTTCATTTTCTCCTTTGCCTTCAGCTTCTCTTCTTTCTCAGCTATTTGTAAGGCCTCCTCACACAAGCATTTTGCCTTTTTGCATTTCATTTTCTTGTGGATGGTTTGATCCATGAACCTCTGTCCATAGTTCTTCAGGTACTCTATCAATTCAAAGCCTTTGAATCTATTTGTCACTTCCACTGTATAATCGTAAGGGATTTGATTTATGTCATACCTGGATGGTCTTGTGGTTTTCCCTATTTTTTTCAATTTAAGTCTGAATTTGGCAATAAAGAGTTCATGATAGCCATTATCAAAAAATATACAAACAATAAATGCTTGAGAGGATGTGGAAAAAAGTGAACCCTCCTACACTGTTGGTGGGAATGTAAATTAGTACATCCACTGTAGAGAACTGTATGGAGATTCCTTAAGAAAACTAAAAACAGAAGATATATTTGATCCAGCAACCCCATTCCCTGGCATATATCCAGATAAAACTATAATTTGCAAAGACACACGCACTCCAATATTCACTGTAGCAGTATTTATAATTGCCAAAATATCAAAGCATCCTAAATTTCCATTAACAGCGGAATGAACAAAGAAGATATGGTACACATATACAATGGAATATTAGTCAGCCATAAAAATGAAATAAGGGCATTTGCAGCAACATATACAGATCTAGAAATTGTCATGCTGAGTGAAATAAGTCAGACAGAGAAATATCACCTCACTTACATGTGGAATCTAAAATGATGGCACAAGTGAACTTATTTAGAATACAGAAACTGACCCACAGACTTTGAAAACAAATTTATGGTTACCAAAGGGGAAACATGAGGGGGAGGGATAAATTAGGAGTTTGGGATTAACATATACACACTAGAATTAAAAATAGATAATCAAAAGGGACCCATTGTATAGCACAGGGAACTCTACTCAATATTCTGTGATAACCTATGTGTGAAAAGAAGCTGAAAAAGAATGGTTTTATTTAAGTCTGAATATGGCAATAAAGAGTTCATGATAGCCATTATCAAAAAATATACAAACAATAAATGCCTGAGAGGATGTGGAGAAACTAACTAAATCTGTTTCCTGTACACCAGAAACTAACAAAACATTGTAAATCAACTATACCCAAATATAAAATAAAAAATGTTTAAGTGCTAATCATTACAAACCTGGAGAAAAATAGCCAAAAAATATATGAAAAGATGCTCAACATCACCAGTCACTGGAGAAATGCAAGAGTGATGAAAAAGTTCAAATAAGAATCAAATAAGTCAAGAGATATTCTATGTTTATGTATAATAAGATTCAATATTGTCAAGATACCAGATCTTTCCAAATTGATCTATAGATTCAATGCAATCTCAACAAAAATTCTAGCAAGCTATATTATGTATATCAACAGGTTAATTCTAAACTTTAAGGAAATTCAAAAAAAGTGGGAACATATGAACATATATGACTGATTCGCTTTGCTGTACAGAAGAAACTGACCCAGAAGTGTAAAACATCTCTGCTCCAACAAAAAAGGAAGAACATCACTACTATAATATCTACTCCTTTGAGAAAACAGAGTCTATTTAACAACAGCACTTCCTTGATTTAAAACATTAGACAAGTATATTACCAGCAAATAAAATTACAGATCAATATCCTTCATTGCTAAGAAAACAATTTAGAAATACTCCTGAGTATCCAGTGACGTTGATTCTATGAGAGAAAGAGAGATTTAAAATATTAATCCGAATGATCAGGAAATGATCCTATAAGGATTTCTCTAGTGCTGGCATTAAAAACAACAAAACAACTACTCATTGTAGAACAGCACACATACAAGAAGGTAAATTTCATAAAATATCATGATGTGTTCATCCATGTAATTAATACGCAAAGAAAAAAAATAAAAGCTCACATGTTCTGCCTCCAATCCTACTCTCCTTCCCATGGTTATTTATTATCTTGACCACTAACAAATTAGAATGGTTCTGCTTTCTTTTGAACTTATAGTAAAAGGAATAATATATGTGTTTACTTTGCCTGGCTTTTCTTCTTGCCCAATATTGCCCAATATTGGTTTGATAAGTCACTTTTGCTTCTTTTGTCAAGATATCGATGATTTACGGTTGTCCAGTGTATTAATTTTTGGGCTCCAAAATCACTGCAGATGGTGACTGCAGTCATGAAATTAAAAGATGCTTGCTCCTTCAAAGAAAAGCTATGACCAACCTAGACAGCATATTAAAAAGCAGAAGACATTACTTTGCCAACAACAGTCATGTATGGATGTGAGAATTGGACTATAAAGAAACCTGAGTGCCTAAGAATTGATGCTTTTGAACTGTGGTGATGGAGAAGACTCTTAAGAGTCCCTTGGACAGCAAGGAGATCCAACCAGTCAATCCTAAAGGAAATCAGTCCTGAATATTCACTGGAAGGACTGATGTTGAAGCTGAAACTCCAATATTTTGGCCACCTGATGTGAAGAACTGACTCACTGGAAAAGATCCTGATGCTGGGAAAGACTGAATGCAGGAGGAGAAGGGGACAACAGAGGATAAGATGGTTGGATGGCATCACCGACTTGATATACATTAGTTTTAGGAAGCTCCAGGAGTTGGTGATGGACAGGGAAGCCTGGCGTCCCTGCAGTCCATGGGGTCTCAAAGAGTTGGACATGACTGAGCCACTGAACTGAACTGAACTGACTGTATTATTTGATTTTATGAATCTGCTATTATTAATCTATTCACTTGCTTGATAATAGGCAATTACGTTTTTTCCCCTTTGAGACCATAATGATTGATGCTGGTACCAAAATTATTGTATGTATATATGAATATATGTAAGAATGAGTGTGCAATATATATGCATTTATGTTGAATATAAACCTGGAAAGGCATGTTTCTTAGTATACTTCAAAAATGTGTATTTTCAGCTTTAATAGATAATGCCAAACGGTTTTAGAAAGTAAATCTTCCAAGTTATATTCCCATCAACTATATTTGGCATTTTCAGCTCAATAAACCTTATCAATATTTGGTACTGTCTATCTCTTTAATTTTGGTCCCTTTAGCTGCTGGTTTAGCTGTATCAATCTTCACCAATCAAAAAAATTTAAATCGCCTCATGACTAAGACCACAATAGAGAAAAAACTAATTATTTTTCCTTCATATGCCTAAATGTCTGTTTGTCTCTCTGTTTGTTTTATACATCAAAGCAAGCAATCTTTCCAAATCTTCAAATATCACAGTGTAAAGGCAATAAAGGAAACATTATATATTTGACACTACTTAGTACAGCTGTTGTTGTACTTTCAATACAAGAACTGATTTTGACAGAACAAATTTTTACTTAGTTCTGAGAGGAGTTATTTTTTCATGTGATGAATTATAGATTTAGAGTTTCTGATTTACCTGCTCTTGAAATATTTTCAGCATTATATTTACACTCCCAACTTTCCTCACCTTCTCTTGTGGAACAGCTATAGAGCTTGTTAAAGAAGCATGCACTTGCATCAACACTTTGATTGGGTTACTCAAATATTAGATGTTTGTTTGTATGAACAATAGAATTATTTCATACCATTAAACATTTACTGCATTTACATGGTCTTCCACTTATAAAAACAAAATGAGCTAAAAAATAAACATTTAAAAATATAATCAAAGCAAGATCCTCTATGACCCACCTCCCAGAATATTGGAAATAAAAGCAAAACTAAACAAATGGGACCTAATGAAACTTAAAAGCTTTTGCACTACAAAGGAAACTATAAGTAAGGTGAAAAGACAGCCCTCAGATTGGGAGAAAATAATAGCAAATGAAGAAACAGACAAAGGATTAATCTCAAAAATATACAAGCAACTCCTGAAGCTCAATTCCAGAAAAATAAATGACCCAATCAAAAAATGGGCCAAAGAACTAAACAGACAGTTCTCCAAAGAAGACATACAGATGGCTAACAAACACATGAAAAGATGCTCAACATCACTCATTATTAGAGAAATGCAAATCAAAACCACAATGAGGTACCATTACACGCCAGCCAGGATGGCTGCTATCCAAAAGTCTACAAGCAATAAATGCTGGAGAGGGTGTGGAGAAAAGGGAACCCTCTTACACTGTTGGTGGGAATGCAAACTAGTACAGCCGCTATGGAAAACAGTGTGGAGATTTCTTAAAAAACTGGACATAGAACTGCCATATGACCCAGCAATCCCACTTCTGGGCATACACACTGAGGAAACCAGATCTGAAAGAGACACGTGCACCCCAATGTTCATCGCAGCACTGTTTATAATAGCCAGGACATGGAAGCAACCTAGATGCCCATCAGCAGATGAACGGATAAGGAAGCTGTGGTACATATACACCATGGAATATTACTCAGCCATTAAAAAGAATTCATTTGAACCAGTCCTAATGAGATGGATGAAGCTGGAGCCCCTTATACAGAGTGAAGTAAGCCAGAAAGATAAAGAACATTACAGCATACTGACACATGTATATGGAATTTAGAAAGGTGATAACGATAACCCTATATGCAGAACAGAAAAAGAGACACAGAAATACAGAACAGACTTTTGAACTTTGTGGGAGAATGTGAGGGTGGGATATTTCAAAAGAACAGCATGTATACTATCTATGGTGAAACAGATCACCAGCCCAGGTGGGATGCACGAGACAAGTGTTCCGGCCTGGTGCACTGGGAGGACCCAGGGGAATCGGGTGGAGAGGGAGGTGGGAGGGGGGATCGGGATTGGAAATACATGTAAATCCATGGCTGATTCATATCAATGTATGACAAAACCCACTGGAAAAAAAAAAAATAATAATAAAAAAAAAAGAAAAAAAAATATATAAGCTGTATCTCTTTCATATATATGTTTGATGAAAACTTGATGCCCTGAACAAAAGCACAATAACACACATTAAATCTCTGTCACTGCTTTATATATATATATATATGAAAGTGAAAGTTAAAGTCACTCAGTCTTGTCTGACTCTTTGCAACCCCATGGACTATACAGTTCATCGAATTCTCCAGGCCAGAGTACTGGAGTGGGTAGTAGCCATTACCTTCTTCAGGGGATCTTCCCAACCCAGTGATGGAACGAAGGTTTCCCACATTGTAGGCAGACTCTTTATATATGTATGTGTGTGTGTGTATATATATACATATATACACAATATAAATTCATTATATACTACTTGCAATGTTAAGTATAATTTTAATGTGTTTATTTCCCAACATCACCAAGCAATTATCTAATTCTTAGTGGACATTGACTCACCATGTCCCACAAATTTAACTCAGTTACACTATGTAACTGGAGACAGCATTCGATCCCACAGGTTAAGTGAACAGGCTATAAATGAGATTCTCACAAGTCTGTGCTCGGGTTCTATTAATTTGCTCCAGTAGTTCACTGAACTCAGAGAAACATTTCCTTATGTTTACCCATTTATTATAAAAAATATTACAAAGACTGTGTGCAAAAAGTCAGGTGAGGAGGTGCATGGAGCAACATCTGGAGGTTCCCAAGTGCAGAATCCTCTGGACCCCAGGAACTGGGGTGCACCACCCTCTCAGCATGTGTATGTGTTCACCAGCCTGAAAGCTCATTAACTCCTCTTACTCAAGAGTTTATACAGAGCTTAATCTGTAGCACTGCCCCCTTTCCCAGGAATCCATGCATTCTGCTGGTATTTGCAACCCTTAAACCTCTTGACCTTTCTGGTGACCAGCCCCTCTTGTGCACTTTCTAGGGGCCCCATTTTAACTCACCTTATGAATATAAACTCAGAGCTGCTCAAAAAGTGGCTCCTTAGGAGTTAAAAAAAGACACTCCTATCACTCAAGAAATTCTGAGCATTTTAGGAGTTTTGTGCTAGGGCAATGGGACAAAGGCCAATGTATTTTTAATTATACCACATAAAACATTATTATCTTATTATATTGCATGCAGCACTCAATGTCAAAAGCCAGCCACTAATATTAATTAAAAAAAAACAACTGGAATTCTGAAGTGATGCTGTATTTTCCTAAAAAAATGAGTTTTCTATTTCCTAATTTATGTGTTAAATCCACATTTAGACCCTGATGTTCACTAGTTTTCTAGATTTTTCCAATGATTCTTTAATTTGCTTTGATATTCTGCAATTACTGTTCAACTTTATATTCTTCTCCAATAGGAATCCTTCCCTAATAGTTACCTTCTGTGCGACATATCCAGACTTCAATAATCTTTCTTAAAGCCAGTCTCTTTAAGCAGTGTTAGCTTCCTAGTCTAACTGAGGCAGTTAGTATTTTTTAACTGCCAAAAATGTTACAACATATATCAAAAATATGTATCTGTTAAGTTTAAAAGCAGAATGAGATAATAAATAAATGCATGTAATTAGCAAACCATTTATCACATATCTTAGAAACACACTGTGCTTTTCTTATTAGTACCACTTTTACTCTCTCCCACAGAAATAATCACTATTTTTTTAACTAATAAACCTCCTATGTTTCTTTATAATTGTTACTTATGTATATTTACTGCACACCACTCGTGTGTGTATGTTTGTAGAGCGTTAAATGGGCAATGCAGGAAGAGTTACTGGAAGCTGGAAAGATGAAAATCCATGTAACAAAGTGGTAAAATATTTGATGAAAATAATTGAAAGGATAGATGACATACACATGAATATTAAGCATTGGCAGGAAAGTTTGGAAAACAAAATTTTAGTGTATGGTGTGCATTGCTTTTAGTTGGCTACATCTGACAACATTTTACCAGAAAGGGATGAACACAGAAAAGAGCTTGCTTGTATGAATGATGAAATGAAAGAGAATAAGAAGGTCCAGTGATTCAAGGATGTGTATATTTGGAATAAGCAACAAGAAAAGATACAACTCCGAAAGCCTTTGAACTATAAATGCCATTAGAACTAAGCTTTGAAATAAAGATCAAATCTAGTGCACGTTTTTTACAACTTTGTTCAAAACTCTGTGTGGAATCACATGGTATCTAATAAATTCTTTTAATTTAAAAGAAAAAGAAATCTTCAAGGAAAAAAGAACTTAGAGTGTGCACCCTCCTTTGTAAATATAACCAGGTATATATGGTGGGATGTGTGTGTGTATGTGTATCTTTGTAAATATTTGGTATTTTCTGATTCTTTTTCTAATCTCATGAATATAACGGTAAATAACATTATGGTTTTGATTTGCACTCCCATGACTGAGGGTGACCATCCTGTCATATATTTGAAAGTGAGAGTGAAGTCACTCAGTCATGCCCTACTCTTTGCGACCCCATGACTGAGAAGCCTGGTAGGCTACATGAATTTTCCAAGCAAGAGTACTGGAGTGGGTTGCCATTTCCTTCTCCAGGGGATCGTCCCAACACAGGGTTCGAACCCGGGTCTCCCACACTGCAGGCAGACGCTTTACCATCTGAGCCACCAGGGAAGCTATAGGCATTTTATTATATACATTGTGAAATTTCTATTAACTTCTTTAATGCACTTTTAATATTTTATTTCTTAATGATTTTGAATAATTTTATTCATTTTTGGTTACTGTCCTTTGTCAGTTCATATAGATTTACAAACATCTATCATGTAATGTTTATCATGTGTCAAAAATTATGATGTCTAACTAGTAAGTTAGAACAAAACCTTTAAAGTTTTATGTTGTTTCCCCCCCTAAGGAATTATCATTTGTCCCAATGTAGTATTGAAAAGCCCATCACTTCCCCAGTGATGCAGGTCAGAGAGTATGATATTGAAGTAGAGTGTTTGCACACTGGGTGTACTAGTTATCTCTCATTCTATAAGCTTTTTTGTCATGTGACCTTGTCAAACTCTCCTAAAGAAGGACAGTCTATTTTCTCTCCTTTGAATCTTAGCTAATCCTGTGAGCTAGCCTAACAAAAAACTGAGGCGAGATGTCACATTGTTTAATTCTAAAACTGGACTTTAAGTGATCTTCAGATTCTATCTTCATTTGGGAATAGTCCTTCTTGGAACTCAGCCCTCAACACACTGCAAGGAAACCCAAGTATCTATGCTGACGGTTCATATGAAGGTAACTTCTTTAGCTTTACTAATTTTGATATTTATTTCTTGATTTATTTTTAGACATACTTACACTTCTTCTTCAGGAATGAATACTTTTGATATTTGCTCCTTGATATAAATCTAGTGAGATTATCAAGTCGCTTAAGACAAATGACATTTATATAGGGACTGCATGTTAATGCTATGTGTGATCTGTTGCTCTGTCACATCTGACTCATAGCAACCCTGTGGATTCTAGCCAGGAAACTGTAGCCCAGGTTCTTCTCTTCATGGAATTTTCCAAGCAAGAATACTGGAGTGGGTTGCTATTTCCTACTCCAGGGGATCTTCCCGACCCAGGGATAGAACCCACGTCTCTTGCATTTTCTGCATTAGCAGGAGGATTCTTTACCACTGTGCCACCTGGAAAGTCCTGTTAATACTCTACCTATAGATAAATTTGAACATGGATCTATCTTCATTTAAGACTTTGTTCATATTTAAATATAATTTTTACAATTATTTCCATAAGTGCCTTATCAATCTTTTATTTAGATTTATTCCTAGATATTTTATATTACCTAGATATTTTATATTATCAATCTTATTTTAAGTAATTTTTGTTTTCATTTTCTAACTGCTGTTGAAAAAGAGAAATGCATTTGATTTTTTTTTTTTTTTTTTGCTATATGTATTCTGAATTTATACTTACTATTTCTAGATTTGGGGCACTTTATACTAAAACTATACCATTAAAGTAATTTATTTTCTTCGTCCTAATGAAATGAATATGACCATCACTATAGTGTTGAAAAGAAGTGGAAAGAATGAGGACCAACACAAGAGGAATATTTTCTAAGTTTCATCATAAACTACGATGATGCTTGCTGCAGGCCTCTTTATAGATAATTCTGACATCTTATACTTCAGTTATTAACAAGTATCATAATTTCATCTATAAATATTTCTGCCATGGGTTTGGGATTGAGATAAAACCACATTACATTTCAACTCTATTAATAAATTCTTAATAAAAATAAATGTGTTTTATAATCAGTAAAACAAAATTAATTAAGACAGTCTTCCTTTCAAGAATGTGGACCCAGGTATATGCATTTCTAAATTGAATGTAACTACTGAAATTCCAATAAAAATTTAGAAATGTAAATACATACACTGATAAGTGTAATGACAAAATACCACAGGGTGGAGTATCAACTCCAATCCAGAAGGTTCGGTGAATATTTTTATTTTTTCACACTAAAAAAACATAAATTGGCTAGTGTTGTATAATGAAAAAATAAGCTCCAGAATAGGAAGCCATATTCGTGAATGTGCAAATACATAGGAGTTTCTCTGATTTACAGAAAAGGTGTACTATATGACATTAAAATAGTAATTAATTTAAGATCTGTTTTAATCAATTATTACATTAATTATAGAAATACTGTATTATTATGGAGATGAACTAAGCCAGTCTGCCCTTACCATATCCTTCTAGAAATGCAAAGGTCTTGAAGGAGAAGTATTTATCCTCAAGTATTTTTCCCCAGGAGAAAATTAGAAAATTTAGCTTCATAAAAGTTAATTACTTTGATATGGCCTCAGGATCCCAGGGTATGAGAAAAACTGCAAAAACTGTTACAATTTTAATTCTCCACAATAATAGCGGAAAAAGGACATACACACACATTCACAAACACATACCCCCAATCCAATAAATACAGCAATTTTCCAAAGGGAAAGAGTAAATTGTTCACATGGAGAACGGTCATAATTATGTGGTATAGATTTCCAAAATCTTTCAAGGTAGGAAGCTTGTTCTTTATCCACAAATCCATAGCAATTCCCAAGTTGACCACGCATTAGAATCATCAGGTAACTATAAAACACACCAATACTTGGACTTATCATTAGGGATTCTGAATCAAATAGTTCCAGAGAGGGCAGGGAATCAATTGTTTGAAATCGTCTTGCAGGTGATTTCAAGGTACAGCCAAGACTGCGAATCACTTGCAGAGTAACTATTCAGACTTTTAAAAAAATTTTTTCTGAGACCTTTGTTTCATATTTGCTGGTATAGCTGTGCTGCCCAAAGATAAACCACAGATCATTTTATTTGGTTCACTGACCATGCTTCTGAAGCTCCAGAAATAAATCTGAGGCCACTTAGATCTAGCACATGCCTTCCTCTGTTTATTACCTCACTGCAGTGGCCTTTCTCAGTGATAATGAACAACACCATGCAGCTCTCAGCAAACCGAGCTCATAAGATTGCGTGAAATACAACATTACTGCTGAGTTAAGGGTCCCGAGTTTTACGTAAAGGACTAAATCAGAAGAGGTCCCAGGGGGGAGCCTGTTTTGAGCACCATAGAAAATTATAAAATTTAGGCATTATTGACTTCTCTTTTCCTCCATCAGCCTCCAAACGTTTATCATGAAGCTTCATCACATCTTGTCCTAAATCTTATCAGTAGGGGATGGTGGATTTGAATGAATCAGAGACTTGTAATCAGCTGGGGTCTGATTTTAAACCTGCAATTAAGGTAAATTCTGGCTCATATGCTCAACTCTTTTAATCAGAGCCTGATATTTTATAAATTCCACTCATTTGTATCACCCTGCAGCCAGTCTTCTACTTCAAAGAATCATTTGTTTGGGCGAAGTAACTTAAAAATGCACATCTTAAAGCTCATGCACTATTACCTAAAATGATAATTCTTTACTTATTAGTATAAAGGACAATGTAAAAAATGTTCACCAATAACAATAGCCAAGAAGAGAAGGATCAAGATAAATCCCAAAGAAAACTGAAAATTTAAGGGAAACAAAGGACATTGTAAAAAATTTACAATTAGAGTAAAAATTCCACATTTTGCTTACCCTCCTAGAGAAATAGCTGCAGACAGACACAAGGAGTCAGACAAAAGCTTTCATTTAATTTTGCTTGTAAATATTAGTATATGAAGACAATGCAAATGATCATCAAATTTGAAAAGATTAGATAAGTTATAATACAGTAAACTACAAAATACCATGCAGCAATTAGAAAGAATGAGAAAGATATATATGAGGTGGCATGATAAAATATTAGAAATAGTCTAAATGTGGAGAAAACTCCCAAGTAAAACATACAAAAGAAGCCTATGTATGTAAAACAAAATACACAATACTCTCCTCAAAGCTAGATTATATATTTTTGTATGTTTAGATGCTATTTAGTAAAACAATAATCAATATATGCTTAATACTCTGAATAGATTTCTGGAAATTAATTGCTATATTTATTATACAGTTTTAAATATTATAAATTAAATGTTAAGTTACAAATTTTAAACATTAGCTCTAGAATCCATTGAATAGGTATCAGGCTATTGTTGTTTTTACAAAGTCAATTAAATATCTCCCTGTATGTACAGTAACAGTTTTAACCATGACTGTTTACATCTTTCACTCATACACACTCACAATGTTTGGCTTATGTTCCATCTCATCAGAATATTCTATTAAGTTCCCACATGTCTGCATCTGTCCCCTCACTTGTGTCATGAACACACTGAGAGTATGTCTATATTCTTCTTGGGGACTGCAAAGTGAAGTGCCTAGTGTTCAGTAAACACTTACTGAAGGACTGTATGAAAGTGTTCAGTAAACAAATTAGTGTGTGTGTGTGAGAGATCCACATTGCTTAAATCCTGTACAAAACATTCCATAATCTTTAAATTTAAAAGCTAATTATGGGCATCCCATGGCATCCATTCGCATCACTTCATGGCAAATAGATAGGGAAAAAGTGGAAACAGTGACAGATTTTGTTTTCCTGGGCTCCAAAATCACTGCAGACAGTGACTGCAGTCACGAAATTAAAAGACGCTTGCTCCTTGGAAGAAAAGCTATGAGAAACCTAGACAACATATTAAAAAACAGAAACATAACTTGACTGACAAGTGTCGATCTAGTCAAAGCTATGGTTTTCCCAGTAGTCATGTACAGATGTGTGAGTTGGACCATAAAGAAGGCTGAGCTCTGAAGAACTGATGCTTTTGAACTATAGTGCTGGAGAAGACTCTTGAGAGTCCTTTGGACTGCAAGGAGATCAAACCAGTCAATCCTAAAGGAAATCAGTTCTGAATATTCATTGGAAGGACTGATGCTGAAGTTGAAGCTTCAATAATACTTTGGCCACCTGATGTGAAGAACTGACTCACTGGAAAAGACCCTGATGCTGGGAGAGACTGAAGGAGGGAGGAGAAGGGGATGACACAGGATGAGATGGTTGGATGGCATCACCAACTCGATGGATGTTAGTTTGAGCGAACTCTGAGAGTCAGACACCACTTAGTAACTAAACAACAACAACAGTAAGATACATAGAAAAAACTGATGTTATTTACATTTCTATCTCAATCTAAATATATTGATATATATTTCCAAGTATATTAACACACTAAAATTAAGCAATTATGAGCCCAGTTGATATATTATTTTACATAAATAATAAATATATATGCATAGATTTGTGTAATGTCATCTTAGTAGTTTCTATTTATTATTATTTCCAAGTTAAATAAGATTCATTTGCCTATCCAATGCCTGTATTTGTTTTAAATACTAAAATGAATCAATTTAGGCCTTCAGGAATCTCCTAGGTTTTTTTGTTATTTAATTTTACTTATATCTTTATTTCAATTTTATCGAGATATAACTGATAAAACTATAAGATCCCTAAGTGAATCCTCTTACTGTCTTCTTTTAAAGTTTTCTTCAACAATATCAGGCAGAGTTTTGGTTTTTTTGAGTTGCCATCATATGATCCCACTTATATAAGATATTCAGAGTAGTCAACTCATAGAAACAGAAAGTAGAAACATGGTTCCCAGGGGTTAGAAAAGAGGGAAATTGTTATTCAATGGGTATCAAGTTTCTGTTATGCATGATGAAAAAGTTCTAGAGATTTGCTGTATAACATTTTGCTTATAATTAAAAACACTTTTCTGTCCACTTAAATTTTGTGAAGAGGCTGGATCTCATGTTAAGTGTTTTTTACAGACATAAAATCAATACAACATGTTGACTCTCAACAGGCAAGCATTTAACCTTGCCTAAAGGTATTCACATCCATGTTTTAAAATTCTGAGATGATCTCACAAAACCTCCCAGGAAGACAATTCAACCAGCATGGCCATTTTGAGATCCCTTATGAATACATTTTTGTAAAAGATTTCTCATTATCAGTAATTTTGCTCATGTAATAGCTACTGTTATTAGGAAACATAAGGAACTTTGATAACCTTTGATCTACAAATTGCCTGCCACCTGTTCTCAAAATGTGGCTTCTGTTCTATGCTATGTTCGAAGTTCCCTTTAGTAGATACTTTCTCATTTATCCAAATTTTGAACTTCTCACACTGATTAAACAACTTTTCTTCATTTTTTGAAAATCAAACTCCCTCTCTAAGTATGGCTCTTTTTCTTGTCTTTGTTTAATTTGTACATCAAAGTGTGTTAGATTCACAAAATAATATGAAACTATTGTTTCTATTTTCTGGAAGATATTAATTATCTGTCCTTGAATTAATTTATTGATATAAGGTACTTATAATATTCTCATAATCCTTTTTAATATATATAATTGCATAACATTTACTGAAGCCCATGGAAGGCTGCCCCCAAATATGCCCGGATGGCATATTGGTTATTTTGAATTAAAGTTTCTTATAAAATCACCAATTCAAGAGAAACACTTTGACCCACTTCTCTGTCTTCCTGAAAGCAAGAAATGAAAGTCTCCTGTGAAAGGCACACTTCTTGCATCTGAAGGTAGAAGGACAGCTCTTATCACCATAGACAGGAAATTCAGATAAGAAGCCTGTATAAACAAATCTTGATATTTCTTTAATTTACTATCTTAAGCCCAAATTTTGCTTATAGATTCTTTACTAATTAAGCATCTAAGCCTAAAATGTCTATGTCCTGTCAATTCCTCGTAAAGGGTATTGTTTCTTTGTCTAAAAAGTATAAAAGCTGCCTGCTTTGGCCACTTCTTAGGCCCTATTTCTTTAAGACTTCCCGTGCAAATTAAAATCTGTTTCTTTTTCTCCTGTTAGTTTGTATTGTGTCAATTTTATTGTTAGTCCAGCCACAAGAACTCCTGAGGGGGAAATTTCATCCACCTGGGCAGTTCGTAATCCAACCAAGGAGACTGGCTGGACCCCACTTTCTGCCCTAAGGCAGCTCCAGCTGAGAGATCCTGGGATGCCCAACAAACACCAATAAAAGGTAAGATTTCTTACCATATCAGCCTTCTGGATCTCTGCCCACAGGGTCTGGTGGAAGGAAAGAGTCTCTTTTCTTCCTCTCTCAATTTAGATTATCAGGAGAAAGTATTTGTGGAGCTAGTTTCTTACTACATCACAACTCTGGTATTTGGTAGATGAGCATTCTTGGTTTTAATTCAGTCTTTCCTCTCAAAGATGGTCACTTTTTCTCTGTCTCTGTCAGTTGTGCTATTTATCAGAAGGAGGAAGAACCATGGGGCAGAAGAACAGGCAAAAGTCCTATGTAAGCCTGCTATTCCATCAGGCCTCCCAGACTGGTGAGATCATTTCTCATCAGACCACGGTCTATTTTGACAAAACTTTCTGTGCGTCTGCTATGTCAAAACCAGATGATGTTTTTTCTTGCACCTTGTTCAGTGGCCTAAGAGACTGGCTTTGTGTCCACTGAGAATATTTGCTCTGCTCCTCTGCCCTGTACCAGCTAGAAGGCGCATTTACTAGCGTGCATCTGGTAGCCAGTTGAATAGAGTGGGGTTCTGAGACAAGAAGTCAAAACAGCACACTCTTTGTCTGGCCGTGCCAGCTCTCAGAGGAATTTGTCATGAAGGATCTCAATCCATAAGGGGCTTTTGTCATGTCAACATTCATTGAGCCTTGTTAGTTTTGGGGAAAGTCCATTTCAGCACCTGCTTAGGGTCACAGATTAGCAGATTTATAACTGGAGGCTCCTCATGTTTCCGTGAAAGACTGGAGACGCCATTTTCACTATACCATCCTCATGACCTGTGCAACTGAGGCCTTTGCTTTCTTAAACTCTCCTTGGGAGTGAATTTTTAGATCACAGGAGTTGCATCATCTGTCCCCTCTCCAGGGATATGGCTTAGGTCCATGACAAAGATTTATTCTGGGCCTAGAAAGTTACTTCACGATCTTTCCATTAAAAGGCTTACTGGCTTGAGTTGCTATTTGAAATTAATATAAGACCCTACTAATCCATGGCTAGATGGTGGGTCCTTTATATTGGCTGTATTTAAAAGAAATATACTTCAGGTTCTCTTAAATAGTTATATATATTTAAATATGTATTCTCATATATATTTGAATAGCTGTCATATTGGTACTTAATTCAGTTCAGTTCAGTCACTTAGTCGTGTCCGACTCTTTGCGACCCCATGGACTTAAGAGAGTATCAAATTAAAAGGCAGGGGGAGTATAACAGCTAGCCTTAGGGAATCCTTTATTTAGCTGAAAGAACAGAAATTAGACTTAAAACAAAAATCCAACATAAATTTCCCTTCTTAAAAACTGCCACATATCCTCAGCAATTCTCTAGGCCTTCCTGCAAATAATCAGAAAAAAAATCAGTTGGTAATCAACACTCAAGGGCTAGTAACTATTATTTTTGTCTTCCAAATTTTTGCTAAACCAGAAGTACAACTCTAGAAGCAAGTCAAAACCCACCTAACTTCACTAGTCCCAAGGCTGCTCCTATTCCTCTCAGAATGCGTGTCGATGTTATAAGACATCAGACTATCGGAGCAAAACTGCTCTGTACTTGAGAAAAAAAAAATATATCCTATGACTTATGATAACAGATAAATGTACTCCAAAACTCCCTGGAGAAGATTTACATTTTATTTCTCTGTCCCTTAAAAGTTATAAATCTTATCATGTTTTTGAAATGTAAACATAGCCCACATTACCTGAGACTAAGCCCAGATTAGCTCAATCAGTAAAACCTGAAGATAAAAAGAAAGACAGCAAAGAGGCCTTTTTAAATGCAAAGTTCTAAAAGGACTCACTTGCCCAAACAGCCTCCTTATAATTGCTTATCAAGGATGAATATAGAACTTAAAATTCTTCTACACAAATAATAAAAGACTTTAGCCATCTGAGCTACTGAATTTAAATTATTCCAACTTGTATTTATAAACTAGTGAGTTTTGTATTATACCTAATCCATAAATAAAGCTTTAAAATCAAAAGTATGAGCTCTCTGTGTCTATTTAAATGTATGTATAGATGTGATTTTTTTTCTACCTCTTAATGACATTGCCAAAATTAATTTGTAAAAAACATTTTTTAACTGACTTAAACAAGCACTATATAGAACTTATAAAAAATATAACGAAAAACTAGCCCAAATGTTTTTCAAGTTCAGGTGATCTAGGAAACTTTCAGTAAATAAAGGCTAGTTTTGTTTGCCGTTTTAATTTATATAGGCATATCTTCGTGTGTGTGCTCAGTTGCTCATTTGTGTCCCACTCTTTGCAATCCTATGGACTGTAGGATGCCAGGCTTCTCTGTCCATGGGATTTTCCAGATGAGAATACTGGAGTGGGTTGCCATTTCCTTGTTCAGGACATCTTCCAGACCCATGGATTGAACCTGTGTCTTCTGCATTAGTAGGTAGATTCTTTACCACTGAGGAAGCCAAGGAAGCAATTCTTTACCACTGGGGAAGCCCAGACATGTCTTTAGGGTTATCAAAGTTAAGTATAATCTTTTTTATTTTAACTAGGTTTACTAAATGTCAAATAAGCTTACATTATCTGTAATATACAATTTGTCAACCAAAAAAAAAAAAATAATGACTAAAAATGACTAATTGCTTTAATGTCTCACCCAAATGTTATGAGTAATCTAAATATGATTATTAAAAACAAATGAATAAAATACATGTAAATGAGATATGAGTTTTTAGGTGAACTTTTTAATAATAATTATTTCATGGTATCTCTACTTGAAAAGTTTCCTAAATCTCTTTGGTAATTTACACCCTTGAGTTTTGCTAAGTTAAATGATGGTGATTCATTGATTATCTAGGTCATTTTCAAATAAGATAAAATGCTGAAACTTTAATTGCTGAACAACTCTAGTTTTACCTACTTTTGGTTTCAATACAGAGGTCTTTGGATCTATTAGTAAATATGGGCTTCCCTGGTGGCTCAGTGGTAAAGAGGCCACCTGCCAGTGCAGGAGATGCAGGTTCAATCCCTGGAGAAGGAAGATCCCCTGGAGAAGGAAAAGGCAACCCCCTCGAGTATTCTTACCTGGGAAATCTTATGGGTTGAGGAGCATGGTGGGCTACAGTTCATAGGGTCACAGAAGAGTCGGACACTACTTAGCAACTAAACAACATTTAGGAAATATATTGTGTGTTATTGAAAGACTGTACTATGAAATGGGGATTCCCAGGTGGTGCTAGTAAAGAACCTGCCTGCCAGTGCAGATCAGGAGTTGCAGGTTTGATCCCTGGGCCATGAAGATCCCCTAGAGGAGGAAATGGCAACACACTCCAGTGTTCTTGCCTGGAGAATCCCACAGACAGAGGAGCGTGGCCGGCTACAGTTCATGGGGTCACACAGAGTCAGACACACTTGAAGTGACTTAGCACACATGTACTATGAAGTAGCATATGTTCCTAGAAATTATAAAATGTATTTATAAGTTCACCAAACCACAAAATGTTAATACAGTTCACAATTATCTACTTATTTTCACTAAAAAATAATATTTCGATTAACATATGTCATTAATGGGCTTCCTTGGTAGCTCAAATGGTAAACAATTCATCCTCAATTCAAGAGACCAAGGTTTCATCCCTGGGTAGAGAAGATAATCTGGAGAAGGAAATGGTAGCCCACTCTAGTATTCTTGCCTGGAGAATTCCATGGATAGAGAAGCCTGGTGGGAAACAGTCCATGGGTTTGCAAAGAGTCAGACACAACTCAGAGACCAACACTAACTAACTGACTAGAGCTACTAGATATAATAAGATAAATAGAATGTGTTTTGGTATAAGAAAATGGGAAAGGTATGGAGATGTTTGGTTAAGGAAAAAGAGTGATTTTGTTCTAAAACTGATTATATCTAAATGGGAAGGAAAACAAAGGACAAACTAAAATAGAGAAAGTTCTTAAGGTTTGTGAGAAAATGAATCTTTAGAAAGGAATTTTATGTGTGGTCAAGACTGGATAAGATTCAAATGAACTGAATTTACTAAAGAAGTTTTAATATCAAAAATAAACTTGTGCAAAGTTGTGATTTGGTTTTCTCTCTGTTAAAATGACAGTGTTTTTTAATTCTATTGGCCTGCTCTTGATAATGGGAGATTATAAGACTTTTTCTTTACCTTCAAGTAATCAGCCAAGGAAAAAACCAAAGATCTTATATCTGGTCAAAATAAACACTTATTTTCTATGTTATTTTTATCAGGTCTTTGATTACTTAAGTAAACATAGTCCTCTTAATATTAAGAGTGCTTAGTTTTTCTCAGAACTACATAGCCTTCTATATTTGCCCATATTTCTGTTCCATAAATATGTTCATTTCTATTATTTTTCAATATTCCATAGATAAATGACATCATATGGCATCATTTATGACTTTGAAAATGTCATAAATGACATAAATAACATTATGACATACATGACAAAGTCATATGACTTTGAAGTAAATGAACTTAGGTCCATCGACATTGCTGTAAATGTCATTTAAATATTCTGTATGTCTGAGTAATATTCTAATGGGCTTCCCATTGGAAGATGGTAAAGAAACTTTCTGCAATGCAGGAGACTCAGGTTTGATTCATGGGTTGGGAAGATCCCGTCTACACACACACACACACACACACACACACACACGTATATACATATACATCCTCTTTATCCATTCATCTGCCAATGGATACTTAGGCTGCTTCCATGTCTTGGCTATTACAAATATTGTGAATAGCATTGCTATGAACACTGAGGGTATATCTATCTTTTCAAATTAGCCTTTTCTCTGGATATCTGAATAGGAGAGATTGGATCACTGATAATTCTTTTTTTAGCTTTTTAAGGAAATTTCAACTGTTTCCCATGACTATACCAATTTACATTCCCACCAACAGTATTGGAGGGTTCCCTTTTCTTCATGCTCTCCAGTATTTGTTATTTGTAGACCTTTTTATTAGTGGCCATTATGACCTGTATAAGGTGATCGCTTATTGTGGTTTTGATTTGAATTTCTATAATAATTAGTGATGCTGAGCACCTTTTCATGTGGCTGCTGTTTATTTAGGTCTTCTGCCCATTTAAAATTTTTTGTTTTTTTTACTGAGCTGTGTGGGCTGTGTGCATATTTTGAAAATTAAGCCTTTGTTGATTAATTTGGTTGGTTCATTTGATTATTTGCAAATATTCTCCCATCCCATTAATGGTGACTGCGGCCATGAAATTAAAAGACGCTTACTCCTTGGAAGGAAAGTTATGACCAACCTAGATAGCATATTAAAAAGCAGAGACATTACTTTGCCAACAAAGGTCCGTCTGGTCAAGACTATGGTTTTTCCAGTGGTCATGTATGGTTATGAGAGTTGGACTGTGAAGAAAGCTGAGCGCCGAAAAATTGATGCTTTTGAACTGTGGTGTTGGAGAAGACTCTTGAGAGTCCCTTGGACTGCAAGGAGATCCAACCAGTCCATCCTAAAGGAGATCAGTCCTGGGTGTTCACTGGAAGGACTGATGCTGAAGCTGAAACTCCAATACTTTGGACACCTCATGCAAAGAGTTGACTCATTGGAAAAGACCCTGATGCTGGGAGGGATTGAGGGCAGGAGGAGAAGGGGACGACAGAGGATGAGATGGCTGGATGGCATCACCGACTCGATGGACATGAGTTTGAGTAAACTCCGGGAGTTGGTGACGGACAGGGAGGCCTTGCGTGCTGCAATTCATGGGTCGCAAAGAGTCGGACACGATTGAGCGACTGAACTGACTGACTGAACTGACATTAATGGTCTTTTTATTTTCTTTATAGTTTCCTTTCCTGTGCAAATGCTTATAAGTTTGATTAGGTTCCATTAGTTTATTTTTGCTTTTATTGAAGGCAGGAGGAGAAGGGGACGACAGAGGATGAGATGGTTGGATGGCATCACCGACTTAATGGATATGAGTTTGAGTAAACTCTGGGAGTTGGTCACTGATGGACAGGGAGGCCTGGCGTGCTGAAGTCCATTGGGTCTAAAGAGTCAGACACGACTGAGCTACTGAAATGAATTGACTGAGAATACATTATTTGTAGTTTTATTTGGTGTAAAAACTTTTGTGGTAATATCTCTGTGCCTATATATGCAGAAATGTTTTTAATGTCAGTTTGTTTCTTTAAAGAGAAAAAGGTTCAAATGTTCCCTTAACACATTAATAATGGTCTTTCTACTACTTTCCTATAGCTGATAGGTTAGAAAGCAGTCTGATTTTCATTGATTAATGAAAAATCAACTATTTTTTTAAAAATAGGTGATCTGTATTTCCCTTTGGCTTTTTTATAGATTATGTCTTTTACTTTTGCGTTCTACTGAATTATTAATACTATTATGAGTACAGGTTTTTTTCTTTTATTTTTCTTGCTAATGAGTCCTTGAACTTCTTGAATCTGAGGTTGTTCTCTTTCAAATATTCCAGATAAATATCATCTACTTTTGAATTTTTATATGCCACATTTTCTGTATGATTTAATGCTTCTTGTTAGTGTCTACTTTCTAACATCATCCCTTTGCTTATACTTAACCTTTCTGCATTAAACTTTAACCAAAAATAATCATTTATTTCTATTATGTTTAACATATCCTTTTCTAGCTAGGTTTTGATACATACAGCACTAACATGCATTAAGCATCACCTTTTTAGATCTGTGCATATTATTATTCATGTTTGTATTTGTGTTTTGGGTGATTTAGCCTGAATTTGGCTGACCAGCTACATTCAGGCCTTGGTTAAATGCAGGTCTCCTCCACCTATTTTTATTCTGGAGTCTAGAAAGAAGTAGCAACGATTACTTAGGATATGCTTTTATTATGTGAATTTGCATCTTGCACACAACTTTATAACTTATTTTACATCACATCTGCTAACATTAGACAAGGCAACATTAACAGGGCAAGGAAGGCAGGACACAGGGTTAATAAATGGAAACAATATTCCAATTCATAACACTCTCTAGTCCCTCAACTAAATTTTTGCTTTAATGTTTACATTTTTCACTGATTGATGCTGTATTTGGTTCTTTTTCATATCAGTTTGATCGTTCTTCATCATTTATTATTCCCTGTTAATATTTTCAAGCTTCACTTTAATGTAATTAAAGCAATTAAATAACTTTGTATGTCATAATTTCCACATTTGAACTTTGTGTGAATGTCTTTCTCTTTTCTCTTGTTTCTGACAATTCTCAGCTATAATTTTTTTTTCTTTGTGCCATTTTTTCTCAAAAATTTCTTTTCCTGTGAATGATTTTTCTCCTTGGGATTTTATTTCTGTTTAAGGCTGGGATTGAATTTAATTTCCTCTAGAGAAAATATACATTTGATACTGATTCTTGTTAGGAATTTTCACAGAATTAGTGTGAATTTAGGCTGTAAACCCACGGGAGGGCTCATTTCTGATTCCAGTTCTCCGGGGAGAATTTTTCTCTCCATCGTGTCTTTGATAATTTCACTGCAGACAAATAGTGTTGCATGGCAGGGATTATTTCTTGTTCATCTCTACACACTGGATGTAGTCCTCCGTGGCCCCAGCTTTACACAACAATAGCCTGTTAAATCTCTCATTTCCTCCAGTCCTGACCTTTATCTCCTGTTTTACAGCCCTGTGCCATCATCAAATGGCAGTTCCTGGTCCAGGGTTCAGTCTGAAAACATATACCCAGGGTTCCTTCTTTCAGTTTAATTTTGTTCCCCCCATTCTCTCTATTCTTGACATATACCAAGCTAGTGAAATGTTGTGCGTGTATATGTATGTGTTAACATATTTATATATGTATATTATATATATGTGGGCTTCCTAGGTGCCGCTAATACAGTAGACTAAGAGGCATGAGTCTAATCCATTGGTCAGGAAAGATCTCCTGGAGAAGGACATGGCAAACCATTCCAGTATTCTTGCCTGGAGAATCCCATGGACAGAGGAGCCTGGTGAGCTACAATCCATAGGGTCACAAAGAGTCGGACACGACTAAAGTGACTTAGTACGCATACCTAAAATACATATATATGTAAAAATATACATATTTAAGTTCACTGCTTTCAACTGAGAGTACTGTATATTATCCACAATAGAGGTATGGTTGCTCTTCCACAATATAGCGTTGGGACAGATTTCTCAAATATTAAGCTTGCTTCTTCTCACAAAGATATTCTAACTTTCTGCCATTAGGAATGGTGCACATGGTTGGCTTCACTTTGAAAGCTATGCCATTGCTTCTAATTTGAGAGTTCTGTATTTGCCCATTTTGTCTGGGAATCAATTCAGTTTTATAATTATCATGTTATAATGATCCTTGCATGCTCAGTCACTCTGTAGGCCTTCCAAAAGAGTTCAGACTATTTTCTGCCTTTCTACTGGCACATCAGTGCAGCCACCTTGGTGCATGGAGCAGAGCACAGTAGGAAGGCTGGCCTCCATTCAATTCATATCCATGCTGCCTACCAGCCAAGCAGTATGCAGTCACACAGAGTGCTAAATATTGTGTGTTTGTTAACATATAATTTATAACAGTTTTAACCTTTGTCTAGTCTTATCTCTCCATTTCTCACTCTTCTGTTAAGGCAAAGTGTGGGGAAAATAAAATTTTAAAAAACTTTCTCCATTCCCTTTGAATAAGCACTCTACCAGACTGTGATGCACATCACAAGCAATCTGCTAAGATTTGCCAAGGCAAAAATAAAGTATACCCTTTGATATAGCCAAGTAGGTACAACCTGTTACATATATATATCTTCTCAAGATAAACAGTAATGAGGTCTCAAGGAAGAGGACAAAACAACACCATATTTCATCCATACCAAATGCACAGTCCATCTTAGCTTCACCTAGTAATCAGAATCTAGGAAAGTATGATTCAATGACTATATACACGTACACTTAGGCTCCATGATGGACCACCTCCAACTGGCAATATAAGAACTAAAATTTCTGGATGTAAGGAGAACCAGATTGCACTGTCTGAAACAGAACCATGTTTTTAACTAAATATAGCACACCAGTTCCTTTTAACCCTGAATCACTGCTGGTCCCAAAAGAATTTCTCTCAATTTTCATAGGTCTTCCAGACATTTTTAGTGGAATAATATTTTATTGCTTTCATTTTTAATGTTCTCTTAACTAAGAAATAAGTTGAAATAAATTTTAGTGTAAAAACTTAGAAATTATCCATTCATACACAGAAATAAATGAAATGACACTATGTAAGATTTTTTTTTTCCATCAGCACAGTCCTGTGTTAATTAGAAAAAAAAAACATACAACAGTTTTTAGTTAACCACAAAATATACTATGCTTGAAAGTAGCAAGATTAATCCATCCAACTCACCACGGCATGTGTGTGTGTGTGTGTATACATATACATACAAACATCATATGTATGTACATAAAAATGTGGGTGTGTGTTTATATATATATATGCATATACATAAATTTTTGCCATTTTAAACAATACCTTTGTGACTGTATTTTTTGAGCTCTTTCAATTTTGTTATAATTTAAACTCCAGCTCTTTCTCTACAGTCCCTTTCCCATTTCCTTTCTGTAAACAGTGTTACCAGTTCAATATGCTTCCCTCCTAATCTACCTTCATAATTACAAAATTATATAAGTTTGGGACTTTGCTTATTCACTTGTGATTTACATTAAGATACTGCTGCTGCTGCTAAGTCACTTCAGTCGTGTCCGACTCTGTGCGACCCCACAGACGGCAGCCCACAAGGCTCCCCCGTCCCTGGGATTCTCCAGGCAAGAACACTGGAATGGGTTGCCATTTCCTTCTCCAATGCATGAAAGTGAAAATGAAAGTGAAGTCGCTCAGTTGTGTCCGACTCTTAGCGACCCCATGGACTGCAGCCTACCAGGCTCCTCTGTTATGGGATTTTCCAGGCAAGAGTACTGGAGTGGGTTGCCATTGCCTTCTCTACATTAAGATACAATACTGTATATATATTTCACTGCAACTAACTCTTGCTATTTAAATTATCACAGGAGCCTCTTTCAGGCAGTACATTCAGAAGAAACTTACTATTTTTAAAAAGGTATATTATGCCATGAAAGAATATAGCTCATTATTTTCAATAATCTGTTGATGCACATTCACTTTAAATGGAGTTTTCTGACTCTGAAGATCGTACTGCACTGCACTACTTGGACACATAGAGTTGTAGAATTGTGCTGGTACTTCCAAAGTGTTGAATCCTAGACCTACGACTTTTTCACCAAAGATGAAGGATGGTGAAGTGACAAAGAGTTCATATATTTTTAACTTTAAAACGTACTAACAAACTGCTAAATCAAATGTAAAACTGGATACAGCCACTGCCTGAATTAGACTGGTCTGCTATAACAGATTACCATAGACTGGGTGGTTTAAACAGCAATCATATACCTCCCAGTTCTGGAAGTCTAAGATCAAGGTGCTGGCCGACTGGTGCCTGGTGAGAGCTTGCTTCCTAGCTGCAGGTCATTGCCTACCTATATGGGCTTCCCTGGTGGCTCACTGGCCAAATAATTCACCTGTAAGGCGGGAAGTGCAAGTTTGATCCCTGGGTTAGGAAGAGCTTCCCTGATGGCCCAGATGGTAAAGAATCTGCCTGCAATGCAGAAGACTGGGTTTGATCTGTGATTGGGAAGATCCTCTGGAGAAGGGATGGCAACCCACTACAGTATTCTCGGGCTTCCTTGGTGGCTCAGATGGTAAAGAAACTGCCTGCAATGCCAGAGACCAGGGTTCTATCCCTGGGTTTGGAAGATCCCCTAAAGGAGGGCATGGCAACCCACGCCAGTATTCTCCCCATGGACAGAGGAGCCTGGAGGGCTGCAGTCCGTGGGGTCGCTAAGAGTCGGACACGCCTGAGCACCAGCGCGAGCAAAGCCTTGGCGACAGCCCCCGATGAACACAAACATTTTTCAGAGGGATGGAGAGAATCAAACGTCATCTGCCTGAACACAGACCTCAGTGGTACAGTCTGTACACTTAAAAATGGGGAGCGGGGAAAGAGCCTCAAAGAGAAACAGAGAAAGATTAAAGTGTGTACAGCTCCATCTGCGACTTCATTCAATGCACAAATTATCTGTGAGAGCTCTTGAGATAGAAAATATAACTCCTTCTTTCACTCATGACTCCTTTCTCATTTCACCAATCTAATGCAGTCATATTGTTTAAAGATGTCTTATTTCTTTAAAAAAAGAAATAAAACTAGACTCTAAAATCCCCAATACTTTATTCAATATTCAGTGGAGGAAAATGATGATCCATTCCTTCAGTCAAGAACAATAGGCTGGGGTCAGCAGATGCAAGCCATTACATATGGAATGGATAGACAGCAAGGTCCTACATTCAAGGAACTACATTCAATATCCCATGATAAAACAAATTGGAAAATCATTTTAAAAATAATGTACATATATATGCATAACTTATACACTTTGCCATACAGCATAAATTAACATGACGTTGTAAATCAACTACTTCAATTAAAAAAGAAAGAATTAAGAAAAAAGAAATCATAGGCTGAGCTGGACTTATTATTGGGTAAAAGTGTTTCTTAAATATAGTACCAAATTATGGGGTTTTCAAGGCTAATTTGAATTCAAGTTCATTATTGACTTCTAGAAAGGTTTTAGATACCTTAGGTGCTTTCACCTTGGGAAACATCTCGATTAAAAAGTTGGCCTTTCACCTAAACACAGCCTCTGGAGAAAGTTAAGAAGGGTGTGTGTTATCTGCTAAACGTCACAGATCATAACAGACAACTTTACAAAGCTTAAAATTTTAAAAATCAGGTACCTAAATTCTGAAATGTAACTCAAAGTTCTACTCAGTAAAGGTAAATAGCAATAAAGTGGCCTAACTTTTTTCAAATGTAGAAACTAAATGATATACATTGACGTAAAGCAACAGAAGTAATTTGTCACTTATACACTCTCTAAATTTGTGTATTCTTTCTGCTCTTTAACTGGAAATCATTCTTGTTGATAATATTTTTTTTCTTTCAGCTACCCAAAATTGTTCTGTGGTCTATATGGTTTACCTACGGCCATTAACTTTGATTCTTTCAAAAGTATATCAAAATATGAATCTGCATTCATTTTTAATAAAAAAAAACTCCAGCATGCCACTTAATGAGTCTGGGATTCATTGATTCCTTCATTTATTCCTAAATTGATTCTATTATTCATTTACCCATATTCATCCCCTACTATATGCTGAGACCTCTTATAGGAGCATGGGACACACCGATAGACAAAATAAATTATTCTTGTCTTCTGGAGTACAATATAGTTACTAAGTAAATAACTCACACGTTACAATAACTGATGGTAATGTTATGGTAATGATAAAAATAAATTCATATTTCTAAGTAAGATGAATTGGAAGTACCAGACTTGGCAGAAGATGGGAAAGGTACAAAGATCAAATTTAAATAGGGCTAATATAGAACTTTTCTGTGAGAGAGAAATTTGAACAAAGATTTGACTGATAAAAAGATTTTGCCTGACAGATAATAAGGAGGAAAACATTTGGGTAAATGGACAACCATTACAAAGATCCTAAATTTGGAATGCATGTTTGAGAAACAAGATTAATACTTGTTTATTATAAACAAAGATAATGCAGAAGAACTAATATTATTACCAAGAGTAAGTTATCCAGCTATCTATTGCATCAGTACAGTAGCACAGACAGCTAAAAATCTCAATTCAAAAACATGCACATTACTTAAAATTTGGGCAAATATAATGAAATAAAATTTAAAACAGTTACTTAATTTCATGATAAATATCAAAATATATGCCAGTTTCCAAATATTTGATCATTAAAATATAACATGGTATGGTTGTTAAAAAAAAATGACCTGAATTTGAAAAGATGTCTACTTATAAAAGAAAATTATTGGCAAAGACAGACCCCAAATATCAAGATATCATAATAGGGATCAATAATTACTCAGATTCCTATGTCTTGGTCAATTCAGAATGCTATAACACATGTACCATAGACCGGATGGCTTAAACAACCAACACTTATTTCTAACAGTTTTGGAGTCAGGAGATCCAAGACCAGAGTGCCAGCAGGGTTGGGTTTCCACTGTGGTGAGAAGCCTCATTCAGGTTGCTTACGGTGCACTTCTCCTTCCATTCCCATGTGGTAGAAAGAGTGAGAGAGCTCGCTGGGGTCTCTTTTATAAAGACACTAATCCCACTCATGAGAGTTTCACCCTCATGACTCATCCCTTCCCAAAGGCCCCATTTGCCAATACCACCTTTGAGGGTCAGAATTTCAAGATGGGAGTTTTGGTAAGGTATAAAGATTCATTTCATCACTTCGTAACTGTGTCCATAAATTGAAATAATGTCTCTCACTATGATACAATACGCAGAGAGTCATTCCTAAACATTTCTTCTTTTCCAACTGATACTGAAGATGATGAGGATAATTTAACCAGTTTAAGAAAAAGCCAAATTTCAGTACAGTCATCGTTATTTGAAGAACATGTGTTGTCAGGCCTGTGATAGGACTGTTATCATGTGTGAAAGCTTTAATGGAACTGCAGAAATATTTAGTGAGAAAGTGACAAGAACTTTACACATATTTAAGAGAATATATTTGACTTCAGAAAAGTTGAAATGTGAGATATTAAATGGTTTCCAGACTTCTTTTTATTCTGCCAGTTATTAGTATGATGCTACTCATGCATATGCAACAATAATAGATTGACAAATTTTCAAAAGTTCTTAGTAGGGAAAAAAAGTTTAATAAGGTGAAATTTATGTATAATGTCAACAGACATTTTTTCCGGCTAGAAGCAAAGAATTTCTGGAGAGAAGGGAAAACTATAAAGTCCTGCTGATTGTTTACAAATACTTAATGCCAGTGGCTAATGAACACCTATTTTGAATCTAAAGAGATATTTTAAATAATTTTACTTGCATGAATTATACATAAAATGTATCTAATTTCCTTTTGTTTAGATTAAGATATTTTAAAATATTAATTCCTAAACAAAAATTGAATAATTTTTTTTTACATTCTAGAATAATCATTAAAGTTTGAAGGTTGAAAAATATTCTGTAAAAGGAAGAAAAATGGAAGCCAGCAAGAGGCTATAGAAGTTCTTAACTATCCAATAATCCCAATGGTGCATATTCTTAACATTTTTCAAAGTAACAATGTGATGTTTATATTTATTTCTAAAAATTGAAAACAACAAATTATATGTAAATATATACTTTTATAAACATGCGGCAGCAAAAAATTCACAGCATTTATTGAATAAAGAAACTAAATTAAGCAAGAGTCATCTATCTACAAGAAAACCATAGATTTGAAGTCAATTTATTCTCAGAGCTCCCAATTTTACAAGAACAAGTCAATGTTCTACATCTATATAGATTACTAAAATTGTTATTTGAATTTTTTTGCAACATGTTCTTCCCCATATCACTCCTTCTACTTTGGAGGTTCCAAATGAAGCTTTGTCTTGACCAAAGATCACACGTAGCAATTAAGAAGTCTCTTTTTATTTTTGGTTCTTATAATGAATTTTCATAGCAACATGTGGTAAGGAAGTTACTGGTCAGGCCTTGGGGTCTATGGAATTGTTATCTATACATCTTACACATTTTAGGATAAAAACCTGGCATAGATGGAAGATAAAAATGCTTTATTAATTATATCTGCACTACAATCTTTTATCCTTGGCTGGAAAGTTCAGTTCAGTTCAGTCACTCAGTAATGTCTTTCTCTTTGTGACCCAATGGAATACAGCATGCCAGGCCTCCCTGTCTATCAACAACTCCTTGAACTCACTCAAACTCATGTCCATCGAGTCGGTGATGCCATCCAACAATCTCATCCTCTGTCGTCCCCTTCTCCTCCTGCCTTTGATCTTTCCCAGCATCAGGGTCTTTTCCAATGAGTCAGTTCTTCTCATCAGGTGGCCAAAGTATTGGAGTTTCAGCTTCAGCATCAGTTCTTCCAGTGAATATTCAGGACTGATTTCCTTAAGGATTGACTTTTCTGATCTCCTTGCAGTTCAAAGGTGTCACAAGAATCTTCTCCAACACCACAGTTCAAAAGCATCAATTCTTTGGCGCTTAGCTTTCTTTATAGTCCAACTCTCACATCCATGTATGACTACTAGGAAAACCATAGCTTTGACTAAATGGACCTTTGTTGGCACAGTAATGTCTCTGCTTTTTAATAGGCTGTCTAGGTTGGTCATAGCTTTTTGGTCATAGCTAGGTTGGTCATAGCTAGGTTAGTGATGTCTAGAGAGTAATTACACTTCATAGCTTAAAATGTATTGTTCTGACCACCAACATATATGCTATTGATATTGTTTGTATTACTTATAATTATTCTTCCTTTGACCATTACTTATCATGGTTTAATGGAAATTGGGTTCCTGATTTTGAAATATCTCTGTCTTTCATAAACAACCCAGCTGAATCTATTATATTGGGAAAATATTTAAAAAATCTGAATTGTATACAGTGTTGATGAGAGTATGGGGGAAAACTGCATTAGATGTATATTCTCATAAAGTACATTCAAAGACACCTTAATTTTTTAGAGGAAAAGGAGCAATTTGTCACAAAAAAAGTGGGGGGAAACAGAAAGCCATTAAGATTATGTTCTCCCCTATTCATTAACTTTCTGTTTATTTATAAAGAAAGATAATTTGTAGAGTGATATGTAAGGCTATACTAAACATACAGTACATCATTTATTCATTCCTTCAACTATTTATGGATAAACTATGGCTTCCAAAACCTTTAATATAAAGGTGTTAAGAAAGATAAGTTGTTCAGTGAATTGAATGTCTAGAATAGATTACTCACTGTTATTGGCCTGAAATTTGACTTAAAAACATAAAAAATTATATTTTTATTGTTTCTATAGTTCATTGGAAGGATTCTAGATTGGTCCCAACATTCGTCTCTCCAAGTATTCATTTCTTCTTGTATTCTCTCCCCTTTAAATATGGGCAGAACATGTGACTTGCTTCTTATTGATAGAACACAATAGTGACAAATGTTATCCCATGATTGTGTCACACTGTATAAATGGTATATTGCTAGTATGTGTGTGCTAAGTAGCTTCAGTCATGTCCAACTCTTTGTGACCCTATTTACAGTATCCTGCCAGGGTCCTATGTCCATGGGATTCTCCAGGCAAGACTACTGGAATGGGTTGTCATGCCCTCCTCCAGGGGATCTTCCTGACCCAGGAATCGAACCCACGTCTCTTACATCTCCTGAATACCAGTGCCACCTGGGAAGCCCTTGCTAGCAGACTTACTCAAATCCAGCCCTTGCTGGATTGATGAAGTCAGGGACTATGATGGGAAGTTCATATGGAAAAAAAACTGCTAGTAGCCCCTAGCAGTTCAAGGCAGCCATTAGGAGCTCACCATGACTTTTAGGCAACAGTCAATAAGAAGCCTTGGAATCAATCCTAGAGAAGCTAGTAAGTGAATTCTGCCAAGAACCTGAGTAAAAAGGAAACAGATTTGTCACTGTTCAAGTCTCCCCATGAAAGCCCTGACCTGGCAAAACCTTTATAGCAGCCTTGCTTAAAACTGAGATAAGTCATGCCAAGACTCTCAGATTATAGAAACTGTGAGATAATTGCTATGTTATTTTATGTCACTAAGCTTGTGATAATTTGTTACACAGCAAGAGATAACTAATACATGAACTTTCTTAGTTTTTGTTTTGTTTTTTCTATGCATGAATTATTGAACTTGTTGTTGTTTAGTCACTAAGTCATGTTCAATTCTTTTGTGACGCCATAGACTGTAGCCCATCAGGCTTCTCTGTCCATGGGATTTCCCAGGCAAGAATACTGGAGTGAGTTGCCATTTCCATCTGCAGAAGATCTTGGACCCAGGGATAGAATCCATGTCTCCTGCATCACTAGGCAGATTCTTTATCAATGAGGGCACCGGAAATATCACATTATTGAACTAATTAATGTTAGATTAAAAAAAATCTGTAAAATATTTTACATATTTTGAGGACAGAACAATCTCTCCTTTATATGATATTCTCTTCTTTCTGGTACATTTTCTAGAACTATTCTTGACTTTAAAAAGATTACTGAAAATGGTAGTAGTAAATATATTTTCTTGAAATCTAAGACAGGTGGTTGCATTGACAATTAGAATGTTGATTTAAGTAAAATTTGAGAGATTCTCAAATTGTCAAAAGCCTCTAAAATTATATTGATTAATAATTATTTTTTCTTCAGTTTTATAATTAAACTTGACATTTAGTAAGATTTATCATAAGTGGTACATTTGATTACATGTAATTTTAAATATATGTAACCATTTAATTTAAATTATGTATATTCTAGCATTTTTTGTCTTCTCACTGCAGTAATTTCAAAAATAAGAAATGTGAATTCCTAAGTTATAATAAATGTCTTATCTGTACTTAGTAATGGTTCACATCTCATTATCATTTAATTTTATAAAGTCAAAATGTTTTATGAATCTAATGTTTGCTATTATAACTAATGCAAACTTCAACTTAGCAATATTTTATGACTGGATGTTAGAATTTATCTTATATACACACAGCCAAATTTCTGAATTGATTAATCAATTTCCAGTAAACTTATGAAAACTATTCAATACACAAATATTCAATAATTATATAACAACATACAAACATATAAGAGTAATATGTATTTCTATAGATTTCATAAAATACTTTTAAGCCAGCAAAATACTAAGGCCTTTGTGAGATAAATGTATTTATCATAATTTTATTTTATTTTATTTTGTATTTATCATAATTTTACTTCAACTATCTGGGGACCCAGGTGAAGCAGGAGAAGGAAAAGAAAAAGATATATAGTAAGTGTCTATTGGAGGCTAGGTACAGTGCTGTATGCCATACACCCTGAATAAACTGAAAAATGGAAAGAGTTATCTAAATCATATGAAGGATAAGAGGTTAATTAAGAATCTCAAATCTGTGTTTTTCCCATCACTTCCTTGAACAGTTCTTACTAACCATTCTGCTGCCTCATGCTATTTATCCCTCTGATTTATAGATCCATAGAACCTATCAATATTGTAATTAGCTGACATGTATAAATTATCGATTATATATATACTAGGAAATGCTGAAAAAAGTAGCAAGCCATGAGGCATACTCATGTTCTTCGAGAAATATATGATTAATCTGGAGAGAAGAAGACATGTTTAAACATGTTATTGAGACTTTCAGCTGTTCTCCAAGTCTAGATTTGCATTATAGCCTTCTGCCACGCTATGATACAAATTGCGTCTTTCACCCTGTACCAAATGTGTTCCATCTTTCTGAACAATTCTAGATAGTACTATGGCTAAGGAATAAAACTTTACATATCATTCTGAAAAGCTTTCTCAAGATTAAATCAGAATGGCATTCAGAAAATGTATTATAAAAATATGTAATCACCATCAAATTTCATTTAAGTAATTTTTTGGTGCTGATAGATGTGGATTATGGGAGTGTGCATGAGGAAGGACTGAATTCTAGAATGCATAATTAAGAGTGTGAAAGTTGCTCAGTTGTGTCCCACTCTTTTTGACTCCATAGACTGTAACCTGCCAGGCTCCTCTGTCCATGGAACTATCCAGGCAAGAATACTGGAGTGGGGTGCCATTCGCTTCCCCAGGGGATCTTCCTGACCCAGGGATAGAACCCAGGTCCCCTGAATTGAGGGCAGATTCTTTACCATTTGAACCACCATGGAAGCATATAATTAAGGTTAGTAGCATGATTTTTAATCAAGAATACAAAGGAAAGAAAGAGAAAGATGAATTTATTGGGAGAGGGAGCAAAAATAAATTCAGCTAAAAATGTACTGTATATTTAAATATATAAATGTTTAGCCATGGATAATGTAAGAGGTACTTTAGAACAGGCTAAGTAGCCACCGTAGAGATCTGGGAAAATTTAAGAAGTATTTGAGTAACTCAGTCTTTAAAGATACATAGATTTATTCAGGCAAAATAAGGGGGGAAGCAGGTGTCTGATACAGTGCCAATAAGCAAAGTGCGCAAAAAAGGGAAAGTACTTCTCTTATATGGGGTACTCTGAGATATCTCATTTTTTCAGAATATATATTTCTGGAGGGAAGAAAAAAATTATGATGCGAAAGAGACAGAGGGCTTAACCATGGAAAACATATATTTAGTTTGCTCAATTCTATAAAAGAATAGAGAATCATTGAGAGTATTTAAATAAAGCATTGACTTAGTCAGATTTGTCTTTCCTAATTATCATTCTAATTTTTGAATGTGAAGTATATTAAACACAGGCAAAATTAAGTGATAAGAATAATAGCTACTATTTACATATATTATTTTAGCTAATTATCATAAAATATTTCCTTTATCTGATATTATTAACATTAATTCTGATTTACAAATCAAAGAATGTAGGCCATCAAGCTTTCCATGGTCATTAGCTCAAGCAGGAATCATATCCAGGGGTATTTGCTAATCCCTCTGCTAGACTCTCCTCATGAAGTCAGGAAATATGTGGGAAATTATTGTAATACCCTAGAGAAATGAAAACAGCCTGACTGTGGCGTAAATACTATGGATGGAAACAGGGGGCCACAGCTAAGAAGTACTGAGAAATAAGAAACACTGAGGAGTTAAAATCCTAATAGGAATGAGATGATTCTAGTTAATGGGTGAAATCACTGGGAAATGCTAAATAATAATATTAATGGAAACAAGAAACAAAGGGACAGAAGATGGAGGGGGAGTGCTCAGTGATGCTGTGGTCATTTTGAAGTTTATCATAACATCAAGAGGATATATGCAGTAGGCTCTAGACCATGAAAAGCATGCTCCATTATATATATAAAAAAAAATAAACAAAATACAAACCCAAACTCCCCCAAACATCAACTTTTCAGTGTATCTTCATCTTGTAATTTAATATTCCCTGAATTTCCTGGTCTCAAGCTGAGTCTGTGGAATCTGGAGGTAAAATTATCTTTACTCCTCACTGCCACTTTTAAGAACATTTTCCTGCTATTCCCTTTGGAGCACCTGGAGTCCTGTTATCCCACACACTTCATTCAAGGAGACTTTAATACATTGCTCATAATTTCCCCAGTATCCAACCTTCCCAGGACTCCACCATCTTGTATGATTTCAACTTTTATTCCAATTTAATTATTAAAAAAGTGAATAAATTCAACTTTTATTTTAATGTTAATTACAGACAATCTAAAATTGGTTTGTAATTTTTTTTTTCTAAAAGTTTGGAATGTAGCAGTTATGAAGATAGATGGTTAGACTCTATCCTAAGGATAACTGGTGGCAATTAGAGGCCTTAGAAGAGAAGTTACTTGAACATTTGATCAGATCTGTGTTTCAATACAGTTATACCTCCTGGAATGTAGAGGATGCATGAGAAGAAGCTGTATAAGGGGAAAAAGAGAGCTCAAGGAAAGGCTGAACGGATTCGTGATCTCTGGGTATGGAGAACATCACCCTGCTAGGAGGAATCACTGAGGGATAGGGGCCCTAGACTATTGTTTCTTCTGGTTTCGTTATTAATAGAAAACCTACTCATGTTCTCTATTCAGAAAAATTCTCTATTTATGCCTTATCACACAACCAATAGATGGTATCATCATCTCCAACTTAAGAGAGACTATATGAAAGATAAAGATGGTGTAAATTCTATAGATTAGTAGCAAAAAGAAACATTCCTAGTAGCTGTCTAGTCAAATCTGTTATCTTTGCTTGATAACCTACACTACTCAAACTCATGCCCTCAGAAGACTAACACTCAATGAACTAAAAAAATAAAAAAACAAAGTGAAATTGCATTGAGGGGGAGACTTTTCTCTATCCTTCTACGTTCTTCTGGCTGGTTTTAGAATTATATTGACATGAGACAGAGTAACAGGAAAAAAAATCAAACAAAAATTTCATAACATGCATACATGGGAGATATTTATGTATACTCCCATGGGGGAGTTGAAGCAGTCACCTTAAATGTCATCTTCAAAAACAGAGGATGTTTGGGTAGTGGTTTGGGACTTTAAAGGGGAGAAAGGCAATTCACAGCAATATGGAAAGCAATGTTTGGTAAACAAGAGTTTGCTGGGCTTTGCAGAGATAACAGGACATGTCTTGGAGTTTGACCTCTCGTTGTTGCTATTGTTCAGTCACTAAGTCATGTCTGACTCTGTGACCTCATGGACTGTAGCACACAAGGCTTCTCTGTCCATCACTATCTCCCTGAGTTTGCTCAAACTCCTATCAATTGAGTCAGTGACGCCATCCAGCCATCTCATCCTCTGTTACCACCTTCTCCTCTTGTCCTCAATTTTTTCCAGCACCAGAATCTTTTCAGTGAGTCAGCTCTTCTTATCAGATGGACAAATATTGGAGCTTCCGCTTCATCCTCAGTCCTTCCAATGAATATTCAGGGTTGATTTCCTTTAAGATTGACTGGTTTGATATCCTTCCTGTCCAACTGACTCTCAAGAGTCTTCTCCAGCACCATACTTGGAAAGCATCAATTCTTTAGTGTGCAGCTTTCTTTATGGTCCAACTCTCATATCTATACATGACTACTGGAATACAATAGCTTTGACTGTATAGAACTTTGCTAGGATAGTGATGTCTCTGCTTTTTAAAACACTGTGTAGGTTTGACACAGCTATTCTTCCAAGGAGCAAGTGATTTTTTAATTTCTTGGCTGCAGTCAATGTCAACATTGATTTTGGAGCCCCAGAAAATGAAATCTGACACTGTTTCCACGTTTTTCCCATCTATTTGTCATGAAGTAATGGGCCTGGATGAATGCCATGATCTTTGTTTTTAAATGTTGAGTTTTATGCCAGATTTTTCACCTCTTTCACCTTCATCAAGAGGCTCTTTAGTTCCTCTTCACTTTCTGCCATTAAAGTGGTATCATCTGCATATCTGATGATATGTTGATTTTTGTTGATTTTTGTTGATTTTTCTCCTGGCAATCTTGATTCCAGGTGGTGATTCATCTAGTCTGACATTTCACAGGATGTACTCTGCATATCAGTTAAATAAGCAGGGAAACAATATACAGCCTGGAGGTACTCCTTTCCTAATTTGGAAAACAGTCCATTGTTCCATGTCCAGTTCTAAGTGTTGCATTTTGTCCTGAATACAGGATTCTTAGGAAGCAGGTAAGGTGGTCTGGTATTCCCATCTCACTAAGAATATCCCACAGTTTGTTGTGTGCTACACAGTCAAAGGCTTTAGCACAATCAATGAAGGAAAGGTAGATTTTTTTTTTAAATTCCCTTGCTTTTTCAATGACCCAGCCTATGTTGGCAATTTGATCTCTTGTTCCTCTACCTTTTCTAAACTCAGCATGCACATTTGGAAGTCCTTGGTTCACATACTGATGAAGCCTAGCTTGAAGGATTTTGAGCATATTCTTCCTGGCATGTGAAATGAGTACAATTGTATCATAATTTGAACATTATTTTGCATTGCTTTTCTTTGTGATTGGAATGAAAATAGGCCTTTTCTCAAACTGTAGCCACTGCTGAGTTTTCCAAATTTGCTAGAATAATGACAGCAGCACTTCAATAGCATTGTCTTTTGAGATCTGAAATAGCTCAGTTGGAATTCCATCACCTCCACAAGCCTTGTTTGTAGTAATGCTTCCTAAGGTCCACCAACCTCACACTCAATGATGTCAGGCTCTAGGTGATTGAACATATCATCATGGTTCAGTCAGCTCAGTTGCACAGTCATGTACAATTCTTTGTGACCCCATGGAATACAGCGCACCAGGCTTCGCTGTCCATCACCAACTCCAGGAGCTTATTGAAACTCATGTCTATCGAGTCAGTGATGCCATGCAACAATCTCATCCTCAGTCGTCCCCTTCTCCTCCCGCCCTCACTCTTTCCCAGCATCAGGGTCTTCTCCAATGAGTCAGTTTTTCGCATTAGGTGGCCAAAGTATTGGAGTTTCAGCTTCAGCATCAGTCCTTCCAATGAATATTCAAGACTGATTTCTGTTAGGATGAATTGGTTGGATCTCCTTGCAATGCAAGGGACTCTCAAGTCTTCTCCAACACCACAGTTCAGAATCATCAATTCTTCAGCACTCAGCTTTCTTTAAAGTCCAACTCTCACATCCATACATGACCGCTGGAAAAAACAATGGCTTTGACTAGATGTTGGCAAAGTAATATTTCTGCTTTTTAATATGCTGTCAAGGTTGGTCATAGCTTTTCTTCCAAGGAGTAAACGTCTTTTTATTTCATGGCTGCTGACACCATCTGCAGTGATTTTGGAGCCCAAGAAAATAAAGTCTGTCACTGCTTTCACTGTTTCCCCATTCATTAGCCATGAAATGATGGGACCAGATGCTATGATCTTAGTTTCCTGAATACTGAATTTTAAGCCAATTTTTTCACTCTCCTCTTTCACTTTCATCAAGAGGAACTTTAGTTCTTCACTTTCTGCCATAAGAGTGGTGTCATCTGCATATCTGAGGTTATTGATATTTCTCCCAGAAATCTTGATTCCAACTTGTGCTTCATCCAGCCTGGCATTTTGTATGATATGCTCTGCATATAAGTTAAATAAGTAGGGTGACAATATACAGTCTTGACGTACTCCTTTCCCAATTTGGAACCAGTCTATTGTTCCATGTCCAGTTCTAACTGTTGTTTCTTGACCTGTATACAGATTTCTCAGGACGCAGGTAAGGTGCTCTGGTATTCCCACCTCTTTAAGAATTGTCCACAGTTTGTTGTGATCCATAGAGTCAAAGGCTTTGGTGTAGTCAGTAAAGCAGAAATAGATGTTCTGGAACTCTCTTGCTTTTTCGATGATCCAGCAAATGTTGGCAATTTGGTTCCTCTGCTTTTTCTAAAACCAGCTTGAACATCTGGAGGTTCATAGTTCATGTATTGCTGAAGCCTGGCTTGGAGAATTTTGAGCATTAGTTTGCTAGGTTTTGAGATGAGTGCAATTATATGTTAGTGTGAACATTTTTTAGCTTTGCTTTTCCTAGGGATTAGGATGAAAACTGACCTTTTCCAGGCCTGTGGCCACTGCTGAGTTTTCTAAATTTGCTGGCATATTGAGTGCAGCACTTTCATAGCATCATCTTTTAGGGTTTGAAATAGCTCAACTGGAATTCCATCACCTCCACTAGCTTTGTTCCTAGTGATGATTGCTAAGGCCCACTTGACTTCACATTCCAGGATGTCTGGCTCTAGGTGAGTGATCACACCATCATGGTTATCTGGGTCATGATGATCTTTTTTGTATAGTTCTGTGTATTCTTGCCACCTCTTCTTAATATCTTCTGCTTCTGTTAGGTCCTTACCATTTCTATTTTTTATTGTGTCCATCTTTGCATGAAATATTCCCTTGGTATCTCTAATTTTCTTGAAGAGATCTCTAGTCTTTCCCATTCTATTGTTTTCCTCTATTTCTTTACATTGATCACTGAGGAAGGCTTTCTTATATCTCCTTGCTATTCTTTGGAACACTGCATTCAGATGGGTATATCTTTCCTTTTCTCCTTTGCCTTTCACCTCTCTTCTTTTCATAGCTGTTTGTAAGGCCTCCTCAGAGAACCATTTTGCCTTTTCCTTTGGAATGGTCTTTATCACTGCCCCTTCTACAATGTCACACACCTCCACCCATAGTTCTTCAGGCACTCTGTGTATCAGATCTAATCCCTTGAATCTATTTCTCACTTCCACTGTATAATCATAAGGGATTTGATTTAGGTCATATCTGAATGGCCTAGTGGTCTTCCGTACTTTCAAGTCTGAATTTGGCAGTAAGGAGTTCATGATCTGAGCCACAGTCAGCTCCCAGTCTTGTTTTTGCTGGCTCTAGATCTCTAGTTTTTTCCCATTCTGCTGTTTTCCTCTACTTCTTTGCATTCACTTAAGAAGCCTTTCTTATCTCTCCTTGTTCTTCTCTGGAACTCTGCATTCAGTTGGGTACATCTTTCCCTTTCTACTTTGCCTTTGCTTTTTTTCTTTCCTCAGATATTTGGAAGGACTCCTCAGACAACTACTATGCTTACTGCATTTCTTCTTCTTACGGAGGTTTGGGTTACCACATCCTATACAGTGTTAGAAACCTCTGTCCATAGTTCTTCAGGCACTCTGTCTATGAAATCTAATCTCTTGAATCTATTTGTCACTTCCTCTGTATAATCATAAGTGACTTGATTTAAGTCATACCTGAATGGTCTAGTGGTTTTCCCTATGATCTTCCATTTGAGCATGAATTTTACAATAAGGAGCTGACAATCTGAGCCACAGTCAGCTGCAGGTCTTGTTTTTTGCTGACTGTGTAGAGCTTATCCATCTTCAGCTGCAAAGAATATTATCAATCTGGTTTCTGTATTGACCAGAAGCTGTCTCTCATGTTGTTGGAAGAGGGTATTTTCTATGACCTGTGCATTCTCTTGGCAAAACTCTGTTAGCTTTTTCCCTGATTCATTTTGTGCTCCAAGGCCAAACTTGTCTGTTATTCAGGTATCTCTTGACTTCCTACTTTTGCATTCCAGTCCCCTATGATGAAAAGGAATTTTTTTTTTTCATGTTAGTTCTAGGATGTCTTGCAGGTCTTCAAAGAGTTGTTCAGCTTCTTCAGCATTAGAGGTTGGGGCATAGACTTGGATGACTGTGATGTTGAATGGTTTCCCTTGGAAAGAAATGGAGATCATTCTGTCATTTTTAAGATTGCAACCAAGTACTGCATTTGAGCGCTGAAAAATTGATGCTTTTGAACTGTGGTGTTGGAGAAGACTCTTGAGAGCCCCTTGGACTGCAAGGAGATCCAATCAGTCTGTTCTAAAGGAGATCAGTCCTGGGTGTTCATTGGAAGGACTGATGCTGAAGCTGAAACTCCAATACTTTGGCCACCTGATGCGAAGAGTTGACTTACTGGAAAAGACCCTGATGCTGGGAGGGATTGGGGGCAGGAGGGGAAGGGGATGACAGAGGATAATATGGCTGGATGGTGTCACCAACTCGATGGACATGAGTTTGAGTAGACTCTGGGAGTTGGTGATGGACAAGGAGGCCTGGTGTGCTGCAATTCATGGGGTCACAAAGAGTCAGACACAACTGAGTGACTGAACTGAACTGCATTTCAGACTCTCTTGTTGGCTATGATGGCTATTCCATTCCATCTAAGGGATTCTTGCCCACAATAGTAGATACAATGGTCATGGTCATCTGAATGAAATTCTCCTAGTCCTGTCCATTTTAGTTCACTGATTCCTAACATGTTTACCCTTGCCATCTCCTGTTTGACCACACCGAATTTACCTTGATTCATGGACCTAAGATTCCAGGTTCATATGCAATATTGTTCTTTACAGCATCGGACTTCACTTTCACCACCAGATAGAACTGCAATTGGGCATTGTTTCCACTTTGGTTCAGCCTCTTCATTCTTTTTGTAGCTATTTATCTGCTCTATTCCAGTAGAATATTGATCTCTAGGCCCTGGGAATTTCCCCCACCACACCTAGCCCATATTCTTTATAGATATATTTGGCGATAGTTCTATTCCTAGAAGAAGCACTTTATCTGAATTCTTTTAAGTCATTAAGATGAAAGTTAACAAGAAAAACTTTCTGAGTCTTCCATTTCTTAAAAATAATCAGCCCAAATTAATCCTCATGACAGAGAGACACATTTTGGGGTGGCAAATTTTGTTTCCCTACAAAATCATGGAGGGTTTCCAGTGCTAAAAAGAAAATAAGAATGACCCAAAGTATGAAATGTGTAAAACCACAGTAATAATATTTTTTTATGAGGCCAAGTAGTTCTAGAAGAGTTATAAATAGTTCTACCTAGTAGTTGTAACTTGCAAGTGAAAGAACAGCTTTAAAAACATACGTGTACTTTACAAAAGCCTACTGATTATAAATCAGTCTCTTCAGAAACACCTATGTTCCTAGTGAGTGACCATAGTCAGAAGGATCCTGCTTTATCTGTGCTTACTTATCATCACACACATTCATACACACAGAGAACATTCTGTTTGGTATGGAGAAATTGGGATTTTTAAATTCTATGGCTTGAATTGGGGGGACTTCCCTGATACCTCAGCTGCTAAAGAATCTGCCTGCAATGCAGGAGACCCAGTTAGAACCCTGGGTCAGGAAGATCCCCTGGAGAAGAGAATAGCAACTTACTCAGTTTTCTTGCCTGGAGAATTTCATGGACAGAGGAACCTGGTGAGTTAAAGTTTATGGGTTGCAAAGAGTCGGACACGACTGAACGAATAACATTAACAGTAACTAATTAGTTGGAGAGGGCTAACTGTAATAAGAAATAGAAAGTGAGAAATGCAGAACTCAAGCACAGCAGAGCTTTAATTCTTACTAGTGGGGAATGAGTGAACAAGTATAGGATTAGGTCTCTTCCCCACAGTCATTCAGATAGTTACGCTGAGTGAAGCGCTGCTCCCATTTTCAAAATATGGCTTCCTTGATTTCCTTTTCTTGATTTCTTGATCTCTATTTCAGCTATAAAAGGGGGAGGGAAGCCATAACAAAAGGCTTGTGGGACACTTATTTAACTAGGACTGGAAATGGTACATATCACCTCTACAGCTGTATGTAAATTCCATTGATCCAACATGGACACAATGATCTTTATAGGAAATTAGGAAAGTTAGTCAGAAAAACCAAGCAAAACAAAGCAAACAATTAAACAAAACTTGGATTTTAGTAAATTACTACTAGTTGTTGCCACACTGCCCAGACTCACTTTTCTCACATGAAAATTTGGGAAATTAAATCCCTATGAAAATGTTGTGAACATTAAACTCAGTTAATCAACCTAAGAGTTTGGTACTCTGTAGGTGCCAAACTGGAGTTGTTTTGTTGTTGGTATAGGGTCAAATACACAAATGAAGAAGCACCGTATTTTGAGGGCTATCCCCAATTTTCTTCCCACTTCTAAATACCACAGAAGCTTCAATTACTATAAGCATTTATTTTGACAAAACTGACACAAATATCTACAAAATTGTGGTCATAATTATGCACAATCCTTAGATTGTTTTCTGAGCATAATCTTAATTTTCTTACAGTAGGTGCTTTAGGGAAAGATACATGATTTGGAGCTTTATTTAAGAAGTCTTTACACTAGGACATCTTACTTAGAACAACATGAGTATAGGAATTTGTGGAAGGAATACACTCATTCTTCCAAATTTCAGAAGAAACAGGGGCTACACATTACATTAAGTTTATCTTTGTGAGGGTCTTAAATTTTCAGATTCATTCCCTTTGGTCCCAAAGAATCACATCATCTTGTTGGCTACTTGGATATTTTACACTTACAAAGAAGCATCTCCATGTGGATAATTAATAGCTGGTCATATTTTATACAGTCCGGCCAATGAAAATTTGGCTTACTATTCCATGAGCTTGGTAGACTTGACCAAAGTATAGCCCCTAAATCATTACAGTTAGGGTCACTGCCTAATAATTATTCTAAAATAGAGTAGCATCCAATAACATAATTTATTTAATTATTAAAGATGATCATTAGATTTATGTTAAAATATGGCAAAAATTCTCTAAAGATTAAGAAATAAAGGATTCAGCATCTAAAACAAAATTTCTCTGCAGAATTAAGAGAACCTCTAAAAAAGTAAACCTTTATTTTTATATGAAGAATCATATAAAAATAGAATTCTGAAGTCACTAGGTGATATATTTTAGGAAGGAAAACAATAGCACTATTTTGTTTCCCTACATTTTATCATCAGATTTACATTTGTGAGAGAGTAGTATTAAGGTCTGGAGAGGACATTAAATTTGGTAGGCCAATTCTGACAGGATAATCCTAGTTTTTATATAGTGAAATATACTCAACACATTTGAAATTGCTTTGGCTCATAATTTGTTCAGACATCTGTATAACAGAACACTTTCAGATATCTAACATCCAAAATTAAATTAGAGACCATTGACCAAATAGACTTATGCCAGAATTTGATGAAAATCAAGTGAATACATCATGTTTCATAAAATATCATAAGTTGAACAAAAGTGTATTTACTTAGAAATGACATTTCATTTCAAACTGTTGAGTGTACTCCCATACCTTAATTCAAATCATACATCCAGATAATAATCACTGTAATTAGTTTCAGTGAGGAAAATATAAAACAATCTAGATATTCCACACCACGCAGCATGTAGGATCTTAGTTCCCCAACCAGGGAAGGAACCCATGAACTCCTGCAGTGGATGTGCAGAGTCTTAACTATCTAGACCACCAGGGAAGTCCCTGAGAAAGTTTTATTACATAGAGTTATTTGTGCATACAATTGCTGGAAAGGTTGGAAGAATGAGGACAGGAAATGGTCTCTGCTAGATCTCTAGGAGTCAGGGTGTATGAAATCCAAGATACTGCTGGTGATGATCACAGCTCCCTCTACACTGAGGGATAGTTTTAGGTAAAATGTTCTGAGGCCCCAGAATATGCTCATGTCTGCTGAATCCCACAGCTACCAGAGCACAAGATTATGGTAACTGCTTTCCTTGCATCTTTCAAAAAATATTACTTTTGCATAATATGACTCAGAACTACTTTGTAGTATTAGACTATACAGCCACACTCTTATTCTTTAAAAAATGCTTACCCATCTGTGAATTTACTGATAAATACTGGGCTACATGGCTCTACTTTGATATTCCTCTTCTGAACAACATCCAGTTTATTACACATAACTTAATTAAAAATCAGTTCCCTCCCAAATGTTTATAATGCATTCTTTTTGACATATCAAGTTGTTTTCTAAATTGTGTAATTAGATATTTTTCTAAGTCATATATTCAAGTCCATTAATGAGTCTCTTTAAGTGTTGCTTCATCTCCATTTCTCCTGTTTTATTTTTCATGGAGAGACATTATTAAGCATCCATTTGAACTATAATAAATGCATGCTAATTTTAATAGCTTCTCAGTTATTTCTCTTTACAAAGGGAAAATTGTGTATATTCTTTTATAATGGCCATATCTTAGCTTAACATCATGTTGTGTTTTCTAGAACTTAACATGATTGCTGTATTGAATATAAAAGTGAAAATACTCAAAGAGCATAATTTACATTCAAACTACAAATGTTCAGTTTAAAAACACCAAATATTTCATTTTACTCCTGTCTATAATAGGAAAAATAAAATGTGTATGACAATTCAATGGAAATTGCTTTTATATTTTCTTTAATATGTTATAATTTATGGTTAAACACACATTTCAAATTATTTAAAAAGTCTTTCAGATTTTTGAGATTCAATTCAATAACAAAAAACAAGCAATACAGTTAACAAAAAAGAAATGAGAGGAGACCTAAGTAAACATTTCTCCAAAGAAGACATACAGATGGCTAACAGGCACATGAAAAGATGCTCATCATCATTAATTATTAGAGAAATACAAATTAAAACTACAGTGAGGTACCACCAAACACCAGTCAAGATGGCCATGGTTAAAATGTCTAAAAATAATAAATACTGAGAAAGTGTGGAGAAAGGGAACATTTTTGTACTGTTGATAGGACTGTAAATTGGTACAGCCACTACAGAGAACACTATGGAAGTTTCTTAAAAAAAAAAAACAAAACTAAAAACAGAACTACCATATGATACAGCAGTCCCACTCCTGGGCATATACTCAGAGAAACTATAATTCAGTGTTTATAACAGCACCATTTACAACAGTCAAGACATGGAAACAACGTAACTGTCCACAGAGAGATGAATAAATAGATAAGATGTGGTGTGTGTGTATGCATATGTACAATGGAATATGTATGTATTTTTCATTTTTTAGCCATGAAAAATGAAATAATGCTGTTTTCAGGAACATAGAAGAATCTAGAGATTATCTTACTAAATGAAGTAAGTCAGAAAGACAAATAGTATATGATATCACTTATACGGGGAATCTAAAATATCTAATACACAAATGAACATATCTATGAAACAGAAATAGACTCACAGACATACAGAACAGACTTGTGGCTGCTAACAGTGGGGAGAAGTGGGGAAAGGAAAGATCGGGAGTTTAGGATTAGCAGATTAAAACTAGTACATATAGTATAGATAAACAATAAGATCCTAGTGTATAGCACAAAGAACTATATTCTGTGATAAACCAGAATGGAAAAGAATATGGAAAAGAATATATATATGTATATAGCTGAGTCACTGCTCTACAGCAGAAGTTAATACAACATTGCAAATCAAACATCCCTCAGTAAAAAATTTAAAGTCTCTCAGTAGAGAAATTGACGCAATATGAAGAGGCTGTCCATTTTAAAATGCAATATTAATTAATTACCAAGAGTTTAAATAAATTTTTATTCTTCATATTTCCAAGAATAATATGGCCATGCTGATTTTAAAAATACACGGAGAAAAAAATACACTGTTGTAGTCACCAACCCCATATTTCCATGTTTTAAATAATTAAATTTACTGTTCTGTAACATGATGCCTGGCTACTAAATAAATTCTTGAATATTGATATGGGATTTATACATCTTTGGTTTAGATGCTATAGCAGAAAAAGATACAGTAACATTAAAATTGTATAACCTTGAAAAATAATACCTTTAATTTATTTGCATAAGACTTTCATAGTTAATATAATTTACAATTTGAAGACTTTCATCATTTCATTGAAGTAATATAAAAGTGAAAGAAATAAGTCACTGTTATTAAATATTGTGTTCTTATTTATAAAATATCAACATCAAAATGTAATTGCTAGTATTTTATTAAATTACATATTTTTCATTTAAATGATTATTTTCTTATTCATTTAATTTTTCTTAAATTTTGGTATTTACGGGCTCCATATATTCTTATGAAAGAATGTAAAACATCTTTATGAAAGTCCTACTGTGACTGAAATCCATTTAATTAGCTAATTTAATTTTTTAACTTTCTATCTTGAAATAATTTTATTCTCATAGAAATTGAAAATATAGTCCAGATCAAGTTGAGTATACTTTTCACTGAAATTTCCAAACAATAACACATTACTCTAGGTAAAATATCAAGACTGGGAAGTTGACACCAACTAACTAGAATAGTCTGGAGGCCTTATTTGGAGTTTACCAACTTTTACATGTACTCGTGTGTGTGTGTATGTGTGTGTGGGTGTGTGTGTAGTTTTATACAATTTTACCACATTTATCATTTATAGATTAACACAATCATCACCTCAATCAACATAAAAAACTCTCCCATCATTACAAAGCAATTTCCTAGTGCTATCCTTCTAATACCTACTTTGACCATGACTTAAATTCCTGGCAACCATTAATCTATTCTTGATTTCCATAGTTTAGTCATTTTGAAAATGTTACATAGGTGGAATCCAGCAATATGTAAATTTTTGAGGTTTTAAAAAATTAACATTTTTTATATTCAATATAATGCCCCAAAGCAATTCATCCAACAAGTTTTTGATTATACCAATACCCATGTTCCTTCTATGAAAGACCTACGATTCTAATTTAAAAAAAAAAAAAGCTGACATCATGATGTAGTTCAAATACCAGGTAGCTTTTGAATGGGAAAATATTTTATTTTTAAATTTTACCAGCTAGCTTATAAATTATGAAGTATATTTTTTATTTAAATGCGATGAGTAACACTAAATATCTTCAGTGTTTTAAACCAAAACATCTGCTTCACATCCAGACTTATACACATGGCACAGTTTATGTTAGTTTTCCCTTAAAGTGCTTACTTTGTTGAAATTGTTCTCACAAAAATGGCAGCTGCTTTTAAAAAGCGATGCTTCTTAAGGTCTAAAGCAAACCCCCGGGGAATAGCGAAATGCATATGACCAGAAGGAAAATCAGCCTGTATTTAATATTTATAGGTATGCCAGCTTACATTATCATTGAGTACTGTGAAAACTGAGGCAGACATTCTAATTCTAAAATGTCTTGACTTTGTTGATAGGGGCTACATATTTTATTCTTAAATAATGATGTTTTGAAAATAAACCAACATTAAAAAAATCTATCCATTATGTTCAATAGCCCATAAAATGATACACTGCAGTTCACTGGATGTCTTCAGTGTTAGATTCTTCTGCCATCAGAGAAACTGAGTTAGTATCAAAAGGCCTTCTGCTTTGAAGTAGTCACCTGTTTATCAAGAAAAGCTTAAGGGGATTGCTACATAAAATTAAAAGGAGCTTTGTTTTTACTCAGTGTGGTAGTTAGCTTACAAGATACCCCTAGATGACCTCCTTGTTCTAATGCTCACATCTGCCACATCCAACCAAGACTGTTAGTCTCAGACAGCATAAGACAGAAGAGGTGGTATGTCACAGGTCACTTTGGAGATTACATTATAAAAGACTGAAAGTTTTTGACATATCATGAGGATATTCAGGGAACCTATGGAGAAACTAATAAGGCAAAAATAATGAAGTCTGTAGCCAAGAGCCAATGAGAACTGAAGCCTATTGACAACCACATGAGTGAGCCGGGAAGAAGTTTTACTGAGGCCTGGCTGATCACTTGAACACAAATTCCTGAGGGGCTCTGAGTCAGAACCATCCAGCTTGCTGCCCCAGTTTCATGATCCAAAGGGATTATGATGCAATAAATTTTTATATTTAATTTTAAGATGCAAAATTGGTGAATAATTTGGCATGGGGCAATAGACAACTGTTATGTTACCGACATGCAGTTAATATAGTTCTTTTTTTGTATTGTATGACAAGTAGAATGTCACACAGCAAAACCGTAATATGTGGGGGTGACTTTGAAAATGGCAGTGAACAGAAGCTGAAAAGGCTGTAAGGATTCTGAGGAAAGATAAAGTGAAAACTTTAGCTGTGAATGCACCACTCATGGAATTTGGGCTCTGATAAGGTTCTGGTGAAGGCTTAACAGAAAGTGAGAAAAATCTTGTCAGAAACCATGGGAAAGCGGATCAATGTTATTAGCAAGTGGCCAAAACATTCACCAGCCTTATTTCCACAGTAACATAGCAGGTAGAATTCGCCCTGGTGGGATGCATGAGACAAGTGCTCGGGCCTGGTGCACTGGGAAGACCAAGAGGAATCGGGTGGAGAGGGAGGTGGGAGGGGGGATCGGGATGGGGAATACGTGTAAATCTATGGCTGATTCATATCAATGTATGACAAAACCCACTGAAATGTTGTAAAGTAATTAGCCTCCAACTAATAAAAAAAAATAAATTAAAAAAAAAAGAAAATTCACCTAAAAGACTAGGCAATCTAGCTCAGATTTCCAGGCACACAACTGAAAGTCTTTGTTTCTTCTTGATGCTTAGAGCAAAATATAAGAAGGGAGTAATAAACTAAATGAATGAATGTTAAATTAAAAGGAGCTAGGACTTATAGAAATCAAAGATTCTCAGTCTCTTAAAAATAACAAATCAGGCTAAAATTTAGAAAGCTTTCCCAATCTAATATCATGTCATGGACAGTTACAGAATACCATAATCTAAAGATAAAGCTGAAAATTTGATTATAAAATTTTAAGACTCCAGAGATATAAAAAAGTGTTGTCTCCAAGAACTGTTCAGTCAGAAAGAAGGCTCTTTATAGGAATTAAGGGTGTCCTGAAAGATTTTATCAACAATTGAAAGTGAAACTGATGTAATACTACCTCATACAGCAAGTGAGACAGCAGCAGGAAAACCTCCTGAATGACTCAATCACTCCTGATAAACTAAAATGTCTATCTTTTTGTATAATTTCAGCAAGAGAAGCATAATAAACTCCTAAACACAGCTATGAACATAAAATCTAGAATCCAAATAGTTCTCTGCATTTTCAATGAGCACGCTGGACACTCACTAGGTTTATTTTAATAGCCACCCAGTCGGCTCCCTCCTCCTTTCTTCTCCTATTTCTCCTACCACAATTCTATGCACAACGCTTCTAACTTTATGTTCTTTTATCTTTTTTCCCCCATTTATTTTTTTTAGTTGGAGGCTAATTACTTTACAATATTCTTTTTAAAAATTCTAGTAAGGTCATGCCACTCCTTACTCTAAATCCTGTACCTTCTCCATTTCACTCAGAGTAAAAGTCAAATTTCCAAGAATTTGGAATGGAGAATCTACACAATCTGGACCTACTGCTTTCTGACCTCATTTCCTATTGTTACTTTATACTCAGAGGAGATAATGCCCAACTGGAAATTTAATAGAAACATTAGAGAAAGATAAGGAAAAATAGCCAGGATAATGAAATAAAATAATGAGATAAGTGAAAGAATAAGGAAGATTATATTTGAAAGGGAAGACAAGGAGATTCAAAACCACTGAGTATATTTAGAAAAGGCAGAGGAACCAGGGATCAAATTGCCAACATCCGTTGGATCACAGAGAAGCAAAAGAATTCCAGAAAATATCTACTTCTGCTTCACTGACTATGCAAAAGCCTTTGACTGTGTGGATCACAACTAACTGTGGAAAATTCTTCAAGACTGTGGAAAATTCTTCAAGAGATGGGAATACCAGACCACTTTACCTGCCTCCTGAGAAGTCTGTATACAGGTAAAGAAGCAACAGTTAGAACTTGACATGGAACAACGACTGGCTCCAAATTGGGAAAGGAGTACATCAAGGCTGTATATTGTCACCCTGCTTATTTAACTTATATGCAGAGTACATAATGAGAAATGCTGGGCTGGATGAAGTACAAGCTGGAAACAAATTTGCCAAGAGAAATATCAACAATCTTAGATACATAAATGGCCCCACCGTTATGGCAGAAAGCAAAGAGGAACTAAAGAACCTCTTAATGAAGGTAAAAGAGGGGATTGAAAAAACTGGCTTAAAACTCAACACTCAAGAAACTAAGATCAAGACATCTGGTCCCATCACCCCATGGCAAATAGATGGGGAAACAATGGAAACAGTGACAGATCTTATTTTCTTGGGCTCCAAAATCACTGCAGATGGTGATTGCAGCCTTGAAATTAAGACACTTATCCTTGGAAGAAAGGCATATGACACACGTATTGAAAAGGCAGAGACAGCACGTTGCTGACAAAGATCCCTATAGCCAAAGCTACAGTCTTCCCTATAGTCATGTACAGATGTGAGAGCTGGACCATAAAAAAAGGCTGAGCACCAAAGATTTGATACTTTCAAACCATGGTGCTGGAGAATACTCTTGAGAGTCCCTTGGACTGCATGGAGAACAAACCAGTCAATTCTAAAGGAAATCAGCTCTGAATATTCACTGCAAGGACTTATGCTGAAGCTCCAATACTTTAGCCACCTGATATGAAGGGCAGGCTCATTGGAAAAGACCCTGATGCTGGGAAAGATTGAAGGCAGGAGGAGAAGGGGACAACAGAGGACAAGATGGTTGGATGCCATCACTGACTCAATGGACATGAGTTTGAGCAGGCTCTGGGAGATTGTGAAGGACAGGGAAGCCTGATGTACTGCAGATCTTGGGGTTGCAGAGTCGGACGCAACTGAACAGCTGAACAACAACATATGTACCTCCTGTTGAGTAGCCCTACTTCTCATAAGCCCCAATCCATTCATAAACACATATGTTCAACTCTCTTTATGCTTTTGGTGACTATTTATCAAATGTAAATGAACAACCAAGGATATCCAGATACTTGAGAAAAGACTCTGTCAGGAAGGAAAATAATAGTATCATAGGACAAAGAGAGGACAGAAGAAAACTTTAGAGAACAGATTATATTTTAAGATCATTAAGAGAAGATGTCAACACATGTAAATCCATGGCTGATTCATGTCAATGTATGGCAAAAACCACTACAATATTGCAAAGTAATTAGCCTCCAACTAATAAAAACAAATGGAAAAATAAGTAAATAAAAAAAAAATACTAAAAAAGAGAAGATATCATTTTTAAAAATCAAGACTAAGAGGCTATGTGATATGAAAATTAAATGTGAAGTAAAAAGCTCTTACATAATAAACTTGGCTATTTTAAATTAAAACAAAATTAATAGAATAGAAAGATTAAATGATTTTAAGAATCCCCTCAAATGACAGAGATTGAAAATGAGAGAAAAGATAGAAAAACAGAAGTTATGACCAGAATATCCAGCAACTAAGCAGAAATGTGAGAAAGATAAATTAACGCAAGTAAAAATGGATATTGAGGAATTACAAAAGTAAACCATGGAGGAAAATTTCCACAAATGTGAATCAAGTCGCTGAAGTCAAAGGGTCAGCTTAGTATTCAGCATAACTTTAAAAAATGACCACCACTGAAGAATATCCTAATGCAAAGTGATAGCTTTGAAAAAACGTGAAAGTGTGAGAAAGCACAAATTACACGCCAAGAAACAGAAATTGAAGAGAATTGATCTGCTCAATAGCAAGTCTAAATATATTTAAGGACGTGAAGCTACGCCTTGAGAACTCTAAAGGAGAATTATGTGCAACATTAAGAGAATCAAAATGTTAACTTTCTTGAATCATTCTTAGAATATTATTGGAGAATCAGCTGGAGCAGAACATATAAACAAGAATAATCTAAGATTTTATAAGACATGGGATTCAGGAAATCTGAAATCTAAACTAGAAGGAAAGAGAATACTAGGATAAGAGCTGTGGAGCAGACTATAAGAACATTCATGATTGGAAAAGGAGGCAGACCTATATTTCAGGAAAAAAAAAACTTGTAATTTATTTCACTTGTTTGGAATTTTGGAAAATATTAACAAATATTTGAAACATTTAAGAAAGTGTATATACAAACAAATATGTGTGTGTATATATACATATATACACACACATATATACACATATATAAAGAGAGACAAATACATCATTTTTTTTGTAAGGTAAATGATAAATCATCTATCTTTTAACTAAATTGTTGTTCAGTTGCTCAGACATGTCTTACTCTTTATGACCCCATGGACTGCAGCACACCATGCTTCCCTGTCCTTCACCATCTCCCAGAGCTTGCTCACTCATGACCATTGAGTCAGTGATGCTATCCAACCATCTCATCTTTTCTTGTCCTGCCTTCAGTCTTTCCCAGCATCAGGGTCTTTTCTAATAAGTCAGCTATTTGCATCAGGTGGCCAAAGCTTCAGCATTAGTCCTTCCCATGAATAATCAGAGTTGATTTCCTTTAGGATTGACTGGTTTGATCTCCTTGCTGTCCAAGGGACTCTCAAGAGCCTTCTCTAACACCACAGTTCGAAAACATCAATTTTATAGGGGTTGAAGAAATACTAGGAGAGAGCTGGAAGACAACTGAAGTTTGACTCCAAAAATTTTAAACATCATACAAGAAGTCAAAAAATGATGACTTTTAAAATTCCAAGTAACAGCAGGGTATAAATAAACTATTTGTCTGTCTAGAGAGACAAATATTGCAGTGTAACTAAAAACACTGAAAATGGTTTCCTCTGGAAATGATTCAAAAATTACAACTCTGAAATAGGCTTTTTAGTATCCTTTGATAGATTAGATGCTTACTTTTTTGTTGTTGTTGCTTATTTTTTTTTGCTTACTTTTTTTAATATGATAAAAATTTAATATGAAAAATAATAATAAACAATGGAGCAACACTGTCTCTTCAACAAATGGTGCTACAGGGACTTCCCTGGCTGTCTAGAGGTTAGGATTTCACCTTCCAATGCAGGGGGTGCAGGTTCGATCCCTGATCAGGAGGCAAAGATTCCACAAGCCTCCAGCCAAAATCCAAAACATAAAACAGAAGCAATATTATATTAAGATTTTTTAAATGGTCCACATCAAAAAAATGTTTTAAAAAATGGTGTTGCAACAAGTGGATATCCACATGCAAGAAAATGAATTTAGACAAAGACCTTACACCTTTTCACAAAAATTAACTCAAAAAGGATCATAGGCCAAAATATAAAATGAAAAATCATAAAACTCCTAAAGACAACATAGAAAGAAACCAAGATGACCCTGGATATGGCAATGACTTTTTAGACACAAACCAAAAGCATGATGGATGAAAGAAATGATCTTTTGGGCTTCCAGAAAATTAAGACCTTCTGATCTAGGAAAGAAAATGTTGAGAGTTAGAAGACAAGCCACAGAATGGAAAAAAAAAATTGCAGAAGACACATCTGATAAAGGGCTATTATCCAAAACACACAAAGAACACTTAAAAATCAATACTAAAACAAACTTGATTAAAAAAAATGTGCCAGTGACTTTAACAAACACCTCACCCAGAAGGTATACACATAGCAAATAAGGATATAGAAAGATGGTCCACATCATATATATGTCATCAGAGAAATGTAAATTACAATGACAAGAAGATATCACTACAAACCTTTAACTACACTATACAATGAGATGTGCCCACAGCAAACTCTGGCAAGTATGTGGAGAAACGAGAAGGTTCATTTATTGCAGGAGATATGTAACATGGAAGAGTGGCAGTTTTCTTATCAAAGTAAAGATACTCTTACCATGTGAACCAATGCCTGTGCCCTTGATATTTACCCAAAGATTCTGACAACTCTACACACAAACCTACACATGAATATTTTTAGTAGTTTTATTCATATTAATAACTGCCCATACTTGGAAGCAACCAACATATCCTTTGATAATTGAGTGGAGAAGTAAACTGTGTTATATCCAGAATATGGAATATTATTCAGCTCTAAGGAGAAATGAGATATCAAGCCACAAGAAGACTTTGAGGAATCTAAAATGTATATTATTAAATGAAAAAAGTCAGCCTGAAAAGCTAATGAACACATACTGGATGATTACAACTATATGATATCTGAAGTTCAGTACTTATCGGTGGTGGGCAGGAAGGAATGAATAGGCAGAGCTCAGGTGATATTTAGGGCAGCAAAAATACTTTGCATGATACTATATTGATGTCTACATATCAAAATACATTTGCCCAAGCCCACTGAAAGGAAAACACCAAGTGAAACATACGGTGAGCTATTAAATTTGGATGATTATGATATGCTTATCTAGGTTTATCATCAGGTATAACAAATGTACCATTTTGGTAGGGAATACTGAGAATGGGATAAGCTATGCATGTTGGGGCAAGGAGCACATGGAAAATCTCTGCACTTTCAGTTTTTCTATAAACCTAAAACTGCTCTGAAAGTCTTTTAACAACAAAAATAATAAAATAATAATACATTTAATAATTTAATACATTGAATTTAATAATAATAATACATTATTGTTTTAACATAATATATTTTTGAAAATAAAGCAGAATGAATCCCAGTACATTGAATATTATACCTTTGTATATAAAAATTATTAATAATTGTGTTAATAACAGAAGCTTCAAGAAATTCACTTATTGCACCATGTATTAAAGTATATATCTTCTTTTTTCTGCTATTTTATTGATTGCTCAATGGATATACAGTTCTATAATGTCTTGAATAATTTATGAGATAACTTTCATTTGTTACTCAAGTTATTGAAATAAGCTTAAGAATACAAAGTTATCGAATTACATTATCTTGGGGTAATAACAAAATCACCTTAGTTCATCTACACTAGAAACATCTTTTAATTTTAACATTAAGATTAGGTATAAATGACTCATTGAGGACATAGGAACAATAAAAATATATAGGAAGAAATTATTAAAATTGAATTACATACAGATCCTAACTTGTGTTTCTCGGAGACAGCTAATACTTTTAGATATTTCATATGAAACTGGTGACAGACTGTGCTTTTAGGATTTTAAGAAGATTTAAGGGGAAAAAAAAAGGCGGAAACAATTCCCAAATCATCCATAGTGTTTTAAGGTTTTTAAATAGAAAAATGTTCTAACACTGAAATCTATTTCTACATATCTCTGTGAATCATTAAAAGACAATTACTGTGATTTAAAATATATATAAAAAACTATGAGGAAAATCAGATTAAGCCACGTATACTTTGGCTTCTTTATATTTAGCGGCTCCTAAATGTAGATATGCTAATCTTATTCACTGTAAAATTAAAGTACATGTAATTTCCTGGAAGGATAGACTTTAGCTCTGATAAGCACCTGATAAAGGGACGCTATCACTGTGGTATCAACCACCTACCTCTAAGTACACAGACATTTTCTGAGATTTTTACCAGTTACTTGTGCCTACTGGGTAGATAGGCCCCTATCTACCATTTTCAGAAGTGCTGGAAGAGGCCAAAGTTGCCTGAAAACTTTGTGAGAAAAGCTATAAGCCTGTTTATTAAAGTGGCTGAGGAAATTACCACTCCAGGCAGATGAAATTATTAGTAGCTGGTGGACTGAAGGCCTGGGGTCTGATAGAGTCAGCTGATGGGGAAAACTATGTTGTATTTCCAGCTCTGTATATCTGTATATGAAACAGTATTGATTGTCTGCTTTGATTTTGTCTTTACGTATCACATCAAACTCCATACTCCATGGAGATCAGTGGCTAAAATAGGATGGATGTAGTGCTCTCAGAACCTAGATGTAAAGCAAGTGGACTTAGAGGTAAGGAACAGGAGCTTGCCAAGACTGCAGACATAGAACACTTGTTCCAGGATACACACAATCTGATTCTGCTAAGGCTGCCTTCACAAAACACTATGAACTGCGTTGCTTAACTGTGCCCGTGTGACCTTTCTCTGCTGCATGTGCGCAGGGACAGGGATCTCTGTCTCTTCCTCTTATTAACCCCCCAATCCTAACAGATTAAGACCCTTCTCTTTAAACTCCATCTAACTTTCAGTTCAGTTCAGTCACTCAGTTGTGTCCGACTCTTTGCGACCCCATGAATCGCAGCACGCCAGACCTCCCTGTCCATCACCAACTCCCGGAGTTTACTCAAACCCATGACCATCGAGTCAGTGATGTCATCCAGCCATCTCATCTTCTGTCGTCCCCTTCTCCTCCTGCCCCCAATCCCTCCCAGCATCAGGGCCTTTTCCAATGAGTCAACTGTTCGCATCAGGTGGCCAAAATATTGGAGTTTCAGCTTCAGTATCAGTCCTTCCAATGAACACCCAGGACTGATCTCCTTTAGGATGGACTGGTTGGATCTCCTTGCAGTCCAAGGGACTCTCAACAGTCTTCTCCAACACCATAGTTCAAAAGCATCAATTCTTCGGCGCTCAGCTTTCTTCACAGTCCAACTCGCACATCCACACATGACCACTGGAAAAACCATAGCCTTGGCTAGATGGACCTTTGTTGGCAAAGTAATGTCTCTGCTTTTTAATATGCTATCTAGGTTGATCATAACTTTCCTTCCAAGGAGCAACCTTCTTTTAATTTCATGGCTGCAATCACCATCTGCAGTGATTTTGGAGTCCAAAAAAATAAAGTCTGCCACTGTTTCCACTGTCTCCCCATCTATTTCCCATGAAGTGATGGGACCAGATGCCATGATCTTAGTTTTCTGAATGTTGAGTTTTAAGCCAACTTTTTCACTCTCCTCTTGCACTCATCAAGAGGCTCTTTAGTTCGTCTTCACTTTCTGCCATAAGGGTGGTGTCATCTGCATATCTGAGGTTATTGGTATTTCTCCCGGCAATCTTGATTCTAGCTTGTGCTTCTTCCAGCCGAGCCTTTCTCATGATGTACTCTGCATATAAGTTAAATAAGCAGGGTGACAAATATACAGCCTTGACGTACTCCTTTTCCTATTTGGAACCAGTCTGTTTTTCCATGTCAGTTTTAAGTGTTGCTTCCTGACCTGCATACAGGTTTCTCAAGAGGCAGGTCAGGTGGTCTGGTATTCCCATCTCTTTCAGAATTTTCCACAGTTTATTGTGATCCACACAGTCGAAGGCTTTGGCATAGCCAAGAAAGCAGAAATAGATGTTTTTCTGGAACTGTCTTGCTTTTTCAATGATCCAACTGGTGATGGCAATTTGACCTCTGGTTCCTCTGCCTTTTCTAAAACCAGCTTGAACATCTGGAAGTTCACGGTTCGCGTATTGCTGAAACCTGGCTTGGAGAATTTTGAGCATTACTTTACTAGCATGTGAGATGAGTGCAATGGTGCGGTAGTTTGGCTACCTCCTAAAAGCTCTATTTCCAAACACAGTCATATTGGGGGTCAGGGCTTCAAACATTGAATTTTGAACAGGATGCACTTCCATCCACAGTACAGGCCTTTGGGTTTGGTAATGGTAAGAGGGTACAGTCCGAAGTGACAACCATATACTCCCATAGGTGCGATGAACTAGATTATTGACCAATGAAAGACAAAGCCATTAGAACTGTGAACCAAACTATCTACAGAAGACACTCAGCGGTTGCTAATGCTAGGAATGGTGGGAGGTCCTACAAACTGGGCAGTCAGCAATCTTCCAGAATAAAAGACATCAAGGTTTTAAACGTGGGATGGGCTAGAAGTGTAGCTAAAATTTGTTTTAAATTTTACTGTGCTAATCCCACCTATAGAAGTGTTAGGAAATTCAGGAACTATACATGAATACCTTCAGGTGTGAAAAGCAGTGATAATAATCATAATAAACCTAAGGGGGAAAAGTCATTTTTTTTTCTTATTTAAAATAATGCAGTAATTTGCTTAAAATAAATGGCTGAAAAATTGTGCTGTTAATAATCATGCTCTTTGGGCATTATCAATTCTACACTGCCTGATTTGTGTAGTCTAATAATATTTTTAATGATGTACCTGGCTCAAAGGTTCAGATGTACAAGAGACAACAAACATTTATTTGAGAAATAAAACAGAATTAGAAAATGCATAAAAGCCTATTTTTTTGAAAGACAAACGGGTGTCATGGTGGAGTATATAGTTCTGAATGAAAAAGTTTTAGCTAAATATGTCTTCAAATTTGGAAAAATTAAATTTTGTGGTTTTTTTCAGTACTTAAATTTTTAAAATTTAACCTTATTTTTTTAAACATGTATGTTTTAATAATAAGTTATCACACCTGGCAGCACTGGTGAGCCATGGTGTGGTGCAACAATGGAGATAATAAAAATATCACCACTGGTTGTTCCTAATGAAACCCACTGAAGGTAAGGTTCTGGGTGATCACTTATTCAGTACCTTTTTACTCTAACTTAAAGACTTAAAAAAGATTGGCTGGCTGCTTCTAACGTCTATGGATAAAGTGGAGAAATAATAAAATGAGCTTAGGGCTTCAAACTCCCAGCTCAAACTTTGCATTAAAGAAAAATCTGACAGCTCCTATACTGGACTCTAAAGGAGCCTGTATTATCTCCTGTGGCCACAGGGATAGGATAACTGAAAATCCAAACCAGAGACACTCTGATAATGACTAATACAGGTAGTTACCAAACTTTCATATCAATGATAATAATACTGATATTAAAATAATACTGATAAAAATCCATATCAATAATAGAAACTATACCTCTTTTGCAGAAAGAAAAGTGTGCCAAATCTCAGTAAAATAATTGCTTTGGAAAATCATAGGATTCAATTAAAGTAGTGGTCTTAGGCAATTTATTAATGTCAAATATATATATTATTGAAAAATAGCCTCTAAAATAGTATAAACAAATAGAATAAAACAGCACATTTAACAAAATATTCTCCATCCCACTAAGTTAGGATGTCAGTTAAATCCAAAAAATAAAACATACCACCCAAAAAAGATAAAAATTAGACCCACATACCTATAGTTAATTAATTTTCAACATGAGTATTAAGACACTTAAATGACTAAATTATTTATATAAAGTGTTAACACGTATATGTATTAAAAGTAAAAAGAACTCTGCCTCTTACCTCATATCATATACAATAATTCAATAAAAATGAATGAGACCAAAATGTAAGAAATAAAATCATAAAACTTTTAAAAAGAAACACAGAAGAAAATATTTTCAAACTTGATGTAGGAAAATATTTCTTAGTTATAACACAGAAATATATAAACCATAAAAGAAAGTGATGTAAATTGGACTTTTAAATTAAAGCAGTTTGTTCTTCAAATATATGGTTAATGTAAAAGAACAGGAGAAATATCATGGATACACATGACTAATAAAGAATTTATATTGAGAACATATAAATAATATTTACAATTCAATAACAAGAAGATAAATGACTTAATTGAAAAACTGACAGGCTGATATAGTATAATTATGGACAAAATTTCACGTGTAAGTCACTGGAATTTTTCATAAATATACAATTTGAAAATTCAGCTATAATCTCAAATATCTATATTAACAAATATGAATTATAAATCCCTTCTTACAATAAAAATTTAGATAATTTTATTGATGACATCCAAATATGTTTTAAGAAATTCTCCTTTCTCAGTATGACAAAGATGGACTAAAGATGATGACTTTACTACAAAAAAGAAGAATAAAAATTGACAGAAGATATGAACAAAAACTTCCCAAATAAGGTATTCAAAGGCCAATAATTACATGAGAAGATGTTTGCATTTTTTGTCATTAGGAAAATACAAGTTAAAACCAAAATGATATGCCAGTGCATATGTATTACACTGGCTAAAAGTAAAAATATTGACAATACCAAGTGGTGGTGAGGATTTACAACAATAATTCTCATATACGCTCACTATGGGAAACTTGCTTGGCAATTACAGAATCCATAAGCATGTAATTACACTACACACAGTCAATTCACCCAAAGTAAATTAATATAGATGTCTACACAAAGAACTACAGGTGAATATTTACAGATTGTCAATACAATACAGCTTCAAACCGTATATAAAGCAAAAGTTCATCAGTAGGAAAATGGGCAATACAGTATTGTTTTTCTGTAATATGTGAAATATTATTTGGAAATTTAAAAAGAAAAAACTATGAATAAATATAGTAACATTAATTCAGTTCAGTTCAGTTCAGTCACTCAGTCATGTCCAACTCTGCGACCCCACGGACTGCAGCACATCCGGCTTCCCTGTCCATCACCAATTCCCAGAGTTTGCTCAAACTAATATCCATCGAGTTGGTGATGCCATCCAAGCATCTCATCCTCTGTCAGCCCCTTCTCCTCCTGCCTTCAGTCTTTCCCAGCATCAGGGTCTTTTCCAATGAGTCAGTTCTTCACATCAGGTGGCCAAAGTATTATTGAAGCTTCAACTTCAGCATCAGTCCTTCCAATGAATATTCAGAGCTGATTTCCTTTAGGATGGACTGGTTTGATCTCTTTGCAGTCCAAGAGACTCTCAAGAGTCTTCTCCAACACCACAGTTCAAAAGCATCAATTCTTTGGCACTCAGCTCTCTTTATGGTCCAACTCTCACATGAATACACCACTACTAGAAAAACCATAGCTTTGACTAGATGGACCTTTGTCAGTAAAGTAATGTCTCTGCTTTTTAATGTGCTAAGTTGGTCATAGCTTTTCTTCCAAGGAGCAAGCATCTTTTAACTTCATGGCTTCAGTCACCATCTGCAGTATTTTGAAGCCCAAGAAAATAAAGTCTGTCACTGTTTCCATTATTTCCCCATTAATTAAACTAAAATTTCCCCAACATTAATTAAACTAAATGTTTTTTTTGTGCTGAAAACAGAGTTTCCACTGTATTTGCCATTCACATAAAATTCTATAAATTTCAAATTGTCTTGTAGTTATAGAAAGAAATCAATATTTGCTTTAAGCCAAGAGTAGACTGAGTTATGACTGCAAAGAGACATAAAGGACATTTTAGAGTTCATGAAAATTTTCTGTCTTGACTGTGGCAGTGGATATTTGTGTTTACATATCTGCTGAAACATAAAATCATATGGTATCAAGGAAAACAGTTTATCAAACTGACATTACACTTCAGGATCTAATCAAACTTTTGCACAGAAAAGGAAAGTGAAAGTGAAGTCAGTCAGTCGTGTCCGACTCTTCGCGACCCCATGGACTATAGCCTACAACACTTCTCCATCCATGGGATTTTCCAGGCAAGAGTACTGGAGTGGGTTGCCATTTCCTTCTCCAGAGGATCTTCCCAACTCAGGGATCGAACCTGGGTCTCCTGCATTGTAGGCAGACGCTTTACCCTCTGAGCCACCAGGGAAGTCCATAAGCAAAACAAAGAGACAACATATGGACCAGGAGAAAATATCTGCACATGATGCAACTGACAAGGGCTTAACTTCCAAAATATATAAACAGCTCATAGAGCTCAATATTTTTTTAAAAAAAATCCAATTGGAAAATGGGCAGAAGACCTAAATAGAGATTTCTATAAAGAAGACAGACAGATGATTAACAGATAAAAAAAAAAAAAAAAAAAAAAAAAAAAAGATGCTCAACATAGCTAGTTAGACAAGTGAAAATAAATCAAAACTACAATGAGGTTATCATCTCACACCAGTCAGAATGGCCATATCAAACAGTGTACAAATAATATTGTACAATAAATGCTTAAGCGGGTGTGGAGGAAAGGGAATCCTCTTACACTGTTGGTGGGAATGTATATTGGTGCAGTCACTATGGAGAGCAATATGGAATTTCCTTAAAAACTGAAAAATAGAGTTACCATATGATCCAGCAATCCCACTGCTGGGCATAAATCCAGTGTGTATGCTCAGTCAATAAGTCATGTCCAACTCTTTGCAACCCTATGGACTGTAACCCAACAGGCTCTTCTGTTCATGGGATTTTCCAGGCAAGAATACTGGAGTGGGTTGCTATTTCCTTCTCCAGGGGATCTTCCTGACTCAGGAATCAAGCCCATGTCTCCTGAAGCTCGTGCTTGTCAGGCTGATTCTTTATCACTGTGTCACCTGAGAAGCCTGGAGAAAGGCATAATTAGAAAAAATACATGCACCACAATATTCACTGCAACACTACTTACAATAGCCAGGACATGGAAGCAGCCTAAATGTCCACTGACAGATGAATGGAGAAAGAGGATGTGACATACGTATACAATGGAATATCACTCAGCGATAAAATAATGAAATAATACCCTTTGCAGCAACATGGATGGACCTAGAGATGATCATACTGAGTGAAGTATATCAGACAGAAAAAGACCTATGGTATCACCTATATTTGGAATCTAAAAAATGATGCCAATAAACTTATTTACAAAACAGAAACAAACTCACAGACATAGAAAATGAAGCAATGGTTACCAAAAGGGAAAGGGGGGAGGGATAAATTAGGAGTCTAGAATTAAACAAATGCATACTGCTATATATTAATACAAATATATAAGTAACAAGAACTCATTGTATTACACAGGAAACTATATTCAATATCTTGCAATAACCTATAATGGAAAAGAATCTGGAAAAGACTATACATACATATATATATAGATGTGTGTGTGTGTGTATCTATATACATATATATAAATGCATGTATATGTCTAACTGAATCACTTTGTTATATACCTGAAACTGACACAACATTGTAAATCAACTATAGTTTGTTAAAAATTTGAATTAAAAATGAGAAATTAACCTTCAGTAAAGATGATAAAAATAAATAAAACACAATAGGAGTCAATCTTACTTGGTTTTCAGATCTGCATAGTCTGGCTATAAGGGAAAAAGAAACATATATTGGCGATAGCTTCAAAACATACCCTAGCTCCTGTAAGATATGACTCTAATGCTTCTATTTTGCCTGTATACTGCAACTACATCCTTGTAAGCCATTGCATTGTGCTTTCAGGAAAGCTGAGGCCGTAGATATGAGTCCAATGCTGGCTTTATTTCCATGTGAAATGCATTTCTCTTTCAGAAGCAATTTTGCGTTAGATGGCAATAGAGTGAGTAAGGTATTCCATAAGTCCGCATATGGTGATGCTGCCAGCAATACTTTAAGAGGAAAATCAAATCCATTCCCTGACTACTTGTCTAGTCCAGTAAAGACAAACTGTTGTCCCTCTGTAATGGAAGGATTCCAATGTAATCAATGTAACAACAGATGGAAGGCTACTTCACCCAAGAGAATAATGAAACAGATTCAGCACTGGTTTCTGTTGCTGGAAAGGAGCCACTTAGTTAATGGCCAGACCTGTTGCAGGGATAACTCATATTCTTGACTTTAACACAGTTTCTATTCCTACCCTGTATCTACACACCATATAGGACCCTTGAGCAAGAACAGGGCAGCTGGAAAAACAGGCTAAGACAGGCTGATAGGCTGATAGACATCCAGAGGTAAAGTCTTATTGGCTACCTGCTACTTCTCTTTAAGGGATGTCTTTTGATGAGCATCAACACGGGATATTAATATTATTGCCATCTTGGCTCATTTTAATAAGTTCGTACATAGAATTCTTGAGAGGTTTCTGTCCTATATGTTCCAGTCTTGCTCCATTCGTGCCCTTGACCATCAAGGAAAATTGTTGGCTGTTTCCTATAAATTAAGATACAAACCTCTGACCATATTTTATTTCAGGCAAAGTGGATAAACAATTGCATTGTTTGATGTTTCACCCACTAGGAACATTTCTCATGACCACTTCATTACACATATACTCCTTATATAATAGTATTGGAGGGGCTATACTGGGGCTATAATAGTACTGGAGGAAGTAATTAATAAGAGAATGCAACTGGAGGTGATAATTTTATTTTATTTATTTTTTTTAGTTGTTTTATTCAGTGGGAATCTTCATGACTTCAAGCCTGGGAGACAGCATTTCAAGTATCCCTTAGAAAACTTCTCCAAGGAGGAAAGGAGAGGAGTCAGGTTACATAGAAGTTTGCAACAAAAGGCAGGTAGGCTGAACATCAAAAATAATTTTGTGAATTAAAACCAGACATCCCAAGTTAAGGAATTTAGCTCTTTTCTATGTATAGGAAGATGCAAGAGTCTGGGCTCATTGAAATCATTCCTTTCACATGCATTCCAGCTATTTGGGGCCAGCATGCTGTCTGTTTTCACATCCAGAGTTCCTCAGTGCTCAGGGTAGGTAGGGGCTACAGACTGATGGCTACCAGATCGCACACGTGTTCTCTGGAGGTAATCATTTTAAATATAGGCAAAGCTATGTCTATTTGCAAGTGACAATATACTAATTGCATAATGTCTAACTATACAGTATAATATACTATATATATATATATATAATACTAATATACTAATAAATATACTATATACTATAAATATATAGTATAATATACTAATAAATCAATAGAAAAAGTATGAAAAAAACAATAGCACAGTGTGAAATTAACATACACAAATCAATATTCTACCTAAGTAAAAATAAACAATTAAATATAAAATAAAAGAAATGACCCCATATATAGTAGTAATAAAAAGGGTAAATACTCATGAATAATCTTCATAAGAAATGTGCAAAACTTTGTAAGATTTAATAGATTATACACAGATTTTTTCTGCTCTTCCTTTCTCTGAGTACACATTTACATTGTCCTTCTGATGTCCTTGAAATCAAGCATGGTCATTCAGTAATACAGGACAATGATGTCAGACAGATGTCGTTAAGAGTCACTTCCCTCACAAGGAAGAAATTCTAAATTTCTAGTGCATCTATTTTTATAATCTCTGAATGAATTAGTTCCTTCGAAGAGAATTTAAAAAAAAAAAAAAAAAAACATATTTAAGAGTGTGGCATTGAGAAAATCCTTTGAATTGAAAAGCATACTATCATCTGATTACATGTCCACAGGTCAAGTCTCTGGACCATTTTTGTCCAAGCAAACTTTCTTAAGAATGGAATTATTCTATTCTCTGCAGCCCAATATGATAGCCACTAGCCTTATGTGGTTGAAAGTGAAAGTGAAAGTCGCTCAGTCCTCTCCGACTCTTTGTGACCCCATGGACTATAGAGTCCATGTAATTCTCCAGGCAAGAATAATAGAGTGGGTAAGAAAGGCAATGTCAAAGAATGTTCAAACTACCACACAATTGCACTCATCTCACACGCTAGCAAAGTAACGCTCAAAATTCTCCAAGCCAGGCTTCAACAGTACATGAACCATGAAATTCCAGGTGTTCAAGCTGGATTTAGAAAAGGCAGAGGAACAAGACATCAAACTGTCAACATCTGTTGGATCATAGAAAAAGCGAGAGAGTTCCAGAAAACCATCTATGTCTGCTTTATTGCCTATGTGAAAGCCTTTGACTGTGTTGATCACAACAAACTGTGGAAAATTCTTAAGGATATAGGAATACCAGACGACCTGACCTGCCTCCTGAGAAATCTGTGTGCAGGTCAAGAAGCAACAGTTCAAACTAGATATGGAACAACAGACTGGTTCCAAATAAAGAAAGGAGTACGTCAAAGTTGTATATTGTCATCCTGCTTAATTAATTTATTTGCAGAGCAAATCATGAGAAATGCCAGGCTGGATGAAGCACAAGCTGGAATCAATATTGTCTGGAGAAATATCAATAACCTCAGATACACAGATGACAACACCTTTATGGCAGAAAGTGGAGAAGAACTTAAGAGTCTCTTGATGCAAAGAGGAGAGTGAAAATGTTGGCTTAAAACTCAACATTCAGAAAAACTAGGATCATGGCATCCAGTCCCATCATTTCATGGCAAGTAGATGGGGAAACAATGGAAACAGGGACTGACTTTATTTTCTTGGGCTCCACAATCTCTGCAGATGGCAACTGCAGCCATGAAATTGAAAGACGCTTGCTCCTTGGAAGAAAAGCTATGATGAATCTAGACAGCTTATTAAAAGGCAGAGATGTTACTTTGCTACAAAGGTCCATCTAGTCAAAGTTATGGTTTTTTCAGCAGTCATGTACAGATGTGAAAGTTGGCCTATAAAGAAAGCTGAGTGCTGAAAAACTGATGCTTTTGAACCATGGTGTTGGAGAAGACTCTTGAGAGTCCCTTGGACTGCAAAGAGATCCAACCAGTCCATCCTAAAGGAACTCAGCTCTGAATATTCATTGGAAGGACTGATGCTGAAGCTGAAACTCCAGTACTCTGGCCACCTGATGCAAAGAACTTACTCATTGGAAGAGATTCTGGTGCTGGGAAAGATTGAAAGCAGGAGAAGGGGATGACAGAGGATGAGATGGTTGGATGGCATCATTGACTCCATGGACATGAGTATGAGCAAGCTCCGGGAATTGGTGATGGACAGGGAAGCCTGATGTGCTGCAGTCCATGGGGTCACAAAGAGTCAATCACGACTGAGTGACTGGACTGAACTGAATTGAGCCTTTCCCTTCTCCAGCAGACCTTCTCAACCCAGGGATCAAACCCAGGTCTCTCGCATTGCAGGTGTATTCTTTACCAGCTGAACCACAAGGGAAGCCCAAGAATACTGGAGTGGGTAGCCTATCCCTTCTCCAGTGGATCTTCCCGACCCAGGAATTGAATACGGGTCTCCTGCATTGCAGGCGGATTCTTTACCAACTGAGCTATCAGGGATAATGTACACAATAAAAGTGCCTAATATGACTGAGGAGCTGAACTTTAAATCTAATTTATCTTAACTTGGGCTTCCCTGGTGGCTCAGTTGGTAAAGAATCTGCCTGCAGTGTGGGAGACCTCGGTTCTATCCCTGGGTTGGGACGATCCCCTGGAGAAGGGACAAGCTACCCACTCCAGTATTCTAGCCTGGAGAATTCCATGGACTACATCCCATGGGTTCACAAAGTGGGACATGACTGAGCAAAATTTCACTTGCTCTACCAGTAAACAAGGCTTTTCCAAAAGCAAGTTTCTGAGCCCAGGTCCAACAAAGCCAGCTATTTGGAAGCCATCAGCTACTTCCTCTCTGGTAAGCACTGAAGACCTGGGGGGATGTGAGAGGCGGCCATCTGCCACATTTGCCATCTCTTGTGGTAAACAAGTAATTAGTATGTGAACAATAAAGTAGGATTGGCCCCAGAGAGCTAGATCCATATGAAAGAAATGATTTCAGCAAGCCTGGACACTTGTATCTTCCCATACATAGATCACTAAATCTCTTCATGTTAGGGACTTAGTTTTCTCTTAAATAACAGTAATCTTTTAAAATTCAGGTTACCTGCTCCTTGCTGCAAACTTGTATATAGCCTGGTTCCTCCCCTGTCTCCTCAGAGTTAGTTCTCTCAGGGTCACCTGAGAAACTGTCTCCCTGGCTGGAGTACTAACATTCCCATGGAATAAAATCTAACGCTCAATATTTAGGTTGTGCTTTTTTTTTTTTTTTTTTTGTAGTCCACACTTACATAATTTAAATTCAAATAGCCCCAAGTAACTAGTTGGCTAATGGCTATCAGAATGAATAGTGCATGCCTGGATGGACAGCATAAACTAATGCGGTCAAGATAAAAGTAGCAGGACTTTTCCCCTCTTTTTTAGCTTCATTCTCTTTCGATGAGCCTTTGCTATGTTTCTTTTGGCAACTCAAATTCTCTATTTTGAGAACAAAATTTGATTTGGAAACCACTTGAGAGATCAGGGATTAGCATGTTCTTTAAATTTGCTGACTGGACTTTGATAATCTTCTAAATTGTAATAGGTTGTAAAAACAGATACAAAACTTTGCAGCAATTCACATCAAGCAGTGGAGTCTTATGTTCTTTCCCACACTGACTCTGGCCTTAAGATTGTGACCTGCGTTGTCCAATGAGATAAACTAGCCACGGTCAGTCAAGCAGACCTGGGAGAACCATCAGGCTGATCCCAGAACAAACTGCCAGCACATAAATTGTGAACTAAGTAAATGATTTTTGTTTTAAGCTTTTACGTTCAAGGGCAGTCTGCTATGTAGCAGAACTACTAATAACAAATGTATTCTTATCTCTTGGGCTCTTTAAAAATGCAAGACTTCAAAAAACAGCAAATGAATAGAATATCTCATTCCCTGAAGTTAACTATTCCAATTCCTGTAAGAATTAAGGTGAATCTCTTGATAGAACTTCAACTCCTCCCAGCTACTGAAACTATTTTAGGTTGATAATTACCAAATTAAAGAAATGGAGTGAAGGGGACTGGCAATCATGGATCCTGATCTGTAACTTAAGAAATTTTGGTCACTGGATACATAAAGTCAGTTTAACAAGAAAACTAATATTTCATACATTAATTCTTTGGATTTAACATATCTATACATAAATTTACAAGTATATTTAATCTTCAGTTGTCCTGGGAATTTTAAAATAAAAAATGATTAATATTTAAAATATTAGCATTGGCATGTTATTATTAGAGTGTCTATTCACTGAAGCATCATAATTTGTCAATCGCCTTTCAAGTTACTGGTATGCTATTTCAGATATAATTAGGAAACGGAGGTTGAAAAAACAGTAATTTTCAGACTTAGTTATTTAGCTAAGACTTAGGCTTTGTAGCTAATACAATTAATATACTGTTCTAATGTATTTGGGGCTTCCCTAGTAAATCAGCTGGCAAAGAACCTGCTTGCAAGGCAGGAGACCTCAGTTCTATTCCTGGGTTGGGAAGATTCCCTGGAGAAGGGATAGGCTACCCACTCCAATATTCTTGAGCTCCCCTGGTGGCTGAGGTGGTAAAGAATCTGCCTGCAATGCAGGAGACATGGGTTTGATCCCAGGGTTGGGAAGATCTCCTGGAGGTGGTCATGGCAACCCACTCCAGTATTCTTGCCTGGAGAATTCCACGGACAGAGGAGCCTGGCAGGCTACAGTCCATGGGGTCTCAAAGAGTCAGACATGACTGAGCAACTAAGCATAACACAACAATTTATTTCTGATAATTCTGGGGGCTAAATTTGTTATTTACCACCAGGAGTCCCAAAATGAACTCACAAGAACAATGGTTGATAATGACAGAGAAGACCCAATCTGGTGTGGGCTGCCTCTTCCCCATGAATACTGATCTGACTGGGAGTCTGCATCAGGGCCAACATTGCCTATGGCTGGAGGCTAGTCTATCGATACTTAATTTTAGGGCTGAGTTAAAAAGTTGATTATTACTTACAATTTAACCTTTATCAGCAAAGAGTGTACTTTTTTAAACTTCATCTCTTTTGATATAGTCTCCATTTTTTCCAGAATTTGGATAATATATTAATCACAGTAAGTTAAGACCAAACACATACACATACAACTCATGCTACATATTCAGTGCAAGCTGTCAATAAATATCAGCTCTTCATAGTAAATCTGAACTCATGATGACAAAGGCTCCATCATCATGTAACTACATCATCTGGATATCAGAGTCTCTTTAGTCACCACTGCAGTGCAAGAAACAGCTTGAGAGACAAGTACCAACAGTGTCATGATTTGGCTTTAAAGTGGCACAGATAATTTGCATCGCCATTTCATCAGATAGAATAGTCAGGCAGTCATACCTAATTTCAAAATGGTGGGGAAAAAATTCACAACCTCATACTCAATGACTTTCTCCCTTAAAAGAGCTTTACCCTCTGCATCCTGTAAATTTTGTTACATCTTCAAAATATTTAGCAGCCACCAACTGCCAACAAAGGTCCATCTGGTCAAGGCTATGGTTTTTCCAGTGGTCATGTATGGATGTGAGAGTTGGACTGTGAAGAAAGCTGAGTGCCGAAAAATTGATGCTTTTGAATTGTGGTGTTGGAGAAGACTCCTGAGAGTCCCTTGGACTGCAAGGAGATCCAACCAGTCCATCCTAAAGCAGATCAGTCCTGGGTGTTCATTGAAAGGACTGATGCTGAAGCTGAAACTCCAGTACTTTGGCCACCTCATGCGAAGAGTTGACTCATTGGGAAAGACCCTGATGCTGGGAGGGATTGGGGGCAGGAGGAGAAGGGGACGACAGAGGATGAGATGGCTGGATGGCATCACCAACTCGATGGGCATGAGTGTGAGTAAACTCTGGGAGTTTGTGATGGACAGGGAGGTCTGGTGTGCTGCAATTCATGGGGTCACAAAGAGTCGGACACGACTGAGCGACTGAACTGAACTGAACTGAACCGCCAAGAGGGTTGGAGGAGGGATCTGTGGAATGAGATGAAGTAACGTCTTCTATGGGCTTCCCTGGTGGCTCAGACAGTAAAGAATTTGCCTGCAATACAGGAGATCCGGGTTGAGAAGACTCTCAACAAAGCCACAAAACCAGTGTGGGCTTCCTCAGGGGCTCAGTGGGAAAGAATCTGCCTGCAGAGCAGGAACCACAGGGGACATGGGTGATTTGATCCCTGGGTGGGGAAGATCCCCTAGAGGAGGGCATGACAAGCCACTCCAGTATTTTCACCTGGAGAATCCCCATGGACAGGGGAGCCTGGCAGAGGGGTCATAGGGTTGCAAAGAGTCCGACACAACTAAAGTGAGTTAGCACAGTGCACACAGTGTCTTCTATGCTCTTGTCCACTGCTGATGGCACCACGCTGTAGTAGATGCTGGGACCAGCTGGTGACATTCGGTTCCATGGTAGCACATCAGTATCAAAATCTGGGTGGTGGTGAGGAGTAATCAGTCTCCCAAACCCCAGAATATGGAACATTTTTAAATGAAAAACTTTCTTGGTGTGGTCAGCAGGTTCTTGTTGGAACCTCTTCAGTGACCTGGGAAAGGCAAGCTTGAGGAATCCACAAAGTCTGCCTTCACTCACCTTGGGAATGTCATAACCGTGGCAATGGCAATGGGGCAATTTTGGTGGGGATGGGAAATTATCTTGATATCTGCTCTCTCTCTACTTGCTGGGCTTCTCTGCCACTTTTGGGTCCTCTCTTCTAGGTCTCAGCAGTTCCAGGTGGGCCTTTGGATGCTAAAGCTCAGGAAACTATCAAAGGGCATCTTGCATTTGTATCTTCATTACTAATGACGCTGCTTGACACATTGTCTCAGCCAAACTCCTAAGAACTGCTTTTTATGATTGTTGTGGCCACCTCAGATGATCTTGAGAAATTTGGTGTTTTTGTTTGTTCCTCTGAGATCCGCTTGCATGAATCAGAACCAAACTGTTCTGTTTAGTTATCTGCTGGGGTCACTAAACTTTAAAAACAGTGAGAGGCACTCCTATTGCTGAAACAGACACAGAAACTCAATATAACTTCCTAAGTATAGCATTAACATAGAAACACTTTAAAATTGGAAATGATTTCATTAGGTTGTAAACCTATGTCATTGAGTCATTTAAAACAGTAATTGTATGTTCCAGTGCACTGTCAGTATAAAAATAAGACATATTTATTTTTAGGAAGTACAAAAACATACAAATTCTACTGCTTATAGGGCTTTCCTAATGCATTTCACTGTGTAATAATTACATTTTAAAGCAACAGAATTATTTGCATAACAAATCTTGAAATGTACTAAATCACTATGTATATCCATAACTTAACCAATATTATGTGGATGAATATATTTCTAAGATAATAGAAAAAAGGTTTGAAGATGTTCTGATTTACTTATACAGGACTGGCATAATATTGTAAATTCCAAAGTAGTGTCACATGTTACTAAGATCACAAGAGAAAAGTGAAAGTGACAATAGGTAAAGTATGAGAGAGAAAAGAAGGGAAGGCTCACAGGGGCAGGGGGAGAGAGAGAGGGCAGAAGTTAAAAAAGAGGAGAAACAAGAAAAAAGAGAGGAAGGGAGAAATGAGGAGAATACATGGAAAGATTAAAAAAAAATTTAGCTTTATTTTATCACTGCCTTGATCAAGGAATTGAATCCATTATCATCATTTCACCAAAGAGGTTTAGGAAAGTAATTCTGTTTGCTCCACTTGGTGTTTATTAAAGAGGAAAGAAAGTGATCACAGTCTACTGTCAGCAAAAATTTAATTGTAGTAAAGCACTGAAGCTTAGAAGCATTCATTTTCCTTGGTTAAGTTATCTTCAAACTCGTAAGGGAAATAAACTGAGTTTGTGGGAAGTATTTGAACGTCTATAAAATAGGGACTATTTGATTTGTCACAGAGACAGTTCTCATCTTGAATATGATTGCATTTCTTTATGTTTTGATCAGTAAATCTTGAGGCTAGCCTATGTTTCAAAGAGCTATAAAACTAGGGTTTTGGTAACTATAAATCAGATGTGTAAAGTATGGTCTTCATACCAGCATTGTCAGTTTGATTTAAAAATATCTGAAATGTACAAGTCTACCCTTTCTACTACCTAAACAGAAGATATAGAAAACTTTATAATAGAGTTCCAATAGAGAAACAGAAAAAGACACATCTCCCTAATTCTGACTTCTGCTCCTGCTCCACATCTGCAGAGACACCCAAACACAGACACATAAACACACAGAGACAGACAGACTCAAGGACACACATACTTGAGTCTATGAAGGTATGAAAAATGTCTTGCTTTCTGGCTTAATTGAAATCTGAACATAAACTCAGTGGTCTACTTAAGAAAAGAAGTGTTAGTTGCTCAGTCATGCCTGACTCTTCAACCCCATGCATGGACTGTAGCCCGCCAGGCTCCTCTGTCCATGGAATTCTCCAGGACAGAATATGGGAGTGGGTTGCCATTTCCTTCTCCAGGGGAATCTTCCCATCTGGTCTCCTGCATTGCAGGCATGTGCTTTATTATCTGAGCCACCAATGACTCCTGATTTAGGTGGTTTTATTGAGTAACAGATTGATTTTCCAGAAAACGACATAGTTTCTTAAGGCTGCCATACCACAGTCAAGGTATGGCTTAAAACAACAGAAATGTAATCTCTCACAGTTCCTGACATTGGAAGTCAAAGTCAAGTCTGAGCAGAGTTATGACCTTTCTGGGGCTTTGTGTAAAATCCTTTTATCTCTGTAGCTTCCAGGGGCAATAGTCAAAGCGTGCTGCTGCTTAGAAGTAACTTCCTCTGTTGTTACAGGTTGAATTGTATCTGTAGCTGCATCACTCTTGTCCCCACCCCTGTCACCAGTGGTATCCTCCTCCTACTTGTCTATGTTCACAATGTCTTCCCTCCATGCAGGCTTGTCTTTCCTTCTTAAAGGAACACCAGTCATTTTACATTAAGGACTCACCCACTTCAGTACGAACTCATCTGAGGTAATTACATCTGCAATGATCCTATTTTCCAGTTAGGTCATATTCTGGAATTCGGGGCTTCCCAGGTGGTGGTAAAGGATCCATCTGCCAATGCAGGACACACAAGAGATGTAGGTTCGATCCCTCAGTGGGGAAAACCCCCTGGAGGAGGAAATGGCAACCCACTCTAGTATTCTTACCTGGAGAATCCCATAGACAGAGGAGTCTAGTGGGCTGCAGTAAATAGGGTTGCAAAGAGTTGGACACAACTGAAGTGACTCATCACACACACACACAACTTTAACATATATATTTTAAGGGATACAAATTCAACCTACAACAATAGGTGAGGTTACTTCTTAAATGTACAAAACTATTTCCATTTCTGTTATCATATTAGAAAGTCTTTAAAACCTACTAGGAACTTCCAAGCTTTCTTTTTAGCATTTATTTTAAATACTAGTAAAAATAATATAGATTAAGCATGGAAAATGTAAAAATGCATAAACTTACAGTGAAGGCAGTTACAATCACCCATAGAGGTTAACTGCAATAAAAATACTTTAGTATTTATGTAAAAGCATAAATTCATTCTACACATACAATTCTATGTTTTATTCTGCACAATATCAAATATAAGAGTTGTACTCACAATATGTGTCCACTAGCTGTAAGGTCATATATTTAAACACCTTTCTATTAATGATTATTCATTTTGTTCTCAATTATATCCCATTTTAAATATTTTTGTAGTAAATAGTGTCTAAAATCTTTATCTACATTTAATATCATCTTCTTTTTTCTGATCTCTCATGTATTTTCTTCTCCATCTCTGGTATCTAAGATTATAAACTTCTTTCAGCTTCATGTTTTCATTTCTATTCAGCATTTTGTACTTGATATCCATCCCCTCTTCTTTTTTTTTTTTCTCTCTTTTTTTTTTTTATTAGTTGGAGGCTAATTACTTCACAACATTGCAGTGGGTTTTGTCATACATTGATATGAATCAGCCATGGAGTTACATGTATTCCCCATCCTGATCCCCCCTCCCACCTCCCTCTCCACCCAATTCCTCTGGGTCTTCCCAGTGCACCAGGCCTGAGCACTTGTCTCATGCACCCAACCTGGGCTGGTGATCTGTTTCACCATAGATAGTATACATGCTGTTCTTTCGAAACATCCCACCCTCACCTTCTCCCACAGAGTTCAAAAGTCTGTTCTGTATTTCTGTGTCTCTTTCTGTTTTGCATATAGGGTTATCGTTACCATCTTTCTAAATTCCATATATATTGAAACACACTTTTCTGAACATTTCATAGGCTACCTCTTTCTAATCCTTGGTTACCTCTTTCTAATCCTTCAGGCCTCTCTTTAGGTATCACTCTATAGACACGCCTTTCCTGATAGCTTGCAAAATGGTGTCCTAGTTCCCTGTACTGTAATAAAGTCCATAACACAATTGTTCCTCATATTTTATTTAATACTGTGAATGGAGGATCTGTGATTTTCTTATCTACCCAACATTCCCCAATGCACAAAATGTTTCTGTTCAACAAACATTCTCCAACAGTTCCTATCTTGGAAATGTCACCATCAAACTTATAGCTTCCAGACCTGCATTCTGAATCTTGGAAGGCTTCTGAGTTACCATCTTGTTAAAAAAATCCACGTTACCACTGTATCTTCCTTGAACTACTTCAGCACTTAAATAAACTCCACTCTCCAGGCCTGCCCTTTTATAATCCATTCTCAATTTTCAGTGTCTTTTATAAAGATTATTCAAACTATGCAATTTTATTGTTCATAATATTCAATGGGTTTGACTGCTTTCAAGATAAAGAGAAAATCTTTCACAATACTCCGACATTTTGCCTATAGCACCTAGGTTCCTGCCCAGCCTAACATCACCATTTGCTGCCCTATTTTGCCTACTGCAAGCATATGGACTTTCTTTGAGATCCCCAAAACTGCCATGTATTCTGTCATAAATAATTTACACAAGTTGTTCCCTTTATAAGAAATGATTATACCTGCTCTAACTCTGTATAAAATCTCACTCTTTTTTTTAGATACATAAAATCTTTCATTTGGTGATAAATCCATTCATCTATTAATCAAAGGTATAATGCTTTAACAAATCACTATGAATATTTAACAAACAGTAGGAAGAAGAAAACTAACATGCATTAAAAGCCAAGTGCCAAGTCCTCCTTTTGTTGTTGCTATTTGCTTTGTTTTTAGTTTTTTCTTTCAATTTTATTGAGATATAATTGACATATGGCACTCTTAAAGGTGCACAGCATAATGATTTGATTTGCACTGCGAACTGCTTATCACAATAAGTTTAGTGAGCATCCATCAAACTTATATAGATACAAAACTAGAGAAATATCTTTTTCCTTGTTATGAGAATTCCTAGGTTTTACGCTCTTACATAACATACATGTTTGCTCAGTCACTTCAGTCATGTTTGACTCTTTGTGACCCTATAAACTGAAGCCCTCCGGGTTCCTCAGTCCATGGAATTCTCCAGACAAGAATACTGGAGCGGGTTGTCATGCCCTCCTCCAGGGGATCTACCTGATCCAGGGATTGAAATTCTGTCTCCTGCATTTCTTGCATTACAGGCAGATTCTTTACCACTGAGCTACTGAGGAAGCCCTCATATATAACATACAGTGGTGTTAATTATATTTATCATATTGCACATTACATAGCTGGTTCTTATGTATCTATAACTGCAACTTTCTACCTCTGACTGCCTCATCCAACTCCCCTTCATGCCATTGCCCAACTCGTTCTTAAAATAGCAGTTCTAAGATCATGTGTTCAGAGAAACCCTTTCTGGCTTTGCTGACTTCATCAGATTCCAGTATGTTTGTTCTTAAAGCATGAAAACATGTTGTGGGTTTCGTTTATAGAATACCGTTTATCTAACGTTCGATCTGCCTTTTAACATGCAGATATAAAGCTGGTTCTGGGAGACGGGATACTTACTTGGGGACAGGGTGGATATATGAGTTTCTTTCAGAACTTTGCTTGGAAGGAAACTCATCTTTGCCTCCAGTTGTTATATCTCTCATCTCCCAGCAGAGGCTTTGTTTGCTTCCCCCTCACTGAGCTCTTCTGCCCCCTCACCAGCCATTCTGTAACTCACAGAGCTTCACAATGAGCCACATGTGTTGGAAGGTGGTGGGGGGAGGGGGAACACCTCAATGGACTCTGAGAGTCTTCTAATTTCAGCCTTGTCACAAAAATCTATTGTTTAACAAGTCCTTTCAACAAGGAATTCAGACAAAAATATATCCAGTTTTGGTTTATCATTAAAAAAGTAGCAAAATATTATTTAAAAGAAAAAAATATTTTGGGGAGGTGCCTTTTATATCATTGACTCCTGGTTCATGATATATTAGTTCTCATGGAAAAATTCAGTTTATGAACGGTCGAACCAATAAAAATAAACCTTCCTCAGATCCTTTCCCCCAAACACCTAGATTTTCTCCTCAAAGGCAATCCTAATAATAATGTTTTTTTAGCTTTCCAGAGATGCAAGAATTTCTATTACTAGGACAGATTTTTTTTTTTTGACAAAAATTGGTGTGGTCTTGCCAGAATCTTGACTAATAGTAATACATTATTAATATACAGAAAAGGATCACATGTCTTTATTGTCTTATCATTCAGTTCAGCCAAACATTATAGTATTCCCAACTCCCCGCATCCCTGTTTCTATTGCTACCATTCTATAAGACTTTTAAGGATTCTGTGCTATAAAATACTTCTCAGTTTCTCAACTGACCTCCTTTCCTGATCAGAATTCAGCATTATTGGTTCTGCTAATTCTGTTACCACTAAACCATCTGTTTCCTAGCTTACAATATTTTGTTGATATATAACATACTCCTCTATCCTCCCTGCCTGCCTGGCTTTATGATTCACTTTCTTTTTAATCCTGCTTCCCTTAATCACTTTAGTGAAGTTTCGGAGAGAGAGTGAATTTATATACACATATCCAGCTCACAATTTTAACTGAGAATCTCTCATTGCTTTTAATCTCTTATAGCAGGAGGATTGGAAATTTTTCCTGTAAATGAAGAGACAGTAAATAATTTATGCTTTTCCAGTCAATTAGACTCTGTCACAACTATGAATTCTGCCTTTGGGTTACAAAGGCAATCTTGGATAATATATAAATTAAGAAACACATTTGTATCCCAAAAACTTTATTCATAAAAGCAGGTGATGGGTAGGATTTAGCCAGTAAGCCACAGATTTTTGATATAGCTTAAAGAACTAATCACTAATCACTTCAATATTTTTTTGCTACATCTTTCTTCTTCAGCATGTTCTTAAATGATATAAAGGCCAGAACTCTAATCAGTCAATCCCTTCTCTCTCTCTCTCACACACACACACACACACACGCATGCACGCACACACAGATACACAAGCACAACGCACGTCATTTTAGTATGTGGAACCAGCACAATTCATGACAAGGAAACAGCATATATGATGTCCACCCCACTCTTCTTTTATGTTGAGGCTAGTCCTTTGCTCAGGTTGAAAACAGACGCAATCGTGTAATAGAATCATCAGAGGTGAGAAACTTTAGTCTGGGAAGGTGGGATGAGATGGACAGCTTCTTTCTAAATTAAGATCCTTCTCTGCCACTAGCTGTGGGTTTCTCTCTTTGAGACTGATGCATAAAGATACACCAGAAAGAAATGAAGTAGGACTTTCTTGCCTAACTAGACCTGTTGTAAGACAGCATTGAATTCTCTAGGCCTGCTGCTGATGCTGCTAAGTCACTTCAGTCGTGTCCGACTCTGTGTGACCCCATGGACTGCAGCCCACCAGGCTCCCCCGTCCCTGCGATTTTCCAGGCAAGAACACTGGAGTGGGTTGCCATTTCCTTCTCCAGTGCATGAAAGTGAAAAGTGAAAGCAAAGTCATGCAGTCCTGTCCGACTCTTACTCAAGTGTTCTCTATAGCCAAAGATTTTGGTGGTAAAAAAGGAAACAGTTCTGTTTGGCATATTTCTCCTCTGAGTCTGATTTCTGCCTCGAAGCGTCAGATCTAAAGGACAGGGAATAAGAAGACCAAGAATAATATGACTGCACTACTTGGAGGTCCCTTTTGTTTATGACCATCCACTGTCACGACAGATACTCAAATGCTAGACATTTTACTGATTATTTTAGTGACTTTGTGAGCTCCACCATCCCCACATGCCCATTTTTGGCAAGGCCTAATCACCCCTTGACTCGATTGGTTTTCTCCTGGGGTCTCCTTATCCCAGCAGGCATCTATCTTAGTGTAGTGGTGTTTTAGGCTGTCTCTTGACCCAAAGGAAAACACACACATGTTAGCCATGTCAAACTCTATAAAGGCAGGCTGCTCCTACTGCCAACCCTCTCTCCTGGCCCTACTATTTTAGGCCACTTCAGATGACAGCTCACATTCTGGTTTCTCTTGACAAGAAGCAAGCAGTCATTTTATCATTGCAGGTCAACCCCAGCAAATTCCTGGAATAAACAGCATGCTTTCCTAAAAACTACTTTGACTCCTGATGGCAACAAGTGATGAGCCCATGATATTCTGCATCTCTGCGTTTATCAGCTAGGGAGAGATCGGTTTTCCCCAATATGCATAAAAGATTCCCTTAATACCTTTCTCTGGGGCCACATGGTGAAAGAAGCAACTCCTAGAAGGGAGATTAGAGGCACAGCCCATTCTACTTCCCTGGATTCTCATCAAAGGGCATAGCACGTCTAGTAAGGAATCTCCTGGAACCATTAACAAGACCAATTGGCACAGACCCAGTTTTGCCACACTGCCCATTTCAGAAAAACAAAACAATGAGCTCCAACCTATGAATCCAATTCTCTTCTGTTTACATATGAAAGGAAAGAGGGTGAATTCTTGGAATTCAAACTTTCCTCCTTAAAATGCAGTTGATCTGGGGAGTTTATCTTCTAGGATTTAGTATGGTGGAGGATAAATGAAAGATCATTAGAGGTTAATTCTGAGATCAATTTGGCTCTTGTCTCTCTATATGTGTATTTATTTAATTTCAAGCTTTGGTTTTGCTGAGATTTTTTTTTTTCAGATAAAATTTCAGCTGGACATCTAGATCTGTGTGTGCCTTCATAAATTTTTTCTGGAACATAGTGAATCTTTAACAAAAAGATGAACCGGAAGTAAAGACCCTGATGCTGGGAGGGATTGGGGGCAGGAGGAGAAGGGGATGACAGAGGATGAGATGGCTGGATGGCATCACTGACTCAATGGGCATGAGTGTGAGTAAACTCCGGGGGCTGGTGATGGACAGGGAGGCCTGGCGTGCTGCGATTCATGGGGTCACAAAGAGTCGGACATAACTGAGCGACTGAACTGAACTGAACTAACTAAAGAAAAATCAGAATAAGAATGTTAACATTACAAACAGATGAAAATGAAAGATTGCCTGCTATTCTTTACTGGTTATCCTAACACTGCTCTCTATTATAGGCTTTCTCAATCTTGGCACTACAGACCCAGTGGAATGCACTATACTTTTTGCAGGGATCTGTCCTGGGCAGTATAGCATGTCTTGTCAGAATCTCTGTCCCCTACCCAAAATATGCCAGTAGTATCACTCCTCTCCCTCAAGATGTGACAATCAGAATGTCTCCTGACATTGGCAAATATCTCCTTGAGGCAAAATTTGCTTCTCAGTTAAGAATCCCTGCTCTCAAAGGTAACAATTTTATGAGTTTTATTTTTTAAGATTATATAGTGATTACTTCCATAACCAGAACATATGCTTCTATCTCTATTTCAGATACATCAACCCCCACTTCCTATTACTCTCCTTCCTGTGTTTCATGATGTTATTATTTTTAGTAATCGTCCTACATTTCAAAGCTTATGGAATATGCTTGTCTTTCTTGATTTGTTCTATGTATTATCCATGACTCCTACATTCTCTTCTCCTCTCCTCCACTTTATCTCCAAAATCCTTTCTATAATATTGCTCTTGCATCTGTTTATTTTAATACCACTTCAGTGTTTCTGGTACAGAGAATTATAAGGAGTGTATTTTAAATGGCTTAGAAATCACCATTCACACAACTCCTATTGACACAAAGAAATGAATATACATGGCTTTAGAAAATCAAACAGTACAGATAAGTATATAAAAGAACGTAAAAGCCTTCATCTCTGCAATAGCTCAGACTCTTGTGACAAGAGAACCCGGTCACCCTGGATGAGAATTTAATGCGGCAGAAGCAAACAGATAAAATGGAACAAACACAGCAGAAAGTACAATTGAATTTCTGTTGCCTGAAAGGGAAGTCCCAATGCTGAGGCCAAGTGAATTATCCTTTTCATATCCCATCAAGTCCTCAAATCCTGTTATAGGATTGTTTGTTTCATTTTCTGGATGAGACATCCATGACTATGAGCAGCCTCCTTGCAGCTGGTGCAGGCACAGAGCATAGGAATGCATGAACAGGTTTAGAATCCTTCCTCCCCACCCAGCCTTCCCAGGGCTCACCCTGTGAACAGAGCAGTGTGAACTTCCAGTGACCTTGTGGCAGGTCTGGGTGTGCATGGAGGTGGAAGATCTCAGGTGGCATCCTCCAGGATTTTCATGTTGGAATTGCTTCAGGGCCTGTCTATATTTATAAAAGGCCTGAAAGTACAGATGTCTGATTCACCTTAAAGTCTAGTGTAAATGGCAATTATATTCCTCAAAGAAAATAGATATTTCCTAAAACGCCCAAAAGCTTTTGAAGTTTCTATTGTGCTTCTTTTATCTGAGTTTGGCACAGGAGCCCCAAAAGGATCCCCAAGATCCCTCCAAACTCTGCATACAGTTTTGAATCTCCAGGTTCTCCGTGGCAGAACGCAGAGAGCACTGTGCCCTACACTGGACCATCTGGTGGCCGTCGTGTGCTCTGCTCATCACTCACATCTATAATTTGCTTTGCTTTAACTGCCCATGTAACAAAGTGCACACATTGGCTCAAAAGAACATAAGAAACAGTATTCAGCGAATTTTATGGATGGAGTATCATGGTCAATCAACTTGCCTTTCACTAACTCAGCACGGTCTTTACACTCACATAGCATCCCACGCTCAAAACTTCACAGACACAGTAGAATATGACCTTTTCAAAGAACTGATCTTGTAATCTCCAGAACATGTCAGTTAACACTGTTTTTAGGGTGTGTATGTGTGTGATAAGTCACTTCAATTGTGTCTTTTTGCGCCCCTTGGACTGTAGCCCACCAGGCCCCTCTGTTAATGGAATTATCCAGACAAGAACACTAGAGTGGGTTGCCATTTCCTTATTCAAGAGATCTTCCAGACCCAGGTATTGGACCTAGGTCCCCTGAACTGCAGGAAGTTTCTTTACCCTTTACCTCTGAGCCACCAAGGAAGTCAATAATAGCTATATAAATAGTTGGATATACAATGTATGTGTTATGTAAATAGTTGCTTGAAGAGTGCAGTAAATTCAACTTTGCTTTTTGAAACTTTCTGGAGTTTTTTAAAACAAAACTTTTGATCCACAGTTGTTTAAGTTCGCAGATGCAGAACCTGTGGCTACGGAGGGCCAAATATATAAGGCGGCTGTCTGTAAGGACCCCTTCTCAAGTTTCATTCTAGTCTGTATTTGAGTTCAGGGGCATGCTAGAATTTTATTTTTGTTGCTGTTGGTATGGTGTCCTTGAGAGAAGGGACAGGAAGAGAGTATCATTTTCCTATTTTGAGCAATTAACTAACTACTTAAGAGAAGAACAATGTAGCAAGATGAGGGTCACTAGGTCCCTTTGGTGGCTAGAGAGTTATTTTGATGGGGAAAACTATTCCAGAAAGAAGAACAGCATTTTTTTTTTTTTTTTTTCAGAGCATGGAATCAGAAAACCAAGAGCTGTTGTGGAGACAAAGAACTTGGCTAGAGAGTCTTATATGAATGGGAGCAAAGCACCATTGAACTGAATATATAGATGTATTCTTTGGTCTTGGAGGCTTTGAATCATATTTGTACTTCAGTTAGTAGGCAAAGATTTTGAACTGGGTCTGTGCCTGAAACAGAACTGCTATTTAGGGAAAATGTAAGTTTCATTCTAGTCTATATTTGAGTTCAGGGGCATGTTAGAATTTTATTTTTGGTGTTGTTGGTATGGTGTCAATGAGACATGTGACAGGAAGAGACTATAATTTTCCTATTTTGAGCAACTACCTTCCAGAAAGACCAACCAGAAAAGATAGGAGCACCAATTAGGTAATTAAAACAGTAGTCTTGGCAAGAGGTCATGAGGCTTCCCAGGTGGTGCAGTGGTAAAGAATTCACTTGCCAATGCAGAAGATGGAAGAGGCATGGGTTCGATCCCTGGATTGGGAAGATCCTCTGGAGTAGGAAATGGCAACTAGCTCCAATATTCTTGCCTGAGAAATCCCATGGACAGAGGAGCTTGGTGGGTTACAGTCCATGGGATCACAAAGAGTCAGACACGACTGAGCACACCCCCCCCACCAAACACACACACACAAAATGAGGCTTCAACTAAAATAACTCCAAGAATGGAGAAGGATCGAAGTTTTAATACTGATTTCTGGTCTCTTGTCTGGGCACAACTCTCAGGCACCTGACCTCAACAATGGTAGCATTACTTTATATCAATCCCCCTAATATAGCATATTTACCAGAATGCTTTAATCAAACTCAACACAGGAATAAAAAGTTAAACATGTAGCTAAGATGCCTGCCTTGGTCAAGTTATGGCAAAGAGAACACAAGTGTCAGAGAAACATAAGACTACATGAAAATGGACTCAGCAAGAGCTTCTCAAACTTGTAGGGACATCAGAATCACATGGGGGATTTTTTAAAAATAAAAATGAAGATGGCTGAATCTCACCCTGGAGAGTCAGATTCAGCAAAAGTTAAAGTGTTTATACCACATACTCATATTTGTAAGAGATTTTTATGTGATCCTGGTACATAGTCAAGACTTTACTAATCTACAAATGAGGATCTGCTAACGAGGGCATAAGCTGAGCACACACATCTATCAGGCCTTTAGGGCAAGCTGCTTCGTAGGTGATGATCTTTCTCTGGCGTTTGCTGTGTTCCTACATGATTCTGTCCCATAATGTTCCCTCTGCTACTGCTGATTACTACTAGAGTTTGTCAACCTGAACTTCATGTTTCTGTGGACATCTTGATAACACAGTCCTGAACCTCTGAACTGTAGCATGAACTTCATGACAAAATGTTGACTCAACTAAAGAATCTTCACTCTGTTGTCAGGAAACTCAGGTTTAGTGACCTGATGCTGACTTCTTTAAAAATGTTCTGCCACTAAAGTCTACCTCAACTGTAGTTAATTCAGAAAAGAAGATTCAAAGCTCTTTAGCTTATTTTTCAAGAAATTCAACAGCTAAATTGAATGTTTTGTCACAAGAGAATTTTGTAAAAGGCCATTTATATATCTATGTGTTTTTGGTTGTGAAAATAGATATGTACCTCTCTCTCTCTCTCTCTCTCATACACTCGTACACACACACACATGGCTCTTAAATTTTACTGGAATAATTAATTTTCCTAACATGGGTTGGCAATATCTTTCCAGAGAATAGTTTATACTTTTGGACTCATCATTTATCTTACCAGGTCAATTTACAGCAGAGCTGTTTTACTGGAAGAAATGCCAAAAGGTAAAATTTACCTTTCATCTTCTTTGTAATAAATTAGCTTAATTTTCTATGTTATTTCTCTTTGCTTCAGCTTGCTCTTGGAAAAACTATTATTTTATCTCACATAGGAGTTGCCAGCCACTGTCCATGGACTGTCTCCATCAAGGAGATATATTTCATTTGGCTAGAGAAATATTTCATGGTATTTAAATTTGAAAGTTTTAAGATAACAGTATATCATGTCCAATTAAACAATTCATAACATTTTATATTGTCTCTGACCTGAATCTATCTCCATGCATGTGTGTTTCTTGACTTATCTTTAATAGAATTTGAGCTTGAAACATCTGATCTAAAACTGGCTTTATATATCACCATACACAAAATCCAGTTACAATTTACATATGACAAAATGCATCAATTTTATGTGCATAGTTTCTTTACTTTGACAGATAAATACACTCATGAAATTAATACCACAATCAAGATACATAATATTTCTATCACCCTGAAAGTTTCCTTATGCATTTTTGTTCTAAAATTTAACATAAATGTTATCATAGAATATGTGTTATTCTATTAGCTTAATTAGATTACTATCATTTTTGCCTTTGAGATGCATCCATGCTGTGTCTCTATTGCTGAATAATAATTGCATTCCAGGGATATGCCACATTTTAAAATTAATTGACAAGTTGATGGACACTGTTTCCAATTATCAGTTATGATGAATATAACTGGTATGAACATTTGCACGCCTTTATGTTGATAATTGTATTTATTTTTTGACCCTACAGGCAATAGCCTTGCTGTCCCCTTAATTTTCAAACAGTTCCATACTTTTTCTTATCTAATCTGAGTTTATTTCAATAAACATCTATTGAATAACTATCATTTGTCAGGCACTGTAGTAGACTCTAGATATACAAAACATAAAAGCCAAAACTTGTTTCTCATAAGAAAACAAGTCCAGAATAATAAACCAACTTTTGGGCTTCCCTGATAGCTCAGTAGGTAAAGAATCTGCCTGAATTCCATATATATGGAATTTAGAAAGATGGTAACGATAACCCTATATGCAAAACAGAAAAAGAGACACAGAAATACAGAAAAGACTTTTGAACTCTGTGGGAGAATGTGAGGGTGGGATATTTCAAAAGAACAGCATGTATACTATCTGTGGTGAAACAGATCACCAGCCCAGGTGGGATGCATGAGACAAGTGCTCCAGCCTGGTGCACTGGGAGGACTCGGGGGAATTGGGTGGAGAGGGAGGTGGGAGCGGGAATCGGGATGGGGAATACGTGTAAATCCATGGCTGATTCATATCAATGTATGACAAAACCCACTGAAATGTTGTGAAGTGATTGGCCTCCAACTAATAAAAAAAAAAAGATTAAAAAAAAATAATAATAAATAAATCTATCTCAGTGGACCCAAAAAAAAAAAAAAAAAAGAATCTGCCTGCAATGCAGGAGACCCCGGTTCGATTCCTTGGTTGGGAAGATCTGCTGGAGAAGAGATAGGCTACCCACTCCAGTATTCTTGGGCTTCCCTTGTGGCTCAGCTGGTAAAGAATCCACCTGCAATGCAGGAGACCTGGGTTCGATCCCCAGGTAGAGAAGATGCCCTGGAGAAGGGAAGGGCTACCCCCTCCAGTATCCTGGCATGGCCTGGAGAATTTCATGGGCCATATAGACCACGGAGTCACAAAAAGCCAGACATGACTGAGCGACTTTAACTTTCATTTTTAAAAGGTACCAAATGGTATGATATTTTCTAAAGTATATTTAAATTATAAATCTTGAAGGGGGCAGCAAACTTTTCAAAAAGGAAATGTGAACATAAGATAGCAAAATATAAGAAATTCCAATTGGTGCTAACACCACGAACAGCAAAGAGTAACACACTTTAGGGAACTGCAATTAAATGAATAGGTGAGGAAAAAAAAAATGAATAGGTGAGGATGTAAACTCCATGACAGGTATTAAGTACAGATAGGTAGGCAGACCTTTTGAATCTTATTAAGATGAAGAGAGCATAGGAAAGATTTTGAACAGGGGAGTAAAAATAAATACATCAGAGCTTTGTTTCAGAAAATTTGCACTGCAGCAGTATAGCATGATTTGGAAGAAGTTGAAGGTCAGAGCCAAACTTCTACAAGAACTGAAGCAGCTTTGGGAAGATTTGTCGACTGATTACACGTTAAGAGAGAGAACTCCTAAATCTTTTATTGTCTAACCCACTAGATGGAGATGCTTTTAATGAAGGTTTAAAAATATCTAACAATTGGTATATAAAGATAAAATTACCATCTTCTTAAATTCTCAAGGAGTTTGAGGTTTTTGTGGTACATCTAGGTGGGTATGTCCAATAGGAATTTTGTTGTACAGATCTGAACTTCAGGAGAGGGTTCTAGGCTACAGAGGCAGATTTTTGATTCATGGGATAAGTATCTGCTAAACTTACGGATGTGAATTAATTCATCCTTATTGTATGTGGAATGATAATGAAAATTATAATGAGGAAATCTTGGTTATCACCAGCAGAAAGGAGCCAAGGGAGTTGCAGTGTACCGAATATTCAAATCCCTCCAAAATCCATATTTTGAAATCCTAACTCCAATGCGATGGTATTAGAAGGTGGGGCCTTTGGGAGGTAATTAGATCATTAGACTAGAGCCCTCAAGCCTGAGGTTGGTGCCCTCATAAAAGAGAACCCAAGAGCTCCCTCTTTTACCAAAGAGTACAGAGAGAGAAGGTGGCATCTATGAACTAGGAAGCAGGCTCTCACCAGACACCAAATCTGCTGGTACTTTGATCTTGGACTTTCCAGCCTCTAGAAATGTGAGCGATAATTTCTGTTATTTATAAGCCACCCAATCTGTAGTATAGCCGTCCCCAGGAGACAAAGAGATAGTGGCTTTCAGTAAGGAGACTGAAAGGAGAAGCTGGGAGAAATATGGTAAGCCGTGAGAGGTACAGAAGACATAGTAGTATCTCAAGATGAGGAAGTGAACAGAAAGGCCAAAGCTGAAGAGGTTAACGAATTTTTAAAATATGATGGTTAGGAAACTGTTGAATCTAAAAAGAAGTTATGTAGAAGAATAACATGGATTGAAGGCAAGAATATACAGCAATGAGAAGTGGGTGTTAGGTTAATAAAGCTGAAACATTAAACAATGTAGTCAAAATAAAATTATGTGGCTACTAGTTTGATAAATATAGGGTCATCAAAAGGTCTTCAAAATTGGAGGTATTTACATATGATTATGTGTTGAAGGACAAATTAAATAAAAATGAGAGGAAACAACTGATTAAGATAAAATGAGCTGTAATACAAGGCAGTTGATGAAGTTAAACTTCAATAGAATGCAGTTCAGCTCTTGCTTTTTTTCTTAGACATGCATTTCTCAAAGTGTTACCTAAACCAGCAGCATCAGCATTTCCTTGGAAATTACTAGAACAATTTTTTTCAAGTCCTACCCTAGATCTACTGAATTAGAAAGCCTGGACTTGGAGTCCAGCATTCTCTGTGGATTAAAAAAAAAAAAAAAAAAAAAATCCCTCATGTATCTCTTCTGCACAATAAGGTTTGAGAACCACTGGGTCAGACAAAAAGGACAAAACAAATTGCAACAAGTTTAGAAGGAGACAAGCGTAATACGCTGAAGGAAATCAAGTTATATCTAGCTTCCACTATATCTGTGAATTTGACAATGAGGCCAAGGACAGAGATGATATAAACATATTGAGAGAAGTGATGAAATTCTTCAGTATCCATCCCCTGTAATAGAAGGTGAATCTGGCTGCTGATGGGACATATAAAAGGATTGCTAAGTGTCCCTGAGTGTCCTCCTGAGACCAAAACGCATCCTTCTTCACAGTTATAGCATTTTTCTTCAGTAGTTTTCAGACACTTTTGGTGAACAAAGTGGGGGCCTTATCTTGGAAAATGTGCCAAAGAAATGCAGACCCTGATATCACTCTAATCATTGTGCCTTCTCCTCACAACCCTCTAAATTCTAGTATCTTAAAAAAGATGACAATTCCTTTTGTAACTCTCTTTTTCAATACACCGACTAATTTATGAGTAGTGAGAACACCTGGGATTTAGATGCCAGTTGTGAGACACACCGGTTGTAAAGCATGTGATTTCCTTTAGTTAAATTGCTTGTAGCTGTATGAACTCATGGTGGTGCTATTAATGGCTGTGTTATCTCCCCTCTCCAGAGCCATTAATGTGTCTCCACTGAACTTGCACGCAACAGAGTCTTATTTACCTCATTAAACACTGCGCCTGGCTGGACTTCTTTGGAAGCAATGTTTATTTCCTGCATGAAAGGCTATGAAGTTAAAACTTCTACAGGCCTTGTGCAGTATTCTGAGGACTATCTACTAAGAACTTGACAATATTTTCTTACCAGTAAAATTATTTGAATACATCCTTATTTAAGAGGTGCTAGTTGCAACTTGCCTCCAAAAATCAAATTCTTTCTAGAGAGTTAACAGAAGGGTTTCGACAGTAAGGATTCTGTATTTTCTTTTGACACTTGCTTCACCTAATAGTTTTGGAGACTTTTTCATCTTACACTTTACAAGACAGTAAAAGTTTTAAAGGTGAATTCCACATAAGCAAAGTTCCAAAACTGCTAAACCTCACTACTCTCCATAACCAGACAGAAGAATTCATGAAAATGCATATTTACTCTGGTATTTTACTTCTCTTGTAGTTATTGTTGTAATATGCATAGCTGGTCTTATAAGTTTAGAAGAAAAAGGAATAATTGAAATACTCTAGTTGATAAACTGTACATCGTTCAGTCATTTTAGTCAATCAAAAAAAGTACATTAGTTGCAAGATGATAGCTGTTTAGTAGAATGTCATTTCATCTCAAATAGGTGAATTAAGTGGCATGTAGTGAGGGCACAAGCTGGAGTTCTATATTTTCCAAACTGACATTTAACTGACATTTCCAGCATGAAAGGTAATGATTTTTTATAACAATCATATTATGATGATGATTGCTTCTATATTCAGTGTGTTTCAATTTACACATGGGCAATTTGAGCGTGTCCATAGTAAGTTACAATCTCTCCACATCTAAGCTCGTTCCGGGGTCTAAATTATTCATAAGGTCCTTATCATCTGGTGAGAGAATATGACTTATTTTCAAAAAATCTATATTGAGATTACTCAAAGAGACTGGCCATTAAAAATAGAGAGAAATAACAAAGTCCTGTATATTATGTAAACAACAAACAGATGCTATAGAGTATGATTAAGTAAATAACTGGTCTTGAAGGAAGAGAGCAAAGATAATGGAAAGGCAAACTAACAGGTACTTTGCTAGGACAGAAGCTGAATACCAAACAGTCAGAGCTTCCAACTGCTTTTCTTCCCTGCAAATCTTTTCAAAAAAATCTGTCCTTAATTTATTTACTATCTATTTAGGTTTCCTTTCTAGATCTTAGCTTGAATTTGGAAGTAAAATGAAGAAAAAGAAAGCATAATACTAGCAGTTTGAGATAACTCAGAGAAGTAAAGCTATTTTAAAGTATTACTATGGATTCTTATTGTCAAAAATTGTTCAGTTGTATAGGAAGACAAAATATTACACAAATACAGCAAAGACTATTAATGCTCCTTTATATTTTGTTAATGTGCTTTTGCTGATGCCTGCTGAGACAAAAATAATCTGTTAAATCTACCTACTTTATAAGCATTATATGAGTTTGGTTTTGTACCTTGCATTTTAGGCAAACTCTTTAATACCTTTGTATCTTCTTGAATAATTTAACTCACTTAAGGGGAAAAAGTTAACATATTAATATACTAAATTATATTCAATGAACTATTATGAAATGTTATTGCATCAGTTTCTTTGCTAGGCACTGGGGTTTGGAAGTTAATAAAAAGATGTGGCTTTCAAGGTGTTCACAGAAGAGAGGGGAGATAAACATATAAAGAGTGATACATTAAATCTAATAGATTTATTAATGCAGATAGAGAGGAAGGTAGAAGGGGCTTTGGAGGGAGGTGTAGTTAACTGCAGCTGAAAAGTTCAAGAAAGAGTTCACAGGAAAACTGATAAAAACTCTTTTTTCTCAGGATAAAATATTTTTTAAATGATACTATGAATCATTTTATGACTTTGGAATTACAACCATTTTTATAAGTCCCTCCATCAGTTTTAAAGTATATATTCATATGTATATATTTTTTATTATTACATATATTTATTACATATTGTATTTATGTACCTATATAGGTATGAAATGTTTTTCAGATGCTACACAAGGAACTGAAAATAATAACAATAAAAGATACCTACCCCCTTCATGGATCTTTGCCTTGTCATGGCAAAGGGGATTGCATAAATCAATGAAGCTATGAGACATATCACACAGGGGAACCAAAGACAAATGGGACACAGGGGAGAGTTTTGACAAAACATGGTCCACTGGAGGAGGGAATGGCAGACCACTACATTATTCTTGCCATGAGAATCCCATGAACATTATAAAAAGCAAAAGATGATATGACACTGAGAGATGAGCCGTCCCAGGTTGGAAGGTGCCCAAATGCTACTGGGGGAAAGTGGAAGGCAATTACTAATAGGTCCAGAAAGAATGAAGCAGCTGGGCCAAAGAGGAAATGACCCTTAGTTGTGGATGTGTCTTGTGGTGAAAGTAATACCCGATACTGTAAAGAACAGTATTGCACAGGAACCTGGAATGTTAGGTCCTTGAATCAAGGTAAATTACACCTGGTCAAGCAGGAGATGGCAAGAGTAAACATCAATATCTTAGGAATCAGTGAACTAAAATGGACAGGAATGGGCAAAATTAATTCAGATGTCCATTATATCTAATACTGTGGGCAAGAATCCCATGGAAGAAATGGAGTGACACTCATAATCAACAACAGAGTATGAAATACAGTGCAATTTTGTAAATATTTTGTAATTTTGTGCAATTTGTGCAATTTTGTAAATAAAATTGAGTGCAATTTTAAAAAAGACAGAGTGATTTTGGTTCATTTCCAAGGCAAACCATAAACATCACAGTAATCCAAGTCTATTCCTCAACCACTGATGCTGAAGAAGCAGAAGCTGACCATTTCTATAAAGACCTAGAAGACCTAGAACTAACACCCAAAAACGATGTCCTTTTCATCATAGGGGACTGGAATGCAAAGTGGGAAGTCAAGAGATACTGGGAGTAACAGGCAAGTTTGGTCTTGGAATACAAAATGAAGTAAGGCAAAGGCTAACAGAGTTTTGCCAAGAGAAAGCAAACGTTCTTTTCTAACAACACAAGAGATGACTCTACACATGGGCATCGCCAAATGGTCAATACCAAAATCAGACTGATTACATTCTTTGCAGTGGAAGATGGAGAAACTCCATACAGACAGTAAGTACAAGACCTGGAGGTGACTGTGGCTCAGATCATCAGCTCCTTATAGCAAAATTCAGGCTTAAATTATAGAAAGTGGGGAAAAAAACACCAGGCCATTCAGGTATGACCTAAGTCACATCCCTTATGATTATACAGTGGAGATGACAAGTAGTTTCAAGGGATTAGATCTGGCAGACAGGGTGACTGAAGAACTATGAACAAAGATCCTTAACACTGTATAGGAGGCAGTGACCAAAACCAGTCCAAAAAAAAAAAAAAAAAAAAAGAAATGCAAGAAGGCAAAGTGGTTGTCTGAGGAGGCTTTACAGATAGCTGAGAAAAGAAGAGAAGTGAAAGGCAAGGGAGAAAGAGAAAGGAACACCCAACTGAATGCAGAGTTCCAGAGACTAGTAAGGAGAGATAAGAAGTCTGCCTTCCATTAACAATGCAAAGAAAAGGAGGAAAACAATAGAATGTGAAAGACTAGAGATCTCATCAAATTGGAGACATCAAAGGGATATTTCATGAAATGATGGGAATGATGATGGACAGAAACAGTATGGACCTAACAAAAGCAGAAGATTTTAAGATGAGGTGGCAAGAATACACAGAAGAATTGTACAAAAAATGTCTTAAGGACCTCAATAGTCACTACAGTGTGGTCACTCACCTAGATCCAGACATCCTAGAGTGTGAAGGCACGTGGGCCTTAGGAAGCATTGCTATAAGCAAAGCTGATGGGTGTGATGGAATTCCAGCTGAGCTATTTCAAATTCTAAAAGATCATGCTGTAAAAGTGCTACAGGCAATATGCCAGCAAATTTGGAAAACCCAGCAGTGGCCACAGGACTGGAAAATGATCAGATTTCATCCCAATTGTAAAGAAAGGCATTGCTCAAGAATGTACAAATTACTGGACAATTACGCTCATTTCCCATGCTAGTAAGGTTATGCTCAAAATCCTTCAAGCTAGGCTTCAGCAGTGCTTGAATTCAGAACTTCCAGATGTACAAGATAGGTTTAGAAAAGGCAGAAGAACCAGAGATCAAATTGCTAACGGCTTTGGATCATAGAAAAAGCAAAGGAATTCCAGAAAAAATCTACTTCCGTTTCATTAACTACATGAACGCCTTTGACTGCGTGGATCATAACAAACTGTGGAAAATTCCTGGAGATGAGAATACCAGAACACCTTACAAGTTTCTGAGAAACCTCTATGTGGGTCAAGAAGCAACAGTTAGAACCTTACATAGAACAACTGACTAGTCCAAAATTGGGAAGAGTATGACAATGCTGCATAGAGTCACTCTGTTTACTTAATTTATCTGCAGAGTACACCATGCAAAATGCTGGGCTGAATGAATCACAAGCTGGAATCAAGCTGGGAGAAATATCAACAACCTCCGACACACAGATGATGCCACTCTAATGGCAGAAAGTGAAGAACTAAAGAGCCTCTTAATGAGGGTCATAGAGGAGAGTGAAAAAGCTGGATGAAAACTCATTATTCAAAAAGTAAGATCATGGCATCAAAGCCCCTTCACTGCATGGCAAACAGAAGTGAGAATAGTAGAAGCTGCTACAGAATTTCTCTTCTTGAGCTCCAAAATCTCTGCAGATGGTGACTCCAGCCAGGACAATTAGGAGATTCTTGCTTCTTGGAAGGAAAGCTTTGGCAAATCTAGGCAATATATAAAAAAGCAAAGACATCATTTTGCCTACAAAAGTCCACCTAGTTAAAGCTATAGTCTTTCCAGTAGTCATGTACTGATATGAGAATTGGACTGCAAAGAAGGCTGATCACTGAAGAACTGATGCTTTAGAATTGTGGTGCTGGAGAAGACTCTTGAGAGTCCCTTGGACAGCAAGGAGATCAAACCAGTCAATCCTAAAGGAAGTCAACCCTGAATACTCACTGGAAGGCCTTATGCTGAACTTGAAGCACCAATACTTTGGTCACCTGATGCAAACAGCTGACTCATTAGAAAACACCCTGGTGCTGGGAAAGACTGAAGGCAAAAAGAGATGAGGGTGGCAGAGGATGAAATGGTTGGATAGCATCACCAATTCAATGGACATAAGCTTGGACAAACTCCAGGAGATAGTGATGGACAGTGAGGCCTGGTGTGCTGCAGTCTACGGGGTCACAAAGAGTTTGACATGACTTAGTGAGTGAACAACAAGAAGAAGATACCTACAGTTTCTTATTTCATGGACCTTTAACCTGTTATTGGTGTCTAACTGAGTTGAATGCATTCCAGATGATACGCAACATAGGCAAATTTGGTTTGAAAAGAAATGTTAAAATTTTTATGGATATATGTTTTAATGGAAAGGGAAGAAATCAGGGGCACATTTACAGTAATTTCCTCAGTTAAATACTGATCCAGGTTATACTTCTCATACACTCTGCTTTCATTATTCTGGTGTGAGTAGAAATCCACGAAGAAAAAGTGAAGCATGCTGCTCTCAGCTGTACATTTTTGATATGTGTGCACCCAATTAAGTCAAATTTTGGACACTTCTTCTAATATAAACTGAAGTTTAGCTGCTAACCCAATGCTAACAAAATTGAAGTGTCTTATGTATATTCTATTTAAGGGACTATGGTTTGATGAAAACTATTATTATGCAAACATAAGTGCAATAAAAGAGACAGAACTGACCCTTTTTCTATTGCATAAATAATCTCGTCATTAGCCCAATGTTAATCTATCCCTTCAAGGTAAAAGTGATGCTGTGAACAATGAGTGGGTAAGAAACTGCTACTTCAAAACAATTTGGGCTAAGAAGAGATAATTGTCAATACACATACTTATAAATTTTCTTGGTTTTAATTTCTTTCATTTATTGTCAAAAGTTAGCTTCCTAGCTTAGGCTGAGATGCTGAATTTGGGGTATAAGATGTCCATCAGGGAACACCATCTTTGAAGGGAAGTGCATGAAGTACAACTGGACAAAAACAGAAGTCAAATAATGACTCAGACCCACAAAACCTTGGCCAATATCTGAGTCAGCTTGGGCTGCTAAAACAGAAAACATATACTGAATGGCTTAAAAACAGCAATTTATTTCTTCTAGTTTTGGAGTTCTAGAAGTTTCAGATTACAGTGCTGATCAGATTCTGGTGTGATTTCTCTTCTGTGTTGTAAAGGCCATTTCCTCACAGTATACTCACATGGCAGAATGGGCAAGACAGCTCTTATGAGTCTCTTTGACAAGGGCACTATTCCCTTTCACGACGGCCCCATGCTCATGACCTAATCATCTACCAATGGCCCTACTTTCTCATATTATCATATTGGGGGTTACAATTTCAACATATGAATTCTGAGGAGACACAAACATTCAGTCCAAGACAGCAACCCCACCAGGAGCTCTGGAGTAACTATTCCCCATCAGAATTATCTGATGTCTGGCTAAGATGCTGCATCTTAACACTCCAGTGATGCTCAGTTATCAGATACAGAATGCCCCAGGAAGCCATGAACTGTGGTAAGAGAGCTTTCTGCAATTCAGTCAGGCCCTAAAGGGTCACATTAGTGTTGAATTCAGTTTTTTAAAGATATAATACCTTTATATTCAGTTTAGAGACTCTCTTGATTGATGGAAGTTAGAAATGTAGTGCCTACTAGAACAGACATCACTCTTATCAGTGGAAAAACATTGAATTTATGATTGATGTCTATGAAATCTAAGAATCTATGATCTAAGAATCATAGATCTAATTAATCTATGAAATTAATATATGTATGATTTAAAATCTTTGGACAGGATGAAGACTATCTAGGGATAAAATAAGTAAGTAGCCCATGTGAACAAAAATAATAAGAAAAAATTTTTCACACATCAAGTCTGTTTTATTTAGTATAAAATTTACAATTTTCCTATCTATTGTCCTCATAGGGATACAAAATTATAAAACCGGGAACTAAATTTTGTTACCATCTATGTCCTAATCTACGTGTAGTTAGCTCTAAGTATACATTCAACAAATAAAGACAGAAAAGAGACCATTTCACAAAATATAAAAGGGCAGATGCATGTTAGCTAATCCCTACTACTAAAAAAAAATCACTAAGTGATAATGAAAGAGAAAATAGTATAAATTCACAAATACTAAGTTATAAAAACAAGATAACAGTAATACCAACAATTTTTTAAAATGCAATGCAGGTGGATGAACAGAAACCAAAGTAGCAAACCAAAGAATGAAAACTATGAGCTAAATGGAAGAAATCAAGATAGGAACTTCTGGGTGAGAGAAATTCAGTGTGGCTTAGGAGTCTAAGGTACTGACAAGTCCAATGTGAGGTATATATGCTACTGAAACAATATTGTGACTTCCGCTTTCAGAGATGGCATGGAATAAATCTGGAAATTGCCACTTTTGTCTTTTAAAACAAGAAAAGCAGTAGAAACTAAAATTAAATAATTTTTCTTATACACATTGTAGAACAGAGGTCACAGGGCAAATTGTCACCTTGAAATCTGGAGAGTCAGGCAAACTCAGAGTGATACTGCAATTAAAATCGGCCAATCTAGAGATGAGATGATCGGCCAGTGGATGAGATGGTCGATGGCATCACTAATTCAATGGACATGAATTTGTGCAAACTTTGGGTGATGGTGAAGGTCAGGGAAGCCTGGCATGCTGCAGTCCATGGGGTCACAAAGAGTTGGACAGGACTTAACTGAACAACAGCAATCTAGAGCAGAAGATACTGATACATAAATAGGTGAGACCACTTAAACGGTGATTTTGACTAATGCAAGAGGCTTGTTGTTCAGTTACTAAGTCATGTCCGACTCTTTGCAACCCTGTGAACTACAGCATGACAGGCTTCCATGTCCTTTACTATCTTCAGAAGTTTCCTCAAACTCATGTCCATAGAGTCAGTGATGCCATCCAGCTATCTCATTCTGTGTCACCCCCTTTTCCTCCTGTCCTAAATCTTTCCCAGTGTCAGGGTCTTTTACAATTAATCGGCTCTTCACATCAGGTGGCCAAAGTATTGGTGCTTTAGCTTCAGCATCAATCCTTTCAATGAACATTCAGGGTTAATTTTCTTTAGGATTGACTGATGTGCTCTCCTTGCAGCCTAAGGGACTCTCTAGAGTCTTCTCCAGCATCACAATTTGAAAACACCAATTCCTCAGTGCTCAGCCTTCTTTATGATCCAACTCTCACCCTGTACTTGACTACTGGGAAAATCATAGCTTCAACTATATGGAACTTCATCAGCAAAGTGATGTCTGTGCTTTTTAATATGCTGTCTATGTTCGTTACAGTTTTTCTTCTAAGTAGCAAGTATCTTTTAATTTCATGGCTGCAGGTGTAGACTAAAGGGAAGAAAAACTCCTGAGTTCTTTGTTGAACCTCCACAGTTTCATGGTTTCTCTCTAGACATCATGAGGTTCTATGGTGAGTACTAGAAAGATCCCCTCATGTCTGTGGCATGAGGAAAAGAGTATTCATTGTGAAACATGCTCAGAACCTTCTCCAAAAACTATGTGTATTCTCCAGGGGAAAGAGCTTCATCAGAGGGTAATTCTAAAAATCTTACCCTAACTGACAAAAGGGAACTCCTCCCCACAGGACACTGCTTCCAAATTCTACCTAACTGAAGGGGGAAAAAGCAACAACAGGGGACAGTGCTTCAAGAAAATAGGTGGAAATGTCACTCAGGATGGGAGAATCATACAGGGAAAAAGTTATTTCACTAGAAAATACCTGTAAAAGTAACAGAACCAAGAAACAGGGCCACTTTAAAAGGGATTTAGTCAGAAGACTACAGAATGTTTCACCTATCACACATTTTATCACCAAACCAACAAGGTATAACATTAAATTACATCTGAAAAGGAGAAAGAAACAAAGTCTTTTGAAAGAGTACATATGGAATCCTGAGAGTCAGGAGAGACTATTAAAATAAGGACACTAGAAAGATTAGAATCCTGGCACCTTTATCTCCAACAACAAGCTCCTGCAATCAATAAATAGTGAATCCCTGGGACAGATTCATAGATGTTATCACACTAAAGATTTACTTCACTTCTGGGCTTCCCTGGTGGCTCAGATGGTACAGAATCCACCTGCAACACAGGAGACCTGGGTTTGGGAAAATCCCCTGGAAAAAGGCATGGCAACCCACTTCAGTATTCTTCCCTGGAGAATTCCATGGACAGAGGAGCCTGGCAGGCAACAGACTATGGGACTGCAAACAGTCAGACATGACTGAGTGACTAACACTTTCACTACCTCACTTTCTACTGACCCATATGTTAAAACCCATATAGGTTTATAAAAAATTTTACAAAGCATGAAAAAAAAATGTTTTGTTTTTTTTTTAAAGCAGTTTGGGGAGACAAAGTTATGATAAAAACCAGACTCAGATAAGATACAGATTTGGGGATTATCAGACAGAGGGTTAAAATAACTAAAATTAATTTTAATCTAGGGAAACAAATAATGTTTACTAAAAAGTATAACTGGTGAGCTCAGAGAAGAAAGAAAATGTAACATATAAAATGATCCATTAAGATCAAGGAATGTAATAAAAAGAGGGAAAGAAAAAGAAACAGAACAAATTCAACGAACAGAAAACAGTTCACGGTTTGGTATTTTATAAATCCAGACTTTCCCCAGTGGTTTAACAGGTAAAGAATCTGTCTGTAACGCAGGAGACATGGGAGACATAGATTTGATCCCTGGGTTAGGAAGATCCCCTGGACCAGGAAACGGTAACCCACTCCAGTATTCTTGCTTGGGAAATGCCATGGGCAGAGGAGTCCAAAGGGTCACAAAAAGCCAGACATTACTGAGTGACTAAGCAGTCACTCACTCAGATTATATTCAACTGTATCAATAACTACTGTAAATGTAAATGTCCTAAATTCACAAAATAAGACAAAATTTCAGTGTGGATTTTTTTTTTTTTAAAGGAAAACCAGTAACAAACATGTTACCTACAAATAACTCAAGATTCAGATAGGTTAAATGTAACAGAATACAGAAATATATACATGTTAACATTAAAGAAGAAAGCTAAAATAGCTATATTCATTTAAATTCTAAAATTTAAGATAAGAAAAACTATAAAATACAAAGATGATATTGTTCCATAACAATTACTAGTTCAAATTTCTAATAAAAATAAAAATTTTAATTTGTATGCATCTGAAAGTGTATCAAAATAAGTGAGATAAAAATGATGGAATATTTAACAGAAACAGAAAATTCCACTAAAGTAGTTTTAGGCATTAACACTTCTCTATCAGTAATTTATGAATGATGTAGGTAGAAAACTAGGAGGTATACAGATGACATAAAATGCACTATGAACCAGTTTTATGAAATTGATATTGATAGAGTACTCCACTTAACAACAGGAAAATACAACTTTTTTTTTAAGCTCACATGGATCACTCACCAAGATAGTCTGCATTCTGGGCTATAGGACACTCCCTAAAGATTTATAAAAATATAAATAAACCATGTTTAGAATGCTCTCAAAGTACATGCAATTAAACTAAAAATCAACTAAAAAAAAGATAGCTGGACTTTTCTCCCAAATATTTGGAAATTAAACAGAGTGACTCTAACAATCAATTGGGCAAAGAAGAGGTTTCAAGAAAAATTTTAAATTCTTTGTATCAAATGAAAATAAAAACAAAATTATGGGAATTTGGGAGGTGGAGTAAAAACAGCAATTAGAGGGAAATTTATACCATTAACCAAATGATTAACTCAATCATTTGGTCTTTATTTCTGGCCACTGTAATTTCCTAGATCATACAAGTAAAGGTGATAAAAGCATCTTCATTTTAATTTAGGGGTTTTATTCCCAATGTCCAAAACAGCACAAGAGAGATAAAAGTGAAAGGAACATCTTTTGTTATTCTTAGCATGCCCCTTTCAGCCACAGTTTATGTTAATGAGGTAAGCTCTGGAAAGCCCTCTGCATGTAGGCTGGTTGCCAGGGAAACAAACCACTTATTACAGAGTTGGAACTTTCAGCGATTCTGGGCCTCTGTAAAGAGAAGAGGGGCTGGAGACTGAGTCCAGTCACCAATGGCCAATGATATTTTAATCGATCAGGCCCAGGGACGAAAGGAAGCCGCCATAAAAATCCTGGAGGTCAGGGAGCTTCTGAGTTGGTGACCACACGGAGGCGCCAGAAGGGCGGCATGCCTGAGAATGGCATTGAAGGCTGGGGTCCCTTCTCCCGCACTCTGCCCTATGCATCTCCTCCACCTGGATGTTGTTGATTATACCCTTTTATAATAAATTGGTAAAGCAGTAAATAAACTGTTTTTCCTAAATTCTTTGAGCTATTCTAACAAATTATCAAAACTGAAGAGTGGGCAGTGATAACTCTAATTTATAACCAATCAGTCAGAAGCACCAGAGGCCTTAATTTGAAATTGGCATCTGAAGTTGAGGGCAGTATTGCAGGCCTGAGCTCTTAACCTGTGAGATCTGGTGAGAACTCTAAGTACATAGTGTCAGGATAGAATTGAGTTAAATTGAATTGAATTGTAGGACTCCCAGTTAGTGTCTGAAAGTGAAAAGTGAAAATGAAGTCGCTCAGTCGTGTCCAACTCTTTGGGACCCCATGGACTGTAGCCTACCAGGCTCCTCCGCCCACGGGATTCTCCAGGCAAGAGTACTGGAGTGGGTTGCCATTTCCTTCTCCAGGGGATCTTCCTGACCCCGGGATTGAACCCAGATCTCCCGCATTGCAGGCAGATGCTTTAACCTCTGAACCACTAGGGAAGCCTCAGCTTAGTGTCTAAAGACTTGGAAAAGTGGTTGGTGTAGGGAAAAAAAAAAATACATTTGCTGTCAGAAGTGTAATGTGTATGTATAGTAGAAAGAGCCTGTCTTTCCTTTTAAGAACTAATGAACTCTATATGCAAAACAGAAAAAGAGACACAGAAGTACAGAACAGACTTTTGAACTCTGTGGGAGAAGGTGAGGGTGGGATGTTTCGAAAGAACAGCACGTATATTATCTATGATGAAACAGATCACCAGCCCAGGTGGGATGCACGAGACAAGTGCTCGGGCCTGGTGCACCGGGAAGACCCAGAGGGATCGGATGGAGAGGAAGGTGGGAGGGGGGATCGGGATGGGGAATACGTGTAACTCTATGGCTGATTCATATCAATGTATGACAAAACCCACTGAAAAAAAAATAAAATAAATAAAATAAAAAAAAGAACTAATGAAAATTTGAGCAACATTAATTAAAAAAAGCTAAACTATTAGACAAGCAAGCCAAGAAAAAAGGATAAAATCCAGTATCAGAAATGAGAAAGGGTCCATCACTAATAATTTGATGGATATAAAAGGATACAAAAGGGATAACATATTCAAGTCTATGCCCATAATTTAATAACTTTCATGAAATTAAACACTTCTTTGAAAGACAAAAAATATTCAACTCACACAAGAAGAAACAGAAAGTATAAATAGAACTGTATCTATTGAAGAGATTAAATCAATAATTAATAAACATCCAAAAATAAAACTCCAAATCCATATGGTTTGCTGGGGATTTCTACCAAATATTTCAGGAAGAAATGATATTAATTTCCCAAAATTTTTTCCAAAAATTAGAAGCAAAGATAATATATCTAATTCATTTATTAACAGATAATAAAACCATATAGAGACACTACAAGAGGAGAAAGCACCAAACTAGTATTTTTAGTAAACACAGATGGAAAATCCTTAAAGTATTAGTGACTTGGATGCGCAGTATATAAAAGACATATATGACCAAGTGAGATTATTTCCAGGAAAGCAAGGCTATTCAATATTCATTCATTAAGCAATCTATGCAATTCCTTATATTAACAGATTGAGTAAGACAAAACATATGAGCATACCAATATATGTAGAACAAGCATTCAATAAACATTCGTGATAATAATTCTCAGCAAATAAATAAGAGGGGAATCAACTTAATTTAACTAACAAAATTTACAAGAACCTACACAAAACTTCATACTTAATGGTGAGAAAGTGAACCATTTTGCACTAACATTAGGCATATGTCCAAGGTGTCCTTATCATTTTTTTAAACCTTATATTAGGTGTCCTAGTAGCTGCTCTAAGACATGAAAAAATATAAAGAGAGAGATTGGAAAAGAGATACTGTAATAAAGGTCTTTATTCAAACATGACAGAATTGTCTGTATGTGTATACCTGAGTGCTCAGTTGTGTCCAGCTTTTTGAGACCCCATGGATTGTAGCTCACCAGTTTCCTCTGCCCAAGGAATTTTTTAGGCAAAGATACTGGAGTGGGTTGCCATTTCCTTCAACAGGGGATCTTCCCAATGCAGGGATCGAACCCACGTCTCTCGTGTCTCCTACATTTGCAGGCAGGTTCTTTACCAACTGAGCCACCAGGTAAGCAAGTATGCAAATGTCACAGGATACAAGAATCACCTACTTAAAAGTTAAGTACTTTCCTCTATATGCACACTTTCCCCTACTCCTTTTATTGGAGCTTTCCTAAACATTTCAGTTTGGTGCTGCCCTACTGGAATGGATATTTACTCAAATAAACTTAAAAAAATTGTTTAAGTCAGTGTCAATCATGATACGTCAGCTAAAAGCAACTGGAATTTGAAATTAAAAAACAAAAACAAACAAAAAAACCTCTATAATAACTTCAAGAAAGTCAACTACTTAGATATAAATCTAACAAAATATTTACAGGATCTGTAATTTAAAAAACTATACAGCGGTAATTAAAGAAACCAAAGTAGATATAAATAGAGGGTGAAACATTCTATGTTCATATACTGGAGAACTCAATATTGTGAATATTCCTCATAGTTTGATCAATGGATTCAACACAATTCAGATCAATGTCTCAGCAAGCTGCTTTGTAAATACTAACAAACTGATTCTAAAATTTACATAGGAAAGCACAGGATTTGGAATTACCATCGCATAAGGAAGAAGTCAACGACTGGTTGGTTTCCCATTCAAAGCCATCAAGTGTGTAAATGATTTGGAAGTGTGAATCAAAATATAGCTATGTGATTTAAGAAAATGTTTCTGTATTCAACAAACTCAAGTGAAAGCAAAAGAGAGAGAAAGACAGAAGTAAAGAAGCAAAGAAGGAAAAATAAAGGAGGAAGAAGGAAGAAAGGGGGCAGAGAGGAAGAAGGAAAACAAAGACTAGAAAGAAATAGAGAGGAGGGAGCAAGGGGTAAGGGAGGGAGAAAGGGAAGGAGGGAAGGCAGGAAAGAAGAGCAGGAGAGAGAGAAGAGAGAAAGAAAATAAGAGAAAGAAGGAAAAGAGAAGAAAACAAAAAATATATATATGCTAGTTAGAAACATAGTTTGGGACTGTTTACAAAAGTTAACAAATTCACCAAATAGACTTTTTTCCTTATTCAGAGCATAGACATAGATGGACTTTGTCAACTTCAAACACAGCTTCTGTACATGAAGCCACAAAGCTTATTTCTGAGGTAAACGACGTTATCTCTTGTTATCAAAATATTAACCATCTTTATTGCAACTTATAATTACTTGCAGATGATTTTCTAACCTCTGATTATTTCAAAATTCTCTTATTTTCTAAATCCCCATTCTTTCTTGTTGGTAAAGTGATAGGTTCATAAGCTTTTTGTTTTCAGTGAAGAATATATCCATCTTTTAAAAAGTTTAATTATCCCAGGATTCCTAATACTTTTAAAGATATAGAATGAAATGCTTTCATATATAACCACTGTAAAAGTGAGATAAGATTATTGAAACAACAAAATCACTTTTAATGGAAACAACCCATAAGAGTGACAAAAAGTTGTGCTCTCTGTTCAGAGAAGAATGAGGATTAGTTAGTCGGTCAGTTCAGTCACTCAGTTGTGTTCCACATTTTGTGACCCCATGGACTGCAGCATGATAGGCCTCCCTGTCTATCAACAAGTCCAAGAGTTTACTCAAATTCATGTCCATTGAGTTGGTGATGCCATCCAACCATCTCATCCTCTGTCATCCCCTTCTTCTCCCGCCTTCAATCTTTCCCAGCATCAGGGTCTTTTGCAATGAGTCAGCTCTTCACATCAGGTGGCCAAAGTATTGGAGTTTCAGCTTCATCATCAGTCCTTCCAGTGAATATTCAGGACTGATTTCCTTTAGGATGGATTGGTGGGATCTCCTTGCAGTCCAAAGGACTCTCAAGAGTCTCCTCCAATACCACAGTTCAAAAGCATCAATTCTTCGGCACTCAGCTTTCTCTGTAGTCCAACTCTCACATCCATACATGACTACTGGAAAAAGCACAGTTTTGACTAGACAGACCTTTGTTTGCAAAGTAATGTCTCTGCTTTTTAATATGCTGTCTAGGTTTGTCATAACTTTTCTTCCAAGGAGCAAGCATCTTTTAATTCCATGCCTGCAGTCACCATCTGCAGTGATTTTGAAGCCCAAAATGATAAAGTCAGTCATTGTTTACATTGCTTCCCCATCTATTTGCCATGAAGTGATGGGACCAGATGTCATAATCTTAGTTTTCTGAATGTTGAGTTTTAAGCCAGTTTTTTCACTCTCGTCTTTCACTTTCATCAAGAGGCTCTTTAGTTCTTCACTTTCTGCCATAAGGGTTGTGTCATCTGCATATCTAAGATTATTGATATTTCTCCTGGCACTCTTGATTCCAGCTTGTGCTTCATCCAGCCCAGCATTTCTCATGATGTACTCTGCATATGAATTAAATAAGCAGGGTGACCATATACAGCCTTGACGTACTCCTTTCCCAATTTGGAACAAGTCTGTTGTTCCATATTCAGTTCTAACTGTTGCTTCCTGACCTCCATACAGATTTCTCAGGAGGCAGGTCAGGTGGTCCTTACTGAGTTATTGTAAGAATTATAGTAAGAATATACTCTTACTATATCATTATAGTAAGAATATAAAGTCAGCAACCTCATCAATGGACTATATTAAAGTGACATTTATTGATACAACAGAGTTTCATATGGTGAGACAAAATAGCAGAATGAAGTTAATTAAACGAGGTCTTTGACATGAGGGCTTCCTTTAAAAAAAAAACAAAAAACAACTGAGTTATAATTAACACTGTTGTTCAGTCATGTCCAAGTCTGTGACCCCATGAAATGTAGCACACCAAGCTTTCCTGTCCTTCACTATTTCCTGGAGTTTGCTTAAATTCATGTCCATCGAGTCAGTGATGCCATCCAGCCATCTCATCCTCTGCTGCCTGCTTTTCCTCCTTTCCTCAATCTTTCCTAGCATCAGGGTATTTTCCAATGAGTTGGCTCTTTGCATCAGGTGGCCAAATACTGATATTCAGCTTGAGCATCAATTCTTCCAATGGATATTCTGAATTGATTACCTTTAAGATTGATTGGTTTGATCTCCTTGCTGACCAAGGGACTCAAGAGTCTTCTCTAGCACCACAGTTCAAAAGCATCAATGTTTCTACCCTCAGCCTTCTTTATGGTCAAAGTCTTTCATTGGTACATGACTACTAGATAAACCAGCTTTGATTATGTGGGCCTTTGTTGGCAAAGTGATATCTCTGCTTTTTAATACACCATCTAGTGTTGTCATAGCTTTATATTAGTTTTGGCTTCCCTGGTGGCTCAGTGGTAAAGAATCTGCCTACCAACACAGGAGATGGGGGTTCTATCCCTGGGTTGGAAAAATCTCTTGGAGAAGGAAATGGCAACCCACTCCAGTATTTTTGCCTGGGAAATCCCATGGACAGAGGAACTTGATGGGCTGCAATACATAGACTCACAAAAGGGTTGGCACTACTGAACAACTAAACAACAACAACAATTAAACTATGCAGATTTTCTACTTTGTAATTATTCAGTTTTGGAAGATTTTATGTTTCTAGAAATTTACCCTTTTTTTTCCTAGGCTGTCTAATTTGTTGGCATACACTTTCATAGTATTCTCTTATGATCCTTTTTATTTTTGTAATTCAACTGTAATTTCTCCTCTTTCACTTTTAACTTATTTATTTAGGCTATTTGTCTTTTTTTCTTGATGAGTCTGGCTAAAATTTTGTCAATTTTATATTTTCAAAGAACCAACTTTTAGTTTCATCGATATTTTCTTTTTTCTTATTTAATTATTCATTTCACTTATTTCCACTCTGATCTTTATTTCCTTCTGTCTACAGACTTTTGGATTTGATTGCTCTTTTCTTCAGTTCCTTTACATATACACTTAGATTGTTTTTTTGAGAGTGCTACTGTTTTTTAGTGTGGGCCTATATCACTATGAACTTCATTCTTAGAACTGCTTTTGCTGTGTCCCATAGATTTCAGAGAGTTGTCTTTTTATTTTCATTTGTCTCTAGGTATTCTTTCATTTCCTCTTAATTTCTTGGTTGGCTTGTTGATATTTTAGCATGATGTTGTACAATTTCAATATGTTTATGAGATTTTTCCAGTTTTATTCTTGTAGTTGGTTTCTATTTTCATACTGCTTGATATAATTTCAATCTACTTAAATTAACTGAAACTTTTTTGTGACCTAATACGCAATCTATCCTGGAGAAATTCTCATGTGTACTTGAAAAGAATATAAATTCCTCTACTTTGGAATGGTCGGTATATATCTATTAAGTTCATTTGATCTAATGTGTCATTTTATGCTAGAGTGTACTTATTGAATTTCTGTCTGGATGATCTACTCATTGATGTAAACGGGTATTAAAGTCCCCTACTATTAATATATTGCTGCCTATTTTCCCTTTGTATCAGTTAATATTTGCCTTATACATTTAGGTGCTCCTGTTTTGGTTCATGGGCCTCCCCAGGTGGCTCAATGGTAAAGAATCTGCCTGCCAATGCAGGAGATGCAGGTTCAACTTCTGGATTGGGAAGATCCCCTGGAAAAGGAAATGGCAGCTCACTCTAGTATTCTTGCCTGGAAAATTCCATGGACAAAAGGGCCTGCAGTCAATGAGATTCCAAAGATTCAGACATGACTGAGCAACTGAACATGCACACACTCATATTGATGCATAAATATTTACAAATTTTATACCCTCTTGATGGACTGACCCACTTCATCATTGTGCAACTCCCTGCTTTGCTTTCTGTTAGTCTTTGTTTTAAAGTCTATATTTGTCTGATATGAGTATTGATACCCCAGTTATTTTTTTCTATTTTCATGGAATATGTTTTTCAATCTTTTCACTTCAGTCTCTGTGTTTCTTTATATCTAAGAAGAGTATCCTTGAGGCAGCATTCAATGAATCTTTTTTTTTTAAATTCATCCTGCTGCACTTATCACTTTTAATTGAACTGTTTTATCCATATATTTAAAATAATTATTGTGAAGTATGTATTAATACTTAACTGTCATTTTGTACACTGGCTTCTGGTTATTAGTTCTTTCTTTATTAAAATAATAGTTTGTAGACTCACTAGCTCTCTAGATTGATGTATATCATCATATAAGTTAATATGTAAACATTAAACTATTTCAATTGTAGAAGTTGGTCACAAATTGTTTTGAAGTAATTTAAATGTTTTATGTTGCCAGTGTATAAAAAATTTCCAGAAAAAAAAACACACACACACAAAAAACAGAGCATTGCCAATGACAAAAATGTAATTAACATTTGCATGTTCCATGTTTTATTCCTCGTGTATGGCCCATCCTTGTCTAACACTCTGTCAGAAATTATACTATGTTATAAAATTAGAAAAGTAAAATTTAGCTATTTTGTAAATATATCCATTAATTATGATGCCTCAGGGGTAAAGAACCTGCCTGCAATGTGGGAGACGTGAGTTTGATCCCTGGGTAGAGAAGATCCCATGGAGAAGGACATGGCGACCCATTCAAGTATTCTTACCTAGGAAATCCCATGAACAGAGGCGCATAGAGGGCTACAGTCCATGGAGTCACAAGAGTTGGACATGACTTAGTGACTAAATGGCACACATCACATATAGCTTAGTATCAAGTAAGTATATTCAGAACTCCTTATTAATGAACTTCTTTTAATAAGACAATAGCAACTTATGACAAACCTAGACAACATATTGAAAAGCAGAGACATCACTCTGCTGACAAAGGTCTTTATAGTCAAAGTTACGATTTTTCCTGTAGTCATGTGAGAGTTGGACCATAAAGATGGCTGAGCACCAAAGAACTGATGCTTTTGGACTGTGGTGCTGGAGAAGACAGAGAAGGCAATGGCACCCCACTCCTGGCCTGGAAAATCCCATGGATGGAGAAACCTGGTGGGCTGCAGTCCATGGGGTCGCTAGGAGTCAGATGCGACAGAGCGACTTCACTTTCACTTTTCACTTTCATGCATTGGAGAAGGAAATGGCAACCCACTCCAGTGCCCTTGCCTGGAAAATCCCAGGGACGGGGGAGCCTGATGGGCTGATATTTATGGGGTCGCACAGGGTCGGACATGACTGAAGTGACTTAGCAGAAGCAGCAGCTGGAGAAGACTCTTGAGAGTCCCAGCAAGGAGATCAAACCAGATAATCTTTAGGGAAATCAACTGTGAATATTCATTGGAAGGTCTGATGCTGAAACTAAAGCTCCAATACTTTGGCCACCTGATGCAAAGAGCCAACTCAGTGGAAGAGACACTGATGCTGGGAAAGATTGAGAGTAGGAAGAAAAGGTGGCAACAGAGGACAAGATAGTTGAATGGCACCACTGCCTTAATGGACATGAGTCTGAGCAAACTCCAGGAGATTGTGAAGGACAGGGAAGCCTGATGAGCTGTAGTCCTTGGGATTGCAAAGAGTTGGACATGAATTAGCAACTGAACAAAAACAACAGTTATTTCAAAATCACATTTTGTTTTTTAAGTTTTTCATCATTCCTAAAATGGATATTTCCAAAGAACTTAATTTTTCTTTAGATCATATGTGCCATAAATGAAATGCCTGGTGTTCTGCAATATCACTTTTGTACCCACATAAAGTCAATGCTTCATCATTAAAAAAAAAATACCGAATGCCATTTCATTATATAGTATTTTGAGAAAACAGGAAAAAAAAATCATCCATAGGCCTACATACTGAAAACAATTACCATTAATTTTGACTTATTGCTTTTCAGATATTTTCTTAAAAATAGTTGTTTTGTAATTCTTATTTGCTCTAGAGACAATATTATACAGAAATTAAGAGTTCAAACTCAGAGTCAGACAGAATAGGTTTGAAATAACGCTCAACTACTCAGTTATTTTATTCCTCAGATTCCTCATCTGTAAAATTGGTGTCAAAAATGTAGGTATTTTAACTCATAAGTCAGTAAAAATTAAACACGATAATGTATACAAGTAAAAGTTTTGACATAGGAACTCTTCTAAATTAGTGCATAACTGTGTATGTATAATATGTTTGTGAATTTAATTCTGTAATCTTTTATACATATATTGCAAACATAAGACTTTTCCATGTTATAGAAACTTCTCTATCATCTTCAATGTTATGATATTCTTTGACATTTATATAACCATTAAAACATATTTAAATATTTAGATTGTTTTAATATATGATATCAAAAGCAACAATGATAAAGGAGCCAAATAATAAGAAGCTTCTATTAATCATGAAATCAGCAAATTTAAAACTTTTATAAGACAATATATTTCCAAATTTATTTCAGTGAATTTTAAAAGATAAATTTTTATATCACTTTTATTAGAGTTTGTGAGTTAATATGTTTCTGTATGTTGAAAAATTATGAGTAATTTCAAAGATATGGAATTGAATATGTAGCTATCAAGTTAGCAAATGACAACATAAAAAGAAATGAAGAAAATCTTATCAGTGAATTTTAAAACTCATTTAAATTTAAAACATCAAGTGCTCGGGCCTGGTGCACTGGGAAGACCCAGAGGAATCGGGTGGAGAGGGAGGTGGGAGCGGGGATCGGGATGGGGAATACGTGTAAATCTATGGCTGATTCATATCAATGTATGACAAAACCCACTGAAATGTTGTGAAGTAATTAGCTTCCAACTAATAAAAAAATTTTAAAAAAATGTTTTAATGTTTTAATAATTTAGATATTTGTTAAAAATGAATTAAAATTTACAGAAATATTTATTTTTTCTTTCTTCCATGTTTTTTTCACTAGGGGCCATCATTATAAATTTTATGTGTACACGTTATATATTTTTATATGAATATACACATGTATTTACAAATACAGTATTTTAAAATATTTAATATTTTATCAAGATTTAAAAATTAAAATTATTAATTTTTATTAGTTCATTTTCTCTATTTCTCCAATTGATAGGCCTCATTAATTTTTTGGCATGGGGTAATCCAAATAATGGCCCCCAAATATTGCCTGTGTCCTGATGTCTGGAGCCACTGAATGTTACCGTATATGGCAGAAGAGACCTCTCAGATGTGATTGTCTGATGCTGATAAGGAGATTATCTTCTATTAAGCAGGCAAAAGAGCCTTTATAAGAATGATGGAGAAGGAGTCAGAGGAAAAGATCATGCGATGTTGGAAGCAGACATTGGAATTGATGTGCTTTGAAGATGGAGGAAAGGCTCTCAAACCAAAGAATAAAAGTGGCCACGAAAAGATGAAAAGGGCAAGCAGACAGAATCTCCAGGGGAAAAAAAAGCCCCCCTTGAGTTATTTTAGACTTCTGACACCCAAAACTGTATACTATGTTTGTGTTGTATTAAGCCACTAAATTTGTGGCAATTTGCTAAAATAACACATTTTTGGAAACTAATACACTATGCTATAGTAATAGTCATAGTTTATTTTATTATCTTTTCTTTGACTAAGCTATCATAATTTTAGGTATAACATTTAGTACTAATTTATCTTATGAGTTGATCAAGTAAACAACAAAAGCCAAGTTTAAAAATACCAATTTAAAGTGAACACAATATCTTTGATGTAGTGTAATTAGTGATATGATTTATTTTCTCTTAGATTGAGTGTTCTATTTCTTTTCCATAGCTTTTTACTTGCATGTTTGTCTACCTACCTGGTCTTCTTCATTTCTATTAGATCGGTAAGATTTTCTTCACTTCTTTCCATGAGTTATCTTCTACTAGCTTGACAGCTTACATATGTAATTTTGCATCTTTGTAATTACCCATAATTTTTCAACATACAGAAACACATTAACTCACAAACTTTAAAGGGACTTGGAAATTTATCATCTTATAAATGAAATAAACAGCATATTTTAACTACCTCTACATCAATCCTATCCTGTTATCACACATTGATTTTTATGACCATTGTTTTCTGCATCTCACTCCTTTCTGTGTTTAATTTTATTCTTACTGGAAACTATTCTTTAGTAGTTGATTCAGCATGATTATGTGTGCTCTAACCTGTTTTCACTTTTGTATGTCTGAAAATATAATTTTACCCTAAACCTTGACTGTACTTTAGGCTTGATTTTAAATTCTAGCTTGATGGTCATCTCATTATTATTGTTGTCGAAGTGAAGATAATTCACTGTTGAATGTTATTCTTTGCTATGTAATTCGTGTCTTTTGTATAGCTTTTTTAAAGAGTTTCTTTTCTTATTTAGCATTCAGGTTTTTCCTTAGAAAATGACTGTATTTATTTTTATTTATCTTAATTGACCCACACTGAATTTTAAGTGAGTTTTTCTACAATTCTAGAAAGGTCAGTTATAATGTCTTCAAATACTATAATTTTAATATGTCACCTAATCTTGAATTCTAGAACTATTTTTGGATGCTTTAAACATATTACCTATTATTTTATCTCTTTAACTGTTTGTGTAGACTTCTGGGTAAATAAACACACATTATCTTCTATATTTCTAATGCTTTCTTTTATCAAATAATTTCTAAAATTCATCCCAAAGACTATGATACTATCTTTTAATATCAATGACTGTAATTTTAACTCCTAATATTTTTGTTTATTTTTATACAATGCTTTTGATTGTTATCTGCTATTTCCATAGCATGCTTTATCATTTTTGTGTATTCTATTTTTTCCATTAGCACTTTGAGGAAGCTAAACACACTTATTTTAAATTATTTTTATAGTACTCTTATTTTCAGACAAATTGATGATAACTATAACTTAGTGGGTAGCATTCTTCAAGCTCTTTGAAGAGGTTCTTTATTGTATATTCACGTTGAATGAGAATATGCAGTGTGCGCGCGCGTGTGTGTGTGTGTGTGTGTGTGTGTGTGTGTGTGTGTGCGTCTGGTTATGCTTCCATTATGGCAAATTGCCACTTCACTCCAGTCTTGTGCAATCCTTAATAAGAGTGAAGTTTTCAGGTCTCATATCACCTAATTAACATCATAGATCTTTTCACTGAACCAGTGAACATCTTGGCACAGTTCCCATTTTGTGGCTACCTCCTCCTTCTTTCTAACTTATTACTGAAAGGTTTTATAAAAGTATCAACTCCAGAGAGCTGCCAGAATTTTTCTCTATATTTTAAAGAAGTACAGCCCAGATCCTGATATAAAATGATGGGCCTCACTGAATTCTCAGTATCATGATGGGAAATTTGGTCATAGTTAACCATACTGGAATCAAACTACTCCAAGGTTTTTGCTGAAAATCCTGTGCCTCACGTGGGATTACCCCCCACATAATATTGTGAGAACAGTTTTCTACTTCTGAACTATAGAGAAATTAGTCATTTCTGAGCATGGCTAATCCCTGGTGGCCCAGATGGTAAAGAATCTGCTTGGAAGTAAGAGACCTGGGTTCGATGCCAGGGTTGGGGAGATCCCCTGGAGGAGGTCATGGCAAACCACTCCAGTATTCTTGCCTGGAGAATCCCAGGCAAGACAGAAGAGCCTGGTGGGCTACAGTCCATGGGGTCCCAAAGAGTCAGACACGACTGAGTGTAAGCACAGCACAGAACATGAACTGTATTATACTTTAATATTTTCTCATTATTGCCACATGTTATCTGGAGCGCCAGAGAATTAAAGTGTGTACTAATCATACTATCTTTATTAGAATACAATTTATATCTCTGTGTGTGTATATATATATATATGTATGTGTGTGTGTATATATATGTATATATATGTGTATATATATATATATATACATGTATATATATATATATATATGTTCCATTTTGGGTTATTTTTAGGGCACAATTGAAGAAATGGAATTATTTAATCATGACAGTATATACTTTCTTAATTCTCTTGATATCACTGCCAAATCTCTATTCTAAATGGTTAACATTTAATTTTGTATTGCTGTTTTCAAAGGCACTTTTTATTTTAAATTAAAAATGCTGTAAAGGACCAACAAATATTTTAATACCATTTTTATCTGACACAGTCATAAAACCTGCTCTAATTCCTATGGATTTAAAACATCCTAAGTGTACTATATTTATGTGTTTTATCTTATTCTCCATAACTGTTTTGAAACTTAGTGCTTGTGAAACTAAAGAAATAATTCATGTTTTCTTCTTTTAGAATCAACACTGAAAACTGAATTATCTTTTAGTCACACAGTCTGCAATAGGAAGAATAATTCTGAAAGATCAGAGCTGAATGAGTCATGGATTGAATCTCTTAGAAGATTTCTATAGAAACACACTGATGAACAGGGAAATACAGAAGTCACGTGGTGCTTTCAGTATAGGAATGGTAAGATAGACACAAATAGGCTCTCTTATTAAAACAGGATAAGAAGGGCAATTGTAAAAGCTAATACATACTATCCACACTATAAAAGTAACTGACTCAAATATATGTAAAATTAGTAGCTCATAGCAAAGTGAGATGACCAAACATAGAGTGTAAATGGTGTACTCTTGACCAAGAGTTATTTCTCATCAGATTGTGTGCATGTTCAGTTGTGTCTGACTCTTTGCGACCCTATGGACTGTTGCCCATCAGGCTCTTCCATCCATGGGATTTTTCCAGCAAGAATACTGGAGTGGGTTGCCATTTACTCCTCCAGAGGATCTTCCCTGCCCAGGGATTGAACCTGCATCTCCTGCATTGGCAGGTGATTCTTTACCACTGAGCCACCTGGGAAGTTCTCGCATCAGATTATTTCCTATTCCAAGACATGTTGTTAAAAATTCTAACGAAAGAATGGCCTGACCTGTAGAATCATGAAAATGTTAATGTGTTCTTAGTTCTAAGTAAAGAAATGTGCCAGGCTCATGAGAGGAGGAGACGAACAAAAGGCAAGGGTCTCTCAGTTGACCTTGGATTGGGTGGTTCTACTAATTTAAAGAAATTGGAAGCTGAGATATAGATGGTAGTTGTATTTAGCATCAGTAACTTTTTTATAAGGGCATGTGTGCATTTGGGTCTTAAGACAAAAATATTATTTGTCTACTGCACCTAGAATTACAGTCCAAACAACCAATTTTAGCAGCTTTATTTCCCCCCTCTCTCATAGAAAATGGCTTTTTGCAAAAACAACATTTTTCTGTCAAGATGGCATTTTGTCTTGACAGAAAGACATTGGTGGACATAGATCTAGATATGCATTCCTTTAATGCAGCTAAAAGCAAAATAACCTTTGCATTCATGTATAGGTAAAATAGAGTTGAATCTTGAACAATATAGGGATTAGAGGTGCCAACTCTAACACAGTGGAAAATCCACCTACTGCTAACTTTGCCTCAAAAACAAAGAAGTTGATAAATAGTTCACAGTATACAGATTTTCTAATATTTTGGAAGTCATAATGATGGGATTAGCTGTATAGTTTTATAAATCTTATGTACACATTCTGAATAAATTAAGATACTGGACTAGATAACCCTTAAGATAATTTAATATTTTATCAATGCCAGTCTATTCACATAATGTTTGTGCACATGTATAAAATATAATTTCCTAAACCACTATTTTATTTAAACTATTCTTAATAATGCCAGCTTATTATTACAATAATAATTACTATTACAATTAATAATGTAATATTGTGATAATATTACAAACAATAATTACATAGTTTGAGTTAACTATACACCACGCTGAGTTTTGTGAAGATTCAAACCATCATGGAGTCACTGAGAAATTCCACAGTATGATCTCATCATATCAGATGCCAGAAAATAAAAATGAAAGTGAAGTGTTAGCTGCTCAGTCATGTTTGACTCTTTGCGACCCCATGGACTGGAGCCCTCCAGGCTCCTCTATCCATGGAATTCTTCAGGCAAGGATACTGGAGTAAACTAAAATAATGAGAGTATTATCTCTGAATTTACCATACGTCCGTATTTGATGGAGAAGGCAATGGCAACCCACTCCAGTACTCTTGCCTAGAAAATTCCATGGATGGAGGAGTCTGATGGGCTGCAGTCCATGGGGTCGCTAGGAGTCCGACACGACTGAGCAACTTCACTTTCACTTTTCACTTTCATGCATTGGAGAAGGAAATGGCAACCTTCTCCAGTGTTCTTGCCTGGAGAATCCCAGAGATGGGGGAGCCTGGTGGGCTGTTGTCTATGGGGTCGCAAAGAGTTGGACAGGACTGAAGCGACTTAGCAGCAGCAGCAGCAGTATTTGACATGAGCATTGATTATCCTTTTTATAATTGTGATAAAAATTTTTAGGCAAGATACACTCCTGAGTTGATTCACACACTCTTGTTTCCCATTCTTGATACTACATTTGAAATGAAAAGAAGTTTCGCTCACTTTCTCTTGTCTCAGAACCTCCACTGCACTGCCTGACACATTCTGTTCTATAAAACACTTTTCCTTCCTTGTAATTGTGTCTTTACAGATTGAGAAGCACTATATTTACAGTTGTTGTGATTACTAAATGAGTTAGTATATATATTTAAAGGGTTTCCGAGGTGGCTCAGTGGTTAAAGAATCCACTTGCAATGCAAGAGACACAGGTTTGATCCCTGGGTTGGGAAGATCCCCTGGAGGAGGGCATGGCAACCCACTCTAGTATACTTGCCTGGAAAATTCTATGGACAGAGGAGCCTGGCAGGCTGCAGTCCATAGGGTCACAAAGAGTTGGTTGTGACTGGTCGTGTGCACACATGTATATGTAAAATAACTGGAATATGCCTGATGTATGCATGATATGTAACTGTTAGGGAAAAAGAGGGAAAAGGTACATTTAAATAATGTGGCATATCTCTTTCTTAAATAGAATTTGGTGGACATTATTAGAGATCTTGTCATCATATAATATTTGATGGATTTCTTTTCTATTTTCTCTGCTAGAGAGTGAGCTAGTCGAGAGCTGGTACCATGCCTCATTCACCTCCATATCAGTGCTTAATATAACAGCACCAATGGAATTCAGTGCTTTCAAGTAACAGATAAAACCCAGTTGAGATATATTAAGTTTTATTGCTGAATTTCTCATCAATAATTTTTGTTAAAATAATACACATTGAGATCACTGCTTCCAAAAGGGTGTCTCAAGCTTAATTCAATTTCATATCAAATTATTTTTCTTTTTTAAGTAAGATATACTGGGGTACTTGAGATCTGTGTGTGTGAGCTCTCAGTATTGTCCAACTCTTTGTGACCCCATGAATTGTAGCCTGCCAGGCTCCTCTATCCATGTTTTCTAGGCAAGAATACTGGAGTGGGTTTCCATTTGCTCCTCCAGGGGATCTTCCCAATCCAGGGATCGAATCCACATCTTTTGTGTCTCCTGCACTAGCAGGCAGAGTCTCTACCAACTGTGCCACCTGGGAAGCCATACTAACTCATATTTTAGGTATATTTCAGAATGAATTAAATCAGGAGTCTATGGTCTTTCTGTAAAAGCAAACAAAAAACAACAGTAAATATTAGAGGCTTTGTGAGTCACACAAACTCCATCACAACTAGTCAACTCTACTACTGCAGTGAGAAATGAGCCCCAGACAATTATAAAAGTTCAATCTCAAAAAAAAAAAAAAAAAGTTCAATCTCATTTTATTTATAAAATGGGCAATGGGCTAGAATTAGTCCATGACCATGGTTTGCTGAACCCTGAATTAAATCAATAAATAGTTTATACTAAAAGTTAAGACCTCACTGCATGGAGTGTTAGGTTAATTGACTTATCTAGTTCTCATTAAAGTATATAAATACTTTGTCCTCATTTGTTAAAATATCTTGTAAAATAAAGAGTTTGGATCAAATTGACTTCCTTAAAAGGCTATTTCAAAATACACTGATAAATGCACTTGAATAATAATTATGTGGTTAATATATTTGGAATGAAGGCATTTAAATGGAGCCTGCCAGGCTCGTCTGTCCATGGGATTTCCCAGGCAAGAGTACTAGAGTAGGTTGCTATTCCCTTCTCCACGGATCTTCCCGACACAGGGATCAAACCTGGGTCTCTTGCACTGCAGGCAGATTCTTTACCATCTGAGCCACCAGGGAAGCCCTTGATTAACACTTTACTATATGATGCTATTGGAGAAGGAAATGGCAACCCACACCAGTATTCTTGCCTGGAGAATCCCAGGGACAGAGGAGCCTGGTGGACTGCCACCTATGGAGTCATACAGAGTCGGACATGACTGAAGTGACTTAGCAGCAGCAGCATATGATGCTATATCTATTAATATGCTTGCTGTTGTTGTTCAGTCACAAAATATTGTGTTATTCTTTGTGACCATGGATTCTGACATGCCAGGTTCCTCTGTCCTCAACTATCTCCCACAGTTTGCTCAAATGCATGTCCACTGAGTTGGTAATGCTATCTAACCATCTTATCCTCTGCCATCTCCTCCTCCTTCTGCCTTGCATCTTTCCTACCATCAGGGTCAGTGAATTGACTCTTCACATCAGGTGGCCAAAATACTGCAGCTTCAGCTTCAGCAATAGTCCTTCCAAAGAATATTCAGAGTTGCTTTCCTTTAAGATTGACTGTTTCAATCTTCTGGCAGTCCAAGTGACTCTCAAGAGTCTTCTCCAGCATCACAAATCCAAAATATCAATTCTTCAGCACTTAGCCACTTAAGATCCAACTCTCATATCCATACATGACTACTGGAAAAACATATGCTTAGACTTAAAATTGTCTAGTTGGTGATACAGTAGTCAATGTCTGCTAAATCTATTTGATAAGAAAACAAGTTTTCCAATAACTATTTCACTGAACTACTATCCAAGGGAACATACCTTGGAAAACACTGAAAAATACAGACACTACTTTCCCTTTAACTTCTGACTTTCTATGTAATATGAAATTCAGTTTTTTTCAGAATATAGTCTCAGTTATTAGAAATAATAATGGTCACTGTCTCAACAGGGAAGATGGGACCTTTTAACATTTCTAGAGTCTTTCCATAGGGAGTTTCATACTATCAATAGGAGTAATCTCATTTTCTTTCCTCAGAATCCTACCTGATTTTAACCATTTCTGGAGGATAAATATCCTGACTATTCATTATGATTTACTGTAATATTTTCTCTTTGCTATCTCTTATGGGAAAGACTGCAATTATCTTTAAGCATTCATTTTTCTCTTCTTATTTTAGTCTTTGAACTCCTACATTTTAGTTGAGTGAATGAGCCCCTTGTTGGAGACTATAATCACAGCCTCACTGAGCCAGCCTGGAGCACTTGCTTAAGTTCTGGGAAATAAGATACTGGCTCCTCCCCGGTCACCCTCACTGAATGGAAATTGCTTGTCCTCCATTTCCTTTTCTCCTGTTTGCGGGCTGAGAAGTGGATATGGTTGTGGTGAACTATCTCTGGTCATGTCAGGAGGTGACTGGCAGTAGGCTCCAGAGGAAGAAAGTACAAGAAGCCTCAAAGCTCACCTGACTGAGCAAAAAACATCACCTTGCCACTCCTAGCATATCATGCCTAACACAAAAGAGAAGTAAACTTCTATCTTATTACACCACTGTCATTTTTTTGATATAGTTAAACAAATAACCTTATTAATGAACTTTACTTTTAAAATGTCAGAATGTGGGGTTACTTCTGATTTTGCTCTATAGTCCACTGAGCAGACTCTGGTCTACTGGTCAGATCTACCAGTCAAACTGGTTTATAACCTTAACCCATACTTTTCCCTGTAGACTGGTAGCACCATGGTATTAACTGGACCATCTCAGATAGAACTAACCTAGAGGAGAGTTTGGATTGCCTACATGGAAACATAAGGTTCTAAAGGCAGAAATAACAGACATTCTTCTCCTTCTGTGTTGAGTTAGACGGTGGCCCATGCATTTTATTATCTGCATGTACTTTAGCAGAAACCATATCAGCCACTTTGGATCATTTACTTACAGAACTGACAAAGTGGATATATTTGAACAAACGTGTGAATATGTTTCTGTGAACATGCATCTGACTGCACAGCAATTTTCTGAATTACCTACTATTTTCAATTATCCATGCTTCTGTAGTCTTCCATCAGCATGGATAATCAAGTGTGTTCAGTTAACAAACATGAATGTCTGGAAGACATTAATAAAGCCTGCAAAATGCATTACTAAGTATTATTTTCATGTTGAATGAAATTAAATAGAAAAATTAGTGTAGATGTTAAAGAAATATGGAACAATATGATTACAGCTCAACTTAGATATAACTTTTTATATGAACAATAACAAATAAAATCTTAGGAGAAACATGATTATAATTTTTTATTGCGGCAAACAGTCTATCTGAGGACTGCTACTTGAATTAATAAAATTCAAAAAGCTGTATTTTAATGAAGATTCATTCATATAATTACTTATCTGCATAAACTTTAGATTCAATATAGGAAATAGGCAATCAAGTGCTATCATGAATAAGACAAAACATTTTAAATATTAAAACTCTGATTCTAACTTGATTTTATCACTTTGCATCCAATTTTATAAACTAACATGCACATTTTGGAAGTTTAACAGCTTTTTATTTTTAAAAATAACCTAAATGCCACATTAACAATTTTTAAAAACCAACTGAATTATAAATGCATAAGTTCATTTGGTGATATATATATATATATATTGTGTTGGGAAATGTCATCACATCCTTCATCTTCACATTTTTTATGGCTTCCTGTGGTGAACACCTGTGGCTTGTTGGCAGTGAGTTTGGTTCTCGGGACTATTAAGCACTCTGTATTTTTAGAGTGGACCAACTTGGAGTTATTTGACACAGGTGTTTCTATAATTATGATACACTGGGAAATCTATAGTACTCAGTAGCTTTCAGGTTCCCATTTCTACCTAAGTAATAAAGCCCTGTCCCTTATGCAGGGCAGCTTCACTGAAGTATTAGTAGAAGGTTAAACATAAGTTTGCTTAACTGACTTTTAATAAACTAGCCAGCTATTTTCTTTTAAACATCTGACATTTAGTAACACATAGAATAGCTTCCCAAGTTGATAATTTTCATAAGGCAGGCCAAGTTACCTCAAATATCTTAAAGGAATATCAGCTATTATATTTAAAAACTATATCAATCAGGTATATTTACATTAATAGAATTTTTGAAGCCCATATATTTTATGCACTATTGCATGTACTTAGCCTTTGAATACATTTATATACCTGGCATACCCACTTATTTTTTATGTGTCAAAATATAAAAGTAATGTTTTGGTATTATATGTTATAGAAAATATAATATGCACATGTGTGGGCTTAATTTTAAGGCAGAGCATGTATAGAGAGCAGTTATCTTCAGACAAAATTATCACTCCTAATATACCTCATTCATCTGATTTTAGGTACTTCAAAACTTTGCTTTAAAGCCACTAGAACTCCACCATGGTCTACACTGAGTTTTAGATTCTTATCAATAGGAACACTTGAATGTGACACAACCAAAGGTAAATATCTTTCTCAAAGAAACATGAGTTTATAGGGAAGTTGTTTGGTTTAACAGTACTCTAATTTCATCTTCTGCAGAAGGAAGTGGCAACCACTCCAATATTTTTGTCTGGGAAATCCCATGGACAGAGGAGCTTGGTGGGCTATCATCCATGGGGTCTCAAGAGGTGGGCATGACTCAGCCACTGAGAAATCTCATCTCCATTTTCATAACCAGTACTCACTCATCCCTTTCCCTCTGAAGTGGAGATGAAGGGGCTTGTTCAAATTAATTACCGACACTAATAACAAGGGAGAGAAGAGGAGAAGAGTGGTCTCAGCAACCTCAGTAGAAGCATGAATTTACTCCATGGTGGAGCTGCTGCAGGAACTGTGGACTCGGCTTCATTCAGGTTTGCATCCCTGCCTAAAAAAGTCACAAGATACATAGTAAACACCTAATGCATAGTGCCAAGAAACATGTCTTGGCAAATGGTAACTAAAGAGGAGGTCCTCAGCCCTCCTGAGACACTCAGATCCTTTTGCCTTTACACAGGTTTCCAGAACATCATGGTGATTCCTGCTGCTACTGTTGCTGCCGACAACTCCATCCATGCTAACAGATGAGAACATCATTCAGAGAAAAAAAACACAACCGACGGACAGTGTGGATACTGAACAATAGTGCTATGCAAATAAGTTGGAAGCGGGATTCCTTAAACACCTAATGGACAAATAACATAAAACAGGGGAGTTAGCAACCATAGAAATAACACTCCAGTCCTTGCATTTGCCCCTAAAAAAGTCAGTTTGATTAACAGTGCTTCTATAGTTCTAACAGTGTTATAGCAGTTTTTTATTTTCCTGCATTCATAGGCTAACATGAATCTGCAAAGACAGCACCATTTATTTTGACACTAATTTTATTTATTTTTTGGTATATCTTTCTATCATGACTTTGGATGACATTTAACTTTATAAGTAAGGCTTAATTTAAAATTTCCTGAAAAAACTGTGTGAATAAACTAACTTACTCTGCTTTTAACTGTAATTTTTTCTTTGCCTCCTGATTTCCATTCTAGGATTTTATAGAATTAATTGTTACTACCAAGCTAACAATGGTCTTTATCTTTTTGTTTCTAAATATTCAGGAATTCATAAAACGGCATAAACTAGAGCCATATATATGAGTTTCTTTAGGAATCTACTTGCTGTCAACTAATACATCTGGTGCTTAATCCCTGTTGTAACAATAAAAGCTGCCTATTCTGCAGAAAATTTAATAGAAATTAAAGCTAGGATGTGAACTTTTCCACTTTAAAAGAGTGAAATTTTTTGAAGTATCACAGTTCATTATATCATAGGAAAGCTGTATTTGTTCAGCACCATGGAGCAAACACTTATATATTCCCACTTAGCCTGTGTCAAAATCTTGCTCCTCTTCCTTAAAGTGAAACATAAATATCTAGTACAGCTAATCTTCTAAATTACAGCAATAATGCCAAATTTTTATATATGAGTTCCCATTCAACAAACATTTTAAGTATTTTAAGTGCATGGGTTATCTTGTTCGCACAACAAACATGTAGTTAGATTTCCCTTTACAGATAGGGAAAATGAAATATAGAGAAGAAAAATAACTTAAGGTAACACATCTGGCTAGCAGTAGAGCTAACATTTAAACCCAGATAGCCAACCTCTAAAGTCCCTGCTTCTAAAGGAAATACTACTATACATTCCCCAACACTATATGTGCAATTGTTGTGTGGTTCTAGACCCACATTTTTAGTAATCTTCATGTGTGCCTGAAGATTTAGTGGTGTCTGACTCTTTGAAAACCTATGGACTATAGCCCTCCAGGCTCCTCTGTCCATGGGATTCTCTAGGCAAGTACACTGGAGTGTGTTGCCATGAACTCCTCCAGGGGATCTTTCCGACCCAGGGATGGAACCTGTGTCTCTTGTGTCTCCTACATTGGATGGTGGGTTCTTTACCACTAGCACCCCTGGGAAGTATGTTAATACTTGGTCATTAACATCAAATCAAATACTTTCATATACAGTGTTAATGATAAACTTGATGAACTTAGCAAATTGTTCATAGATAAGATCTGACTGTTAAAATTCCTAAGCTGGTGTGTCCTTCTTAACTGATTTAAGGGCTGAAACAATTAAAGCAGCTTTTCTTTTCCTCTCTTACAGATACTATTGAGTGATTTATTGCTAAGCACAGGTTTTCAGTGTGAAAAGTTTTCTAATATATTTGATGAATTGGGCCTAGGAAAAAACATCTCCCTTAAACAACCATTTTTTGAATCAACTGAGTATGATATAAGGTTCAGAGAGAAGTACTGTCTCCACTGGGACCACATATCTCTTTGATTTGAGCAGTCTTCCTGGATACCCCAGCCAGTTTACTCTCAGGATGAATTATCGGGTGGAAAAGCTTGTATCCAGAGACATAAGCAGTGTGGGAGGGAAGGAAAAACAAACTCATTTTAAGCCAAAATGATCCCCATTATTTTGGTTCATTGTTGAATGAGAAAGAACATGATGTTACCCACTCCCCCCAATATAGTGTTAATTATAATGTGGGGTCATTAGAGGTAGAACACAATTTTAAATTTATATTTATGAGTGTGGAGAAGCTGCTTTCTACTTTCCATAATGGTTGGTAATATAGACACTATTAGAACTCAACATATCAACACCAAATCTGCAGGTCTGGACTATCTTCCCAATTGTCTACAGCCTTGAACTCTGTCAAACTGATGTTCCCTATGACAATGTTTAAACTTGATAACTGGTAAAATGTTTTTGTTTCAAATGAATTCAGTATTTTCCCTAAAATATGTTACTCTGAAACACTGAAGGCAAAAGAAAAAGAAAACAAACAAAAAGTATATAAAATACAATTATTTGATTTGTGAGTTTTAATTCTCTTGTCCTAGCGCTTAACATTTAATCAAAAGATGATTCTTTTAAAATATATATCTGATCATGGCATTTTTCTTCTAAAGACTGCAATAGTTGCCCATTACACTTAGGAAAGAATAAAACCAAGATCTTTACCAAGATGCAAGGGAGAAAATTGGAATTATTCAAAGTGCTTTGTCTATCTCACTGACTGTGACAGGCTGTATTTGGTAAGACCAGATAGCAGGACATTCTGAAGTTCAAAGACAATGCCACACCACGAAGAGCTGCCCTGCTTGTTTCAGTACTTTTTACTGTCTGGCTCAGACCCAAACACCACTTTCAATTAAATTACTTCCCCATTACAGAGAAGACAAAACTTATGCAAATCAGGTGAAGTTGGGTCTGAGTTTTCTTCAATTTTGCCAAGCACTGTTCACTTTTTGAGCAATCACATAGCCGTAACCTAAAGGGTCTGTAGTGCTGAGTTGCCAATTCAGAATACAAATATGGCTACAAGGGTCACAGTGACTCTACATATGAAGGCAAGCATCCAGCAGCTTTGCTGTGTCTTAAAGTACAGTTGAGCTTTTGTACTGAAGCGCACTTTTATAAGTTATTTTAGTTTTATTTTTTCTTCATATTACCCTGTCAGGATGGTATATTTGCTTTAAAAGCATTATATATGCATAGCTTAGGCTTCCTCAGTGGCTCAGATGGTAAAGAATCTGCCTGCCATGCGGGAGACCTGGGTTAGATGCCACGGTTGGGAAGATCCCCTGGAGGAGGGGCATGGCAACCCACTCAGGTATTCTTGCCTGGAGAATCCCATGGAGAGAGGAGCCTGGTGGGCTGCAGTCCATGGGGTCGCAAAGAGTTGGACACGACTGAGTGGCAAAGCACAGCTGCACAGTGTATGATTAAACACACTATTATTTTCATTTACAGACAGCAAAAACTATTTGCTATTGTTGTTCAGTCGAGTCCTACAAAAAGTCGAGTCCTTTTTCCTCTGCCCTCCTAGTTTCTCTGGCTGGGGCCCTGTGAATTAAACTGACAAAAGACAAATTAATAACAGAAAAGACAAATGAGGGATATTATCCTATACAGTGTGCATACATGCAGGAGAAACTCAGTGATGAGTAACTCAAAGGAATGGTTAGAAATTTAGTTTATCTAGAATGTTAATAATAAATATGTAGAGAAGAGACAAGACAAAAGGAAAACTTCAGGCTTCCAAGGTGATAAACTGTGGGAAGGCAAACATATGGGGGAAACTAATGGAGCAGTATTTGTACCAGTCCATTTCAGTGCCAACTTTTTCTGTTTACCATGGTCTTGAAACTTCCCAGGAGAGGGGATGTATATGGCAGTCATCATAACTCAAGAGTTTAATCAGATAAGGGAAGCTCTGGGAAGACTTCTTTCCTATTGGTTGAACTTCAAATGCCTTCAGCTCAAAATAACAGGCATATTTTGGGGCGTCATATTTCAATTCCCTATTATAAATATGTATGTGGCTTCCTGGTGCCTCAGACAGTAAAGAATCTGTCTGCCAATGCAGGAGGCCTGGGTTCGATTCCTGGGCTGGAAAGATCCCCTGGAGACAAAATGGCAACCCACTCCAGTATTCTTGCCTCGGAAAAGGCATGGACAGAGGAGCCTATCCATGGGGTTTCAAAGAATTGGATGCTACTTCACAGCTAAACAACAACAATATGTATTCTATATATGCATAAACACACACACATTTGTCAAAAGTGGAAGTGCTCAATTCAATACACCCAAGAAGCACTGCCTCATGCCTCTCCACGTGGCTGACATTACATCTTAACCTGCCATCATCTTCATAGTTACTCAGTTCCAGTTGTATTATTCTCCTTGTATTTTCTGAACACTTTCCTAAACATGCTCCTATCTCAGGGCTTTGCATGTGCTCTTTCCTCTCTCTACCGGGAATGCTGGCACCTCAAACATTCACATAGCTCTCTCCTTCCCTTTCATTAAGGTTTTGTTTAAAAGCCACTTCATCTGAGAGGGTTGCTTTATCAGCTCTAATCAACAATAGCAACTCTCATCACTACTTATTGTCCTCTCTGCTTCCTATAGCCCCGTAGCATTTATCACCAGTCTACAGAGTGACAGGTAATGGTACCAACATGTTGGATATATTTTTGTCTCTTCTCATTAAACATAAATTTCTTGAAACCTGTAGATTTAATTTATCTACACTGATACATGTAGGTGCTGTGCCTAGTCCCTCAGTTGGGTCCAACTCTGTGACCCCATCGACTATAGCCCACCAGGCTCCTCTGTTCATGGGATTCTCCAGGCAAGAATACTGGAGTGGGTTGCTGTTACCTTCTCCAGGGGATCTTCCGGACCCCTGAACCCGGGTCTCCTACACTGCAGGCAGATTCTTTACTGAGACACCAGGCAAGCCCATATACATGCATATAACACGCATATTCAAGTTTTCCCTTTTCTAAAGGCATGATGCAAAGGAAGTATGAAAGAGAACAGTGCCAAGGAGTGTCTGGGATTAACATTTCCCAGATGTTTTACTTTTAGGGGCAAAATAGATTTACACCTTAGTATAAAGGACAAAGATCTACTATAAATGGGACTGAAAATACTATCTGAGTGAACGCACAATCAGCAAAGTATTTGAAGCACAAATACAAGGACAGGGATGCACCTTTGGTAAAGATGCTGATAGAGACCTTTTAATGGTACTGTCCAAAAACAATGTGGCATTGGTTTTATTGAAAGGAAACATTAGCTTCTAGTATTTTTTTTTTTTTTTAATGCAGACAGGATTTAGACACAAGAGTCTATTGCATCTCTTTATACTGAATGACTGTTGAGAAATAAGTACTTTCTTGAAATGATATTGAAAAGCACAGTGTTAGCTTTTGTAAAGACTATGTGAAAAAGATAATAGGGAGAAGGGTATAATTCTTGATCTAAAGTGAAGAACCTGCGAACTGACTATCAAAGATAGTACATACCAAAAAGTCAGAAATCAATGGCTTATTTTAACATGCTGTAAGCCATACATTTTAATGGATATACACTATGCTACTTTTTTTTTTTTTCCCTCAGTCAACACTGGCTGAAGGAGAACTTATATTTAAGTACAGAAAACTCAATAGTATACACGTGGCCCAGTTTGGTTGCCAGTTCTTTGTCCTTTGCCTTTTCCAGCTTGGGAAGGAAGCCACCAATTTCAGACCCAGGACAGTGCCCCCCTAGTGATGGGGAACCTCTCCTATCTGTCAGTGTAATTGGTCCTGATATTGTAGCTTCCAGCTGCTTAGCCAGAACCCCTTTGTCTTCTGAATTACCTTGTGTGAAGGTGATGCTGGTATAAATCTTGCTGTGGACTATATGCCCCAGCCTAGGCTTCACCTTGATAATGCAGTAGGAAACCCCCACTTTAAGACACAGGCAGAGAGGAAGACAACCAGCCCAACAGGGTCCACCTTTGTGCAATGACTACCAGTTGAGCTTTCTTGTTCTCTACCAAGGTGGGGACAGTCTGAACCCCCGCTTGAAGGACACATGGCCTCTTAGTTGGGACATCCCCTTTGCCCACAGCTTTTTTCTCAAGTGCAGCTAACAATCTCTTGCTTTGTCTCTGGTCTGTACTTGATGGCCAGCTTAAGCAGCCGTGTAGCTGTTCAGTTGTCCAAGGCCTGGTTAAATGGATGAACTGGTTCATTGCAGGAGGCACTTTCAACTGCTTACAGAGGATAGCCTTTTTTTTTTTTTGCTTTTTTTTTTTTTTTTAATTTATTTTTATTATTATTATTTTTTTTCCCAGTGGGTTTTGTCACACATTGATATGAATCAGCCATGGATTTACATGTATTCCCCATCCCGATCCCCCCTCCCACCTCCCTCTCCACCCGATTCCTCTGGGTCTTCCCAGTGCACCAGGCCCGAGCACTTGTCTCATGCATCCCACCTGGGCTGGTGATCTGTTGCACCATAGATAGTATACATGCTGTTCTTTTGAAATATCCCACCCTCATATTCTCCCACAGAGTTCAAAAGTCTGTTCTGTATTTCTGTGTCTCTTTTTCTGTTTTGCATATAGGGTTGTCGTTACCATCTTTCTAAATTCCATATATATGTGTTAGTATGCTGTAATGTTCTTTATCTTTCTGGCTTACTTCACTCTGTATAAGGGGCTCCAGCTTCATCCATCTCATTAGGACTGGTTCAAATGAATTCTTTTTAACGGCTGAGTAATATTCCATGGTGTATATGTACCACAGCTTCCTTATCCATTCATCTGCTGATGGGCATCTAGGTTGCTTCCATGTCCTGGCTATTATAAACAGTGCTGCGATGAACATTGGGGTGCACGTGTCTCTTTCAGATCTGGTTTCCTCAGTGTGTATGCCCAGAAGTGGGATTGCTGGGTCATATGGCAGTTCTATTTCCAGGTTTTTAAGAAATCTCCACACTGTTTTCCATAGCGGCTGTACTAGTTTGCATTCCCACCAACAGTGTAAGAGGGTTCCCTTTTCTCCACACCCTCTCCAGCATTTATTGCTTGTAGACTTTTGGATAGCAGCCATCCTGACTGGCGTGTAATGGTACCTCATTGTGGTTTTGATTTGCATTTCTCTAATAATGAGTGATGTTGAGCATCTTTTCATGTGTTTGTTAGCCACCTGTATGTCTTCTTTACACCACCTCAGTGCATCTTGGCCATTTCACAAATCAGTAGAGTGCTTTTTTAAGCTGGATGTCCTTTCCAGAGACAGAAATCTTCAGTCTTTCCTCAAACAGGTGGTTTACCACCTTCTTGGCTTCCTGATTGTTCATGACAGCAAGGACCAGGGCTACCTTCACAACTCTTATCAAGTAAATGCCATGATTTTCCACTGCTAACAGGAGGAAAATAACATATAATCACATAATTAATATGTAACGAGCCAGGATTTGGGCACAATTTGACAGTCACCAGAGACTATCACTTTTATTGTACAATATAAATAATGTTTAGTAAAATTTTAAACAATCGGTTCTTTAACAGTCCATGAAAAGAAATGAGAATACTCAATGTTCTTTTTGAGACACTGGGCCTAATATTCATAACACACGCTACTATCATGAAGGAATAATCTCTAGCTATTCATGGTTATCTGAAAACTTCAAAAAACTCAAACCAATGGTACAGTTTATAAAAAGAAAGAAAAAGGAGGGCTAGAGAGATGAAGGGCAGAGGCCAAATCAATGTATAGTTTTTAGTCTGGAAAACTCTTATTCTTTTTGACCAGATTAAAATATCCCTGCCCTCAAAAGTTTTCTATCACCAATATATCATTTGTTCTTTGTTCCCTTGTACTTTCAGAATTTTTTTTTCATATTACTACAGTGATATACAAATTCTTACCCAACTTATGGAATAAACTGTGCTATTTATAACACACAAGATAAGAGCTTTTTTATGTAGAAAGTGTCATAGATTTATGATTAACTTAACTGAGTTTCTGATCACTTGCTTGATGCAGTATTTCAGGATGTTACTCAACTAACAACTTGGCAATAGGATTGAAAAAATATTTATAAAATGGAAAATTAGCTTACTGTCACAACAATTGGATAAATATTATAAAGATAATTCCAAGTATCAAAAGCATATAATATGTTGTTTTGCTTACATGCTGCGGTTATGTATTCATAAAATGATTATATTGCAACAAAATAAAAATACTGTTTGTAAGCTAACTGGTAACCAGTCTATATTCCTCATTCTTTTTTAGCCCTAAATAAATCTAATGACATGGAAAAAAATGTGTAAGTATATTGTTATATTTACATAAATGTAATAACTGTTATTTCAGTGTGAAAAGACTGCTTGAGAATAGAAATCTTAAATATGCTATTTTGTAAATAGCAATACCAACATAGCAGAGCTCATTAACAACTGATGCCGACATATAACACAAGAAGTTGTCCAACTGTTGATAGCTGCTGATAAAATATGATATTGATATATCTTCAAAATATGTGAATTTATTTCATGAGACTTATTGTAAGGTCTTCTGCTATATCTTTTGTAGGAAAGATGCTAAATTCAGTGGGTATGCAAAGAAAGCAGAAATGTAGATGAAAATCCAGATGATTTTGTTTTCGTGATAAAAATGAAGCATGAAGTACTAATTGGCTAAGTGCTTGGGTGATTCTGTAAAACAGCAAATTGAAAAAATATAGAAGAAATTTAAAACAAACATCTGAAAGTTACAGCAGCAGATCCGTTTGGAAATGTATTCAGCAGGCTTCCTCTGCAAGCGATGTATAAAGTTTTGACTTGTCAGATTGCTTAAATGAAACTGCATTTCACCATGAAAGATATCTCCAAATCCTTAAATTAAAGAGAAGACAATTTCAGACACTCATCATTAAGGAGATAATAAAGAAGCACACATACACTCTTACTTCTCCCTTACCTTAGCTGAAAATGAGCACTAAATACTACTTCAAAAGTGCATTACACCACCTCCAACGAGAATCTGGCAGGTGACAGTGAGGAAATTGTTGTTCTTTGCTATAATATTAAGTTTTCAACTTAACTGTTAAAATGTTTAAAAGTTAAGTTGTGATATAACAAAAGTTTGTTGAGATTTCATATGTATTCTTAGAAACAGAATTTTTGTGGGATAGTGATATTTGCCCCTCACTCCCAGCTTTGGTCAAGACACAGGATTTGGATAATAAATCCAAAAGAAATAGAGGAAATAAAAATAAAACCAAATGTAACCTTGTCAAAGAACACAGCCACTTACTTTGACAGTATTAGAGAACTGAATTTGCTTTTTAAGGAGAGTTTTACATTTTCTTATGTAAACTGGAGGTTGAACAACTCCTTTTGCCATATCCAAAATGCAAATTTCCTTTTATCACCCACTGCTCCTTTAAAATATACTCAGTGTGGTAACTGTCAGGATTTTCCTGCCCACTCAGATAAAACTTGTTCTAGGGATACTTCACACTGTTTTTCACACACACAATTCAGTAATCATAATGTTGAGGCCAAGATATCCATCACCACTCAGAATCTTTATTTAATAGCATATTTTTATGACTTAATTATATTAACACCAGCCTATTTCAGGTCAGATGCCTTTAAGATTAAAAATGGGGAGTTGACTTCTATTTGTTTACTGAAACCTCTCATAGACAATTCTTTCCCTGCCCTCTTTTCTAGATAAAAACAGTTCTTTAACCACCATTCAGCTCTAAGGTCCTGGATATCTTGCAAGAGTTTCTTTTCTGACTTCTGACACTCGCTGCAGTCCAGCTCTCTCTCCCCTGACGTCAGTTCTCCATGGCCCTTTGCCACTCTGCCCTGAGCTGGGAATGTGCACCTTCAGTTCCTTGCCGCTTTGTTCCCTCCATGACTCCAGGTGGCGCTCTTGGACAGGATGACTTGCTCTCCGCTCAGTTCACATCCGATAAGAGAGAACTCTACAGGCATTCATCCATTGTTGGGACTCATCCAGCGAGTGTATGTAGGTCGACCCTAAAATAGCATCACTAGCCAAAGAGTTATTAAGTCCTTTTTCTCTTGCAAGAGTCCCACAGTGAGAGTCAGATCGTAGTCCACCCTGCCTCCCAGATGCAGGCGTAGTGTATTAAACTTTCTGTAGATCCCTGTCATTTCTTATATACTTGAGGTGAGAAGATTCAAGACACTAAGATCAACATGTTTTAATTATTTTAAATTTTCTTTGTAGATTCTTCAAATGCTGATTCATCTTTGGAATGTCACTATCTATTGCACATTAGTCAAACTTAAGCTGTTCTACTTAAAAAACCTTTATCATACAATAATGAAATGACACTAGCTTCAGAAGGTATCTTGGATCCTCATTATATCCAGATGCACTTATAAGAAGCATTTGAGAAAGAAAACACCAGAAGATTAAAGGAAGCGTGAAAGAATCAGGCCATAGACCAGAAAAAAACAATCAGTTTCTGACACTTAGGATCCTGGAATACATCTTCTGTTGAAAGAGAGTGATGCTGAAGATATAAAATAGATTCCTGAAGAATCTGTTCACTTATTTGTTCCTTTGTTCATTCATTCATCAGGTCATAAAAATAAACATTAATATCTTGAATGTAACACGCTAAATGCAGTGAACTGGAATGCTGTGTAGGAATATCAAAGTCATATTTTAAAGAACTAATTATAATATCTTTCCAATAAGAAGTTCACATATCTTCCAAATTTTCATAGAAAAGTCTCTTAAAGGTGATGTTACATGATGTTCAATGTAGGAAGATGAACATGTTTTCCTTCTTGCCTACTACCTAATATTATTGGTTTAATTTGCTTTCAGTATGTTATAGTTGGGTTTGAGCTTTGCATTTTTACTCTATTAATTATGAGTCCCTTGGACTTTCAAATGAGAATTCAAGTCAACAGTAAAATACCAGTCTTAAAAATTAACTGAGCTTTTGCAGGTTTAATCTGGTGATCTCAACCATATTAAACTAGTCATAGTTTTAATTTAAAAAAGCTGTGTTTCAGTGATGACAAATTATGTAGTCATGAAGTTAACTAAATATACTCGAACATGAAACTAGCAAGGAACTATTACATCATTTATACAATTACAACACTAAAAATTACTAATTAAATTTATTACACTAAATACTGAGGAATTAGATAATAACTGCAATGCAGCAGATAATATTTTGCTGAAACTAAATCACTTCTTAAAATACAAAAAGAGTTTTGTCACACAATTAAAGATATTTTGAGTTCTGTATACTTACTTTCATTTCAGGTATGTGATGATTCCATTCTGGAATCAATTTTGGTTTTACTAGTCAAACTACTCTAAAGTAAGTATATATACCACGAGGTCCCATGGCCTTGGCTTAGGAGGAATATTTCTTTTTTCCCTCAACCTCCATTCTTTTCTCATTAACCTGAAACCATTAAAAAGTAAAATAATTTGTGACTCACAAATCATAAAATAAATCCATTTATGGAATTAAGTCTGATTGTTGCCATCACAGTTGTAGGTAACCATATCTCTCTAAGGTAACCACTGAAATACTGCAGAATATACTTATTGTTTAAACTTAAAATTGAAGTAAGTGCAGACACAAACTTTTCTCAGGGTTACCACCAAAAAGGAGGAGGACAGAGAGGAGAAGAAGTGGAAGACGGAGAAAGAAGAGAAATTTTCAGGACATCAGGATATATGGCTCCCTGGGAAATATAAATTTAGACCTTGTGTTACCATGTAATCTAAAGTACAAAGTTTAAAGTTATTTTATAAAACATTGCTTAATTTTATATTAGTTTATATAATTCCTTTTGGAAGTTTTATCCATTATTTTAAAATATTATATATATGTGTGTGTGTGTGTGTATAAAATGTATATAAAATGACTTGAGAGTCCCTTGGACTGCAAGGAGATCAAACCAGCAAATCCTAAAGGAAATCAACCTTGACTACTCATTGGAGGGACTGAGGCTGAAGCTGAAGCTCCAGTACTTTGGCCACTTGAAGCAAGGAGCTGACTCATTGGAAAAGACCTTGATGCTGGGAAAGATATAGGGCAGGAGGAGAAGGGGACGACAGAGGATGAAATGGTTGGATGGCATCCTCAACTCAATGGACATGACTTTGAGCCAACTCCTGGAGATGATGAAGGGCAGGGAAGGCTGGCTTGCTGCAGTTCATGGAGTCGTAAAAAGTCAGACACAACTGAGTGACTGAACAACAACAACAAATAGATATATATACAAAATATGTGCAGCGTGCATATAAACTTTGAAGCATAACAGAGTACTTGAGAACCTACTGGCAATTTAAGAACTGCAACCTTTCTCTAAGGAATTCTGTCACTCTCCATCCAACACTTCCCTCATTCAGGATTTCAAATCCCTAATGGTCCTTTTCCCAGAAAAGAGGTAATAACATCCTGGATTTTAAACTTATCATCCTTGGCCTTTTTATACTTTATCACATGTTTACATTGAAACAATATATTGTTTCATTTCACTTATTTATTTTTTTTAAATAATGTACTCCATATAGTTCTTTCTGTTTTTCCCCATTATTTACTTGTTGCTGGCTCACTTTAATAATTCTAGTTTTTTTCATCATATAATCAATTGTTATTTATTTCTTAAAATGTCAGCATTCAAGTCCATGAAAGTCTAAATTTTTTGTGACTTTTTTGCTCCCACAGATTCTCATTCATGGTCAGTGAGTGAGAATGTGTGTGTGAGAGTAACACAGAAAGAGAAAGAGGCAGAGAGAGATGTGACTGTGGAAATCTGGGGCCTAAATCAATCATGCTTTCCCTCAGAACCTTCTTTTCCTTCTGGTGGGATCAAGGGTGTGCTACTGACACGGGACCCACCCCATGACAATGGTCTTATCTCCTGCTGGTATGGAAATCTAACTAATCTCTCCACCCCACGGAGAGGGGTTTTTCCAGGAGGCTCAGTGGTAAAGAATCTACCAGCCAAGCAGGAAATGCCTCCCAAGCAGGAACTGTGGGTTCGATCCCTGGGCCAAGAATATTCCTTGCAGAAGGGAATGGCAATCCACTTCAGCATTCTTACTTGGGAAATCCCATGGATATAGGATCCTGGTGGGCTACAGTACCTGGACTTGCAGAGTCAGACATGACATAGTGACTAAAGACAGCCCCACAGAGTACTAAGCCCCATAAGCTTAGTACTATTTTTGACCACTGAAAGTCTTCTATAGTGTGGTGTAAAACCCCCAAATCCATAACATTTATTGTTCAGCAGAATTTAGTTCTTTCATAGTAAGCACCCAATGATATCTTGTCAGGAAGACACAGTTCATATACTTGTAATACTTGTGTAGAAGTAGGTACCATAAATGGTCTGATAATAAATTCAGATTATGTCTGAGTTTATATCATAAATATCACAAATTCAGATTATATCTGATTGTTTTTATCATATATATGTAATACTGGAATTTTTTTTTTAAGAAATCAAGAACTTTCATATAACCAAATAATAGAGACTAAAGAATCACGGTATTTAAATGAATTGGTTGTTCACACTTAGCAATATTTATCTCAAAATCCATTACAAAAGTATACATCAATCAAGTATTAATCAATTTAATATAATCATATAAATAGTTATACTATTGAGCTTCTCTGTAGACAACCTTTGCATGTGTTTGCTGGAATGGAATTCAAAGAAGAGCTTCCTGTTCTAGTTTTCATGTACTTTTGTCTATTCATATAATTTGCATAGAAAGAGATCATCAGCCTCTCATTGGTAGTATTGCATGAGTTTGAATTAATAATCCACAATGTATACATTAGCACATTAAAATACTAAAAAAGCATTAGTTTACATTGGAAGATTCCAGTTACTAAAATGATAGTTTCTACTCAACTTCCTCTCCTCTACTTCTTATATTCAAGGTACTGCAGGTGCAGTCATCATCTGTTTTGACATGACAATATGGACACCTAAGCTAAATTTGGCTAATCTAATTTCTCAGCATAAGAATGTATAATTAAGACAAACCTATTATGGACTGGACATGAAATGAAGAGCCATTGATCATGAGAGTTATGTGGTGGCTAGCTTCTATTGACCTTGAAGATAAGGGAACAGAAAATATTAATCTAGAAAGAAGAAAGACTAAAGCAGCAGAAGAAAAATATAAGAAGTGAAAGGTGGAAATGTGATTCTAAGTGCTTATTACTGCATGGCTCCAATATCTTTATTAAGACCTCCTATGTTTGTAAGGGTGCTTGCTCCTTGGAAGGAAAGCTATGACAAACCTAGACAGTGTATTAAAAAGTAGACACATCACTTTGCCAACAAAGGTCTATATAGTAAAAGCTATGGTTTTTCCAGTAGTCATGTATGGATGTGAGAGTTCCATCCTAAAGAAGGCTGAGAGTCGAAGAACTGATGCTCTCAAACCGCGATGCTGGAGAAGACTCTTGCCAGTCCCTTGGACAGAGAGATCAAACCCTCAATACTAAAGGAAATCAATCCTGAATATTCATTGGAAGAGCTGATGCTGAAGCTGAAGCTCCAGTACTTCAGCCACCTGATGGGAGGAGCCAACTCACTGGAAAAGACTTTGATTATGGGAAAGATTGAAGGCAAAACGAGAAAAGGGTGACAGAGGATGAGATGCTTAGATAATATCACTGACTCAATGGACATGAATTTGAGCAGCCTCCAGGAGATAGTGGAGGATAGAGGAGTCTGGTGGTCTATAGTTCATGAAGTCACAAAGATTCAGATATGACTTAATAACAGAAGAATAAAAACAACACTTGTGTTCCATGAGATGCTATGATGCTAGTATATATATATATATGTGTCTCTTCTTTCTTGAATTTATTCTGTTATTTGCAACCAAAAAGCCAAACTAATGTCAATCTAAGCTGTGGATAAAAGCACAAAAAAGAAAATTTCTTTGTTAGCAAGATTATTATGCTTACCAGATCCACTACATGACTCTGATAACTTACTTCACCTGTCTTGCATAAAATGCAAGTGTAGTATTCCTATTGTTTGTGACAACTTAGTGACTCGGTACCTAAACAATGTGTAAAACAGTGCCTTCACCTGGTAAGAACTGTATGTGTTGATTCTTACTAATATCATCCCCATTTTGTAAGAATTTTATCAATTGCATGTTATATGCCACATTTTAGTGCATCAGGGAGCAATAATCCATCATGAGGTTGGTTAACAGTGCTTCTTTAAGGGAGGGAAGAGAGGTAAAAGAAAAAAATTAAAATAATTACTCATAAGTCAGTGCTTTATCTGATAGATGAAAAAGTATTTTTTTTTTTAATTGAAAGTAAACCTTTAAAAAAAAATGTGTGCTATATTTTAGGTCATTGTTTCTAATATGTACCATATTGTCATTCTGGAAAGAAACCAAATAGCTCACAATAATGCAAAGTAGCAATCCTTAAATATATCACAGTTTCTCTTTGGGGTTTCATGTTCAACATAACCTGTTGCTCTGATATAAAAAGACACTTGAAATGAAAATAATTCATGGTTAATGAAACATAGCGTCATGGTCACAGTAATTTCTTGTCTGCAGTGAAGTACTTCCTTTAGTTTCTTAGCCTTCTCTCGAAGAATTGGTGTATTCAGCTTTAAATAATAAACTAAACTGGTCTCTTTTGTGTCAGAACATGGGCCAGGTGGCCAGAAAGATGACATGACAACTTTAGGAAGGAGTTTTCTATTCCTTCATACCTTATGAACTAATTATTTCATTCCTCTTCAAATGCTAGCAAGCAAAGCAAGAATGTTCTTATGAGAGGATGGAAGGAAAAGGCACATTTCAATTCAGTAGGGCAAACACATACGTGAATACAGGCATATATTTCTAAAAACTAAGCCCATATGTTGCCTCCATTTTCCTCCTTTCTTCAAAAGGCTGAATTATATGTATAACCATATATATATATATAATTTAAATATGTAAATCTGTATCTATATATACATATATAGCATTTCAAACAATGGATCTGGCGACTCTAAGCTGTAAAGCAGAAAATAGAAAATTTTATATTTATCACAATTTGGGTTAAAATGTAAAATTACTGTGAAAACTATCAAAGTATATAAAATAGATTCACATGGTATGTTAAGCTAACTTTGTTTTTTTTTTCTGCAAAGGAAGTGGCTTGGGATTTTATAAAATTGGCATCAATGGCTGTATGCATTCATGTCTGTAGACTAGTTGTCACACTTGTATCATTTCTTTCACAGACGCTCAGGAACTATTCCTCTTCTGCCAAATGCACTGTCTGAAGTTTAGGTGTTGTCGGTGGTCCTAGGTGCTCGGTTCACACCCAGTCTGCTCGGCCTTGGAGACAGCAGGAGAGCCCCCCCTCAGAAGACGGGCACCACACTGGCTTTCTACTGATGTTATAACAAACACTGCAAAGAGTGACTTAAGACATTTGATATTTTACAGCTCTGTAGAAGCCTGTCTGACACAGGCTTCCCTTGGCAACTTCAAGGGCTTGGCAGGACTGAGTTCTTTTCTAGAAAGTCTAGGGGAGCATTTGTTTCTTTTTCACTTCTAGCTTCTTGAGGCTTCCTTTAAGCCTTGGATCAAGACCACCTTTTTCCAAATTCAAAGCGAAGACTAATCTGAGGGCTGTCTTTTCACCTTACTTATAGTTTCCTTTGTAGTGCAAAATCTTTTAAGTTTCATTAGGTCCCATTTGTTTAGTTTTGCTTTTATTTCCAATATTCTGGGAGGTGGGTCATAGAGGATCTTGCTGTGATTTATGTCGGAGAGTGTTTTGCCTATGTTCTCCTCTAGGAGTTTTATAGTTTCTGGTCTTACATTTAGATCTTTAATCCATTTTGAGTTTATTTTTGTGTATGGTGTTAGAAAGTGTTCTAGTTTCATTCTTTTACAAGTGGTTGACCAGTTTTCCCAGCACCACTTGTTAAAGAGGTTGTCTTTTTTCCATTGTATATCCTTGCCTCCTTTGTCAAAGATAAGGTGTCCATAGGTTCGTGGATTTATCCCTCAGATTGGGAGAAAATAATAGCAAATGAAGAAACAGACAAAGGATTAATCTCAAAAATATACAAGCAACTCCTGCAGCTCAATTCCAGAAAAATAAATGACCCAATCAAAAAATGGGGCAAAGAACTAAACAGACATTTCTCCAAAGAAGACATACAGATGGCTAACAAACACATGAAAAGATGCTCAACATCACTCATTATTAGAGAAATGCAAATCAAAACCACAATGAGGTACCATTACACGCCAGTCAGGATGGCTGCTATCCAAAAGTCTACAAGCAATAAATGCTGGAGAGGGTGTGGAGAAAAGGGAACCCTCTTACACTGTTGGTGGGAATGCAAACTAGTACAGCCGCTATGGAAAACAGTGTGGAGATTTCTTAAAAACCTGGAAATAGAACTGCCATATGACCCAGCAATCCCACTTCTGGGCATACACACTGAGGAAACCAGATCTGAAAGAGACACGTGCACCCCAATGTTCATCGCAGCACTGTTTATAATAGCCAGGACATGGAAGCAACCTAGATGCCCATCAGCAGATGAATGGATAAGGAAGCTGTGGTACATATACACCATGGAATATTACTCAGCCATTAAAAAGAATTCATTTGAACCAGTCCTAATGAGATGGATGAAGCTGGGGCCCCTTATACAGAGTGAAGTAAGCCAGAAAGATAAAGAACATTACAGCATACTAACACATATATATGGAATTTAGAAAGATGGTAACGACAACCCTATATGCAAAACAGAAAAAGAGACACAGAAATACAGAACAGACTTTTGAACTCTGTGGGAGAATATGAGGGTGGGATATTTCAAAAGAACAGCATGTATACTATCTATGGTGCAACAGATCACCAGCCCAGGTGGGATGCATGAGACAAGTGCTCGGGCCTGGTGCACTGGGAAGACCCAGAGGAATCGGGTGGGGAGGGAGGTGGGAGCAGGGATCGGGATGGGGAATACGTGTAAATCCATGGCTGATTCATATCAATGTATGACAAAACCCACTCAAATGTTGTGAAGTAATTAGCCTCCAACTAATAAAAAAAACAAAAAAAAACAAAAAACAGAAAACGACAATAACAAAAAAAAACAAAGCGAAGACTAAATCCTTCTCAGACTGCATTATTCTAACTTTCCATTTTGCATTTCGATTCTACTTTTTGGCAGTAACATTGGGTCCATCCCAATAATATAGAATAATCTTACATTAATGTCAGCTGCTCAACAAATTTATTTCCACAAGCAACTTTAGTTACCTGTTGTCATGTGACAGAATATATGCACAAGATCCTGGGATCAGGATGTGGATACCCTAAGGGGTGAGGAAATGCATTATCCTGCCTCCCACAGGGACAATATGGACTTTCTCTGCTATTATGTTCAATCAATGCTAATTTTCATAAAAAAGATCACCAATTTCATAACCTGATGTCTGCATTTGATAAAAATTTTAAAATATGGATATAAAATAGAACCATTATTTGACATTCAAGTAAGAGACCAGTTATTGTCAATAAAAAGACAGAATAATCATTGGAGAAACTGTTTAATTTCAAAGTGAAATTAGTGACAAACTGTGGATGCAATTTACACTATTATTGAAAATCACAATAATGAATGTCATATGGAGTATTCATTATTCCTTTCATGAGTTCAGTTTGGCCATTTTATAAATTACTAAGCAAACTGTCAATATGACCACATGATAAAACCAACTAGGGTAGTTAAAAAAACCATAGATAAAGTAACTTGAAGGGGAATTAAGAACATGAATTACAATGTTGAATAGAACAAACAAAGCAAATCTGCTGCTAATTTTAAATTAAAAATCAACACCATCTTCTTTAAAGACCTTGACTAAATTATACCTCTGGCCAAGCAATAAATAAATGAGGCACAGCATGCATGAAACACAAACCTTCATTTTTAGTTTCCATTTTTAAGAATTATTTTCAAATTAGGTATAATTTTTCTAGAAATAACCCAAAAAATGAACATTTGTAGTAATTTTGTATACTGTACTTTGGGTCATCCTGACATAGTAAAGCTAATTATAAGCATTTATTATGTGTGAGAAACAAAGATTTTTACATATTTTAATTCATGCAGCCTTCAAAGAATTAACACATAAGAAGTCAATAATATCCCCACTTCATAGATTTAGATTCTGAAGCACAGAGAGATTAAATGACTTGATTAGGAAATATCCAGGCAGTAAGAGGTAAAGCTGACGTTTCTAATCCATGCACTGTGGCTTTACAAGCAAAACTTTTAAGTGGTGCTCTCCTGCCTTCTGACTTGGATCATACACAAATATTTTCCCTCTTAAACATAAGATGACTAACAGTTTGAATTGTTGCATTTTGAGCAGGGCTAGCTAGATAGCTAGATACTGTGAAGGGCTTCATTTCTCAGGGGTTTCCTTGGTGGCTCAGATGGTAAAGAATCTGCCATCAATGCACCCAGGAGACCTGGGTTCGATCCCCAGATTAGGAAGATCCCCTGGAGAAGGAAATGACTACCCCCTCCAGTATTTTTGCCTGGAGAATTCTGGGGACAGAGGAACCTGGCGAGCTACAGAACTTGTGGTGGTAAAGAGTTAGACAGGACTAAGTGACTAACAATTTTCTTTCCTTTCACATAGTATTAGATGATTTAAATATCTTAGAAAGATTGTTATTATTATCTTGCCAGAGAGAATTAATGTATATCACATTATATATATGTAATAATAATAAAGTATAATATATAATGCATGTGTGTTAGTGATCCAGTTACTACATTTTCAACCTCAAAACACAGATGTCATGCCTCCCAAATGTAAAAAAACAAATGATAAACAAAAACTTCAATTAAATAGACTCAACCAGGAGACCAGAAGGGGAAGTTCTCATACCCTACAACAATAGCAAAGCCCAAGAAGAAGAAAGACCCCTCTTCTTTCCTGGCAAGGACTCAGTCAGTAAAAAGCCATGTTCTCTTTGTTTACTCCAGCCCTCCCAGTTTCCTTTTCCTCTCTAGAAAAGAGGTCTCCTTTCATTGTCCTGCACATGGCTTGCTGATACTTGCAATTCTCTGCTGATCCTGAATAAATGTATGTTTGCTAGAGAAATATCTGGCAGTCTCTCTGTTTCAAGTCAATATTTTGGTGGTCCATACAGGCACCAGTGAAGACCCACAAATGTTCCAGTGCTGGTGAGCAAATAGGTATGATACTTACAATTAAGCTCATCATCACTCTTTTTCTCATTGACCCTGGAGCTTGAGCACACATCTCTTTCTCCTTGACTCAAGTTCACACTCTCTTTGCATTTGAAGCTCTCCAGGCTTGATTTGGGATCTATTTTAAAAAGGTTTTGACTTTGGTTAAAGCCTTGTTCTGTATGCGGGTACTTGTTTAGTACTTCGGTCTGATCTGACAACAGACTTTGCCAACCAAAGCTGGCTAAAAATATCTTTGGCCCATTCCTTTTAAAGCAGAGACTGTTTCACTAAAATTGTGCCAGCTGTCTGGACTTTGGCCTATTTCTATGAAATTAGGATTATTCTATGGAAGTTGGTTGAAAAACCTCTGGCTTGATTCTTCTGGGACCAAGCTGTTTCCTTAGAATTGGCTGGGATTAGCTTGCAAGCTGTTTGTGTCAAACTATTTGAGCTATAAGCTATGTGAGCTATTGGAAAACTTTTACTCTAGAGAAAATCCTTTCAGAAATGGGATTCCACTTATCTAAGTATTTTGATGGTGCCCTCATCTACAAGGATCTGTTTGATTTTATATTAAAAACTGTGGTCTTTCTTCATGTGCCTTTCTAAGTAAATGGGCCAATGTGACCAAAACCAATTTAGAATGTCAGTGGTCATTATGGGGAACTTTTGAAATCCCCAAATTTAGTATCTGTAAAACTAACTGGACTATAACAGCTTAAAATTTCTAGAACTTACTGGAATGTTGATTGTGACTGATATTTTTGAGGCTTCCAAACATTGTCAGAATCCTCAAAATGCCTCTATGCAAAATAAGATTTTAAGATTTTTTTTTGTCATTGTATTTATTTTTTTTTCTTTTTTTTTTTTTTCATTTATTTATATTAGTTGGAGGCACAAACAAATGATTAAAGAAAGATAAAAAGGCTCCCAAAGCCTCGGGTTTCTCTTCCTTCGCTTCCTTGTCTTAGGCTCAGCCTCTGCCACCATCCTGTCTCTCTCTCTTGGCTCCCAGTGGCCAGATTCCAGGGCTTTCCAGGTGGCTGAGCAGTAAAGAGCCCACCTGAAATGCAGGAGACTCTGGTTCAATCCCTGGGTTGGGAAGATCCCTTCCTCCTTCCTTTTTATGCCACCTATGCCTCTTCTATACCCTAAAATCCCCCTTTTCCTTTCTTGAAAATTCTCTCTACTTTCTTTTTTTGAATTTATAAGAACTTCTCCCTCTAAAATTAAGTCTTCTGAGGACCCAGCAGTTTAACTCTTAATTTCTGATATTCCCTGGGCTAAAGCTTATCTGTGAGCCATAGTCAAAGATTTTCCTAAAGCAACCAAAGATCCTTACATACTTGCTCAGGAATTTAATAGTCATCGAAACTTATCAACCTGACTTCTCTGACTTGTATAAGCTGGTTCATATGCTTGGCAGTGAAGCAGTGGCCCAGCATTGGATAAAAATCATTAATTGGGAAAATCCTGAAAGGTCTCTAGAATTACAACTGGGAGACCTGTTCACTGATTTATTGTATGATCAGGCTTGGGCAATCACTGGATTGACTTCACTGAGTAATTCCTTAAGGTTTTTCAAAACCTATTTGGAACAAAATTCACACTCGCACAATCACACACAAAAAAATCTGGTGAACCTGTTTATGACTAATACAAACTTCAACTTGCTTTTAAAGAAAATTCTGATTTTCCTCCAGATGTTTATTTTACCCAGGTATCTTTTAAGTTTATATTTATGAATAGAGTGAACCAGGATCACTCCCTTAAGTAAAAATTGTCAGGAGAGAATAGAAAACCATGCTCACTCCAGATTTAGTGAATATGGCAAACCAATTCTCTCACACTCTAGATGAATCACCTCAAAAACAAACAAACAAAAAAACACCAAAATTCTTAATCTTCAACTCCAGTAAATGAACACTTCTAAATGAAACCAAAACCCTCCTAGTTTGTGCTATTACTTGCAAACAGCAAGACCACTGGAAAAGAGACTGTTTACAAATTAAGCACCTTAGGTGCCTTCAGCTCACTTAACCAGCCTTCCCAACTTCCCAGTTCTCACTGAAGGGGTTCCAAGGACCTATAGGGGCTCTTTCCAATCCTTGCTCTTAATTGGTTTGGAGAAACATTTCTCCAGATTGACAATGAATCTCTTCCATCCCGATTTACATGAAAGTGACATTGTGGAAGCTGAACCCCACTACCCACTAGTGTAAAACAGTCCCTGCCTTGAAGTACTAAACTAGTTCAAATAGTAGGGACCACTCCCCAGTATCTCCATAGGCTGGAATCAAGGCTTTGGTAGGGAACAGAATCCAATTTTAGGCTTGAAGTTCATTTCCAAACTCAACATCTACTGCCAATATTAATTTCCTTATAATTTGAAAGGATGGAGGTCCTCAGCTCTAAGAGGCCACTCACTGTCTTCTGGACCACGGCTTCCACAGCATGGCAGTTGGCTTTCTCAAGGCCAACAGAGGAGCATCTTTCTGATGCTTCAGCTTTCTTTTAAATTAAAGTGAACTGACTGATCTAATTACAAGGAAGGCCTCCCACCACATGCACAGGTTCATTACACTCAAGAGGAGGGAATTACATTGGGTACATATATCAGGAGGCAGAAAACTTGAGGTGTCTTAGACAATGTCTACCATAGGTCATTTTTCCAAATCTGATACAAACATTATAAACTTACTTTCTTTCAGGTGACTGATTAGAAAGGGCTTTAATTCTTAAAAATCAGCTATTTAATGGACCTTTAATGTCCAGATGCATGCTTTTTACGCACATTTTAAAGGTAAAATGCTAACCTATATTCTATTTGGAGACAGTGCTTTTAGCTACACTGATGTTTTTCACACTTCAGTTTCTCCATCCTTTTTCTATGCCAAACTGCTGTTTAAAAATATGAAAAATATTTCAGAAAAATATGAAAAGTATAGACTTGCATTTATTTTAAAATTAGTTGTGGTAAACATATTAATACTGTACTTTATATCATCTCAATATATTTTCATATACTTGGTTTATTGAAAAAATGAGACTTCATTCTGCTTTAAACCAAATAAAATGATCTATGTTAATAAAAAAATAGACACAACAAACTAAGCACAAAATAAAACTAAGAATTTAAGGAACTGTTTCACCCTAGATAACAGTTCCTTAAATTCTTAGTTTTATGTTGTACTTAGTTTGTTGTGTCTATTTTTTCTGGGAAGACCCAGAGGGATCCGGTGGAGAGGGAGGTGGGAGGGGGGATCGGGATGGGGAATACATGTAAATCCATGGCTGATTCATGTCAATGTATGACAAAAACCACTACAATACTGTAAAGCAATTAGCCTCCAACTAATAAAAATAAATGGAAAAAAAAAAGTATTTAAGGAACTGAAAACACCCTACTGAATCAAGGAGGTTCATGGGTGCCTCAAAACAACAGAAAATTCAAATCCTTGTTTGGGAGTCTCTGAAAGGGAGAAACTTAAGGCCAGTTGGGCTTCCTTGGAAGCTCAGATGGTAACGTATCCGTCTCTATTGCAGGAGACTTGGGTTGGATCCCTGGGTTGGGAAGATCCCTTGGAGGAGGGCATGGCAACAACTCCAGTATTCTTCCCTGGAGAATCCCCATGGACAGAGGTGTGTGGTGAGCTACAGTCGACGGGGTCACAAAGAGTTGGGCACGAAGAAGTGACTAAGCACAGCATGAGTAATAGCAAAAGGAAAACACTGTCATCTTCACACGTTTGTTTTCTCGCCCTCAAAAATATTTTCCCGTGGTGAGTAAAATTCTTTCTTTGACTTTCAATCTTATGCTCACTTTCCAGATGCTGGTGGGAGATTCTATACTGCAAGAAATATCTTCCAACTTCATGGCAGGAACCAAAATAATATTAGCTGAAATGTGGAATTATCCCCCCCATTGGGACCAGGAGGCCAAACAGGGAAAAGCCTTATGTATTATAGCATCTCCTGTGATAGTTTTTAGAATTGGATGTGTCTCATAAAGAATTTCACCTGGTGGCAATCTACTGAGATAACATATGGCCACAGCAGATGCTTTGCTACAGCTTGACCTGGAACTGAAAGTTCACTGTAAAGGTAAGCAAAGTTAGCACTCCTCTGTATAGTAGGTTATATGACTAAAAATATATCTACTTATTATTCATAGATTATAATCATGGGCTTTTTGAATATGCATGCTATATTTAAAAACAAAGCTTAAATGATTTACACTGTTCGCATAAGGTAATTGAGCCCCATGAAACAAAATTAATTCTCACATTTAATTATCTGTTTATAACCTAGTTCTCTAATATGCAGAATATCATTTCTCAAGAAACAATGTATTATGCTAAATAGAGTCTATATTCTCAAATTATCATGTTCTCTTCAATATATAATTCAAACTAGTGCAAGTTAATGGCAATATACTTAAATATATAATTGTTATTCTAGCATAGTTTATTGCTATAAAATAAAACAAACTACTAGTGAAAGTACTTATTATAGTCAAGTTCATTAGATTAGCACAAAAACTTTCAGTTATACCCTGGCTTCTAAATATAAATTATACTGTTTTATTAAATATTATTTTACTTCAAGTCATCTACTTTGCATCCCTTATAAAGTATATCCACTACTGTTCATAATTCATGTGAGTCTCAGCTTTGATTAGGATATAATACTATCTCCAAGGTAAAATACAAGGACAGTCTGATTTACTGCCCCTATCTTAGCTCTATTATATAATATGTATTCTTTCAGATTATCTATTGTCATAAGTTCTTGAGGTCATTAACCCTCTGTTGCCACCTGAATTCCTTTATCATGGGTTACTTCTTGGATGTTTAAAATTTTGTATACATGATCTTTGCAGTTGCTTCTGTTGTTTTTTGCTTGTTTTGCCCTTGTAGGAGGAGGATTCTTCTATTTCAATCATCTTATGTTGAGTAAGCAGTCATGTTACTCATGTACAATTGGCTTAAAATTAAATATATATATATATGCGTGTGTGTATATATATATATATATAATTTCTCATGGTCTTGTGGGCTTCTCAGGTGGCTCAATGGCAAAGAATCCACCTGCTTGCAGGAGACTCAGAGACGTGGGACCAATCCCTGGGTCGGGAAGATGCCCTGGAGTAGAAAACAGCCACCTGTAGCAGTATTCTTGCCTGGGAAATCCCATGGACATTCTATGGGGTCTGTGGTCTATGGGGTCACAAAGAGTTGGACACAACTGAGAGACTGCCCACACACACACGCAGTCTTGTGTCTTGACAACTCTCCAACGGATGATTCCCACCTGGCATTGCTTGTGTCATGTGGGTGTGGTCAGATGGTAACAAATATTCAGATCTCACAGTCCCAAAAAACCACAGATCTCAAATTATTTCAGAACTATTTTTATTTTGGCTACCAACTGACACACCTAGGCATCCTGTCACCTCCTTCAACAGGGGCATGGTTGTTAACTCCTCTTCAAGTAGGATACAGCCCTTCTTTGGAAGGTGTAAGTTAGTTTTCTTTCTTTTTGTTTCTTTTTCACATATAGAACAACTTATTCCAGAATAGTTTGTTGAAAATATTTTTTTTCTCTCATTGAATTGTTTTTGTACATTTCAGGCATTAATTGGACATACAGGTATGAAGGAGTCATCTATTTCCTAATTCCCTATTCTGTTGCGTTAATCTGTATGTCTGCTCTCAGCATAGATATCATATTATCAGTTATAACTTACATCAATTGATTAAGGGAGGCAAGATGTGTCCCTTTTTAAAATATCTGCCCTTTAATACTGTTCTTTTCCAAATAAATCTGCACTATTCTAGGTCCATTACATTTCCATATAAACTTTAGAATCAGTTTCTCAATTTTTATTTAAAAAGGACAGTGTATTTGAGTAGGATTTCTTTGAAATTACACATCACTATGACAGTATACATATCTTATCAATACTTAAGTCATCAAATGCATGAATACTGTACAACTCATCATTAATTAAGGTTGTCTCATTTCTTTCAGCTATTTTTGTATTTGTTTTTATTGAAACTAGAAATAAATTGATCACTTAAGGATTACATTTTTGATTCTATTTTCCATGTTTGCTTTTTAATAAAATGCAATTAAATTTTATAAACTAATCTTACATATACAACCTTTTAAAAATTATTATAAATAAATAGTATATAAAATATTTATTTTGTATATTTATAAAATAGCTACTTATTTGTTTAAAGCTATATATTTGTTAGGTAGGCAGTTAAGCATGAATCTAGCTGAAAGGGATGCAAGCTTATCTCTAAACCCCATCCCAGACACTCCCAGGGGAGCTCACAGATATTCTACAAAATAACCAGAGACTTTTCCAACTCTTAAGCATGCACTCTAGGCACAGAGGATACAAACTAACCAGAGGGGCTTTTCCAGTGCCAGCCTATGTCCTCAAGTGACCTTTAGGCAGCCGGGAGTTCACTCAGTTCAGTTCAGTTCAGTTCAGTTCAGTTGCTCAGTCATGTCCGACTCTTTGCGACCCCATGGACTGGAGCACGCCAGGCCTCCTTGTCCATCAACAACTCTCGGAGTTTACTCAAACTCACATCCATCAAGTCGGTGATGCCATCCAGCTATCTCATCCTCTGTCGTCCCCTTCTCCTCTTGCCCCCAATCCCTCCCATCATCAGGGTCTTTTCCAATGAGTCAACTCTTCGCATGAGGTGGCCAAAGTGTTGGAGTTTCAGCTTCAGCATCAGTCCTTCCAATGAACACCCAGGACTGATCTCCTTTAGGATGGACTGGTTGGATCTCCTTGCAGTCCAAAGGACTCTCAAGAGTCTTCTCCAACACCACAGTTCAAAAGCATCATTAGGGGTTCATAAATATTCTATACATACATATATCTGATTACAACAGACTGAATTATGTAAAAGCCATGCTCAAAACAGCATGTCGTCATGCAACTTTCAACTGTCAATTAAAACTATCAGTCCACGCCTGTCTAGATGAATATGTAAAGGCCCTGTCTTGAAAAACCCCCTTACCTCATCACTTCAATGCCAGTGCCTCTCTTGGCCTGATCGACCTCTACCAGAGGTTTTCTTTCTGTTCATTCTTCTCTTTCTTCAATAAACTTGTTTTTGCCAGGGGTAAGACCTCTCATTACCCATAATGATTACTCATAATCTCATCAGATTTTTCTTTGTGTCCATACCAAGAATCAAGGCCCACAAGTGAGGGTCCTCTTCGACCCCCTCCCAAGTCTGGCAACATATTAATCTTGAATCACAAATAATTATTTATCATTTATTTTTAAGTACTCATAAATTAATATATAAGGATAATACATTGATCATTAACATCTAAGTATATATTTTTCCTGACTATAGTTTCAGTCTAAATAAGGATTTTGAATTTTATTGGTGCTTCTGAAGATCTAGGTTTAATTGATATTCTCTATTGTTTACGTAGTCTATTGATAATGCTCTTATTCTATCAATATCAGTTATTGTAATCTTATTTTTTTCTAATACAGTAATTTTGTGGTACATATCTTTTTCTCTCAGATTCTCTAACTGCATCCCCAAATTTTGGTAAGTTGTATCTTTGATAATAAAGATACATAAATCTTCACAACCAAATAAATTCTACTTGCCTTGTTATTTCATATTTGACACAGACATACACTAGAGTGGTTTCTAAGTTTCCAAATGTTTGGATATTTTTAAAGATATCTTTCTGGGTTTTTAATCAATAAAATAATTTATCTGAGGCCAGAGAATGCATCTGTCATTTCAAATTGAGGGTATATCAAAGTCTAGTATATGGTTTATTATGGCAAATGCTTCATGTATACTTTAAAAAAAAATACATATGAAACATGTATATTATCAAGGATGAAACAGATCACCAGCCCAGGCTGGATGCATGAGACAAGTGCTCGGGCCTGGTGCACTGGGAAGACCCAGAGGAATTGGGTGGAGAGAGAGGTAGGAGGGGGGATAGGGATGGGGAATACATGTAAATCCATGGCTGATTCATGTCAATGTATGACAAAAACCACTACAATATTGTAAAGTAATTAGCCTCCAACTGATAAAAATAAATGGGAAAAAAAATACATATGCTTCAGGTTTTAGTTGTATTGTTGCACCAAGAAAATTAGGTTGAGTTAGTTGATAATACATGTAAAATCTTCTGTTTTATTTTTGATATTTTAAAAATTTTAGAACAGATTAGAAATGTATAAAGACAGTACAGAAAGTTTCTTTGTACATATTACCCAGTTTCTCCTATTTTTAACATGTTACATTATTATGGTCTACTTATTACAGTTTAGTTGTTGGGCTTCCCTGGTGGCTCAGCTGGTAAAGAATCTTCCTGCAATGCGTGAGACCTGGGTTCGATCCCTGGGTTGGGAAGATCCCCTGGAGAAGGGAAAGGCTACCCACTCCAGTATTCCAGCCTGCAGAATTCCATAGACTATATAGTCCATGGGGTCGCAGAGAGTCGGACACGACTGAGCGACTTTCACTTCACTTCACTTATTATAGTTAATGAACTATATTGATATATTGTTAGAAATTAGAATACACAGCTTATTCCAAATTCCTTGTTTTTTACCTAATGCCTTTTTCTCTGTTCTAGGATTCCATCCAAGGTAGGACATTACATTTGAATATGATTTTTTTCCTTAGGCTCCTTTCATCTGTGACAATTTCTTAAACTGTCCTTATTTTTTTCTGATCTGGATGGCTTCTAGGAGGATTGCTCAGGTACAGTATTGGGATTTAGTGATATTTTTCTCATGTTTATAGTAGGGCTATGTGTTTGGAAAAGAAGAAAACACAGGTAAAGTGCCATTTTCATCACACCGCTATAAGGGTACTTACTATCAACATAAATTAACACTTTTTATGCTGACCTTGATCACAAGGCTAAGGCAGCATTTGCCAAGTTTCTCCACCCTAAAATTCTTTTTTCCTCACTTCCTGTATTGTTCTCTTCAGAAGAAGGTTACTATGGCAGCCCACACCGAAGAGGTGGGGATTTATGCACAAATTCCTTGAAGGCAGACTATGTCTATATATTACTGGAATTGTTTTACACATGAGATTTTTTATTCTCCCCATTTATTTATATATTTAAATCATTTACTAGTATCAGTTTGGACTCAAATGTTTTACATGGGGTCATTATGCAATTTTATTTTATTTTACACTCAAAATGTTTGGAGTTCTTTCACTTGCACCAGCTATGGATCTTCGCCATATTCCCACAAATGTGTGTGTGGCAGTTGGGTCACTGTTTTTTGTAATATATTCCATCCTCATATTTTATATTTTGCATATTATGGGAACCAATACTAAATCAGCCATTTCTCTAGGAAACCTTGGCTCCTTTTGTTGGAGAATGGTATCAGAAATCAAGATGTGAGTGCTGGGGATACTTGTTGATACTGGAGTTTTTACTTCCAGGCTCTTTCAGCTGAAAAGAGCATGGAAATACACTCCTGTATACTACTACCTATTTTCACTTATCTATACACACCTCTATACGCAACCATCTGTATCTGTATTAAGCTATGCACAAATTCATTCTGATGTTTCCAACTAGAATTCATTACCCCATGCTTCATTTTAACTTCCTGTTCAGGCTTATCTATAAATTTCCATTCCACAAGTGAAAACTTTAGCTCCCACCTTATGGCATTAACTTACACAATTTTTTCAGTCCCGCATGCATGATTAGAGTGTTAATATTGTTAACCTGTGCTCTCAATGTAAGCAACATCATGAGTTAATGTACAGTGTTTATGTCCAGTTGTTTGCCTTTGGATTTACAGACTCCAATCCTTTTCATAGTTACTTAGGTCAGCACTACTTTTGTCACCTCAGTCAATATGCCTGTTGCATATATTTGTAATACAGTTAGATTTATCCTGCTTCTGTGTATATCTAGTAATTTTTTGTTGTATGCTATCCATTGTTAATGCTATAATGTTGAGAGTAAATTTTAAGATTTTTGGAGGGACAGATAGCTAATTTAATAAGTCAGCTCTATCTTTAGAATATTTGTTTTTAGCTTATATCAAACATTTGAAAATTAGTCCTTTGGTATATATGTTTTTTTTTTTTTTTTTTTTTTTTTTGCTGGTGATCTGGTGGCAATTATTGCCTTATAGCCAGAAGCAGAAATCCCATAGTGACAGTTTGAAACAACTTGTGTGATTTCTGTTTGAGAAAAAGTGAGTTTTAGAAAATTTAAGTATCTTGCCCAAGGTTGTAAGTCATCACTGGAGCAGAGTTACACACCCTAGTGGTCTATTGCCCAAGCTAGCTATTACAAGAATTTGCTCCTGCTTCTGCTAAATGTGCTTATATCAGCTTCTTCGAATCTTATGAAAAAGCACTGGGGACATAAGTTATGCTCTTTAAAGCACTGTATTGTAACCCATGAGTTGGATATGAAGGACCAGAGAGATATGGTACTAAAGTGACATAAATTGTTTGAGGTTAACATGCCTATACACTTTTAAATATATGTTTATCATGAAAATAAATATTAATAGTAAGTGTATACTTAATACAATCACTCCTGATTTCAGTATTATATCTACATTAAATAATAAGGGGAAAGAGAAAAAAATACATACTACTATATTCTCAAGTATATCAGATTAATTCCATTAGAGTATGAATTGCTTCCATTGCCATTATTTTAGAAACCATTAAATCTTTTAGATGAGGGAAGAGTTGAAAAATGAAATAGGACATAGCAAGCATTTTGAGGTTGAACAATGATATATGTAGTCACATTAGATGCATATTAAAGTAGATTGCTAGACAGAGAAACTGACAAATAACAATCAAACAGATAAATGGAATATGTAAAATAGGCACGTCAACTCCAGTTCTAGATGGAGAGACAAATGAAGTGGGCCAAGCACATGAATATAGATATTCACTTAAATACTGACACAGTCCTAAAGACACACAGATGTTTATTCTGCCATATGCATCACTGTCATATACACTGCACGTACATGTATTAAAATATTCTGAGAGAAGTTAAAATCTTTAAAAATGTAAGTGAATTTAGTTTACTTATTGTTGTATGTTTGCTCCACTAGGAAGGTGTATAAGGAAAATAGATAGACTTCAGGCATGAAGGAAGCTGTGCATAAGTGAGTAAGGGCAAAATTTCTTCCTCACTTTGAATCTAGGGACTACATCTTTTTGGCTGTGAAAATTTCAGCCAGCTCTTAATACCTAAAGTCTTTCACTTAAAAATAGATACTTAAAAGGTTCTATAAGATAAAACTTATTTTTGCATAGTAACTAAGATTATACACCTTGTATAAAACATTTAGTACAGGAAACATGGTAACCACTTATTAAATGCATATCTTAGCATTTCTTATGAACATACAACATCTATGAAATAATCACTTTTTTTCAAGGTTGATTCCAGTATATATTGGAAGTGCCATGTACGCCAGGAGATGATCACCCCCCAAACCACATACATTTCTGGATCTTATCTACGTGTGTGTGTGTGTGTGTGTGTGTGTGTGCTAATTCACTTCAATCGTGTCTCTTTGCGACCCCATGGACTGTAGCCCCCAGGCTCCTCTGTCCATGGGATTTCCCAGAGAAGAATACTGGAGCAGGTTTCCATTTCCTCCTCCAGGGGATCTTCCTGACTCAGGGATTGAACCTGCATCCCTTATTCCTCCTGAATTGGCAGGTGAGTTCTTTACCACTAGCGCCACCTGGGAAGCCTTAGGGGGGTTGAACGTGGCTACAGAAATAGATGTATCTAACACTGCCAAAGCCAGAAGGACTGCCCAAAGACATAGGGAACATATAGACACCTGCAAACCTACTACTGAACACTGCACTGCCCTTCAGAGACGAGAACAGCTCAATCAACCGGAACATAGCTCCCCTAACCAGGAAAACATCATAGAACAGTAATGATGATATATGCAATCCACCTTCAGGATAGCTATATAGTGTTTTGGTGGGTTTTTTTGTTTGTTTGTTTTTAGTATTACCATTTAGAGATGTTATTTATAAATGCTTGAAAAGCAAGCAACTTACTAAAATTTTGATACCAGTTACCTTTCTTTTCAAAAAGGAAAATATTTCACCTTTCCTAAAGGTTAAATTTAAGGACAATCAGCCTCCAGAATGTTACTGATGCTGAAAATTTACCTTCTAATAAGGCCACAATCTCTAAACCCAGTGAGATTTTGGGGGGAGTATGAAGGAGGATATCCCCATACTTCCAAGTTCACAAGGGATAACATTTATCTAATGGACTTGAACATGAGAATAGAAAAAAAACAAGACACATACCTTTCATGCATGGATTTGTCAAGGCCCCCTGTGTTTAAAATTGTAATGACCTGAAGTGACGGCAAGTGGAGTATACAGCTGTGGGAGATGAGAAACAACAATCTTTGTCTAACAAACATTGGTATGATAGAAAAGAAGTAAGATACCTGATATGATCAAAATACCAGTGTCACGGTTTCAAAAACATAACCTCGTTTTGATCAAAATACGAAGTATAACTACAGACTAAGTGCAGACATTAAATTTTAAAAAGGCCAGCCTATTCCAGTATCCACATGCTACAAACACTCAATAAAATCATGTTCAGTTTGAGTGACTTGGGCATGAAGAATGAATGTACTGTATTATATAAAACCAAAAGATTTTAAAAGATTAACATAAATGACCTGCCTACACAAGGAAAAATGAACAAATATCCCTTTAGAGCTATTTGTTTTTATATTTCTCTTGCCTAACATTTAGATGTTAATCTTTTTCAAAATGTTGTTTACACATATGCACCCACTTTAAACACTTTGATTACTTACAAAATTCCTGTGAAATAAAAAGAAAAATAAAGGCTATTTTAAGTTCTCTTTCATATAATACAAAACTGAAATCCAAAGAGATTGCTTGGCCAATTTTCATAAAACAGTAATTAATAAACCAGGAGTCACATCTTGCCCCCCACCCCCCAAACCGTTTTTGTTTTGTTTTCACATTACTACACAACAGGGAGATGTTTATAAAAAATTCACTACCAAGTATATGAAGGCAGACTATTTTATATCCCATTATTTCATGATCACAATACTATCTGGCTGTCAGAGAAGATAAATTTCTCTAATGAGATACCTTATGTAAGCTGTTAGAATTTCCACAGTTTAACTACCAAGTCAGGTCAATAGTATCCACCAGTGCTTTAATAGAAGGGATCAGTCTTCTCAATGGTCTTAGGAGGCTTTATGATAAAAGATCCTGGGGAGGCAATAGCTTGCACACCTTAGTGCCCTTAACTCCGCACTTTGGCTTTATCTTATTCTCAAAACTCAAGTACCCTGAACTAACATAGAAATCCTTACACCATGGTCTTGACTTTGCAGTTCTTAGATTTCTAGCCTACTTAGTTTTATATTTTGTACTAATTTTAAAGAATCCTATAGGAAGTTTACAAAATGAATAAAACAATATGAATACAATCATTTTTTTAAAATTTTCTTTCCTTTGGTGTAAAGTATCTTTCATCATCTGTTCAACATCTTCTCAGGTTATACATTGTACATATGAAGGCTGTGGTTACTGAGGAGAAACTTTCCAGGTGACAAAATCAGTTACTTTCAGGATTTTTAAACATTTGGTACATTTAAAAAATATATAATTTTAGTGAAAATTCACAAAATGTAAATGAGTATATAAGTCCATTTAGATCTATTAAGCTATTTGCATGAAGATTTCTTTTTAATATTCTTTATTTTTAATGATGTATTTAGCTGCACCGGGTCTTAACTGTGGTATGTGGGATCTAGTTTCCTGACCAGGGATCGAACCCAGGCCCCCTGTGTTAACAGTGTGGAGTCTTACCACTGAACCACAAGGGAAGTCTCAGGTAATTATTTTTTAGCAGAATGTTGGCTTTTTAACTTTCTTCAGCTCAATGTGAAGCAGAATGCAGAAGGAACCAAGAGAATGACATGAACTATTTTCCACCTGGCCTAAACATACAGTCCTATGAATCTTTGATGTTTTTTTGATGCTTATAATGCCTTCACTTCACTTTAAAAAGTCAGTCAATATACATTCAATTTGCTAATATCTATTTAGCATCTGTTTTTTTCACCCCAAAGTTGAATTACTCAGGGGACTGAGTAAGGCATGCAATTGCCATACACTAATGCAGAAGAAGGCGGGGGAGTGTTTGACACATGCACAATTATAGCTGCAAAATCTCAAACCTTACCTATGCAAGCTGTAACGATGTCATATTCCCTTTCTCTGTGGATTTTGGTGGTCAGGTAAAATAAAGGACCACTAGGCAACAGTATGCTAAAGGAGATAGATATCTCAGAGAAGAAAAGCATATTTAGAGGGAGAAAAAGTTAGAAAACACAGATGTAGTGAAACACATAGCTGACTGAAGTCAGCTGTATTTCTATGGAAACTTTCTTTCTTTAATTTGGGTAAGTTCCAAAAAGTGGAGGCATTTTTTTACCGTCCTCTGTGGCACAGAGTAAATAGTCAGATACTGTTTACTTAAGAACTCTGAGCAGATGAGAAAAAAAAAAATTCACAGGCTTATAAAACCAAAGTGGTCTCTTCGTCAAATATTCAGCCTCTGGTGATGGCCAGTGTGTTTGTTTTCTGAGAATTGCAGGTTAAATGAATCAGCCAGTTAATGGAATCTAATTTCTCCAGAGGCAGATACTTCCAGAGAGAACCTCAACACAAGATGAAAAAATTTCACCTCCAGAATCCATTAAAATAGCTTAATCTAAATTATAATCCTTCAAATTTTGTAAAAGTAGTTTTGTGCAAAATCAGAAAATATTAAGCCATTCACTAATTCAGGCTGTATCCTCGAGGAAAAAAATTTTTTTACCTGACTAATGTCAAGATTCAACACTGATTCCACAATGAGCTGGGGAATCAATATCACATTAACTGCACCTATAAATAAGTGATCGTTTATTTACAAAGCATACTTATAGCCTGTGTAATTAATCCTTACTATCCTAATGGTACAGTCATACTAATTATAGCTTAACAGGGAATAAAGATGATAAGGTCTCATATAATGCCACAGCTATAGCATGGGCATTAACAGCCTAGAGTTCTCTAGTCAATATATTGAAATCTTATTTCCCCTTTCTGTCTCATATAGGTTAAGAATTTAATGACCTCTTTAGGAGCTCTCCAATATTATAATCTCTCTAAATAAGTATTATCAAAAAATATTGTTCATATAGATTATCAAAACTTCTCAGGTTGCTTAGATTTGTCAGTGCCTTAGTAAGAGTAAAGATCTACTTTCTTCTTATTTAAATGACACTATTTCAGAAGTAGAAAATACTTTCAGAAGCTGTTTAGTAAAAGATAACAATATAAAACAACTATCTAATTGAAATGTCTAAACATTCAGTTTCACGACCAGTAACAGCTTCATGCTGGCCTGCCAGACTAGATCTGCTTTAAGTCCTATCTTGCCCACATGCAAGAGTCTAATCTGAAATGGAGTGGAATGGGTGAATATACAACTGAGTTCAGGAATATTTTACTATCTAAATTAGTTCCAGGATCTTTTTTCAAGTATGCCATTTGTCTAAAAAGATAATCCAACAATTTTCAACAGCCCTAATCCCATTCTAAACCTGGAAATAAAAATCTCTCATTTCTGTTTTTCTATTACAAAGCTTTGGAGGGACATTTACATATTAACTATTTGACTTCTCACCTTTGACTTCAAAAAGATCTGATTGAATAATTAAAAATAAGTAGAGGATTTAAAAGAAAGAGGCATGTGAAATGCAAATCAAAACCACAATGAGGTACCATTACACGCCAGTCAGGATGGCTGCTATCCAAAAGTCTACAAGCAATAAATGCTGGAGAGGGTGTGGAGAAAAGGGAACCCTCTTACACTGTTGGTGGGAATGCATACTAGTACAGCCGCTATGGAAAACAGTGTGGAGATTTCTTTAAAAACTGGAAATAGAACTGCCATATGACCCAGCAATCCCACTTCTGGGCATACACACTGAGGAAACCAGATCTGAAAGAGACACGTGCACCCCAATGTTCATCGCAGCACTGTTTATAATAGCCAGGACATGGAAGCAACCTAGATGCCCATCAGCAGATGAATGGATAAGGAAGCTGTGGTACATATACACCATGGAATATTACTCAGCCATTAAAAAGAATTCATTTGAACCAGTCCTAATGAGATGGATGAAGCTGGAGCCCCTTATACAGAGTGAAGTAAGCCAGAAAGATAAAGAACATTACAGCATACTATCACATATATATGGAATTTAGAAAGATGGTAACGATAACCCTATATGCAGAACAGAAAAAGAGACACAGAAATATAGAACAGACTTTTGAACTCTGTGGGAGAATGTGAGGGTGGGATATTTCAAAAGAACAGCATGTATACTATCTATGGTGAAACAGATCACCAGCCCAGGTGGGATGCATGAGACAAGTGCTCCAGCCTGGTGCACTGGGAGGACTCGGGGGAATCGGGTGGAGAGGGAGGTGGGAGCGGGAATCGGGATGGGGAATACGTGTAAATCCATGGCTGATTCATATCAATGTATGACAAAACCCACTGAAATGTTGTGAAGTGATTGGCCTCCAACTAATAAAAAAAAAAAAAAAAAGGAAAAAGAAAGAGGCATGTCTTTAGGTATGCTAGTTCATGGGAAACCACCTCAGGAGCTTCCCAGGTGAAATCTGAACCTGGTCCCCTACACAGATTCAAGGGGTGGTAATTTAGAGTCTGTGATACAAATTCAGAAAAACAAATATCATATATGAATGCTTATACATATATGGAATCTAGAAAAATGGTACAGATGAACCTATTTGCAAGACAGGAATAGAGACACAGACATAAAGAATGGACATGTGGACACAGAGGGAGGAAGTGGAGGGTGGGAGGCATCCGAAGAGTATCACTGACATGATTACACTACCGTGTGCAAAACAGATAGAAAGTGGGAAGCTGCTGCATTGCACAGGTGCTCAGCTCGGTGCTCCGTGGTCACCTAGAGGGGTGGGACTGTGGGCTGGGAAGGAGGTGCAAGAGGGAAGAAGTATATACATACACATGGCTTCCCTGGTGACTCAGACGGTAAAGAATCTTCCTGCAATGTGGAAGACCTGGGTTCGATCCCAGAGTTGGAAAGATCCCCTGGAGGAGGGCATAGCAACCCACTCCAGTAATCTTGCCTGGATAATCACATGGACAGAGGAGTCTGGTGGGCTATAGTCCATGCTGTCGCAAAGAGTCAGACATGGACATGGCTGAGCGACTAAGCACAGCACATATATATATGTGCACAGTGCAGTGTGCAATATATATATATATATATAGACATAAAGATGATTCATTTTGTTATACAGCAGAATCAAATGTAACATTGTAAAGCATTTATACTTCAATTAAAAATAAAAGGAATTTACTTATGAAAGACAGGAGATGGAGAAGAGTGAGGAGTCCTGCGTATTTCTTCTTCACTGGATACTAATCTTATCAGATCAGGGACCCACCCTTGTGACCTCATTTCACCTTACCTTCTTAAAGGTCCCAATTCCAGATATAGCCAAAAGAGGAGTTAGAATTTCAACATATAAATTTGAGAACACAAACATTTAGCATTAGAGGGAGCTTATGTATCTCCTGGGGAGAAGGTAAAAGAAGACGATTGTCTTCAATTATTGAACTGCCTCTTTGAACAATCTCAAATATCTAACTATTTATGCTGAATCTAATAGGACTACCCTAATCTCAGCAAATAATAGCTCTTATAGAGCAATTCACATTTCAGATTACACTGAAGATAAAGTAAGTGCAAACCTCTTTATATAAATGGTAGATTTCCAAATAATCTCCCGTTTTAATCTAATCTAACCTAGAGCCAGTTCATAACAATATATACTTTTATAAGACTTTTGGACCACTGATTTTTTTCTGAACACTAGGAAGTATGCAACTGAGTCACTAAATTAAGCCAAAACAATTTAAAATGTAAATGGAAAACTTTCTAAGGAAAATGACTGAAAGTGTAAAGTACTGGAAATTGCACCATGGTCTTTGTTTATTACTTTGCATAAATAAATTAAGGAAGCCATAATATTTTATATTAAACAGAATGCTCTCACCTATAACTCTTAGACAGTGTATAATAACCATATTAAGAGTGATCGCTTGAAGACAGAAGATAATACACAAAGATGCCCTCTATCAGTGATATAAAAATGGATATCTCAAACTGGAGTTCAATAATTTATTTTTTTAGATCTTCAAGTTAACTCCAAACTCTTTAAAATAAACATATGGTGTGTGTATATATATATATATATGTGTGTGTGTGTCTGTGTATGTATATGTATATATATATATAAAAGTATATAGGATATAGGTCATAAATATTGATGAGAGTGTTAATGAGTATACACTCTATAAATGGGATGGAATTAGTGAGGATGTTACAGTAAGATGCACAGTGTTTGAACGTAGGTGCTATACCTCTCCATATATGAATTTTCTTGTCTAAGAAGAGGATAACCATAGCAGCTACTTCATAGAAATATTGTGATAAATAAATGGGATAATACACTAAAAGTGATAACAATGCTTAGCATATAGGAGGTCCCAGATCAATTATGGAACAGGATTATCATTCCCACCACCACATCCATCATCATCATTATCATTTTCATGATAAAGTACAATAGGTGATTTCTTTTTTTCTATTTGCCTTTGGATACCAAGTAATTTCACTGGGCATAACACAGCCTGATAAGAAAAAAACAGAGGCAAATTTAATTGGCAAATAAGCATTTCCTGTCATGTGGCGGCCAGATGGTATCATGCTCCACTGCACCAATTTCATAGTAATTCAAAGAGAAGACTGTTAGGATAGTGTTGAGTCATCTCTCACCACACAGGATTATTGAAGGGCCATTCCCCCTCTCCCATTATCTGATTAGAAATGATAACAGTAGAAATATATGTCTAGTCTTTGGTCTGTGTGTATTTTGTATTATTAACATTAAAACAGTAGCATTTACTCATGAAGTTCAAGGAGAAATGTTGCACTTTAAAAGGTGAGCTATCTACCACATAAGTACACAAAATATTTCAATAAAGAAGGAAGATAGCTTGTCTGTCCTCAAAACCGACAGGTTGATAAAAGAATTGCATTGTCAATGGATGCTAAGTTCTCTAAACCATAATTTTCTTCTGGCAAAGTGAAAGCGTTTATCTTAAAAATCTCATGAGGTTCTAACTGTTGGTGATTCAATACACTACAGAGAAATTACAGCACCTTCATTCGAACCATGAATATATGTACTGAATTTTGATCAATTTGGATATCTTCATTCTTTAGCAGAATAAACATCAAAATAAAAATTAGGAAGAGCAAAACTGTGCTAGCACTAAGGGCAGTCTCAAAGATGTACCTGTCTTCAGTTTAAGGACCTTACCATCACGGACTTAAGAAATTTTAAGCATTTGTTTTTTCTAATTCCGTTCAGTTCAATTCAATTGCTCAGTCGTGTCCAACTCTTTGTGACCCCATAGACTGCAGCACGCCAGGCCTCGCTGTCCATCACCAACTCCCGGAGTTTACTTTCAAACTCATGTCCATTGAGTTGGTGATGCCATCCAACCATCTCATCCTCTGTCATCCCTTTTTCCTCCTTCAAAGTTTGAAGTTCCTTCAAACTTTCCCAACATCAGGATCTTTTTCAATGAGTCAGTTCTTCGCATCAGGTAGCCAAAATATTGGCATTTCAGCTTCAGTATCAGTCCTTCCAATGAACATTCAGGACTGATTTCCTTTAGGATGGACTGGTTGGATCTCCTTGCAGCCCAACAGAGTCTCAAGAGTCTTTTCCAACACCACAGTTCAAAAGCATCAATTCTTCAGCACTCAGCTTTCTTTATAGTCCAACTCTCTCATCCATACATGACTACTGGAAAAATCATAACCTTGACAAGACAGGTCTTTGTTGGCAAAGTAATATCTCAGCTTTTTAATATGATGTCTAGGTTGGTCATAACTTTCATTCCAAGGAGTAAGCATCTTTTTATTTCATGGCTGCAGTCACCATCTGCAGTGATTATTACTAATTCCATAATAATAAAAAAAAGATGGCAGACCTGAGCTACTGTGATTGTGAATCACAATCTATAACCAGAAAAGCTGTACAGAAGCATGTGTACCTTATATCCATCTCCCTTAAGAGACTTCAGATACTAGGTTAATTAAAGTAAATATTATTCTATTCTTACTTCATAAATGCTTAGTGTACTACTGAATCTTAATAAATATTTAATAATATTAGGAACCAACAGAGTGGCAAAGTCATTTTCCATTTATAGATACAGCTTTTTAACTGAAGTCAAGGAATTTTATCTATGAAGGCCAAATGTTCTATAACTAAAGTATTCAGAACCCATAATCTTTAAGAGATCTCCATAGCAGTATGTACATTAGCATTTAAATGGAGCAGTGTTTTTTGAAACAGGTACCTCTGTTGAAATAATATGGTAGATTAACACAAAACAATCTGTTGAGCTATGATTTTTTTCAATAAAATACACACACTGCTTCTAGAATTTGTCTAGAATAGATTTTGTTTCTTTTACTTAATTTTAGTTCCAACCAAACTTTCCATTTCTCATCCCAGGAAAATTCCTTCAAAGTTCTTATTGATTAGAAATAACAAAACTGACATATCAAGGTGTTTCTACGTAGGATTGCATATATATCATATATGTAGCTGTAAATAAATCTCTGTAGTCTTTAAAGTTTGTATTATGAAGCAAAATAACTGAAGACTAAAATTAGAGTTGCTTTTGATAATGTTTCAAAAATTCTATGGAAAACTAACATGACTTTTTTCTTTCTTTTGTTTTGTATGAATATTATTGGAAACCCTCTTCTTGTTAAACACCTTCCCTAGCTGTTCTAGTTAGCTTAGATTGCATAAAGTGAATATGAAGTATAAGCCATGTCACAGCTGCCTTTTGCATACCGTGTGTACTATGAAGTAGAAAAGTTCTTTCATGGACTGAGCAAGCAAAGGAGAAGGAATATATGTATGAAAAAGAAAACGTACCATTTTCCTTGGTTTCTCACCCTTGTATTTTCCTAAAAGACTTCCCTTCATTGCCCAGTGTATTCTTCTATTTCCTGAAACTTAAGGATTTTGAGTGACAAATCTTAAAATATTAAAATTTCTAGAGTCTAAATGAGTATGTAGGAATGAAGATAAGTCTAATTATTGATTTTATTTCTTTCACATAAAACTGTAAACTCTCCTAAGCAGACAACATATAAATATCTTAGGAGATCTTGTTTCAAAGAAGTATAGTAATTTCAAGGACTTATTATCCAAATGGTGGGTTAAGACAATCAATCTGTCTCATGATACTATCAAAGTTTATATTTGTTCACAGGGGAGATTATTCAGAATTGGCTGAGGTGGTCTGATGGACATTAGATGAAAATTTTAAGCTAGGCTCAAATGGACTAAATATACATAAAGAAATAGGTTTAATTTTCATATTATCTTTGATATTTACTTATCTAAATATTATTTAGAGGTTTTTTTACATCAGTGTTTTGGAAAATGCTTCAATTCAAAGCACTGTGGAGAATGTTAGCACAGGATTAAGATCTGTTATGATTTTACTTTCAGAAAATCAGAATAAAGCTTAATTCAACATTGCATTCTCTAGGATTATAACCTCCAACTAGGTATAAAAATGACTTATTTTTGTTTTTACTGTTGTTTTTACAGCACTTAGTCCTGATGCTTACTCCCTACTTGGAAGATGGGACACTTGCTCAATTCAGAAAAGCCAGTGCTAGACAATGTATATAAGTGGATGACATCAAATAATGGCTCCTAGTCTGTTGTCTAGGGGTACATTTTTGTTGCTTCAGTAGATTACACTCATTCATTTTATGATTCAACACAGAAGAGCATATATTTCATAAGGTAGTGCAGGTACTTAAATGTCTTAGGAAATGCCTCTACACATAAACACTTGTTCAATATGAATAAACTTAAAAATAATGAGTTCATCTATTTCTGTTATTGTTAATATTGTGCCTAGATTTTTGCACATGTTAAAGCAATTGACCCTCATACTGGAAAAGATTGAAGGCAAGAGGAGAAGTGGACGGTAGAGGATGAGATGGTTGGATGGCATCACCAACTCGATGGACATGAATTTGAGTAAGCTCTGGGAGTTGGTGATGGACAGGCAAGCCTGGCGTGCTGCAGTCCATGGGGTTACCAAGAGTCAGACACAACTGAGCAACTGAACTGAAAGCAATTAAACAAGAAGTCATTAGACTGGGGTGGCTCTAATCCCTCGGTGACTTATGTAAGTTAACAAAAACCTAATCCAGAGTCAATTGTCTAAATGCATTCGTATCCCAGAAAACAAAATTTAAGCACAGCCAATCACAAACAGCAAACACAGTCAGTTCAGTCACTCAGTTGTACCTGACTCTTTGTGACCCCATGGCCTGCAGCAAGTCAGGCTTCCCTGTCCATTGCCAACTCCCAGAGCTTGCTCAAACTTATGTCCATTGAGTCAGTGATGCCATTCAACCACCTCATCCTCTGTCATCCCTTTCTCCTCCCGCTTTCAATCTTTCCCAGCATCAGGGTCTTTTCCAAGGAGTCAGTTCTTTGCATCAGGTGGCCAAAGGATTGGAGTTTCAGCTTCAGCATCAGTCTTTCCAGTGAATATCCTGGACCGATTATTCAGCAAACTAGGCTTTCCCAAATAAGGCATGTAAGCTATAGCTAATCAAGCAAGATCCTCACTTAGCTTCTGGGTCTGCCTTATGAAGGGCTTCCCCAGTGGCTCAGCAGTAAATAGAGAGCCAGTGAGAATTTGTTGTATGATGCAGAGAACCCAAAACCAGTGTTTTGTGACAACTTAGAGGGATAGGATGCATGCACGCATTGGAGAAGGAAATGGCAACACACTCCCAGTATTTTTGCCTGGAGAATCCCAGGGACAGAGGAGCCTGGTGGGCTGCCATCTATGGGGTCTCCCAGAGTCGGACACAACTGAAGCGACTTAGCAGGAGCAGAGGGGTGGGATGGGGATGCAGGTGGGTAGGTAGTTCAAGAGGGAGGGGCCATACCTATACCTATGGCTGACTTCTGTGGATGTGTGGTAGAAATCATCACGATATTGTAAATTAATTATCCTCTAATTAAGCATAAAAATTAAAAAAAAAAATCTGCCTTCCATGCAGGAGACACAGATGTGGGTTGGATCCTTGGGTCAGCAGCCCCTGGAGGAAGGCATGGCAACCCACTCCAGTATTCTTGCCTGGACAATCCCATGGACAGAGGAACCTGGTCGGGTACAGTCTATAGGGTCCCAAAGAGTCAGACGCAACTGAGAAAACTCATATACACTGCACTATTTCCCAACTTCTGTTGGCAGAACACTGCTAACAACTTTTGATTTGTCCACTGCAAGATTAGAATCAATCTAATTAAGTAAACTCTTAAAAATTCTAATATAGTTCAGCTAATCTTGGACGAAATTGTAGAAATGGCTTTTCATAATCCATGCATTCAACACTGGGTGAAAAATACACTTATAAAATAGAAAGAACACATTTATCTGACTCAACAGACTAAAGTAATTTTTTTCAGATATAATTCTAGATAATTTGAATTTTGGATAATATCACTCAGGTAAGAAACCAATGTCTAACCAGTTCTGTTGTTTTCTAGATAGGGATAGTTCAGTTCCAAACTATGAAATCCCCTTGGCCACTGTAGTCAGAGAAGATACTGATGATGTTACACAAAAAGCATCATTTTTTTTTCTTGTCCCTGTCTAAGGCAGGATTAATTGCAGCTTATATTCAATCATGAAATTATACTTGGCAAGAAACAGATCTACTAAAATATCACTCATTTTTATGAAGAAAGTAGAGTATAGGTGGATCAATATGTTGATTTCAGATTTAAAAAAGAGGAGAAGTGTAGATTACTGGGAGAAGGAACACGAGCCATTGTGGTATAGCAGACATAATTTTATTTTCTAAAAAAATGATTCACTTTTCCACTAGTCACACAAGAAGAATAAATTACCAGTTACCTTTAAGTGTGACTTTGTTCTGGCCACAGGAATATGACATTTTGAGCCTGGTTTTTTAAATGTTGTCTGTTCTCCTGCATATATATTGGCCTTAGTCCTCAGGGATGAATTTGAAGAATAATGATATGACAAAGCCACAAAATGGAAGAAGCCTAGACACTTCTATCAGTGTATAGATACTGCAGATTTCAAGAATCAGGTGAGCCAGATTCTTTGCATGCCTTTCATTCTTTCCAAGTAGGAGATTTCATTCCAGTTATTTTTTCTCATTACATCCATGTATATTTAGAGACAGTAGGTGTGTGTGTGTGTGTGTGTGTGTGTCTATGTATGCAAAAATTTGTCTATAATTATTCATAGGTCCCTTTTCTGGAAAGAACTATCTGGACTTAATGGGAAAACCTATGAGTAAACTGGAGATTGGGGATTTGATCTGCAAAGGTCAAGTGATGAAATTTTGTGTTATCACTCTTAGGGCAAAAGTGAGGGCATTCTATGTATTAAAAGAAAAATGAAATGTAATGCTTGGAAAAAAGGATGGAGGAAATGTCTAAGAGAGCCATTCAACCTTCATTAAACTATGGAATTAACTAGAAATTGTTTTAAGATGCTGAGATTTGGGAGGTTTTATTATAAGAATTATCATGACTTGTTCCTCTTAACCCACACAAAAATACAGATGGTGGTGTTTAAAAAATGGTGATTAGAGCAAAATAACCCTTTTGAAAAGTATGACTGAAAAATATGTAATTATTGTAAACTTTGAATATTTAGAGACTTAGAATTATCTGTGCATAGTAATATGGATACTAATATAGGGTGTGGTCAGCCAAGAACATGATGATATGGACATGAATAGCATGAATTAGGATCAGTAACAGAAGAGAAATTCAAAACAAAAGAGAACAGAGTTAGTGCTGGGTTTTAAAATGTCGTAGTCAGGAAGAAACTAAAAATTAGTGTCTGAACCCCCATAGTCTATCATTTAGATGTTTGTGCATATGTAGTTAATTTACTAATAAAATATTCATCTAGGTTCTACCACTATCTTAGGTTAAGTTCTTTATATTAATTTATAGAACATTTATATCCATTGCATTTCAGAGTATGACTCCCATAGTTTTCTAGCTTCACATTTTTGTTAACTTTATCATCAAGAAACATTCCTAATGTTACTGTTATTTGGTAGACCACATATGACATGTGCAGCAGGGATAACATTACCAAATTGGGCAAACAAGTCGAAACTATATTGCATGTGGTCAAGTCTTAAGAGATATTACTGTTCACTCTGCATTACTCTAGGATGTTTAAAAATTATTTGTATTATGTCTTTTGATGTAGAATCATTGCCACAATTCTATCTGTTATTATTTTAAAAAGTAATATGGGAATAACACTTGATCAGGTACTCCTTAGAATTAAGTATATCGCAGATATAAATCATTTTCTTAAGGATACATTTCTCAGTTCCTTGATTTGTATTGTTTCTTTCAGTTCAACCAAAATGCCTTAGCAATCTTAAAATGAATAGTTTGTTCCTATATAATATGCTCATCTACAGGAAGTAAAATACAGATGCAAGTAAAATTTTATACTCCTTTCACTTTTTTCCTAGTACATCAGTGGTTCTGATAATGATCAACTCTATTTTTCTTCATCATAATAACACTCATTGACACTGTCTCATCCATAAACTCATATTATTATCCAGGCTGCATGCTGTAAGTATGTTACCAAGTCTTCCTTTGGAGCATTTGGAATACCCTGGTTTAATTGTCTAAGAAAGTACACAAAAGCAGAACATACAAAGTCACACACAGTATCAGAACTGAGGTTAATATCATTTGGCTAATGTGTCAATGGAAAGTGGGAACCTAATTCACAATTCTGTTCCTTTCATCTTTATAAACCAGCCATTCTTTAGAATTGTGAATCTTTGTTTTCATATGTTTGGGGTTAGGAAAAGAGTAGGGACAGTTCATTATAATCATCTTTAGAGGATGAGGAAAACAGACAATTAAACTAAATATTAAAGTAATTAACGACAAAATCATTGCTTTCAATTCTGAGATCCTTTCTATGCAATTTGAACAGTTTATAGATAAAACTGCCTAGCTAAATGCAGCTTTGGGTATTCTGATTCCTCATCTGATTCACAGTGACTAAATTTTCATTGTTTGGAGCCAGGGTATTTGTGTCCACCACCATAATTTGTGAGGTGTAAAACTGAGACATGCTTTTAATTTGCATTCTTATATCTTCTCAAGCAATGCAGCTTCCTCCCAGGATGTTATTCTTCATTACTCATCATTTTGTCTTTTATGCGTGGAAGTAAAATACTCAATGGGGGAAAAACCTCCATGAAATCAAGTCTTTTATCAACTATTTGGTTATCATATTGGTTTTAGCAGTGGTTTTACTGCAAGACAATTCTGGACTTCTTGCGAAATAGAAGTTTTAAAAAATTTAAACATGGGATATTATAGTGTAATTTTATAGCAAGTCTTGTTTTTTCAACTAGCCTAAGGCTTAGAAGAAAATGGATAAATGAGTTTCTGACTGTTGGTGATTTAACGTACCATCTGGTTGAATGAAAATATTCACAGCATTTTAAAGCCTATGAAACACAAGAGTTTATTCTTTGAAAATTCTATTTAATAGTTACTACACAAATATTTGTCAATATAATTCACATAAAGTAACTTCCATGAGAGTTTTGTGTGTGTGTGTATGTGTGGCCCATTGTCAATTTCCAATAGACACTTGATAAATAAATGTTATTTAAATTGAACTAGTTGGATGGATATTATGAAAGAACAATAGGCTTAGATTATTTTTTTGTAAATTCACACTGTATACTACTTTTTAAAAAAATGTGTCATATAAAGCATACCTTCTCTAACCATCAATTTTTGCATTTATAAATGAGCGATTCTACTGTTCAATTTCCATGGCAGTTTTTGCTCCAAAGTAAAGTTCTAGCTTCATCCCAAGAGTTCCACTTTCAACAATGTGTAGTAGACAATGATGTGAGTCCCCAAGCCTCACCCATAGCCTCTGGCTTCCACACTGTCAAGAGAGAATCTTCCTCTCCTTCTCTTGTTCTAATCCCTGTCAGTGACCTTATGCATTTGGTATCACCACAGAGTGTTTAACAGGTTCATCTCTGCCCCACAGAAGCCATAGAGGAAGCTGACTAATAATTCTCTCTCTTCCTGGATCTTGAGGGGAGTTATTAAAATAGCACTTGTGTTGGAAAGGGAAACATATTTTCAGCTTAGGCAGACTAAAGTAACTAGAATGGAAGGGAAATAGGGTACTTCAGGGATATGAGCCAAAAACAAATATTATGTCAGCTTCCTGAAGATAAGATAAAGTGCATTTTCTGCCTCAGGTTAAGAAGCACATTCTTCCAAATAACCTGAAGTCTACTGGTCCATAGTTCAGGCCCAGGTTAACTTTTTTTTTTTTCCCCATGAAAAGAGTTTACATAAACTACCCTTATAACAACCTACTTTCATGTTTTTATGCCATTACATTTAAATGAAATAGTAAGATGTTACTCAGGCTAAGGTCATTAATTTTAATTTTATTGCATTGTACATGCTGAAAGCATAGAAGTTATGTTAAAAAAGAATACAATTTTAAAGTTAACTCTTTTCATTTCCATGGTATTTACACATACTATGATACTCCAAAAAAGAGTGCACACTCTTTGAAATTGAGGACTTACAATATTTAAACATTTTTTTTCCTTATATGTATGGCAACAGCTGATTTCTTGATTTCTAAAATTTGACAAATAAAATGAAAATTTACCTGGAATGAACCCCTTTCCTAATCTCTCCTTGCTGATGCTTCATTTATTTAATTTATTGATGGCCCAATACTTTCATCACAAACTAGAATAGATTCATGTAGGAAAAACAGAATTATGGAGTCAAGATGATGTATATTTCATTCCAACTGAAAACTGAAAACCATATATATCTATTGGCTTCCCTGGTAGCTCAGCTGGTAAAGAATCTGCCTGTAATGCAGGAGCCCCAGGTTCGATCCCTGGTTTGGGAAGATCCCCTGGAGAAGAAAATGGCAACCCACTCCAGTATTCTTGCCTGGAAAATCCCATGGACAGAGGAGCCTGGTGGGCTATAGTCAGTCCATTGGTCACAAAGAGTTGGACTCAACTGAGCACCTACACACACAGACATACACACATATAATTTATAACTTGCAATGTGTTAAAACTATTATCGTAAAGAAAACAAAGTAAACCCACTTAAACTTTATAAGTTTCTTCTGGTTTACATCTATGTGTAACATCAAGAAATATGAGCTAAGGAAATATCTCATTTTGTGTAAATCAACAATAAGAGAATGTATGAGAAAAACAGACAGCATTGAGCAAGAAACTTGGCTCTTACAAGCCCTTCTTCTTTTTCAGTTGAAGAATTCTGGGGAATTTTAGTGATGGGCAGCTTAGGGCTTGGTTTGCCTATCCTCAGTGAAAACCATGGTCCTGAGAATAAGTAAAGTTTATTTCCAGTTAGTCAGAAAAATATGTGGTTACCAATACCAGATTGAGGACTCTTAGATAAGTAACAAGGAGTCCAAGAACCTTTTCACCTGGCTGATTTTAATTAGCCACACAAATTTTTACATGAAAAATTAACTGAACCACTCTTTAAATAATTTCCAGTAAATGAAGCTATAATAATTTATGTTTCTATGGAAATAGAAATACTTACACAGTTAACCTTTTAACCTAAAACTGACTTGATGGCATATTTCAATAATGGTGTTCTAAACACTGGGAAATAGATTCTCCCAAAGAACTTCAGATTATTATTAGTTTAATTATAAATTTCATCCACTGAATATAATTTAGAGAAAAAAAAACTGCAAAGATCTTTCTTGTTTTCTAAAGCAACAGTAGTATGTTTTATATTATTCATTTTCCCATTTTCTGTTTTATTATTTTTAGGTATTTCACAAATATAGAGTACAATTTATGAGTTTATCACTTTCCATAATAATTTTTGTCTAGCTAAGTAGATTGTAAATTATTTAGGATTATGGGAAAGTTCAATTTTCTTTCCCCACAGAGTAACTTGCTTAGATTTTATATCACAAGAGATGTTTTTATTTATAGATGAGAAATAGGTCATAAAGGAATATGCACTTGGTTATTTTAGTAGTTTACGCAAACTCAAGTTTTTCACAACCATTGAAATATATTAAAATAGTAATAATTTGCACCATTAATCATTCCCATTCATATTAACAGTAAAAGTATTTTTCCCCCTACAGAACTCTTGCTTCTTCAATAGATGAGGTATTGTAAGTGAACTTTAACTGGAACTTTACTTGAAAAAGTCACACCATTCCACTATCAGCAAATACACAATCTGATTAGTTCTGACACTAAGACCTTTCTAGTAATCTAAAGTATGATGTCTCATGCACGTTATTGTTTAACAATCACACTGAAGGTTAAGTAGCAAAAAGAAGATGAGTGTTTCTGGACACCAGCAGTATATCATCAGCAATATTTCTGACAAATATAAGTCATTAGTTTGCCAAAAATTTTAATGAAATCATGATTAATAAATGCATCTCAAAGGTCTGCATCAAAGTCAAGGCATTTGGGTGATAAATGTAAACATGCAGAACTTGCTTTGCCAAAAGCTGTGTGTTTCACTTACACAGCTCCACTGATTGATCTGTCCATTATTCTAATGCATAATTTATCACATCAAGAGAGACAATTCATTATATGCATAGTATAACCAGGGAGTTCCAAACGCCAAAACCTTTAGGAGACTTAAGAGGTTGCCTAGGTACTCAAATTATTTTTTCATTATGAAGTGAAGACTTCAAAAATTAACAAAAATAGCATTTACCAAAACAAAACAAAATCTCAAATGTTTTAATTTACTTAAGAGCATTTGACACATTCTTTCCTCAGGTAACATTTCTACTGCCCTCACTGTTTTCATTCCTTGTGAGGGGTCCATCTATTGTTAAACTTAAATTAATAAGAAATGGGATGGTGTTCCAATCCCTGTCAAGGAAGAATTTTGTGACTGTATTGCTTGAACCATAAACAGCAGTATGTACCATTGCTTCAAAGTTCATTGAATTAAATTATAGATTATGGTATTCCTCTCTCTTTAAAACATGAGTATAGCACATTGGGGTTTCCAATCATTCATTCTTTGATGCAGTCATCCAAAAACCTCTAAGCTACTGTCATATTTTGACTTAATCTAGAACTCAATAAATGAATTTAAGAGATCCTATGAATATCTTATTAGGAAAAAATACATTCTTTTGTTGAAGATAAAAACTGTGGTGATGGATAGGATATTCCTCTGAGTTTTTGATATGTACTTGATTTTTAGAAAGCTAAGAATTTGAATACAACCTTCAGATAAATAAAGAAGGTAGCACTATAGAAATGCCTTTACATTTTAAAACATAAAGGAAGAACAGATGACTGAGCATAGTGATTAGTTGATAGTACCAAAGTTTATGCCCTCAGAGCTCACAATCACTTAACTGTACTTTCTTCCTTCTCATCAGCAGAATTAAAAAAAAAAAAAAAATCCAACAATTAAATTGTGTGTGTGTGTAAGTTAGGGGAAATGCACTTAGAAATATCTAGTTCTGAATTACAACTTTAAAACTATATTTTAAAGTTAAATTAATCTATTGCAATTTGATATACAGAAAAAAATGAGCCCATTTAAAAGGATCAAATGTTTGACATTGTTTTTCTTATGGATAATATGAAAATTAAGTAATTGAAATGAAATATATTTATTTGATAGCAGCACCTAATTTAGTAAGGAAAACTGTCAGAAATTATAACAGGAGACAACCTTGCAGGTTTATATCCACATGATTATGTTTTTGATCTGACTGGCAATATAATCAAAAGAGCGTAATAAACAGTCACAACATTAGAGACCTCCATTTTCTACTCCTAAAACAGTTTTATATCCTGCTCCAAAAACTGCCTGATCAACTTTCATTCAGCCTTCAGTAAATTTAGTGGCTATTTTGGCATAAGGAGATATAGAATCAAAGCATTTTGGAGGCTTCTAGAACTGATTTACAAATCCTAAGTCCTAAAATTTGCATTTTAGTTTGGTTAAGTAACTGCCATTATAACTGCATTACTTTACACTCCAAATAGTCCATTTAACATTATTTGGATAGGGATTATCAATGTGGTGAGATAAAAGTCTAAATATTTCACATATTTTACTTTAATATATTCTATTTGCATCTACAAATGTTTATTTAGCTTTTCAGTTCATATAATTACTATCTCTCCTGCTCTTTGGCTCAATCACCTGTGCCCTTTCAGGCCCATATCACCAGAACACCGACTTCTGAGAGGAGCTATTTTATCCCTCATAAACATATTTGTTGGCTGTGTCCCTAAATGATTCTGTAAACCATTTCAGAGTGTGAGAGAAAAGGACTTGTCTCACCTACAGCTTTTTTCATAATGTTATGGACTGAATATTGGTGTCTCCCCCAAAATTCATATGTTGAAAACCTAGCCCCAATGTGATGATATTTGGAGGTGGTGCTTTTAGAAGATAATTAGACAATGAGGGTGGAACCCTCATGAATGGAATTAGTGTCCTTATAAGAGGAGACCAGAGAGGTAGCTTGCTTTCTGTCATGGGAAGACACAGCAGTAAGATGGTTGTTGGCAACCAGGAAGAGTTCCCACTAGACACTGAACCAGACTGCACCTTGATCTTGGAATTCCCAGCCTGCAGAATTGTGAAAAAAAAAAAAAAAAAAATTTCTGTGTTGATAAGCCACCCAGTTTATGGTATTTTACTACAGCAGTTTTATTATAGCAGCATAAGCTAAGTCAGTAATATCTGCTGGAATTTTAAATAAGACAGTCAATTTGCTATCAGTTTGCCTTTAAAAGTATTTGTTTATTTGTACTTATTAACACTGATCTTATTTTTTTAATATATTTATTTGCCTGTTTTTAATCAACAGATGCTTTCAATTTGAATCAACCAAACTATTTAACTGATAAACTATTTCTGAAGGGATCAAAAACGTGTATGTCATCAAATACTGTGGAGTGAGAAAGTGCACAGAGGTGTCATATCCCTAGGGTAAAATCTCATCCTGCTCTCCACTGAGCAGCCCTGAGTAATGATCCACTCTCTTTAAACTCCAGTGTCCCATAAAATCAGAGGTTAATTTTACCATCTCATCTCTAAGATAACTTATGAAGTGGCTGATGTATAGGGAAAAAATAGCTAATATAACCTTCAAGTAATATTTGAAGTACCATTACTGTATCCAAAATTCATAGAACATCTGTCTTTACTTTCTAAAAGAAGTATAATACAATTCTGAAAATAAATAGAACAAATTAAAGACTAGAAATAGTTCCTTCTCAATACTTACTGTGCTAACAATAACCAGAAAGCAAAGAGGACAGTTGATAAGAGAATCTTATTGATTTTTCTCCCAAATTACGTTAGGCAGATTCTGTTCATCCACTCTCTTAAATGGATATGAATATGAATTCCCAGAGGTATCTTTAACGAGATTTCAGGGAAAGGTTTCCATATCACTGCACTAACAGGTTTTGCATGTAGTTGACAGCTTTGGCACATAAATTATATAAAATTTTATTGATGTGTTAAAAAAACATGCCATTTACACAAAATAAAGCAAAGCTAACATTTATTTTACATGCAACAGAAAATAAGAAACATTTGCCCTGAACCAAATGTTAGTTTCACTAGAAAAATACTTGTTTGTTTGATTTTGTTTTATTTTTGTATGTATGCTTTGCAACAGTAACAAGCAAATGAAATAAATGTGAAATTTCAGTAATTATGAAATAGGAACTCATATATGTCTGTAAAATAGATTATTTGGATGAGCAGTTTAAAGTTAAAGCAGAAAAGTAAACAGAATATGACAAGACCTGAGTACCAGTTCTCAGTCTGTCATTAACCGTATTTCTTATGTGAATTGAATAGTTTCTTTAGTGTTGGGTTCCTTATTGTTAAAAATAAGGTTTTTCAAAGGCTACTGCTAACTATAAAATGCTATAGTACCATCGTAATTTGAAAACGAATGAAATCGTACTGCCAATAAAGAATAATTTACATAGGAAATAGCTTAACACAGGGAGCATCTTGTTCACAAAATGTTCCTGTATTTGTTGCCATCTCCCATTTGCTTTTCAGTGATTTAGTCAAACATGATTCATGCACTTATCTAAAATGTTATGATCAGTGCATTTTATAAAGCAAAACAAAACAACAACAACAACACCAGAAACATTCTTCAATGAATTGCTCATGAAAGCAAATCAGAAATCCACATTTCTGACAGACCAATGGTATCATGTACTTCACACATTGAATGAATCACTTTCATAAAATCAGCTCAGTAAGCTTTCAAATTGGTAAGGAAATGTCTTCAGCTAATCCCAGGAAGAGCACATGGCTATAGGACAACAGAATATGCATTTCCAAAAAATAGTTGGGGGAGGGGGAAGTCTTGATATTGGCCATTGTCATGCAATAAAACCAAAGCCTAGTTTTCAACGCATCAAGAACCGAGGAAGAGATGGTGAAAGAGGTAAGCTTTGCCATGAAGTAGCACACACATGACTCAGTTAGAGAAGCAGAGGCTGTGTTGTTGATTGCTCTTATCATGCTCTTAGATTGCTCTGCAAAATACTACAGTTAATGGGCTTGGGAGGAATGATACGCAGAGAATCAACTGTTTTACCCAAAATGCCAAGGGCTAGATATAGGTAGAGATGAGTGTAAAGGCATGTGGTTCATATGACTTCTTAATTACACGTGACACATTTTTCCTGTTAAAGCAATGACATGGACAATTGTATATCTGCATATTTTACATTCAAATAAAACCAGTTCTGTCATCTGCAAAGGTGGTTTTTTAAAACACAAGTGGTACATCTTCTAACTTGAAGATTAGAAACATGATAAAACTATCACCATACTTAATTGAAGAAAGAAGAGAAGCAAAAGAAAAGGGAGAAAGGGAAATTTATACCCAACTGAATGCAGCATTCCAGAGAATAGCAAAGAAAAATAAGAAATCCATCTTAAATGAAGCATCCAAAGAAATCAAGAAAAACAATAGAATGGGAAAGACTAGAGATCGCTTCAAGAAAACTGGAAATGTCAAGGGAACATTTCATGCAGGATGGGCATGATAAAGTACAGAAATGACACGGACCTAACAGAAGCAGAAGAGATTAAGAAGAAGTGGCAAGAATATACAGAAGAACTATACTAAAAACGTCTTGAAAACCCAAATAACCACAATGGTGTGGTCACTCACCTAGAGCCAGACATCTTAGAGTGTGGAGTCAAGTGGGCCTTATAAACATTTACTATAAACAAAGCTAGTGGAAGTGTCAGAATTCCAGCTGAACTTCTTAAAATCCTTCTTAAAAAGGATGATGTTGTGAAAGTGCTGCACTCAATGTCAGCAATTTGAAAAACTCAGCAGTGAACACAGAACTGGAAAAGATCAGTTTTCATTCCAATCCCAAAGAAGGGCAATGCCAAAGAGTGTTCAAACTAAAATAAAATTCCACTCATTTCACATGCCAGCAAGGTTATACTCAAAATCTTTCTAGCTAGGCTTCAGCAGTATGTTAACCAAGAATTTCCAAATGTAAAACTGGGTTTAGAAAAGGCAGAGGAACTAGAGATCAAATTACCAACAGCTGTGGGATCATAGAGATGCAAGGAAATTCCATAAAACCATCTAATTCTGTTTCATTGACTATGCTAAAGCCTCTGACTGTGTGGATCACAACAAACTGTGGAAAACTCTTAAAGAAATGGGGATATCAGACCACTTTACCTGTTTCTTGAGAAATCTGTATGCAGGTTAAGAAGCAACAGTTAGCACCATACTTGGAACAATGGACCAGTTCAAAATTGGGAAAGGAGTATGTCAAAGCTGTATATTGTCACAGTTATTTAACTTTTATGCAGAGTACATCATTTCAAATTGCTGGGCTAGATGAATCACAAGCTGGAATCAAGATTGCTGGGAGAAATATCAACAACCTCAGATATGCAGATGACACTACACTAATGACAGAAAGTAAAGAAGAACTAAAGAACCTCTTGATTAGGGTGAAAAAGAAGAGAGTGAAAAAACTGGTTTAAAACTCAACATTCAAAAAACTAAGATCATGGCATCAAGTCCCATCACTTCATGGCAAATAGAAGGAGAAAAGTGGAAGTAGTGACAGATTTTCTTTTCTCTGTCACCAAAATCACTGTGGATGGTGACTGAAGCCATGAAATTAAGAAAAAGTTTGCTCTTTGGAAGGAAAGCTAAGACAAACCCAGACAACAGAGTTATCAATTTGCTGACAATAATATATAACCAGTGTTATAGTTTTTCCACTATGGATGTGAGAGTTGGACCATAAAGAAGGCTGACAACCAAAGAACTGATGCTTTCAAATTGTGGTACTGGGGAAGACTCTTGAGAGTCTCTTGGACAGCAAGGGGATCAAACAAGTAAATCACTGGAAGGACAGATGTTGAAGCTGAAACTGCAATACTTTGGCCACCTGATGCGAAGAGTTTATTCATTAGGAAAGGCTCTGGGTCTGGGAAAGGTTGAAGACAAAGAAGAAGGGGGCAGCAGAGGATTAGATGCTTAGATAGCATCACCGACTCAATGGATATGAATTTTAGCAAACTCCGAGTGACAGTAAAGAGCAGGGAAGCCTGGCACGTTTCCATGAGGTTGCAGCGAAGTTCCAAAGAGTCGGACACAACTTGGTGACTGAACAGCAACAACAAATTTTTAATTGAACAGAGATAGGACAGCATTGACAATCTTTCATTTTAAACCTATAGATAATAATATAGGTATAATTTTGAAATTTTTGCACTATCTCATGAGTGGATATTCTTTGATTTTAGGTAAAAAATTAATGATGGTTTGCTCAATGAGCCAAGGAACAGGCAAGATTATAGTTTTGATTTTATCTGTACTGAAAAACTGTTTATCAGTTATCTTAAGGATAAATTGTGGACAAAAATGGAAACGCCAAATAGTAAAACAATGGATTAGTTATACGATAAAAGAATATACCTACTCTTTAAAAGTATCACCATTGAAAAGTTCATTGAAGTAAATATTCCTTTGCAGTTTCCACCAATATGCCTTACTTGTCAATCACTGAGAAAAAGGAATTTAAATATGTGATAATCACTACTACATCAATATTTTCAGAGTCATATTTAGAACTGGTACTGATAATCACAGCAAGTTAACTTTAGGAACAACTAACTACCAAGTTCACTTATTACCCAACTATCTGCCCATTACTTCCATATACTGTATTTCATATGGAGAAGCATCACACTTGCAAGACAAACCTTGTCTGCTGTAAAATAATTATTGACCTTCTTTGTGTTTTGAGTATTACATCTTGTTGCTTTAGAATTAGATAATTGGGACCAATAGTGATATTTTGTGATAAAGAGATCTTGAAGCTACGTTAAGAACAATAACTTATTTGCATGTATGTACTATCTGGGGCTTCCCTGGTGGCTCAGATGGTAAAGAATCTGCCTGCAATGAAGGAGACCCAGGATTTTTTTTTTTCTTTTTTTTTTCCATTTATTTTTATTAGTTGGAGGCTAATTACTTTACAACATTGTAGTGGTTTTTGCCATACATTGACATCAATCAGCCTTGGATTTACATGTGTTCCCCATCCCGATCCCTCCGCCCGCCTCCCTCTCCACCCAATCCCTCTGGGTCTTCCCAGTGCACCAGCCCCGAGCACTTGTCTCGTGCATCCCACCTGGGCTGGTGATCTGTTTCACCATAGATAGTATACATGCTGTTCTTTTGAAATATCCCACCCTCACCTTCTCACACAGAGTCCAAAAGTCTGTTCTGTATTTCTGTGTCTCTTTTTCTGTTTTGCATATAGGGTTATCGTTACCATCTTTCTAAATTCCATATATATGTGTTAGTATGCTGTAATGTTCTTTATCTTTCTGGCTTACTTCACTCTGTATAATGGGCTCCAGTTTCATCCATCTCATTAGAACTGATTCAAATGAATTCTTTTTAATGGCTGAGTAATATTCCATGGTGTATATGTACCACAGCTTCCTTATCCATTCATCTGCTGATGGGCATCTAGGTTGCTTCCATGTCTTGGCTATTATAAACAGTGCTGCGATGAACATTGGGGTGCAAGTGTCTCTTTCAGATCTGGTTTCCTCAGTGTGTATGCCCAGGAATGGGATTGCTGGGTCATATGGCAGTTCTATTTCCAGTTTTTTAAGGAATCTCCACACTGTTCTCCATAGTGGCTGTACTAGTTTGCATTCCCACCAACAGTGTAAGAGAGTTCCCTTTTCTCCACACCCTCTCCAGCATTTATTGCTTGTAGACTTTTGGATAGCAGCCATCCTGACTGGCGTGTAATGGTACCTCATTGTGGTTTTGATTTGCATTTCTCTGATAATGAGTGATGTTGAACATCTTTTCATGTGTTTGCTAGCCATCTGCATGTTTTCTTTGGAGAAATGTCTGTTTAGTTCTTTGGCCCATTTTTTGATTGGGTCATTTATTTTTCTGGAATTGAGGTGCAGGAGCTGCTTGTATATTTTTGAGATTAATCCTTTGTCTGTTGCTTCATTTGCTATTATTTTCTCCCATTCTGAGGGCTGTCTTTTCACCTTACTTATAGTTTCCTTTGTTGTGCAAAAGCTTTTAAGTTTCATTAGGTCCCATTTGTTTATTTTTGCTTTTATTTCCAATATTCTGGGAGGTGGGTCATAGAGGATCCTGCTGTTATTTATGTCAGAGGGTGTTTTGCCTATGTTCTCCTCTAGGAGTTTTATAGTTTCTGGTCTTACATTTAGACCTTTAATCCATTTTGAGTTTATTTTTGTGTATGGTGTTAGAAGGTGTTCTAGTTTCATTCTTTTACAAGTGGTTGACCAATTTTCCCAGCACCACTTGTTAAAGAGGTTGTCTTTTTTCCATTGTATATCCTTGCCTCCTTTGTCGAAGATAAGATGTCCATAGGTATGTGGATATATCTCTGGTCTTTCAATTCTGTTCCATTGATCTATATTTCTGAGGAGACCCAGGTTTGATCCTTGGGTTAGGAAGATCCCCTGGAGAAGGGAATGGCAACCAACCCCAGTATTCTTGCCTGGTGAATCCCACGCTTAGAGGGGCCTGATGGGCTACATCCCATGGGGTCGTAAAGAGTCAGACACCACTGAGTGACTAACACTTTTTCACTAATTGTGAAAAATGTGAAAATTAATGTGTCACAAATGCATTGTTTCATTTATTCATCACCAAAATCATGCAAGGTAATAAAATAGGTTTTGGTCATATCCACTTCACAGATTAGGAAGCTAATTCATTATAGGCTTATAATCCCCAAATCTAAAATCTGTATGTAATGAGTACAGACAAGTATTTATACCTGTGGTTTTCTCCATTCCTCTGACACTCCTCCCACCCATGACAACATAAAATCACCTGGGATGTTCTGCATATGTAAAACATCATCAGATCCCTGAAGGCAAGGCCTAGGGACGAGGATTTACTTAACCTTATAGAGGTGATTTTTGGGTTTCCCAGGTGGCTCAGATGGTAATGTGTCTGCCTGCGATGTGGGAGACCTGGGTTTGATCCCTGGGTCAGGAAGATCCCCTGGAGAAGGAAATGGTAACCCACTCCAGTACTCTTGGCGTGGAGAATTCCAGGGACAAAGGAACCTCACGGGCTACAGTCAATGGGGTTGCAAAGAGATGGACATGACTGAGCAACTTCACTTCACTTCACTATAGAGGTGATTCTTAATAACATGGTCAAGATTACAGCTTTATATCAAGTATTCTGACTCTAAATTTACTTTATTTTCTAGTCTCCCACAATGGCTTTGATAAACAACCCCTGAATATAAAATCAGCCTAACTAGAACAAATAGCCAGCCTTTGACATAGGATAACATAATGGTTCACATCACAAATTTTAGACCCAGAAAATCTGGATATGAACTACAGCACAGTAGAAAATATTTGCAAACCATATACTGGATAAGGGGTTAATATTTAAAATATATAAAGAACTCATACAGCTCTGTAACAAGAAAACAACAATAAATTTCAAAAATGAGCTGAGGAACTGATAGATATTTTTTCCAAGAATACATCCAAATGGCTAAAAGGTACATGAAAAGATATCCAACATCACTAATCATAAAGGCAATGCAAATCAAAACCACAATGAGTTATCACCTCTCATCTGTTAGAATGGCTTTCCTGAGGAAGACAACAGAGAACAAATGCTGACAAGGAAGTACAGAGAACTGTCATACACTGTTGGTGAGAATGTAAATTGGTGCAGCCACTATGGAAAAAAACAATATGGAGGTTCCTGAGCATGTCCAGACTGTATATTGTCATGCTTCTTATTTAACTTATATGGTGTGATCACTCACCTAGAGCCAGACATCCTGGAATGTGAAGTTAAGTGGACCTTAGGAAGCATCACTACGAACAAAGCTAGTGGAGGTGATGGAACTCCAGTTGAGCTATTTCAAATTGTAAAAGATGATGCTGTGAAAGTGCTGCACTCAATATGCCAGAAAATTTGGAAAACACAGCAGTGGCCACAGCACTGGAAAAGGTCAGTTTTCATTCCAATCCCAAAGAAAGGCAATGACAAAGAATGCTCAAACTACCACACAAATGCACTCATCTCATATGCTAGTAAAGTGATGCTTAAAATTCTCCAAGCCAGGCTTCAGCCATACGTGAACCATGAACTTCCAGATAATTCAAGCTGGTCTTAGAAACTGCAGAGGAACCAGAGATCAAATTGTCAACATTCACTGGATCATTGAAAAAACAAGAGAGTTCTAGAAAAACATCTATTTCTGCTTTATTGACTATGCCAAAGTCTTTGACTGTGTGGATCACAATAAACTGGAAAATTCTGAGATGGGAATAGCAGACCACCTGACCTGCCTCTTGAGAAATCTATATGCAGGTCAGGAAGCAACAGTTAGAACTGGACATGGAACAACAGACTGGTTCCAAATAGGAAAAGGAGTACGTCAAGGCTGTATATTGTCACCCTGCTTATTTAGCTTGAATGCAGAATACATCACGAGAAATGCTGGGCTGGAGGAAGCACAAGCTGGAATCAAGGCTGCTGGGAGAAATATCAATAATCTCAGATATGCAGATGACACCACCCTTATGGCAGAAAGTAAAGAAGAACCAAAGAGCCCCTTGATGAAAGTGAAAGAGGAGAGTAAAAAAGTTGCCTTAAAGCTCAACATTCAGAAAACTAAGATCATGACATCTGGTCCCATCACTTCATGGCAAATAGATGCAGAAACAATGGAAACAGTGGCTGACTTTATTTTTCTGGGCTCCAAAATCACTGCAGATGGTGACTGCAGCCATGAAATTAAAAGACACTTACTCCTTGGAAGGAAAGTTATGACCAACTTAGCATATTAAAAAGCAGAAACATCACTTTGCCAACAAAGATCTGTCTAGTCAAGGCTATGGTTTTTCCAGTGGTCATGTATGAATGTGACAGTTGAACTATAATGAAAGCTGAGCACAGAAGAATTGATGCTTTTGAACTGTGGTGTTGGGGAAGACTCGAGAGTCCCTTGGACTGCAAGGAGATCCAACCAGTCCATCCTAAAGGGAGATCAGTCCTGGGTGTTCATTGGAAAGACTGATGTTGAAGCTGAAACTCCAATACTTTGGCCACCTGATGCGAACAGCTGACTCATTGGACAAGACACTGATGCTGAGAAAGATTGAGGGTAGAAAGAGAAGGGGATGACAGAAGATGAGATGGTTGGATGGCATCACCAACTCAATGGACATGGGTTTGGGCGGATTCTGGGAGTTGGTGATAGACAGGGAGGCCTGGCGTGCTCTGGTTCATGGTGTCAAACAGTCGGACACGACTGAGTGACTGAACTGAACTGCACTGAACTGAAGAGTACATCATGAGAAATTTTGGGCTGGATGTTGTACAAGCTGGAGTCAATATTGCAGAGAGAAATATCAATAACCTCAGATATGCAGATGACACCACCCTCATGGCAGAAAGTGAAGAGGAACTAAAGAGCCTCTTGATGAAAGTGAAAGAGGAGAGTGAAAAAGCTGGCTTAAACTCAACTTTCAAAGAAAGAAGGCATCTAGTCCCAGTACTTCATGGCAAATAGATGGGAAATCAATGGAAACACTGAGAGGTTTTATTTTCTTGGGCTGCAAAGTCATTGCAGATGGTGACTGTGGCCCTGAAATCAAAAGACACTTGCTCTTTGGAAGAAAAGCTATGACCAACCTAGATAGCATAGTAAAAAGCAGAGATATTACTTTGCCAACAACGGTCTGTCTAGTCAAATCTATGGTTTATCCAATAATCACGTATAGATGTGAGAGGTGGACCATAAGGAAAACTGAGCACTGAAGAATTGGAGCTTTTGAACTGTGGTATTGGAGAAGACTTTTGAGCATCCTTTATACTGCAAGGAGACCCAATCAGTCAATCCTAAAGGAAATCAGTCCTGAATATTGATTGGAAGGACTGATGCTGAAGCTGAAGGCTCAATACTTTGGCCACCCGATGCAAAGAGCCAACTCATTAGAAAAGACACTGATGCTGGGAAAGATTCAAGGTGGGAGGAGAAAGGGACGACAGAGAACGACATGGTTGGATGGCATCACCGACTCAATGGATATGAGTTTGAGCAAGTTCTGGGAGTTAGTGAAAGACAGGGAAGCCTGGTGTACTGCAGTCCATGGGGTTGCAAAGAGTTGGAAATGAGCAACTGAACAACAACAAAAAATTAAAAAGGGAACTACAATATGACCCAAGCCCCACTTTAAGTACATCCTCCAAAGAAATGAAAATATGATATTGAAGAAATATATGTACTCCCATTTTTACTATAGAATTATTCACGAGAACCAAGATGTGGAAACAATCCAAATGTGAATGTCTAAGAAAAATGGACTTTATACATACATCTGAATATTACTGAGCCATGAGAAGGAAGGAAATACTACCATTTGGGACAACATGGGTGGATCTTATAGGCACTATGCTAAAAGAATAAGCCAAAGAGAGAAAGATAAATACTGAGAGGTATGTCTTATACATGGAAACTAAAAAATTAACCAAACTCACAGAAAAAGTGGATTAGAAAAGTCGTTGTCAGGGACTAATACGTAGTGGGGATAGGGAGATGTTGTTTAAAAAGATACAAATTGTTACCTATAAGATAAATAAGTTCTGAAGATCTAATATATAGCATGCATTAAATGGCTATAGTTGTTAACACTGTATTGCGTAATTGAAATTTGCTGAAAGAAAAACTTAAATGTTCTCACTGAAAGTGTGCATGCACACACACACACACACACACACGTAAGGTAATGGATGTGTTAACTAACTAAATGATAGGTATCTTTTCATATGCATATGTATACCAAACCATCATCATGTATACTTAAAAAAGCCTTCAACTATACTACTTCAGCTATGCCTCAATAATAACAAAAAAATAATATTTAGAAAACTAGCAAATAAACAAACAAAACACGAGACAAAAGATGGAGTTAATATCATCAGAACTCCTTGTAAAGCACTCAGAATCTGGTTTTTCTTTACACTTTAAAACTGAATTAACCAGCACAATTGTAAATCCTCATTATTACTTTTACTTAGAAAATTATCCAGATATTTTAAGTAGTCACCATTTAGGATAAAATTAGTTTTAGAACCAAAGCAAAATTAGTCCTGTTCAATCAGAAACACATCCTTAGGCTTCTGCAAGAGTGCAATAAAATTTCCTGAATTTAAAATTACATACAATTTAAAAATTAAGAAATGAGATAAATGACCTATTACATACTGTCAGTAGGAGGATACATGAATAAATAAATAATATTGAATAACACTAAAAGGACTCTACACAACATTCAAATATATTTGCATACCCATGTATGTTATTGAAAGAATAGCAAGAAATTAGGAGCAAAAATGATAGGATTTAGTAGTCATCTAACAAGACTTCCAGAAACAAGGAAATGAAGAAATATAGTGGCAATATTTGAAAAGGACATTGCTTAGAAATTTCCAGAATTACAGAAAAGCAAAAGTTTTCATATTTGAAACAAGATCTAATTTGTGAGCAGAAAAAATAAAAAGCAATTTTGCCTACAGAAATCCTGATGAAACTTCATAAAACAAAGAATAAAGAACATTACGCTTACCAATGTATAGCTTTATTTAAAAAAAATAAACAGAGTATCATTAAGGGATAATTGAAATGCATATAGTCACACAGCAGCAAACAAACAAAAAACATCAAAGCATAAACTACAAAACAAAATGGTAGTTTAGTTCAGTTAAGTACCTCACTCGTGTCCGACTCTTTGCAACCCCATGGACTGCAGCACACCAGGCTTCCCCATCCATCGGCAACTCCCGGAGTTTACTCACACTCATGTCCATTGAGTCAGTGATGCCATCCAGCCATCTCATCCTGTCATCCCCTTCTCTTCCTGCCCTCAATCTTTCCCAGCATCAAGGTCTTTCCCAATGAATCAGTTCTTTGCATCAGATGGCCAAAGTATTAGAGTGTCAGCTTTAGCGTCAGTCCTTCCAATGAATATTCAGGACTGATATCCTTTAGGATGGACTGGTGGGATCTCCTTGCAGTCCAAGGCACTCTCAAGAATATCCTCAACACCATTGTTCAAAAGCATCAATTCTTCAGTGCCAAGCTTTCTTTATAGTCCAACTCTCACATCCATACATGACTACTGACAAAACCATACCTCTGACTAGACAGACCATTGTTAGCAAAGTAATGTCTCTGCTTTTTAATATGCTGATTAGGTTTGTTATAACTTTTCTTCCAAGGATCAAACGTCTTTTAATTTCATGGCTGCAGTCATCATCTGCAGTCAGTGATTTTGGAGCCCCAAAATATAAAGTCTGTCACTGTTTCCATTCTTTCCCCATCTGCTTGCCATGAAGTGATGGAACCTGAACTGGACATGAACAGGCTAGTTCCAAATAGGAAAAGGAGTACGTCAAGGCTGTATATTGTCACCCTGCTTATTTAACTTCTATGCAGAGTACATCATGAGAAATGCTGGGCTGGATGAAGCACAAGCTGGAAACAAGATTGCTGGGAGAAATATCAGTAACCTCAGATATGATGATGACACCACCCTTATGGCAGAAAGTGAAGAAGACCTAAAAACTCTCTTGATGAAAGTGAAAGAGGAGAGTGAAAAAGTTGGCTTAAAGCTCAGCATTCAGAAAACAAAGATCACGGCATCTGGTCCCATCACTTTCATGGCAAATAGATGGGAAAACTGTGGCTGACTTTATTTTTCTGGGCTCCAAAATCACTGCAGATGGTGACTACAGCTATGAAATTAAAAGATGTTTACTCCTTAGAAGAAAAGTTATAACCAATGCAGACAGCATACTAAAAAGCAGAGACATTACTTTGCCAACAAATGTCCATCTAGTCAAGGCTATGGTTTTTCCAGTAGTCAAGTATGGATGTGATAGTTGGACTATAAAAAAAGCTGAGTGCCAAAGAATTGATGCTTTTGAACTGTGGTGTTGGAGAAGACTCTTGAGTTCCTTGGACAGCAAGGAGATCCAACCAGTTCATACTAAAGTCCAATGAATTTATTCATTCCAATGAATGTTCATTGGAAGGACAGATTTTAAAGCTAAAATTGCAATACTTTGGCCACCTGATGTGAAGAGCTGATTAATTTGAAAAGACCCTGATGCTGGGAAAGATTGAAGGCGAGAGGAGAAGGCGACGACAAAGGATGAAATGGTTGGATGGCATCACCGACTCGATGGACATGAGTCTGAGTAATCTCTGGGAGTTGGTGAAGGACGGGGAGGCCTGGCGTGCTGTAGCTCATGGGATCGCAAGGAGTCAGACACGACTAAGCAACTGAACTGAATTGAACTGAACTGATAGAAGCTGATGCCATGATCTTAGTTTTCTGAACGTTGATTTTTAAGCTAACTTTTTCAGTCTCCTCTTTCACTTTCATCAAGAGGGTTTTTAGGTCTTCTTCACTTTCTGCCATCAGAGTGGTGTCATCTGCATATCTGAGGTTGTGATATTTCTCCCTGCAATCTTGATTCCAGCTTGTGCTTCATCCAGCCCAGCGTTTCTCATGATTTACTCTGCATAGAAGTTAAATAAGCAGGGTGACAATATACAGCCTTGACGTACTCCTTTTCCTATTTGGAACCAGTTTGTTGTTTTATCTCCAGTTCTAATTGTTGCTTCTTGACCTGCATACAGATTTCTCAAGAGGCAGGTCAAGTGGTCTGCTATTCCTATCTCTTTCAGAATTTTCCACAGTTTATTTTCATCCGCACAGTCAAAGGCTTTGGCATAGTCAATAAAGCAGAGAAAGATGTTTCTCTGGAACTCTCTTGCAAAGAATGATCCAGAGGATATTGGCAATTTGATTTTTGGTTCCTCTGCCTTTTCTATAACCAGTTAGTACATCTGGGAGTTCACGGTTCACGTATTCCTGAAGCCTGACTTGGAGAATATTGAGCTTCCTAAGGACCACTTAACTTCGCATTCCAGGTCTAGGTGAGTGATCACACCATCAAGATTATCTGGGTCATGAAAATCTTATATGTACAGTTCTTCTGTGTAGTCTTGCCACATCTTCTTAATATCTTCTGCTTCTGTTAGGTCCATATCATTTCTGTCCTTGCTGTGCCCATATTTGCATTAAATGTTCCCTTAGACTGTGTGAATCACAATAAACTGAACTGAACTGGTATCTCTAATTTTCTTGAAGAAATCTCTAGCCTTTTCCATTCTATTGTTTTCCTCTATTTATTTGCATTGATTGCTGAGGAAGAGTTTCTTATCTCTCCTTGCTATTCTTTGGATCTCTACATTCAGATGGGTATATCTTTCCTTTTATCCTTCGCCTTTGCTTGTCTTTTTTTCACAGCTATTTGTAAGGCCTCTTCAGACAACCATTTTGCCTTTTTGCATTTCTGTTTCTTAGGGTGGTCTTGATCCCTGTCTCCTGTACAATGTCACAAACCTCCGTCCACTGTTCTTCAGGCACTCTGCGTATCAGATATAATCCCTTGAATCTGTTTCTTACTTCCACTGTATAGTCATAAGGGATTTGATTTAGGTCATACTGAATGGTCTAGAGGTTTTTCCTACCTTCTTCAATTTAAGTCTGAATTTGTCAATAAGGAGTTCATGATCTGAGCCACAGTCAGCTCCTGGTCTTGTTTTTGCTGACTGTATAGAGCTTCTCCACCTTTGGCTGCAAAGAATATAATCACTCTGATTTTGGTCCTGACTATCTGGTGATGTCTATGTGTCGAGTCCTCTTGTGTTGTTGGAAGAGGGTGTTTGCTATGACCAGTGTGTTCTCTTGGCAAAACTCTATTAGCCTTTGCCCTGCTTCATTCTGTAGCCCAAGGCCAAACTTGCCTGTTACTCTAGGTATTTCTTAACTTCCTACTGTTGCATTCCAGTCCCCTATAATGAAAAGGACATCTTTTTTTTTTGGTGTTAGTTCTGTAAGGTCTTGTAAGTCCAGCATTTTATACCCAGATATCTACCTTTCACGACTACAGGCAAAATGTTATGAAGATTATAAAATGAAACCTTAGAATAGCTGATCTCGCACTGAAAGAACTCTTAAGGAAATGTACTCCAGCTGGGATAAAAAAAAAAAAAACAATTCAGAGGAAAAGCACATGAAACAATTTTAAAAATAATAAATATGCAGGAAGATTTATTAAACGAACTATTTCTAGAAAACAGAAAAGCTTAACAAAAAATATATACTTCCAACTATGGTATTCCTCTTTAGCTACATACAGAATGTGGTAATACTAACAATGTATATGCAGCAGGTAGTATAGGTGTTGATGAGAAAGAAAAAAGTATTCAGATAATTAAGATATTTATAAGGATAGAGAAGCCAAGGTACAGATATACTATATGTTTCACTAATGGCAATAAGAATAGTGAGCAATGCATTTGGCAACTATTATAGTTAGATCTACACTACTTAGCAAAAGAAAGACATATTGGGACTTCCCTGGTGGTCCACTGGTTAAGAATCTGCCTGCCAATGCAGGCAACACAGGTTATATCCCTAGTTTGGAAAGATTGGATATGCCCTGGGACAACTACACCCATGAGCTGCCACTACTGAGCCCGTGAGCTGTAACAACTACTGCAACAAAAGAAGTCACTGCAAAGAGAAGCCTATATACCACAACAAGAGAAAGCCCGAGCATAGCAATGAAGACCCAGCACAACCAAAAATACATAAAATTACACATTTTTAAAAAATGAAAAACTTAAAAAAGACATACTGGTATTAATAATACTAGTATTTGTATAAGAGCCACTTAATTGGCTAAGTGAACTATTACATTAAAACCCCATTATTTTTCAATCCTTTTTCCCCTTTATTTTCAACATAATTTAATGTCAGCCTATTTTTGTGTCCTATATTTCTAGTCCAACACACTTTGCAGGGACAAAATATAATTTTTGTCAAAAAAAGCTTTTTTTTTGAAATGTGATGAGGAAATATAACTCTTCTATATGTCAAGGAAATGTGATGGTAAAACAAACACAGTTTGTTATTTTAAGCATTTCTTTTCAAATGGAAGACTTTCAGCTTTAGAAAGTATTTGTTTTACTCTTAGGGGGCTGTGCACCCTATGGAGAATAAATACATAGAGAATGTAACCTTTCTTGGGCCTCCATTTTAATCACACACTTGCCTAATCTTCATTTTATTCCTTGGAGGCACTAGTCATCCTTCAAGAATGCCTTATTATAATTAAAAAAAATACACTGGGTTTGATGTGTTGATTTTGCAGATATTTTTGTTGGAAGTGTTATACTGAAGTATAACATAAGTGGGGTACATTACAATTATATTTATATTATGAGATCAGTAATAAACAGAAGTCACAGAATTGCAATCTACAGGTTTTGTAGATATTTCACACCTCTGTGATTGCTTCATTAAAGGTATTACATCTATGTGTGTGTATACATGCATATATATATATATATATATATATATATATATATAATTTCCAAGGCTTTTGATCATTCATATAAAATATGATAGATCTGCCACTAAAGAAATGAATTTAAAAATATTGTCCTGAGGAAAGCAGAGCAGGGGAAACTGCATTTTTCAACTATCAAAATATCTAGGGACAAAAATACTGAAGGTCTGACAGGCTAGAGTACACCATGTTACTCATCTTGTTAGGGGAAGCCCACGGACTGAAACCGCCCACTCTGGCCAGGCAGCATAGCAGCCATCTGCATGAGTTGTTTCATGACAGGAGGTCCTGGTAAGGAACACGGAACTAATAAGCCACCACCAACTGGAAGAGTTCTGGAAAGATCAAAAGGAGACACCGCATGTCCGACAACCACCTCCCAGGATCCTCGCTGGCATCCATCTTGGTTGGACAAGGCGTGCACCACCAGGAAGAACTCTGAGTCAGAATCATCAGTTAAAGACAACCCGGAAACTAATCCCATCACCATAAAACCCGAGCCTGTGAGCCACGTGCCAGAGCAGTTCTCCTGGGTTCCCTTACCCTCCTGCTCTCCGCCCGGGTGCCCTTTCCCGATAAAATCTCTTGCTTTGTCAGCACATGTGTCTCCTTGGACAATTCATTTCTGAGTATTAGGCAAGAGGCCAGTTTTGGGCCCTGGAAGGGGTCTCCCTTTCTGTAACAATACCATGTTTTTTTCAAGTACAATATATAAAAACATTTGACCTCTATATTCAGTCTCAGTACTTCTACATGTAGTTGGGTTATGTATCCAGGCTTAAAAGCCAAAATGGTGGGAGCAACTGGCCGACTTAGCATCACCTCACTTAATCCCTGTAAGGCATCACACTATATGAGTCCAGTGCTTAATCTCACTTACAGGGAGGATTTAGAAAGCAGGTAGTTTGTGTGTGTGTCTTGGAAGAAAGGAGGACAAGAGGAGGAAGGATGGAAAAAAGACAGGGAGAGAGAGGGAAAATGTGAGCTTGAGAGAGAGAACAAGAGCGAGCAAGGGAGCATACCCGTTTGTTAGAATATTACTCTAGTGTTCATTTCAGGTCCTGTTTGAAGAATTTCTCCAAGTGCAGATATTTGTTTCCAAACTCTGAGCTCAAGTTCCCCAAATCACTGACCCTTAGGAAAATTCCTCTGGGGCTCAGGAAATCTCACAGAACTCATTTATCACACTGTGTTTTTACTTATTTCTGGGTGTATGTATTAGTTTCCTGTTGCCACTGTAAAAAATTATCACCAAATGAGTGCTCTAAAAGAGCACACATTTATTCTCTTAGAGTTCTAGAGATCAGAAGTTTGGAGTCAGTAACACTGAGCTAAAGTCAAGGTGTTGGCAGGGCTGGTGTTCTCTGGAATCTAGGGGAATCTTCTTGTCATCTTTAGCTTTGAGTAGCCTCCAGTATTCTTTGACATATGGTCACTTTCTCTGAACATGAGTCCAGTTTGTCTTTCCATCATCACATTGCCTTCTCTTTTCCAGCGTCTTTGATCTCCTACCTTCTAGAAGGACTTATTTGATTAACATCATACTTTCCTGGCTAACCAGAATAACCCACCCCTCCATCCCCCATCTCAAGATCCTTAAGCACATTTGCAAAGTCTCTGTTGTCATATAAGGTAACATACTGGGATATGGACTTTTGGGGAGGCCATTATTCAGCATACTATAGTGTATAAAACCACCAGCTTAAGAAAAGTAGGTTTTTCATCCTGGTACTCAATAGATTTATGATAATACAAGAGCTTATTCTGAACTTAGAATGCAACAAAAAGACACCAAAATCAAGACATATGTTTTGTACTTTATAGTACTGACAAAAATCTTTCATATTAATCATTGAATTTAACTTTCACATTGTACTTATATGAGACGTATTGTTTCACATTTTGCAAATGCATATGCAATCAGAGAAGTTAATGACTTGACCAAACAAGCCTAATTTTTATGTCACCAAATTGACTGGTTTCAGCTTTAACATGTAAAGAGCTTGGAGTTGTGTGCCTCGCCCTTGTGTTAAGAAGAAACTCTGGACAAATAGAAAATCAATGACTTTTCTTAGGTCCACCAGAGAAATATAGTCAGAAAATAATCTGTTACCCTGAGATTTGGAGAACAGGTGCCTCCAGAGTAATAAAGCAACCTAAAGCTGCTTAACTGGGGGAAAAGTCACCAGAACCATAAACTGGTAGGAACACTTAAATGGTAATTTTGTTCAGTTGAGGGAAGATAAGTGTGGACTAGCATGCAGGTAAGAAAGTGAAGGGAGGAGAGCTTTATAAGAGCCCACAGCTTCATGGATGTTCCCTCCAGGAACCTCACCAGATTCTCAGGGTGAAGAGTGAAAAAGATTCCTTCGCAGCTATGGTAAGGAGAGTAGAGTATCACTGTGAAATATTCCCAGGGCATTCTCCATAACAAAGGTTTATTCTTTAGCAGAAGAAACTTTGTTAGTACCTTATGGTAGCTAGGAGAAGGGGAGTTTTACTCCACTCTATTATCTTCAAGCCTTTCTGTCTCACCTAACAGGAAAAGCAAAATAGTCAACAGTAGTGAGCTTCAAGTAAACAGAATGAGAAAGTTTCAGTCAGGGAAAGGAAAAAAAAAAACCAGCAATAAAAAGCCACACCACTGTATAAACACTTATGAGGGTCACAGTCCTAAGCTACAGGTCCATGAAAAGACAGCAATTTATTGAGAAGACTGTAGAAGCCTGTCATCTACCCACACTTTACCCACACCAGGAAAATTTCAATGCTGTAGCAGAAGATTACAGATACATACTCTTTCTGAGTAGTAATATCAGAGAAATCCAGGCTGTCACCAGAATGGGATTCAGACACAAAAGTTGCAAGTACAAAACATGCATCAAAAATAGAAAGTATAAGCAGAGGTACACATCCTAAGAAAGAAGGAAAAAACACGATAGAAATAGAAAGCAAAGCAATGGAAATGAAGAATGCCTTTCATGAGATCATTAGTAGATTCCATACAAATTAGTAAACTAAATCTGAAGATAGGTCAATAGATACTTCTCAAACTGAAGGACAAAGAAAAAAATACATAGATAAGCAGAATGGTAAACATGGAAGCTGTGAGAATGTCAAAAGATGTAACATTCACAGCTGGGCTTTCAGATGAAGAAAGACCAGAGAAAAAGAAGAAGTGACATAGAGAAGAAGGGAATAGTGCCCAAGAAGAAATCCATAAGGTAAAATAAATCTGTTATTTTTCATATTCTTAATCGATCTAAAAAAAAAAGTGTTTAGAGAAATAATAGTAATAATGTATTGAGTGAGTATATCACACAAGTAAGTGAAGTAAACAACAGCAGTGTCACAAGGGAGAGGAGAGAGGACTTGGGAAGTCCCAGTTCTAAGTTACCTGAACTATACACAAAGCAATACAGTGCATTTGAAGGTGGTCATTGGCTTACCAGATGGCTCAGTGGTAAAGAATCCACCTGCCAATGCAGGAGATGCTGGCGACAAGCGTTCATTCACTGGGTTGGGAAGATTCTCTGGAGGAGGAAATGGCACCCACTCCAGTATTCTTGCTTGGAAAATTCCATGGACAGGGAAGCCGGATGGGCCACAGTCCATGTGGTCTCAAAGAGTTGGATATGACTGAGCACTGCATTGTTCTGTACTATGTGAGATATTAACCCAAATATATCAATAAGCATTGGCTTCCCTGGTGGTTCAGTGGTAAAGAATCCACCTGCCAAGCAGGAGATATGGGTTCAATCTTTGGGTCAGGAAGATCCCCTCGAGAAGGAAATGGCAAGTCACTCCAATATTCTTGCCTGGGAAATCCCATCGACAGAGGAGCTGGGTGGGCCACAGTCCATGGGGTCAGACACGACTTAGCGACTAAACAACATGACCACCAAATATCAATGAGCACTTTATATGTGAATGTCCTAACTACACCACTGACAGATATTTTCCAGAGGAGATAAAAACTTGACCCAAATATACTCTGTGTAAAATAAACCACTTAAAATATAAACAATCCACTAAGTTAAAAATTAAAAAAAAAAAAAAAACAGAAAAAATATACCATACTAACAATAATCAAAAGAAAGCTGGCACAGCTATACTAACCTCAGACAAATTCAACTTCAGAACAACGACTAATACCAAGTTTAAGGAGAGTATTATATAATGATAAAGGGGCCAATTCTCCAAGATGATATTATAATCCTAAATGGCTATGCCTGTGACAAAAGGGCTTCAAAATATATCAAGCTAAAGTTAACAAATTTAAAGGAATAATAGACAAATGCATTGTACAACAGTTGGGGAATTCAACACCCTTTTTTCAGCAATTGGTTGAGCGTGAGTTAAATCAATAAGGATATAAACAAATTGAAAGCACTATCAACCAACCTGATCTAATTGACATTTACAGAATATAATACACAAATGACAGTATAATACATATATCTTATTCCTCTATCTCACATGGAATGTTTATAAGACAAGACAATACTCTTGGCCATAAAAACCCTTAACAAGAAACCACACAAATTAAGTGCTCAAGTAACAGTGGAATTAAACTAGAACTCAGTATCTGAAAGACATCTGAAAATCCCCAAATATCTGCAGATTAAAGGACATACTTTTAAGTAAATATATGCATTAGAAAGGAGAAAATATAAAAATAACTTAAGCTCTGCACTAGAAATCTTGAGAAAGAAGAGCAAGTTAAGTCTAAAACCAGACTTAAAAGGAAATAATAAAATTAGAGCAGAACTCAAAAAAATTGAGGAAAAAAAACAGAGAAATATAAGAAACCAAAATCTTTTTTTAGCAAAACATTAATAAAACTGACAAATTTTTAGGCAGACTAACCAAGAAAAAAATAGATAAGATACAAATTACAAATATCAGAAATGAAAAATGGTTTATCACTACTAATACATGGACACTAAAACATTAACAAGGGAAAATGATGAATATATGCAAATACAACTGAAAATTTAGATGTAATGAGCCAATGTCACAATAACCAAAATACACACCAGGAGAGACAGATAACATTAACCTATAAGAAAACTTTATCAATAATTGTAAATCTACTAAATATATAAGAAGAAAATTTTTATTTGCCAAAATCTCAAGAAAATAAAAGCAAGAGAATCAGTCCTTACACATACTGTGATGCAAGCATAACCCCAAAACAAAACTGATTCAAATATTCCAAGAAAGAATAGTACAGACCAAACTCTCAGAAAATTCACACAAAATTCTCAACAAAACTAACAAAGTATAAAAGGAATTATTCATCAAGACCAGGTGGGATTTATTCTAAGCATATAAGGCTGTTTCAGCATTCAAACTATACAAATTTAACCTACTATATCCACAAGTTAAAGGGAAAAAATTTACATGATCATATTCATTGATACAGAGAAAGTATTTGAAAAACCCTATACCATTCATGGTAAATAATTTCACAAATGTTCCAATTAAGGAACATTCTGGAAATTACTTCATCAGTAGTCTTCAAAACTGTCCAGGTCATCAAAACAAGGGAAGTCTGAAACATGACAAAAAACATAATGTAGTTTTCTGGATGGGATCCTAAAACAGGAAAATGACATTAAACAACCTAAGGAAATCTGAATAAAGTAGCTTCTTTAGTTAATAATTATGATGTATCAGTACTGTTTCATTAATTGTGACAAACATACTATGTATATATGTATGAATTATTAATAGTTGGAGACAATGGGTGTGGGGTGTGTAAACACTCCATTCTTTTGCAACCTTTCTATAAATCTAGCACTCTTCTAAATTTCAGAAAGGTTTATTTCAAGACAGTCAACAAAAATTAGACTGAGTAAACTAACACATTTTCTTCAAATACTGGTCCCTTTAAAAAGAATATGTAAGCCTTTCCACAAATACAAATGGTGCTATTGTTGAGAGTCATTAACTAATTTGAAGAAATAACGAGAAAGTATGTATAATGCTGTATAAGATAGTAATATTGCAACCTACAAAGAAAATTTCTGATTCATTGTCAGAACTCTTTAAAGACAGCTTTCAATTAGACCTTTAAAATGTTTGTACTTAAAATTGTTTTAAATTGTAAATTTGTCCTCTACCACCAACTTTTTTTCTTTTTTTTTTTTTTTAATTAGTTGGAGGCTTATTACTTCACAACATTTCAGTGGGTTTTTTCATACATTGATATGAATCAGCCATGGATTTACACGTATTCCCCATCCCGAACCCCCCTCCCACCTCCCTCTCCACCCGATTCCTCTGGGTCTTCCCAGTGCACCAGGCCCGAGCACTTGTCTCATGCATCCCACCTGGGCTGGTGATCTGTTTCACCATAGATAGTATACATGCTGTTCTTTTGAAATATCCCACCCTCACATTCTCCCACAGAGTCCAAAAGTCTGTTCTGTATTTCTGTGTCTCTTTTTCTGTTTTGCATATAGGGTTATCGTTACCATCTTTCTAAATTCCATATATATGTGTTAGTATGCTGTAATGTTCTTTATCTTTCTGGCTTACTTCACTCTGTATAAGGAGCTCCAGCTTCATCCATCTCATTAGGACTGGTTCAAATGAATTCTTTTTAATGGCTGAGTAATATTCCATGGTGTATATGTACCACAGCTTCCCTATCCATTCATCTGCTGATGGGCATCTAGCTTGCTTCCATGTCCTGGCTATTATAAACAGTGCTGCGATGAACATTGGGGTGCACGTGTCTCTTTCAGATCTGGTTTCCTCAGTGTATATGCCCAGAAGTGGGATTGCTGGGTCATACAACTATGGATAGATCAACTAAACAGAAAATTAACAAGGAAACACAAACCTTAAATGACACAATGGACCAGCTAGACCTAATTGATATCTATAGGACATTTCACCCCAAAACAATCAACTTCACCTTTTTCTCAAGTGCACACGGAACATTCTCCAGAATAGATCACATCCTGGGCCATTAATCTGGTCTTGGAAAATTCAAAAAAATTGAAATCATTCCAGTCATCTTTTCTGACCACAGTGCAGTAAGATTAGATCTCAATTACAGGAAAAAAATTATTAAAACTTCAAACATATGGAGGCTAAATAACACGCTTCTGAATAACCAACAAATCATAGAAGAAATCAAAAAAGAAATCAAAATATGTATAGAAATGAATGAAAATGAAAACACAACAACCCAACTTTTTTTCTAACCTAAAAATAGCTAGATTCTCTCATTTGAATTTTAAAGTATTCTCAGATCTTCAGTGAGTGTTAAAACCATGTCTTTATTTCAAATACATGTTTCAGTATAGTAAAAGACTGAGTGTGTGTGTGTGTGTTTGCACACTCACATGTGCATTTTGGCAATTTATATATATATATATATATTTTTTTTAATTTATTTATTTTTTCAGTGGGTTTTGTCATACATTGACATGAATCAGCAATAGATTTACATGTATTCCCCATCCCGATCCCCCGTCCCACCTCCCTCTCCACCCGATTCCTCTGGGTCTTCCCAGTGCACCAGGCCTGAGCACTTGTCTCATGCATCCAACCTGGGCTGGTGACCTGTTTCACCATAGATAATATACATGCTGTTCTTTTGCAACATCCCACCCTCACCTTCTCCCACAGAGTATATATTTTGTCAACAGATTCTATGAATTATTCGTTTTGAAATGTCTCAACTCATAGAACAATAAAGAAGTGTTTTATATGACTGCTTCACTGAAGGTAGAGTAAGTATATTACTTTCACCTGTACCATGAGAAAAAATAGTTGAACTGGGGGTTAATTATTCAGTCCTTTGGATTTGCTCCATTTAACCCAATATCTTTCACAGGCTAAATTTTGTGAAGTGTGTGTGTGTGTGTGTGTGTGTGTGCACAAGCATTTGTGTGTCGGTACACAGAAAGGTATGTACACTTTTGGGGCATTAGTCTGACTTTTTTTTTTTTTTTGTTTTGTTTTTTTTTTATTTTATTTTATTTTTTTTTTATTATTAGTCTGACTTTTAATTTTTTCCCTTTGATATAATGTTAAGTAAAAAATATTAACATGAAACAAACAGAAATGCATAGAAAGAGTATTGATTGGTACTATTTTTTGAAAGGAAGACATAGGCCAGCTTATTTGAAAATTACCAGCATCACTAACCCACCCAAGAGAGGAGATTGATATTGTGGTTTTTCTTGTTTTCCAACACTGCTTTTTAAGAAGCGAGAAAATGAAGATCGATGTTGTTATTATTTAGGGCTTCCCCGGTGGCTAACCAGTAAAGAATCTGTCTGCAATGCAGGAGACCCAGGAGAAGCTGGTTTGATCCCTGGGTGGGGAAGATCCCCTTGAGGAAGGTATGGCAACCCACTCCACTCTTCTTGCCAGGAGAATCCCATGGATGGAAAAGCCTGGCAGGCTACAGTCCATGAGTTCGCAGAGTCCAACACAACTAAAGCTACTGAGCAGGCACGGACATCATTATGTTATTATTATGTTATTAAAATGTACATTTAACTATTTATGACTTAATACTTTCCATATAAACCACTAACAACTGTTGTCTTAGCTCATTTTAATATATTCTCAGCTGATTATACAATAAACTACATTCAAAAAAAGAAAATTTATTTTTGAGCATTTTAAATTAGGAACTCTCCCAAATCCTGAATGGATTACCATTATCTTCATCTCTCACCCTGTATCTACACTTCCAGGCTGTATTGAAAAGGGAAGAGGTAAAGGAAAGAAAAAAGAAAAAGGGAGGGAGGAAGAGAGGGACAGAAAGAAGGAGGAAGGGAGAGAGGAAAGAAGGAAATGGAAAAATCTAAACTTTGTGTTGATGCCCAAAGCAATTCATCTACATAACTATCCTCAGAATGTTTAACAAAAATGCTCATATCTATAAAAAGGTTAAAGAGGGAAATTAGTGATATGAAAGGCTATAAATTCTAAAAATGATCTGATTGTTTTTTAAGAATGGATTCTGCATATGATAAATCATAGTCTTGGTTTAAGTTCATTTTTAAAATACTGCTCTTCAAAAATAATATTTTAAATACAAATTATCCGTAGTCTTGTTAAAGTTCCAAGGACATTATATAATAATATTTCTTCTAAAATTTTTTAAATTACAGATTTTTATTACTATAAGAAGTAGACTTGCATATTTCCTAATGTATATATCCATGTTGTGTACATGCTTTTTTGCTGCAGTTGTGTCTGACTCTTTGTGACCCTATGGACTGTAGCCTGCCAGGCTCCTCTGTCTATGGGATGCTCCAGGCAAGAATACTAGAGTGGGTGTCATGCCTCCTCCAGGGGATCATCCTGACCCAGGGATCGAACCTGCATTTCTTGGGTCTCTTGCAATTGCAAGTGGGTTCTTTACCACTAGCACTACCCAAGAAGCCTGTATATATATATCCATATTTATTGTCAAATAAAATAGACTATATTTTGTAAAATATCAAGCATATAGGCTTCCCATGTGGCCCTAATGGTAAAGAATTTGCCCGCAATGCAGGAGACACAAGAGATGCCACTTCTATCCCTGGGTTTGGGAAGATTCTCTGGAGGAGGGCGTGGCAACCCAATCCAATATTCTTGCCTGGTGAATCCCATGGACTGAGGAGCCTGGAGGGCGATAGCCCAAAATGTAGCAAAAAGTTGGACATAACTGAGCAACTAAGCACTAGCAAGCAAGTATATATATATATAACAAAAATGTGGCTTATTTTAAAATGATAAACTGCCTAACATATTTTTTAGAAAATAAATTTTTGAATGTTAACATGTAATAACTAATATGTTTATTTTTCATAAAACATATGAAGAAATTACCTTTGAAGTACTTTAAAGGTTTTCTTTTTTTAATTCTTTTTAAAATGTGTCTGGGTTCTTTTCTGTTGAAAAACAAAGTGGCAAAGACAGATTATAGATAGGTAGATAGAGTTTGAAATATATAACAAGGAGCTTCCCTGGTGGCTCAAATGGTAAAGAATTTGCCTAAAGTGCAGAAGACCCAGGTTCAATCCCTGGATTGGGAAGATCCCCTGGAGAAGGAAATGGCAACCCACTCCAGTACTTCTTGCCTGGAGAATTCCACAGAGAGTGGAGCCTGGTGGGCTACAGTCCATGGGACCACAAAGAGTTGAACATGACTGAGCAACTAACTTTGATCAGTTTCTCCTGATTTTATTTTTCTGATCTTCTTTATCTGTGATAAGAGTAACAATTTATTAGATGTCCATGCTTCTTTCCAAACTTTACATCTTTGTTAGAGCAAACTGTATAGAGCAGAAATCAAAAGCTGAACAAAGAAAGAAAAATAAAAATTTTGGTGTGACCAGTTTTACAAAACACTATGGATTAATTTAGACTTTCACACCATAAACTTTATATCTGGGCAGAGGAATTCATTGTGTTGCAGGTTAAGCAACATTAAATTTTAAAACACCACCATGATTTCATCCTATGAGCATTTGAGAAACTTTTATATTTTAGCCCAGTTGCATATTTAATGGGTTATACTTGACTAGGCAGCAGCAGCATTATGAAACTTCTGAATAATTGAGGTCTATGGGAATGACATATAGGAATGTTATTAGGATTTTTCATTTTTTATTACAGTCAATTAGACACTGATATGCTAATAACTTTTGAGATCACGCATTTATCTGCTTAAGAGAGCAGGCAGGGAAAAAAATTATCTGTGTTCTAAGCCATAGAATATAGTAGCATAGAAATATTCACAACCAAAATTTCAAAGATCCTGTTTACTCAGCAGATTGAGACAGTTCTGGTGACAAGAGGGACAGATGGGTTAGCTATTATTTACCAAGCCTCTTAAATAACATTAATGGATGCAACATTTAAATTACCAGTCCTAGTAAATCTGTGTCTATCTTAAATTTATGCTTGCTTGGGCGAAATACAAGCATGTTATTTCAAGGCATACTGACGGGCTCTCAGGGTCCCACTCTACAAGATTACAATTGTAGTTCGCAAAAACTATGCATCAGTATTGGGTATTGTGCAAAAGTATCAGCTAACCATATATACGTTCAAAGTTTGTAGAAACAATTAGCTTTCACTCATCAGAGTTTATCCATCAGGTTACATTATGCTCTGGCTATTCTGAAATATGCTCCTCTCTCTCCTCATGAAATCTTCTACAGTGATTTAGATGTCTGAGTTTCACACTGTTTTCTTAGCTTTTTTCCACTGTTCTGGCCTCAGCCCTCACTTGATTTAGGCTGGCCCATACACTCATACATCACATCTCTGTCAGCCCATAATGAAAGTCACACAAGTGACAGAGGTGTCAGTTATAGCGACAGTTTGGTTTCTTCTGAGACCTCTCTCCTCGGCCACCTTTTTGATGTGTCATCACATCGTTTTTCTCTATGCAGGCATTCCTAGCTTCTCTTCCTCTTCTGATAAGGATACTAGCTATGCTGGATTAGTCTCCACTCTTAAGAGCCTCATTTTAGGACTTCCCTGGTGGCTCAGATGGTAAAAGCACTCCCCTACAACGCGGGAGACCAGAGTTTGATCCCTGGGTTGGGAAGGTCCCCTGGAGAAGGTACCAGGTAACCCACTCCAGTATCTTGCCTGGAAAATCCCATGGATGGAGGAGCCTGGCAGGCTACAGTCCATGTGGTCACAGAGTCACACACGACTGAGTGACTTCACATTCTTTCTTTCCTCTTTAAACAGCTTACATCCAAGTTTGGTTATATTCTAAAGTAGTGGATTTGGGACTAAGAAATATGACCTTTTGGAGACAAAACTCAGCTCCTAACAACGGTCTTTGGGTGGAAAGTGAATTTAGTCATAAAATGCCACAGAGGATGCTGCTCAAATCTGTAATAACCTAAATGGGAAAAGAATCTGAAAAAGAATAGACACATATAACTGAATCACCTTGCTCTACACCTGAAACTAACACACATTGTTAACAAACTATGCTCCAATATAAAGTAAAAATAAAAAAAGAAAAAAGAAAAAGAAAGTGCCAGTACATAGAAAATGCTTGAGGAAAGTGAATGTCAGGGATTGTAGTAACTCACAGAGCCAGAGAAGAGATTTGGAGGAGGCCAGAAACAGAGAGATATTGTAAGGCAAGTAGGATCAGAGGACCACATCACAAAATTCTTCAAGATAAGTGGTTACCAAAACCCAGTGTTCTTCTCTTTCTCCTGAGTACGCAGTCTAATTTCACTTTTCAGGCTTCTTTGAAGCTATTAATAGATGCTACTGTAGAACTGATTTCCAGCCAATAGAAAATCGGCACTATTTCTAGGCTTTTCAGAAGTGGTAGTGTGTTTTTATATTATCCATGATTTGTTTTCTGATAAATGTAAGCAGAGTATAAAGAGCCAGAAGATGGGAAGAATGTGGGTCCTTCAATGAACGTACAGCAGAGATCTGTCTTAAAAAAATATTAACATTCATGAGGCTAATTCATAAGCAAGAAATTTAATATCTTCTGTCACCTGCTATTGTACACTTTGGGGAATTTATTTGATTCTACAGCCTAATCTACACTAACCTATCTATATAATTGGATTTATACACAGTCAGCAAAAACAAGACCTGGAGCTGACTGTGGCTCAGACCAAGAGCTTCTTATGCCAAAATTCAGGCTTAAATTGAAGAAAGTAGGGAAAACCATGGGGCCACTCAGGCAAGACCTAAATCAAATCCCTTATGATTATACAGTGGAAGTGATGAATAGATTCAAGATCTGGTAGACAGATTGCCTGAAGAACTACAGGGGAAGGTTCATAACACTGTATAGGAGGCAGTGACCAAAACGATTCCAAAGAAAAAGAAATGCAAAAAGGCCAGTGGTTATCTGAGGAGGCTTTACATATAACTGAGGAAAGAAGAGAAGTGAAAGGCAAGGGAGAAAAGAAAAAATCTACCTAACTGAATGCAGAGTTCCAGGAAATATTTATAGCAAGGAGAGATAAGAAAGCCTTCTTCAATGAACAATGCAAAGTAGTAGAGAAAAGCAATAGAATAGGAAAGACTAGAGATCTCTTCAAGAAAACTGGTGCTATCAAGGGAACATTTCATTCAAGGACGGGCATGATAAGTGGAAGAAATGATAAGGACTTAATAGAAGCAAAAGAGATTAAGATGTGGCAAGAATACAAAAAAAGGTCTTAAATGACCTGATACGAAGACAATGTGTTCACTAACCTAGGACCAGACATCCTGGAGTGTGAAGTCAAGTGGGCCTTAAGAAACATTACTAAGAACAAAGCTAGTGGAGCTGATGGAATTCTAGCTGAGCTATTTTAAAATCCTAAAAGATGATGTTGTTAAAGTGTTGCACTCAATATGTCAAATTTGGAAAACTCAGCAGTGGCCACAGAACTAGAAAGAAGAGCAATGCCAAAGAATGTTCAAACTACCATACAATTTCACATGATAACAAGGTATGCTCAAAATCTTTCAAGCTAGGCTTCAGCAGTTCAACTGTGAACTTCCAGATGTACAAGCTGATTTAGAAAAGGTTCTCATGCAAAGTTTTACATGAATATTTGACCAATTAAGCTGGTCAACATTTTTTTTATTTCTCTAAAATATTGGGAGTTTGAGCAAGCTCCAAGAGATGGTGAAGAACAGGGAAGCCTGTCGTGCTGAAGACCATGGGGTAAACAAAGAGTTGGACATGTTGAGAGAATGAACTGACTGAAAAGATTGGGAAGGGAAAATAAACTACAGAGCATAATAAAATAATATAACAAATGTACCCACATGTAATTTATGAAAAATTATCTTTGAAATATTTTACCAAAAGTAAGTGATATGCTAGTCATTTTCAGCTATTTGCTTTTCCATGTACACAATGCATACATGTTTGTGTATGTGTGTGTGATTCAGATTGTCAAGAGAAATTCTTTGTAGATTTTAATTTTATTTTATTATGGATTTTATTTAATATGTATCAGATTAAATCTATTGGACAACTTCTTAAGAACTGACATCTTAATTTAAATTCTTCTAATATCAATAACCTCAGATATGCAGATTATACCACCCTGATGGCAGAAAGTGAAGAAGAATTAAAGAGCCTCTTGAGGAAAGTGAAAGAAGAGAGTGAAAAAGTTGGCTTAAAGTTCAACATTCAGAAAACTAAGATCATGGCATCCAGCATTCAAGGCAAATAGTGGAAACAGCGGCTGACTGTATTTTGGGGGGCTCCAAAATCACTGCAGATGGTGAGTACAGCCATGAAATTAAAAGATGCTTACTCCTTGGAAGAAAAGTTATGACCAACCTAGACAGCATATTAAGAAGCAGAGACTATTTGTCCACAAAGGTCCATCTAGTCAAGGGTATGCTTTTTCCAGTGGTCATGTATGGCTGTGAGAGTTGGACTATAAAGAAAGCTGAGTGCTGAAGAATTGATGCTTTTGAACTGTGGTAAGACTCTTGAGAGTCCCTTGGACTGCAAGGAGATCCAACCAGTCCATCCTAAAGGAGATCAGTCCTGGGTGTTCAGTGGAAGGACTGATGTTGAAGCTGAAACTCCAATACTTTGGCCAACTGATGCAAAGAGCTGACTCATTTGAAAAGACCCTGATGCTGGGAAAGGTTGAGGGCAGGAGGAGAAGGGGACGACAGAGGATGAGATAGTTGGATGGCATCACAGACTCAATGGACATGGGTTTGGATAGACTCTGGAAGTTGGTGATGGACAGGGAGGCCTGGCATGCTGTGCTTCATGGGGTTGCAAAGAGTCGGACACGATTGAGTGACTGAACTGAACCGATTTGAATCTATAACATGTTATATATCTCAGTTTATGCAGGTCTTTTTTGTTCAGTCACTCAGTCGTGTCCAACTCTTTGTGATCCTATTATAAAGGTTTATTAAAATATTTTCTATACTGGTTGTTTACAGCTTCTGTTAGGTATATTCATTTTATTTATGCTTTGAAACAAATCATCTATGTGATTTTTAATTATATTTACCTTTGGGGTAATGGTGTCATTTTTAATGTCAATTTTGTATCCAGAATCCATGTTAAACTGTCCACAGAATTTGCCTGCAATGCGGGAGACTTGGGTTTGATCCCTGGGTTGGGAAGATCTCCTGGAGAAGGGAATGTTAACCCACTCAAGTATTCTTGCCTGGCTAATTCCATGGACAGAGAAGCCTGGTGGGCTACAGTCCATGGGGTCACAAAGAGTCAGACATGACTGAGAGACTAACACAAATATTTTATGTATAGCATTTAGGGGTTTCTATAAAAATAATCATATTATTCAAAAATAATAACACTTTTGAATACCTTTACAGTCTTTGTACCTCATATCTCATTCATCTCTGCATAGTATTTCCAAAATAATATTAAATAAGAGTGTGTAACCTCGCTTTTCTTTTAATCTTGAGTTACCATTCTTTTAGTATTTCAGGATTAAGTATAATATTTGCTTCATATTTTTAAATATATTTTATTTAGCAAAGACCAATGACTGTTGATGAAAATCTATCCTTTCTTACTTTATGAGCAAAATGTTTGACCAAATTTCCTAGTCAGGCTTGCAGTTCCATAAGCTGTATGAAAAATTTCAACACATAAAGCTGCTTAAAAGTCATACATGTAATTTCAAGATGGCCCATTAAAAATTTCTCAGGTTAAATCTTTGTATTCTTTCATATTCTATGATCCGTCCTAAAGACAGAAATTGCTATGGCCAAGAAGGATCCTTTTGAAGGATGACCAACTAGACTAGTTTGTCCGGGGCAACAATGACTTAAACCTGGCATTTTAACAGAACGATTAATAGTCCTCCCAGTCACTGTTAAAGATATTTTGAATAATATAAGTTCATCTTATTTTATAAACATATGATGACACCACTATTTGTTAGAAAAATGCAGATGAAAACTACAATGAGGTATCACTTCACACCAGTGAGAATGGCCATCATCAAACATCTGCAAATAATAAATACTAGAGAGGGTGTAGAGAAAAGGGAACACTCTTACACTGTTGGTGTGAATGTACATTGGTATAGGCATTGTGGAGAACAGTGTGGAGATTTCTTAAAAAAATTAAAAATAGAACTACCATGGTGGAGGTTGTGGTTAAATCACTAAGTCATGTCCGATTCTTGTGACCGCATGGCCTGGAGACCCCTAGGCTCCTCTGCCCACGGGATTTCCCAGGCAAGGACGCTGGAGTCGGTTGCCATTTCATTCACCAGCAGATCTTCCATATGACCCAGCAATCCCACTTCTGAACATATACCTGAAGAAAACCACAATTCAAAAAGATACATGCACCCCAATGTTCACTGCAGCACTATATACAAGAGTCAGGCAGGGAAGCGGTTGGGATGGATTGGGATTTACATATATGCACTATTACATATGAAATAGATAACAAATGAGAACCTACTGTATTGTACAGGGAACTTTACTCGATGCTCTGTGGTGACCTAGGTGGGAAGGAAGTCCAAAAAGAGTGGATACATATATACATTTAGCTGATTTACTTTGCCGTATGGAAGAAATTAGCACAGCATTTAAAGCGATCATACTCCAATTAAAAAACAAACACATGATGAGAGAGAAAGCAACTGACCCTGAGGTCACCAAGAGACAGCTGCCCAACAATGTGAATCCATACTGAACTCAAAATAAACTTAAGTGAGCTCAAAATAAACTTACCATATTTTTGAATACAAGATACAATTTAATTATTCTGATAAGGTTATCAGGCAATGGAAATACCCTTTAATAATTAGATTAACTTTTTGTCACAGATGGAGAAATTTTATGAAAATACTTATGCTGTGGCCTATTACATAAACATTATGAATTGCTATTCTGCTAACATGCCAGTGAATTAGATCATCTAATTTTATAATGTTAAATAAACCTTGCAATCCTGAAATAAATCCAATTTTATTTCCAGATTCATGATTCTACCACAAATGTCTAATTTAATATTTTTACATTCATAATCATGAGTGAAACTGGCATAATTTTTTTCATTTGTTTATGTCTTCATGGGTCTTTAGGTCAAGGCTGTACTTCTCATAAGATAAAGGCTCTAAAATAGTTTGAGTAAGCCTGAAACTTATGAAATTGGCAGAATTCACGGAAAACAAAACCTAGGCCTGTTACTTTATTAAAAGATAAGAGAGTCAAACATGACTTAGCAACTAGAAAACAACTGTAATATTGATTCAATTGAATATATTATTACAATGTTAGTAAGTTCTTCTTTAGAGTCATTTTTATAAATTATTGAGAAATAAATTCAAGTTTTCCTAGTGATATACATTTTCATTAATATATCTTTATTTTATATTTACATTTGCAGAACACCATTTTATTTCATTTTCTTTTGACATTCCTTATTTTTTCTTTAATCCTCTTTAAATATTTGTCTATATTGGTAACTGTGAATGATGACATTATCTTGGCACTTTTGATATGCTCTATTACATTTTTTTCTATTTCAATAAATGATGTTTTGTGTATTTTATATGCTAAATTCCATACACCCTATATATATATATATATATATATATATACACACACACACACATATCTGTTCTTTTTCAGATCCTTTTCTCTTATAGGTTATTAAAAATATTGAGTATAGTTTGTTGAGTACAGTGGGCACTTGTTGGTTATCTATTTTATATATAGCAATGTGGATACTTTAATCCCAAACTCTTAATTTATCATTCCTCCTTTCCCCCTTGGTGACTGTAATTTTGTTTTCTCTGTATGGGGGTCTATTTTTATTTTGTGTATAAACTCATTTGTATCAATTTCTTTTTAGATTCCACATATAAGTGATATCATATATTTGTCTTTCTCTGTCCTGCTTACTTCACTTAGCATGATAATTTCTAGGTCCATGCACGTTTCTGCAAATGGCATTATTTGGTTCTGTTTAATAGCTGAGTAATATTTTACTGTGCATATACACCACATCTTCTTTATCCATTCAGCTGCTTCATGTCTTGGTTATTGTAAATAGTGCTACAATGAACATCAGGGTGAATGTATCTTCTTGAATTATGATTTTCTCAAGATATATACCCAGGAGTAGGATTGCTGGATAATGTGGTAGCTTTATCTTTACTTTGCTTAAGGAAACTCCATATTATTTTCCATAATGGCTGCACCAATTTAAATTCTCACCAACAATGTAGGAGGGTTCCCTTTTCTCCACACCCTCTCTAGAATTTATTATTTGTAGACTTTTTGATGATGGCCATTCTGACCAGTGTGAAGTGATATCTCATTGTAATGCTGATTTGCACATCTCTCATAATTAGTGATGTTGAGCATCTTTTCACGTGCCTTTTGGCCATCTGTCTCTCTTCTTTGGAGAAATATCTATTTAGGTCCTTTGCTCATTTTTTGATTGGATTGTTTACACCATGAGCTCATTTATTGTGAGACCTGTTAAAGGAAAAATTTGAGGCCAGCGTTGAAGGTAGTTACTCTGGAGAGAAATTGCTCCCATTTCTACAATTCACATGGAAGCAACGTCACCTCCAACAAATTGTTCACCTGAGATTGCCTGATATCCAGACAGTGTGAATTTGGTATGCAAACTTGCTGTGATGTTTACTTGCGATTATGAAATCTAAAGAAAAAAAAACAAAAAACAAACATTCCCCTCCTGAAAGCCAAGGCTTATATATAAGGCTGTTTTCCTTGAAGTCATGAACTGTGTATACTTTAGAAATAAGGTTGGGCAATTATAGTTAACTGTTTCAGTAAGGATTAAGTCTTATGTATCCAAGTTTAATGGAGCAAAGTGTCTCTTATGAGTGTTCACACAATTCAGTAGACTATGGGCTTTATCCACAGCGGACTGAAAGTTAATAAGTTTTATCAAATGTTTTCAAGGCAAAAGAGTTTTAATGCTCTGGTAAACTCTCTGCATCCCTCTTACAATGAGGTTTCAGCTTTCGAATATTCTACACCTCTTTTCCAACTGATTAAGTTAAACATATTTTAGCCACCATTCTTGCTGTTTTTAGTATAAAGATGGGTACTTAATCTGCTTAGTTGCTATGAACAAAAGTCTGTAGGTATTTTTAAAAGTAATACACACACATGTGCACACACACACATATACACGCATCCTGAGGGGAAGTTGTTTGACCACAAAATTATCAGAACATTTCATGATAGTAACGTTAGTCAAAGATAATGAACGTTATAAATATATAGTTACATATGAAATATTTTATTTACCAAAGATTTGACATTATTTCAGTCAGAATATTTATCTTTACTTTTACACACACACAAAAAGCATATAGATGCTTGACCAAGATTCATACCAAGATGCTTGGTATGAATTGACCAAGAAACACCAATATCTTGAATTTGGCTTTCCACTTTCCCTAATGCTACAGCTTGATGATTATACGGTCTCTATTCTGAGGCATACACAGCTCTTTAAAAATGTTTTGCACCTGATAAAAGAAATGAAAGTGAAAGTCGCTCAGTCGTCATTATACAGTCCATGGAATTCTCTAGGCCAGAATAATGGAGTGGGTAGCCATTTCCCTTCACCAGGGGATCTTCCCAACACAGGGTCGAACCCAGGCTTCCCGCATTGCAGCCAGATTCTTTACTAGCTGAGCCACAAGGGAAGTCCCATAAATGAAATGACCAGCCTCCAAAAGTCAAATACTGAAGTTAGCCCCTTGCTTCTGATGAATGGGTGAAACTACTTTCCACTTAAAATAAGATAAATCCCACCCAAAAGAGCTAAAATTTAAGAACAAAAAGATCTCCCATAGTAAAATATACAGAGGTAGAATTACTCCAGGGTTGGTTATTTTTATCTTTGCACTTTGATTTCATGATCATGTCTTTATATTTTTTCAAGTGAGTTCTCCTTATGTGTCTAAAAGACGACTTTTCCATTTTCAGATGTCACATTCAAATAGGACAATGTTTGCTGTAGGTAGAAATTAATTTTTTATGATAATGAGGAAAAATTTCCTAGAATTTACCAGAGGACGTGCTCTTTGCTGTCACTGCCAAATTGATGCTGCTGTACATACCATTGATTACCATATTACCAGGATGAGCTTAATCTAATTAGGACTTACACCTGAGCATCAAATAAGGCATTGAACTGAGGAGAGCATTTTAAAAATCACGTCGTTAATAAGTATAGGGGAGAGAAGGGATTATTAGTATATCCAACTTTAGAAATTCCCTGTGAAGACTGTCTTCTGTAAGCCCTTACAATATTGATAATTGCAAAAGTTCAAAAATAGCTGTGGTGGAAACCTATATCTAGTATCGTCTGTGGGCCTATCATTGTCATTGGTGGTTGCCAGGAGCAGGGGATGGGGGGATTTCACATATTGGGTAACTGAGGAGCCTGGTGGGCTACAGACCATGGGGTCGCAAAGAGTCGGGCACGACTGAGCACAGTACAGAAGCAGCAGCAGCATATGTGTGTGTGTGTATATAGTGAAACGTAAGTTTTAGAAAGACTAAGCAACATTCCCAGAGACATAAAACTAATACATGGAAATCTGAGTCTGTCAATCCTTAGAAACAGTATCTCTATCGGCAGGTACAGCTTCCTATATATATTTGAGCATAAACATGTAAATACAGAAATGAGTAGTAACATACATGTTTATTTTAATGTATTTCAGTGTAGCACTTATTCATTGCATATCACATTTTTTAATGGCTGGAACCATCTACCTTGCATCTGTACATGCAAAAACACCAAATGTCAATGTATGATGTTTTTAATCAAAACAAGAGTGAGGTTTATACTAGCTGTGCCTAAACTCTGGAGGTTTTGTCCTATACCATGATTCTAATGTTGACGCTGACTACAGGCTTTGAAATCTTTCCTATGATGATGTACTATCCTTCACTCAATCTTCTGAAGGGAAGTTTTACTAGACTAGAAAAATTATGAATGATTAAATATTGCTATACTCATTTGTCCAACCTCATTTTTTCCTTGCAGTAAATATATATGATGAAAGATCTTCAAAAGGAATGCCTAGAGGAGAGGAAAGGAGATGTATTACTGATTCTTAGCAATTTAATTACAAATGTGTTTCTGGAAGAGGGTCTTGTCTTCTTTTTGTCTTCATCAGTGGTTAGAATTTCTTTCAGTTTACAAAAATAATGTTATTTTGTTTAAAAGAAAAAAAAAAACACACCTGATTCTTTTTGCTTCATCTTAAAATAAGTTAAAGGACTTCTTGGATTTCATTTTTCTTTTGCTGGTTAAGCATTACCACCCTTCTCCCTCCTTACTGACAGCACTCTGAAGAGGAGAGCAGCTTGTATGTTCACCTAATAAAATTAGTGATAAGTTATATATTAAGGGGGAAGAAATGAAAAGATTTCTTAATTTACCACAGACTAGCACAAAATAAACATAAGATGTTTTCTTCTGAGTCTCAGCCTTGCTTTTCCAACTACTAAACTCCTTTCTAGTTTACTCTGGTCTCAATAGCATTTAAAAGGAAAACTCCCTTTGGTTTCTTAGGTGTGATTTATAACAAACATTAAGTTTAAAATTAGTTTTTTTGTTGGAATTTCTCTGAGTCAAGTACCCTTAGGAAATTACCACCCTCACTTGAACCGGCATGTTCTGTAGCAGATGAGTTATGGCTCAAAGGACAACATTCATTAAGAAAAAGTTAAGAAGGACTGGGGAAATCAAAGAGGTGGCAAGAACAAAATTCTGATTTAATTTGTTCAGCCAGTTTCTGAAAGGACTGAGTTCTCCCGTCTCTACCACAAAATGCAATTTACTTTACAAAAAAATAAAGAGCATCATCCTTTCACAATCACATGCATACTTCATTCCCCTTAGGAGAAAGTGAACAGGCTGCCCTAGAGAACTTAATTCAGGAGCTTTCACATTCTTTTCAGTGGTAGATTTTAGAAGCTAGTTCAATATAAAAATAAGGTATGAATAAAGCTAAAGAATGACATAAATGCTATTATCAGGAGGAACTGCCCCTATATCATTAAACCTAAGACATTAATTTTTACAGCAGCAGATTGATTAGGCTTTATTTTATCTTGTTGAGAAATAGGTAAGTGAACGTTAATTAAAGGAGCATTTAACCATAATCATTCCTCTTTAAAGACTTTACAAAAAACTAATTCTAATGAATACTTACACAAAATTTATACAAAATTTCATCATAGGATAATGAGTGGAATAAGATCAAAACCATACAGTTTAAACTAGGGTGGGCAAGATCCACTGGACAAGAGTTTGTGCAAGCTCCAGGAGTTGGTGATGCTCAGGGAAGCCTGGCATGCTGCAGTCCACGGGGTGTCAAAGAGTCGGACATGACTGAGTGACTGAACTGAACTGAACTGAACTGAGGGTGGATAAGATCCCCTGGAGAAGGAAATGGCAACCTACTTTAGTAATCTTGCCTGAAAAATCTCATAGACAGAGGAGCCTGGCGGGCAACAGTCCATAGGTCGCAAAGAGTCATATAGGACCGCGCAACTGTGCGCACACACACAGAAATTTACTTTCTTGCAGTTCTCGAATACTACAAGTTCAAGTTTCTGGCAGATTTGGTTTCTGGTGAGAACTCTCTTTCTGACTTATGGACAGGGATGGAGTAGGGTGAGGCTGGGAGGATAAACTTCCTGGTCTCTTCTGTCTTATCTACCTATGTTCATAGTAATATTATTCACAATATCCAAAAGGTGGGAACAACCCACATGCCCATCAGTAGATGAATGGATAGACAAACCAGAATGGAATATTATTCAGCCTCAAAAAAGGGAGGAAATTCTGACACATGTTATAACATGGATGCATCATAAAAATATTTATGCTAAAAAAGATAGTGCTGAGTGAAATAAGCCACAGAAGTACAAATACTGTGCAATTCTACTTGTATGAATTACCTCGAGTAGTCAAATTTATAGAAACAAAAAGTAGAATTGGGGGAAAATAGAATGTGGAGCAGTTTGATGGGTACAGTGTTTCAATTGGGGAATATAAAAATTTCTGGAAAAAAAATGGGTAGTGATGATAACTGCATAGCAAAGTAAATGTACTAATGTCACTTAAATGTACACTTAAAAATGGTTAAAATGGTAAATCTTACGTATATTTTACCATATTAAAAATTATTTGAAAAGTGTGCTGCTAAGTGAATTCAAACAATACAAAAATACGCGAAGCAAGTATATCTCACTATTTATATGTTAATCTTTAATTCATTTGCCTTTATTTTGGTGTTAGGAATGAAGTGGGATATACATTAGTTATTATTGCTGTTGTTTAGTCGCTCAGTCATGTCTGACTCTTTAGCAACCCCTTGGATTGGGGTTATCCAGGCAAGAATACTGGAGTGGGCTGTCATTTCCTTTCTTCAAGGCATCTTCCTAACCCAGGGATTGAACCTGCATCTCCTGTATTGTGCACAGATTCTTTACCGCTCAGCCACCTGGGAAGTCCAGGAATAAAGTGGATCCAGCCGTAAAAAAATAAAAGATAAAAACTATATGGGAGGTATTACTACTAAACTATATGGAGAGATATTACTGCTGATCCAGTAGATACAGGCCTTATGGGTTTCTTTTTTTTTTTTTCTTATACATGTAGTTGTTGTACTTGTGGATATGTACACATACAGTCACACCTAGGTGTCTTAGAATTAGTGATATGTGATAGGTTTGAAGAATTGAGACTGACTGGTCCAGGGCTAGAATTTGTGTAACATGGTGAATAACCATTTGTTGGTTGACTGTAAGCATGTTTTCAATACTTAAGATAACTATAAAACAGTTAAATCTAAAGAAATAGACAATCACTTTTTCTTCATAAATACCTCAGTCTAACTAGGAAAGAGGATCATAAAACTGTAAAGAATTGCTCTTCCTCTAATCACACAAAGATCTCTCTCCTTCAAAGGTCTACTGAGATATTTTTAGTTTTTGCACCTCATTGCACACCTATATCTCACCTCACCTACAACTTCTTCTTGAGAAGAAAACTTGACTAAAAATAAATCCTGAACCACAGGAAGGTAGGACTTGAGACAATACTTAGGAAAGAAATTATTTCCTTTGAGTCTCAGTGTTTAATAAAGAGAAAAAGAGAGAGAGCCCCACTCCCCAAGCCTGCCGGCTTCATCGTGTCTAATTTGCGTCATCAGAGTTAAAATCAATTTTCTTTTCAGACATAATGGATACAGGGGGCAAAGTTTACAAGACCACTTTACATTGCTTGAGTAGTGGGATAAGGTTGAGGGTGAGAGAAATAGGAGGATCCTACTCTCAAAAATATGAAGCTAGAATCCGAAGCCAGAATTACCTTCATTTTGCTATCAGAAGTGCAAGGCAGAAATTTAAGTTCAAGAACTGCTGATTTAAAAACACTCTAATCTTTGCCACTGCCCATATCTAAATTGTTTAGACTGTTCTGTTTCCCTCTGGTGATTTGCTTTAAGATCCATTATAATAAAACTGTTTATCAAAGAAATATACATGCAGTACAATCTCACCCACATTAAAACATAAAAACACCGAACACATAGAAACAGAGAGTAGAATGGTGGCTTCCCAGGACTGAGGGGTTGGAAGAATAGGGAGATATAGGTCAAAGAGTGGGCTTCCCAGGTGGCTCAGTGGGTTAAGAATCGGCCTGCAATGCAGGAGACACAGGTAGATGCGACTTCATGCTTAGGAAGATCCCCTGGGGGAGGGTCAGCAATAAGAGGAAATTCAGTTTAATCTGTAGAGAGAAGCTAGGTCCCGAAGTGAATATGCCAGTGATGGAGGCTTCTGAGATGTGAGAAAATCAGCCTGCAATAAGTGTCCTTAGTTAGGGGATGAAAGGAAAATGCAGGGCAATGATTTAAACTTGAGAAGGGGCGTTGTACCTCAGCATTTATAAGAGAGCCTTGAGGAAGGTAAAGTTAAAAGGTAAAGTGAAAAAAGTTTGGAGTGTACATATGATACCAAAGTATCAGAATGAACTTATTCTACACAAGCTTTCACCTATATACATTTGAGTTTTAGGAAAGAGAAATAGGTTCTATGCTGTCAAAATCTGTCAAACACTAGAAATAAAATTTTATTTTGAAGTATCATAAAACCTAAGAATTTTTTAAATCCTAAAGTTTAGGAACAGCCTTTGCTGTATTTCCGCCCAGTGCCTGACCCCCTAGATTCCAACTTTAGCCCTTTTCTCATCTTTCTCCTCAGAACAGCTGAAGAAATCCTTCAAGATTTTCAGTGGTTTAAATTACTTTAATCATTACTTACAGGCTGATAAAATGCAACTTTGGTGCCAGTTTTCCCCTTTCTGTACAATTTCCCTTGGCAGTTCCAATCATCTCAAATCCATTGGAGGCTCAGGTGGTAAATAATCTGCCTGCAATCCAAGAGGCCTGGTTTTGAACTCCTTCACTAGTTTCCAGAACACTCCCGGGACCTGACGTCCCTCCGTCCTTTCATTTCAGTCCTTCTCAGTCATCTCCCAGCTATATATTATGAAGGTTGTGCTTAGTCGCTCAGTCATGTCTGACTCTTTGTGACTCAATGGACTGTAGCCCCTCTGTCCATGGGGATTCTCCAGGCAAGAATACTGGAGTGGGTTGCCATGTCCTCTTCCAGAGGATCTTCTGAACACAGGGATGGAATCCAGGTCTCCTGCATAGAAGGTGGATTCTTTACCACCTGAGTCATTAGGGAAAACTATGAGGGTAGATGAGAGAAAAAGTAAAAATTCTTTCACTCCAGAAGAATTTCTAGAGTATTCTTTTACCTCTAAGCACTCCTGTTTGGTGTGCATTGACTTACTCTTCTCTTTGCACTTATTTTCTTGGTGATCTTATCCAACCCTAGTAACTTTCAGTTTTGATCTCTCACCAGACTTCTATAGGAATTTCAGACTAAAACATGTGAGAGCCTATTAGCTTTTTTTTCTTTTAATGTTTCTAATTAGACCATCAAATTTGGCATTTCCAAAACTGATATTCTGAACTCCTTGACTCCAAACCTGTTCCAACTGCTGTTTTCCTCACCTCAGCTGATGGCAGCTCTCCTCCTGCTAGACTAAAATATCTCTGAGGAGGCATTTTTAAAGTTCTCTTTCTTTCTCCCTGGTGGCTCAAATGGTAAAGAATCTGCCTGCACTGTGGGAGACACGGGTTCAATGCCTGGTTCTGGAAGATCCTCTGGAGAAGGGAATGGACACCCACTCCAGTATTATTGTTTGGAGAATTCCATGGCTAGAGGAGCCTGGCAGACTACAGTCCATGGAGTCGCAAAGAGTTGGATATGACTGAATGGCTAACACCAACTACAGCTAAACCAGTTTTCTTAGACACTCACCAGTTACCACTTTCAGTCACTGTACAATACCACCTGCAACACATACCTATATAAACACAACCAGAGGTCATCTCCCAATTATATATTATGAGGGTAAGTGTACCCTCATAATATAAATGTATGCTCATAATGTACTTTTATTTATTATCTCTCCAGCAATTAACACTATATTGAGCTTATAACAGAAGTCCATTATATGGTGAAGTATTAAATGTATAAAAGAGGAGAAATTGAGTAAGGTAGTCAATGACTACCAATGACTACCAATGACATCCAGTGACTAAGTAGTGATGGGAATAAAGTGAAGTCTAGATCTAGGGAAATAACTTACATGAGAAAGGCTCTGAAGGAGTTTAGGCAGACAGAACACAAGCATGTACAAAAGGACAACCATGGGAAGGCAGAGTGAGAAAGCGTCATCTGTAGGCCAAGGAGAGAGACCCGGAGAAGACCCTTCCTGTACAGCCCTCAGCGGAAACCAACCAACTTTGATCTTGGACTTCTAACCTCCAGAATTATGAGAAAATGAATTTCTGTTGTTTAAGCCATACAGTCTGTGGTGTTATGTTAGATTAGCCCTAGCAGACTATTGCAGGTTTTAGCAGGTGATGTCATTATATGCCAATATCAGTATGTGGCAGTTAGTATGTCTAGAGGAGAAAATTACCTCTTTAAATTTTTTTTTCTATAAATTTTTTAAAAAAACTGGGTCTTCTACTTGAAGAGTAGACTAGAGTTCAGTTGTAAGCTCATATATATAATCTGAAAGAGGAAAAGCTATTTGATGAGAAGTTTCTGTTTTCCATCAAGATTTAAATGCAATTATAATAAAACCATGTTTGCTTGCAGTAGAGTTAGATGTTTAAACAAGTCGATAAATTTTTGGAAACACAGGAAGGAAAGATACTTTGTTTACTTTTATTTCCACATTAATTTTAGTACTGACAGAGAGTGACAAAGCGATGGCCTCAGAGACCACTAAAACCATTTCATTCACAAAATGGGTGTTTTATGAGTAAGCACTCTACAGACTGCTCCTCTGTCAGGAGGACTGCTCAGGGCCCAGCAGATGGTCACTGGAGTTTGAAGGCATCTGTTCACTCTCGCTCCTCTTGTCAGTACAGAATCCACTAAAGATAAAGTCTTTCATATAATAATGTTTTCTGCCCACAAAGACCATGTTATACAAGGACCAGGAAATTGGATAATTTTGATAAATGTGATCAAAATAGAATCAAGGTGTGAAAATGTTTTGATGGCATAATAGAGGCTATATCCTACAAGACAGAGTAGTAAATGCAATGTCATGAACTGACTGATGTTTGAGCTATTAAAGTAACTCACAAGTTAAAACACAACTGCAGTAATGAAATGAGTTTCAATTTCAAAAAGTTATAAAGTAACCCAAACCCTGAAAAAACTTGATTTTCTAATATATGTTGTGTTTTTTTTTTTTTTTTCATATGAGAAACAATCACACTGAAAATATTAAGAACCTGCTTGGCTCATACAAAGTAGTTAGCTCTGAGGGTTGGCAACAGTAGAAATAGTATTTCTCCCTTTCAGAGCTACAAACACTTTAAAACAAAAGAGATACCAAAAAGTAAGAATAATGTAAGGGAAGCACTTATAAATTATACCTGAGTGGTCCACCCAGTCAGGTGTAAAGATATCAGCTAAAAAGTCACATGGAGAAGAACAGGTGAACTCTGAGGGACTGGTCGTGACAGAGATGTAGGAAATAGGCATCATTCATAGTGAAACCATTATTAAAAGAAGGGTGCAGTCAGCATTCCAGGGGTGAATTCAGTTATACTGACTAGAGTAGTCTAGTGGCTTTCAATCCTTTTTAAGACACTGACTACAATATATTTTACTACATTTCATCTTGTTTTAGTTTCAGATTTACAGATAAGTTGCTTCATGCTTTTTTCACACTCATCAGTTGTTGACAGTTATCCTTTTTTACTTTAACATTCTTTATCTCTTGCTCTCTCAGAGTATGCGGCCCTCCCCTGATCTGCCTCTATGATTCTCTAGCGCTTTAATGCCTGGAACTACAGGATAGCCCAGACATGCATATCACTTTCTCTGGCTCAGCTCTATTATTAGCTACACTCCTTGTTCCTTTTTTATCGGCAACAGTTCTTAGAAAATACAACTGGACACTGTGTATATTAACAGCTTCTACGCCCTACCAGTGAACAGAACTTGAACATATGCATATTTCTGTATCTACTGCAAAGAGCTGACTCATTGGAAAAGACCCTGATGCTGGGAAAGATTGAGGGCAGGAGGAGAAGGGGTTGACAGAAGACGAGATGGTTGGATGGCATCACTGACTCGATGGACATGAGTTTGAGCAAGCTTTGGGAGATGGTGAAGGACAGGGAAGCCTGGCGTGCTGGAGTCCATGAGGTCTCAAAGAGTCAGACATGATGCAGCGATTGAACAACAATACAGCTAATGAACTCTTATTGATGTCTCTAATTTTATCCAACACTTTAGGAACCTTCTAGATATATTTTTCTTTTTAACATTTTTAACTCCATTCCAAACCAGTGAGAAATCTGGCCCTCATTACACATTTGCTTTAACTCAGCAAACAGAATACAGTTTCAAAATGGGTAACATACTACTAAACAACAAACAAAAAGGAAACCTACAAACTAGAGTTCAATATTTGTTTACTTTCTTTTTATTTTTTGGTTGTCAGGGAATGTTTGACGGGAGGATTCCTATGTGCTGTCTCTCATGAGTCCTTTGTCCCTCTTCAAGCAGAACAGCACGCTGCTCCCAGGGACTGAGGTCATTATGTGAGGCAGGCTTGGGTCTCCTTTAGTAAACATTCTCTTTAGGACAAAACTGCTTAGTCTCGTTCCTCTTTCTTGAGATATGGATTGTGTCCTGACCTTGTGACTAACATTACCCCTTGTTCCCTTGGTAACAGTTGCTGTACGTTTGGTTTTCTGATCTCTATCATTCCCGAAAGAAGTTTCTTGTACCACAGCCTATATATACTCATAGGAAAATCATTAAAGCACCTTTGCTCCACCAGAGCTTAGGTCCCTGGGTCTTTTTTGTCTCTCTCTCTCTCTCTCTTTCTCTCTTTCACTTTCTTATCGTCGACTCCGTACCACAAGGTTCCGGTCCATTAAAGGACCCCAACATTTGGTAGTAAAATTTAATTAAAGTGTAATGAACAAAGCTTAAATGTATAACTTATTGAGTTTTAATAAATGCATATACTAAGAATATTTCCATCACCTCAGAAAGTTAACATTTGGCTATTTTTCATCAATGCTTTCACCCTCTAAAGAGATAAACAATGTTATAATTTTTTTCCATCATAGATTGGTTTTCCTTGTTTTAGAATACATTACAAACAGAATCATACAGCATTTGGAATCATACAGCATTTCAAGAAATCATAATTTCTTGAATTGGACTCGTTTGTCAACATTTTTGTGAGATGCAACTATTTTTATATGTATTAGTAGCTTATTATTACTGATGAGCAGTATTTTTGTTATATGAATTTACCACAGAATATTTATGTATTTTCCTATGGACAGCAGAGCCACTTCACATTTTTGACTCTTCTATAAAGCAGCTCTAGATATTCTTGTGTCAGACTATTTGTAGACATGGGATTTCACTGATCTTGGTAGGTAGAATTTCAGGGACAGGTATATACCTTTATATATACCTTTCTAATAGGCAACCAAATTTGGTGTTTTTTTTTTTTTGGTAATAGAAGGTGGATTATTTACATTCTTATCAGCATGTATGAGAGAACTAGTTGTTAGGAATCCTGACCAACATTTGTTGTTAACAGACTTAAATTTTAGCCTTTCTAGTGTGTGTGTGTGTATATATATATATATATATATATGTATATATATATATGACTTTAAAGTTTTCCTTATGAATAACGTTGAACTTTTCTCTCATCTTTATTTCGCACTTTGCATCTTTCTTTGTGAATTATCCAAGGTTTTTGCCCATTTCTTAGATTGCCCATTTATTGTTGAGTTTTAAGAGTATTTACATATTTTTATTCAGGATTCTTGTGTCAGTTAAAAATTTTGCTTTCACTTATTCTTTTTTTTTTTTTTTCTTGGTATGCTAGTCATTTTATTTATTTATTTATTTTTTTAAAAAAAAAGAAAATAAACTTGTTGTAGAGTGCTTTCACTTATTCTTTTGGCAGTTCACTGTCCTTCTTTAATCTATAAATTATGCTTTTCACCAAATTCTAAGAATTACTCGTGTTAATTTCCAACTGTGCTTCTGTCCTTCTTTCAGTCCTCTCATTGTGCATTTGAATAACATACATGTTAGACTGTTTTTTATATTATCACAAAGGTCATGGAATCTGTTATTTCTCTCTTTCATTTTTTACTTCTGTGCTTGATTTTCAGATTAGGTCACGTCTTTTGATGTTTTTTCAAGCTCAGGGATTATTTATTCTTGCAGCCCCTAACTGTATTGTCATAATCTAGTGAATCATGTTTGAGCTTTTCACTTCTACTATGCTCCTTTTTAAAACAGGTTTCATATTAAATGTTTTTTAGTTGCTCTAAAAACAAAAAGAACTTCAACTAGGAAAGAAAAAGAAAAGGAAGAAGGTCCCTCCCAGGGCCTGGGTGGTATTCTAGGAGGCTTCAGTTCCTAGGCTGGGGCTGGAAACCAGGTCTCTTCACTCAGGTGGGAGGGGATGGCTAAATTTTGTACACCTGCTTCAGGCCAGTGTTGCCTAGGCTGGAGGCAGAAGCTAAAGAGCTTGCAACTGCCAGCTGGTAACACCTGCCTTTGATGGGATCAGTGGATTGCTGTTGAAAAAACCTCTAGTCCAGAATCCAGTCAGACTCGAAACTTCTAGGTGGTACTTACTATTTTAACACCTCAAGTAGGAAGCAGAGGACTAAAAACAATAATAAGTCCCAGAGGAGGACCCTTGAAGATGATGCAGAGGAGAGAAGGTTCAAGGCTAGGAAGGGCCAGCCCTACTGGGAGCATCTACTCACCTTGCGTCATCTCTCTTCTCAGGAGCCTACTGCATCCGCTCAGCACCAGCAGGGCTACCATTTCCCAGACCAACTTTGCCCACGAGATGCTGGCCAAGAACAAAGTGAGGTGGGTTCAGACAGTGCCCCGCGGAGATATGGTTAAAGTCTATCTGCAACACGGAGCCGGGGCGTTCGGGTGGCCTTGTCTGGCCTTGATGTACCGAATGCAGGTTACAAATACTGACACATTTGAGAGAAGCTTCCAGCGGCTGCAGGTGATCTGAATATCGAAGGCAAGGTCAGGATTCCAGTTTCCTTGGGGGCTTCTTTGGAAATGCCCCTCCATCTTGGGGATGATGGGAAGAGGAGTCAGCCCTTCTTGCCCGGCAGGCCGTGGTGGGAAGACCCTGCAGGCCAAGGTAATAGCTTCCGAATCACTGGTGCTCTTCCTGCAAGGAGCCGCCTGGAGTCCATGGAGCGAGGTCTCCACCCAGCGCCCCACAACGCATACACCGCGGGGATCCACGCCTGGAGCAAGAAGCACTCCACCCGCGTGTCCTGCTTCTCCACCTCCGAGGGGTGCAAATGCTCAACTACCTCCTGGTGGAGATGGACGGACTGGACACCACCGACCAGTCGTCCTGGCGTCCACCCACGAGCTAACATGTCGGAGTCCCTCCTGCTGAAGCCGGAGCCCGGGCACTGAGGCGCGGCCCCACGGGTCTGGGAGGAGCCGCCGGCCACGCTGCGTGGGATGCGCGGGCAGGTCCAGTTCCCAGCGGCCCGCGTGGAGCGCATCACCGCCTCCAACGCGCTGAGAGCGAGCTTCTCTCCAGGCAAAGGCGGACGGTGGCTGTGTTTCTGAGTCAAGCGGTGCTTCTGTCTGCAGGTGGCTGGAACACAAGGAGCCAGTGAGGACGGTCTCCATCACACCAGAGACAAACGCTCCTAGACTAGACTGCTCAGATGCTTCCCAAGAATCTAGCACCTCTTACCATGATCCGCTTTTGGAGATGCGCATGGCTCCAGTGTGGCCGCTACCCTCTGAACACCATCTCTCTCAATAAAGTAACTTTCAGGGATGGACGACCCCCATCTACTACTGCAGAACTTGCGGCGCGTTGGCGGGGGTGGGGTGGGGTGGGGGGGGTCCTGATTTGCTGGTGTTTCCTTGTTCCGCAGCAGGTCAGTTTTACCACCTAAAAGCCTCCAGGACTCACTGCTCTCCAGAGAACACAGGTGATAAATGTGAGGAACAATGGGGCTTTTCTTTTCCTAGCTGTGGTCTGAGGGTGTCATTCCAGCAAGCCCTCATCCTAATCTGTTCTGGGTCCCAGGATTGGAGAAGGGGCTGAAATAGTTTCTTGGTACTTAGGACTTGACCCTGTCGTTGGGCTTAGTATAAAAACATCATTTTATAATCTTAAATTTAGATGTAGGTGTATTGTGTTAAAATAAGAAAACACAACCATATACAAGCGACCTTAGACAGTTGGAAATGCACACACCGCATTCACTCATGAGCAAGGCAAGTAGAAGGGAAGACTCGGTCTTTCAACGAGTAAGGGGAAACAGAACTGTCTTCAGGGAAATTAAGGAAAATGTAGGCTTGGAAACAACTATTAGTTATGTGAATCCCTGATATTTTTTGACAGTTGAGAGGGAGGAATTTGGAAGAAAGAATAGAGTTGGCATGGAAAGGCAGTGATTGGGAGACACTAATCCTTAGATATTAGTCATTTTAAAGGAGGGCCGTAGTTGAGAGGTAAAATAATAGCATCAGTGTTCAGTGGTCATCTCTGTGTTGGTTGATGAATTTAAAAGTTACCTGCTTGATGAAATTAAAGTTATAAAGGAGAATGAGAACTGAAGCATACAGAGCTTGGACTGGTCTGTAACTGAAAACTTAAGTAGAGAAATTAGTTTTTGGCAGTGGTGCAGATGCTTTCTGGCCTGAGGCTAGAAGGTAGGAAGAAGGAGCTATGTAGTAGAGAATGAGGACAGACGTCACTTTAGATAACTTTGATTTCTCAATAAATATGTGGGATTAATATCAGTGAATATGAAACTGAGAAAAATGGAAAAGTTTTGGAACAGATTTGGGGAAGTACAGCCAAAAATGAATGGATGATGATGTGAAAGTCACTCAGTCATGTCTGACTCTTTGCAACCCCATGGACTATACAGTCCATGAGATTCTCCAGGACAGAATACTGGAGTGGATAGCCATTCCCTTCTCCCAACCCAGGTATTGAACCTAGGTCTCCCGCATTGTAGGCGAATTCTTTACCAACTGAGCCACAAGGGAAGCCCAAAAGATGAATGGAAGTATTGTAAAAATATTTGGGGGCTGAATAGATCTTAGTATCATTTCCATAGTAAGAATTCAAAATGTTGATATAGTATATGATTATCATGAGATAAGAATTCTGCATAAATAAAAAGAAAACTAGCCTAGATAATGAATAATCCATAATTAAAGAAAGCTATCTTAGAGGAAAACAGATTTTTATCCTTCCTCTCCCTCTTGAATTCAAATGGATGATTTTTAAAACATGCTTACATAAAATGTTATCAATATCACAACTTATTATCCTAAGTGCTTTTAAAAATCATTTCATTTGAGCATAGATCCTGAAGAATATGTTTTCCTTACTTTTCCTATAATTTTCTTTATCCTTTCTTTATTGATTATTAGCTTATTATTAATGTCCAAATGGGCTTTCCTAGTGGCTCAGACAGTGAAGAATCTGCCTGCAGGGAGGGAGACTTGGGTTCAATTCCTGGGTCAGGAAGATCCCCTGGAAAAGGTAATGGCTACCCATTCCAGTATTCTTGTCTGAAGAATCCCATGGACAGAGGATCCTAGTGGGCTACACTTCATGGGGTTACAAAGAGTTGGACACGACTGAGCGACTGTTCACTTTCACATATAATATATGAAATAAACAAAGTTTAAAGAAATCACCATTCAGGTAAAGCATTCTTTTAAAGTCTAACATTCATGAGTAGAGAATAGTGATATATAATATTATGCATTCTAGTAATGATGGACAATGTATATAAGTAAAAAACTCTGTACCAACAACCTGTTTGTACAATTAAAATATTGCATAAATTCAATTCTGCAGAATTTCTTCAAATAAAAATGTTATAAGCATTCTGTTGTGACAGGAACATCATCCTTTGTATCAGACCACAGAGATCTTCCAGAATGATGCCAACTTAAGTGTATACATGTTCTTTTGTAGTCCTTTGGATGTGTAAAGCTGGTTCTATGCAAAATGTTTCTTTTCTACATAAGAGGACATGACTTTTTATGTGTGGTAATAGGACATATGGATGAACACTGTACAACCATAAATGGTTGTAATATACCATCCATTTCTTGAGAAAAGTCCCAGGAATTGAATTTTTAAGGATGACTTTAATGGAAATCTTCAGAAGAAGAAGAAAAAAAAACAAACTCAGCTTATGTTATAGTCAATATTATTTATATTAGTTATTAGAATTATTAGCTGAGAACTTCAAATTAGTTCAATTGAGCAACTAGGTAAGTCACATATGTATCCTGATATTATAAAGCAAAAAATGAAAATTATATTTCTCTAGTTATTAATATTTTATTACCTTTCCTATTGGATTTCCTTGATTTTTCTGTCAGATCTCTATTTCAAAAAAAAAAAATTCTTCTATAATGTATATTAATGTTTTCTTTTTCCTGAGTTTCCTTTTATGTTTCTTTTTTCTTTTCCCTTCCTCCTACCTTTCTTTTTTGTCTCCTTTCTTTTTCTCTTTCTTTAGAGGACCATGTTTTTCCCCTTTACATATATTATCTTTGCATTTTTTCCTCACCTACAAACATTGTTTCTGTTGTTCATTTAGCATATTGACATTATCACTGTAATTTCCTATTACATGCTTATCTCAAATGTTAGGTGCTCCTTTGCGATTTATATTTAACACTGAGGCATGAAGAATCAGCTTAGAACATCCTTCACTACACACTGGCCCCACTGCCCCATTACTGACTAATTGGGTCAGCACTAAACAATAAAGAGAATTTTCTGGTCATACTTGCTTTCTAGAAAATAGTAACATCATCATTTGTTTCTCTCATAAGTTTGATTGTTATCTTTCTAAATATTGAACTAGAGAATGGGTGCTGGGGATCAAACTACTCAGATCAAATCATCTTAGCTTCTTGCTTTTCTTTTTAATGGATAAGCAATAAAGATAATAAAAAGGTGAACTTACCTATTACATCTAGTCTATTACCTATTATATCTAGTCTACTATGTCTAGTCAAAGTTATGGTTTTTCCAGTAGTCACTTATGGATGTGAGAGTTGGATCATAAAAAAAGCTGAGCACTGAAGAAATGATGCTTTTGAACTGTGGTGTTGGAGACGACTCGAGTCCCTTGGACTGTAAGTAGATCCAACCAATCCATCCTAAAGGAAATCAGTCCTGAATATTTATTGGAAGGACTGATGTTGAAGCTGAAACTCCAGTACTTTGGCCACCTGGTGTAAAGAACTGACTCACTGGAAAAGACCCTGGTGCTGGGAAAGATTGAAGGCAGGAGAAGGGGTTGGCAGAGGATGAAATGGTTGGATGGCATCATGAACTCAATGGACACGAGTTTGAGCAAGCTCCAGGAGTTGGTGATGGACAGGGAAGCCTGGCGTGCTATAGTCCATGGGGTTGCAAAGAGTTGGACACGACTGAGCGACTGAACTGAACTGAACCTATTGCATATTTTTTTTTTTTATTATTGGTCAAAAAATGTTTTTCAGGTTTTCCCTACTGTATAAACCTTTAGGTAGTAGCAAATCAGTTAGTTCAGCATAAATTGTCACATGGAATAAAATATACAATGCAAATTCAGGGCTAAAAAGTTAGAGAAATAAAATGAATAAACATAAATAAAGGGAGATGAGATATTTTAGTATAACCATAAGAGGTCTAATTTTTTTTTCCTCTTTGCAAATTTGTATTTTGGGTAATAGAGTTAAGCTGCCTCACTTGTTTCTTTTGATATGCATTCCTTTATATTAAACTGAAGGACTTTGAGACTCAAAAATGGATTTCTCCAAAAAGATTCCTCCAATTTACATCATGCACTCATGGTTCAGTTCAGGATCAATGCCTTCATTAGTGGAGAGGCTCTATCATTTTCTGGAAGTAACAGTTCCTGGAATGGTAAAATATTTCACATTTGATATTGGTGGTAAACTAGAATTTATGACCTATCCTAGTTGGCTCTGAGAGCCCCATTTTCCCTCTCCAGCCTGCCCATTGTCCTGATCAGAAAGAATACATTTTCACTGTTTAGCCAAGTTACATCTGAGATGGTTGCCAGGGTTTGGGAAGCACTTATGTAGCCTTCTTCATTTTCACACACAAAGAATGAGCGGGTAACATTTACTATGAATAAATCAATAAGACTGATGTACTAGAAATGCAGTTTGAAAAGGGCAGCAGCCTTCTAAAAGCTTTGGAAGCTAACTTTTAACTTTAGAAAGAGAGGTGAAAGTTGAAACTCACATAGAGGACTTATAACCATTATCTTTTTTTATGTGTATAAGAGAACTATAACTCACTGGGGCTTACAGCTACAGTAAGAACTTTTCCAGGAGATGAAGAAACATGATAATTGTTCATTCGTGCTGCAAGACACTTTGTTCAGTTTGCTTTTTAAAAAGCTGTTTATTTTACACAATGTCCATGTATTGGTCTGGAATTAGAATAAACCTTAATATATGGCAATGTTTATAACAGAGCTATTAGAACAGAAAACAATCTTTATATTTTGAAATGTGATTCTGTATGGAATAGACTTTCTTTCATAAAATTAGAAAATAATAGAATTCCCATCCAATAACATATTATTTTCTGATTAAATAATAATCACAAGGTACATTTGTTTAAGAATATTTATAAAGCAATAATTTGTGATAGTGACACTTTTTGGTTTACAACCCTTAATGAGGTACTGAAATTCTGACTTCAAAAACATTTTGGAGAATGCAAAGTTTGTAGCTGTAAATAATAGTAAGAAATTGCAAGATATAAAATAACACCTGTGAAACATCTTAAATTCTTTCGTAGGCAAATGATCTATTTCCAGAAGCAATGAAATAGTGGGGCTGCAGGTAATAGAGCTAATCCATTTTTATTTTAAGGTTATGTTTAGAAGATAAAGGAGTATAGAGATACTCATTCCTAAGGCTTACCACAGCTCCTAGAAAAGTTTATTCTTCTACACCAAACTTGGCAAGAATTCCTCAAAAACTAGGCAAATAGTATTTTATTTCAGGCTGCTTTATTCCTTAAGCAGATAAGAGGTATATTTTAAAGTTTCTCTGTTTCTTTAGTAGGTTGATTTTAACCATAAGTTAATTCCAAAGGCTTGAAAATGTCTCTTTTATTTTCTGGTTTATTCCATAAAAATGGGTAATAGGAACAGAGTTATTAGACAAAACGGGGTTTAAAAATTAAGATGCTTGGTGTTTTGTCACTTTTAAAAATACTGTTGTAAAAGTGGCTGGTGTGCTGTATCTAAAGCATTATTTTAGATTCTGAAGAGATGAAACAAGTGGGAGTTTGTGGAGAGAGTGATAGATGATGAATGTATGGCCTCTGTCCTGTAAGAATAATACTGTGTAATGGAAGAATCAGACAATCACAGACATCAGATGAGAGTAATTTAAATAGAGGACCACAGAGTACGGGTTGAGAGGAGAGAAAGCTAGGTTTTATGTTGCCATTTTGTTTCTCCTATACCTCAAGAACACATAGAGTTAACTGATATGATAAGATCAAGTGAGGAAAGACTAAAGTTTGCCTTATGTCAACAGTTCTTTGGAAGAAGACTGACTAGGGGGAAAGATTCACATTATACTTATATCAGGGAAATTTTCATGACATTTCTAATTTGGAATCTCTGTTCTAGCAGCAAAGTTCCTTTTCTCTGCAATGTAATTTATCACTTCCATCTTTCATCATTTGAAGACCTGCTAACTTTTTTTTTTTCTGAATTCCCCTAAACAATTCATTTTTTCTCTTTAAACTTCCATGCTTGGCTTAACAAACAGAAACCTGGTGATTAGTAGAACAACACACATTTTCTAATGCATATTTCCTGAGGACCTTATGACCTTCAAGAACATATTCCAAGGATCTTATTAATATATTTATTCCAGCAAATAAGGACCTCCCTAGAATATATATTCGCTGCTTTAATTTGAAGATCTTCTCAGTGTGGATATACAGATGTGAAAAATCTCTGTCATTCAAATTTCTACGTGGAAACAGAGATTTTACTACTTAGAAACTAGTTTTCTAAAAGCACATTTTTTCCCAAAATGTAAATTTTTTTCATATAATTGCTGATAACCCACCGTCTTAGAAATGAAACTATTGTATTGTTATAGCAGAAGCCTTGGAGAGGGAAATGGCAACCCACTCCAGTACTCCTGCCTGGAAAATCCCATGGACGGAGAAGCCTGGTGGGCTACAGTCCATGGGGTCGCGAAGAGTCGGACACGACTGAGCGACTTCAATTTCACTTTCACTTTTAAATTTCATGCATTGGAGAAGGAAATGGCACCCCACTCCGGGGTTCTTGCCTGGAGAATCCCAGGGACGGGGGAGCCTGGTGGGCTGCCGTCTATGGGGTCGCACAGAGTCGGACATGACTGAAGTGACTTAGCAGCAGCAGAAACCTTTCTCTCCATACCCCTCTCTTCTCTGTCAAGTTTTCTTTCTGTCTCTCTAAAAGCTAAAATTATTGTAGTTGTTAAAGAAGGTTAGTGAGAAACCAGATTCAAAACAGTGGTCCCACTAATAAGTCTTCAGAGAAAAGATGAGAAATTGAAGGAAGAAACAACAGGGAAGTTGGAAGAGTGAAGAAGGAGTAGCACCCATTGAAAATCCAGAGAACTCTGTAACTTGACTAAACAGGGCATGGGCACTGAGGAGAGAGCGTTCCTGGTTTGGTTAGTTGGGACAACAGTTGAGGTGGTTTCTGTCCATTGCAGTACAGATTACCCAGACGAGAATCATTTTGGAAAGACAGAAAATCATTTGAAAATCAGAAGGAAAAAAAAAATGTCTCTGAGGTATTGGGATAATCCACAGGCCGTTGTTAAGCAAAGAGTTCAGTATATTAGGTCTCAGGTTAGAAGACCAGACTTAAGGCTATATATTGACATTTGAATTTCCCTGAGTTTGGCAATAAATGAAAGAAACAAATGGGTATGATCCCATGAAATGGACAGGTAAATACAAGGAAAAGATCTTCATGGAGATCTGGGAAACAAAATTTAAAAACTGTGTAAAAGGAAGCGAGTGTAACATGAATTATCACAATAATAGGGAATCGGGAATGTTCTTTTCAAGAAGTTCATCAGAAAGTCTTTTCAAGAGGTGGGTTATATCTAGTAGAAGGAGATACAGCTGAGAAATTAAGGAAAATCAAGACTAAAAGATTGTCTTTGCAGTTAGGGAAATCCTAGAGATTTAGTGAGACTAGTTTCAGTAGAATCTTGATAAGATAAAGCCAAATTGTAATGAGTTGTACTTATGGATAATGAGCAAATGATGACAGGAGGTAGAGTATTTTTTGAATGAATTTGTCTATGAAAAAAGGGAGGAATTAAACCAGTAATAGAGGAGGAGAGGATGAAGTAAAATCTTGTGTGTGGGCCAGTGATGGGTGAAATGGGACTCTTAAAAGTTTTAAGAAGAGTAAACTGAAATAATAATTTAGGTTTATAAGTTTGCATTAAAATTTTATAGCCTATACAACCTTGGAAAATAAGATGTAATTAAACACTATTTACTTGACTGAGATTAAATATGTATTTCTCATTTCTGTGACTAAAATCACAGAAGTCTATGAAAACCAGAGTCAGTACTTTCATTGCTAATTTGAAATTCCTAACAATGCTAGTGGAGAATTTCTGTTTAATCATAAGATTTAAATTCTGAGAACTGCATCATCACTGAGATTATGAGATGAGAACTCGTAATCTGAGTTTTCATAATCACTGAGAACAACTGATGTTCTCCAATAGCATTTTCTAGTATGGGACATCTGTGCCTGTGTGGGTGTGGGTGTGTCTGTGTGTGTCCTTGATATATTTATAAACTGTTTTGCTTTTTGAATATAAGGAATTTTATTCGATGATCTGCTGCGGTCCACCAAGTACTGATTTTGTATATAGACGGCCACCGCACACGAGCACATGTAGTACCACCCTTGATTCCTGTCTAAAGTCAGGAAATGTGAGGCTTGAGTATCAACTGAATCAAGCAAACATGCATTCTTTTCATTTCATATCTATGCTCTCATGATAAATGCCCCAATGACTGTGATTTTCTAGAAGACGATCCTAAGAGTCCTAATGAAATGTAAAATTAGTTGAAAAATATTCAGTATTCATGACTAGGAAACAAAATATTGATACAAGTACACTAAAGTTTATATAAGAAGATTTTAATACATCAAACATTTTACTTTTTATACCCTGGGAACAACTAAAACAATTCATTAATGTATTTTATTATGTTTATCTAGCATTGCTCCACTTTGTCAGAATATATTTTTAAAATGTTTCCCCAGTATTCACAGCATCTTCCAAATTCTCTCAAGAATGATCTACTCACTTCAAATCTATTGATTTGAAATTTCATCTGGAGTGCAGAAATGTTACCTACTTTTTCAAAAATTAAATAAATATAATAACTGCCATGTCTCCATGCTCCACAGAACAGTAAGAAAGATTCCAAGTAGTATGCCCTTTGTGAAAGAATCATTCTCACATGCTAAAAAATGTTTTAAAGATGACTGGAAGTTGTGGATTTCTTTCACTCAGTACCAAGCCATTATTTTTTCCCTCATTATTTTATGTCACTGTGATAGCAATGCTCATTCTCCTTGCTCTGTATGGATCTATCCAGAACAATAAAAGTAAGTATTTAAAAGTTACTAACACAGCTATGGTTTTTACTGGTGTCAGAAATCTGTCAAAACTAAAGACGGGTCTTTTATCCCTAACATTTGGTCTCAATGTGTCTGATGTCCTTCATAATGTCAAGAAAGAAACTTGTACTCACTGTTCCAAGGCTGAGTTCTAGCAGTGCTGGACCAAACACACAGGAAACAGAAGTGCGCGTTTGAAGTAAGGCTAATCTGAACTTACCATGCACTTACCATGTAACTGGACAATTTTCTTATCTTCTCCACTACCTTGTCATCTTTATTTTTCCGAATATTGCAACAGGTATTTCAAGGATATCTGCCACCACCTTTGCCTCCCTATGAATGTTCTTTGCATAGTAACAACCTGTGAAGTGGTAACTGTCTGAAAAAGACATCAGGCAAAATGTCACATTAGGAAGAAGTGCCATAAGCAGAATGAAACTCCAAAATTGTGGAATCAAAGATAATCAAAAGCATTTCAAGACAGCTCTCTCTCTCTCTTTCACAACCACACACAACTGCCAGCATCACTAAGACATTCTTATACATATAGGAGGGCAATACTCTTTTGGAAAGCTAGTGTCTTTCCTTTAAAAGCATCTTATGGAGTACAAGTGAATATTTTTTAGGATGCAGTTGTTAAATCTTAATATTTAATGGTCTGTCAGTTATTACATTCCTGAATGCTTTCTTTTTGATTATACATCTCTTTCACAAAAATATACATGAATTGTAAGAGAAAGTATGGTTCAATTGTAATATAAATAATCTTGTCTTTTTAGTTACTATTTAGGCTATTTAAGCATTTAATCACTTAATCCAAAGAGGTTAGTTTTACTTTAATTTTAGTGTAGAAGATCTAATAATGACATGAATTTAAGTTTTCATTTGGTTAATTACTTGAGTAAGGGTCATCTATATCTATCATCAGAAGCAGACAGATGAAGCTGTTAAGTTACAAAAATAAGTATATTCTGTAGAACTGGGTGGGTAGGTAGGTATTGGGATGCAACAAAATAGAATGAAATATAGATGCCACACAAAACATGCTCGGAGAGTAGCTCATTTTCATACTCAGGACAAAATTTTTGTTTTTGATCCTTCAATGTTTTTATTTGTCAGTGTTTCACTACTTCCGGGTTTTCTCTGACACTGAAAGGTAATTTTCTTCTGTTACTCCCCTTAATGCATATGAATTTTTTCTACTATATTCCTTCCATTCACGATTATTCTTCTTAACAATTTTTGTGACATTTAAAGCCTTTTAAGTTTGCTTTAACTCAACTAAAAAGAAATGTAGCCATTAATTATAGTATAAGTCCAAATATTTTACACAGATTCTTTAGCTATAATCTCCCTTTGCTTTTTGTGTAAGATTTGAATGGTTAATGAGAACTTATATTCACAAATAATTTTAAACTGGAATAAACTATGGAAATTTTGAATCTTAGTGACTCCCAGATTAGTTTTTATAATGAGGCCATTTAAAAAATTGTTTTAGAAAAAGTTCTAAAATTTAAAAAATTAATACACTTTAATATAGATTTTATACACACATACACATGAAACAAAATAAACATACTGTGCATTTTCACATTTGTGAAGTAATTTTGGAAAAAAAATATGTAAAGATAAACAAAAAACACTGTCCTTTCAAAATGGTAAGATAGGAAGCCTTTGACCCTCATTTTTGTCATAAGCACACCAATTCAACAATAATTCACAAACATATTCCTTTTGTGAGAAATCCAGGACCTGGTTAGCAGTGTGAAACCAGAACCTGGGTGAGTGTAAAACCAGCCACATCAAAACCGAGAAGCTCATTCGGAAAATATAAGGACATTCCAGACACCCTCTTGCCATTATTCATATTCCCACAAAGTGCTATACAATCTGTGTGAAACCACAGATGTAGCTTCTCCTTGGGAAGAAAAGAGTTGTATTGTGTGTCCAATGACCCCATTTTTCCAGTGGCTACTGTGAGGACTTACCTGTCCCAGACTATTGAGAGGAAATGGCATACTCTAGCCACACTAGGTCAGTGAGAAAGAGATGGTGATTCAAACTCACAGTACCATGACCACTCCCTCCAGATTAGCACAGAGCTAGCAGTTGAAAACTCCAGCTCTCAGCTTATCCCAGGAGAGGGAAAGAGATACAATGAGCACACAATAATCCAACTTACTGGGGGCCGCCTGAGGAAGTGGTTTTAGTCTCTTTTGTCTCAGAGAGACCAGCACACTTTCGATACCTGGGAGCTTCTAAAATGCATTTTATGCGAGCAAAGAAAGTGGGTTGGGCTACCACAAAGGTTTGAGAATCTCTGAGCAGGCTACATGATGATGCTCTTCTCTAGTACAAGACTAATCCATGAAGACTAGGAGAGGTGGCTATTTTGTGTAATATATGGACAACAATATAGAGAGTTAAAAAATGAATAAATAGGAAAATATTTTTCAAACAATGGACTCTTCAGACACTAGCTGTAATAAAATGAAAATATATCATTTACTTAACAAAGGATTCAAAATAGCTGTATTAAAGATGCTTACCAAGGTCACTATAATAATTTTGTGACAAGTTGACAGAACTTTAGCCAGACTAACTACAAAGAGAAAAGACTCAAATAAACAAAATCATAATTGAAACATGAGGCATATGGACATTTATCTGCCAACAACCTGGATAACCTAGAAGAAATGAATATCCTAGAAGCATATTGCTGTTGTTCAGTCACCAAGTCATGTCCGACTCTGTGAACCCATGGACAACAACACATGAGGCTTCCCTGTTCCTCACCATCTCCTGGAATTTGCCCAAGTTCATGTCTATTGAATCAGTGATGCAATTTAACCATCTCATCCTCTGTCACCCTCCAGTGAGCCAGCTGTTCCCATCAAGTGGCCAAATTATTGGAGCTTCAATTTCAGCATCAGTCCTTCCAAAGAGCATTCAGGGTTGATTTCCTTTAAGATTGACTGGCTTGATCCCCTTGCTTTTCAAGGGACTCTCAAAAGTCTTCACCAACACCACAGTTTGAAAGCATCAATTTCTGGGTGCTCTGCCTTCTTTATTGTCCAGCTCTCATATCCGTACATGACTACTGGAAAGACCACAGCCTTGCTATATGGACCTTTGTTGGTAAAGTGATGTCTTTGCTTTTTAATGCACTGTCTAGGCTTGACATAGCTTTCTTGCCAAGAAGCAATTGTCTTCTAATTTCATGGCTGCAGTCACCAACAGCAGTGACAAAACATATAACCTACCAAAAGTGAATCATGGAGAAATAAAAAGTCTGGACAGATATATAAGTAGTATGCTTATCAAATCATAACCAAGAAACTCCAAATAAAGAAAAGCTCAGGACAAGATGGTTTTACTGCTGAATTCTACCAAACATTTATTCATAAATTAAAAGATGTATTATTATAGAAATGTCCATTCTAACCTATCTGTTGATTCAATGCAATCACTACCAAAATCTCAATGAAGTTTTTACAGAAATAGAAAAAAAATAATTTTTAAATTCATATGAAAACCTAAAGATCCCAAGTACCCAAAGCAATCTTGAGAAATTTTAAAGCTGGACGCATCACAATCCTAATTTAAAATATGTGTTGCAAAGGAACAGTACTTAATACAGTATGATACTGCCATAAAGACACACACATAGACCAATGGATTAAAACAGAGGCCAAGAAACAAATCAGTCAATCATTCTTCAACAGAAGTTTGAAAAATGCACAACTGAGAAAAGATAATCTCTTCAACAAATGATGTTGGGAAAATTATATATCCACATACAAGATAATGAATTTGGAAACATTTTACAATATACACAAAAATCAACACAAAAGGGATGGAATAACTACACATAAGACCTTCAGCTATTAAATTCTTAGAAAAAAGACATAGGAGAAAAGCTTCATAACATTGATCTTGGCAATTTCATGGATATGACACAAAAAGCACATGCAATAAAAGCAAAAATGGACAAGTAAGAACACATTAAATTAAGAAGTTTTTGCATGTTAAAGGAAACAATCAACAGAGTGAAAAGTCAACCTAGAAAATCAGAGAAAATATTTGCAAACCATGCATCAGATAGAGTTAATTTCCAAAATATATAGGAAATTTCTGCAATTCAATAGCAAGCAAACAAAAACCAATAATCTAATTTTAAAATGGGCTAGAGATGAAAAAAGACATAGAAGAATCTTAAGTGCACATCACTAAGTGAAAAAAAAGCCAATCTAAAATGGTTAAAATACTGTACAGTTCCAACTATATGACATCCTGGAAAAGGTAAAGGTATGGAGATATTAAGAAGATCAGTGGCTGCTGGGGGTTGGGGAGTGTATAAACAGAACACAGAGAATTTTTCAGTTCAGTTCATTTCAGTCGCTCAGTCATGTCCAACTCTTTGAAACCCCATGGACTACAGCACACCAGACCTGCCTATCCATCACCAACTCCTGGAGTTTACTCAAACTCATGTTCATCGAGTTGGTGATGCCATCCAACCTCTCACCCATCTCATCCTCTGTCTTTCCCTTCTCCTCTTGCCTTCAATCTTTCCCAAGCATCAGGGTCTTTTCAAATGAGTCAGCTCTTTGCATTAGGAGGCCAAAGTACTGGAGTTTCAGCTTCAACATCCATCCTTCCAATGAATACTCAGGACTATTTTCCTTTAGGATGGATCTCCTTGAAGTCAAAGGGACCCTCAAGAGTCTTCTCCAACATCACAGTTCAAAAACATCAATTCTTTGGTACTCAGCTTTCTTTATAGTCCAACTCTCACATCCATACTTCACTACTGGAAAAATCATAGCCTTGCCTAGAGAGATCTTTGTTGGCAAAGTAATGTCTCTGCTTTTTAATGTGCTATCTACATTGGTCATAACTTTTCTTCCAAGGAGCAAGTGTCTTTTAATTTCATGGCTGCAGTCACCATCTGCAGTGATTTTGGAGCCCCACAAAATAAAGTCCATCACTGTTTCCACTGTTTCCCCATCTATTTGCCATGAAATGATGGGACCAGATGCCATGACCTTAGTTTTCTGAATGTTGAGCTTTAAGCCAACCTTTCCACTCTCCTCTTTCACTTTCATCAAGAGGCTCTTTAGTTCTTCACTTTCTGCCGTAAGGGTGGTATCATCTGCATATCAGAGGTTATTGATATTTCTCCTGGCAATCTTGATTCCAGCTTGTGCTTGATCCAGCCCAGTGTTTCTCATGATGTACTCTGCATATAAGTTAAATAAGCAGGGTGACAATATATAGACTTGACGTACTACTTTTGCTATTTGGAACCAGTCTATTGTTCCATGTCCAGTTCTAACCGTTGCTTCCTGACCTGCATACAGATTTCTCGAGAGGATTTTTAGGGCAGTGAAAATATTCACTAGGATATTTATAATGATGGTTATATGTCATTTTACATTTGTCTAAATTCATAGAATGCATGACCTCAATAGTGAATCCTGTTAAGCTAGAGACTTTAGGTGATTTTGATGTATCATTGTAGATTCATTCTTAGAAAGAACTGTACTATTCTGGTGAGTGATGTTGATAATGGGAGGACATTTAGCATGTGTGGGGTAAGGAATATATGAGAAAACTCTGTACTTTCTTCTCAGTTTTGTTGGTAAACTAAAACTCCCCCCTAAAAGAAAAATCTTAAAATGTGGTAAAGACTCAGAGACATTTTTCCAAAAACAGACTTACAAGTGATCAACAGGTGTGTGAAAAGATGCTCAATATCACTAATCAGGGAAATGTCAATCAAAGCCACAATGAGGTACTATTTCACATCTGTTAGCATGACTAGTATGAAGAAATAGTCATGAGATTGTTGCAACAGTAGCAATTGTTGCTGAGAATGTGGAGAAAAGGTAACTCCTGTACACTGTTGGTGCAAATGCACACTGGTGCAACATCTATGAAAAACTGTGTAAGAGGTTCCTAAAAATTAAAAATATAGTTCTCATATGATCTATCAATCTCACGTTTGGTGTTTATCTAACATAATTGAAATCAGGATCTCAAAGAGATATTAGCACCTCAGTGTTCATTGCAGCACTATTGACAATAGCCAAGATGTGGCAACAACCTAAATGTCCATTGACAGATGAATGGATAAAGAAAATCTGGTCTTTACATACAATGGGATATTATTCAGCCTTAAGAAAGAGGAACTCTTCATTATAAAATAGCAGGGATGAACTCTGAAGACCTAAGGCTAAGTGAAATGTCAGGCAAAGAAGGACAAACACGGCATAATTCCACTTTTATGAGGTACATAAAATAGTTAAAATAGAATCTGAGAGTAGAATAGTAGTTTGAAGGGGTTGGGACATAGCAGGGAATGGGGAGGAATGGGAACTTGCTAATCAATGTATATAGTTTAAATTATGCAAGATGAATGTGTTCTAAAGATCTTCTGTGCCTATAGTTACACTACCATATTGTACAGTTACAAAACAAGAGGGAAAACCTCATGTTGTGTTTTTACTAAAAATAAAACAAAAATTATAAAAAAATTTTTAATCAAGTATTTGTGCAAATTTGCCTCTCTGAAATGTTCCATAAAGGGATATAAAGTTATAAAATCCTCTTTACCAGTAACTGTTTTTAGAGTTGATAATTCACTGTTACTCACTTTTACTCACCAGAATCTAAAAAAGAAAAAAAGTTTCTGCCTCCATTTTTCATTTTGCAAAGTCATACTATCCAACAAATGTGCTCGAGAGCACCTTTAGTCATTTTACCATCCCCTTCAAAATTTTACAATAGCTTTTCACTGCCTCTCAAAACATACTTGTCTTATCCTGGAATTCAAAAATATCTATAACATCTTAGAACCTGTCATAACTGTAGCAGGATCATCTGCCACATTATTTACATTGAAGTTAGCCCATAGAGTAGGGGAGGAAGCTGACTGCAGACAGAAATGAAATCAAGAATATCATTTTTAACTAAGTACTGGTCTCTCCAAGCCAAATTTTACTGTTCCGAACTCCAAGGAACAGGGTGATCTAGGTCTTGATCTGTGTTGGTGGCAATAGTGAGTTGCCCCTGGTCTATAGAGTGGTGGGTAGGACATGTTAGCAGTGTCATCTACCATGATAAAAGCAGAAATGTCTTTCAGAACACAAAAAAATTGCCAGCAAGTAGAGTTAGAAGTAGAGTTTCCATCAGAGGTGAGAAGATTCTTCCAAGGGCTTAATAAGGGGCTGATCCAAGCCAAGAAGGTCTCTGTTGACAGCAGGGACAGGCAGTATTATTTAGAAAAGGGGGTTGGATAGTGCAGTAGGATTGCCAAATTCTATGGGCTGAGCATGTGGTCATGCTTAGTAGCTCATCTATGTCCAACTGTTTTTGACCCTTTGGACTGTAGCCTGCCATACTCCTCTGTCCATGTAATTTTCCAGGCAAGAATACTGGAGTGGGTTGCCATTTCCTCCTCCAGAGGATCTTCCCAACCCAAGGATCGAATCCAAGTCTCTTGTGGCTCCAGCATTGCAGGCGTATTCTTTACCCACTGAGCCATCAGGGAACCCCTTTGGACTGAGAATTCTCTATAATTATAATTAATAACTTCAGCTAAGGGAACATGGGATTGCCCGGGGTTCATGCAATTAATTCTGCAAACTGGTATCCTTAATCACGCTTTACATAAAGATCCTATCTTACTGTCAGGTATAACATTCTTCTGATTGGCTCAGATCTCATAGAATTAAAAATATTCATCAATGGTTGGTAAAGAAAGTAACAGTAACTACAGCAAATTTTTGCTTTTGTGCTCCTGAAACCAGGCGAAAATCAGGGATCAAGATGAACAAGAATTTTGAAAATCTAGCAGTCTTTCTTTTAGCAAAATGATTACTCATGTGAGTAAAGTCTGTTTTCTCATATGCAGATTTGAAACTACCTAGGGTTTGGTGGATCTATTGATAGGGATTATATATTGTAAGGTATTGGAAAAACACAGTCACATGCTTCCTATTTTCTAATGTAAACAAACTAAGGCAAGTAAATTTTTTTAATTCCAGGCTTAGAATTCAATAAAGTCTTTTTTTTTTAAAATAGTACAAATGAAACTATTTACAAAAGAGAAATTGAGTCACAGATATAGAAAACAAACATACAGTTACCAAGGGGGAAAGAACAGGGGGAGAGATAAATTGGAATATTGGGATTGACATATACACACTGCTATAAATAAAATAGATAACCAACAAGCACCTATTGTATAACACAGGTAACTCCATCAGTATATATATATATACACAAATAAATATGTATGTATAACTGCTCCTTGGAAGAAAAGCTATGACCAGTCTAGACAGCATATTAAAAAGTAGAGACATTACTTGGCCAACAAATTTCCCTCTAGTCAAAGCTATGGCTTTTTCCAGCAGTCATGTATGGATGTGAGAGTTGCACTATAAAGAAAGCTAGGAGCTGAAGAATTGACGCTTTTGAACTGTGGTGTTGGAAAAGACTCTTGAGAGCCCTTTGGACAGCAAGGAGATCAAACAAGTCCATCCTAAAGGAAATCAGTCCTGAATATTCATTGGAAGGACTGATGCTGAAACTGAAACTCCAGTACTTTGGCCACCTGATGCGAAGAACTGACTCACTGGAAAAGGTCCTGATGCTGGGAAAGACTGAAGGCAGGAGGAGAAGGGGACGACAGAGGATGAGATGGTTGGATGGCATCAGCGACTTGAGGGACATGAGTTTGAGCAAGCTCCAGGAGTTGGTGACGGACAGGGAATCCTGGTGTGCTGCAGTCCATGGGGTTGCAAACAGTCGGACACGACTGAGTGACTGAACTGAACTAATAACTGACTCACTTTGCTGTAATTAACACAACGTTTTAAATCTGCTATACTCCAATAAATAGATAAGCAAAATAAAAAAACCAGTGGATTTTAGCACTGTGCTTTACTGTGCTGTACTGTGCTATGCTTAGTCACTCAATCGTATCTGACTTTTTGTGACCACATGGACTTTAGCCCAGCAGACTTCTTTGTCCATGGGGATTCTCCAGGCAAGAATATTGGAGTGTGCTTCCATTCTCTCCCCTGGGGGATCTTTCCACTACACTTTACTACTTTATCCTGTTACTACCCCTGCCAAAAGAAGTCAGTCTTGTACTAAGAGAGTACAGCAATACCATGATGAAAATAGAACGACTCCACTGCATAGTGACTGCAGCCTTGAAAATAAAAGATGCTTGCTCCTTGGAAGAAAAGCTTTGACAAACCTAGATCGAATATTAAAAAACAGAGAGATTACTTTGCCAACAAAAGACTGTCTACTCAAAGCTATGGTTTTGTCAGTAGTCGTGTATGGATGTGAGAGTTGGACTATAAAGAAAGCTGAGCACTAAAGAATTGATGCTTTTGAACTGTGGTGTTGGAGAAGACTCTTGAGAGCCCTTGGACTGCAAGAAGACCAAACCAGTCCATTCTAGAGGAAATCAGTCCTGAATATTCATTGAAAGGACTGATGCTGAAGCTGAAGCTCCAATACTTTGGTCACCTGATGTGAAGAACTGACTCATTGGAAAAGACCTTGATACTGGGGAAAGATTGAAGGCAGGAGGAGAAGGGAACGACAGAGGATGAGTTGGTTCGATGGCATCAGCGACTTGAGGGACATGAGTTTGAGCAAGCTCCAGGAGTTGGTGATGGACAGGGAGGCCTGGTGTGCTGCAGTCCATGGGGTTGCAGAGTCACACATGACTGAATGACTGAACTAAACTAAATTGCATGTGCCCAGGAGTATGCAAGTCTGCAGAAATCTACCCTAAGTAAAACAAACAAAAAAAAAAGTCTTTACAATAATCATCATGTTAACAGTGCTATGTGTGAAACTGTGGTATACCCGAAAGTTAAAGTCATACCCAAAATAAGTATGTCATGTCTTTTTTCTTTTGGTTGTTGCTTGTTTGTTTCAGATTTTCATTCAATCCTGTTGTGCTAAAGAAAAGAGAAAAGGAATAAGCACCTTTATACATGGTTGAATAATGGTTTAATTACTGCTTCCATAGAAAATGCAGATATCCTGCAAAATGTAAGACAGGAAATAATTTCCATCCTGTAAGGATTTTAGCTTTTGGGTTCAGAACCTAAACTTCTACAGGCATTTGCCAAGCAGGTAATAAAAATGGCAACAGGGTTCTTGTTAATTCATAATCACTATACCTATTTCATTAAATGAAAATATAAGCGTTAATACTTTACACAACTGTGCATGGTATAGGGGATTATAATTTAAATTGGAAATCTTAACAAAACACTTTGAAAATTAAAATAGCTAATTACTTTTAATTATATAATACTTCCATTAGCAACAGAAAATCTGATTTATTTTTTATTTACACTAACTTGTTTGTCAGATCTTGTATTTTGTGCTGTACAAATTTAGTCTCAAATCTTTTATCTGTTGTGGTAATGTGTATTTTAATTAAGGTTTAAAATTGAAAAAATAAGGTCTTTATATAGCAATGTTATTTAAGAATGTGGTATAAAACCCTGTACAATATTTTAAAAGTTATTTTTAGAATCCTGGCAATTGGAAATCATCACATGTATTTGTCAGAGTCCTTTCTTAATCTTCACAGTAAATACCATTTTTAATGTTTTATTTGCCTAATCAATATTTATTGAGAAAGGCAAATTGATCAATCTTATTTCATTATTTCATAAACAGTTCAGATTTTAGCCTCATGCTTTAAAAAATGTAGTTCATATGATTCTTCCATTCACCAAATCAATGCTGAGCACACATTTTGTAACAAACATTTTTCTGGACAGTCACTGAACGTATCATATGAAGATGAAAGTTTCTGCTCTCCCAGAACTTAAATTGTAATGAAGAAACAAAAAAATTAGAAATGTGAATGGTTAAGAAAGGCCTGTTTAAGAAAGCAATTAGTGGACTGATAAGCAAATGATAAAAAGAGGTTGTTAAACAAATATTTAAGAGAACAAATTTTAATTTGAAGAGATACTTGTTTCTGGATATAGTTGCTTCTGGATACTGATGTTATAATAGGAAAAATAAAAACTGCCTAATGAGTTTCTCAATTTACAGTATGACTAGGAGAGAGTAAATCACGGGAGACAACTATAAAAAGTGTTTATAAAGGTTGTAATTTCAAACAGTCTACTCTTTGCTGGTGAATCAAAGTGAGATTCCCCCTTGAATACTATTATTGTGGCATAAATTTAAGAAAATTCCCAAATACTGCTTAATACATCTGGCACAAGCATACAATAATTTCCCCTACAGTCTGGAACAGATGGAACAAAATACTATTGCTATTTTTCTTAAGCGAATTGTGCTAAGTTCACAGCACACTCTAGAAGATGATTCACAGGTGTATTTTCAGAAAAACAAAGCTTAATATTTTTTGGATTAGGAATTCTCTTTACTTACAGTTAATTCATATGTCTCCGTAGACAGAGTGTATTCCTTTAGCCAAGTGAGGTAACACCAAATTTCAATTGGATTTCACTATTAATCCATAATATTGTTTCTCTAGAGAAAGTAATAAAATCCATCAGAATACATGGCTATTGTTGAAAGTCACTCTATATTTACTACATGTGTTTGACTATGGACATTAAATGCCTAGGGAGTTACTCTTATTTAATCTGCTGAAGAGTCTTACTGCCTTCAGAGGATAAAGAGTCCCATCTTTAGATAACAGGCAGAAGGTAATATGGGTAATGTCTAGATATTGTTCAGAGTTGCACCAGAATGTTGCCCCCCTAGAAAATTTCTGGAGAGTGGTATTTTGCTGAAAGTCAATATTCATCCCCCTGATGTCCACTGAGACATGAAGATCCAGAGCTTGTAAACTGCACTAACTGAGGAAAATGTAATGACTCTAGGAGTAACATCAATCCTTGAAAAGTAAAATGAGGAGTTTACATGCAGTGGGTAAAATTTCCATGTGGAAAGTTTTAGTTCCCATTCAGACAAGATAAAAACCCAATGCAAGGGAACCAGTTAGAATCTTGAGGATGATCCTTAAACTAACCACTTCGATGTGATTATTTTTTTAATGCATTAAATGTAAAAATGTTTAAAAATAAACTATCACCCATTCCTGTGAGTTATCAACCAAATACAGTCTCCTCCCTATTTAAAGGATAAAATTATTTTATTAATGTGTGTAGTTGAGAGGCAGTGTGACAAATGATTAAGAGGCTGACTTTTGGATTTGACCATTTGGACTTAAATTTCTGTTCGTTCACTTATTAACTGTGTACTTTAAGCAAGTTATCTAAATTTTCTATAGCTCAGTTTCCAAATCTTAAACTAAGAATTATAATTGCAATTACCTTTTAAGACTGTGAAAGAACAAAAATATTTAAATGCTTACAGTGCTTTAAAATGCCTAGAATATAGTAAGCATTCAGTAGATATTAGTTATTATCATCATTATTATTCTTAGAATTAATGAGGATGCCAACCAGGTGCTGGTAGATATAGATGTCAGTCAATTAGCAATAAAGGAGTGAAGGAAGCAATTAGTATTCTCTGGGAAGTGTGGGTAAAATGCAACAGAGCCACTAGAGAGTAATTAAAATAATGCCTAAGGTCAAAGGTCCTATAATGGGGAGGCATCTGAATATGCTTAGGGGAAATCATCATTGAAAGAATAAGGAATTCAGAAAAGAAAACCACTGAACAACAAACTTTAGAAAATTAAGCCGGATGGAGAGGTCTTAGTGGAGGAGCAGAAAAGAGTTGCTCTTTGACACTGTAGGAGAGCAATTTTGAATTGTTATAAATATATTTTGGGTAATGTTGACTAAAAAAGATGTACAACTTGAAAGTTTCGAGTTAAGTTTTATTTGGGGAAAAATAAGGATGGCAACCTGGGAGACAGCAACTAAGATAGCTCTGAGAGACTACTCCCCAGATGCAGTAGGGGAAGGTCAATAGATAAGGTTTTGGTGAAGGGGGAGTTCAATACCATTAAGTACTCATTCTACAAAAGATTTTTTGTTCGTCATGAAGATCTGATGTTACCATGAAGGGATTTGGTGCTTCTTTAGAAATGAGAAGATGCAAGGATTGAGATAATAAAATTTGTTCCTAAAAGCATCCAAGCATCTAAAGACCTGTCCCACCGGATTCCCTGGAGCACGGAATGCCTCACTCCACCCTGAACTCCCTCAGCAGTTGTTGAAGGTCAACAGCTATAGCAGCACAGGGTACTCCATAAAGACAGATGGCAAATGCCTTTGTTCTTCAGTTGGCAATGCTCTTCATAAGCGTCAGTTTGTAGTTGACAGTAAGGAGGTGAGAATATATGAACTCTCATTTGGTGGCTACATTTTTTATTTTCAGAGAATCAATGGCGTAGTTATGAAATGAAATAATAGAGTCTCATGTTAAATTTTGAGTGAGAAAATAAGAGTTTAGAATTACATGGGACATGAAAGGAAGAGACATGATTGAAGAAAATGAAAATAGTGACTGTATGTTGAGGAGACAGATATGATTGCACTTCATTCAGTTCCGTTCAGTCGCTTAGTCGTATCCGACTCTTTGCAACCCCATGGACTGGAGCACGCCAGGACTGCCTGTCCAACACCAACTCCCAAAGTTTACTCAAACTCATGTCCATTGGGTTGGTGATGCCATCCAACCATCTCATCCTCTGTCATCTCCTTCTCCTCCCACATTCAATCTTTCCCAGCATCAGGGTCTTTTCAAATGAGTCAGCTCTTCGTATCAGGTGGCCGAAGTATTGGAGTTTCAGCTTCAACATCAGTCTTTCCAATGAACACCTAGGACTGATCTCCTTTAGGATGGACTGGTTGGATCTCAAGTGTCTTCTCCAACACCACAGTTCAAAACCATCAATTCTTCGACTCTCAGCTTTCTTTATAGTCCAACTCTCACATCCACACATGGCCACTGGAATAACCATAGCCTTGACTAGACGGACCTTTGTTGGCAAAGAAACTACAATCACAGACAACTAGCCAATCTGATCACATGAGCCACAGCCTTGTCTAACTCAATGAAACTAAGCCATGCCATATCAGGCCACCCAAGACGGACGGGTCATGGTGGAGAGGTCTGACAGACTGTGGTCCACTGGAGAAGGGAATGGCAAACCACTTCAGTATTCTTGCCTTGAGAACCTCATGTAGTTCATTAGCTACAAATAAAAACTGTCTGAAACTTGGATTATATCCTTCAACAGAATGCATTTTCTCTGTCCAGGAGTGAAAAAATCAGATTGGAATAGTGACTTAAGGGGCTTGAATTTTAATAGAAAAATAAGAATGAAATATAAGCATCATAAGGTATTAAGAGTGTCTT